>NW_028274810.1:87553064-88888064 GCF_037043125.1 Eumetopias jubatus | reverse complement strand
AGAGTTCTAATTTTTTCATAAATCTGTTGGAATTAGTAAAGGGAGGAGGAAATTTCTTTGTTCATTTTAATTTGTATATTTGATATTAAAACTTTATCAGGGAAGCAGTATTATTTCTAGAGTTAAGCACATCACTGTGATAACTACTTCACTATTGATGAACCAGATCTGCTGTTCCACTTCAAGTTAGGGAAACTATTATTGTAAAGGAAAGGGGGCTTCTCCTTTTTCAAAAAGGCTGTGTAGGTTTGACATATTTCTCTTCTTTTCCAAAGAGGATATTACTTTAATTGCACTAGTCATTTTTCTGGAATACCTAGACTACCTGACAAACTCTGGTGGGATCTGTCTGCATCTAAACTGTTTGGTTGGGTTTGAGTTACTATTACGGAATCTCTCTTTACTTTCAAGCATCCTCTTCCTCTGAAAAGTTGGTCTTTAGTCTCCTTGTCTCTGGGAATGATTAAGACTCTAAATGTAGCGTCCTAGGTCAGTGCTTTCCTCTCACAACTGGTGTATCGGAGAATGTTGTTACCTTTTGTTTGCTTGCCTTTCTGGGTTTTTTTTGGCCCATCCCCTGTTAAGTAAATATGACAGGATACTTTATTTTCACAAGGAATTTCTCAGGTATAAGGAGCAGTGGTGTATTTAAAAAGATTAATTCTCACTTTGCCCTTCAACCCTCTCTCCCAATCCACATGATTCAAAAACCTGAAAAAAATTACTTTCATCCTAGACGCAAATCCAGATCTCCTTCCCCTAGAAGACGATCTTCCCCTGTCAGGAGAGAGAGAAAGCGCAGTCATTCTCGATCTCCCCGTCACAGAACCAAGAGCCGGAGTCCTTCCCCTGCTCCGGAAAAGAAGGAAAAAACTCCAGAGCTCCCAGAACCATCAGTGAAAGTAAAAGAACCTTCAGTACAGGAGGCCACTTCTACTAGGCAAGTATATAAAAATTCATTTATAAATATCACAATTTTAGGCTATTACTGAGTGATTGCCAGTAGAATAACTCTTGAGTTACAATATAAAATTACTTACTTCCTTTTTTATATTTCTTAAATCATAAAATCAGCTTGTTGAAAAGATTCCAGTTCTACAGGAGAGTTTAAGTAAAAGGCCCTAAAGGTGACCACTGCTATCAGTTGGTTGTATTGTTTCAGATATTTTATATATTGTAAATTGCTTTTTTCCCCAGTACTGTAGACGACTTTGTACTCTTGAAAGTGTATATGGTTAGAATTGTTAGTTGCTCTTTAACTTGCACTGGTGTGTATGTATCTTTTTGGAGCTAAGAAGTCTTCATGGATTTTTTTTTTAAGATTTTATTTATTTATCTGACAGAGACGCAGTGAGAGAGGGAACACAAGCAGGGGGAGCGGGAGCGGGAGAGGGAGAAGCAGGCCTCCCGCCAAGCAGGGAGCCCGATGTGGGGCTCGATCCCAGGACCCTGGGATCATGACCTGAGCCGAAGGCAGACACTTAATGACTCAGCCACCCAGGCACCCTAATCTTCATGGATTTTGAAAACATTTTAGAGAAAAACAACCTTATTACATCATTGTATTATGACTTAGGAGTCTTGAGCTACAGAAGGGGAAAAATAAGCTCTTTGTTTCTACAGTGACATCCTGAAGGTTCCCAAACCTGAACCTGTACCAGAGCCTAAAGAACCTTCTCCAGAGAAAAATTCCAAAAAAGAAAAGGAGAAGGAGAAGACCCGACCAAGATCTCGGTCACGTTCCAAATCAAGATCCCGGACACGGTCTCGCTCTCCTTCTCATACTCGACCTAGACGGCGTCATAGATCCCGATCAAGGTGAGCTGTGGCTTCAAGACCTATGTAGCTCTTGAGTTTTACATGTTACTCTCCGGGTAGAATTAGATAATTTCAGAGCAGTAGAGAGCATTTAGTACAAATGTTACTCTTTGGACTTACAGAGAGAATTTGAGGACACTTTCTGTGCACCATAAAAATATCTACGTAAATGGAAAATTGTATGCCTTGAAGTCCATTTTTAAAATATAGCTGTTGAAAAAAAAATAAAGCTGTTGAGAAAGCTGTGGCAAGGAATTCATTCCTTGCTCTTGTTTATTCAGGCCCTAATTCTGTTTGTTATGGCAGATCATACTCACCTAGAAGGAGGCCAAGTCCGAGAAGGCGGCCATCTCCTCGAAGAAGAACCCCACCAAGACGAATGCCGCCTCCACCCAGGCATAGAAGGAGTAGATCTCCAGTGAGACGGTGAGGGCTTTCTTTTTTCTTGTTTTTTTTTTTTTTCTTTCCTTTCCTTTTTTTCCTTTTTTTTTAATTTGTAAGTGTCAGCACATTAAAGTGCACCACATTTGCTTTAGGCTAATGTTTGAATTAGTGTCTCCCTGGAATAAAGACCTCGTGAGTGATAAGTAGGTGATGGCCTTCTAAAGAGCGTCTCCTTTGAGGTTTAATTGCAATGAAAAGCAGTGCTTGTGCAGTGTTGGGGGGAAGACAGATTGACCACTTTACTGATACTTCGTGTTAACTTACCCTTTTAGATCCCAAGATCTCCTAGGGATAAGGGAATTTGCCACCTTCCCTCTCCTTTGGTTTTTCATTATCACTGGCTTCTGAAAAGCAGATGACCACAGAGCCAGTAAGCTACTTTTACCAATATTAAAATAACCTATTTGCAGTTATATTCTTGTTTTAAATGTTTTTTTCTCATTATAGAAATGAATGTTTATAAAATTTCAAACAAATAACAACGGGAAAATTACCCATAGTCCCATTCCATGGATATAGCCATTTTTAACAGTTTGATGTCTAGGTATTTTTGAAGAGATTAGACATAAAAGTAACCTTGTCAGTACCAGTGTTCTTTTCTTAAAAATCATTTTAAAATTGGCATGAGGTTAAAATGTTTGGACCTAATCTTTTAACAAAAAGATTGTTGCTAAATCTGCCCAAAGTAGAGGCCTGGTGCACTGGTAGCAGAGTTTGGGGCCTTCTTTACCTCCTTGGAAGGAGCTGTGATTATTGTGCTTCAGATTATACCTAGCACAGAATTTTTTGTGTTTGAGTCTTTGAGATTTTTGCAGGGATATGAATCTACCTGGAAATAGAGAGGGGAAATACCAAACTCCGTGATTTTTTGTTTCTGCAGTCAGGGTTTTCAAAGTCCCATATTTTTTCAAAAAAAAATATTTGGGGAGGGGGTTGTTGTGATATATTGAACAATTTTTATGACTACTGCTAAAAATGATAGACTTGATGTTACTATTGACAAATGAGACTAATGGCATAAATGGTCAGTCGATTTAGGCATCACGCTTCTAAAATTGGTTATTCTTTTTTAGGAGAAAAGTAATGCTGGTGCTTTCTAGCACAAGATTAGTGGAAACAGCTATTTCTTATATTGGAGTTTTGCAAACTGTGTTTTAATTGTGCTTACTGAGCCATTTAGCAGTCAAAATATTTTGCAGATTGTGTAAGATTCCCTTTCAGCCAGTTTTTATCTCACACTTAAGGTAGGGTTTCTTTTTTTCAGGTTCTCAGGAATTCTTCTGCCAAAGGTGAATTCTGCAGGTACACATAATTGCAACAAAACTTACCACAAATTTTGCCGCAGAATTCGAGAGGCCCCTGCTTCTAAGTTTATGTAGCTAAATGAATTCCAAACCCAGCTGCACATCTTTTTTTTTAAAAGTTGCAACCTAAAGGTTATTGGACATTGTGCTATGAAGTAGAAAATACTTTGCCACCCAAATTTTGTATGCAAACTCCACAAACAGTAATGATTTTCCTAAGGAAGGAAGAGACTGGTTAGTGACCATGTTATAGCACTCAACGTGACATTTTATAACTGGAAAGACCACTCAAACAGAAGCACTTGTCAGAATAAGTTATTCGTATTTAGTCTCAGAACTAGCTGTTTCCTGTCCTAGGTTGTGGTTTTGTTTCCCTTTTTTTTTTTTAACTTATTATGTGCTTAGCTACATAAACTCAAAAGTTGGATAAAAATAGCTATATTTTTGTGTAGACTGTACATACCTGTAAGGTCCCTCTTGACAAAATACGCAGTTAATGAATGCAAATACTTTATTCCACAGAAGAAGGCGTTCATCAGCATCCTTGTCTGGAAGTAGCTCATCATCCTCTTCGTCCCGTTCCCGGTCACCGCCAAAGAAGCCTCCTAAGAGGACATCCAGCCCCCCTCGAAAAACTCGTAGGTTATCTCCTTCAGCAAGTCCGCCCAGGCGAAGGCATAGGCCATCACCTCCAGCAACTCCACCGCCAAAAACTCGTCATTCCCCAACACCCCAGCAGTCAAACCGTACGAGAAAAAGTCGTGTTTCTGTCTCTCCAGGGAGAACTTCAGGTAAAGGTAAAAATCAGATGCATAAAAATAATGTTTGTTCTTCATTTGACTCCAAAGTGCCCAGTCAGTTGCAGCCCCTCAGGGTGTGAAGTAGCTGGGTAAAATTTTATATGTGATATTCTTTGTAAATTTGCTTATCACCTTTTCTGCTCTAAGTTCTTAGGGTTTGTTGCAGTAAAGTTTGCATGTAAATGTGTTTTTTATTTAGCAGTTGCCCTCTGGCATCGAGTAGGTGGAGAAATACCAGCCGCGGGCTGGGTTGGGATAACTTATCAAAGTTTGTGTTGTCATGGTAAGGGATCATTTTATTACTATGAAGACCGATTAACTTTTTTTCCCCTGAAGATTTTTTTGTTTGATATCTTATTTGAGGACTTCATATTCTGTTTTAATTTTTTCTTGGCCACATTGTGCTCCCTAGGGAAGAACATGGTGTCCTCTTAAAAGCTGATTTGTTTATTAATTTAGGCTCTAGGCAGGGTTCTTCTGAGTGTTGTCCTTGGTTTATTCTGCAGATTGATTTCTGAGGAATTTATGATCTGTGATCCTGCCAGGCAAGTAGAATGCTCTGTTAGTCTGAGCGAAGGTTGTGGTGTATTGGGGTCTGTTCCTTTAGCATAAATACACAAGGAGAAAAGCAGTAGGATCTGTTTGCTTTGGGCTGAGATGATATCCTGAAGGGTGAGTAGTGGGGGAGGGGAAATCCTAAAAGCTGCTATAGTAGGTGGTTTTTGAGAAGCAGTCATAAGTTGATCTATACTGGGCTTGCTCTGATCACATCTAAAGTTTTAGGTTAGAAAAAGAAAATGGGGACGGGCAAAATTTTGACTGTTTATTGAGGTTATAGACAAGCCATCAGAGTGACGGGGGACTGGTATATAATGCTGATCTGTAAAGAGTAATGTGTAGATTATTTTCTGAATTTTAACAAATTTGGTGACTATATATTTATGTATTTGGTCATTTTTGTTACTTTGGCTCTTTATACCTAGACAGCTGGATGAGAATAGACATATTTGGGTCTTCCAGGTTCAGACTTAATTTAAGTATGGGAGGGGGCCTTAGGGTCACTTATTTTCATTACCTCATGTCCCATATTACCTTTCGTTCAAAATTAGTACAATTTCAATAGTTTCCAGCCACCTTGTCCAAATCTGATGCCCATTGTCCTAACCAATTGTTTCTTTTTCTGTGAAGTGTTTGTATTTTTGAATATTTTTGTCTCCTTTATCTGGAGCCATAAAGCTCTCTAGTGAAAAAATATTACCCACCTTTTATTTTACAAAAACACATCAAGTTAGGATTTTTCTATTTATATTATAGTCAAAGAGTAATAAAAGTATTTGGATGGGAGGACTGAATCTTTGTTAAAATAGGTTGCTAAGAATTAACTTTTTTCAGAGTCTACCCCTGCACCAACCTCTTGTGTTCTGATACACTGTCAAGGGGAGTGGGCCACTGCTTTAAAAAAAAAAAAAAAATTAAAGCAGATATGCACATAGGAGAGAAATAAGTCATGGTGGAAGACAAAGAACTAATTATATTCCTATGGATTCTGGGACAGGTTTTCCATGTCCAAACAAAACACAGCCAAAGAGACGCACTGTAGGCAACATCGTCAGAGACAGCCTTGCCTTGTGTCTACTGAAGCTGAATTTGGCTCTGACTACTCGGAAATTACATTTTATAGTAAAATGATCCTAGTCTGTGTGATGAAATTTCAGAGGTAGAACAGACTTTGGAGATTGTCATCAAGAAACCGGTTCTCAGGTTAAGTGATTTGGTCAAGTCAACCAGCCAGGACTAAAATTTGGCTTCTCATTTCCCAGTAGAAAAATGTATACTTTGCCCAACTTTCCTATCCCAGAATGTTGTTTTGATGGCTAGAGGTGGGAGAGGGAGGGCAGGGTGAAGTTCTTTAGTTTCTATACTTGGTGATGTGATTTCTGAAATTCTTTTTATGATACTCCATGGCTAATAAGATCAGTGATACCATTGAAGTGTAATAGATTTTACTTATTTATTTCATGTAGTAGTTACCAGTCAGGACTTTTTAATATTGGGCAAATGGAGTAGGAAGGATTCCGGGAAAGTATTTGAGGGAATTTAGAGGTAAATTGGAGTGTACTGTACATTCTTATCTGCAAGGATCTTCAGGAAGCATTTTGTAATCAGTAGTGTATCAGTTAAATTGGCATTATCTTAGTACATAAAGTAGTGCTTTGAAATCAGTGGGATAGGGCGCCTGGGTGGCTCAGTTGGTTGAGCAACTGCCTTCGGCTCAGGTCATGATCCTGGAGTCCTGGGATCGAGTCCCACATTGGGCTCCCTGCTCAGCAGGGAGTCTGCTTCTCCCTCTGACCCTCTTCCCTCTCGTGCTCTCTCTCATTCTCTCTCTCTCAAATAAATAAATAAAATCTTTAAAAAAAATCAGTGGGATATTTAATGAAGTACATTTACAGAGGATCTATATCTATTGTAATTTTAGGATGAGATCGGTTTAACCCTATAAATTGTATTCTGTAGACAATGATTATTTCACCAGTTTTGGTAACAGTGACTTGACTTTACACAGGATCGTTTGGACAAGTCTGGGAGATTAATAATTAATAGGACTACTGAAGTAAATTTAAAATTTTGGTTTTTCATTTGACTTAGAAGATTTCTGACTTTATGCTAGAATCATTTTGCCCCTTGAATACTAAAAATAAAACATTAACATAACAAACTAAAATCTCATCTAGCTAAACACATCCGGATGAAACATTAACTCTGTTAATACTACAATTCAGTCAATCATATTTAAACCAGCATAGGGGTATATAATACTTGTTTTAATGGTATGAATATTTTGACAGTAGACTTTAGCTAAGCCATTCATGAGAAATTGGATCAAGATAAAATTGCAATTATGTATTTCTGTGGGGGAAAAATGTGTATATTCTAGTTCAGTTGTGTTTATTCAGTTGGCATTTGTTAACTGTCTTGCAGACATAGCCAAATTTTTAATGTGTCTTTGAGGAAAATTCATTCTGACGTTCAGTTTGCTTCCAAACACAAATTTTGGAACCCAGTTCTCTTAGGTGGTAACTTGGACATGTGGGGTTTATAGATAACTGGATGCCTCTAATAAATGTCAAGAATTGAAGACTAACTGACACTTTACAGTGGAGAATACTGATCCAGAAAAATAGCCTCAAATCCTTGAAAGTTTAAAAGTACTTGTATTTTATTTTTGAATTTGTTAAAATACAAGTTTTAAATGCACTTTTGCTGCCATGTTTCACAATAACTAATTAGGTTTTAACTGTTTTTACCGAATCCAGTGCTTTGTTGAAAACGCTTACTTATTAGGTAGAATCATTAATAAAATGCAGGTCATTTAAAAAGTATCATGGTTTAAAAAAGGGGAGGGGTGCATCTGGGTGGCTCAGTCAGTTAAGCACCCGACTCTTGACTTTGGCTCAGGTTATGATCTCAGGGTTGTGAGATCAAGCCCTACGTTGGGCTCTGTCTGCTTGTTTTTCTCTCTCCCTCTGCTCCACCCCTCCTTGCTTGCTCTCATTCACTCTCTCTCAAATAAATCTTAAAAAAATAAAAAAGGTATTGTAAATTCTTCAGTTTGACTACTTTAGCAAAGATGAGATTTTTGTTTTAGATCACTAGCTGTTTTAGTTACTGCCCTTTAGAATAAGGCTTTACAGAATTCTGAGTATGAGCGTGTTAAAAGAAATGTATCTACATTCTGGGTCAACACCCCATGGTAATTGCTTTAATCAAACAAAAAAGATAAATAAGGATCCTCAGGGGATCATACTGTCTTCAAATTGAGTTCTTAGCAGCATGGTCTCAAATGATGTTTCAGGTTAATCTGTGGTAAGACCGATGGTTATATCTGTATATACTTCTGATTTTAGTTGAAGCACTGGATGGATATTATAAATTGAGCTGGTTAATTGGTGGAAATTAAACCTGTGCTCTAGAAATAGTCTTGGGTTCAGATCCTAGTCACTTTAATTATCTATGTGACTTTAGTTGAAGTTACTTCTTTTTAAGCCTCAGATTTCTTCTGTAAAATGGGGTTACTAGCGACAGTGCTTAGCACTGCTTAATAATACAGCAAGCATACAAAAGGCAGTTGCCATAATTTTCCATGCAACTTGGAAAAGAGAAGTTGGATAATTCAGAAGGTGCTCAGAGCTCTCCTACTACCTTAGGTGTACTTCAGAGCTTCTGCCCCTCCCCCCCCCTTAAGCCTTAGTATTTATTTTTCCTATTATGAGGATTTACTTTTTTATGGGTAGTTTAAATCTCTCATGTTATTATGAAGGTTGTACTGGTACATAAAGAATCTTTAGTCTCTTGGTGGCCCATTCCTCTGCTCCAAAACAAATCTCTTTCTCTGCAGATTTCATCAGATCTATTTCTTTCTTTCTTTCTTTTTTTTTTTAAGATGTTATGTATTTATTCATATAAATACATGAATATGAGAGAGAGAGGGGCAGAGGCAGAGGGAGAAGCAGGCTCCCTGCAGAGCAGGGAGCCTGATGCGGGACTCTGTCCCAGGACCCCGGAATCATAGCCTGAGCCGAAGGCAGATGCTTAAGCGACTGAGCCACCCAGGCGTCCCTCATCAGATCTATTTCTTAACCATTTATCAGTTTTATAACTTTCCTGAACCCAGGTATAGTTGGGTGCTTGGAAATTCTTGTGCTGATGATGCCTCGGTAGTTGGGTGTATGTGTTTTTAGGTTGTGGGATAGCGCCCAAAGCTTTACTGAGTTGAATGTTACACATATCTTCTACACAGAGCTTCTGCTGCAAAACAGCAACTCCCACTGGCATTTCTCTTAGAAGAATCTTCAGATTCAAAAATCATTACAGCACTTTTCAAGGCTTTCACCCAACATTTAATTTATTATTAAATTATTGATTTATTTATTATCAAATTCTTTATAAGGATAGTGACACCTGTTGTACCATTAAGACGTGTGGCTTTGTTGTTTTGCTTTCCCACGTATGTATTTTTTTTCCTTTTTAGTGACAAAACATAAAGGTACTGAGAAAAGAGAGTCCCCTTCACCAGCACCTAAGCCTAGAAAAGTAGAGTTATCTGAATCGGGTAAGTTTTCATGTATTTTTTTGTTAAGCTGGATTAGATTTTTTGGCACGTTTTGTCAACCCCTTTGGTTAAAGATAATTGTAGGATATGACTTAGTGGTTAAGAGCTACGGCTCTGAAGTTGAGACCAACCTGGTTTGAATCCCCCCTTCACTACTTAACTGCTTTTTGTTTAATTACTTCATTTATGTGACCTTCACTTCTTTCATCTGAAATGCAGATAACAGTTACCATCCTTTAGGTTTTTTATGATTAACTGAAAAAATGCCTGTAAAGTCCTTAGCACTTAGCTTGACCTATAGTAAATAAATTTTGATTACATTTGGTGAACATAGTCTAAAATCAGCATTTAAATTGGCATTTTAAAGCTTTTTGTAAGAAAAAAATATATATATATAGTTGTATCGCTTGACCCAATGAGATAGAGGTTTAAGAGACCATTTTCCAATTCAAGTATGTTACATTTTCTGTATGCGTAACTAAAGAAACACTTTCTAAATGCATCCATCTTTCAGAAGAAGATAAAGGTGGCAAAATGGCTGCGGCAGATTCTGTGCAGCAGAGACGTCAGTACAGACGACAGAACCAGCAGTCCTCATCTGGTACGGATATGGAGTCAACTGTTTTCTTTCTATATCCTCACGAAAAATACTCCAAATACAAATCTCCATCCTTATAGTGATCGTACGTAGGAGAAGTATGTGCCTGCATAGAAATCTGTTCAAGGGGAGGAAGTATTACTTTCGGTTTTTGGTGTTAAGTCCTTCCTTAAAACTTAATTTTCTTTTAAATAGTTATAAACAGTAGATCTTTACAGTACACTAGTAAAACAGGTATAAAATTTGGAAAAGTATAATTCTTTTCCCAATTCCTAGTCTTAACTCCTGGAAGCTTTTCTTCAGAATTTTTCTGTGCCGTGTATAAGGATCTATGGTTTAGGGTGCCTGGGTGGCTCAGATGGTTAAGCGTCTGCCTTCGGCTCAGGTCATGATCCCAGGGTCCTGGGATCGAGTCCCGCATCAGGCTCCCTGCTCCTTGGGAGCCTGCTTCTCCCTCTGCCTCTCTCTCTCTCTCTCTGTCTCTCATGAATAAATAAATAAAATCTTTAAAAAAAAAAAAAAAGGATCTATGGTTTAAAAGGGAAAAAGAAAAAAAAAACCCTGCATAAGCTCAAACTTTATGTTGCCTCCCATTTTAACTTACTATATCTAGATATCTTTCCCTGTTCTTAGATCTAATTTTTTTAATAGCCAGAACCTTTTATTGTAATAATTAATATACTGTAATTTATTGAGCCAGTCTCCTACTTGGACATTTAGGTTGTTTCTGGGTTTTGTGTACTTTATATCTGTGAAATAATAAATATTTAATTACTAATAATTAATTTCATTAGCTCTGGGTATTTGTGACTGAGTCTAGGTGTGCTGCCTTTGCTTTCATTTACGACACAGAGATCAAAGCACCCCACAGCGGCATTAAGTCCATTAAGCCCATCGAGCTTTTGCAGCTCTTTAAACATGAAGCTAATCATAGGAAGGCTTAAAAATGCATATACGTCTTGGGTGTTTTTGGTACTTGGGACTTTGTTTTAGTTTCTTCTTTTATTTGTTTTTTTTTTTTAAGAGAGGTGGAGAGAGAAAGCATGGGGGAGGGGAGAGGGAGAGACTCTTTAAGTAGGCTCCATTCCAAGGGCAGAGCCCGACACAGGGCTTGATCTCAAGACTCTGAGATGATGACCTGAGTCAAAATTAAGAGTCGGATACTTAACCGACCAAGCCACACAGGTGCCCTGGGACTTTGTTTTGACATTTGGGAACAGTTATTAGTTATTTTAAGTTAAGGGAACCATGTGCAAACAATTGAAGTTTTTCTTTTTGCAGTCCCAGACATTTGCTACCAGGCCTGTAGGAAAGGCTTGTCACATACTTTTTTTTGTTTGTGTGATAAATGCTAGGGATGTGGGAAGAAGTTATTCAGACCCTAATAGGACTTCCAGTAGTTTTAAAAAAGTGCTTAGAGTAACAAGCCTCAAGTACTTGCTTGAGATGCTTTTTGCGCTTAATTTGGAAAATCACTAGATTTTTTTTTTTTTTTTTTAAAGATTTTCTTTATTTATTTGAGAGAGAGAGAGAATGAGAGATAGAGAGCACGAGAGGGAAGAGGGTCAGAGGGAGAAGCAGACTCCCTGCTGAGCAGGGAGCCCGATGTGGGACTCGATCCCGGGACTCCAGGATCATGACCTGAGCCGAAGGCAGTCGCTTAACCAACTGAGCCACCCAGGCGCCCCGGAAAATCACTAGATTCTTAAGGGACACTTGTATCCAATTGGAGTGTGCCTTGGGAATGATTTATGTAACTTAATTACATAATAATGATGTATATTTATGCTTGGTTTTTAAGTCATTGTATTGATGATAACATTTGTTCAGAAATGATGGCTTGTATACATGCTTGCTTGCATCAGTGGGCTTAACTTGCTAATTTGGACCCTCCCATCTGCTTAGATTCAGAAAATATGGGTAGACTCTTTTAAGCACAGATGTAATGTAATTTTTGTTTATTGTGTAATTATAGATTCTGGCTCCTCTTCTTCCTCAGAAGATGAGCGACCCAAGAGGTCCCACGTGAAGAATGGTGAGGTAGGCAGGCGGCGGAGACATTCCCCTTCCCGGAGTGCCTCTCCATCACCTCGAAAGCGCCAGAAAGAGACTTCCCCTCGGTAATGTCTTTTCTTTCAGTAGTCTTCACTGGTGTTCTGTAGTTGTGATGAAACTTCTAACTTAAGGGATGGGCTACAGGCTTATTTTAGAAATTGGTTAATCCCTTCATTTCAGGGACTCAAACACAGAAGGAGATGGTCAGATTTGGGGGTTTGGGGACATTTTCTTTGCTTTATTTGGTGGTTATCACTATTAGTGAGATCTTGGTAAGTTTTGTTTGTACCACCATGTCTTATATCTGCATGACTAGATCAGTGAAACCATAGCATTAACTTCTGAACATCTTTGAACATCAAAAAGAAAAAAATTGCATCGCCATTAGTGATAATCACTTAACTCCATTGAAGTAAATACTTTGGTGAATGGAATTCCTGACCTTTGTTTTTTTCCACTGCTCTCAGGATGCAAATGGGAAAGCGATGGCAATCGCCAGTGACTAAAAGGTTGGTTAGCCACTACTTTGTACATGAGGCTACATGTCAGAGTGTAGTGACGTGATTTGCTATTTAGGTAACCTGCTCCCATCCCTGTGTATACAGTGGGGATGACTGTGAGAAGTTCCCGAGTTCTAGTTGATTATATTTCTTTGCACATCAAATTAATGACAGAACTTGTACACAGTGTTCATTTTAGAGTACCATTTGAGCTTAGATTTTTGTTCAGTTATAGTACCTGGATATTTTCCAAGCAATAGAATAATAGCTCCTTAGATTTAGTGGGGAGGGCCTATGTGGTGGCTTTCAGGAAAGAAGAAAAACTTGGGAAAGACTTTAAAAAAGATTAAAGATGAACATGAGGCTCTGGCCAGTGTCCTCTGCAGTAGGAAGGTAGGTTGCATATCTTCACTGAATCTTTTTGATCAGTGTCTGTGACTATAAAAACTAACATTTTAGAGCTTAATCATAAGTAGAAATCTCTAATTTAGGCCTATCTCATAAGTGAGAAAAAAGGCTCAGAAGTAGTAAAATGAGTCTCTCAGGGTATTAAGGGGCAAAGCCTGATCTTAGACCTGTGCTGTTGACATTATACCATTATATTGTCTTCATTAGTCTTTTCCTTTTTTGGGGGGGGTGGGGTCTTAGCTGCTGCTAAATTTCTGAGTATTTATCCTTCATGAAACTATCATATTGTCCTCTTTATAGC
Organism: Eumetopias jubatus; assembly: GCF_037043125.1. NCBI lineage: Eukaryota > Metazoa > Chordata > Mammalia > Carnivora > Otariidae > Eumetopias > Eumetopias jubatus. Next base: position 88,874,723 of record NW_028274810.1, on the reverse strand, counting down.
TCACTTTTTGAAGTTGTGTTGTTTTAGGTAGTCTAGCTTATTAATAAGAGTTCTGTTGGAAAGATTCTTTGGAACTAGTCAGCAGTGTTTGTGATGGAGCAAAGTTGTGTATTTGTGTTGTGGAACACTTGACAATAAAAACCTTTTTTTAAAAAAAAGATAAATTTAGATGCCAAGTCATTCCGTTTCCAGCTATAATATCCCTGACTTCTGGAAAATTGCTAGTACAGCAGCTAAAAAGTTGCTTTACAAAATCAGGTCAGTGGTAAGATTCCTTCCCCCTCCTACACCCTCCCCTTATGGAACTACTTTCTTACTGGAAATGATTTATCAACACTGATGTTCACTACCCTGTTCCAAGGTATTTTTGTTTATCTTCTGTAAAAAGGCCTCCAGTTTTAATGATGTTAGAAATTGCTATCAGGTGTCTAGGATTTAGAGATGGAGAAAGAATTCTTTGGAACCTTGTTTCAGTATTATATTTTTAAAAGGGGATGGACAGCCTGGTTTGGATTACTTCATATGTAAACTTTAAACTTTGAACAGGTAGTAGTTTCCATGCTTTGAACCACTTGTCTTTGGGTATTGAACACTCTTTAACTTAAAGGATAAAAGGCATATTGATCATAGTGTAAAAAGGAAGTTATCACAAAAAAATTCAAAAGATAGTTGTCACATCTATAGCTTCTGCTAGTGAAGTGGTTGTTGGGAGAGGTCGCTGCAGAGATAGCAAGCTGGCTCCTTCTGATAAAACTTGGCGTTTCTACATACTTGAGGGCTACATCACATATTGAGGCTTACTGAAGTCGGTTCTCACACAACTTGAAGGGGATCTTCATTACTCAACAATTTCTACACAGTTGAAAGCTTAGCTTGGCATTACTCAGAATAACTAGAAAACAGTTGTTAGATTAAGCAGATGAAATACATTAAGCATTCAGAATTTTGAATAATACAGTGAACAAACTTGACCTCTTAGAAATATATTGAACCTGGGCTTTATGTCACATTTTTTTTTTTAACACATGGAAATATTGAAATAGATTGATCACGGATTAGTTTTTTGTTTTAATCCTTGAAATGTGTCCCCTCTCAGCTCAGGTAGAAATTCTGTAGCCTTCAGATCATGGAGCCGTGTGGTGTCAAGACTCCAGTTTTAAGTGATTATCAGATTTTTCTAGCAGTTCCTTAAGTTAATGCAAGTTTGGTTATGGTTTTACTTACTCTTTTTGGTCAGTTTCTCACATAGCAGGACATTGAGGGTCATCACTGCAAGGGACCTTTTGGCCTTTCATTTTACCATTGAAGATGAGGCACAAAATATCTCAGGTCATTAGTCTATCATAATAGGTTCTAATCTGAGTCCAATTTTTTAGTTACTGATTAGATTTTACAAACTGAAATTGGGAGAATATTTTTAAAAAGAAGCCACATAATCAACAGTAATAGCCTCTTATGCAATTGTATTTACTGATAACATTGAGAGTTCTGCTTTGTATCACTTCATCCTTTTAGTTTGCACCTATAAACTTTTGCTTCTTTTTAAGTCAAAACCCCAATGTCTTCCTATTTGAAATCTTGAATCAATACTGTGGTTATCCTGTCTCTGGGTCCTGTAATTCTCAGATTATACCCTGCTAATAAAATGGTTTCTCCTTTACTGTATTTTCTTACAGTTAGTAGTTCCTGTCTGCATTTCATTTCGTCCAAAGCTTATCTGTCTTCATAGATGGCCTCTTGTAGCTTATTATTTTAAACCTGTTCAAGTGAAGTCTTAGTCCCCACGAGGCATAAACGAATTGGAATTGAAAATTAAATAAATGAAAATAATTAAATTTAATAATGAATTTCAGGATTTTCTGTGTTCTATTAGTAACAGAGCTCTCCTTAGTATTAAAGGGGGAATCAAAGACTAGTAAGCTTGAGAAAATATTTCCAGGTTCATAGGAAGCTTCAATCCTATGCTGGCCAAGAAATTGAAAACTATATAGCATGTGATTATTTTGTATATGCAAACTTAGCCAAAAGGTGGCAAACTGGTTTGGTGTATATTTTAATATATCTCTTGGGAGACTGCTGTGAGTTAGTCCAGTTGATAAATTTTTCATGTGTGCATTTGTGTTGGTTAAGTGTATAACAGCTCAGAATTAGGGTTTTGTATAATTGTCTGCATTTCAACCATGTTGCTCCCAACCATAGCTTTAGTGCTCAACTTTTAATCTTTTGTTTTTGGGTTAGTGTTTTTAGTTAGTAGTAAGCAGCTCTTGAATAGTGGAAATAACATTTTTAAAAATTGAGAACTTGGAACAGTGACACCCAGATTTGGGGCCTTCAGCCTCTGGTGACTATGAAAATTTTAAATTTATGAATTAGGACGTGGGAATTTTTCTGAGTTTAAAACAGTTCCTAATAAGGAATCGGAATCACTGGAGAGCCTTTTCAGCATACACCAGCTAGACCATAGTCCGGACCTGGTAAACAAACTCAGATAAGCTTCCTAGGTAATTGTGATGTGCATTCAAATTAAAAGACAATGTCATAAGGCAGTGTTTTCAAACTTTCTTCACCCTGTGTCGTTCTAAGAATTTCTGTATCATGACCCAAACTCTGCATATTTATATACTGAAACAAAAATTTTACGAAACAAAATTGACCATTCCCACAAGTGAATATATTTTGATTTTCTAAATGCTGGTTCTCAAAGTCTTGACTAATGGTCTTGGTAGGTGGTTTGAAAAACATTGCACTGAGGGATAGAGGGAACAGTTGGTTGCACTTCGGGTTAACGATGATTGAAACTATGTCATCTGGATCACTTAATTATAAATGCTAACTCCAAATCACCTGTAATTTTTTTTTTCTTTTTGGTGATTTAGTGGCAGACGGAGGAGGAGTCCCTCCCCACCACCTACCAGAAGGCGACGTTCTCCTTCTCCTGCCCCTCCTCCTCGTAGGCGCAGGTCCCCCACTCCGCCACCACGACGAAGGTATTTTATTTTATCAGATATGTTAGTGGGACCTAATTGAAGCAACTTTATGATCAGAATATCTTATTAGAGTGGCATTGCTCAGCCATTTACAGAACACCACATATTATGTGATTCTGTTAATAAGAAAAGACCCAAACACCCAGATCTATAGAGATAAAAGTAGATCTGTGGTAGGGTGGGGATGGGTAGTGTCGCAATGGTTACACGACTGAATATACTTAAAACCATTGAAATGTACCCTTTAAAATTACGGTATGTGAATTACATGTCAACAAAAATGTTAAAAGGGGGAGTCACTCTAGTGATTACAAAGGGAAAAATACTCACTTTAGAGTGGAGAATTCCAGCACATACCTCCTTAACTGAGGAATCAAGGTAATAGTCAGTAGTACATATTCTATAATTCCCGGATACCTTATCCTGGTATCCTTACCAATTATACAGAACCTCAGTCTGATTTACTAGGAAATATCAGACAAACCCAAATTGAAGGTTATTCTACAGGGTAACTAGTACTCTTTAAAAAATGGCAATCCTGGGCAGCTGAGTCAGTTGGGCATCTGTCTTTGGCTCAGGTCATGATCCTTTGCTCCTGGGATTGAGCCCCACATTGGGATCCCTGCTTGGCGGGGAGTCCGCTTCTCCCTCTGCTGTCCCCCCACCTTGTGCTTGTGCACGCTCTTTCTCTGAAATAAAACCTTAAAGGTAAATAAAAATGGCAATCATGAAAGACAAAGGAATAGTCACATACTGACAGGAACTAAGGACACATGATAACTAAATATAATGTAGAATTGTGATTTTGGGGAAAAAAAGAGACATTAGTGGGAAACCGGGGTTGTAATTTAGTTAATACTAAGTTAGTGCTGTGGCTAGTTGATCATTTTTGTTATGCTATCGGGAGCTGTTAAGTGGCAAATCTCTATTTTTATAGCTCTTCTGTAAATTGAAAGTGATTTCAGAATAAAAGGGGAGAATGGTATTGAATGCCTACTATATGCGAGGTAAAGTGCTCTAGGTGCTTTATATATTTAATCTGTAGTCCTTGAGATGATCTTGCTCAGTAGGTGGTATTCCCATTTTTCAGGTGAGGAAATGGAGGTGCACACTACCTTGCCCAGAAAGTAGCCTATTGTAAAGCTGATTCTGGGCAGGATAATATTTTGAGCTTAAGGTCTGAGCATTTCAGGAGGAAATTAAACAGTTGGAACTGAATGTCATATTCAAGTCAAATTTCTAAGAGGCAGTTAAGATTATATAGGACTTAAGCATTAAGTGGAAGGCCAGCTTGAACTTCTACAGGGATGCGTTCTGCCTAGTAGGTAGACTTCCACTGAAAAGTGTTTTTTTTTTTTTTGAGACACAAAATCCAAGTCTCTCCTTGGAAGGGAAGGGTTGAGTAGGTGTAGAGATATCTTTTAAAACGTGTGCAAGTGAACTCTTACCAAGTCCAAATGTCAGTCAAGAGAGCACCACATAGAGCTCTTTTTTTTTTTTTTTGAAGATTTTATTTATTTGAGAAAGCATGAACGGGGGCGGGGGGGGGCAAGAAGCAGACTCCCTGCTGAGCAGGGTCCCCACACGGGGCTTGATCCCAGGATCCTGAGATCATGACCTGAGCCAAAGGCAGAACACTTAACTGACTAAGCCACCCAGCTGCCCCCCAGGAGAGCTTTTTAAAGCACAGACTTTCTAAGTTAGACCATAGTGGAGTCCTGCTAATAGAGCTACCTAGCTTGTACATAATGATAATGGGTGTACACAATTTATGCAAGATTCTCTTCTCAAAAAAAAAAAAAACCCATTAAATTGGTTCCATGTGGATTATGTTAAATGACTTTTGACAAACTTGAATTCATTCTGGAAACTTCAAATTTCTCCATTAAGCAGAATGTCCTGTTTTCTAATCATCTAGGGTAAACAGATCCACTAAGTGATTTTTTTTCTTTTAAATGAGGATAAAGGCATAGCATATCCAGTTAAAAATGTACTGGCTTTGCCTGGTGCTTAACTGCAGTATTGCCATAACTTCTGGTTAGTTTTTTGTGTATTCTGTTGCCTTACTCTTTTGGACCTTTCAGCTTAATGGTTTATTTTTCCTAGGACTCCTTCTCCTCCCCCCCGCCGGCGCTCACCTTCCCCAAGAAGATATTCTCCTCCGATACAGAGGAGATACTCTCCTTCTCCACCTCCAAAGAGAAGAACGGCTTCTCCCCCTCCCCCTCCTAAACGAAGGGCATCACCATCTCCACCACCAAAGCGTCGGGTCTCCCATTCTCCACCTCCCAAACAAAGAAGCTCCCCAGTCACCAAGAGACGTTCGCCTTCATTATCATCAAAGCATAGGAAAGGGTCTTCCCCGAGCCGGTCTACCCGGGAGCCCCGGTCACCACAACCAAACAAAAGGCATTCGCCCTCACCACGGCCTCGAGCTCTTCAAACCTCCTCAAGTCCTCCACCTGTTCGAAGAGGAGCATCGTCATCACCCCAAAGAAGGCAGTCCCCTTCTCCAAGTACTAGGCCCATTAGGAGAGTCTCCAGGACTCCGGAACCCAAAAAGACAAAAAAGTAAAAATATTTTATGCTTTCTTGGCTAGGAACACTAACTTGCATAGTTCTTTATGTTTGGAAGCTTCCCCCCCCCCCCCCCCTTTACTGAGAAATTACAGAAAAGACTAAGCTGGGAATACAGGCTTTTAAGGCAGCTTAAAGGTACTATTCACAGATCCATTTTCTGTTCTCAGAATAGTTCCTTATGCCACAAACTAAATGCCATAGGACTTTATACTTGGTTCTTAGGGGTATCCGGTTTATTGGGGGATGTGCTTCCAAAACTGAACTCTGAAGTAATGCATAGAACATTTCCTGCATGTCTATGTAAGACTGAGAAAAGCCGTTTTAAGTACAAGGGACTGGCATTATTAATTTCCTATAGGAAGAAGTGTTAACAGAACAGATAGAGGATTATGGGGTTAAACTCTCCAGGAGACTTAGACGATACAAATTTGATATGTGTGTGTTTGTAGAATCCACTAAGTGGTAAAATACTTAGTTTGTGACCTGGTTATATAATGGTGGTCGGTTATTTTCTCTTAGAAAAGACCTTTGCTCTTGGATACTGAATGTTTTGTTCTTTCCCTTTGTTTCTAGGGCTGCCTCACCAAGTCCTCAGTCTATAAGGAGGGTCTCGTCCTCCCGATCTGTCTCAGGATCTCCTGAGCCAGCAGCTAAAAAACCCCCAGCACCTCAGTCTCCTGTCCAGTCCCAGTCCCCCTCTACCAACTGGTCACCAGCGGTACCTGTCAAAAAGGCTAAAAGCCCAACCCCAAGCCCATCTCCAGCGAGGGTATGTATGTGTTTGCCCTGTTTTGGACACCCTTTATAATTGTATGCGGTCACTTGGAAGCAAAGACAAGTTTTTGCTTTTTAAGTGGCTCAAGAACAGCATTATTTTCTGTAGTTCAGCTGACCTTCAAGGAAGCATGAATTTTTTTTTTAAAGATTTTATTTCTTTGAGAGAGAGCACAAGAGTGGGGAGGGTCAGAGGGAGAAGCATACTCCCTGCTAAGTAGGGAACCCGACGTGGGACCTGATCCCGGGACTCCAGGATCATGATCTGAGCCGAAGGCAGTCGCTTAACCAACTGAGCCACCCAGGTGCCCAAGGAAGCATGAAATTAAGGGGTGGTGGTTGCACTACAGTCCATGCTTCATATCCTAGTCACCCGCTAATTGACATCATGTCTAATATTGTTAAATTCTGTAATCTTGGTGGTTAAAATTGGCCTATAGAGAAAATCTAGAATAACAGAAAAGAAAAAATTACCCATGATTCTGTTATCTAGGGGAAAAATAGCTTAGTATTTTCTGCTGTTTTCTATAGCATTTGACACATTTGAGGACACTTGAGATCACAAAATAAAACTTGCAAAATTAGATCATGTGTGTTAGTATGATTCCATTTTTATGAAGGAAAAAATACCACAAAGCAGGTACCAAATGTTAACAGTGGTTATATGTTAGAAGGGGAAAGGATGAGTAATCTTAATATTTTTTTATGTGTACTGCCCTTTTTCCCCCACGGTAGAAATACGTTATTTCTATAATAAATGAACCTTGCACCCTGTGAAATACTAGCTGTAGTGGAAAGTACAGTATTGTCTCGTATAGTCTTACCTCTGGCAAGCCGCATAAATAACACTTGGTTTTTACCTTGTCAAGTTTAAATGTCATTAGGATACTAAAGTATTGGGACTTTAAACTGTATTTTCCCCTCTGTGAGTCATTAATCTGATCTTGAACAGGTTTCTTTATTATATAAAGTTAATGGTTAGTGTGCATCTCATAGTAGGTTTGCCTAAATTTTACAAACTAACTGAATGGATTGAGGAATTTTACACTTGATCTTAGCCGAAAGGCCGAGAAGCGATGGATTGAGTAATTTTAAGTAACTGCTTAGAAATCTGAAATGTGAAATTTGAGGATTATTGCTGGGATTCACTTATAGCAGAACTTGCCCTTTGCATAATTTTGGTATAAACAATCGGACCCTTGAACAGCATGGAGCAGGGCCACGTAGATGTGGAGGTCTTTTCATGAATACAGCACAACACTTCAAATGTGTTTTCTCCTCCTTATACTTTGCTTAGTAACATATTTTTTCTTTAGCTCACTTTATTGTAAGAATGTAGTATAGAAATATACAACATTCCAAAATCTGTGTTCATTGACTTCTATGTTACCCATAAGGCTTCTGGTCAGTGTAGGCTGTTAGTAGTTAATTTTGGGGAGAGTCAAAAGTTACATGCAGATTTTCAACTGCATGGGGACTTGTTGCCTCTAAGCCCCACGTTGTTCAAGGGTCAACCGTATTATACATTAAGGAGCAAACTCCCTCCATTCTAGAGCTAGAAGTCCTGAACAGTGGCTGGAGATGTGGCATTCACACAAGCATGTGTTTAGAATAACAGCTGTACTTGATGAAAGCCTGCTTCCTATTAGGCTAGTATTGTGGGTGGTTTACAGGTAGAATTTAAATAGACTTTACAGATAGGTTTAATTCTCACAACAGCTCTGTCGGGGATTGCTGTATCCATTTTATTTAGGTTGACAGAAGGGGGCTCAGAAGAAGTCCACCGATTCGTCTGAGGTCACATGGTGAACGGGTTCAGGAGCCAGAATTCACCTCAGGCCTAGCTGAGTTCAAAGATTTTTTCTTTCCTTTGCACGTGCTGCTTTCCTTACGTTTGGAGGTGGCTCTGGATCCTGGACACCCACCCAACTGGCAGCTTGTGGTTGGGAAACGTGGCTTATATGTGCCGTTAGTTGGGGAAAATCCATTCTGACTCTTAGAATCTGTGAAGAGCATCTTTGCTTGCAGTGTGGTTTTCGTCTCAACATACTTTTCTTGGCAGGGATTGCCCTTGGGCCTTTTTCTCCCCCGAAGCCTTAGGAAATACTGAGATTTGTCTGTTCAGTTATTCCCTTGCGAAAATAAAATGTTTAGTTGGACAGCATTTTAGTCTGATTGATTTTACTGTGATTTTTCTGGATTTCTAGAACTCAGACCCAGAAGGAGGTGGAAAGAAAAAGAAGAAAAAGAAGGACAAGAAACACAAAAAGGATAAGAAGCACAAGAAGCACAAAAAACACAAGAAGGAAAAGGCCGTGGCGGCAGCCGCCGCAGCAGCCATCACCCCTGCGGCCCCCGCTGCCCCCACGACCACATCGGCACAGGAGGAACCGGAGGCAGAGCCCGAGCCTAAGAAGGTACGTGTGCCTTGCACTTCCTACAGTTCGCGAAGTCATTTGATGTTGAGGAGGAGCTAAAGATTTTTTTACAGTAACAGCTACTTGGCTGTTAGCTCTCTCCTGATCTATCATCATTCTTGATGATCTGCCAAGAACGGGAATTTGCCAGGAGTAAGGAGAAGAATGTGAATGGCTGCCAAAAGCTTAATGTAGATTTTTAAGAATAATTTCTTTGAGATATAATTAACATGCCATTCACCTATTGAAAGTATGTGATTCAGGGGCACCTGGCTGGCTCAGTAGGGCACGCACCTCTTGATCTCAAGGTTGTGAGTTTGAGCCCTGCATTGGGTGTAGAGATTACTTAAATAAAGATAAAATTTTTTAAAAAAGGAAAGTATGTGATTGAGGGGTTTTTAGTGTATTCATAGAGTCGTGTGGCTGCCGCCATGATGTGGTTCTGTCCTGTGCCCTACACCTCTTCGCCAGTCTCAGGACTCACCAATGTGACCCCTCTGGTTTTAGGAGACCGAAAGCGAGCCCGAAGACAACCTCGACGACTTAGAAAAGCACCTGCGTGAAAAGGCGCTGAGGTCGATGCGGAAGGCTCAAGTGTCCCCACAGTCTTAGGCGGGAATGTGTGTCACGATGTACATTTTATTTGGTTTGTACGCAATTCAATTTCAAAATTGCTAAAATGTGTTTGAGCTTTAGACTATAACATTTGTTGTAATAATTGCTAGGTTGAAGTTCACCATGTAAAAAAAAAAAAGGGCATGGATTTACATTGCAAAAGGTGTCCACAGTGTATTAGTGACATTCTTTCATTGACAGCTGACATAAATTCATTTAGACTGAAATATTTTAAGCCAAAAAAAGTCCCCTTTTTAAAAAAGGGGGTTTCAATATTGTTGGCATTCTTATGGTTTCTTTAAAGGCCTTGGCTATTCCCAGAGGTTTTCTTTCTTTTCATTTTTTCTTTTTCTTTTTTCTCATTTAAGTCTTAGCACCCATTTAAGTTATGATGCTTCCAACCTTGTATGGTTTGCAAGCTTGCCCAGAAATAAGACCACTGTTGAACTCCCACAAAAGTATAAATGAATATTTTAATGCCACAATCTTTCCTGTTGCCTGTGGAGTCTCTGCTGAAATGAATCAGGATTCGAGCTCTAGGACGAGATGGAAAATGAAAGCATGTTGTTTGCCAGGACACTGTGGGTTTATATTGATGTGTAACAAGTTGATTTGGAACACTGGAATTTCATTCTATTCTGTTGTGTTTTTTTTGTAAAGGCAATTAACTAGTCCCAGGAAGGATCCTTCAGTTATATAAAAGTTTGTTTTATGAAATGTCATGGCTCCATTCATAATTTTGTCTTGTTCTTCCAATTGGTATATACAACCTTCAGAGCTCTCGTATTTGGAAGGCTGGAAGGGCCCAGACTTTGAAATAGTGTCTTTGTTTTCACTGTTTTTGTTTTTTGTTTGTTTTTTTTTTAAACTAAAGCTATATAAAGCTTGTGGATTAAACAGAATAAATTTCTAAATTTAATAACGTTGGCCACTCACTTTTACTTAACCGTCTCAATACTGCAGGAAACCACCTCCCCCCCCCCCCCCCGAAATCTTACAGTTAAACCTAATGTTTTTACACCCGTGGCACCTTTGACACAGTGAGGTTTGGGCAAGGAAAATAAATGATGGTGAAATTATTCTACCGTCTTTATTTTAATAATGTGGTAAGTACTATGAAGGGAGAGTGTATGGTGCGACTGGAACATACGCGACAGACAAGGCAAAGTCAACCAGGCACTTCAAGCAGAGCAGGATCTGTGTACGGCCTGAGAGGCAGAAAGAGCCTGGCACATTCCAGGGAGTGAGGGAAGGAAGGCTAAGGAATGACTGGAGCAACCTCCCTCTTAGGTTGTGTGTGTTTAATGACAAGCAAGTCATTTTTGCACTTAAGATTTAGCAAAGCAAAGTGACTTGAGGAAACTTGGAGTTGGTTTGTAGAAGGTAAAATAGCAACATAAGTTAAGTGTAGGGATGCCTGGGTGGCTCAGTCAGTGAAGCGTCTGCCTTCGGCTCAGGTCATGATCCCAGGGTTCTGGGATCGGGTCCCGCATCGGGCTCCCTGCTCTGCGGGGAGCCTGCTTCTCCCTCTCCCACTCCCCCTGCTTGTGCTCACTCACTCTCTCTGATTTAAAAAAAAAAAAAGTAAAAGGGAATATTTGACACCATGAATCCAAGCTGAGCAGGGTGACACATGGGCAGTTGATGTGATTATAATTTCTGGCATCTAAAACCAACAGAAAATGTCTACACATTTTAAGACTTAGTGGGACATTTTTCATCTGAGGGGCATGGACACAAAGGGGCTGTTTTTTTTATAGGTAGGTTTTTAGAGTGATTTGTAAGGAGGCCAAACTTAAATGCAGCTGCTTCTCTAAGTGAATTCAAGTAGTCTGACCCCTAACTGCATCTTACCTTTGTGCCGCGACGGAAGTCTTCACATCTTCCACATGACTTCCTTGTGATTTTATAATTCTGTGATTTAGGAAAAGCACAGAATATCCAGTTTCTAAAATGGTTGTTGATGACTTATCCCTTCCAATGTGAGCAAACCAGTGAACGTCACTGGGGCCTTGTACATCTCTAGCCTGCCATTCGTTCGTTCGCTGCACGTGTTCACTTTCCTATTCCTTCAGTATGCTTTCATTCCTCCACTTGACGAACTGCCCGTTAAAGTTAGCAATAGTCCCTGTTTTGCCAATCTGAATGATCAATTCTTGATCCTTTACCGGTCCTTGGCTGGATTTGGCTCAGTCGTTCACTCCTTTGTTAAAACACTTTCTTCACTTGGGTTCTAGGAGACAACGCTGGAACCTTCCAGATGCAACACTGGTTTTCCTCCTATCTCACCAGCTGGTCCTTTTATATCTACTGGCTCCTTTCAAACACAAAGTGATGGAGTTTGTCTTTGTCCTTGGTGGCTTTCTCTACACATTTAATCCCCACTTCCTTGACTTTAAATGTCACCATTTTGTTGACTTGTCAAGTTTCGCTGCAGTCTAAACTTACCCCTGACCTATCCAGCTGCTTACTTGATAACCCAGTTTGGATATCTAAAAGAGATACGAATTGAACATGTCCAAAATAGCATTATTTTTTTTTTAAGATTTTATTTATTTGCGACAGAGAGAATGAGAGAGAGCACATGAGAGGGGGGAGGGTCAGAGGGAGAAGCAGACTCCCTGCTGAGCAGGGAGTCCGATGGGGGACTCGATCCCAGGACTCCAGGATCATGACCTGAGCCGAAGGCAGTTGCTTAACCAACTGAGCCACTCAGGCGCCCTAAAATACATTTTTAACTGCTGTCTTCTGACCTCATCCCCATCTTATTTCAGTCCCTGTCGTCCTCATTGACTGCGCATTGAGTTAATACTGTCAGAAGTATTGTCTGCTCTCCAGCACTGAGCCACACAAAGGCCATGCCAGTCCCAGTGACCTGAGCCAAGCCAGGTCATGGTACTGCTCAAAGCCCTCCAATAACCTGCCTCAGTAAAATCCAGATTCTTTCCTATGGCCTGCAAGACCTGACAGCGCTGGGTTGAATCTGCTTTGGCAACCTCGTTACCACCCTTCAGTCTTGCTCACACTGTACCTGCTACCTTGTTCCTCCTTTGACCAATCAAAGTTGATTTCTCTTTCAGGACCTTTGTTCCCGCCCTTCCCTCATCCTGGAAGATACCGCCTCCTGATCTTGTGGCTTGTTTCCTTACTTGATTTCCTCAGGCAGTCTTCCTGAACTCCCTCTTCTCTGTTTTCACGTAGAGCAATTATTAGTACCTGAAATGATACATTTTTGGTCCCTAGGAACTTGGTCTTGTTCATGACTGTGTTGCCAGTGCCTGATACATAGCAGAACCACAAATATTTGATGAATGAATTTAACTGACTTGTCTCTATACTTGCCAAGTGCTACTAGGTTGGGTTTGAGGTAAAGAAAATGAATAAAGGGCAGCCTGGGTGGTTCATTCAGTTGAGCGTCCAACCCTTGGTTTCGGCTCAGCTCATGATCTCAGGGTCATGGGATCAAGCCCCGCACTGGGTGCTGGGCGGGGAGCCCGGTTGGGATTCTCTCCCTCCCTTTCCCTCTGCTCTCCCCCTCTCTTAAAAAAAAAAAAAAGACAATGATTGCTGCCCTTGAGTATTTGCCTACTAGGAATATAAATATGCAAACAACAATTTGTAGTGGACAACACTGGGCGGACTGGGGTTCCTACCATAGCTTTCTGTGTCACCTTGATCAAGTTAACACGTGAGCTAAGTGCTGCCATTTCCTCTTCTGAATGAGGGAAATAATGGTGGAATCCACTTCAGAGTGCTTTCAAGATTTTTTTTTAATGTATTGATACCATCCAATGAGAGCATGAAGAGAAGTTCCCATTTTCTCAGCTCTGTGACGTGCATCCATTCTAGCGGTGACAGTTTATGTGCCTGTGAGCGGTTTGAACCGGTCACAGCCCTATTCAATGCAGTTTTCTTCCCTTTTGCTCTTTAGATACAACTCAGCATAAAGTTTCCTATTTTAAAGTGTGCAACTCAGTGGTATTTAATACATTTGCGAGGTTGTGCAACCACCACCGCTATTGGAGAACATTTTCATTGCCCTAAAAAGAAACTCTGTGCCCATTAGCAGTCACTTGCCATTCTCCTGGCAATCCCTGAGCCCCAGCCCCCTGGCAACTATATCCATCTATTCTGAACATGTCCTTGGCATCATATAAGGTGTGGCCTTTTGTATCTGATTTCTTTCATTTAGCATAATGTTTCAAGGTTCCACCATGGTACCTCATTTTTTTAACTGCCAAATTAATATTTCCCTGTATGGATATAGCACATCTTGTTTATCCATTCATCAGCTGAGCATTTGGGCTGTTTCTATTTCGAGGCTCTTATGGATAAAGCTGCTAAGAACGTTTGCACATAAGGTTTCGTGGACATGTTTTTTCTTGGGTATAATATACCTCCGAGTGGAGTTGCTGGGTCATGTGGTGACTTAACTTTTTTAGAAACTGGTAGACCATGCCAAAGCAGCTGCACCATCCTACATTCCCACCAGCAGTGTATGACGGTTCCCATTTTTCCACATCCTTACCAGCACTGGTTGTCATTTGATTATAACCATCTTAGTGGGTGTGAAGTGTAGTATCTTGTTTGCGCCCCAAACCCAGTATTTTTCTGAATATATCTGTCTAGTATGTCATAAGGGATTTTTGCCAAGATGTCCTTTTATTTCAGGTGTATCAGAGGGGAGGAGGAGGGATGCCTGGGTGGCTCAGTCGGTTAAGCGGCAGCCTTCGGCTCAGGTCATGATCCCAGGGTCCTGGGATCGAGTCCCACATCGGGCTCATTGCTCAGCAGGGAGCCCGCTTCTCCCCCCCCCACCCCCGTCTCCCTCTGCTTGTGCTCTCTGTGTCAAATAAAAAATCTTAAAAAAAATAAAATAATAAAAATAAATAAAACACAGGGGAGGGAGGAACTGACATGCTCCCAAGATTCCCAAGAGTGGTAGCATGTGTGCAGAGGGCTCTGGCTTCCTCTGACCCAGAAGTGTTTGGGGAGAATGCAGGTTGAAAGCCAGTAGGGATTGTAAATGTACTTGAGTCACAACCAGCATTAAAAGAAAAAAAATGAAATAGTAATTTGAGGGTGAATTGCAGTAGGTTAAGTGTTGTTTGATGACGTGTTTCTCTCTGCCCATGCGTGCATGTGTGTTTGTGTTCTGGGCTGCAATGTAAAATGTAGTCTGATTCATAGTCAACAAAACGGAAAGCCACTACTTCGCAGATCATCTGGTCCACCAGTTTTTAAACTGCCCGCGTGTCCTCAGTGGGGCTTACAGTTCTGATTTTCTCTAAAAGGTACATTGGGTGAACCCACCTTTGTGGAAGGACAGAGACGAGAGAAACGTAAGCCTTGCAAGTGCTTGACTTTGATACGTAGATCTAGAGATACATACAGATGCATCTTTTTTTCTTTTAACTTTGGGCTTTTCCCGTTGCGTTCTGTTTGAATAAAGGGATCCACAGCCCCAAATCGTGTGAAAACCACTGATCTAGCCTAGCCCTTGTCTACAGAAAAAGTCCAAAGGGGAACAGACTGCCCCGTGGTTCCACCCACCATAGTAAATGCTCCCCTGGGTGCTTTCCCACTTCATCTCACTGTTTCGGCCGGGGGCGTTAATGTCTCCCAACTTTTAATTGTGCTGTGATGAGAGGAAGCAGACCCAGTGCAGTTAGGTGCCTCAGAAGCAAGGCGGGGAGGGTGGCTTCTAGCAGGTCTTGGTAACAGGGAAGGAAAAACCCCCATCTGGGCACATATGCAAGAATGGCCTTTGTCCAAGAGTCCGACATCTGTTCTTTCAAGAACCTCCCGGGCGCCTGGGTGGCTCAGATGGTTAAGCGTCTGCCTTCGGCTCAGGTCATGATCCCAGGGTCCTGGGATCGAGTCCTGCATCGGGCTCCCTGCTCCTTGAGAGCCTGCTTCTCTCTCTCTTTCTCTCTCTCTGTCTGTAATGAATAAATAAATAAAATCTTAAAAAAAAAAAAAAGAAGAACCTCCCTCGTACACAACCAGACAGGGACCCTCAGCCATTTTAAGCATGGCGGCTTTGGCCTACGTAACCCACAGGACCCGTGGGAGGTGAGCCTGACTGATCTCGGCCCCAGCTGGAGGGAGAAGCCCACCAGACCAGTGGGACTTCCCCAGGCAGCCAGGATGTGCTGAGCACCTGCTGCTATTCTCTGCCTGGAATGTCCTTTCTTGCCTTCTAATGTCCAAATCCTTTTTGGACTTAATGAAATGTATTTAAGATGATGTTTTCCAATTATAAAGAAAATACATGCTGGCTTTTAGAGAATTGGGGAAACAAAAATAGAAAAAAAGTTGTTGGCCATCCCACCATCCAAATATAACCAAGGCCACCTGTCTCGGGTCAAGTTCTCCACTTGACTGCACCCAACTCACACAGAGCTCCCTCTTACATATGGAACAAGCCAGGTTTATTTCTTACCCGTTTGTAAGTATGTATCAGGGTCTTACCATGTACAAATAATGTTTAATATTTTTCTCATTGGACATATTGTGAACTAAAATCGCAGAATACAATTTAAATGTTTAACCAGGACATTTGGAAATTAGGTAAATCACTCCATACCAACAGCAAAACACAGCTACGGTTCTCCCTGGTGTATTCTTTTTACCTAGTCATTTTACAAGATTTTTAGATGCCTCTCTAAACTCTTAGCTCTACAGGTAAATTGGTAACGATGGTACGCCTCTCCCAGGGCTTGGGGGAGGATTAACAGATGAACAAAACCCAGTCCCTGCCCCAGGAGCCCACGGCATTTGGCGGGGAAGGGGGAGGTAGGAACAGAGGGGCCATCAGTGGCAATAAAACCAGATGACTGGGGACAGAAGATCAAGGCAACAGGGCACTGCGTCCACGGACAAGAAAAACGTTCTGCAGCCAGCTTCTCACCCATAGACCTGTGAGCCCGGGCAAGCAACTTCACCTCCCTCACCTCTGTTTCCTCTTCTCTAAGTTGGGCAAGGATTCAATAAGACCATCCCGTGAGGGGCTTGGCTTGTGCACAGACCCATCAAGGAAGGCTCCACCAGTGGGAGTCAGGAACATGCTTCATCAAATTTTGCGATGCTGGCAATTGGAAGATGTAAATTGGAATTTACAATGTGGAGGGGGAAAAAGTCGTCTTACATTCCATCTTCCAATGTGGATGTCTCACCTTCCGTACAGTATTATGCACAGAAGGGCCTGCAACGCGGAGGAACACTCATCTGTCACTAAACCTCTCCACCCGCTCCTCCCTCCTTTCTTTGGGCGCTAAACGCTCCTCTGCTTCAGCGGTGTTCCCACATTCTTCCACTAGGTGGCGCCCCGGCCCTGGGTGCCGGCAGCAGGAGCTGCCGCCCTGAAAGCGAATCTTCCTGCTCCCACTTTTTTTTCCCTTTCCCTCCATCCCTTTCTCCCTGGTCACAAGAGGCCCCAGTGCTGGAAGGCTCTCTGCAGGGTTCCAGAGCCTGACAGTCACAGGGTTCTTGCAGTCCCCTGGCTCCACTACCTCCCAAACCGGAATTCCTTCGCAGCCAGCCTCCAGCTCTCTCCGGTTCCTTCCTTGCACACCTTCGGTGACTGAAGACTCACTACTTTATGAGGCTCCTCTCCTGGAAGGAATCCAGGTAATAATGGTCATGCACTTGAGCTCTGACAACTCTCCAGCTGGGTTCTAACGTCTCCGCTCTGCTCCTTGTTCAGCAGATGTGTCCGCTTCGCTTATGGCTGAATCCCCGGGGCCTGGCGCAGGCAAGGCACTCATTTGGTGAACGAGTTAGTGAACGAGCTCAGTTCCGTGCGTCAGTTTCCTCACCTGAGAAATGGGGCTAATGATGGTATTTACCTCAACGTTGTGAGGATTAAACGACACGGGACTTGCAGAGACAGGCCTAGCCCCGTGCTTGGCCCGTAGTAAGTCTTCAACAACAAATATTGATTATATTTTTTTCCCACTTATACCTATGGGTAGCCCGACTCTTATTACTTGAAGGTTCTCCTTTAGAGCAAATTGCATCCTGATTCTTAAAACTTCCACACACTGGCCTTGGGCTTAGTTCTGTCCCTTGGAGCCACAAAGAACATTTACTCCCTTTTCCAAGGGACTCCGCTCAGCTCAGCATACACGTATGGCCTGTGTGCCAAGAGCTGGGGTTACCAAGACAAGACATGACCATAGTTTCTTCCTCTGAGTGCCTCTTGGCCTAGCCAGGGCAGGAGACCACTGAGCAGCTGTGGGTACCCAGTGAATATTTTGGATGAACAGTAGGACTTACTTATCGAGGCTTTACTGTCCATTTCATTCTTCCACCCGTGTTCCTGGGCATCCTAACCCCGTTTTCTAGGTGAAGGAACTGAGGCACAGAAAGGTCACATCAGCTGGTGAGCAGTAGAACCGGGATTTGGGTCCTGCCTGACTGCAGAACCCACACCTTAACTTCTAAGCCATGTTCTCACTATAGCCTGGAGGATGCTCTGGGGCCTGGGGGGAGTTTCTGGTTCCTGAGCATTCCACCGCCATGACCCTGACGTCATGGCTATTATGCAGCTTCCCCGCATCAGTTCCCCATCTCTCCCACCATCAGAGCCATATTTGGCTCGATTGCAATCCCATGGATTGGGGGGGGGGCAGCTCCGCCTCCAGGGTGGGCTCGGGTGGCTTAGGCCAGGCCGCACGTCATCCCACTCCCCAGTCACGACAACAGACACGTCTTCAGTGAGAGCCCGTGGTTGGTTAAGAGAAGTAGCAGAGCTTGTAGGGGAGAGAGGCTGCTGCTTGCTTCTGCAGGCGTGCTGGGGGAGAGGTTCCCCGCAGAGGAACCTCTCCACCCTGCTTTGCTGTGTGACCTTGAGTGCAGAGGGAATGTGAGAGCCAGAAGCGCAGCAGTTCTTCATGCCCACAGAGGATTCCTTTTGAGGATGAGACCAACATACAGAGGAGGGCAGAGCCCAGAGACTTCATGGAGGAACAGAAGCGGGTCCCTGGTTTTATCAGTTACCATCGTTGTGTAACAAATCACTCCAAACGGACCAGCTTAAAACAACAAACGTTAGTTCCCATGGTTGAGGGTCGGGACTTGGAAGAGACCTAGATGGGTGGTTCCGGCTCCGGGTCTCATGAGTCTGTAGAGAGATGTTGCTGAGGGCTGCACTCATCTGAAGTCTTGACTGGGGCCAGAGGATCCACCTCCAAAATGGCCCGCTCACGCGGCTACAGGCGGGAGGCCTCCGTTCCTCACCAAGGGGGCCTCTCCGTGGCAGATGGCTTCCACCAGAGTGAGTGATGAGGAAGACAGAGGGAAGGAACCAGCAGTGTCTTCCATGGTCTCTCAAGTTGTGTACTGTCATTCCCACTTTTCTTCTAAACTCTCGTGACTAAGTCCAACCCACAATTCAAGGGGAGGATAATCCGGCTTCCTTTTTTTTTTTTTTAAGATTATTTATTTGGCGTGGGGGAAGGGCCAGGGGAGAGAAAATCTCAAGCAGATTCCCTGCTGAGCATGGAGCCCAATGTGGGACTTGATCTCACGACCCTGAGACCACGACCTGAGCCGAAACCAAGAGTCAGACGCTCACCCGACGGAGCCACCCAGGCGCCCCTAATTAGGCTTCCTTTGAAGGAGGTGTCAAAGAATCTGTGGACTAGTTTTAAATCATCATTGCCGTGAGATCACTTGAGCTGCCGGATCAGCTCGTACCTGAGGATCCATCTCTGAGCCCTTTGATACATTATTAGTTATTTAATTAGTTATTAGTGTTAGTTAATTCCCCTTCTTGTTTAAGCTAGTCTGAGCTGGGTTTTCTGATCCATGCAAATCAAAGTGCCCTAATTAATATCCCCTGTGCCTCGTGGGAAGGGCCTTCCTCATCTCAGCCTCCAGATCCGCCTTGTCTGCCTGTGTCCCTCCGAAGTGCGGTGGTGAGAGCCGGGCCCAGGCTCCGGGAGCGGAGGGGAGGGGCAGGCCCTCCGTGCCTCTGGCCCTTCACCCTACAACAGAGTGTATGCCATTGCTCTATCACCAGTGAAGATGGCTGCGGGGAAACCGCACTGTTCTCTTGACTCAGGACCCATCATACTCGTCTGTCTACTTGCTGCTCCTGCGAAGACCTGACTTGGACGTCCTGGGCTTGCCCTGAAGCATTTGGCAACAATTTCCAGGATTCTCCTGGTCAGTCTGCTTTAGGGGAGGGGCACCAAGGAATCCCAAGGCCCAGTGGGAGGAACTCTAGGTCAGTCTCCACCCTGCTTTGCTGTGTGACCTTGAGCGAGTCCCTGCTCCTCTCTGGGCCTCGGTGTCTTCCCTGAGGAAAGCAGAAGTTTGGCCCAGTGTGTCTGAGATGCTTTAGGATGTCCTTAGTTCCCTGCGGTCCAAAGGAGACAAGAAATTTCAGGAGAAGCCTCCCTTCAGACAGCTGGGCCTTGGGTGGCCCTTCACATCACAGCAGAGAGAAATGCACACACGGCGCGCCCTTTGCCATCTGCCATCTCACCTGATCCTCTGGGCAGCCAGCGTGGGGCCAGGACGAGGCAGAGCTGCAGGGCAGACACGGCTTCCCCTCCAGGGCCCGGGACAAAACAGCCGCTCTCATTTACCGAGTGCTTGCTGCCCACCCTGTGCCAAGCCCCTCATGTGTGACTGTCGTGGTCCTTCGCGCGCCAGCCCTGCTGGGTGGTGACTATTATTAACCCCTTTTACGGGGAAGGAAACCGAAACCCAGAGGGTAAAGTAAGTACAGCAAATGCAGCAAACGGAAGCTCAAATGCAGCTTGAGTGTCTCCGAAAAGCTGTCCGTGCTTTTCATCACACGGCAGCCCTCTTGGTATTTACGGGAGCACAGGGGTAGGTGGGAAGAGGCTGGTGCAAAGCAAGGAGGCCAGAGCCTTGGGTTCTTGAACAAACTCTGAGCACTTATTCTCTGGGCCTCTGTTTGCGTGTCTGTAAAATGGGGATAATGATTCTCACCGGAATTGTGAGGCTTGGGGAGAAACATTTTAGTGAAGACCTATGTGAGCATTTCTTGCACGCTGCAGAGTGCCGTGTAAATGTAACAGATGGTTGTTTTCCTTAATCCCAGCTGCACGGGAGCTGCGGCAGGAAGCAGGCAAGCTCACGAGGGCGGGCCAAGTGTCCCAGAGTGGCTGTTTCCACCCCTGCACACAAGAAGTCCCCAGGAGAGGAGGCAGGGCAGGATGAGAGGCAAAGCCCTGGGTGCTTATCTAGAACTTTCCCTCCATTCCAGGGCCCTCCAGAGGAAGGGAAACTTCTGGACTGTCCCCATTGAGTTCCAAGCATTCCAGAGGCCTCACTGGCGAGGAAGCCTGTCGTCGCCTGACCCAGCACCGGCCATAGAAAGGCCTGGATGGGTTGGCTCTCCCCTTTCCCTCGCAGTCCCTGTCTTTGCGGCGCCCTGGTCTCACTGACCAGTCCCCACAGCCTGTCCTACCAAGAGGACACCAGCCTCTAGCAGGGAAGACCCACTTCCCAGCCCAGCCAAGGCTGTCAATAGTACTCCAGCCCGGTGATGTCACACCAAGCCATCTTTTTCATTTTGTGTGTCTGATTCCTCTTGAACCCCAGGTCTGTCTTGCTCCCAGCGAGCCCGAGCGCTCCTTAAGGACAGGAGCCTGGGGCCTGCTTGCTTCTGGGCTCCCATCAGAGCCCTGTCTAGGGCTGCGTACACACTCGAACCCCAGACCAGGTACTGCTCGTGCTGTGGGCTCCTTCTCGGGGTCTTTGATGAACACCCCTCAGGTCCCCGATCCCCAGCGCCTACTGGAAAGAGTTCCGCCGACACAGGAAGGAAACCCGGCTTCTGGCCCTGGCTGCGCTCCACTCAGGCTGAATGACTCTAGGCAAGGCCCTTTGCCTTGCTCAGAAGCATCTGTGGTTTTTCAAACTGTGCTCAGTCAAGGTCAGGCAGGCCGTGGATGTGCCTGAGTGGGGCGGGCGGGGGGCCCCTAGGGCGTGCGCTGGGATTCCAGGCCTCACCCCCACCACCCAGAGCTGTTCCGTTCTTGTAACTTTTACGCATTTGGCTTTCACATGAAATTTTTGGGTTTTGTTTTGACAGCTTTACCGAGGGAAAACGGATATACAATAAACTGACATGTTTAAAGTGTACAATTGCATAAGTTTTGTCCATCGACACAATCAAGAGAATGAACATATCTATCCCCCTCGAGAGTTTCCCCCTGCCCGTTTTAAATTCCCCCGTGACTCAGGAACCACCGATCTGCCTTCTCTCGTTGCCTTTTCTAGAATTTTATGTAAATGGGAGCCTGCAGTAGGTATTCTCTTTTGTCTGGCTTCTCTTACTCAGTGTAATTATGATTATTATTTTTAAAGATTTTATTTATTTATTTATTTGACAGAGAGAGACACAGCGAGAGAGGGAACACAGCAGGGGGAGTGGGAGAGGGAGAAGCGGGCCTCCCGCGGAGCAGGGAGCCCGATGCGGGGCTCGATCCCAGGACCCCGGGATCATGACCTGAGCCGAAGGCAGATGCTTAACGACTGAGCCACCCAGGCGGCCCTCAGCGTAATTATTTTGAGATTCCTCTACGTTGGCTCATTCCTTTGCAATGCTGAGCAGTATTCCGTTGTATGGAAACACCACAGTTTGTTCACCCATTGACCTGTTGGGGGCAGTTTGGACTGTTTTGGTTTCTAGCTATTAGAAATGAAGCGGCTATAAATGTTCCTTCAATGTTCCTTCACACAAGATTTTATCTGAAGAAGCTGGACTACTAAAAAACAAACAAACAAAAACAAAAAGAAGCTGGACGAGACGATCCCTGAAGTGACAGGCTCTGAAGGACCCAGAAGCTGTAGTGGGCCGAGCTGGGGACTCAAGGATGAAGGGAACTGCCCCTTTCAGGCCGCTTACGGGTGCCAAGCACCTGACCACATTCGCCCATTTAATCACAGTCCATCCGTGAGGCAGGTGCCACTGTGATTCCCAGTTTACAGACAAAACAGCTGAGACACAAGGCAGTGAGTGTAACTGATGACACACGTCTAGGCGGTGGCACCGTTGTGACTCAGACCCAAGGTCTGGCTGCCGCGGAGCCCGGGCTCCTAGCCACCACATGTCTGTACAGAGAGCCAGCCCTGGCTCCCTGGCTGGCTTTGATTCGCTGTGTGGGGGGTGGATACTGGCGTTGGTGCTCGCCGAGCCGGCCCGCTGGGAACACGCAGTCAGCCTGGGAGGCACGCTGGGGAACTGGGGCCACACCAGCAGGAAGAAGTGAATCAGCCACATGGCCCAGGGGTGGCACCCTGGTCCTGGGCCTGGCAAAAGAAATGAGAGGGAGCCCCTGGTTATGCGGAGGCCCCTGGACTTTTCACACATGTGCCTTCCTGTAATGTTCACAGTAACCAGGAGGCGGGGATTATCATCTCCATTTCATAGATAAGAAAACTGAGGCTCAGCAGAGTCTACCTGTTAGGATTCTGTCAGCTTCACGTAACAGAAAAGCCAACCCAAAGTGGCTTAAACGATAAAGACATTTATCTGACAAAACCCCCAAAGTTCGAGATTTGGCGAATTCCAGCTCCGTAATCCAGGGACACCCACAGGCCATCAGGACACAGGCTCTTTCCTCCTTCGTGGGTTCCTTCCTTGGCGCCTTGGTCCATCCCTTCTTCACAGTCCCCAAATGGCTGCAAAGATGTCCGGGACCCACAATGGCACCCGGAGGCAAGCAGGGAAATCTCCCTGTCACCCATTTTAAGAGGGATGAGACCCTCTCAGCATCTCTGCAGACTTCCCCTTGCTTCCCATTGCTGAGGATTGCCTAAACCAATCAGTGGGTAAGGGAACAACACCCCTTCTGGGGCAAGGGTAGAGGTCAAGGATAGGATGGTGGGGCGGGGGGGCTCTCCTGGGGTGGGGTTCTCCTGGAGGCCCCAGGTGCTGGGAGAAGGGCAAACAACATCCAGGTTTCGCTCGTGAGGACGGAGGGGACTGCCTCAGAGGAAAACAGATTTGCGCAAGGTCGTCCATCTGTTTAGAGGCAGAGCTGAATTCTAACACACGCAGAGACATTTTGCCTTGCCCGTTATCCTTCCAACATCTTTACTGTCCTCACCCCATGGAGGAGAAAATTGAGGCTCCCGTCGTGGAACCCAGGCCAGCCCCATTGCTCCATGAGGAACCTGTGTGTGGTAAGATATTAACATTTTATGTGCCGGCCATTTTTATTACATCACCTATGAGGTAAGATACTATTATTATCCCCATTTCACAGAGGGAAACACAGAGGCACAGAGAGAAGAAGCTTGCCTGAGGTCACGTAGCCAGAAAGTGGTGGCACTGGTATTTGACCTCTGCCTGGTTTTCCGGGATCCACCACACCAACAGGTGAAGGGTGGACTGTGAGGGAAGCCCAGGAGGGTGAGTCCGAGGGCGGGTGGGGCAGTCCCCGGGGGCGAAATCGGGAGAGCTGAGCAGCAACAGGTGAAGGGCGGCCAGGAATGGGGCTGCGGCCAGGCCAGCTGGCAGGCCCAGCCGAGTCTGCAACATGAGCCCAGGAACCATCACGGCCCACCCACCTTGCTCTCAGGTTCCAGCTCCCCTGGGCGGCGCCCCCCTCCAGGAGCCTCAAGTACAGATTCAAGTTTTCTGGGCTAAGGGCAAGCAAGTTTTATGGACAGGTCAGTGAGCCACGGACACTTCAGCCTAGGGGAACTTCAAGGAGTGTTTGGTTCAGTGCCCCATTTTCCAGATAGGGAAATTGAGGCCACTCTGTATAAAGGGTTTTGTTTGTTTTTGTCCGTGTTACTCACTGCTTCAACCCTGTTGCCTAGAACAATGCTTGGCGTATGGTAGGTATTCAGTAAACATTTGCAGAATGAATGACTGACTCGTTGAGTGCGTGTGGTTTTTCTGAGGCCCTTAGAATTGCAGCAGAAAGCTGGCCATCAGAAGCGCCTCTTCTCCTGCAGGGCCTCCTCGCACGGTGGGAAGACTCGGGGTCAGAGGAAAGTGGCTTGTCCGCGGTCACGGACAAAGCCCACGGGCTCCCCCAGGCACGACATTTAATACATGACTCCCCCACCGCCCAAACACACAAGCACCAGCAGCCTCGCTTCAGTTACAAGGACAGAACCCCCTCAGCCCAGCCGCTGAGGCATAAATAGGGCCGGGGGTGGGGTGGGGGTGAGGATACTGGCATGATCCTTGTGCAACAAAAGGGGAGGAAACTGCAGCCAGAGCTCCCAAGGGGCCAGAAACAAAACCAGAAAATAAAAAATGCCATTACCTGCCACCCCCACCCTGCCCCAGTGCACTCGCTTTGGAAGGGCTCCTGGCTGCCTCCGATCCTGCTTCTCGGGTCTTCTCAGTTCAAACAGTCAACAGGGACCGGTGCCTAGGTCCCAATCGCAAATTCTAGGGGAGTGAACCTGATTGAGCAGCTGGGGTTGGCAGCCACCCCGGTGGGC
Organism: Eumetopias jubatus; assembly: GCF_037043125.1. Taxonomy (NCBI): domain Eukaryota; kingdom Metazoa; phylum Chordata; class Mammalia; order Carnivora; family Otariidae; genus Eumetopias; species Eumetopias jubatus. The sequence goes on along the minus strand of NW_028274810.1, from coordinate 88,849,900 downwards.
CAGCGCCCACCGCCCATGGCCAGGGGGCTGCGGGAGCAGGCCAAGAATGGGGGTGTGGGTGGCTTCTCTAAGACCAATGTGGAGGGTGAAGGAAGTGATGCCTCCCCAGTCCAGTCAACTGGGTTAAGTCCCATCCCAGCCCCCATCTTCCCAGACGAGAAGTCTTGCATATCTCCATGATGGAGCTCCTGCTACCCACACGGCACAATATCTTCCATTGTCCGTAATTACTCATTACTGGTGGAGGGCTCTTAAGTCACCCTTTCTTTTGAACCAGCCATCGCTCGTTTGCTCAAGTCTGTGACTGCAGTGTTTACGCAAGCTTGGGTCAAGGTAACCCAACTGTTCCCTCATTCTGCTGCTACAAACAACTTTTACACCCTGCAATCCAGACCCCGTATAAGACAGGATCTGATTGGTTCTCCCACTCGCCAACTTGTCACGGCTGTCCCTGTTGGTCAGAGCATTCACACCAGCTGCCCACCCCACCCTCCCCATTGGATGCCAGCCAACCTATAGAATGGTCGCCCAAGACCAGAGGCCCGCCCATCCCTGGACTGAGTTGGTTGGGGTCATTTTTAGGTTCGGTTTACACAAACGTTTTCTCTGCTTATCCTGATTTTCCTGTGGGCCTAGGCCAGTTCCCTGTGCTCCTGCCCCCACCCCAATTCTTTGTTCATTGTTTACGGAGCCTTATTCTTCTCCTTCCTGGCGCTTCCCCACCTTTTTCCTGCTGATTGCACGTTTTGGACACAGCTCTGCCCATTTCAAGTATGGCCACATATATGGCTTTGGGCAAGTCGTTTCCTCTGTTTGAGCCTCAGTTTCCCCATGTGTATATTGGGGTGACTAATTCCCACCTCACAGGATTATTGAGAGGATGAAAGGAGTCCATGTATGTGTGAAGTCCTGCCACAGAGTTGAAAGTTAGGCAAACTCAATGTCTGGCCTTCCTTTCAGCTTCAGCCCTGAAAGCTATCCAAAGACCAGAGGGGCAAAGCTGAACTGGGAGAGAGAAGAGGTCTGAGTTCAAATCTCAGCTGGGCATCTGACTTGCTGTGTGACCTTGGGAAAGTCCCTTCTCCTTCCGGGGTCAGTTCCTTCAGCTGTCAAATAAGGATTGGACCAGAGGAGCATTTCCCAAACTGCAAAAAGAGGGTAAATAGCACACCACAAAAAGAGGGAGAGAGAGAGAGAGAGACTGAGTCTTTGGCCAAATATGTTGGGAAAAACCATTTAACACCTATTAGAATATTAAAAACTCTGACTGAGGTTGGGCTGTCCTATATGGTAGCCACTAGTCACATGTGATGACTTAAATTCAAATTAATTAAAATCAATTAGGGGCGCCTGGGTGGCTCAGTCGTTAAGCGTCTGCCTTCGGCTCAGGTCATGCTCCCGGGGTCCTGGGATGGAGCCCTGCATCGAGGCTCCCTGCTCCGCGGGAAGCCTGCTTCTCCCCCCTCCCACTCCCCCTGCTATGTTCCCTCTCTCGCTGTGTCTCTCTCTGTCAAATAAATAAATAAAATCTTTAAAAAAATCAATTAAAATTTAAAATTCATTACCTCCATCTCACCAGCCATATTGCAAGGGTTTGATAGGCATGTGCGACTGGTGGTTAGCATGCAGCACAGAAGCAACTGGAGAATTCCCTTGCTCGGGCGCCTGGGTGGCTCAGTTGGTTAAGCGACTGCCTTCGGCTCAGGTCATGATCCTGGAGTCCCGGGATCGAGTCCCATATCGGGCTCCCTGCTCGGCAGGGAGTCTGCTTCTCCCTCTGACCCTCTTCCCTCTCGTGCTCTCTATCTCTCATTCTCTCTCTCAAATAAATAAATAAAATCTTTAAAAAAAAAAAAAAGAATTCCCTTGCTCACAGAAAGTGCTAGTTGATGGTGCTGCAGTCAGAGGAGGCCTGTTCCAGCTTAACCAGAATCTCCCACGCACATTTGACCGCACTACCCCTACGGCACATCCACGACCAACATGAGAAGTAATATTGCTCCCAGGAACATGGTCAGATGTTGAGCGAGAGGAGTCTCTTGGGGCCTTTCCAACTCTGAAAGTGAAGAAGGGGGAACATTCTGGTAACTGAATTCCTCCTAGGGGAGGGAACCGCCTGTGTGTAGCTGCTCTCTTGGCTAAAAAGACATTGTAATTGTGGATGCAGCGGGGATGCACTGGGAAGGAGGGGGCAGGGAACCTGGTTGCTCATGGTATGGAAGGGTGTGGAATTGGGAGAGGGAGAGGAAACAGGAGAGGTGAGTGGGTTGAGGGTCAGGGAGGGTCTAGCAGTCTGGTGGGAAGATGGGGCCCAGGCAGAGGGAGGGCAGGGGTAGGACGGCTGAAGGGCCCTGGAGAGCAGGGAGGTCTGATGTGCCGGGGGAAGGCATCTGCTCCCGGCCGCACTGCAATGTGGTGCCCCTCACGCACCACCCGCGAGTCAGTACGCGTCTCCCACATCTGGACACGTGGCATTGGGGAAAATCAGGAAATGGAGGCTTTGACCTTTGGGCTGTCCAGAAAGGGCCTTCAAGAGAGTCGAGAGCTGAAGGGTAGCGAATCCAGCAGAAGAAGGTCGCATGGAAAAGAAGACCTGCAGAGGCAAGCTGGGGGAAACGGACCCCTACCACGAGAGTCTCCAGAGAGGTCAGAAGGTGTGGTGGCTCTAAAACATGCCCCCTGCCCCCGGGGGCGCCTGGGTGGCTCAGCGTTGGTTAAGCATCTGCCTTTGGCTCAGGTCATGATCTCAGGGTCCTGGGCCCAAGCCCCCGAAGGGCTCCCTGGGAAAGAGTCTGTTTCTCCCTCTCCCTTACCCCTCTCCCCTGCTCGTGCTTGCTCTCTCTCTCTCTCTCTCAAATAAATACATAAAATCTTTTAAAAAATAAATAAAAAATAAAACATGCCCCCCAAATGCTCTGACACTCCTTTTTTTTTTTTTTTTTTTAAGATTTTATCCATTCATTTGAGAGTGAGAGATCACAAGCAGGGGGAGCAGCAGAGGGAGAGGGAGAAGCAGACTCCTCGCTGAGCTGGGAGCCCAATGTGGGGCTCGATCCCAGGATCCTGGAATCATGACCTGAGCCGAAGGCAGACGCTTAACCGACTGAGCCACCCAGGCGCCCCTCTGACAATCCTTTTATATGCCCTCCCCTTAGATATTGGTCCTGTGACTGCTTGACCAATAGAATACAGTAGAAATGACCTAAATCTTAAGAGACTGGTAGGCTCCACTTCCTATTTCTAGAGACACTTATTCTTGGAATCCAGCTGCCACGCTGTGCCCAGGGCACACTGAAAGGCCAAGTGTAGGTGTTCTGGCTAACCAGTCCCGACCGAGATTCCAGCTGACAACCGGTGTCACCTGCCAGCCATGGGCCTGAGGAAGCCTCTGGATCACTCCAACTCCATTCACCACGACTGCAACGGCACAAAAAGCCCTGAGCGAGAACCCCTTGTTAGGCCCAGTGAACCCCCAGAACTGTGAGAAAAAAATAATAAAATGATTTTGCTCTAGGCTAGTAACTAAGTTTTTTTTTTTTTTTTTTTTTTAAGATTTTATTTGTGTATTTGAGAAAGAGAGCACATAAGAGGGGGCAGGGTCAGAGGGAGAAGCAGACTCCCCGCCGAGCAGGGAGCCCGATGCGGGACTCGATCCCGGGGCTCCAGGATCAATGACCTGAGCCGGAGGCAGTCACTTAACCCACTGAGCCACCCAGGCTCCCGCTAGTAACTAAGTTTTGGTCAATCCATTTTGCAACAGTGGTTTCACTGGACCGGGAGACAAGGCATGGATCCCTTCACAAGTGGGATGGGATAGGGGAGCCAACTTTTCACGAAATCTTAAAGTACAGAGGGGCCTCAGCAAACTGTTCTACTCGGAGGCTGACAGGAGTGACATCTGGATGAACTTGGTATGAGATAAAGTTTCTGCTGTGACCTTGAGGAGGGGGCCCGGAGACTGTCCAGGTGAGAAACGGAAAGGTGTCAAGGGTGACTCGGAAGCGTCTGTCTTGGGCAACTGTCCTCAGGGACAATGTGAACTGAAATTGGGGGCGGGGGGTTGGGAGGAAGGGGAGAAGACCAGTTTGGGATGCACTGCTGCATTTTCGATGTGCCTTGTAGAAATACCAGAACCTGCTGATACATTAATAAAAAAAGAGAAGCTTCGGCTCGTGCCCCCAGAGCAGAGATTTGAGACGTCTGAACCCCAGAACTCATTTGTCAATGCCCACATGCGTTCATTCATGTATTCCCTCGCTTACTCAGCCACTCAGGCAGGCAGATTTATGTCTAAGAGGGCAGACCCTGCAGCCAGACCGCCTGCGTTCAAAGCCCAGCTCGATCTCTTCCTAGTGGCAGGGCCGTGGGCAGGCGATGCAGGCTCTGTGCTTGCAACTCTTTGTCTCTAAATAGAGAAGATAACAGTATCTATATTATTGTAATGATTAAAAGAGTACACACGTGGGCGCCTGGGGGGCTCAGTCGTTAAGCGTCTGCCTTCGGCTCAGGTCATGATTCCGGGGTCCTGGGATCGAGCCCTGCCTGCATCGGGCTCCCTGCTCCGCGGGAAGCCTGCTTCTCCCTCTCCCACTCCCCCTGCTTGTGTTCCCTCTCTCGCTCTCTGTCAAATAAATAAATAAAATCTTAAAAAAAAAAAGAGTACACATGTGGAAAATTCTTAGAACGGTGCTTGCAACATAAGTACATATGACTTGTGAGCTACTAATATTCAACCAAAAATCTTGGGGCCCCTGCTGCACTCTGGACCCCATGCCGCACTGAGAACGCAGCAGGGAACAAGGCAGACACAGGCCCTGCCCCGGGAAGCTTCCATGCCCGTCCTTATTCAGCACTGGGGCCCTATGGTTCCTAAGGTTTTTTTTCTCCTATGTATTGTTCCATTTGATCCTCAGAAGGGCCCCAGGAGGTTGTTATAACAGTGACCTTATCCCTACTTGACAGAGGTGGAAACTGAGGCCTGGAGAGGAGAATTGCTGTCTTCCTTGCACAATTGATGTCCTCCATCTGCTGTCACAAATCTGTGTGTCCCTTCAACAAAGGCTCTGTGACACGAGGGGTGACCCACCTCTTGCGCCCGAGTGAGGGGCCCCACAGCCCTCTCGTGCCAAAGGTTCTGGAGGCATGAGGTGGGGGCACCGGACCTGAGCTGCTCCTCTCCCTGCTCAGTCTCCCAGGTGAAGTGGGTGTTTTTCCACTGGGTGTGACTCACAAAACCCCACCCAATACCATCTTCATGGATGCCTGAAATTCCACCATTTGTGATTCATTCTTTCAGGTTGAGCAATTGTTCCCAGGAATATCTTTTAATATCCCAAATTCTTCTGGGATGGGTTACTAAAGGCCCTAAAGATGATCCCTTTCCGTCTATGGATGAAGAAAGTGTGCTCCAGAAGGAAAAGTGACTTGCCCAAGGACATACGACCGGTCAGTGGCAGAGCGGGGATGAGAAGCCAACATTGCTGACCCTGCAGCCCCACCCCGGCTGGGGAGGGGGGGCAGCGAGAGATACTCCCATGCACCTTACGCTACTTTGCAGCCTGCGAGGAGCTTCCCTCCCAGAGTCCACTTGCTTCGGGTCACCCCTACCAGCTGGCCACCCTCCTCCCTGCTGTGGGCATGAGCTGTGTGGGGCTGCTACAACCATTCCCTCTTCTGAAAACAGGGCTTGGTTTATTATTTCGGGAACTAACCTAAAGGTGCCTTTCCCTCGTCCCCGCTGCTGGATCCCTGAGGGGCTATGGTTTCTGGCCTTTCCCAGGCCTGGTTTACCTCCTCCTTCCATCTTACGGGCAGCCACAGATCCTTGCAGGGCATTCGTTTTCATTGTTGAGATAGTTTTTTTGTTTTGTTTTGTTTTTTAAAGATTGTATTTATTTACTTGACAGAGAGAGACAGCGAGAGAGGGAACACAAGCAGGGGGAGCGGGAGAGGGAGAAGCAGGCCTCCCGCCGAGCAGGGAGCCCGATGCGGGGCTCGATCCCAGGACCCTGGGACCATGACCTGAGCCGAAGGCAGACGCTCAACGACCGAGCCACCCAGGCGCCCTCGTTGTTGAGATAGTTTAAGTAAGCCAAAGTTGGTTTCTGTTGCTTCCTCCTGAAGAGCTCTAACTGGCATACCCACTTTCCAGACGAGGAGGTTGAGGCGTGGAGAGGAAAGGTGAAGGAGACATAGGGCCAGGACCGCGAGCCTGTGGCCTACTTCCCAGCCTGGGCTTGTACTCACATCGCCCTGGGGACTCGGAGCAGCGGGGTCCTAGGAAAAGAGGGAGAGAGGGATACAAGTGAACAGGCCTGAACAGGGTGTAAGTGGTTAAGTGAGAGGTTTTGGAGTCAGACAGACCTGAGTCTGAAGCCTCTATCTGTGATATATTAGTTTTGGGGCCTTGGACAAGTCATTTCATCTCCTCAGAGCCTGCTTCCCTCAGCTGTAACATAAGGAGAATAGCACCTTGGTACAGACACAGGTCTGCAGGGTTCTGTTGGTGAGTCGTGCACTGCGGGAATTTTGGCTTTCACACATTTCCCTTGACGGGGACCCCTGTGCAGTGAACAACCTGGACAATGGTACAAGACATCCCTATGGATAGATAATATCGGCCTTATGTGGTTGGTATGAGGATAAATGAGATAATGTATATAAAGTTTCTGGCACAGTGCCCAATACTTAATAGGTACTCAATAAATAGTAGCTAAGTATTGTAACACAACACCACAGGCTCAGTCTGGAAGCTCTCCGGCAGTCTGTGCTGACACACTGTACAGCTTAAGCTCTTCCCTTTCTCACCACCCACCTCCAAGCCTCATAACCTTTCCTGGATGGCCTCAGTGCCCTGCCTCTCCCTTCGTGGCTCTTCAAGTTTGGCTAGGCTGCTGGGCAACAGGGTTCTGGCCTTGTCCGGCACACCATGGCTTTCAGTTTGGCAAAGGCCCCAGATCCGCTGGGGTCCAGCTGGCAAGGCCCTCCTGTTCCAAGTTTCTGAAGGTTCCAGCAGCCAACCCTGCCCTCCAGGCTCCTCCCTCAGACCCCAGGCAGATGGCAAGCATATACTCGGAGCCTAGCTGCTGCAGGCCCAGAAGTCCCCTATAGCCGCCCAAGCCCCCTTTGGCCTCCTCCCTGCTCTCTGGAAAGGCCCAAGCAGCCAGAAACAGGAATGGCTGGACAAGGGCCTCTGGGAAAGCCACGTATGCCAGCCCAGCTCCTGCCAGCTCTCAGGCTGATCTCACAATGGCTCCTTTCACCAGAGAGAGGAGCTGGCCTGCCAGTAGCCCGCGAGGTGCTGTCCCAGGCCCCAGGGGCATGGAGTGGGAGATCAGAAACTAAGGAAGGGGTTGCTAAGGCTGGGAGAGGTAAAGGTGCTGAGCCACCCCCTCACGACCACCTGATGTCAAGGTCACCACCCCACAACTGAGGCCCAGGAGATCAGGTTCTCTGGGGCCCGGGGCTGGAGTGGGGGTGTGGGGGGTGAATAAGTGTGGGAGCAGATGGAGGGAAAGAGTTAGTCATGGGGTTCTGGGGGGGATGGGAGACCGGGCCCTCAGCCCACGCTCTCGCTGGCATCTGCAGGCCCATAGCAAGAGGGTGACGTGGTCCTGGTCCTTGAAAAGCCCTTCCAGTAACAACTGGGGCATCCCAGCCAGGCGTCTTTCACATCCCCCCCCTCTTTTCCATGCCCTCTGCCCAGGCTTCCAGGATCTCTCAGAGGGACTTGCATCTTCCTACAAATATATCTGCCCCCATCCACTCCCCCTTCTCCATTCCCGAGGCACAAATCTGACCTAAGCTGCTCAGTGAATTAAAGTCCTCACCAGCTGCCCACTGCCCGAAGGACCATGGCCTCGGGGTCCAGACCACCGTCTTTGCCCACTCAATATCTATCCCTTCTTCCCATCACTAAATCCTCTTTTTTTTTTTTTAATGTTTTTTTTATTTATTTATTCATGAGAGTCAGAGAGAGAGGCAGAGGCAGAGGTTCGAAGCAGGCTCCCCGCCTAGCAGGGAGCCCGATGTGGGACTCGATCCCAGGACCCTGGGATCATGACCTGAGCCGAAGGCAGACGCTTAACCATCTGAGCCACCCAGGCGCCCACACTAAATCCTCTTATTCCCAGGAAACCATCTTTCCCCCACCCTCAGTCCCCGTGGTGTGGGTGGGGCTCACACCTACGGATAGGCATGTGACCCCAGTTTGGCCAATGAGGTATTCTCCCCCACTTCCACACAGTGACTGGTTCAGGCATAGGCATGTGACCCAAACAACTCCAGAGAGATGCAATTGCAGAATCTGTGTTTAAATGTTTGGACAAATGAATCTTTCCTTCCACAGGGCTTGGAACTGGGAGGGTGTCAGCCTGGAGCTGCCTTCATTTGGAAAGTAACTGCTCCACAGTGAAGTCAACAAAGGAAGCAGAAAGATGGGAGCCCAAGTCCTGGTGGCATCATTTGAACCCCTAGATCCAGCTGTACCTGAAGCAGATAAGCTCAATTATTTTTTTGTTTGTTTGTTTGTTTCTTGAGTCAGTACATTTCCTTTTCATTTAAGCCTCTTGGAATTGTGTTTTCCGTCTCTTGCAACCCAGGATTATGACCAATACAGTGGCCTCAAGCCAGTTTTGCAGTCCCATCTGCCTTGCTCTGGACTTGCCATTCCCTTGAACACCCCACGTGCTTGGTGACTTCTGCTGGCCACTCTACTTGGGATGGACTGACTTTTCCCCTTTCACACTTGCTCAGCTCTCTCTCTCTCTCTCTCTCTCTCTCCTTTTTTTAAGATTTTATTTACTTATTTGACAGAGAAAGAGAGAGCATGAGCACAGTGGGGGGAGGCAGAGGGAGAAGCAGACTCCCCGCCGAGCAGGGAGCCCGACGCGGGGCTCGGTCCCGGGACCCTGGGATCATGACCTGAGCCGAAGGCAGACGCTTAACCGACTGAGCCGCCCAGGCGCCCCTGTCCTTGCTCAGCTCTTAAAAGTCCAGTTCAAATGCCAGTTCCCTCACAGAGCCTTCCCCAACACCTCCCCAGGGAGAATTTGCTCTTTGCTCCTGTCCACTCCGGAAGCTTTATTAGACTGTTGCCTAGTGATCTACTTGTTTGTATATCCACCCCTTCGGTTAAATTATTTGAGCTTCTTGAGGGCAAGACCTATGGTATCTTGTTCTTTTCTTAGTACCCAGTGCCTGGCTTGGCACAGAGTAAGTGCCCAAGGAATGCTTCTGGACTGATCTCACTTGCCTTCGGACCGGGTGGGCCTGGCTGGGTGTTGGTGCTGCGGGGCTGGGGTTGGCGCTAGGACTAGGCAGCTCTGCGGCCCATTTCCACCTCTGTGCGAATGCTGTATCTTCAACCTAAAGTATTTATCTCCCCTCAGCCCGAATACCCTGCTCATCCATCAGGAGACTCCGCCCCTGATACGTGACGAGGGGGCTGTTCTGGAAGCAAACAGACTTGAGTTCAAGCCCGATTCTTCTAGACGGCACTTGAGTGATGTGGGCCGAGTCACAGAACTTCCTTGAGCCTCGGTTTCCTTAAAATAGCAAACACATGGTGCTTATTTATGTGCTGGGCATTGTTCTAAGCGCTTTCCAATGTCCTAGCACTTGCAGTTTCCTGATCCGCCCTGTGAGGCATAGGTACTATTACTGTCCTCAATCTAATGACAAGAGAGCGGAGGCCCGGAGAGGTTAAGTGTCGCCCGAGGCCGTGACCCGGAAGTGGCCGAGCAGGGTTTGGAACGCCAGCTCCAGTCAATGCTCTTCACACTCAACCGTCCTGCCCCATGGAAAATGGACATACTAGAACCTTCTTCATAAGGTTGTTGTGAAGTCCAACCCTCGCGTAATGCGTGTGGACGATCCAGCAGGGCTGAGCGCTGCTGTCACCGCTGGTGTGTTCTGAGCCTGGCGGAGTCCAGTCCTCTCAGAGAATCCTGAATCTTGCGGTCGGGCCGCAGGGAATGGGGGGGGGGGGGGGCGTGGCTGGGCCAGAACAGCATCCACTTGGCTCTGGCTACATTCTAGGGCTCTCTCTGCTTGGCAGAAGGACTCTGCTCATAATGCTCATTTGTCCAGACTGTGGTTCAGTGGCTTCTGCATTCTCTGCACGCACCTCCCTGGGCCCAGAAGGGATGGAGGGCGACGGAGGTCAGGGAAAGCTGCTGGGAATTAAGAGGTCTGGGGAGGCAGGATTAGCCTAGTTTCTAGAAACCCCAGCTGTGCCACAGCCTCGTTGTGAGAACTTGGGTAAATCTCATACTCTCCCTGGGCCTCAGTTCCTTCATCTGTGAAATGGGGACAGTAATTGTGCCTACTTTATCGGGTGGTGTAAGGATGAAAACAGATGATGTATTTTGCAGTACCTTTGTGGGCACCCAATAGACAACAGTTAATTATTAGTTTTATTCGGCTGTTTGCTCAGCCAGGCTGCCTAAGTTTCAGTCTTGGCTCTATCATTTCCTAGCTGTGTGACCTTGAGCAAGTTACTTAACCTCTCTGTGCTCAGTTCCTCACTTATAACCTGGGGACGAGGACAAAACGCTAATTTAACAACAATGTGTCTGCCCCGTTAAAAGTGCTCCGTAAGCTTTGGCGCTTGCTGTTATTATTCTCCAGCTGCAAGACCTTGGCCACAGCCTGTCCCTTCCCGTGCCTCAGTTTCACCACTAGTTCAGCGAAGTTTAGACCTGACTGTGAATGCCATGTGCTAACAGATTTCCGGGCTCCACCCCACTCTACCAAGTCGGTCTGTCCTTGTTTTTGCTCATTGGCGTATTCTCAGAACCTGGTCTGGATCCGGCCCTCACTAAATATTTACCGAATTTATGTTTTTCATTAAACAAATACCAACTTAGTGCCTTTTTTTGGCATTTATTTTAATTTTTTTTAAGTAGGCTCCACACCCAACACGGGGCTGGAACTCACGATCCCGAGATCAAGAGTTGCATTCTCTACCCGCTGAGCCAGCCAGCCGCCAACTTAGTGCTTTTTACGTGCCAGGCACTCTTCTGAGTGCTTTACAGATATGAATGCATTTATTCCTCGCCGTCTTGGAGGGAGGGACTATCAGTATCCTCATTTTTTTTTTTTTTTTAAACAGATGGGGCAGCTGAGGCAGAGAGTGAATGTGCTGGGGGATTTGAACCCAGATCCTCTGGCTCCAGGTTTATCTTCTGAACTTCTCTGACCCTGTCCCCTCTGTTCAGGAGTTGGGGTGCACAGTGTACACACCCATCCATGGGCATCCATCACTCATCTCCTGGGATGGGATTCTCCCATCTTCGGGGTGGGAGGAGGGGGTTGGCTGTGGGACGTGGGGAGCTGAGCAATGCGCCTAGCCCCTGGGGACAGCCTGCCAACACCTGCTGCTCGGCCAAGTCCAAAAATGGCTTGGGCGCAGCTCCCGTCCTGCCGTTCTTCCGGAGCCTGGGAAGGGAACAGGAAAGGCTCAGAGGCCTGGTTTCGGTACTGACTCATGGGGAGGTGGGGGGAGCCGCAGAGTCGGGAAGGGCTCAGCGTGCGTTAACTTTGTCTTCCTTCCTTGGACACTCACTGGAATGAGGCTGGGTCCCCGGAGCCAGAGGCCTGAATCCACCCAACCCAGAGCCTCAAGATTCTCACAGACTTGGCAGAGGGAGGGATGCCACGTTGAAACCCGGTCACAGCATTCCTCCGGGAAGAAGGGGGGGTCTCTGCGTGGCCAAATACGCTGGTGGCCACCTCGGGTGTGAAGGGCACTGCCCTCTCCCCGGCCACAGCCTCCAGGAAGGCCTCGAGCAAGGAAACAAGGGAAGACTTGTGACCACAAATGGGTGAAGAGGACGAGAGCAGCGAAATGGAGCCTGAAGAAAGAGGCAGCCTGTCCAGAGTCCCATTGTTCCCGGGGTGGAAATGTTTGCGGGACTTTTAAGATGAAGGATATTTACTAATCAGACTCAACTGTTGAGCAGTGACTCTGTCGCCATTAACCCTCCAGACGGATACCTGCCACGCCTGGGCCTTCCCACCACTTAGGGGCGGGGGTTTCCAGGACTGAGCGTGGGGGGGTGGACAGCACACACGGGGTCCTCGAGAGGTCTGGAGAGTGCCAATTCAGTGGATGCGGTCCTGGGAGGCCAGTGAGATGGGTCGCCTGTAACCTACCCATCTCCCAGGCTTCTCCCCACGGGGCACTAGGGCTTTGAATCAGGTGGTCAGGACTGCAGACTGAGCACTAGACTGTGCGGGCTTGACTCCCTTACCGCCCACGTAAACGTTGGGTCCTGTCCTGGACTCTCTGGGCCTTGGTTTCGTCTGCAAAATGAGAATAATAACATAAAGGCTAAGGTGTAAGGACTTTATGTGGATTATCCTATTTTAACCCTTGCTACAACCCTATAGAGTAGGTGCTCTTTGCAGGCGAGGACACTGAGGCAGGGGAAGCAGCTGGCTACGTTTCCACAATAGGTAGCAGAGCTGTGAAAACCCAGGAGGTCTCACTCCAGAAAATGTGCTGTGACCTGTGACACGAATCACATCAACCCACGAAGGTAGTTGTGAATGTTAAGTGAATTTAAGTACATAAAGCTCTCAGAACAGTACCTGGTGCACGGGAAGTGCTCAAAAAGTTAAATGTGAGCTCTTGTGCTGTGGTCAGTGATGTGGACACCTGACTCAATAGGCTTAAACATTAAGGTAATTTATTATTTCACCAACAGGAAGTCCTGACGCATTTCTGGCCTCAGGATTGATTAATTCAATGGTTTGACGATGGCATAAGGACCCAGGAGCTTTCTGCGTCCTGCTCTGTGCAGTGGATGCAGTCTAAGGTCAGCTCCCCTCTTGGTGGCAAGATGGCTGCCAGCAGCACCTAGACCGTCAAACATCCTTACTCTTTCCCAGCAAGAGGGAGAGGCTATGCCCCTAAACCAGACATCCAGGGCCTTCCCCTCAGTCTGACTGGGCAAGCCGTGTCATGTGGTCATCCCTGGACCAATAACGACACCAAAACAATGCCAGGAGCTGGTTGGCTTTGCCTTCTCCGTCTACAGGCTTGGAACTGATATGGGGGCAGGCTTTCCCTGAATAAGGGGGCTGGCCAGAGGGTTCTGTTGGGAAGGGATAAGGGGGTTGTGGATGCAATTTTAAAGAACTAGTGACCCTTGTCAACTGGAGGATCTGGGGAGGACCCCTGGATTACACAAATAATTTGAATACAGTGTGTTCACCCAGTGTCTGTTGGTGCCGGATCCAGAGAAGGAAGAGGTTTATTTGGACTGAGGGTGGAGGTGTATTTGTAGGAAGATCCCTGGAGGCTTCGCCTCTGAATCCTGGACTATGAGAAAGACTTCCTCGGCCGGGAAAGCCTGAGAGGAGGGTCAGAGGGTACAGCATGAGCAAAGATCTGTGTGCTTCTGGGAAGCTGGGGCTTACGGGCAGAGTAGCCTGGGAATGGGGTGTGTGGGGACATGGCCCTCGGAACACAGAACTGGTTCCTCTCTACTTCCTCCCCAGCCTAGAGCACCAGAACGGTAACAGCTAGCACTCCGGAGTACTTGCTATGTGCACGCACTTCTCTGGCGTTCAAGACAACGAGATACAGAAAGCTAAAGTCCCACAGCTGCCAAAGGGCTCTCTGACCCCAACGCCAGGGCTTTCAACGTTCCCGGTACCTTCCTCACCAGGTCCCCATGCCTGCAGCGGGAGGAGAGAGAGGAGCCCCATCAGGCCAGGGCGTCAATGCATGAGTCACTGCAGCTGGTGGCGGCCTCTGTTAGGGGAACCTGCATCTGGCAGACAAAGGCGGGAAGCCAGGTTTTGTCTCTGGTGAGCAGGGAGGTGGCTTCCTCCCGGGGTCTGAGAGATGGGGAGAAGGTGGGGGAGCGGATGTGGAAAGAGGCCCTAGAGCCCAGAGATCTTGCTTTCTAGGACTAGCTCCCCAAATCCCTGTTTGCTCACCTGAAGTAATAACAATTATATATATTGTTATAACAATAACAAATACCTGCAGTATTTCAAATAGCCTGCCATTGGGAGGGGGCAGATGGAACACGGTGAAGAATGCCAAGAGCCTCTTTACCATGCCATTCAAATGTTACTAGTTTTTCTTATTAAAGCAGAAATCCTGGGTTGAAAATGTGGGCAGCAATTGCCTTTGCCGCTCAGCCTTTGTTCTGCTTTTCTACTTTTTGTGTTTTTTTCCCCCGATGTTCTCTACAACGAACATATTTTACTTTTTAATGGACTCCCCACCCCCACAAAGAAGAACATTAAAATTCATTATTAAAATTCCTCCGTGGGATATGTCTACATAAACCTATGCATATATGCATAGAATGTCTTTGGAAGGCAACCTAGAAAAATGGTCAAGCACAGGGCTGGTGGGAGGGGAAACGGGGGAGGGGGGCTCTGGGCTGTAGTGTCCATGGGACTGCTTGAATTATTATTTATTTATCTTACCATATGTGTGCATAACCCTTCAAAAAAGTGTGTTTAATTTTGTTTTTGTTTAGATTTTCTTTTCTTTAAGTAATCTGCGCAGCCAACATGGGGCCCAAACAACGCTGAGATCAAAAATCACATGCTCTACCGAGCAAGCCCGCCAGGGGCCCCTCAGAAAAGTTTTGTTTTGTTTCCCTTTTAGTCAAGAATATCAACCAGACTCAAGCCCCAAATTTCCATTGGGTCCCCCAGTTGCCATCCTGGGGACTCGGTTATGCGCTTCCCCCTCATTCTCTGGTTCTGGCTCTCGAAGAGACACCCCTTTGGAGAGACCCTGGGTCCAACTGGGAGTCTCCCAGCCAAGTGGCTGTTTCTACCCAAAGTGGGCACCTGGCTGCTCAGGGAGCAAAACCTCGGGGGTGCCCCTCTGCCTGGAGGACCCCCACCAGGGCAGGCAGCTGCTCCTCACTGCACCTCCACACCAAAGAGGAAGGCCACGTATCTTAGGAAAGCATGGGGTCCTCCCTGACCAGCGCCCCCCTTCCGTCTAGTTCACCCTCTCCACTCCCTCATCACTGACGCTCGGCTGGGAAGCAGAAGAACCTTCCTTCTCTCACCTCAGGCCCACGCACAAGCTGTTCCCTGTACCTGAACCGTCCCCCTCCCCCATCTAATTCGCCCAGCTAATATCGACTCATTACGCAAACCTGATCTTAAACGGGCCCTCCTCCAAGAAGCCTTCCCTGATCAGTCCTGTTAGGGGCCCTCCGTAGGGCTCCCATGACACACCGGGATTCCCTAGTGCGGGCTAATTACCTAACCTCACCGATCCTCAGTTTTCTCGTTTGTGAAACAGCGCTTAGTGCAGAGTTGTAAAAGATGACGTGACTTAGGGGCGCCTGAGTGGCTCAGATGGTTAAGCATCTGCTGTTGGCTCAGGTCATGATCCCAGGGCCCTGGGATCAAGCCCCGCATCAGGCTCCTGGCTCAGCGGGGAGCCTGCTTCTCCCTCTCCCTCTGCCTCTCCCTCTGCTCGTGCTCTCTCTCTCTCTGTATCTCTGTGTCTCAAATAAATAAACAAAATTAAAAAAAAACAATATTAAAGATGACATGACTTAATAAAGATAAAATGCTCAAAATAGCGCCTGGTACACGGTAAGAACTCATTAACTCTTGGTTCTTATCACGGGATACTTAGAATCGCCCGTTGATCTGTCTCCCCAGCTAGACTGTGTTGAGTTTCTTGCACACCGTGGTTGGGTCATGTCATCCTGACAGTCACTCAGGGCCTGGTACATATTAAAAAATTTTCAAAAAATTCTTGTTAAAGAAATGACGTGATCCATTCACACCAAGAACCATTTCTTGAGCATTTGCAAAGCATGTAAAGTATTGAACGCTCTGTGTCAAACACTGAGCTACGCATACTCTCTACATGATTTTCATTTAATCCTTGTGTGGAGGGTGTGAGTTAGATCCTTGTAGTATCCCCATTTCACAGATGGGTAAACCTTCTATCCTCTCAACCCGTTTTATTTTTTCATCACAGCACATCCCCTCCTGATGCATTATGTTTTATTTGTTTGCTAGCAATAGAACCTGACTGTCACCCCACCAGAGTAGAAGCTCGGTGAGAACTTGTGTTCTATTTTGGTGGTGTTCACAGGGCCTAGCACAGGGCCTAGCACACAGCAGATGCTCAGTTTATATCTGTGCTAAATATCCTTGCTTCTGGAAAACCTGTTGGCTCTTCTCCATCCCAGACTAAGATGGATGCCACCACCTTCACTTTCACAGCATGTGCAAATTATGAGTACGTCCCCTTCGTTGATATTCCTTCTTAAATCTGTGGCTGTCTTGGCCAGCCAGCAAACTCTTGGAGGATGGGGCCTGTGGTTAACAATAGGAACAACAATGAACATTCGTTGAGCATTTAGCATCGGCCAGCTCTTCACCTGATGTATCCCATTCACCAGTTTCAAGGAGCCTATGGGTAGGGTCTTGTCCCCTCCTTACGGAGAGGGAAACTGAGGCTTATGGAGGTGAAGAGACTTACCACAGGTCACTGGCTAGTCACTTGCTTACGGCACCTGACCCAGGCAGTCTGAATTTAGCATTGGGGTCCTTAACCGCCACACACATTGCCTCTTTGGGAAAGACAGCAGTCATCTGGACCATAGATTGAGCGGGGAACATTCCCAAACGCCTTGACAAGCAGGAAACAGAAAAGGTGGTTTCTGGTTTCTCTGATTCCCAGCCCCACTTGAGACAATGGGAGGTGGGATGCTTGACAGAAGTCCCTGCAGGGGAGGAATCGTGCAGGAGGAATCAGGCCGACTTTCCAACTTGCCTTTCATGACATTGATATTTAGAAGCATACGGACCAGGTATTTTCATAGAATGTTGCTTGATTTGGGTGAGTCTGTTGTTTCCTCAGGGCCAGATTCAGGTGATACATTCTCAGCTGGAATATTTATGCAACTGATACTCTGGGCGTCTCTTCCAGAAGCCCCCGATGTCTTTCTGCCTGGAGAGGGTGATGTTTATTTTGATCACCAGTTAAGAGGTGGTCTGGTTTCTCAACTGAATGTTACAGTTTTCATCCTTGCAAGTAATAAACAATCTGTAGGGACACTCCAAGGTCACATAAATATCCTGTTCTTGTTAACTCTTTTAGTCATTTTCTTTTTTTTTAAGATTTTATTTGTTTATTTATTTATTTGTTTATTTATTCATTTATTCAGAGAGAGAGCACAAGTGTGGGGAGAGGCAGAGGGAGAAAGAGAATCTGGAGCAGACTCCTCACTGAGGATGGAGCCCCATCTCATGACCCTGAGGTCACGACCTGAGCTGAAATCAAGAGTTGGACACTTAACTGACTGAGCCACCCAGGCGCCCTTCTTGTAGTGTTTATTTCTGATCAGCAGGAAGAGGTGCCTGGCCCCCTTTCACCTTCCTTATCCTTGTCATCCTCCTCTGGCGAGGGACTGGGATGGGCCTTGCTTAGCTTACTAGATCAGCATTCTGTGGGGCTTGGACATGCTCACCCCCTGAGGGGCCCCACTGGGTGAATCCAGGGACTCAGACCCCTACCTTGGCAGGGTATATCCAGCAGCTAAAGAGAACGGCAGGGGAAGAAAGGACTCCTTCCGGAGCCTCACCTGAAAAGGAAGAGGTGAACCAAACGACAGAAGAAAATAGTACTGGGCTCATCCCCCAGGACTCTGGCCATGTCTGTGAACAGGTCAGACAAGGCTGTTGTCCTTCTGTCAGGGACCGTCCCCTAGGGGTTACACAAAGATTAGGCGGTCCTGGTCTAAACATGGACATTGCTTTAGCTCTGTGGGTCTCCAGGTATCACCAAGCCAACAACTGAGGGAGGTGGACCCCCCAGGGCATGGGATGCAGCTGGGAAAACATCAACTCCAGGCTTTTCCTTTTTCCCTGTTTGCAGGGTCTCCTCTGGTTGCTGACATTCAGCACAGCTCAGAGCTGGGGAACTCATTTTTTCTTTTGAAGCGTGAAGGACGCTTCTCAGCTTTGAAAAAAGACTGTTGCCTGCTTGAATTTCAAATAGTTTAACGCCCCCTCTGCTACCTAGCTGTGATCTAAAGGCCTGATTGTTCGGGCCTCAAAGTACCGAACAAATGAACTACGAATGCCCAAGGATGGAGAAGAAATGTCCTTATTCGAATCAAACCTTATGGCTGGAGATGATTGTCGATTTTTGCTCTTATGTAGCAAGAAAACAGCTGGGAAGGAGACTACTCAGTCCCAGGGTTCTCCTGGAGCCACGGCTTGGCTGTCTCTGCACCTTTAGGCAGAAGGAAATGAGCAGCTCCTCTGAGTCAGGGCCACTAGCTATTTGTCTGTGTTGGAAGATCTCATTCGTAGTCTTAGGTCAGAGGTCACAGGGCAGAGCAGCCATCTAGCAGAACACTGCTGAACACAGGGTACTGCCCACAGAATGGCTGTGGGAGATGGGAGAGGGGCAGAACAGTGTAGGACAGTGTACCACCTGGAGTCAGAATAGCCTTGGGTTCCAATCCCAGCTCCACTGCCCATTTACCAGCTGTTTGACTTAAGCAACTGATTTAACCTCTCTAAGCCTCAGTTTGTCCTCTGCAAAATGGGGAGCAATAATAATACTCAACTCAGGGGCGCCTGGCTGGCTCAGTCAGTAGAGCGTGTGACGCTTGACCTCAGGGTTGTGAGTTCAAGCCCCACATTTTGTGCAGAGATTACCTAGAAATACCATCTTTCAAAAAAAATAATACTCAACTCAGGTTGTAGGTATCATAGGTATTTTAAATGAGATTGTAGGTATTAAATGAGATTGTGTTCACAATCCAATCAGGCAGATACTAAGGGGCCTGTAAACCCCTAAAAATAGTGTAAGATCTAATAATAATAATGGTGATGATGATGATGATGATGATGATCACTATTGTTTCTGAGCCTCCAGGCTGCTGTGTGTGTTAGGGTTGACGAGGAAGTTGGAGCCGGGGTGAAGTAGGAGTGGGGTGTGGGCTAAGGGAATAGCCCGTGGCACTGAGCTGAGGCCGCAGGTACAGAAAGCCATCCCCCTGGTGGCTACCCTGTCAGTAGACCTATTAATGGCAACCCTCAACCTAATTTTTAATGACCGCATGTTATTCCATTATACGGATGTACTATGTCTTATTTAAGCAAACAATCATTTTTAACAGTTGCAGAATATATTTTTTTAAAGTTTTTTTTTTTAAGATTTTATTTTTTATGTATTTGAGAGAGAGAGCACAAGAGGGGGTAGGGTCAGAGGGAGGAGCAGACTCCCTGCCGAGCAGGGAGCCCGATGCAGGACTCCACCCCCGGACTCCGGAATCATGACCTGAGCCGAAGGCGGTCCCTTAACCAACTGAGCCACCCAGGCGCCCAACAGTTGCAGAATATTTCCATGATTAGATGGATCACATTTTAGTAGGGAAGCAAAGGGGTGTATTAGAATCAGAATAGGCTTTGAAGATAGAGATCATCAACCATTTAATCAACACTTTTTTCCCACCTTGACTCTGGGCCAGGCCCTGTGCTTTGTGCCAGGGTAAACAGGACAGACGTGGACTTGCTCCCACAATGCTCATGAGCCACAGTGGAGACAGACATATAATCGGCCCTGAGTTGAAACCCCTGGCTATGTGGGCTTAAGCAAGTCACGTGTCCTCCCTGAGTCATACTTTCCTCATATTGAAAGCTCAATGTATAGTGTTACAAGCACAGTGTTCAGCCAACAAATACTACTTCCCTCTTCTAATGATTAGTGGTTTTAAATATATATATATATATAATTCTTTTGTTTTTATGGATACTGTAGCCATAGATATCCTCATAAATGTCTGGGTTTTTTTGTTGTTGTTGCTGTTGTTAGTTTTGTTTTGTGCATGGGTTATTTATCATCCTGGGATGATTTCTGTTTTCCAGCTAAGTAAGCTTTTCTAAACCCTCTGCTACTTTTGAGTGTTCACTAGGCAGAGACGTGGGTTAGAGCCACTGAACAGGTGGCAGGAAGTGTCAGCAAACAGGTCACCAAACTGTCTGGAGCTTTGATTTCTCAGCTGCCTCTTTACCATTTCTCCAACACGCTGAGGAAATTCCTACCTCAGTGCCTTTGTACTTGCTCTTCTCTCTACCTAGAGTGCTGTTTGCCTGGATATTGTCCTACTTCCTTCAGGTCTTTACTCCAATGTCACTTCATCAGAGAGGCTCTTCCTACTCCCTGCCCCCAGCACCCCTCCCCGTCCCCTGACTCTGCTTTGTTCTTCACAATAGCTCTTATTACCTCCGGACATAAGCAAATTGTCCTGGGTATTGGTTTATGGTCTGTCTCCCCACATAAAATGTAATCTTCATGAAAGCCAAGATGCTGTCTGACCTGGGTCTGGAACAGTGCCTGACACACAGTAGGCTCGCAATAAAAATTTATGGCATGAGTGAATAAAGAGATCAAATGAGACTACTCATAATACTTGCAGTGTTTGCTAGTGCCTGGAAACAGTAAAAACTTGCTTAAACAGAAGGGAGAGTCATAATAATTGGAAACTTAATACAGGACCTTATTTGGGTGGTAGGCCATTGAAGATCTCGGCTGGGCCGTGTGCAAGTGGGGCCTGGGGTGAGGGAGGAAGTATTTCCTCCCTGCCAAGCTGCAGCAAGAGGCTAATGGCCTCCACAGGGATCCAATCCAATTAAGGCCCTGGCTCCATGTCAACTCGGGTTCCCTTCCTGGCCGCTGCAGCTTCCAAGTGACAAAATGAAACCTGTAACTTTCCCAAGGCGAGGCAGTCTCCAGGCGAGCAGGGCAGGAAGGGTCTGCGGGTAGGGTTTCTGCTCCCAGGGAAGCAGATGTGCATTGCACCCAAATGGTTTTAATACTGTGTGTGTGTGTGTGTGTGTGTGTGTGTGTGTGTGTGTGTGTGTGTGTGAGAGAGAGAGAGAGAGAGTGCGCACAAGCAGGGGGAGGGGCAGAGGGAGAAGCGGACTCCCCGCTGAGCAGGGAGTCCCATGCTGGGCTCCATCTGGGGTCTCCAGGATCATGACTTGAGCCTAAGGCCAACACTTCACCGACTGAGCCACCCAGGCACCCCTGTTTATTTCTTTTTAAAACCAATTTTTGGAGAAGTTATGCATACCCAAGCACAGACTTTTTCAGTTATGAAACAAAACAGTGTGTAGTAAACAAAGGTTCACCCCTGTCCCCTGTGAGCCAGTTCTCCTCTTGGGGGTTAAATACCCTTAGCAATTTCTTGTGTGTCCTTCCAGAGAAAAATGTATATGTGATGAAAGATGAATTACAGGTTATGAAAAGATGATTCACAGGTATGCACGTGTGATATACAGGCATGCAAAGATGATACATGGGTATCGCATTAAATTTTGGATTAATATGGAAAGACCTAATATCATAATGATTTTGAGTCTCCTTATCCAAGAACAGATCACGCCTCTCGATTTGTCCAAGCATTTCCAAAGCTTTTTTGTGAATATGTATATTCTCTCACGTATATATGTTTCTCAAAAGCATAACCATTTTTTTTTCAAATGGAACTTGTACATGCTATTAAGATGCTTTCCTATTTCTTAAATGTTTTTATATTTTTGGTCACTTTTAGTAAATGAGATGTTTTGTTCCGTTATGATTTAAAAGATGGTAGGGGTTTGTATATAGAAAGACACTGATTTCTAAAAGAGTATTAACTTTGTATCTCATCGCTTTTGTGAGGTCTTGTATTGTTGGTGATAGATTTCCAGCTGGTTTTCTCTGGAAGTGATGTTGAAGACAGCCAACCCAGTAGATCCTGTGAGCATGTTAATAAATTCTTTTCGATATGAATAATGGCCTCTCACATCTGTGTAAACTTTCCCTTCCTTCCCTGATTCTACATAAGCCTCTGACACTTGGCAGGAGAAGAAACTGAGGCTTAATAAGGTGGAACAATTTGCCCAAACTGGTGAGCGACAAAGGTGGAGTTTGAACCAAGGCCTGTTATGCAACGTCTTTTGACCTCAGGATCAGGAGGCAAAGGAGAAATTGAGTTGAGGAGGGGCTTGTGCAGAAGAAGCAGAAGATGACAGTTTTTGAATGTCTACACTGTGCTAAAAACTTTACCATTTTAAAATTTTGATTTGATTTTTTTCTTAAGTAATCTCTACGCCCAACGTGGGGCTCAAACTCACAATCCTGAGATCAAGAGTCACATGCTCTACTGACCAAGCCAGCCAGGTGCCTCCATGTGCCATCTTTTTAAAACACTCATAAGAACCCTTTAAGACCAGCATTATGAGAAGATGGTTGGCCAGGGTCTGGGCGACACGGATAAAGAGATCTGGGTTTGATTATTGGCTCTGCCACTTACCGGATGTGTGACCCTAGGCAAACTCCTTAACCTCTCTGAAACTTTCTCCACTGTACCCTTGTTTCAAATGGTACCTGGATGGGTCCCTTTCCTAATGAAGGTCCATCTACTGGGGCTTGTGGCCAGGAGGAACATGTTAGTCCTTGGACCCACACACTGGAACTCTATCCCAAGTTCTAGAAAAGCTGAACTGAAATGTGTCTCCAGCTTCTGTGTTTGATTCTTCCAGGGGAGCCCAGATCTATCTATAGAGAGGCTGGAAATGTTGGTGCTTCTATGGACACAGCATTCAGGTTAAACTTTAGCCAGAATTATGGCTAAGTCACAATTAGCAAGATTTTATAGGACTTAATTCATATCAATGGGGACAGAGTTGAAAAAGCTGCGTTGGGATTTTCCATAGCTGGGTTGACTGGCATCATCAAAGAATAACTGAACACCTATAATATGTGCAGTGAGAGTAACAACAATATGAACTTAGGAAATGGGAAGTTAAAAGGCAATGTTTGAAATTTATTTTATTTATTCTTTCACTTAGTCTGATTATTATTATCCTATATAATGCGCCGGGCACTGAGTTAAGCAATAGTAGAGCATATATAATAACTAATGTGTATAGAGCACATAGTATATGCCGGACACTATGTTAAGTGCTTTACATTTATCAACCTGTATAATCTCCATCACAAGCCTGTGACGTAGGTATTGTAATTATCATCATTTTGCATGAGGAAACCGAAGGTACAGAGAAGGTAACTTGCTTGAAATCACATGGCCGGGAAGTGAAATATTTAGCTCAAGTAAGGATGTATATGACAAGTTTCCCAGTGCTCCAGGAAGCTCATAGAATACCAGGGCAGAACACATTGATATGAATAGTAATCATAGCTAATATTTATTAAATGCTTCTTATTAAATGCTTAATGCAGATATTATCTCATTTAATCCTCACAGTGACTTTAGGAGTTAGGTTCTCTTCTATTGTCTGCTGTAGTGATGAGGGAACGTACTTGAGTAACTCACCCAAGTTGGGGTTGGAAATCAGGCAGTTTGCCAGTGAAGCCCACACTGAGAACTGCAACACCACCCTGACCTTGACCTTGATGGGTGGTGGTGTAGAATCCGGACCAGTGCAACGGTGGAAAGACACTCCCTAGAGCAGGGGAATTTATGAGTGTGCCTGGAAGTATGAGTAGGAGCCTACCTTTTCCCATACCCACTTAGTGGACAGTGTAGCCAAGAGATAATCGTGGGTTCGAATCGCAGCCCCACCATCTTCCCAGCTGAACGGCTTCTGTTTATCCCCTCTGACCCTGTTTTCTTAATTGTAAAATGGGGACAATGAAAACTATTCCTCTGACACCCCCTGAGGAATAGATGTGATTGGTTCAGGAAACAACCAGCTAGCAGTTGGGCATGTAATGTGGGACAGTGGTCAAGCCAATGCACACATGGGTACAATATCAACAGTCCCTACAGAGCACTTACCACACGCCAGGCACCATTCCAAGCACTTAACATAGATTCATTTACCAATGATCTTATCAAATAGGTATAATTTTTAGGTCCATTTTATAGATAAGAGACTGTAGCCCAGAGAGACTGAATAAGTTATGCTGAGCTAGGAAATGACAGAGTGGAAACCAGGCAGTCTGGCCCCAGAGTGCCTGTGCATAGCATCTCTCTACTGCCTCAATTGTAGAAAGTGGGGTTTGAGACTGTCGGCCAGCAACGCCACATAATCAAGAGTGGGAGGAGGGAAGTGTGTCATCAGGGGAAGCTTTTTGGAGGTGCCATCTTGTCCTTTGGAAAACCTGACTCCTTGGCAAGTGGCAATCATAACACACACAAAGCACCTGGCTTCTCAGACCAGGAAAGCAGGACCCTCCAGAGTATGCCCGGGGTACAGGAAACCATAGCCTAAACACAGCTTGTTCACTCATTCCATAAGTTTTTATTGCGTACCATGAGAAGTTCCACGAGCTGGAAAAATAGCCATGAGCAAAATCAAACAAAAATCTCTGCTCTCATAGAGTTGATGTTCTAGTGTGGGGAGACAGACAAGATGCAAATAAATAAGTAGACTGTATGACCGGGGGTTGTGGTATAGAGAGAGATAAAATAGGGGCGCCTGGGTGGCTCAGTCTTTGAGCAGCTGTCTTCGGCTCGGGTCATGATCCCAGGGTCCTGGGATCGAGGCCCACATCAGGCTCCCTGCTCCGCGGGAAGCCTGCTTCTCCCTCTCCCCCTCCCCCTGCTTGTGTTCCCTCTCTCAAATAAATAAAATCTTAAAAAAAAAAAAAGATAAAATGGAGGGTGGAATGACCTATAACAGCTTGCAAGGTCAGATAGGATGGTATTTGGGAGATCTCTCAGAGTGTTTGGCCTGTTGAAGGAATAGCAAGGAGATGGGTGTGGCTGGGGTAGAGAGCAAAGGGGAGAGCAGTTAAGATGAGGTCAGAAAGGTGTAGGGGGAGGTGGGAAGGAGAACGCATCTCCACCCATCTTTAAAGTTGGTGTGTGTGCTATAGAAACAAACATGAGTTTAGAAAGCAAACTATGCATACATTTCACAGTTGGAAAATGAGACTTGAGCACAACGTGCTCATGGAGCCTCCCCTGCATAAACATCCCAACTCACCCCCTCTCTCCCCATCCCTGTGAGCCCATGGGGTTGAAAGTGGGAACACCAGGTAGGAGTGACTTTGACCGGGTTTCTAAGCACAGGCTTGGGGTCTGAGCCTTGGAGACCACCACTGCCTCAGTGTTCCGAGGAGGAGAATGTCTGGTTTCCTTACAGCTAAGATCTGAGCGTAGTCAAGGAGGTCTCAAGAGCCCTACTTCCAGGCTTTCCCCATCTCTTTGTCCTGGTGCCGGGAGGCCAGTACGTGACTGGCAACAGCCACCGCAGGGAATGTTCGCTGATTCAAACTGAATTCGATAACCCCTCAGGCACACCTGGGAGAACAGGATGCCTGGAAATATTCCTCAGCTCCAGGGCCAGTTTGGGGCCTTCTTTGAGGTTTCATTTGATTGTTTTAGACTTGGGTTTGCTTTGAACCGGTTGACCACTTTGGTTGCTTTTCAGGCAGGGTGGAAGGGGGTGGCTGGAAGGGAACTTTGGTTCAGTTCATAATTTCGTGAAAAACTAACATTGAGTTCAGTTCAGAGTCCAGACAGGCACTTCAGTTTGTTTTAGGTGTTTAAGTCCCTGTCTGTGGGGCAGCCCCCTGGTGTTTCTTTTCAACAAACAAGCTGGTCACGGAGGGAGTTGAATATGACGTCATCCTAGGCTGCAGGGGTGAACGGGGACGGTACAAGGCTCAGGGCAGAGCTAACAGCCGTCACTGACTGAGTGGCACTTGCCATAAGGCAGAGACTGGTGAGAGCGCCCCACCCGCCATAATGAAACTGAGGCTTAGGGGTTTCAGGACTTCGTCTGACTCTAGAGCAGGGCTCCTGACCTCTGGGGACACTGTCTCTTTCACAGAGTCCCTACAAGAATATTTGACCAACTTGCTATGGTCTGGGAGAGGAAGAAGCTGCAGGTTTCACAGTATTTTCACGCATACATTCAATTTGTTCAAACTGAAATGTGTTAATACACTAAGGATGTCGAGAGACAAACCTCCTATATGACTGGCCTTCATCATTCAACTGAACCTGGGAAGTGGGGAAAAGTTCTGAGTCAAGTATTACGGAAAGTCAGAAGAGGGAACAAGTAACTCTTTCCGGGGCGGGCGGTGGTGGTGATATTTGCTCCAGGCATTCAGCAGTAGCAAACCTGGACTAGGTACTTACCTCCTGCCTGGCTCAAAGGGTCACAGTCCCTGTCTTTGGGGCCGAAAACCCAGGACAGTTTCTCCGGTTTAAGGACCACCTATATCAAAATTGTCCTGATGCTTGTTAAAATGTGAATCTCCCCTTTCCCCAGAGAAGTGGAATTAGATGGATAAAGCGGGTCTGGGTGTAGCACCCAGGTGATTCTGATGCACATTCGAGTTGGCCAGGTGAGTGGGGGTAAGAAATCAGTCCAGGCAGGAGGAAGAGCATGGAAATGGCTTAGGAATCTTTCCTAGCCTTCAGGCACTAGGGTTGCAGCTCAAGACTGTAGGCTCTAGGAGAGGGATCATGTCCGTGCTGTTTACCACCCGGGGCCTGAAACTCACGAGGGCTTCATAAATATTTTTCAATATGCTGGCTCCAAGATAGAAGTGACAGGAGATTCAAAGAAAAAAGGAAGAAGTCAGAGGAGGAAAAAAAAGGTGTTTCTAAGGGGATGAAAACTTTTCAAAAAGTCCCTCTGGAAGGCAGCTCCGCCTAGCAGAGGGAGTTGGGGAGGTGGCCGCTGCGGAAAAGGGCTGAGTCCAGTGGGCTGCAGCGGGCGGACAGAGCGGGAGGCGCCTCCTCTCCTCCCCAGGCCAGCCGAAGGCATGAGGTCACCGGGCAGGGCGCCAGCAGCAGCTGCGAGGACGCGCCCGCGCCGCGGCGGGAGGCGGTGTCAGGCTCCGGCCCCCGCGGGAATTTCCTACCCGCCCCCTCGGGAGGCGTGGCTCGGAGTCCCACCCACCTACTGCCCGAGCCTGAGCTTCTCTACCGCCCCCGCCCGAAGCCACACCCCGCGAGCTGCGTCCTCCTTGTTTCCTCCAGGGTCCCGAGACGCAGGGCCTTTGGCCCCGCCCCCGACGAGGCCCCGCCCCCGGGCCCCGCCCCGCGGCTTGAAGCGGCTCAGGCTGCGGACGCCTCCGAGTCGCGCGCGGGGCGTGGGGCAGTGCTGGGCAGGCGAGGCTGCTGCGAGCTCGACGCCGGGACTGTCCAGGGAGGCGCAGCGCAGCGCGGCGGGAACCCTCAGCCGGAGCAGCCCCGGAGCAGGAGCAGCCGCCGCCGCCGTCCACGGAGCACAGCCGAACCGGCCATGGCGTTGTCGATGCCGCTGAACGGGCTGAAGGAGGAGGACAAAGAGCCTGTCATCGAGCTCTTCGTCAAGGTGAGCGCTCGCCCGCCGTCCCGCCCCGCTGAACCCCCGGCGTCCGCCCGGCGGGCCGTGGAGGGGCGGCGTCCCTGCGCCCCCACTGCGCCCTCGCGCGGCGCCCGACCCCCCCGGCCCAGAGAAGCTGCTCCCGCGCCCCCGGCCCATTGTCTCGGGCCCACCCGCGCCTTCCCGCCGCCCCGGCCGGTTGAGGGAGCCCGGGCGGGACCGGCACCCCCGGCAGCCGGCACGCGGAGTGGCGGTCACCGCTTCCAGCTGCGCGGGCTCCGGCGGCCGCCAGACCGTCGTCCCGCGTCGGCGTGGGACGCGCCGCTGCCCGCAGGACCCGGGCGGGGGTGGGCCCGGTAACCCCCGGCCCCGCTCCCGCCCTAGCGCCGGCCCACCCTCACCTCCGAGTCTCCCCCGGCCGGGACCGAAACCTCTCAGTCGGGAGATGATGAACCCAACTTCTTGGAACGCTTTGTCAACGAGCATTTCGCTTCCCGCTGGCATGAAACTCTAACTTTAATTTTCGACGCGATCTTAATTTTTTTTTTTTTTTTTTTTTTTTTTAGAAAGCAGACATTCCGGGGCTTCCGGGAAAGACTTGGGTTTTCCTGTCTTAGGTATTTTACCACCATCTGGGTTTCTTGTTTCTCAAACTCGGAGTGGTTTGTATGATGCAACATTTTGGCTGCTCCCTTCGGTGTTGCTGCCTCGGGAAAGATTGTGTGTGCCCTTTTGTTTTGAAAGAAAAACTGATGAGGGAAAGAATTCATAACTTGCTTGGGCTTTAAAGGGTTGATTTTCCCCTCTGGTCTCTTTCCTGGAACTATCTTATTTGCTTACAGATTATACCCTTATCTCTTTCCTATTTTAATATTTTTCTTTTTAGCAAAGGAGAAGTTATGAACATCTGGCTCCAGCTGCCTCCCTCAAAACCTCAAAATCCTTGAGATTCTCATAGTCACTTACGCAGGCTTATTCAGAGCTAGGCTCTGAATTGGAAAGTTAACAGGAATCTAGAACAATTTCGTTCTTTTTTTCCCTGAGTTTTTATTTTAAAGAAGGGAAGATACTGAAGGGTGTGTTTGAGAGATGGTAGAGAAGACATGATCAGAACAATGTTTGTTTTAGGATTTTCTTTCAGCTCTCGGTGTTAGAAATATTTTGGTGTTAGAAACATTTTGGATCGGGGAACTGGAACAGCAGACAGGTATAGAACCCCCAGAATATCTTCAAAGATTCTGTTTGGGTGACAGATACAGTACTGGGAAGTGCAGAGGATGTAGGAGGGAAACTGAAATAAGAGAAAGTAAGATGGGTGGAAGGCAGAAGGGTGGGTCACAGATCGGTGTTCAAAAAATTTTATTGAATTAGGAATAGGAAGGAATTTCCATAAACTCAAAAACAGTGTATCTACTAAAGTTCTAAAAAAAAAAAACCCACAATACTTAATGGTGAAACTTTAGAAGTAGCATTAAATTTAGACTCAGATAAGGATACTATCAGTAATGGTTTCTTTTCCGCCTTGTACTGGAGGTCCTAGCCAATACAACAAGACAAGAAAAAGAAATCAAGTGTATGAATTAGAGAGGAAGAGATCAATGCTTAATGCTCTGCCTACTATTAATTTAACCCTTCAATTAGAAGGAGAGGGGCATGGTGCATTGTTTCTCAAACTTGAGTGATTGTATACTGCTTCCCAGTTTTCCATATTTGTGTTGGGCATGTATTATTATTTACTAAATACATCTCGTAGTAATACCCGAAACTGATTAGGTGTGGTGATTATATTTCTCCTGTGCCTAACTATTAAAGTAAAAAATGTTGTGATCCACCTAAAAGCATGCTGCTTACCACTCATTGTAAGCCTTTCTGACGGGGCTTGGTGGCAGAGACCCAGGGTTCAAGTCTCAATTCTGTACTCAATGGGCAAGTTGTTTTCCCTTTCTGAGACTTATTTTCTTCATTTGTGAAATAAGAGGTGAAATGTTTTTTGCTGCCCTGTGATTCTGCTTAGGTAAAACATTGTACTGATATAAACCAGGAGATTGTTTCAAAGGAGCAAAAAAAAGGTCCAGGTAAATTGTTGTAAAGAGTATTCTTTTTTTTTTTTTTTTTTTTTGTTAAAGAGTATTCTGAATTTCTTCTCAAAACCTATATATGGGAAATGCAAATGGGGGAAGATACCCTGGTAAATATAGTTATTTTGAAAGCACTGAGGGGGCAGAGGCCATGGTTGTTCAGCATGGTATGTTAAACAGTGTTAATTATTCTGCCAAGAGGTATCTGAGTGTGTAGCCAAAAACTGTTATATATACTTAAAGCATATGAGTGAAAAGGATATTGAGCTTCCCTGTTTAGGTAGCTTTAAATTTAAGAGAAATAGACCAGGACCTTACTAACTAGTGTGACTGGACTCACAGCTACGTTGCCTTCCTGGTGAGTGTTGTTTTTGGAGTTCTCTGCCCCTGAGGCCAGTGGCTCCCCATCACCTGGATAAGTGCAGTTCTCCATTTGTGTTTGTTTACCCCAATACCCAGAGGGTAGGGCACCCTCCCAATAGTAAAAGCAGCTTACAAAGGCCGTCATCCTCAACAGTGGGAATGCCTTCTTCCCCCACCAAGGGGGGCCTGGTAGGTGTATATATTTTGATATACCAGCTCTAGTTGGGAACCACTGACCAATAGGGTGAAATTCAGAGCCTTTAGCAAGGGCATAAGCTTCTTTATGATTTGAATGTAATTAAAATTTCTGGTCCACTTTGTTCACTTACTAGTTGTGTGTCCCAGGACACAATACTTAAACCTCTCCGTGCCTCATCTGTACAGTTAGGATATTAATAGACCAAGCTCATAGAAATAAGTTAGTTGGTATGTGGAGCATGTAATAAGATTAGAAAAGTTTCTGATACACAGAAAATAGATACTAAGTGTGTGTCATTTTGTGTGTACATATTTATATGCATATCTCCCCTTCTAGATAGACAGTTCCTTGAAGGTAAAGTCTGTATATTCTTCTAAGTGCCTGGAAAATAAGAGGGTACCAAATGTTTAAAATGAGATTTGTTTCCTTTTTTCTTAGCACTTTGCTGTTTATATATATGTCTGACATGCTTTGGAATTGGGAACTACTTACTTAGGTCCTCATAGTCTGAGTCTCAAACCTTGGTCCTTTGCCTCTAAAACCCCATGTGGTTTTATCTACCTACTTTACCCTCCCTCTAGTTTGTGGTACTTCTAGTCTTTTCTGGTACCTGCCATATTTTCCATCAATATTTCTTCTTGGCCGTGTTTAGAATTTGGGAACCAAGATTTCTCTACTAAGTAAAAATATTAATTATTGAACCACACAATGAGAGAAATTGAAAATGACTGATGTTCGTTTTTTTCTCTGGCTTGTATAAACCCAACTTCTGTTGACACTGCTGACTCCCCAGCCCCTCCTAGTAGCTTTGGTATGATGCGATGGTATTTCTGATCTTAGCATAGAAGGAATCCCTTTGTAGAGTTTACTTTTATGGGCTGGAATTTATTTATTTAACGATTTATTTATTTGAGAGAGAGACAGGGAGAGGGACGGGGGAGAGGGAAAAAAAGAGAAGCTGACTGCCTGCTGAGAGCAGAGCCCTACTTGGGACTCCATCCCATGACCCTAAGGTCACCACTCCAGCCAAAACCAAAAAGTGGGGATGCTCAACTGACTGAGCCACCCAGGCGCCCTTTATGGGCTGGAATTTAAACTTGTTGGTGCATGATTTTGAACCAGGACAATCCCTGTTGGCAGTGGTCACTAAACTGCTGGGATTGGGGTGGTGGTTGTAAAAAATTAGTCTGGTGCAGGGTGGCATAACACACAAGAATAACTGTTTCTTTTGAGATATTTGGCAGGATTTCCAGTGTGCATGGGCCCTGGAGCCAGACTGCTTGGCTTGACTCTGGCTTCAAGTAGTGTGTCAGGCAAGTTTCCTAAGTTCTTAGCGCCTCAAATTCCTGACCTCTAATTTCAGGATAATAATAATAACAACAATTTTATAGGGTTGCTGAAGGGATTAGCTGCTAATCTGTATGTATTAATTAGGGTAGTCTGAAGTGCTTTAATAAATAATTCATCCCAAACAATGATTCAAACAAGATGGAAGTTTATTTCCTTTTTCACTTAGCAGTCCAGGGAGAGTGTTTTATTTATTTTTATTTATTTTTATTTTTTAAAGATTTCATTGATTTATTTGACAGAGAGACACAGTGAGAGAGGGAACACAAGCAGGGGGAGTGGGAGAGGGAGAAGCAGGCTTCCTGCGGAGCAGGGAGCCTGATGCGGGGCTTGATCCCAGGACTCTGGGATCATGACCTGAGCTGAAGGCAGACGCTTAACGACTGAGCCCCCCAGGCGCCCCCCAGGGAGAGTGTTTTAGACATTGGGGTGGCATTCTTTCTTAGTCATACAGGGACCAAAGTGTTAACAACTTGTTTTTCCAGCAATCTCCAGAGCATTGAACTCCCCTAAGCTGTCAAAGCTGGTGGCTGGGAAGTTGTTTATAGCCAGTGGGAGGTGGAGTATATGTAGGAGGCACATGTCTCTTAAGGGCCCTAACCCAGAAGTTATGCCTGTCACTTCCTTTCTCATTCGACTGGGGAGAACTTGATCACATGGCTTCTTCTAATTGCAAGGAAGGCTGGGAAATGTGATCTAGCCATACACCATTCTATGGAAAGCATTAGGAATAGGGCTTGGCACACAGTAAAGACTTATTTTTTTGTTGATGACAATATATTATTCTTTTTTTTTTTAATGACAGTATATTACTCTTTTTTTTAAATATTTTATTTATTTATTTGATAGAGACACAGCGAGAGAGGGAACACAAGCAGGCGGAGTGGGAAAGGGAGAAGCAGGCTTCCCGCAGAGCAGGGAGCCCGATACAGGGCTCGATCCCAGGACTCTGGGATCATGACCTGAGCCGAAGGCAGATGCTTAATGACTGAGCCACCCAGGTGCCCCGACAGTATATTATTCTTAAATGTAGGCTTCATTAATAGCATTCAGGGGATTCTGTATAAATCCTTGAAATTACATAAAAAATCCTATGTGAGTCTTTTTTTTTTCTGGGGATTCCTGACACAGGTTTAAGAACCATTGCTCTTAAAAAAGTAAATGGTGGAGTTCTGATTGTCAAGCATAATTCATATAAGCGAGGTGTAAAAGAAGGGTTTGGGCTAGATCATCATTAAGATCACTTCCATCTGATTATCTGTGACTTAAAGCATTTATTGGAGTGAATTAAGTGCCCAGTACTGAACTAGGTACTATGGAAGTTATAAGAAATTATTAAACATTTCCTATACTTACGTTTATAAATTTTATTGGAAAGAAAACAACAACACAAGATGATACATGCTTAAGGAGTCAAGTGTAATTCATATAAAGCTAAGAGATGGGGGAAAGATGGAAGTAGATTTGGACTTGACCTTAAAAAAGTGGGTAGAATAGGTGGATTGGGAATAGCCAAGAATGGGAGTGTTAGTTTTTTTTTTTTTAATATTTATTTGACACAGAGAGAGGGAGGGAGAGAGGGGAATGTTAGTTTTGACATTACTTGTAAACTCATTATTCGGGAAATAGTAGATAGAATGATACTTTTGAAAGAAGGAGCCAGGAGTGATTCAAATCCATCGTGCCAAGGAGACAAGTTATTTAAAAGTTGAGGATGAGACTTTTCAAACCTTACTTAGGTTTTTGCTCAGACATACAATTTTCCCAGCCTCGTTTGTTCTCCTAACACTTCCCTATGTTTTGGATTACTGTCTACTCAACAGCTTCTCCATGGCATTTGGGAGGGTGCAGTTGGATCACAGAGAAGGGCAAACTGTCAGCTATTTTGCCAGTATAAAGTGAGTTCTGTATATTTTGTATCAAGGGCAGCTTTCAACCTCCTTTTTTAACACAAATGAAATACATTTTCTATAGGAAGTGATGCTGGGAGCTTTGTTCTTAAAATTGAACAAAACAAATTCAACATTAAGACAATGTTACCTTGGCTCTAATTGGTTTGACATTCCTTTGAGGTTTCCAGAGAGGAAAATTCAGGAGATAAAAATGAATGTAAAATATGACGTTAGTGGGAACTCTGTTCTTTCTACGTGTCTCACCTATTCCTGAAGTCCTCCCAGTGCTACTCTTTGTAAGGGCCAAGGTCACGATTTTGGTTAACTGTAAAATTCTGAGGGAAAGGGACCCCGGATGGGGGCTGCTGAGGTAGGGGACTGAATCAATGCAAAGCCTAACACAATATGAATAGTGATAGGAAAGAGGCAGTGGGGAGGACCTGGCTGTCCCTGAAAATTACAGTTGGTTTGAAAGGATGCTCACAGAGATGCTGAGAAGCCAGTAAAAGGATGCTGAGCAAGACTTTCCCACTTCCTGTTTCATTAGTACTGTGAATCCTTAGCGTCAGGTGTCTCCTGGATAGGGAATTAGTGAGTCCATAAAAGGGAAATGTGTTAGGCCGGCTGGGAAGTGTGATTAAAGCATTAATTAGGATTTAGATCAGGTAGGGGTAAGTTAAGATGAGTTTACCCATTTTAGAGACTCTTGTAGAGAATGGAAAGGGAAATTTCTGAAGGAAGATTACATCATTACAAACCTTCCAAGTATGAATTAACAGGAATCTAAATTTAATTCAGGGTATCGGTTTGTGAGTTCTCTTGGAACTTTTAATCCTGTCTTCTTTTTTTGGACTTGGCTTTTATCCCTCAGTGCTCAGTACTTGGTATTGGTATAAGGAATATCAATTAGCCTTGTTTGGTTTCTGTTTTTTCTTCCATTTATTCATTTATTTACTTTATTATTTTATTTTATTTTTTTAAAGATTTTATTTATTTGACAGAGAGAGAGTACAAGCAGGGGGAGTGGCAGGCAGAGGGAGAGGGAGAAGCAGGCTCCTGACCCTGGGATCATGACCTGAGCCAAAGGCAGATGCTTAACCATCTGAGCCACCCAGGTGCCCCTCCCCCCCCTTTTTTTTAAAGATTTTATTTATTTATTCATGAGAGACAGACAGAGAGAGAGGCAGAGGGAGAAGCAGGCTCCCAAGGAGCAGGGAGCCGATGCGGGACTCGATCCCAAGACCCTGGGATCATGACCTGAGCCGAAGGCAGACGCTTAACCATCTGAGCCACCCAGGCGCCCGCCCCTCCCCTTTATTTAAAACCAGAATACTCTATTAGTCTAAATTTATGGAAGTAACAACTTAATGTAGATAAGTAAGACTGTATGTGAAAGTCTCCTGATACATATATGTGATATTTATGTGGTATTTAAAGTATGTGGGATCCAGGTCTACAGGTAGACTAAGAGTATCTTAAATTCTAATGGTTAATGGTTACTTTGAAGAAGTAACAATATTAGAGTCTTAAACTTTAATGGTTTAATGGTTACTTTGAAGAAGTAACAATATTAGAACCAGGGCCAGATATTGACCTGAGTTTATCGTGCATATATTTTGTTTCATAGATTTTTGTTTTGCCTTTTTTTCTTAAGAGGCATGTTTTTTTGTTTTTTTAGGATTTCACTTTTTTTTTTTTTTTTTTTTTAAGAGGGAGAGAGAGGTGGGTAGGGGCAGAGGGAGAGGAGAGAGAGAATCTTAAACAGGCTGGGCTCGATCTCACAACCCTGGAATCATGACCTGAGCCAAAATCAAGAGTCAGCTGCCTAACCGACTGAGCCACCCAGGCACCCTTAAAGGTTTCACTTTTTAAAGTAATCTCTGCATCCAATGTGGGGCTCGAACCCAGAACCCTGAGATCAAGAGTCACATGCTCCACCAACTGAACCAGCCAAGAAGCCAGGCAAAAGGAAGCCCCTTTTTTCTTTTCTTTTTTCTTTTCTTTTCTTTCTTTTTTTCCTTCTTTTTGCTTTTCTTGAAGCTGAAATACAGTGTGGCTCTAAGGAGCATACCCCCCCTTTTTCTTTTTGTGATAAAATTATTCCAACTTGACATGTGCAATAACTCATTCTTATGAAAAGGATTTCGTTCTCATTATAATAAAGTTGTAAACATGTCAGTCGTCTGTAATAATTGAAGTATTGGATTTTCCCACCACATCGCATAGCTAATTATTTCTATCTGTGAGAGAAGAAAGAAAGAGAATCTGAGCAAACACTGGAGACTAGAAAAGCTGAAGTCATTAAGAACTTGTAAGGATATGTGAGTTCTTCGCTTGTTTTGCTCTGCTAACAACTAGTTCCTTTATTTTGGAGGTGGAGACTGGGTGGTAGGTGACCAGAGGGAAAGTTCATTGAAAACTGAAGACAAACTGAAGTGGGCTGTTGCGCTGCTAAGGAAGCTGCCACTGCGGTAGCCATGACGGCCGCTGGACTAACAGGCTAATGGGAGAAAAAGAAGGTTCAGACTTAGGAAATGAAATTTTGGCCTTGAACATAGAAATGTTCGAGATGGAATTGAAATATTTTCAAAGAAATAAACTTCGAAGAGTGTGCAGTTTTCTGTTACTTGATGTTCTAAATTGCAGCATATTTTAGTTAACACAGAGATCCCGAGTTTTGGCTTAGAAATGTTGAAGGCTTGTCGATTCTTCACTGAATGGTGGAAAAACTGTTGCTAGCTATCGGTAACACAAACTTTGTTTACATTTTGTAATTGTCAGCAGGACCCTTGGTTACAATATTCGGTTTTTTAGTCACTTAGCATAAGTAGTATCTAACTTTGGTCTACTTTTGTTTAAATATTGGCCCCAAATTTGGAAAGTACTGTCATTTCCTTTCTGCTTCCTAGTATATTCATTTTATATGTAATGGGCCTTTTAAAAAAACACGTTTCCCCCCCCCCCAATTATAACAAAGCATATGCATTTATTGTAGACAACCTAGAAAACACACATAAAATAAAATTACTTATAACTCCTCCTTTGGAAATGGCTGCTATTTCTATTTTGTTGTATGTCATAGTCTTTTCTATAAACTTGCATGAATTATTGATGAGAGTATAATATTTTAATGTTCTTCATGACAGCAAAATACTTGGAATGAAAAATGAAGCCCAGTCTAGTATGTAACATGTACTGAGTTGTGAGTTGGTTTAAAGGAAATATACTTTATTTCATTTTTTTCAGAGAAACTCAGATTGTATCTGGATTTATCTTCCTAATGGCACTAAAAGAGCATTTACTCTGTTTGATCTTTGCTGGAAGAAAGCAAGCTTTTTTTTTGTTGTGAAATTTGCCAACACCTAGAATTGCTCATAGAATAGATATTGATTAAATGGTTTGAGGTAGGCTGTTCTTTTACGCTCTTTAGGAGAAATCTGTTCTGAAAATCCAAATGATTTTTTAGTATTAATTTTCTCCTTCAATCTTATAGTAGGTTAGAGGATATAAGGTACAATCTTTATCTAGAAATGGTCCAGCACAGTTTAGGGATATTATTAATAGAAGCAAATGTTAATTGAATACATTCCATGCAGTAAGTGCTGGAGAGATAAAGAAATAAGAGCAAGTCTCTAGTCTTGAAGGAGCTCACTGTATAGCCTAATGGACAGTCAGCAGGTGAGTAAATGAGCCATGGTTGATGGCTTTTTCCTGTATAGTATAGTAACTTTTTGTCTTGTGCTTTTTAAAATCCAGTTAAGGGGCACCTGGGTGGCTCAGTCGGTTGCGCGTCTGACTCTTGATTTCGGCTCAGGTCATGATCTCAGGGTGGTGAGATTGAGCCCTGAGTCGGGCTCTGTGTGGGGCGTGGAGCCTACCTAAGATTCTTCTCTCTCCCTCTCCCTCTGCCCCCCACCAAAAACAACAAAAAAATTCCAGTTGAATTAAGACCTTAAGAAATGATTTATGTGACAAACTAAATGAACTAATTGACTTAGAGATGAGTGAAATGTTTATGTTGTATGCTGACAGATGAAGTGTAGTTAGTATTATGGAGTCTAAGTATGGTGTATATTATCAGTTGTTTAAAAAAACTTGTATCTTTTCCCTCAATAATTTAGTTATTATTAATATTCTGTAATTTTAATCTGTCTAAAATAAAACTGATACTTCTCGCCTCAAATGTTAAGTGGATCCTACTTTCTCTAGTTTATTGAATTAGATACAACAACTTGATCTGGCAGTCAGAATCTTCCAGATCATGACCCAGCTATGTTCCCGGGCTTATCTCCCATAGCAGCTGCAAATTTACCTCATATTCTAGCTAGACTCATCCTGAACATGCCCTGTACTTCTCTGCCTTCATGTAAGATTTTTCCTGGTGTTTCCTTCATTTGAAATATCTTTGACTGCTCCAGCGCCTCTCCCACCTCCAATTTCTGCCTACCAGAATAATTATTCTTTTTTCTTTCAGTCATTGAACAGATATTGAGGTAGTGTTGTGGTGGCTTGGCTACAACGAGGAACAGCCTGGAGTTCATATTCAGGTGGCAGAGGCAAACGATAAATGCATGTCTGCTAGTGATAAGGGCTATGAAGAAAACTGAAGTGTAGGGTAAGGAGCATGGGGAATGGTAGGAGGTGCTGTTTTTGACTTAACAGGACATTTGGATAACATTGCAGAGGATAGCACATAAGGAGGCATGGTCAGAAGCAGAGAGACCAATTAGGTGTCTATTTAGTAATTCAGGCAAGAGATGGTGGCTTGGGCTAAGGTGTGAAGTAGTCTGAGTCTAGATATATTTCTAAGATGGAGATAACAGAATTTCCTGATGTGGAATATGAGAGAAAGAGGGGTCAAAGATAATTCTGAGATTTTCGTTCTGAAGAAATTATAGAATGGTGAGGTTGCTATTAATTGAGATGGGGAAGGCTGTGGAGAGCTGGTTCTGACGGGGAGGAGATCAGGAGTTGATGTTACATTGAGTATGTTAAGACCTTATGTAATCTCTTGTCTAGTGGGAGAGGCTTATGTTAAAGAAATACACAAATAAAGACTGTATGTAATTACATTAAGGACAAGAACAGGGCTTCTTGAGAAGGAATGACAGGAAATCCGATTAAATGAAAGCTGAGTGAGGTGTTCTCTGAGAAATGACATTTGGATGAATGGTGATTAGGAGAAGAATGGGGAGGAGAGGATTCCAGGCTGGAGGAATTGCTACATGTAAAGGCTGGAAATATTCAACAAATACTTTTGTTTGAGGGTATGCCTGGAATGGAGAGAACAAAATTGAGGTCCAGAGTGAGATATAGATGGGCCACATCATGGAGGTCTTTGTAAGTCATGTGGATTTTATCCTTAGTAAAAAGAGCAGTTCTCAAA
This sequence comes from Eumetopias jubatus, assembly GCF_037043125.1. NCBI lineage: Eukaryota > Metazoa > Chordata > Mammalia > Carnivora > Otariidae > Eumetopias > Eumetopias jubatus. Next base: position 88,811,335 of record NW_028274810.1, on the reverse strand, counting down.
ATGGTTTAAGCAAGCGAGTGCCATGGTTTGATGTGCACTTTAAGATGAGTAGTCTGGCTGCTCCCCGGAAAGGGAACTGGAGAGGAAAGGCAAGAGTGGAAACAAGGCAAACTATATGGAGGCCATTGTAGTTGAGAAAGAGATGATGGTGGTTTGGATTAGGGTGGTGATGGGGAGAAGAGAATGAATTTGAGATAAATTTTGAAGGTGGAGTCAATAGGAAGATACTGAAGGAGATGTGAGTTTCTAATCAGATTCACTGGTTGGTAGCAGTGCCTTTTATTGAGATGGAGGAGGAGCAGACAGTGTTCAGGTTTTGACTTGATGAGTTTCAGATGACTGAGAAGTCAAGTGGTGATGTCTAGTAGAAAAGCTGGATATACAGATCTGATGTTCAGCCTTGATACGTATGTATGATATTTATGTGGTATTTAAAGTGTGTGAGATCATGCAGTGGATGAATGAAGAGTAGCAGGGAAAATGCCCAGGACCAAGCTCTGAGGAACTCTCAACACTTAACGGGTGCAGTGTTAGAGGAGAAACTGAAGGAGAGCGGGGAGCTGCAGTAGGCAGCGTGGGAAAGAGGAGGTCTGTAGGAGTGAAGTACCAAAGGAGCCAGGAGAGGCTTTTAAGAAGGGAGTGGCCATTTGTGTGGAGTAAAGATGAGTGTCTATTTGATTTATCGGCCTGGAAGTCATTGGTAACACTGTAGCACTCTTGGTGGAATCCTGGTGGCGATGCCGGAGTGGCGTAGGCCAGAGTGGTGTAGGTGCAAGAGTGAGTGGAAGCAAGAGTAGGGGCAGCGTGTGAAGCCAGCTCTAATGAGAAACTTGGCCATGTAGAAGGGACAGGTTGGTAGCCAGAAGGGGAAACATTTTAGGGGGAGGCATTTTTAAAAATTATGAGCTGAAAGAGCTACAGTGTTGGAAGGAACACTACACCATCCTGTTAGAGGGGAAAATATTTCCCATGGGAGTTGTCATAATTCACTGGGATGCCTTTTTCACTCGGAGGAAGGTTTGTTTTGTGTATATTTAGAGTAGATGTGCTTATTACCACTGACATTTTTCTGTTGCGTTTCCCAAATGCATGAGATAGAATGAATATATAGAAGAGTATTTCATACTTAACTGAAATAATATAAACATTAATGGGGTGCTTTCTATGTGCCAGGCCCTGTGTTAACTGCATTACATGTCTTAACTCAGTAAAATGTATGCTGAGGGAATATACAGAAGCTTTTTTCTCCCTTGCACAGGGTTGATTCCAGAGAAGGCTGGTGGGAAAAGAAGACATAAAATGTCATATGCTTGGGGAAAAGCAAATGCTTATTAAATTCACAGAAATCTTTGTACAAGAAGCCAGAGAAATAGAATATGATGCAGATCGCTGGGCTCAGTTCATTTTGATTTAGTGCCTCAAGACGGTAATTTTAGATTGAAATGAAGATTTACTTTTTTTTCTTGCACAATAGAAAAGAGCAAAGGGAAAGTCCACGATTGTGTCCTGTCCCTGAGTGTGTGGCTTGACAGCCAGTGGGATGAAGAGTTGCAGTCACTGTCTTGATGACTCAGCAGAGACTCCTGTGCTAGATCATAGTGCTACCTTGGTATTGATCGGAAAGGTTCTTTCTATCCTCGGTAGTATTTGGGATTCGAGATCCCAAAGTCAGAGCCAGGGGATGACTGTTGACTTCAAGTATCCTTTGTATTCCCTCTGTAGGCACTAAATAGTCTGTTTCAGAGTTGAGGATGGTTAGAATTAATATTTCAAGTAGGCAGTTGAGTTGCATTTGGAAGACTGGATCTTTGTGTTACATTGTCACGCTGTAGTGGTTAAGAGCATGGACTGTTTCAATACCGGTACTACCTTTCGCTAGCTGCCTTAGGGTCTTCACTAGGGTAATGGTCTACTTCTTGGGCTTTTGTAAAGATTAAAAGAGCTAATACAAGAAAAAAAAACTTAAGGTCTAGCATATAGTAAGCATTGTTGGCTTATTATTATTCCATGGGCCTCTGGAATGCTGAGTTAAGACTGTATCGGCTCATGGTTAGCTTATTTTATTTTATTTTTATTTTAAAAAGAATTTATTTATTTGAGAGAGAGAGCAACAGAGATAGAGAGCATGAGCTGGGAGGAGAGGCAGAAGTAGGCTCCCCACTCAGCAGGGAGCCTGACGCAGGGCTCGATCCCACGACTGAGCGAAGGCAGATGCACCCAGGTGCCTCTCATGGCTAGTTTATATGTTCAATATATGTGGTTTCAATCTCCAGGATGTTACTAAGAGAAGCATCTGCCAGGCTGCCACTACAAATAAATAGGTGGGGGCACTTACCCTTCTTTATCGGAAGAGCATATTTAGTGTAAAAAAAAAAAATCCAAGATTAGACTCAAATTTATTCCTGAATTAAGTGAACCATGATTGTGTTGACACTTTCTAGATAACTAAAGGACATTCAGATTGGACTCTGCCATCTTAAACTCTGCCTCAGCAGCTCTTTCTGGACTAGTAGCTCAAGCTTAAGAGTCTATTATTAGTAAGAGTGGTTTTCTTTTTTCTTCCTTTCTTTCTTTTTTAGAGCATAAAGAAGTAAAGAGGAGTAATCTGTGGCTTATTGGATCTAGTGGTTCTGTGGAAGTACTTTTTGAATTATGGATTTGGCATAATAGCTTCTTGTGCTACTACATTTTACTGTTCCTTGATTTTTGTGGTATTATAAAGTTGAGCTGGTCATATATTAACTGACATTTATGTAATGCTTTACGGGAAATACAGACATGTTTAGGAGAGATCAGGTTCTTTCTACTTAATTTGTAGCAGAAGAAATTGAGCTAGTGTAGATTGACAGGTTTTATGCTTAGTAATTTTTAAGGGATTAGAGTAGAGAGAGTTGAAGTCTCCTAATTCTTAATTTATTTCTAGACCCTGAGATTGTTGTTGTTTTAAATTTTTACTTTATACCACAATGGGATGATAAGCGAACGTTAAAACTTTAGCATGGCTATAATTGATAAGTGATGTAGGGCTCTTAAACTGATTTTTTTTTAAAGATTTTATTTATTTATTCATGAGAGACAGAGACAGAGAGAGAGAGAGAGAGGCAGAGGGAGAAGCAGGCTCCCAAGGAGCAGGGAGCCCGATGCGGGACTCGATCCCAGGACTCTGGGATCCTGACCTGAGCCAAAGGCAGACGCTTAACCATCTGAGCCACCCAGGCTCCCGATCTTAAACTGATTTTAAAACACTTCATTTTATGATAATGTTTTAAGCTTTTTTTCTAAAAGATTTTATTTATTTATTTGACAGAGAGAGACACAGTGAGAGAGGGAACACAAGCAGGGGGAGTGGGAGAGGGAGAAGCAGGCTTCCCATGGAGCAGGCATTGGGCTCAATCCAAGGACCCCGGGATCATGACCTGAGCCGAAGGCAGATGCTTAACAGTTGAGCCACCCAGGCACCCCGTGTTTTAAGCTTCTTGAAACTATTTAATTTATTCCTGTATAAAATAGAGTACACTGATACATGAAAATAGAGTTAAGTTTTTGTTTTTCTGTTAAAGTCAGAATAAGAGTTATAAAATAGGGCCGCTTATTTATATATAATATAATATATATAATATATAATATATTATAATATATATAATATAACAGTATTGCAAGCTTACTCTCTCTGGTCCAGGCACAGTGTGCCAAGCCCTTTACATGTTAGCTAATTTAATCCTCCTATAAACTCTGAAGGTACTATGGATACTATTTTACATGTGAGGTTTAGAGAGATCATTGCTTGTGTGTGGTCATGGGGCTGGTAAGTAGCAGAACTGGGATTTGTACCAAGGTCTTTGTTATCCAGAGCCTGACTCTTAACCACTAAGAGCTTTTTTATTTGTTTATTATCCTTTCTTTTATTTGAAACTCGAATGTTTATCTAATTGTTTTCACTCTTTGCTGTATTCAGTCACCCTGAAAAATAAAAATAAAAAACTCTGAGAATGTTTAAGGGTATTCCTAAAACATACTAACAATCAGCGACTCCAAATGGTTCGTTAAATGAGTTTGGTTGCTTTCAGTTCTTGCAGTTAGATTTGAAAGGAAACTGTAAAATTTCCATGACCTCACCTCTGTGCATTTTTGAGGCCCGGTTAATTAGTATTTTGTAAAAGTTCTTTAAAGGGTTTATTTATAAACTTGTTAAGGAACTTGACTGGAACATCACATATTTGATTTTAGGATTGTTTTACCATTTTAAGTGTCAAAGCAGTCCGAGTTTAACAGAAATAACATACCAAATTGTTAATATTTTTCTTTGCTTTTTTTTTTTTTTTAACCTCTCCTTTTAGAGGAGCAGGAGCCTACACTAATCTTTGCATTGTTGATAGAAAAAAAAGCAAGGAAGTTTCTTTTTGTGGAGAGAGGAAACGGCTGTTAGTTCGGGACTTTATCCATATTAGGTATAAACTAAATATAGAAGTGTAATCCAGGAGTGAAGTCACATCTATAAAGTTTCTTAAGCAGAGCTAATGAGATCAGCCAGTGCTTTTGGATCTGAGGTTTTTTGTTTGTTTGTTTCTTTTTTTTTTTAACTTTTGGCTCACTTAAAAGGCTACCAAACTGTTTAGTCCTATGGTCTGTCTTCCTTTGTCCTTTAAAGAAAAACCAAACCATTTACAAGGAATCTTTTCTTTAAAACAAACATACACACACAAATTCTTTCTATATAAAGAATAGTTGCTTATCCCCTTTTTGAGGGAGGTTGTAAATATGTTGATTGCTTTAGTTTCTTGATCCTGTTGTCATTTTCCTATCCCCAGTTCTTCTCTCTCTTTTTTTTTTAAGGTGGTTTTATCCTTAAGTCTTTTTCACATGTATTTTTACTGTGAGACTAGACTCTTGTTGTCTTTTGTAAGATTGGTATTTTCTTGGTTTATTCAGTTTTTAAGCATTAAGTCAGATCTCACTGTGGTCAGTTGGTAATAAGACTCTTCTGGGGGGTTGTTCATAGATATTGTAGAACAGAATGAAGGAATAAATCTGTTTCTGGCCAAAGCACATGTTCTCAAATAAGGACTCTTAAAAGCCCCAAAAACATTCTTACTGACAATAACTGTTTTCAGCTTTTGAGCTCCTTTGAGAGCTCTTTGCAAGCATGCAGAGCATTGAGGCACTTAGGAATGTGCTGTGTTTCTGAAGAGAAGAACCATATACCTTTATGGCATATTTTATTATAACTATTTTGGAGTACACCCAACTCTGTAAAAAGTTTATCTTAACATATAATTTCAAGCGTTTTAGTTCATGAAAACAAATGCCTTCCAAGGTTTTAGCACTTTCTCTGAATTTGTTCCTCCCTCAGCAGAGCGAATCCTTCCCACTCTGTCTGGAGCTTTGTGCATTTGCCTATTCTGCCATTCATCTGAATCATTTCTCATCCTCTCTTTGTTTCAGGCCCAAGTGTGAATTCCAGGAGATCAGGGATCAGGGACTATTTTCTTCATCTTTTATATTTTCCACCCAACACAATCTCTTCATATAGTAGAAAGCTCACTAATTGAGTAAATGTCTTTTGGAGTTTTGGGGCACATTGGTATGTGAAGTCTGGGGACGGATGCACGTAAGAGAGTTTTAAGTCTGTTTTTGGTGTTGGGTTCTGTATTGCCTCATAGTAAAATACCAGAGATAAAAATAGTATTCAGTTATTGAACTTGAGACATGTAATTTGGGTTTTATGTCTAGTGCTCACTAGATAGCCATTGATCTAAACTTAATAACAGATGGGTTTAGAGGTCTAGAATCTTCAAATTACATAACTGGAAGACCAGGTTCAAATTGTTGTTCTCATCTGTAAAGTGGGTGTGTTTCTTAGAACTAATGTCCAATCTAGTCCAGATTTATTTTATGTACCAGAGTAGCCTTAGTCTTGGGTATTTTGGGTCCAGACAGAAAATTGAGACTTGTAATTTCAAAGTCAGATCCAGATAATTAAATTCTCATAATTAGATGCAGTTTATTGGAAAACAAATACAAATGGGAGTAATAAAAATTCTCAGTGATAATGAGGGCAGTTTGTCAGAGAAATGAAGAATATTTCAAAAGTGAATTCCTTGATGAGAAATATATTTTATTTTCCAAATGAACTACCTGAAAGATAAAGGAAAGATTTTGTTTGTTGTGTCTAAAATAAGACAGATACAGAACTATTTATTCTAGGTTAGAATTTACTTTTTTCATATTTAAGGCACCTGTGCATTGAAATGGCAAGTAAGAATTTCAGTAATAAATATGCTATCTTGTACTGTTCAGATATTTGAAATTTATTTTAGACCAGCTAAGAAGATAGACAAGAATTCTAATGTTAATTTTTCACAGCTGCAGTACATTGTCGAGTATATTATTAAAAAAAATATTTTGTAATATATTTTAATGAAAAATTTAAGCATAGATAATCCAAAATAAAATACCAGAGAAAAATTCATTCTTTCATATATTTATTGACTGCTAATATTTTATGTTAAAATTCTGTAGCATTTTTATGACTGCAGTTTTTCATTGTTCATTGTTATCATTATTAATCCACTGTTCTCAGTTATTTACAGGTTCAAAATTTACCTATTAAACAGTACTGTAATGTGTGTCTTTATAGCTAATTTTCTGTGCATAACCATATCATGTAATTCGGTTTTTAAAGTTGCTCACATATCTTGTTTATCCTCTGAATTCTTTATTTTTATTTTGTTTACCTAAAGTGTAATCTCTTAAAAAAGAACTTCCTGGAGAATTTAGATTTTTTTTTATAAAGGGAGAAATTGGATTTTTGATCCTATTGCTGAACTCTTAGTGGAATTTCTAGGTCTGGGAACTTGTTGATAAAGAGAAATACCTCTCATCCACTAAAATCAGGTAGCTGCTGTAAACACAGATTGGGGAGGAAGTTTTCTTTCATCCCAGGTCTCTTTCTGAGTCTCATTTATACTACAGCATGTATATTTTTAAACTACCCTTAGGGAAAGTGGCTGCTGGGTTTTGACTTGCATAAGAATTTCACCTCCCCCGCCACACTGTATTTGTCTTTGGCTGATAAAGGAAGACTCTGGAAATTAGTGAATTTATATTTGGTTAGAAGATGTTTAAAAGAATGAGTCTTAGACAATGGAAAAGTTGGAGATACATTTTTTGTATGTGACCAAAGTGAAAATAACTAATTGTAAAGGACACATTTTTTTTTTTTAGTAATATAATTAAGATTTATTTATTTTAGAGAGAACGTGCTGGGGGGAGGGGAGAGGAGCAGACCTCCTGCTGGGTGCATGCTGATGTGGGTCTTGATCTCACAACCCTGAAATGAAATCATGACCTGAGCCGAAATCAAAAGTAATCACCTGAGCCACCCAGGCGCCCTGAGCATATATTTCTTTTATGTTCTTGAGCATAGTTATAATAACTGTTTGAAAGTCCTTACCTGCAAATTACAGAGTTTGGGTCAGCATAAGGTGTATTTCCTTGATTATTTTTTATCTTGAGAATGGGTTGTGTTTTCCTCTCTCTTCCTGTGGGGAATACTTTTGGATTGTATTCTGGATATTGTGAATGACAAGTTGTAGAAACTTTGGATTTTGTTGTTCTTCTGAAGAATATTGATTTTGCTACCCCTTTTTTTTTTTTTTTTTTTTTAAAGCAGATAATTAAGTCAGCTGAACTCAAACTGCAGAACTCTCTCCCCTGTGGTGGTGGCAGCTCAGATTTCAGTTCAGTTCTTTCAGCTGTCTTGCTTGGAGTCTGTACTGTGCATGTGTATTGTCAGGGATCAGCTAGAGATTTGGGCAGAGTTTTATTCAGATTTTAGGGCTTCTGTCTTTGGCTCTCTTTTTTACAGTCTTCTACCTTATTTTCCAGTGGCGATGGTTGCTCTGAATGCTGTTCTTGAAGCCAGTAGAACTCTGAATTTTCCATTGGAGTTTTAGCTGCCCTGCATGGCATGAGGTTAAAAGATAAAAATTGGGGAAACTTGTCCAGCCCAGCGTATTTCCCTTTTTCCAAATGTCAGTTCCCCTTCAACATCTGCCTGCTTTTGTTTACTCTTCAGTGCTGTCAAGTGGTTGCTTTGGTCTAGAAGTTATTCTTGTGATGGGGGCAGAGGGTTGATCTATGGGAACTTTTTGCCATACTAGAAGCCTCAAATTGTTCATTTATTTTTACTTTTTTAAAAAGGTTTTAAAGTAAGTTCTACACCCAGTGTGGGGCCCAAACTCACAACCCTGAGATCAAGAGTCATATATTCAACCAACTGAGCCAGCCAGGTGACCCTCTAATTGTTTTTTTAAAGTTAACTTTATTATTTTAGAATGGTTTCAGATTTATAGGAAAATTGCAAAGATAGTACAGAGAGTTCTCAAACTGATTTTAAATGAAAGAAGTTTTTAAAGATTTTATTTATTTGAGAGAGCGAGCTGCGTGCGTGTGAGCGAGGACATGAGTGGGGAAGGGGGAGAGGGGAGAGGGACAAGCAGACTGCCTGCTGAGTCCCAATTCCGGGACCCCAAGATCATGACCTGAGCCAAAGTCAGATGCTTAACCAACTGATCCACCCAGGTGCCCCTGAATGAAAATATTTCTAAAATATATTAATGGTTGCTTGACTTCTTAAAATGCTGAATTTAACTGCCCATTAATGCCAGCATTCTGATGAACTGGGTAATATGGCAATGGCCTGGGGAACTGTTGAGGTATGGAAGACTATTTTTGCCTTTCCGCTGAGTGGCCTCAGCTGTTACACTTTTTGTATCTAGATCTCTTCTCTGTGTGTGCATGCAAGGGTGTGTGTGTGCGCGCATGCGCTTTATTTCTTCCTTTGCCAGCTTAGCTCTGTTGATGCAGCCCATTTCCTTTACTTTTCTGTTGTAATCTGTTGTAGTTTGGTAAGCCAAACTTGTTCAAGTTTGTTTGGAATAAGAATAAATCATTTCTGAGAGCTTGAATGTTGAGTTGTTGAGTCCAGGTACACAACCTTTAGTACATGGTCTTGGTGTTGCTTGTCCAGAGGCTTTTTCTCTAGACATGTGCTGACCAATATGATAGCCACTAGCCATAGGTGGCTGCTGAGTGTTCGAAATGTGTTTAGTTTGAATTGAGATGTACTATAAAATCTATAGCAGATTTCAAAGATTTAGTACAAAGAATGTAGTTATTTTTCATGTTGATTACATGTTGAAGTTATATTTTAGATATATAGAATTAAATATTTAAATTAATTTCACCTGTTTTTTACTTTTTTAAAACTATGCTACTAGAAAATTTGAAATAACGTTTGTAGATTACATTATATTGATTGTAGTTCAGGTAATTTATCTTACTTGGTAGTAATGTCCATATGAATGAGATGGTGGTTGTACCGTTAAATCATGAGATTAAACAGGTAAGATTTTAGTATCTCTTTCTCACCTTGGTGTAAGAAATTGTAGAAGTGCTTAATAGCATGGGCCTCAGACATCAGACTTCAGTTCTGCTACTCCTCAGTTGTGTGACCTAAGGCAAGTTACTGAAGCTTCTCAAAATCTGTTTCCTTATCTGAAATATGAGGAAAATAGTATCCAACTTCTTATGGTTATTGTGAGAATTAACATATGTAAAACATTTTCATAATAGTGCATATCAAGTGAGAAACTGGATTAAACAGTAGCTGTTAACTTGTTTCTAGGCTACTTTGGTGACGTTTTCATTTGTTGTATTTGATTCCTATAGGGAGTAGAATCAAGGTTGATCCAGACAGAAAGAAGCGTTCTACTTTTGGTTATCTTTTTTTTTTCTTTCTTGTCATTCAGTATTTTTAATTATATATGGCATATAATTTGCTCTGAAGAGATAAGAAACTTTATTTCTCCTTAGGCTTTTGATGGGTGAATGTAAATTAAACATTCCAGCAGAACTTGTTTTTGTTACAGTTCTGTTGTGCTTAGATGGGAGTCTGGTCAGTATATCTGACACTTTATTTTAACAAATGATTCTAGCTGTGACATTTCAGATTTGATTTGAGTATAGATTAGAGCGTTTGTTTTCATTTTCAGCATATGCTTCAAATATGTAACAGAACGAAAGTATTCAATAGAATCTTTCTCGACTGTCATTCATTCCCTACTTTATTTAATAAGCTAGTCATTTTTGAGTGATTACTTTGCATTCACCATTTTTTCAAGCAATATGAAGAATTCTTAAAGAATTTCTGTCATCTTTAAGCAGTTTAGTATCTTGGCAGTGGTTAGGGACAGGAATAAGATTGTCACGTGTAAACATTTTGAACATTTTCTCCTTTTGTAATTTTCTTTTTCTTTTTTTTTTTTTTAAGATTTTATTTATTTAGGGGCGCCTGGGTGGCTCAGTCGTGAAGCGTCTGCCTTCGGCTCAGGTCATGATCCCAGAGTCCTGGGATCGAGCCCCGCATTGGGCTCCCTGCTCCGCGGGAAGCCTGCTTCTCCCTCTCCCACTCCCCCTGCTTGTGTTCCCTCTCTCGCTGTGTCTCTCTCTGTTAAGTAAATAAAATCTTAAAAAAAAAAAAGATTTTATTTATTTATTTATTTGAGAGAGAGAGAATGAGAGACAGAGCACGAGAGGGAAGAGGGTCAGAGGGAGAAGAAGACTCCCTGCTGAGCAGGGAGCCCGATGTGGGACTCAATCCCAGGACTCCAGGATCATGACCTGAGCTGAAAGCAGTTGCTTAACCAACTGAGCCACCCAGGCGCCCTCCTTCTGTAATTTTCTTAATACCCCCTGCCAAAAAAAAAAAAAAAAAGGAGAAGCAAAACAGTACAGAGGTGTATAAAGTTAATACCACTGTCTCCACCTCTCCTAAAGTGTGTCGTGAGGTCAACAATGTCAGTTTTGGTTTGTAGCCTTTCACACTTAAATTTATTTTTAAGCCAAGCTGATAGTTGTACAGTTATCTCTTGAAGGGATTTCTCTGTTTTCCAGCAAAGTATAGGCACACCCCCACCCCCATCTTGAGGCTTTCTTCTACCCAGTTGCTCAAACCAGTAATCCTGGAGTTAATTGATTTCTTTCTTTCCTTCACTTTTGACATGCAAATCCTCACATCCTCACAAGTCTTTAGGATTTTATCCTCCCAATTCAATTTAATCCATGCATTTCTTTCTAACTACGTTGCCTCGAATCCAAGCCACATTCCAAGTCTCCCAATGTACATTCTTTGCCAGCTCTATGTCCCCAGCCTGTTCTCCATGTGGTAGCAAGTGTTATTTATTGTCTTAAAATGGAAGTTGGATTTTGCCCTCATATGCCTCTACCCTTCAGTGGTATCCCATTACCCCATTCTCTGGCATTTCCCCCAAGCTCAATGAAGTCGTGAAATTGTTCTCTACTTAGCAGGTACTTTGTTACTGAGCACTTACCAGATGCTGGGCAGTGTTTTAAGAGATTGTCATATTTACTCATTTAATCTCCTAACTATGAAGTTAGGTAATCCCCATTTTACATATAAGGAAACAGAGTCCCAGAGAGGTTAAGTAGTGTACTGGTATCACACAGTAGGTTAGGTAGACTATCAAACCAGACACTCTGCTTCCACAGTCCTTGTTGCTAACCATTGTATTAGATGATTTCTTTCTGCGCGGTAGGCACTTGGTGAACATTTGTTAAATAAGCAAATAAATGTTCCCACTATAAACATAAAATTCAAACTCCTTAATTTGGTCTAGAAGATCTTTCATGATCTGGCCCCTGCCAATACCATTTCTTCTCATACTCACACTGGCTCCTGCACAGCTGGCTTCTTCTCATTCTGTAGGTCTAAGAGATCCTTTATGACCATCTTATCTACAGTAGGTGCTCCTTATCCTTATTCTTAGTACTTTGTTTCCCTTTTGGCACTTACTACAGTATGTGGTTTTTTGTTGTTGTTGTTGTTGGTTTTTTTTTTTTTTGGTGTCATGATTTTTTAAAAATTTTTTATTGTTATGTTAATCACCATACATTGCATCATTAGTTTTTGATGTAGTGTTCCATGATTCATTGTTTGTGCATAACACCCAGTGCTCTATGCATGTTGTTTTTTTTTTTTTAAGATTTTATTTATTTAAGAGAGAGAGACGGAGATAGCGAGAGAGAGCACAGGTGGGGAGGAGAAGGAGAAGCAGGCTCCCAGCCGAGCAGGGAGCCTGACGCGGGGCTAGGTCACGCCCTGAGCCTAAGGCAGACGCTTAACCCACTGAGCCACCCAGGCACCCCAGTATACATTTTTAACTTGATATATTATCTGTTTGTTCCATACAAATCTAAATTTCAGGAGCCGTCAGGTCTTATCTGACTCATTCACAGTTGTTTCCCCAGTGCCAGCTCCCAGTGCTTGGGAGATAGTAGGTCCTCAGTAAGTATGTGTTGCATGTGGAATAAATATTACCTGGGTTCTGGGCAAGGAGGTGTTCTTTCTGTGAGCTGTCCCATTAATGAGGAAGAGAGCTTATAGCTTGAACATCAGTGGCACATGCTACCCAGCCCACTGAAATCCCAGAGCCAAGTCTAAATCGCAGCCTGTAGAAAATAGAATTAATAGTAAACAAACCAGAGCCCCAGAATGGCTATTATATCTCCTTTAGCTTATATCGAGAACTTTGTTTTTTCTTTCCTTACCATATAAGTGTTTTTATTCTTCCTGCTACTCATAATTGGAGATAAATGGTGAGAATGTTTTGAATACTTATGATTGTGAAAAACAGAAAACTCTACCTCAAATTGTCTTTGACACCTAAGGAAACATATGTAATGAAAGAAGTATGGTAGGAGGTCTGGCTCCCTTCTTTGCGATGCTCTTGGCTCTTGGTGTTGGTTGCAGCCTCTGGCTTCCCTGTCAGGTTGGCCACAGCAGCCACAGGCCTCACATCCAAGGGTTTCCTCGTCTGGTGTCTTTGTCTTAAGAGCAAAGAGCAAAGACGAGGACTGGATCTAATCACCGGGTCTTGCTACTAATCACTGGCAAGAGTAATGGAACTATCATGACTGGCTTAGAATCAGTCAGGATTTATTCCTAGCTTTGGGGATTGGGTTATCATCCTCTGTGTCCCTTGGGGGATGGACAAACAGATGCCTCATCAAAAATGGGAGTTCTATCAGCCATAAAAAGTGGGAGAATGGGTGTTGGGCAGCCAACTCTCAGAGTTTGTTATAAGTGGCTTCTGTGGTTTGTTAGCTCTGTCCCAAATTCACCTGGAGAACTAACTGAATTTTTGAGAAGCATTAATCAGGAAGATTTGACTTGTTTTGTTTTGTTTTGTTTTTCTGTACTGATAACCTGGAGCTCATTCTTTGTAACTCAGAGGCTTTCGTTGTTAGCAATGACTAGAAAGCTAATAAATACTAAGGCACCTGCAGCAGATGAGGTGCTATGGGAGGATAAAAAAAAAATGTATGCCATCTCAGTGAAGTTACAGACTAGCCCAGGAGATACAGTGCAGGGAACAGTAACGATTTAAGAGATCACAAGGCAACTCAATACTAATTGTTAAATAAGTGGCACAGGCTTGCTACTTCTTGAAGTTTGTAAGAGATGCAGAATCTTGAGCCCCACCCCAGATCTACTGAATCAGAAGCTGCATTGATCTTCTGATGATTTGTGTTGACATCTGAGTCTGAGAAGCCAGAGTTCTAAGTCGAGAGGACAGGTAACTGGTTTGGGCCAGAGTGATCTAGAACGGTTTCATAGAGGTGAGGCTTGAGCTTCATTTGAAGGGCAGGTGCAGCAGTGGGTATTTTTGTGGAAGATAATGTGATTTGAGTCACAAAAGTGTCCAGGTTCATGTGGCCTTGTTGTACAGGACAAATGGGAGGGGATAATGGAATCATGGTATAGGATCCTCTAGAACATGGGTAGGAAGTCATCTTGGGAGAGGAGAAGTGAGAACTTTTGCAAAGACCTCATTTTTATAGACTATTGTACCTATTTACAGGCTTTTTATTTTAAGTTAAACTATTGGCTATATTAGGTAATTGAATCATAATTTGGTCATTTACTAATGGAAACAGAACTAGCCTGAGAAGCTATTGGAAAATGAATTCTGTTTGACATTCGACAGGTGTAATTATCCATAGTTGTAGGTGGACGAAGCTTAAAAAAGAGCTGTATCACTAAACCGTGACATTTGGCTAAGGCAGTGAGCTAAATTGTGTATTTCAGTGATTTCCTCCAACAGCCCTCAAGTAACTTTGAATCTTGATGACTTTAGTAATAACTATAAATTTTAGAAGGTTATTTTATATGGTTAAGCATGATAAACTTTGTCTTATACTTTTAGTTCCTCCCTCCCACATTTAAAAATGTGCATAGTACAAATATCAAAAAGTGTGAAAGGGTATACTTGAGAATAAAATAAAGCAAAAAGACATATTTTTGAATAGTTTTGAATAATTCCTCAATTTGGTGATTTAGACTAAAGCAAGAGAACATCAAGTCCCCTGTTAAAAGCTGAATTACCAACTCAGAGGAGGAGCCATGGCAAGCCCATAAAACTGAAACTCACAAAATCATGATTTATTGGGGGATGTTTATGACACTTTAAATGTTAAAGTGTTATTTCAATTGTTGGGAAATGTGGGGTTTTTTTGTTTTTTTTTGTAAAGATTTTCTTATTTATTTGACATAGAGAGAGCAGGAGAGCACAAGCAGTGGGAGCAGCAGAGGGAGAGGGAGAAGCCGGCCCCCTGTCGAGCAGGGAAGCCCGATGCAGGGCTCGATCCCAGGACCCTGGGATCCTGACCTGAGCCGAAGGTAGTCACTTAACCAACTGAGCCACCCAGGTGCCCCTGTTTGTTGTTGTTTTTTTTTTTTTTTTTAAGATTTTATTTATTTATTTGACAGAGCACAAGTAGGTAGAGCGGCAGGCAGAGGGAGAGGGTGGAGCAAGCTCTCTGATGAGCAGGGAGCATGATGCGGGGCTCGATCCCAGGATCCCGGGATCATAACCTAAGCTGAAGGCAGCTGCCTAACCGACTGAGCCACCCAGGCGCCCCTGGTTTTTTTTTTTTTTTTTTTTTTTAAGATTTTATTTATTTCTAAGTAATCTCTACACCCAACATGGGGCTCAAACTCAGAACCCGAGATTAAGAGTCGCATGCTTCACCAACTGAGCCAGCCAGGAGCCCCAGATGGGGGATGTATTTTGAGTTACACTGTATCCTATATTGATTTTCATTTTTAGTGTGTTCTCATATTCCTAAATTATTCAGATTCAATTTTGTAGAACATAGGTAATACAAAGGTAGGAGCCATGTCTTTTCTTATTCATCACTAGATCTCCAGTATTTAGTGTAGGTAGATCCTCCCATTGTTGATGGATGATTAAGAAATAAAAAATTTTAATTTAAAAAGATTGATTTTTATCTGTCCTTGGGGATAATATAAAAATGGTACAGTAAAAATGAATTATAGTTATAAACTGTTAGTACAGAAGTGGCAACTAGATGAATAATTTAAAAACTAATTCGGAAATAATTTTACACTTTCAAGTTGCAGGAATAAGAACAGTACAAAGACCATCCTTTACCCAGTTTACCTATCAACATGTTACCCATTTGCTTTATTATTTGCTCCTTTTCTTGAAGTTGCAGGAATATATATCTTGTATCACAACATTATAGTTAACCAGCTTCTGTAACGCAGTCTCCAACCCCCCACCCCCTTGCCCCAGACCACCCCCGTTTCCAGAAGAGAAAACTAAAAGTCAAAACGGTTAAGTGGGGCGCCTGGGTGGCTCATTTGGTTGAGCGACTGCCTTCGGCTCGGGTCGTGATCCTGGGGTCCCGGGATCGAGTCCCGCATCGGGCTCCCTGCTCGGCAGGGAGTCTGCTTCTCCCTCTGACCCTCTTCCCTCTCATGCTCTCTGTCTCTCATTCTCTCTCTCTCTCGGATAAATAAATAAAATCTTTAAAAAAAAAAACGGTTAAGTGACTTACCCAAATGTAAAGTTCTATAGCTTCTAAGTGGAAAACCCAGGCTGTTTTTCAAGTCAGGTATTGGTCCATGTCCCTAAGAAGAATCTTTTTTTTTTTTCTCCTGACAAGTCAAATCATTTAGTAATATAGTAATTAAAATTTGCAATTGTTCTTTTAAACCAGATACAACAATCCCACAGAAGAAAGGACTTGATCTATAGAGGACTCTGTGTCACCATAATGTCCTTAACATTATACTTGACTGTAGGATAAGCCCTTAGAATTATTATTGTTACATTGTTTTGCTTATGCTTCTTGGTTTGTATAAATAAGAATGTTCTTCAATTTGAGTGTCTAGGTGTTTTTGTTTTGTTTTGTTTTTAGATTGTCATTTGAGAGAGCAAGAGAGAGAGTGCAAGCTGGGGTAGGGGGGTAGGAGGGGCAGAGGGAGAAGGAGAGAAGCAGACTTCCCACTGACCGTGGAGCCTAACGTGGGGCTCAATCCGAAGACCCTCAGATCACGACCTGAGCCTAAACTAAGAGTCCATCCCTTAGCCAACGGCTTAACTGACTGAGCCACCCAGGCGCCCTTGAGTGTTTAGGTTTTTGAGGGCTTTTAGGTTGCCTTGGTTTTGGTCTTGATATATCCTACTTTGAGGACAGATAGAGTGGTATTCCTTTAAAGTATGAGAGGAGGCTGCTATTTACCAAAACTGCGTTTAACAAATGGTGACCAGGTTGCTGGTCTACAAAGAGCAGAGTCCAGAAGGCATCATGAGGAATTAAAATTCAAAGTCTAACCGTGGAGTAAACTTCTTTCCAGTCTTTATTTTTGGCATGTTTTTCCTCTGTGTCAGTATTTACCAGAATGTGGTCTGCTCACCAAATGCATCAGAATTAGAATTGCTTGAAGTGCTTGTTAAAAATTGCAGATTCCTGGACCCCACCAAAGACATACTGAATCCAAATGTCCGGAGGTGAGGCCTGGTAATCTGTATTTTATTTATTATTATTTTTTTCTTTTTTAAAGATTTATTTGAGAGAGAGAGAGAGAGAGAGAGAGAGTGTGTGTGTGTGTGTGTGTGTGTGTGTGTGTGTGTGTGTGTGTGTGTGTGTGTGTGCAGGACGAGGGGGAGAGGGAGCCCGATGAGGGGCTAGATCCCAGGACCCTGGGATCATGACCTGAGCTGAAGGCAGAGGCTTAATTGACTGAGCTACCCAGGCGCCCCTGTGACTTTTGTTTTACATCATTTTCATATGTTTGGGGTGCGAAGGCTTTTGTTTGCTTGCCTTTTTTTTTTTTAATTTTATTTTATTATGTTACGGTAATCACCATACATTACATCATTAGTTTTTTTTAAATTTTTTATTGTTATGTTAATCACCATATATTACATCATTAGTTTTTGATGTAGTGTTCCATGATTCATTGTTTGCATATAACACCCAGTGCTCCATTCAGTACGTGCCCTCTTTAATACCCATCACCAGGCTAACCCATCCCCCTGCCCCCCTCCCCTCTAGAACCCTCAGTTTGTTTCTCAGAGTCCATAGTCTCTCATGGTTCATATCCCCCTCCAAATCTGCCCCCCTTCATTTTTCCCTTCCTACTATCTTCTTCTTCTTCTTCTTTTTTTAAACATATAATGTATTATTTGTTTCAGAGGTACAGGTCTGTGATTCATCAGTCTTGCACAATTCACAGCGCTCACCATAGCACATACCCTCCCCAATGTCTATCACCCAGCCACCCCCTCCCTCCCACCCCCCACCCCCCCACTCCAGCAACACTCAGTTTGTTTCCTGAGATTAAGAATTCCTCATTATCAGTGAGATCATATGATACATGTCTTTCTCTGATTGACTTATTTCGCTTAGCATAATACCCTTTAGTTCCATCCACATTGTTGCAAATTGCTTGCCTTTTTTTTTAAACGAAAGATTCATGTGCATAGTACAAATATCAAAAAGTGTGAAAGGGTATACAGTGAACAACTCCCTCCTATCCCCTTGGTTTTAGACCATTGTGCTGTTCTAAGCCCTTGGATTTGTTAACTCCTTCAGTTCCCCTCAACAGCCCAACTAGGTAGGTCATCTTACTGTTTCCATTTTGTGGAAGAGGAAAACTGGCCCAGAGAGGTTGAATCACTTTTTCTCAAAGTCACACAGCTAGGAAGTGGGATGTTCTGTGAGTGTGGCTTTGCTGAGTCAGAGAATATAAGGATGAAGTAGGTGAGTACATGTGAAGAACTTGTTTGGGGATAGTAGAGAGTTCCTTTTCTGTAAGGTAAATGTTTTATGTGGAACTCGAACAGCGTAGCCTGGAGTTTCATCTAACCCTGGTAGTTGGGTATCTTCATGTAATTTCACACGAATCTGTTCTTCCCTAAATTGCATAGGACCTAACCTGGAGAGTAGACTTCAGGGCTTGGTGATCCTGAACAAGAAGATGGTAGCATCTTAGGTCTTTCCCATGCCCTGCCATTGGCTGTGTTTTATTTACGTCACCAGAGCTTGGGATATAGTAATCGTTCCATCATGTATCCTTTGGCTTTATTTGTGGAATTATTCCTCCACAGTTCTTTCCCCTTTCTTATTTTCTGGAAGAATAAAGGAACTAGGGAGTCTAATGACTAAGTGCTTGAACTGAAGAACCTATTGTTAGGCCTTGAGTTCTGTGCATGAAGCATCTTTAAAGTCAAGTAACATTTACTAATTCTTACCATATGCCAGGAACTGTATGTACCCCAACTGATTTGACCCCCTAATAGTGTGGCGTAGGAAAGTTTCACAGATGTTAAGTAATTTACTAAAGATTACACAGCTAATAAGTAGTGAGGTCAGGATTCAAATCCATATATGTTTGCTTCTAAACCTTGTTGTTTCCTTCATGCTCTGCAGACCCTGTAGAAGGATGAGAGCTTATTAAACCTTAGGACTCTAAATCTTGGTTCTAGCATGTGGTCAGGAAAAGCTCTGAAGAAATGAATAATAGAAACCCAATGACTTTGCCCGTTTGTCATGTTGTTTTGAGACTTTTTAGGTTAATCTAAGTCAAAGCAAGCCATTTTGTGTATTCAGACAGCTAAGTTAGAAGCCACACTAAAGGTAAATGAAGCCTTAAAGTTTTTTTGTTTTGTTTTGTTTTTGTTTTAAGATTTTATTTATTTATTTGACAGAGAGAGAGAACACAAGTAGGCAGAGTGGCAGGCAGAGAGAGAGGGAGAAGCAGCCTCCCCACTGAGCAGAGAGCCCTACGCAGGGCTCGATCCCAGGATCCTGGGATCATGACCTGAGCCAAAGGCAGACGCTTAACCGACTGAGCCACCCAGGCGCCCTGAAGCCTTAAAAGTTTTTAAGTTTATTCTTTTGGCAGCATGTTGTATGCATTCCCTAGAAAATGTGTCAAGGAAAATAATTTAATGGTCAGGAGCACATTTTTACCTTCAGATCCCAGGCTTGTCTTTCTTACCCTAGTCACCATCACCCCCACCCCCATTCCCTTAAACACAAATAGAGAGGAATGAAGTTCAAGCTCACCTTCTTGGGTGTTTTAAAATGACTATTCTAGCAACTGATTAAACTAGATTTTCTAAGTGAGCCATTCCTTAACCTTGAATTAGTAAAACATTAAAATATTTATGGCATCTACCAGTGACCCCTATTCAGCAATGTAGGAGTTAATCTGGCAGTTTCTGATTAAATACTGGTATTAGGCAATTGAAGAATTACAACAGAGGCCTGAAGGGAGAAGGGTGAGGAATAATGAGTGTGTAAGAGAAACCCCAGATAGCAAGTTAAACAAAACTTACCCCTTTTATAAGAACAAAACCCAAAGGGATGGGAAGATTCATCCTTTATCTGGAAATTGGTGATTATTTCTGTGTCAGTGGGATTCTTCAAGTTTTTGCTTTATTTGAGTTTTCTAATTTTGGGGAAAACATTATGGGCATGTATGTTTTTTGTATACTGTGAAATCATAATATTAGAACTATATTTCCCAAGTTAAAATCTTTTCTAGTATGTGTATATTTATACTTGTAATTTGTGCTTATATATTTAAAACAGCTTTATTGAGATATGATTCATATATCATACAATGCATCCATTTAAAGTGTGCAGTTCAGTGGTTTTTAGTACATTCACAAAGTTGTACAGCAATCACCACAATCCAATTTTAGAACATTTTTAGTGCTCCAGAAAAAAATCACTGTACTCATTAGCAGTCATTCCTCAACGCTTTTTCCTTCCTGCCCCACAAAAGCCCTAGGTAGGTAACTACTAATCTACTTTGTGTCACTATGGATTTGCCTATTTTGGACATTTCATATAAATGGAATCATATACTCTGTGGTTTTTTTTTTTTTTTTGTGATTGGCTCCTTTCATTTAGCATAATTTTTCAAAATTCATCCGACTTCTGGCATATATCAAAATACCTCATTGCTTTTTATTGTTGAATACTATTCCACTGTATGGATATACCACATTTTCTACACTTTTAATTTTGCTTTCTAAGTTTAATACTTCTGGGAGACTTCTGCTTCTGGGAAGGCAGAGTAGATGAGTTCCTTGGGTTTTTTGCCCTGGTCTATCCCAGACTCAGAGCTAGAGGAGCTGGCAGCTGGAAACACCAACAGGTGCAGACAAGGCTCTAAGAGAAGTCCACTATCGCTGTAGCCAGAGGACCAGGAAAGGGGCAGCCGAGGCTTAAGACAGAAGACTCAGGCAGTAGCTGCTCTGCTTCAAACACCACAGGGAAGAACTGACAATACTCTTACCCATGCCAGCAAAGGCCACACGGTTAGCCCAGCCTTCCACCCTCCGGCGGTGGTCTGTAATTAACAGATCCTTTATCGGCGCTGGGTGGTCATCAGTGGTTTGCTGTTACAAACGGTGCTTCAGTGTTCCTCTCTCTTGTGTCTTTGGGCATCTGTATCGAAGTTTCTACAGAATAAATTTATACATAGGAAATTGTTGGATGAATAGCATAAATGAAGCCTTCAAAAATAACTGTTAGATGGATGACCTCAATATATGGAAATATATAGGAAGTGGGGTATTTTCAGTCTACTTTTTCTCTGTGCAGAGTGGGTCGTTTCTGTTCTGTCTTCCAATTCAGGGATTCTTTCCTCTGTTCCTTCCATTTGGCAGTTTGGCTGTTGAGCTCATCCTCTGAGCTTTTTTTTGTTGTTGTTATTTTATGTTTTAGTTATAAAATTTCCTTCTGGTTCTTTACGTATTCTGTTTCTTTGCTGAGGCTTTCTATATTCTCACGTTTCAAGCTGTTCATAATTGCTCACTGAAGCACTTTTATCATGGCTGCTTGAAAATCTTTGTCAGTAGATTCTGACAGCTCTGTCATCCTGATGGTGACATTATTGCCTTTTTTCATTCAGTTTGATATGGCTCTCAGTATGACAAGTGAGTTTTGGCTGAAACTTGGGCATTTTCATATTGTGTTATGAGACTCTGGATCTTGTTTAAGCTTTGTTTAAACTTCTCTAACACTCAAATAAGACTTCTCTGATGCTGCTCTGGAGGAGGGTGGGAGGGGGGAAGGGCAACGACACTGCCTTGTTGCAGCCACACAGAGAATGAGTAGCTACAGTGGCCTCCGGATACCCCTGGGTGTCTCCTCATTTCTGCTAGGCGGGGCTTGGGGGTTCTAGTTCCCTGTTGTAGTCTCTGCTGACATCACCTCTAGTTGCTCGGGAGCGTCCTGACTACTGTATACTGGGCCTCCTCTGACCGCCCCCCCCCCCCCCCCCGCCGTCCTGATGCGGGGGGGAGGAATAGGGCCTCCTTTTCCTGGCTGGCAGGGTAGAAAGCCCTGGCTCTCTCCTTGGCCCTGTTGGACACCATTCTGGCAGGCACATGACAGCCTCTGGAGGGTTGATTGCATTAAATTGAGAACAAAATAAGGTAGATCATAAAAAAGTTGTATATCGTGTGATCACATTTTTAAAAGAGAAAAGTAGTATGTACACAGAAAATAAAAATCTAGAAGATTAGGGGCACCTGGATGGCTCAGTCATTGGGCGTCTGCCTTCGGCTCGGGTCGTGATCCCGGGGTCCTGGGATCGAGCCCCGCATCGGGCTCCCTGCTCTGCGGGAAGACTGCCTCTCCCTCTCCCACTCCCTCTGCTTGTGTTCCCTCTCTCGCTGTGTCTCTGTCAAATAAATGAATAAAATATTAAAAATCTAGAAGATTAAGCAACTAGCGAATGGTTCAAAGGTAAGGGAACTCTGACCTGCAGGGTTGCAGTTTTTAATTACTTTTAAAATAATGAGTGTACTGTTAGAAGCAGTAAAAAGCGAAGTTCTTTTTTTTTTCTTAAAGGTATACTTTTCTTAGACGCTACGGTTAGGTATACCTATGTGTTAATTTTTGTTATAATAAAAAACTGGGTGTAGAATAAAGGTACCCTGATTTTCAGTGTGTAATGCTTTCCACTATACCAGAACATCCTCCTCAGTGGATTGTACCAGTAGGTTATGTTCAGTATAGTTCATACTGAAGAGCATGCTTTTGATCCTTTACCTTGAGTGGAATTGTATTGAAATGTTGAAATGGAACTTTATTATTACAACATGCATTAAAAGAGGAAGTTTTTGACTTATGACTTTTAGAGATCCGAATTTTTCCAGTTTCACTACACTTGATGAAAACATTATCTGGTTATTAGCTCTCAATCTTCTCATGCTATTAAAAGTTCAGAAAAACTTGTACTTGGCAATGTTTCTTGCTTGAATTGTCATGAGTTTTGGAAGTAGTTGATTAAAATAGCAGTTCTTCAGATCTGTCTTGAAGATTACACATACTTTTATTTGGGTGTGCATAAAAGAATAGTTTTATAAGGAGTATGAGATGTGTAATAAGCTTCAGATATGCCTGAGAGAGTACCTTGGTAAAATTTGCTAGAAAATTATAGGCAAGGGAGGTGGAAGGAGAGGGGGCATTTGCATCCTGACTAGGTCTTCCGGCAGCATCCGTGTCCCAAGATTCTCCGTCTGAACTCCAGCATATGCTCTGCAGACCGTCGTTGGAAGTTGTGGTGTGGTATTTTTGATCTGTAGCCAGTTGCTGTTTATCTCCAGCTTGCCTTGGGTTTAATGTCTTCCCAAGTGCCTATATGTAACATCTTTATTACAAATTCTTTACCAATATAATTATTTTAACACTGCTATGACAGGCATCTTGGGAAATTATGGCTCATTTTATAGATTAAACGAGTGGAATAGGACAAAGTGAGTCAGACTTGTTCTTTGTCTACCAGACTTCACTGCTTTCTCAGTAAGGCTGAGATTTGGTAGACGTTTTCTTGTTGTTGTATTTCTGGGGCTAAGCATGTTAATACCGGGAGGGGAAAACAAAACAAGAATGATAGTAAAATTTTAGTATCTAAGGCCACAACCTTGTGTAAAAATATTAATCATCAAGCTATATAGAAAGATATATCTTAACTTTTTATTATCTGTGGTAAACTCACCTCCATGTTATCTGTGTTCTGTAGGTGTTGGGATGGCCAGCATCTTCAAAAAAGCAACCTTGAGTACTGGTTTGTTACATTGTATCGTAGGATGACTTAATACTATGAACTGACTTGCACTTTGAAGAAGGACTGTCATCCTGACCTTCCCACACCAGTGTCTTTCAGCGTGTTGAGCAGATGTTTTGCTTTGGGATCTCCTTGGTCGCCTAAAACAAAATGAGGATTCCTGGGCCCCACCCAGGAATTCTTTTGAATCAGAATCTCTGGATATAGGCCCAGAAATCCTCATTTAAAATGTTTATTTAGGTTATTCTTAATCACCTTAAAGTTTAAGAACTAGGCCTTCTTTAGGAAGTCAAGTTTGTGCAAGTTGCAGTACTAGAAATTAATCCGATTCACTCTGGCTATAATTCTGTGTATGTTTTGTTTCTGATAAAGAACGATTTAAAAAGCAAAAAACGACTTCAGTTGTAACTCTCTCGTGCTGTCTGATTAGGGTAGGGTTCTGGGATCCTCCTTTTATGCCCATTTATTTTGTTAGTTGTGTTATGTTTAATCAGGTAACTGCTTTTATTTATTTTTTTTACTTCACCCTATTTCCCCATTAGTTTAGGAATCAGTAACTTTTCTAATGTAGCATCTTACCGAAATGGTTTCTGAATGTTTTGAGAGTTACTTTAGGATAATAAACAGAACTTGAGCCATGCGTCTCTGAATGAGCTGTTGAAAGTTATTTCTGGCTTTCTCCACAGACTTTGTGGTGAAGAAGGCTGTGTTGCTCCCTAGCAAGTGTCAGAATGTTCTCTTCCAGCATGCTGGCTTTCTTGCCCCCACTCCTGTTCTTTGCTTCCCCTGTCCCTCCTTTGTGAACTGGGGGTGTACCTGAGAGGAGTAAAGATTTGTCCCACCCTGATTTCTTGGAAAATTCTACCTCACTGTTGAGCTCGGGGAGGTCGTCAGCTGCTCCATTCATATTAAGTAGGATTACAGATAGCTTTTATAAAGATATCTTGTTATTTTCTTGCTCCTTGAAGGAATGTGTACAGGATATGGGATTTTCATAATGAATATTTTTTTTTAAATGAGTGGGGGTTGGGGATTATTTAACTCTTTGGAGATAGATACACCTGCAAGTTTCCCCCTTTATGTTTTTTTTTTTTTAAGATTTTATTTATTTATTTGAGAGAGAGAGAAACAGCATGAGAGGGGAAAGGGTCAGAGGGAGAAGCAGGCTCCCCGCTGAGCCGGGAGCCCGATGTGGGACTCGATCTCAGGACTCCGGGATCATGACCTGAGCCGAAGGCAGTCGCTTAACCAACTGAGCCACCCAGGCGCCCCCCTTTATATTGCCTTATAAAGAATACTGTCTCATAGAACAAGAAATTACTTAATATTTAATAAAATTAATTAAAAGCAAATAAAAAAATTCAGTGGAATTAGTCACATTTTAAGCACTCATTAGCCATATGTCACAAATGACTACTGTATTTGGACAGTGGTAATACAGATCGTTTCTACCACTGCAGAAAGTTCTATAGGACAGTGCTGTAGTAGACTGGCCATTTTTAAGAAGAGAGGGGGGCAAATGAAAGCAGAGTAAGAGGACCTGAGTTTCCACCCTTCCTTCTACAGTGCAACTTTTCCTGTTTTCTTGAGCTGTTGATTAGAAATCCGAAATTGGTCTATCATTTTGAGTATCACCACTTTGACCCTGTTCTTCAATGTTGATTTCTCTTTCCCAGGCTGGCAGTGATGGTGAAAGCATAGGAAATTGCCCCTTTTCCCAGAGGCTCTTCATGATTCTTTGGCTCAAAGGAGTTGTATTTAGTGTCACAACTGTGGATCTGAAGAGGTAAGACTTTGTTGCAGTTTGAAATCAACTTAAGTTGAGTATATACTGTTTTCAGTTTGAATCTCTCCCCATTCCTCACTTTGCATGCGTATGTTCTCTAAAGGAAATAAATATATTTATTAAATTTCAGCTGATTTGTAGACAAATTTAACTTGTATAAGTATTATGGATAACTCACAGTGTCAGTAAATTGCATTTACTGGCCACTCAGTATTTTTAAAAACACTGTATGTTTACCTTTAATTTCAAGAGCAGCACCAGGAGCTAAATTTTAGTGTGGATGCAGGGACATTTTTGACTTTCCGGGGTAAACGTGGAGCTTTCCTTTACTTTCTAAGCGGACAACTTCTTGGTTTAAAATGTACTAAACACGCGGTGTATGTAGTCTGGATCCTTAAAAACAAGAGTGGGATTTTAGGAGGATGAATACTGCTTTGGTCTATTTCATTTATTCTACTTTTCAGGGAATAATAGGAATTTCCTGTAATACGATTTTAACCATATTTGGTTAAATATGATTGTAAGATAAGAGGGATCATCCGTGGCCCTGTGATTGTTCTTGCTAGTTGAAGAGTGTTTCTAACTTTCCATAGAACAAAGTGGAGAGGGCTGAGAAGAGCCCTGACAAATAGTAAGCTCCTTTGACTCAGGAGCTTCTGTTTTTCCTTAGCAAACAGGTTTGAGGTGAAGAACATTCATACTTAGGGAAAAAGAAGAGAATTAATCAAGGGTTAAGAACAGTTATACTAACAAAATCTAGGATTAGGCAGTGGAAAGGTATGCCTCTTGACACAAAGACGACAACATGGTTTGTTGCTTATTTTTTTTTTTAAAGATTTTATTTATTTATTTGAGAGAGAGAGAATGAGATCGAGAGAGAGAGCATGAGAGGGGGGAGGGTCAGAGGGAGAAGCAGACTCCCCGCTGAGCAGGGAGCCCGATGCGGGACTGGAGCCCGATGCGGGACTCGATCCCGGGGCTCCGGGATCATGACCTGAGCCAAAGGCAGTCGCTTAACCAACTGAGCCACCCAGGCGCCCTTTGTTGCTTATTTTTTTAAGCATGTCAGTCACGGACAGGATCGAGGAGAAATTGGATGGGCTGTCACATGATGGGTGGCGGAATTCATGTGTGTTATCCCTCCCGGCATCACCAAGTGAGAGTTATCTGGGAGCTGTCATTCCGTTCCCAGTTCTCGGCTGGCATTCCCTTGTTCTGTCTGTTCCTTAAACTTTCTTCTTTACTTACTGCTAGTGCACTTACTTGAGACTGTAGAGACTTAAGGTTTATTTATTGAAAATAAGCTGTGAAGTCTTCCAGGAACCCCTTTAGTTATGTATATGAATGCAGAGGTAAACCTCTGGGGATGGTGAGAGTTCAAACTGCAGGCTCTTTCAAAGGTACACCTACCTCATTTTAGACAGAGCTGCCATAAGAATGAAATAATTCATGCAGTTACCCTTCTATTACTGTTTTTTTCCCTACATGCGCTCAAAAAGGAAGTTTCTCAATGTAACCTAAAAATAGACCATGCTACCAGGCACACACCCTAACCGTGTCTTAAAATACACGGATTTCTCCTATTCCATTTTTGGCTTTGAGCGAGTGAGTTGACTGCCACGCTTTGAGAAAGCCTTCTTTGAGCAGCTCGACACAGTGCTTGATTGTGGTCCATACAGTGATAGTGCCGTGAATGAGGGGGATCTGGTTCAGGAAAGGAAGTGAACTCAGAATGGCTGTTTCACTTTTCCTGTACAAGCTCCTGAAGATATTATTCCTGTAAGTTGGTTGATATTTGAGGACTTGTATATGTTTAAGAGTAATATACCCTACATGTAAAAAGTGACACATGGGAGGCAGGATGAAAGATTCAGGGCTTCCTAGTTAGTCAGTATCACCATCCAAAGAAGATGTCTGTTTATTTTCTAGGGCTTTGTGTAAAATCAACAGAGAGCACTTAAAATTGGAGCCAATAGTAGTTTTCTTTAGAAATCTTAGGTCTATGGTACATCTAAAACATGCTTCTTGAGGGCCATTAAAGGTGTAGAAGAGTAGTACATGATAATGAATCCCCTCCACCCCCAGGCCCTGGTCATCAGCTTCCCCCTCACAGATACCACTGCATTTAGGTTTGGTCTTTATCCTTCCGGACCTTTTCTATGAATTTAGACACTTACAGTCTTGAGTAAGATTTCAAGAGAGTGAACATGGGCTCAATAAAACGTTGAGAGATAACGTTGTCACGGAGGAGTAAAACACTCCGTAGTAAAAAGTACTTTTCATAATCTTAACTTTAAAACTTTAGATATGACTGGTTTTTATAAAACTGTGGGGGAGAAAGTGCCTCTAGTGCTTATTTTCTTGCTTTTCCTGGTAATTGCTAATTCCTTGCTGAAGAGGACTGATTCGTAGAACCAGCCGGTGGAGAGCAGTAAGACTCGGTTGTGAGCTATTTAGAGGCCCACTGTGTGCTCTGAGGAAATTGTTGTTACATGACATTTCATCCATACGAACAAGCTGGTTTCTAGTTCTGGCACCTTGTGACATGCTCTCTTTGAATCTCAGCTGGTGTTAATGGCTCGGCTGGTGGTATTCATGTGCCCCTGTGAGGCTTGGAACAGTCTCCCATTGCCTGCCTGTCAGTGCTGCCTTAGTGCTTTGGTGGGAGTCATTTCTAAACGTCATTTTCTGTTCATGATGCAGTTGTATTACAGAACTGGTAGATTAAAAAAAAAAAAAAGTGCCCGGGCTTCAGAAGGAATTTAGGCTTACATCAACCACCATTTAAGCAAAATCTTCGGCTAAATCTAAATGAAAATATTAAAATTTGGGGCATATTTAAAAATGTTATCACATGTCATCAAATGGGGAGCAGTGGATTAGGGAAAGAGCCCTGGTTCTGTGTGGAGAGAGCCCTGTCACTGGTTTCCCTAGGACATTGGGCAAGACGCCTCATCTTTGGAGGTCAGTTACCTCGTTTTTAAATTCACGAAAAAGGAAGGAAAACATTAACATTTCTTCTTTTTCATTGTCTACTATATGCCAAACACTGTTGGAGGTACTTTTTTACTACTCATCAAACCATTTTCCGACCTTTTGTTGAATAGAATTCATTGTTTTATATCATACTTCCTGGCTGACAGGTTTGGGCAATGGTGAAAATCTTTGAAGACTTCTGCTGCCTTCATTATGCCCGGAAATTTCTAAATCAGTGATCAGCATCTTTAGAGCACAGATAAGCCTGAGAGGCAGGCAAAGGGGAGAGAAGCAATAAAGTGTGACAACAGTCGTCCCCCGGCCCCCTGTCTTTCTCTTTGTCTCTATTTCTCAGACTCCCCCCACCCCCCCACACCCACCCCTGAGACGCTGACTTGGATGTAGCTGAGTGTCACATACTTGTTAGGTAAGCTTTTTTAGTTTTGAGAAGTGATAAGTTTAAGAAATTAGCTTTTTATTGTAAAAGCAGTGATACTTGCTATATTACCAGTGAATAAAATCCCTCCTCCGTGGTGTTCTCTGAGAAAATAAATAAATTGGAGAAGACCGCTTTTAAAAAATCTGGGAAATGGGGCGCCTGGGTGGCTCAGTCGTTAAGCGTCTGCCTTTGGCTCAAGTCATGATCCCAGGGTCCTGGGATAGAGTCCCACATCAGGCTCCCTGCTCGGCGGGAAGCCTGCTTCCCCCTCTCCCACGCCCCCTGCTTGTGTTCCTGCTCTCGCTCTCTCTGTCTCTGTCAAATAAATAAATAAAATCTTAAAAAAAAGATCTGGGAAAGGTATGCTTCCATTTTCCCATTTCCTCCTTAAACGCTGACACTTCCTCATCCTTTGCATTGTCACAAATGGTTTCCTTCTGCTGCACATGTCAACATACCTTTGTGAGGTATTGTGTAAGACTCAATAACAGCATAAAGTTTTGGAAGCTTATTATGATAGTTTAAACTTTAACAATTTTGTAACCATTTAACATGGAGCCATGGAGCCATAAAATCTTGAAAGTCATTTATAAACTCAGAACAAAATCTGATTTCTAAATAGATTCTTCAGCTAATTTGCTTTCCTTATCATGTCTCTGTGGTTGCATGCTTCTGAAAGCTGTCTTCAGCAAGCTGAGAGATCAGTTTGGTTTCCATGTGGTGACAGCGGTGTGAATGACACATACAGAGAGAGACTGAATGGAATGGAACAGGCCAGCCTTGCAGAGAAACCCTCAATTTCCTGCTATTGGCCAGTCAGGAGAGTCCAGACTCGCTTCTTTCCCTTTGTGAGGTTGACTTGAGCTACATGAAGCCCTCGTTACCCCTGCAAATGTGTCTCGTAAACACATTCTGAATCACGCGGACGCCCCGTGTGTGTGTGTGTGTGTGTGTGTGTGTGTTTTGAGGGCGAGGGGACAGATACACGGAGAGAGACAGACATGGACAGGCAGAGAGAGAGAGCATGTCTCGTTACCACATCTTCACGGGCTTTTTCAAAATGATTTCAAAGATGATAGATCCTGTTGAGGTTACTAAGAGCTGAATCAGAAAAACGGATTATTGGTGAATGTTTTTCTAAACCTATCAGTGTAAACTCTAAGTTGTATTAAGAAAATCTCTTAAGAATTACAGAAGCTGTATTTGAAACCTTTTGGTTGGTGCTGTTTTGTTTTAACATGATTGCTCTGCAAATTGACATTAAAGTAGACAAAGATTTAGCAGTATACCACGTCATGAAAATAAAATCCTTTAACTGGTTGAATTGGGACACATAGACAAATGCTTAGTAACTGGGACCTTGGTGTGTATGTTTTGGTGAATCCATGATTCATTCATTCCGTTGATGACTTTAGTCAGAATATGGCAAACCTAGTGAAGAATAAGTATTCTGAAACAAAGTATTTTTGGTGTTAAGTTGTTTTTTCATACTTGCCATAGAGTGTCCAATATTCTCTTGATTTGTGTGGATGAATTTTATGCCTTGAAAATCAGTACCTTCAAAAATAAATCAATTAAAAATAGAAGTTCTAGGGGCACATGGGTGGTTCAGTCTATTGAGCATCTGACTCTTAGTTTTGGCTCAGGTCATGATCTCAATCTTGTGAGCTTGAGCCCAGTATGAAGCCCACGTGGGGCTCCATCCTAAGCAGACTTGAGGTTCTCTCTCCCATTCCCCACCCCCCACACCGTGTATACATACACGCACACTCTCTTTCTCTCTCAAATAAATAAATAAATGAAATCTTTAAAAAAAAAATATAAGTTCGGGCGCCTGGGTGGCTCAGTCGTTAAGCGTCTGCCTTCGGCTCAGGTCATGGTCCCAGGGTCCTGGGATCGAGCCCCGCATCGGGCTCCCTGCTCGGCGGAAAGCCTGCTTCTCCCTCTCCCACTCCCCCTGCTTGTGTTCCCTCTTTCGCTGTGTCTCTGTCAAATAAATAAATGTCTTTTAAAAAAAATATTATATAAGTTCTACATGGTATTTTTTCCCTCCATTTAGTGGAGTCAGCTAGTTACAAAATAGGTCATCTCTAAGACCCAGCTCCGGGGGCCTGTGGCTATAATGTACTCCTTTTATAAGCAGCAGCTGGAGCTGAGCCACCAGCCCAGTGTTCGCCAATTGTTGCAAGTGTGCTGAATTAAACTTTAATTGAAGTTAAGCCACTTAAGTTGCTTAAGGTATTGGGTCCCATGAGGTTCCTCCTAGCTCTCCTTTCCCTCTCTGTCTCTTGTATTAGTTTGTTTCTCTTTATTTCCTTTCCTTCAACCAGAAGCAAAAGAATCTTTTTTCATCTACTCTGACAAAAAATAAATAAATAAATAAAGACTACTGAGATAAGTAACATTAAAAATAAGAAAACCCCCAAACATTGAAGAGTATTTGTGCTCTGCATTTTGCTTTTTCTAGATGTCACTTAAGGAAATGAGTTTGAATGAATCATTGATTATTTATTGAAGGGCTTTTATGAAATAAACCAAAGATGTCCTGACAGTTTCAGCCATTGCCTGTCTGTTCAGTTTCATTTCTGTCCTCCTGCACTTTCTGAAATGTTAAGTTTCTATGCAGCATCTGTAAAATGAGCCTTTGTGGGTCAAACCAAATACCTGAGGCCTTGGGAGTGCCAGGTGAGATTCTGCTTGGCTGATGACTCCATAGATACAGCTTAAGTCACCTCAGTGCTTGCAACTTGAACATTTATTTTGAAGTCTGCTAATCCATTCAGATGCATCCAAGTTTCTTCTGGGATCTACTTTCACTTGGAGTAAGGACCCAACATGGTTGCCCTTCATCTTAACACTTAATCCTAGAAAACAGTTTTATCACCTTTGCTTTTTAAAAATCGATACAGCTTTTCAGCAGAAACAAAATGGAATAGTCACTAGTCACTGATATTAGTAGAAAATTGGTAATCATATGCTTGGTTTCACTTTACTTTTTTTTTTTTTTAAGGATTTTATTTATTTATCTGACAGAGAGAGACACAGTGAGAGAGGGGAGAGAGGGAACACAAGCAGGGGGAGTGGGAGAGGGAGAAGCAGGCTTTCCGTGGAGCAGGGAGCCCGATGCGGGGCTCGATCCCAGGACCCTGGGATCATGACCTGAGCCGAAGGCAGACGCTTAACGACTGAGCCACCCAGGCGCCCCTCACTTTACTTTTAAGACTCGATTTTTTTTAAAGATTTTATTTATTTATTTGAGAGAGAGAGAGAGAGAGAGAGAGAGAGAAAGCACGAGATGGGGGAGGGTCTGAGGGAGAAGCAGACTCCCTGCGGAGCAGAGAGCCCAATGTGGGACTTGATCCTGGAACTCCAGGATCATGACCCGAGCTGAGGACAGACACTTAACTGACTGAGCCACCCAGGCCCCCAACTTACAAGCCTCTGTTAATCAGATTTCTTATTACCAGTCAGTTAATGCTAGATAACCAGTTTTGAACCATCAGACCTCAAGTAGAGTTTAAAACTGCCAGTCTCATCTCCTGCATAATGCTATGTTAAATGTGATCCTGAAAGCAGGCGTGGATCTCATTCGCACACTTTGGTTTAGCTCACGTTCACATGCCTTATTTGATCTTCACAGGCAAAGCAGGTCTTATATCACAGTACAGAGCAGGAAATCCGAAGAGGTTGTGATTTCCTTTGTCACATAGCTGGTAGATGGCAGAACTATCCAATTTGGGACTTTAACCAGGTCCTTTTTATTCAGTCTTTGACTCTTTCTTCTATACCATGTCAACTCTATCCCTCTGCATTTTTATTTGGAGAGCTAAAAGCTGTCATAATTTATTATAGAATAGCTGTTACTTATTTTGCTGCCCTCCCCCCATGGGTTATTGTAAAGCATTTATCCTTTCTTCCCCTTTAATAACTACCTTGTTCATGAAAAAATTATTTGTAAAACATACAGATGCATGTTATTACCTTATATTTAGGCATTAATGGACTGTTAGTCATAAAAAATGTTGATGCATATGTTTTATAACTTTGGAATGAGAAAAGTCCTTTTTTTTAAGATTTATTTATTTGTTAGATTAGAGAGAGTGACAATGGCGGGGGGAGGGCCAGAGAGAGAGAATCTCCAGCAGACTGCCCGCTGAGCTCGGAGGAGCCTGGTGTGAGGCTCCATCCCATGACCTGAGTCATGACCAGAGCTGAAACCAAGAGTCGGATGCTTAACCAACTGAGCCACCCAGGTGCCCTCCCCTTTAACTTTAAAATGTTAAAACTTGAAAATAAATTTATACACCCTGAACTGTTAGGGTTTCTGGACCCTTGGTTATGTACAAGGTCTTTGTGAGTTGAGGAAATAAAGTGTAACTGGGAACATCTGTGAGCTGTGAGTGGGAACGTGAGGGGACTTGAAGACCAAAGATGGCACAGTCTGGGACCTGGTGGACTTGTTAGTGATCAAAGAACAGGTGGTCAGGGTGAGAAGTAAAAAGGACTAACCAAACAAACCAAAGACATGAAACCTAGAAACGGATTAGTTCTGACCTGGAGTTGAGTACTTACATGAGTTCCAAGAGTCTCATGTGTACATCACTGTTTAAATACACGTGGATCTGGAAGACTTACTCAGCTTTCATGTTTTCCCGTCATTTTGTACTCAACTTTACCTTCTCAGACAAAGTCTGCTCAGGAAAGGTATCAGAATTGAACATCAAATCAGATTTTGACTTTTAAAAGTCCTCTGTTAGAGCTTAGGTTCTTCTTTTTTTTTTTAAGATTTTATTTATTTATTTGAAAGAGAGAGAGAATGAGAGAGAGCACATGAGAGGGGGGAGGGTCAGAGGGAGAGGCAGACTCCCCTGCCGAGCAGGGAGCCCGATGCGGGACTCGATCCCGGGACTTGATCCTGGGACTCCAGGGTCATGATCTGAGCCAGAGGCAGTCGCTTAACTGACTGAGCCACCCAGGCGCCCCTAGGGCTTAGGTTCTTAATACAAGTTGATAGAAAACATATTTTTCTTTGGTTTGGGAGGGAGATGGGCTCTAGAGCTTGGGGGGGGGGGCGTCTGAGCTAGAAAATTTGGAATGATCAGATAATTAATAAGCCTTTGTATTTTTGGAATGTAGTCATAGAGGAAACACTTTCCAAACCTGAATGGAGTGGAGGGAGAAAAAAGGAGAGGGGCCGTGAAGGAATAGGTGTAAGACCAGGGAAAATTGGTTAGCGGGGATGAGTAGAGATTTTGAGGTACACTCTATTTTAAAAAATTTTTTTCAGTGACAGTATTTCATCTTCATGGTACACTTAGAGATAGCCTTTGTTCAAGTTCTGTGCATTTATGTTAGGGAATGAAGGAAGGGCTGGAATAATAGGTAGGGGAAAAGTTCTTTGAAGCTTTTTTTAAGTTTTTCAGAGTTTATCTTTTTAATTATGAAGATTTTCAAACATACACAAGAATAGAATAAACTTCCCCCTAACTTCAACTCAGTTATTGAGATTTTACCCATTTGCTTTGTCCCTTTTTTTCCTTCTTTTTATCCCTCCTGATATGTTTTAAAGCAAATCCCGGGAATCCTGTCATTTCAACCCTCCGTACTTCACTGTATATCTCCAAACAGTACTTACATTTTCTCACCCAACCACCCTGCCATTATCATGTCTAGTCCCCAGCATATGATCCGATCTCCCCAGTTACCTCCAAAATATCTTTTTTTCTTTGCCTGGTTTGTTCAAATCACGATCCAAACAAATTCTACTCATTATATGTGGTTGTTATGTCTCTTAAATTTTTCTTATTCTACAACAGTCCCTTCCAGCCACCATTTTTGGCTTTTTTCCCCTCATGCCATTGACTAGAAATCCATTCTGTTGAACTGTAGAGTGTCCCAAATTCTGTATTTGGCTGATTGCTTTGTGGTATCATTTAACTTTGTCCTGCATCTCCTCAAGTTTCTTGTAAATGAACTTTTTGGTCTCAGAACGCCCTTATACTCTTAAATTATTGAGGACCTCAAAGAGCTTTCAGTTATGTGGGTTATATCTATTAACTTTACTGTATTAGAAATTAAAGCTGAGAAATTTAAAACATATTTACTAGTTAGAACAATCGTGAACCTATTATTTGTTATCACAGAAATATGTTTTTAATTAAAGCTATATTTTCCAAAACAAAATTAGTTAGAAGAGTGGCATTGTTTTACATTTTGGTACATCTCATATGTCTGTCTTAATAGAAGACAGATTCTCACGTCTGTTTCTGTATACAATACTTTGTAATACCACACAACAAGTAGTCTATGGAAAACTCTACAGGCAGGAGAGAATGAGGGTGGAAAAAGTAAGTGATGTCTTAGTATTATGAGAATGGTTTTGACTTCATGGACCACCCGGTGAAAGGGTCCCCTAGATCATACTTTGAGAGACAGCTGCCTTAGGAGGCTTGATTCTAGATTTGGGTTAAACTTCTTTGAATTCTTCTAAGAATATTTCATAGATGGTGATGTATGCTTTGTATTTTATCATTAGGATATACGCGCTATCTGGTCATTATTATTGATCCTAGGATTCACTGGTGGGCTTAGGGGAGCCATTTTGCTTTTTAATAGAGTGGTGCCCACGTTCCATGCTATTAGTAGTTGTGAGTGTCCACTTTCACCATCTTTATCAGTGTTCTGTGTATTTTCATTTTTTCCTAATTAATAGGAGAGAGATGTCATCATAGTTTACACTTGAATTTCTTTGGTAATTGGTTTGTTGTTTTTTTTTTTTTTTTACATTTTTCTGTGTGTTCATTTATTTTATCTATTGTGTGTCCATTTCTTTTGGCTCCTATCTGTTTGACTTGTTGATGGCTTTTTAATGAATTTGGACAACCTTCTTAATCTAATATGTATTTGAGCCTTTCTGATTCACTATAATATTTTGCCCTTTCTGTGTTGTGTCTTACCTTTGGTTAGCTATGTTTTATATACTGAAGTCATTTCGACTGGTGATCTTTTTCCTTGTTGAGTGTGGACTTCTAGGAAAATGGAAAATTGGTAGCAGCTGAATTTGGAATCTCATAGTTAGGACTGTAGGAATCAGCGGCTCTTCCTTATTAAAAAAAAAAAAAAAAAAAGGAAGACCTAGAGAAGTTATTGTTTACTCATCTTTACACAATGAGTTGGTGCTAGAGTTGAGACCAGAGACAATTTCCTTTCAATTCTACCACCATTTCTAATAAGCACTTCAGTTGAATTTGGAATAAGAATGGGGAACTTTGTCTTTTGGTTAGAATCAGAGATTCCTGATTTTCTTATCTTGAATTTTGTGCTTTGTGAAGGTTTGCTTCTCCGTAGAATAGTATTGCAGCTGTTTTAACTAGTGGAAAAAAAAATACTACTTCTCTTTCTTTCGAGAGAGCAAGTGAGCAAGTGCGAGCTGGGAAGGGCAGAGGGAGAGAGGGAATCTTAAGCAGACTCCACGCCCAGCATGGAGCCCGATGTGGGGCTCGATCTCACAACCCTGAGATCATGACTTGAGCTGAAATCAAGAGTCAGATGCTTAACTGACCGAGCCACCATGGCGCCCCCCAAAATACTAATTCTTACTCATTTTTATATATGTAAACATTTAAAACCACTCTGAGTATTTAAAGTATTGTTGCCTTCCCAGAGTTAAAAATGATCCAATTTTGACTGTTTTGCCTAACAGGAAGCCTGCAGACCTGCAGAACTTGGCTCCTGGGACCCACCCACCATTTATAACGTTCAACAATGAAGTCAAAACGGATGTAAATAAGATTGAAGAATTTCTTGAAGAAGTCTTATGCCCTCCCAAGTGAGTATCAAGGAAAATATGCATGAAAATATTGCCGTCTCTTTAAAGCTTGGTCTTTTCTGGCCTTTAGAGATCTTTCTCTGGATTGTACTGGAGTTAAATCCATACAGCATTAAGTTGCAGTAATTGGGGCTTCTCTTCATTATAATTAATGCTACAACTAATGCTACACAGATGTCAGAACTGCCTTCTGGCTAGGCCAGTAAGCATAGGTAGGAATGTGATTAAGCTATAGAGTATACACTGAAAGTAGGTTTGGGACATGGGAGCTAGGTTAGGAAAGACTATTTGAGGGGAATTGGTCCCAAACTGAGAGAGAAGTTCAGGGAAGACAAGGGATAAGGAGAGACAGGTTCGGACTGAACCCGCCCAGAATCTCTAAGCAGGTCGCTGGGGGTTTCTTATCAGGCCATTTGAAAGGTAATTGTCTGAAGCTATCACCCAAGGGAATTGACTTTTTAGACTGTGTCCCTGGGATTCAGTTTTTCTTTATGTATTTCTCTGAAGTGTTCTAGATTCCCAGGTCCTGCACATTAGTCCACATAGTTAACGATTCTAAGGTACTCAACTATTTCCTATAGCGTGAGGTACAGGTGAGGGATAGATGGACTATAGTGACAGTTACCTGAATTGCAAATGTGCAGTTTTGCATCATACTGTAATCTTGGCATTGCCATTTCGGATTGCTTTAGGCTTTTCTGCCTTGATTATCCTGAAAACTGAAATGTTTTTCTTCTGGCCCAAGCCTTTCTTGCTAGTTGATTTGACTTTTACTCTCCATCTCCAGATAAATTTCCCAGGAATGGGATTATTGGGTCAGAGAGTTCTAAAATAGTCAGTTACTCAGAATTCACTCATTCATTTGTTCTACAGTTACTAGGCAACAAAGCCTTACAAATGAGGTAGTGACTAAAACATCATTCTTATCCTCAGGAAACACAGTCCAGTATGGATGGAGAGGTCGTGGTGGTGGTGAGGGAAAGTGAGTGGAACCAGGAAAGGCTTTAAAAAAGAGAGAACATTTGGATTCAGCTTTAATTTACAAAAAGTGGCATCTCACAGGGGAATGAAAGAACGATGGGCATTCCAGGCTTTCTTCAACTGTAGGAACAGTTGTAATTATTCCTTCTTGCTGTTTTTCTCAGAGGTAATGGACATGAAGATAATGGTAGAACTAATATCAAAATATTCTGGTTTCTTGCAGCCTCTATAAGACATATCATAGCTTTCTTAATTGGACCTTGAAAATAAACATTTTCTTCTTCTTTTTTTTAATATTTTATTTTTAAGTAATCTCTGTACCCACTGTGGGGCTCAAACTTACAACCCTGAGATCAAGATTTGCACGCTCCACCAACTGAGCCAGTCAGGCAGTCCCAAAATAAACATTTTCACTTTGCTTTTTATATATAGAAATTTCAGCTTGATTTTGTTTGGGCATATTCATAGAGATACTCTAACCAGAGATGGTCTTTTCTTTCAGTTTAAATAATTTAATTTAAAGCTTGGAGATCTTTCAGTTCTAAAGGGTTCAGTGTGCTAAATTCTCTCTAAGGGTATTTTCCTTGTGTGTGTTTTTTTTTTATTATTATTTTATTTTATTTTATCATGCTAAGTGTACTCTTTAATCCCCGTCCCTATTTCCATTATTTTCCTTATTTTTCTGTTGTAGTTTATATTCTGAAGAGTGTTTCTACATAAAGTTTTAAAATTTCACTTTGTTTATAGAAGGGAGTATTTTTGATGTTGCTGATGCCTCTGCTGTTACTAACTAACATTCAAGTGCTAATTATGTGCCTATGCACTGTACATTGTGGATTATTTTGTGGATTATCTCACTCCTCTCCAAGACTTTGGAGAAACTGAAGACGAGGAATCTAAATAACTTGTCCTCGTTTTATAGTTGCTGGTGACAGAGCTGGCATACTTCAAAGCCAGGCCTATAGGACTTCAAAAACCCATGTCTCTTCTATTTTCCTCCTCCTGTTTTTCATTTTGTTGAGTTTGACTTTTACAAAAGAGGTGACATGTAAGTCTTTTAATTGGAATTGTGCTTTAAGTGAGTGTAAAATTTCAGGCTGGCTCAAGCTTGGAGGAAAGGCAGGAGAGAAATCAAAGAGAGTTTCCTGTGATGAGCAAGTGGGACTGAAGGGGGCTGTCAAACTAAATTTAATGAATCCTTTTTAAGAAATAGGTGAGGCTTAACTTCTGATGAGTTTTTCTTTCTTTTCTTTTCTTTCTTTCTTTCTTTTTCTTTCTTTCTTTCTTTCTTTCTTTCTTTCTTTCTTTCTTTCTTTCTTTCTTTCTTTCTTTCTTTCTTTCTCTTTCTTTCTTTCTTTCTCTTTCTTTCTTTCTTTCTCTTTCTTTTTCTTTCTTTTCTTTTCTTTTCTTTTCTTTTCTTTTCTTTTCTTTTCTTTTCTTTTCTTTTCTTTTCTTTTCTTTCTGAGAGAGTGCATGCCTGTGTGTGCATGCAAGTGGGGGGGGAGGGGCAGAGAGAGAATCTCAAGCAGACTCCCCGCCGAGCACAGAGCCTGAGCCAAAATCAAGAGTCAAACGCTTAACCGACTGAGCCACCCAGGTGCCCCCTGATGAGTTTTTATTTCTGTGCATTGGAACAGCATGTTTAGATTGGGAGTGCCTTCCCCTGACTGGGCTCTGCAGCCCCTGATGTGACATGCTGAGGGACAGGAGAGCCTCTGTCCAGAGGAATAGCAGGAGGAGGTTCTTTCCAGGACTGCCATGGGCATTCCTTTCCCTTTCCTGTGTTCTAGGGCATTCAGGGACCATCCTGGCTCTCTCCCTTTCCCCTCTAGGACAAGGAGGTCTTCGGGTCCTTAACTCCTGCTGCTCCTCCTCGCACCCTGATTGAGAGCCTTCTTGTTTCTAGACTGGATGAAGAGAAAAGGCAGAGGAGTTGCACAAGCTAGCAGACCAGAATCTAGCATTTCTAATAACATGTTTTTGGCATTTGATGATACCGAGAACAGAGTGTTTTTGTGAGAGCACTTCTGATTCAGTCATGACAAAGATAAATACAGGCAACTGCTTGTTCCAGAGTTCAGAATCTAGAGAGCAGTGAAGAGCTTAAAGCAAGGAGCTTTTGCTGGTTTGTGTGACCAGTATACATAGAAAGAAGAAACTTTATTTTCTCCTCTGGGGAAAGTATTTATAAATATATATTTAATTCCCCTTGCTTGAATGGAGGGAGTACTTTGCCCACAAAGAGCTTTGAAACTTGGATTTTTTAACTGAAGCAGACCTGTGTTCGTGGCTCCCTTACTGATGAAAGGATAGAAGGGTAGGGGAAGTTAGTTTTGGAGAAGAGCCCTATAAAGAGTTCGTAAACCTTTTTTTTTTTTTTAAGTGAAATACAATGAAAGTTGAATTTACAAGGGTAACTTAATGGGTTGTGTAATCAGACTTTATTCTTATATTCACATGAGAAAGAAAATGTCTGAGATCTTTCCTAAAAGGATGGAAATATTCTTAGCTAGGCCTTAGCATTAATAGTCTGTGATGTAATACAGAATAAAGGACGGATCGGGAAGTCTGCACGCTTGTGCCCACGACGTTGTTGACACATATCCTTTCATTGATTATTTGCCTGCCTTTTGTCAAATGTTGAAACGAGGCTCTCAGTCTTTGAAAAGTTTTGCTTTATCAGGCTATTTGGGAAAGTGAATAATGATGAATTATTAAAATCCAGTGTTTGGGGAATGCAAAATAAGCTGGCAACTGATTGAGGACCTCTTGGTTTAGAATTTGATTTATCTTTCAGAGAGAACCTGATCTGTAGTAAAACAAAAACAACACTTGATTTGGGGACAGGAAAGCTGTGTTGTAGTTTGGCAATACTTTTAACTAGTCTAGGGATTTTGGGGGCCCAAGTATATAAGCTTTCTGGAATATAATTTCCTTTTAGGCAAAACGAGAGTTTGAGGTGAATGGTCTCTTGTAGTTCTAGTATTGTATGCATTAAATTAATAGTACAAGTTTAATGGTTTGTCTTGGAGAAGAATAGGGCCTGTTTAACCTGCTTTAAAGAACAGTGGTTTGTTTTTTGTTTTGTTTTTAAGAATTGTGATAGCATCTGTTTTCACATGGATAAGGCTATGCCAATTGCAAATCCTTCTTCTTACCTGTTCATTAAAATAGGTCTCTAGTAAATATGCTTCTAATTGCTCATCTAAGTGTACAACCTCTGCACTTAGTATAAGCCTGACATAGGGTAGACCCTTAATAGTTAGAATAAGTGAATATATGTGAACAATGAATGTATAAATGATCTGCAGTTTAATCCTACCTTCAAGCCTTACTTCATTAGAAAAAGTAGGTACAGCTAAATATTGGTCGGGGAAAAGAATAATTTTGGAAACTTGGCTAGAGGAAGACATAGATGTATTGAAGAGGCACTTAATGTTCCTTGTGCTGTTTTTTGTTTGGAATGAGTCAATGAAGTTACTGTATTACAAGCAGTAAAAACATTTAAACTGGAGGCTGGTTGTTTTTATAGTCAAGGGGAATTCAGGGATGTTGAACCTGGAATTAACTCTTTTAGCCCAGGCAGGGGGAAAAAAAGGATAAAGTTTTCTGTAGTTAAGAGGAAAAAAGGGAAAAAAAAAATATATATATACATATAACTATATATTATTAATATAGTATACATAATATATAACCTCATGAAATTCATTTACTATAATTGTTCACCGAAAAATTCATTATGTTAAATATTTTTGTTTAAAAGAGAAATCTTTAAGCTTAAAAATTGGGAGGTATTAAAAGGGAAGATAAATTGAGCATGTATGTATTCAGTAGGTATTTTATAATCTCCTATGTCCAGTTTTTTAGATCTCTCTCTCCTTGAATTCAGAATTGCACGTGTAAAAAAAATATGACTAAAAAAGCTAACAGGACACTACAGCTTGCAACTGAACTAAATTTCTTTCTAAAAATACACCTTCATTTTTAAAGAAGTGACAAGACAGCATCCTAAAATACATGAAGAAATATAAATTACTAGTTTAATGTAAGATTTTTTTTCCCCCAGAGTCTTAACTGCCCCAAGCCCAGTTTCCAGTGAAATTTTACAGGGCCTTTAAGCGGATGAGTCTTCCCTAAAATGGTGCTAATGGACGGAATTCCTGTGGAGCCAACTCCCAGTGGGTGTAGCTCTCTGCTGAAGGGAAGAGGGAGGAGCTGAACCTTCTCACATGTATTTCCCAATTTGAGGAAAAAATAGACACTGAGTATGTGTGTTTGGAATTTAAATATATAAAATACACATTTGTGTGGTTGAAAAAAAAAAAAGCTGTGTGTCATGAATGTCCGTTTTCAAAGCAGATAAACTTTGTGAGAGCACTTGTTAGCAAAATTCCCAACCTCCTATTGTTCCGGTGCTCAGTCCCACCCTTACAATATCTAGTCCATGATGGGTGCCTGGGTGGCTCAGTTGGTTAAGCGACTGCCTTCGGCTCAGGTCATGATCCTGGAGTCCCAGGATCGAGTCCCGCGTTGGGCTCCCTGCTCGGCGGGGAGTCTACTTCTCCCTCTGACCCTCTTCCCTCTCGTGCTCTCTATCTCTCATTCTCTCTCTCTCAAATAAATAAATAAATAAAATCTTTAAAAAAAAAAAATCTAGCCCATGGGGGGTTCTGAAAAATCCCAAGTGTGGGATCGAAGTGAGTGATCTGCTTCCTGCTGTTTTTGTCCTTAAACTACTGCGGATGACCGGGATGCCTGCTTGTCCCTGCCGTCCGGGTTCCGTGGTACTGCCGCACCGGGTGCTTCGGTGCACGGCACATACCAAGGATCTGGTTGGCTTTTCTGTTTCGAGAAAGCTGTATAGTTGAAATGTGGCTAGTGCGATGGTGGAAGTGAATTTTTAACTTTATATAACACCAGTTCATTGATATTCAGATAGCCAGCCACACTTCACTAATGGTTACCATATTGGAAATTCAGATACAGAATATTTTCATCATTACAGAAAGTTCTTTTGGACAGTGCTGCTCCAGATTTCTCTTTCTAAGATGCCCATTGGCTTGGCACATGCCTCTGAACAAGTAGACTGTTTCCCCAGCATCCTAATTTATAAAATGGAGGTGGAGTGCAGATGCCCTTTGGCTGCCAAGAATATTAATATGCGAACAAAAACACTGCAGAGCTTTGTTTCCTAAGGAAAAAAACACATCTTAAAAATATCATAGAAAACAGATGATGGCATTTCTTAGAGTAATAACTGTTAAAAGATGTCTAGTAACTGCTAGCACAATGGTTTGTTGATGGAGAGAACGTATGCTAATGTATCTTTGGAGTATCTATTATCCATTCTCACTTTTCCCCCTTAGGTACTTGAAGCTTTCACCAAAACACCCAGAATCAAATACTGCCGGAATGGACATCTTTGCCAAATTCTCTGCATATATCAAGAATTCAAGGCCAGAGGCTAATGAAGGTAAAAAAACAAAACAACAAAGCAAAAAACCCAAATGATTAGATTACCACTGGAGATAAACAAACCAAAAAACCCCCAAATAAATCCAAAAATCCTGTTATGACAGTGATTTAAAATAAATATTTTGGAGTCCAGACCTTCCCATTAAGTATTAAAAACTGGCTTTCAAAGTTGATTAGAGATTTGATGATAAACCAGGGTAAGTCCTTAAATTGCTATTTTCCTGTTTCAAGCTAATGGGACAATGCCTAGCATATGGTAGTTGTATGACACAGTGTTTACTGAATGAATGGTTTTCATGAAGGGGGAGCTAGACAGAATTAATGGTGCATCAGAAACAATGAATGGTGTGGTTGTGGTGGTTTGGAATAGATTGATACAACTTCATTTAAATTACTACTAAATCTTTTGTTTATTGTTGGGTTCTGGTAGCCTAAAATCAGCCTGGGTGGATTTTTGTGATAATTATCCTTAAAGAGCAATTTCGGGAGTTACTCCAACAGAGCATTTATACTCCCCAGTTTCCTAATTTCTCTGCATCCTAAAATGGGATTTTAGTTTCAAGTCCTGTTTTCATGTGAGAATTGTTTAGGGTAGTGCAGATACAAACTCTTTCTTCTATTTGTTAAAGGACCCCATCTTACTATTTTGTTTACCGAACTTATGTATGGTGAAGGGAAGCCTCTTTGAAAGAGGTCTGTTTAATGAACCTTGTCTCAACTACACCATTCAGTAATTTTTCTTCTCTTTGAGATGTTAAGCATCGTTCTGAGTAAAACTCTCTAGAGAGAACATTAGTGTTTGATTAAAAGTAATTACAGTAACAAGAATGCCAGCTCCTAAAGACACTTTGATGCATCCTGGTTTTGGACAGTTTGGTGGCTTGGGTGCGGTTCTTTTGGGTAGACGTTTATGGCCGCAGATGAACAAGAAAACCAAAGGGAAAAAAATTATCAGTGCTGGTTAAGCAAGAATAAACATCTTTTAAAAAATGGAAACACTTGCCG
The DNA here is from genome assembly GCF_037043125.1 of Eumetopias jubatus. Lineage (NCBI taxonomy): Eukaryota > Metazoa > Chordata > Mammalia > Carnivora > Otariidae > Eumetopias > Eumetopias jubatus. The sequence continues at coordinate 88,767,360 of NW_028274810.1, read as the reverse complement.
ATTTCCTTATGTGATTGCAGTGGGCAGAGTTCCAAGCTATTCAGGTTAGTATTTTTTTTAATTATTAAATTTTAAAATTGCGGCATTTTATAATCTAGTATTGAATTTCAAGGGTTTCTGGGATAGTATTCGCTGCATGTGATGTTTTTCTGCAGCAGAGGGAAGAAGGAAAAAGCCGTAGTGTCCAAGCCTGGCTTACAGCTCTTCAGTGTGTTCCAGTAGCTGCCTTGGTTTGGGGACAACTTTCCTAAGTAATTGGCTTTTTTCCCTGACTGATGTTTCAGTCTAAGCATTTCATACGCTAAACAAACAGTTACGATGGAGCCCCTTCTATCCGCAGACAGTATCCTTTCTGTCATACCCTGCCTTCCTGCAGGTGACTTCTTTTCACAAAATCATCCTTTTATATCCAGATGCTCTTGCCCATAGTTCCTGAACCCTCTGAGTTGAATTCATAATGTTTTTATTTCTCTGTGTAGTTTTGGAAGCTGGAGGGTGGTTGAATTTCTTTTGACACTTGGTGGGGAGGAGAGAGGAATAAAATATGTTTGCTTAAAAAAAAAAACAACAAACCACAAAGAACAAAACCAAACAATTGCTTTGGGGATGAGATAGAGGGGAGAGAACAGGGGAGGAAGCGACTCATTTAAGTATAACTTTGTATTCTATTTTTTCCTATCAGTTTATTACTGTCTTAAGTAGCCACCTACGCTTACTGTCCTTAGAATGTTATAACCAATAGGGACAAACAATATAATGGATCACACAGTGTATAACTTAGAAGGCTTTATAGTAAATTACCTATTGGTAAATAAAAATTCCAGTTGCCAAGCAACTTTCCCCGTAGGGCCTGTCACTGCCAGGAGACTTTAGAAAACAATATTCCAAATCACTTTGGAGCTTACTGAGTATAGGTAGATTTGTTGAAGTTTAGTGCAATAAAATGCCTTAAATCAGCCTTGGAAATGAGTGTTCCAGCTCCTTCTTCCCCCAAACTTTATTATAAACCGCTTACAAAGAGATGGATTTGTCATTTTACATGGTAAATCAGAGTAGGCAAGGTTTTGATTAGTCTTACCAGCCTATGAAATATTTTACAAAATTCAGTATGTTTGGACAATTTTAAGACATAATTCTAAGTAAGGAATTAGATGCCTAGATGCTGTGGTATTGGGCCAGTGAAAGAGAAGGGTCAGTGCTTAGATGGGGTACAAAATAAACAAATAGGGTTTAAAGAGTAAAATAAAGGGAAATACGGTAGAGAGAGAGAGAGAGAGAGGGAGGGGGGGAGAAAGAAAAAAAACAAAGAATGAATGAATTCTTTTGGTAACATGCCCAAAGCTGATTGGGAGAAGTTTGTGTAATCTTTTGAAGCATTAAAAGAAATTAATAGGTAATTCCTTTTGTAAAAGGGAATGGGTTAGATATGACTTGTCCCAGATCTGCTTTTTTTTTTTCACTTCTGTGATTTCATTAATTTATATAAATTATTAAGCTCCCAAGTATAACTAATAGATAATTTATTAGTGTGTTGGTATTTATAATATTCTTAAGAGCTCAGTGAATTTAGCAGTGATGAAATCTGCCCTTATATGTCCTAAGGCATATTTCATAATGTCCAAGTTCCTATTTTTAAGTGGAGGCAAGGAATCTATAGGTTCTAATTAGTTCCTTTTTATTCAGAATTCCCTCCCTGCCGTTCTCCCTTCCTTTTTTTTCTCTCTCTCTGTGGAGGTGTTTGGAATCAGAGGATGGTTGTTCATCATTGTAGCTATGGAACCTAAATGTGTATTTTGTCATCTTTACATACTCTTTTTTTAAAAAAAAAATTTATTTGTGTGTGAGAGAGACGGCACAGCAGGGGAGCAGAGGGAGGAGCAGACTCCCTGTGGAGCGGGGAGCCTGATGTGGGGCTCGATTCCAGGACCCCGGCATCATGACCTGAGCGAAGGCAGATGCCTCACCGACTGAGCCACCTAGGCACCCCCAGATTTTATTTATTTATTTGAGAGAAAGAAAGAGCACGAGCAGGGGAAGCGGGAGAGGGAGAAGCAGGCTCCTCAGTGAGCAGGGAGCCCGATGTGGGACTCGATCCTGTGAGCCTGGGATCATGACCTGAGCTGAAGGCAGAGGCTTAACCAACTGAGCCACCTGGGTGCCCAGTCATCTTTTAAATACTCCTAACCTCTCCCTATTTTCTATTGGCCTTTAAAAATTGTTTGCGTAAGATTACCCTTTATTGAGATTAGCAGTAGCTTTAAAATACAGTTTTATCCTTGTAAGGGCTCATAATTTTGGTTTTCTTCACTGTGAATTCTTTTCCTACAGCAAATATGGTCATGTTAAATTTAATGCTTTCTGTCTTGCATTTACTCAAATTATACAAGTAATTGAGTAATGTATGCTTGTTGAAAAAGTTAAAATAGTTTAGGAATAAATTTAATAAAATTTCAGTGCCCCTTAACCTCATTTGAGCTCTTCCCCAACAGTTAATATTCATCCCTTTTTTCTATGGAATTTTGCAGACATTGTATATGAGTGTGTATTTATGTGTATATTTACATTCTGCCATCCGTTCTTTTCACATATTATGTGGTAGAAGTCCTTCCATATCAGAATATAGATCTACCTTATTTTTTAGAAATATCACTTAATGTTCCATAATATGGATTTTTATTTAACTGTTTCCCTGTTGATAGTCATCTGGATTGTCTGAAGTTTTTTTATTGTGACAAACAATGCTGCCAGGGAATGTCCTTGTGCTAGATTCCAAATAGGTCAAAAGGTTTTGTTTCTCAAAAGTCTACACCAGTTTATATTCCCACTAATGTGAAAGTATTCATTTCCCCATACTTCTGACCTTGGCATGGGTGTATGAGTGTGTGTGTGTGTGTGTGTGTGTGTGTGTGTGTGTGTGTGTGTGTGAGAGAGAGAGAGAGAGAGAGAGTTTTAAAATTTTGCTGTAGTTTCATAGGCAAAAAAAAGTTGTTTTGATTTTCAGAATTAATTTAAAACTAATCAGATGGACTCTATTACAATTAAGTACTAATTTTTTTGGAGAGCTTTTCAAATACCTTCTTAGAGATACCAGCATTACCACAGCAGGGGTGTTAGGGAATGGTAGTGGTAAGACAAGGGCCTCCTTTCTCATAGCTTGCTACTGCCTTCTAGTGGTTAGTCTTGGCATTTTCTTGATCTTAACCAGATTCCTTTGTGGTGTGTCTTCAAAACTTCATTATGTTTATTGAATGATGCCCTTTAATACCTCTTGGCATCTCTGTCTTTCTTTGTTTTGTTGGCCTTCCTCGTGTTGTTACATAAAAATTGAATGAAACTAATTCACCATTCTTTGCATTACTATACCCGTTATTCTGAGATTCTTAATGAAAAATCATTAACGTTCTAGCGAGGTACAGCAGTTCAGCTCCATTGCAGGTCCAAAATTGTAGAAAGAAAGTAATTTTAATGTTTACCAGATTCTTAATTTTAGCCTTTGTGTTACATCTAGGATTATACGCATCGTATGTTTCAAACCTTGTAAATTTAGAATACTTTATTTTTTCTATTGGATATATTTGAAAACTAATTCAGGAAAAGGATGAATTTAGAGCAGGTTGAAGATCATAAACTTGCCATACCCCTCAAGTGCCATTTGAGACTTTGTTTCAGTGTTTGACTTCAGACAGTATTATCTTTGGTAGAGGCCATGGCTCTGTTCATTGTAATCTGATCAAAGAATAAGTCCTTATTATCTGTCTTATATCTGTGTATTTATTCTGTATTCACTGATTTTTTAAAAAAGATTTTATTTATTTGATAGAGACACAGCGAGAGAGGGAACACAAGCAGGGGGAGTGGGAGAGGGATGGGCTCGATCCCAGGACCCTGGGATCATGACCCGAGCCGAAGGCAGACGCCTAACGACCTAGCCACCCAGGTGCCCTTGTATTCACAGATTTTGATAGGAAGCATATGGAATCTTTAAGTTGGTTCTTTCACAGTCCTGAGATTTACTGTCCCTTCATTCTCGCCACCCCCCACCCCCTTTAAAGTACAACCATGGAAAGTTTTCTGTCCTGCCCTGGACTCCTTACTAACCAAGCTATTTCCCACATTTCATTCTCTTGTCAATTTATAAATTCAACATTTTATGACTATGTGCATGATCAGTACCTTGTATGTAATCAATGAAAGGTTATATCTATTGCTTTTGTATTTTTGACCTTTTATTTTAAATGGCTTGATTCCTTGTCACTCCTTAGTTGCAGTTGAACTCAATTCCTCAGCTTTAGTTTACTGGGCTCCAGTGTCCTCCTGCTTAACTGTTTTCTCTAAGAAATAAACTAGTTTGATCCTGGCTATGGCTAGAGTAACCTTTTATTAATAAAAGAGGTAGTTCTTTGATCTTGATCTTGTCATCTGTCACTTGACAGACATATATTCCAATTTGTTTGATATTTACCTAAGTAAAAAATTTTACCAATTTTTCTTTACATTTTAAAATGGCTCTTATGTTCTATAGCAATATGTAGTTCCTACCTCCTTTTCAGCTTCCCACAAAGATGTAACAGTCAGATACAAATATCTCCATTCATCTGACTTTAAAAGTGTCTATTCTGCATGTTCACCTGGTTTCCTTTTGAACCTTCTCCACACATTTAAGAAACTCCAAACTTTTATATTTAATTATTGGCCTTTCTCAGTCTGTGGCAGATGTTGATCAGATGTTTAATTTGTGCTTGGGTAGAATGCCACGAATTTTAGGGGATATACAGAGGAAGCACAAGACAGACTTTACCTTCAAAGAAAATAGAGTGCAGCTGGGGAAGCAAGAATAATGCATTGACTTAATAACAAGAATTAGAAGGAAGAGGTTCATGACTTAGTAGACTTTTAGTTTAATATAAACCAGCCCTGAGTTTAAAAATTTAACAGCTCTAAAAATCTAACAGTGCTAATATTAAGATACTGAACATAACTAATACTTCTTCTTTTTTTTTTTTTTTAAGAGACAGTACGAGCGGGAGGGGTGGGGAGGGGCAAAGGGAGAGAGAGAATCTCAAGCAGGCGCCACACCCAGCATGGAGCCCAACAAAGGGCTCCATCTCACAACCCTGAGATCATGACCTGAGCTGAAATCAAGTGTTGGACACTTAACCGACTGAGCCACCCAGGCACTCCACTAATACATATTTTTAAAACATGGTAAAAACTACAAGGTACTCTGTTATCAGATACTGACTTTAACTTTATTATAGATATTCAAAGGTAGAAGAACAACGTGGGAAATTTCAGCTAAGAACTGGACATTATAAAAAACCAAATGGAAGTTCTAGAATTTAAAAATACAATCTCTGAAATTATGAATTCAGTGTATGAATCGAACAGATTAGACAATGACAACTGGAAGATAGGTCAGAAGGAAATAACTAATGGAAGCACAGAGACAAAAGGAAAAATAAAAACAGAGGAAAGAGTGTGAGACTTGTGGAACACAATGAAACGAGGTTGATGTATGTGTAACTGGAGTCCCAGGGGGAGAGGGGAAGCTGGAGCCAAAGGTATAGTTAGAGGTAATGGCCAAGAATTTTCCAAAACCAATGAAAGATAACAAGCCATGGAGTCAAACATTACACAAGCCAAGCAGAATAAATATAAAGAGAACCACACCTGTGTGTACCATAGGCACCTGCTGAGAACCAGACAATCTTACAGGTGGCAGAGAGAAAGCTCTTCAAGGTAAAAGCAGCGGGAGTGAGCTCTGATTCTCAATAGAAGCAGTAGAATCCAGAAGACAATCTTAAGAACTCTTCAGAGACCTAAAAGTGAATTAAAATTCTCTAAGTAGTGAAATACTCTCCAAGAGCAAAAGCAAGCACATCCAAATAATGTTTTGTTTTTGCCTCAAGATAGGACATTTATATTTATTGCCCTGGATTCATATACTTGCTAAACCGGTCAGCTTTTTCTCATTGCCTTTTCCGTGAACCTCTAAAATTTACCGTTCAGTTTACAATTCCAAGTGCTCAAAACACACCCACGTTCTCTAAGATGTCAGTCAGGTCTCTTTTCTTTGATGTTCAGAATAAGGCAGATTCTCCTTCATTTCTGTATCTTTAAAGTAGGATATTATCTGCTCTTCCCATGTCCCATGGCTGCTCTGAGAATTAATTCTACTATTATATATTCCCCAAGTGTTTCAGCTGAAAAAATACTATAAGAATGTAATAAGACATTAATTTTTTATTTATGAATTTTAATAAGTGATGGTGAAATAGACATTTTAAAAAAATGAGTTCTTATCTCCGTAGACTCCCAGTAAAAGAAATACTTAATTTTTCAGGCAGAAGGAAAATGATTTCAGATGAACACCAAGAGACGCAAGAAGAAAGGAAAGCAAAAAGTAGTATAAATATAAATATAGTATAAAAAAAGTATAAATGAATACTGTTTGTATATAACAGTAATGCCTTGTGGAATTTAAAATCTATGTCAGAGGGGCGCCTGGGTGGCTCAGTTGGTTAAGCGACTGCCTTCGGCTCAGGTCATGATCCTGGAGTCCCGGAATCAAGTCCCGCATCGGGCACCCTGCTCAGCAGGGAGTCTGCTTCTCCCTCTGACCCTCTCATGCTCTCTCTCTCTATCTCATTCTCTCTCTCTCAAATAAATAAATAAAATCTTTAAAAAAAATTAAATTTGTCAGATGAATATACATGACAATAGCAGCCTTCAGGACAGGAGGGAGGTAGTGAAGGCAGAGTGTTCTGAGGCCCTTGCATTATCCTGGAAGTGGTGAGCAGGAACAAAGACTAGTAAAAGACTGTGCAACACACTAATAGAGGGAGAGATGAATAATGGATTTTAAAAACTTACTCCAAAAGAAGCAAGAAAGAAGAGAACATGGAAGAACACAGAACAAGTAGAAATCAAAATGTATGATGACAGATTCAAACCAAAGTTTGTAGTAATTACATTCAGTGTAAATGACTTAACTACTCCAAATTGAAGACCTCATTTGCCAGCTGGCTCAACAATATGTTGCTTTTATGTACAAGAATGAATACACACATATACGTGAAACACACACATGTGTTCAGGAAAGGTGAAAGGAAAGTAGTGCAAATACTAACCAAAAGAAGGGGGCAAAGCTGGACCAATGCTGGACAAAGGAGACTTTAAGGAAAGGGGCACTAACTAGAGATAATGAAGCATGTTTCTAACTGATTTAAAAGGTTAATCTACCTGAAAGAATGATTCTAAATTTGTATTACTAAATACCTAGCCTGGAAATATGTAAGTCAGATTCACAGAACTAAAAGAGAAATAAACGAATCCACAGTCTTGGTGGGAGATTTTAACTCACTCTCTTAGTAACTGTTAGAATCACCCAAAAACTAACAGAGAGTCTAGCAGAATTGAACAACACAGTGAACATGTGTAGTCTCGCTGATATGTACATAGAACACTGTCCCCAACTACTGCAGAATAATACATTTGGTTTTCACATGCTCGTAGAACACTTCATCAAAATTGACCGTAAATATACAAATCTGATTTTCCAAAAAATCAAATTGAAATCATACAGAATATTTTTTTCTGACTGTAAAGAAAAGAAGCTAGAGATCAGTGACAAAAATCGCAGCTAGAAAATTTCTACATCTTTGAAAACTTAGCAGTAGGGCGCCTGGGTGGCTCAGTTGGTTAAGTGACTGCCTTTGGCTCAGGTCATGATCCTGGAGTCCTGGGATCGAGTTCCGCATCGGGCTCCCTGCTCAGCAGGGAGTCTCCTTCTCCCTCTGACCCTCATGCTCTCTCTCTATATATCTCATTCTCTCTTTCAAATAAATAAATAAAATCTTTAAAAAAAAAAAACTTAGCAGTACATTTCTAGTAATCTGTGGGCTGAAGAAAAATAAAATTAAGAAAGCAGGTCTAAATTTATGTGATATGGCTAACAATGTGCTTAGAGGGAAACTTATACCTCTAAGTGCTTATGTTAGAAAAAAAGATTGGAGGGGCGCCTGGGTGGCTCAGTCATTAAGCGTCTGCCTTTGGCTCAGGTCATGATCCCAGGGTCCTGGGATCGAGCCCTGCATCGGGCTCCCTGCTCAGCGGAAAGCCTGCTCCTTCCCTCTCCCACTCCCCGCTGCTTATGTTCCCTCTCTCGCTGTGTCTCTCTCTGTCAAATAAATAAATAAAATCTTTAAAAAAAAAAAAAAAAGATTGGAAATCTGACGGTCTCCACCTCGAGGGTTTAGGTAGAAAAAGATAAGCAAATTAAACCCAAGAAAGTAGAAGAAAGGAAATACTAACGAGCAGATTTCCTTGAAATAGGAAACAAACATGACAGAGGGTCAGTGAGGCTAAAAGTTAGTCTAATAAATAAAATTGATAAATCCTTGATAAGAATCCAGAAAAGTGAGAAAGGCAACAATAACCAATATTAGGAATAAAAGGAGATTGTTACAGATCTTACGTTGAGGTGATTTTTAGAGGATATTATAAAAATTTTTATGCTTACAAATTTGAAAACACTGTCGGTGAAATTTACAGAAAGTCTATATAGTGTAACAGAATTACTATAGGAGGGCATAAAATGTGAATAGTCTTATATCTGTAATTAAAAACCATTTCATAAAAAGAAATTCCAGATCCAGATAGCTGCACGAATGCACTCTTCTAAGCATTTGGGGAAGAAGTAACACCGGTGTTGCACATAGTCTTGCAGGGAACAGAAGACAGGAAGATACTTTCCCGCTTGCTTTTTGAGGTCAACCTTGACACTCAGACCACACAAGAACATCAAAAGATTCTCCTAAACATAGATGCAAAAGTCTAAATAAAATATATCTAATCCAGCAGTATGAGAAAAGATAATACACACAACCAAGTGGGGTTTAAGTCAGGAACAGAAGATTGTTTAAACATTAAAATATCTGTATAAATTAATAGCATAAAGGAGAAAAATAACTTCAATAGAAGCAGAAAAGTACTTGATAAAATTTGATACTTATGGTAAAATGATATATATATATATATATATTTTTTTTTTTTGTCTTAAACTAGATATAGCAGGGAACTGCCTTAGTTTGGCAGAAAGAATCTACCAAAAAAGCTATAGCAAATATCAAATGTAATAGGGAACTAGTGAAATTTCAATTTCCTTTGAGACTGGGACTAGGAAGTGGTGCTCCCTATCACCACTTCTATTCAGCATTGTAGTGAAGGTCTTGGCCAGTACAATAGGGCAAGAAAAAGAAATAAAAGGTATGAGAATTGTAAAGGAAGGAACAAATTTGTCATTATTCTTTTTTTTTTTTTAAAGATTTTATTTATTTGACAGAGAGATAGAGAGCACAAGTAGGCAGAGGGAGAGGGAGAAGCAGGCTCTCTCTGCTGAGCAGGGAGGCGGATGTGGGGCTCGATCCCAGGATCCCCAGGATCATGACCTGAGCCGAAGCAGCTGCTTAACCGACTGAGCCACCCAGGCGCCCCAAATTTGTCATTATTCTTAAGCAATATAATTGTGTATATAGAAAATCCAAAGGAATCTACAGATAAACTGTAAGAATAAAAAAATGAAAGAGCAAGGTTACTGGATATGAGGCCATTATAAGAATCAGTTGTGTTTTTACATGCTAGCAACAAACAATAGAAATCATGCAAAAATACACCATCAAAATGTCAGATATTAAAAAAAAGTCAGATATTTAGGAATAAATCCAATAAAAGATGGTCAAAGCCTCTACACAGGAAACATAAGATACTGAAAGAGATGTTTTAAAGATTTAAATAAATGGTATTGATAGATTGGAAGCTTCAGTATTGTAAAGATGCCAGTTCTCAAGTTGGGGTTCTGTTGAATCTGTAAATTACTGAAAAGCCCAGCTGGTTTTCTGTGCATGCGCGCGTGTGTGTAAATTGACATGCTAATTCTAAAGTTTATTAGGGAAATGGAAGGAACCAAGAATAGCCAAGATAATCTTGAAGAGAGACTTATATTACCTGATATCCAGACTTACAAAGGGATAGTAGTTAAAACAGTGTGGTATTAATACTAGGATAGACAGAACAATGGAACAGAATATGGAGTCAAGAAAATACCCCTATCTCATACCTACACAAAAACCATTTCTAAGTGGATTGTAGATATAAATGTGAATGGTAAATAATACGCCTCTCTAGAAGATCCTAGAAGATACTATCCTAGAAGATAGTGGAGGATATCCTCATAATTTAGGGGTAGGTAAGGTTTCTTAATCTGGATGAAGCACTGGAAGTTTGGAAGAAACAAGATTAATTGGACGTTAGGTTTAGTAACTTCTGTTCATAAAAAGTCACCATTAAGGGAGTGGAAAGGATGGAGGTGTACGTGATACATATAAACACAAAGGTTTGCATCTGTAATTTATAGAGAACTCCTACAAATAAGACAGGCTGTACAATGAAAAATGAACAAACGGCACTTTACAAAAAGAGGATATCCAAATAGTCGGTAAATATGAAAAGCTGTTAAACCTAATTTGTCATCCCCCCAAATGGCTAAAACCGGAGAGACTGACGGCACTGAGTGGTGTTGAAGACGTGAAGTCACTGGGATGTCTCTGCACTGCTCTTTGTTGTGTTGGACTTGGCAAGTTGATTGCAGTTTCTACTAAACCTGAACACAGGTATACCCCGTAACCCACAACTCCATTTTTGAGTGGAATATGAACAAATGTGCACCAAAGAGATATGGCCGAGAATGTTTGTTCCACGATTAGTCATGAGCCTCAAACCGGAAACAACACAGACCTCATTAACAGGATGGATGAATATTTCTTACACATATAGTGGAATGCTATATAACAACGAAAATGGCTGATCTGCCATGCACAACACCACGGATGATGTTCCTTAGGGCGCTACCCTGGGCCCCCCCGCCTGTCCTTCGCCTCTGTGGCTTTGGTGTTCATTTATGTTCTCAGGATTCCCAGCCATACTGCTCCAGCCCAAAGGCAGCACGCACTGAACTCTTGTCCGCCCCCTGAACTTGCTTCTCTAGGCAGGTCAGTGTTTCAGCAAATGATACCAGCGTTTACCCTGGGAATCATTTGTTGGCTGTTTCTCTGTACTATGCCGACTCCCCAAAATGTAAACTCCAACTGCTTTGTTCAAGAGTGAATTTAACGATGCTTAGAATAAGAGTTGGCATGTAGTAGGGGCTCACGTCTGTATTTTGTTGAAAACATCTACCCTCTTTCCATATTCAGTTTTGCTTCCAAGCTTTGTTGGTTTTTATCGCCTAAGTACCTCCAAAATCCACTTATTCCTTTTTATACCCACAGCCCCTTATCTAGCCCCTTATCTGCCGTCTGTTGTCTGCACTGCAGGGGAGGGGGGCGGCCAAGGGATGAGTGGGTGGGAGCAATTTGGAAGAAGAGGTTTTGGGTTAGGACATAACTTACGTTGCTGGTGAAATATCTAATATCTGGTGAAATATCTAATATGCAGCATATAAAACTTTTGTCTTTTTCTCTAATGGCACCAAATTTATTCAAACTTATAACTGTATTGGTTGTCACCTCATGATATGTAGCTTTCTTTTATGGCCAAGCACTGTGGTCACCAGTGTGAGCTTGTGCATTCGGGGGGTGGGGGGTGAAGGCGGCCTGGGAAGGTAAAGGATAAGGGATAGCAGAAGACGGGTCTGCTGGTACTCCGTATCGAACAACATTCCCACCCCCTCTGCTAAAGGTCACTAACCTTGACTTTCCAGATATACAGGGATGGCTCTGTCCCACTCGTCTCTGAATTGGAACAGTCATAACATCTTAATCTATTGGGGTGAAGAGCCCCCTGATTCACTTTTATAAATTGAACTCTCTAATCTGACGTCTGTGTTTTCCGTGTTTTATAAAATAGTGCTATTCTTGACTTCTAGTGTATTACAAGATAGTGCAAAAACTTCAGGCTTTCTGCTTGGATTGTCTGTATCAGAGTATCTTAACGTGTTTCTTGGTGATAAATCCAAATATTCCCGGGGAAACAGGCATTAAAATTCAGGGCAAGAATCTCTGTCTTGGCAAGATTTTCTTCCCTAGACTTGAATTAATAGGTTTGCCTTTTCTCACTAATTTTTCTAGTTTAAACATCCACTGTATTGGGCCATAGTGTGTTTGTAAGTGGGACTTTTAGTTATTGAGTTTTTACAGATTCCAGTTTCTGAAACGGTCATGCTCATTTCTGTACTTACCTGAACAAATGTACCTATTTGTCTCATCCCTTGCCCCATGTAAATAAGCTTCAGGAGAGCAGGAACCTTGTCTGTCCTGTTCTACAGTGCTTCGTGTCAGAGTAAGCAGTTGATAAAATAGTTATTGACCGAAAGAGTAATGCTTCTACTTCGGGGCTTTGGTGGTTTTCCTTCTTACAGTATCCCCATCTTTCTTTCAGCATTGGAGAGGGGTCTCTTGAAAACCCTACAGAAACTGGATGAATATCTGAATTCTCCCCTCCCTGATGAAATTGATGAGAACAGTATGGAGGACATTAAGTTTTCTACACGTAAATTTCTGGATGGCAATGAAATGACATTAGCTGATTGCAACCTGCTTCCCAAACTGCACATTGTCAAGGTAGGCCTGCAGGATGTGGTGTGACATCACCATTAGACCGGGTATTCTCTGTGTACTAAGATAGCACTTTCTTTGTCTATAAAAATTTTTTTTTTTTTAATCTGGTATATGACTAGGAACCCCGAACAGTATAACTTAAAGCTATTTAGGCAACAGGTGGAATACCCTCGAGTTAACAAAATGGAAAATTATGTCTTAAAATTGAGGCATATGAGAAAGAAGAATTTTTTCTTTTTTTTTTTTTTTTTTGGTGACTGTATAAAAATTCAAAAATGTAGCAGGTAACTTTGAATTGGAGTTTGCTACATTGACTTACGTTGTCAGATTCTGCTGTGTGATCACCTGGTTATTTCTATACAAGGCAAAGAAATATTTACTGAGCATTTATTGTGTAAGACACTGTGCTAAATAGAATAGTAGTAAACACTAGTTGTGATAAAGATCAAGACCAAGGGAAACAGAGATGTAAAATCATGTGTGTGCCTTAAAGTATTTCCCCGGGGATTACACCTGGCTGTCTCTCTGGGTCACCAGGGCAGGTGTTTGTGGTCCCTGTCAAATTACTGAAGTTCAGATGTACTTTGCAGTCCTTGTCATTATTTAAAACTCTAGTTAGAATGAAGGTGGCTTCTTCTCAAATAGAAGCAGTTCTCAGAGATTCACAGAATTAGTTTGCCCTAAAATCAGAGATTAAGTCTGGTTTACAAGTCATGGAAAATAAATGTTAACTTTTGATCTCTTTGTATTTCAGGTGGTGGCCAAAAAATACCGCAACTTTGATATTCCAAAAGGAATGACTGGCATCTGGAGATACTTAACTAATGCACACAGTAGGGATGAGTTTACCAATACCTGTCCCAGTGATAAGGAGGTTGAAATAGCCTATAGTGATGTAGCCAAAAGACTTACCAAGTAAAATATCCCTTCTGAGGGAGATGTCTTTGCATCTTCCCCTAAGAATATGCTTTTCCTAACAGACTGCTCCTGTTCCTATAAAGTAGAAATTTTATTTTGCATGAACGTGCAGTTATTCAAGATTAGGATGAAGGACAGACAAGGTGTAGCAGCTATCTTTACATATACACTCCGAAGCAGTATTATGTTAGAGTGCTTTATCCTTTCTCCCTCCCCTGCCCCATACCCTCTTCTCCTCTAATCCGAGACACTCCGCCACACCCTTCACTCTAGAGGCAGATTGCCGCCGCCCCTCCGGAGCCCTCCCCGTTGTGTCTGTTCCCTGTGGACTGAGGGCAGAACTTCGGAGGGCCAATGTGTAACTGTCAGAATAGTACCCACGACTTCATCAGTCAGCCCCAAACTGGTGCACAATGCATGGTACAAGGCATATTTATGTATTTGGGGAATTGTATGATATTTAGTAAGAGTATATGAAAGGATTGCTACTGTATCAGAATACTCTGTCTCAACTCAGTCTGTCCTGGCTGTGTCACCACCAGTGAAGAGAGCCTTCCACAGAAAGTCACTACAGATTTTGCTGTTTTACTTTGTACATGGATTTTTACTTTTGCCTAAAAGCATTTATCCTTCATACCAGTTATAACATCTGACACTATGTAGGAGCTACAAGTTCAGAGAGAGGGATGATATTCTCGAGATCTTCCTCAAAGCATTTTATCTATCTGAGAAAAACCTATGGGCACCTGCTACTCTGTCTGAATGTGTTGCTTTTTGTGTGTATTTTGCCCAGTGCCATTCATTCGGAACCTTATTGCTTTCCTCCTTTATTTTAAGAAGCTCCTTTTTAGGTAAGCGTAGACCTTGCTGCGTCTGTAGATCTTTTGAGTAACACTACATAAACTGATTAGTTGATTTAACGATAGCAGTATGACTTGTAATGTAAAAATTAACAGGTAATAACCTAAGGAATGTAGGGTGGGTTTGTCAAAATGTCAAGGAGAATTTTGTTTCTGAAGCATATTTAATTAATATGGATAATCTAAAGAATGCCTTTTCCATCATATATTAAAAACAAGATAAAACAGCCATCACCAGCTTTCCCATTCAACCCCCGTTGACTCTTAAACTTTGGGTAGAGCATGGTTCACTCCTTTGGAACTAAATTATAGTTGTTATGGTGAGTACGTATTTACTGCAGTTTTGCCTAATCTCAATCATTGTACTTCCTTCAATTAAATTTTTCTAAAGCCACGTTGAGGAATAGCACTCTGCATGTTTGTTTTTTTTAAAAATTGAAGTCCTAAACCAGGAATGATTTGTGCTCTAACAAGGGAGGATGAACTTGGTAAAAATAAAAGTTGGCTACGTATTTATTCATTTTAAAAAAAATGGACTAAGTACTACTGCTCCAAAGACCATAGTTGTAACTATCATACAGTTTTGGTAATTTTTTATATGTAACTTGTTTAAGAAGTGCTATTTCTCCTAGGCTGTTTTTGGAAATTTATGTTATTGCTTTAAAATGGCAATGTTTTCCCCCGTTTGGTGTGTTAACATTTAGTAATCACTGGCATTAGGGAAGCAGCCTGATTTTTATAAGCGTATACTGCATTTTTTAACCTATCAGTCAGTAATTAGCTTGGTATAGAAAGATAAGCTCCATATTGCATCCATTTGGCTCAGGGAGGTTTCTTTGCCTTGCCTTTCTTAGAAGTCCTTATTGCAGATCAAAAGTTTGGGCACCCACCTTTAATTAAATATTGGATGATGACTTACCTGGTTGCAAGAAAAGCACTCAGGTTATCGCTGGGAAGTTCTATAGCAGTAGCTTTGGTGGGAGAAAATGTCACGTGTGCTCCAGGACACAGGCAGCCATCACCACTTCTCACCTCCTTTTAAAATAGTAGTAACTTGGCATTCAGGTGATACTGAACCTCGCCTCCTGGCTCTCAAAATATGAAAAAGATTCAAGAGAAGGGTCTGTTCTTTCCAGTGAGCAGGGGACTAAGTGGTGCAGAATAGAGGGGCTAATGAGGACGGAGGTACATTTCTCAAAATAGAGGGATGAAAACCACATTCTGAAATTCAATCGTGAACTACTTTCACTTTGGATATTTATTCTCTTCATTGTCTTTTTAAAATTTATCCCATGATTGTACTTGGCTGTTTGTCTAGATGTCCAAGGAAGGCAGGTCTGTCTGTTACAATTTTGATGTAGAAAGACAGATCTTATTATTACTTTATCAGGGAAGATAGATGAAATTGAGGTTGGCAAATGGACAAAAGCTAGGAAAAAGGATGATCCCAGAACATGATTTTTTTCCTCCCATTTATACTTGTGGAAAGATCATAGCTTAAAATCTTGGGAGATTTTAGGGCATAGAAGTTTTCATGGTAGTTCGTGTGGTTTATGAACTGACATAATGCAGATCATCTGATACTATTTCTATAACTACTAAATCATCCCCCTTTATGTAAACCCCTTCTGCCCACCGCACCGAGATTAGAGTCTGAATGGAAACTCTCACTGTTTTCCAGGGAATTCTGAGAAATTTTTGTGTTGAACAGTTGGAAAGCTCTTTACTATTTCAGTTGATATAACTTTTTTTTTTTTAAATGTAGGTGCAGATTTTCTGTACCCCTCTGCTATCTTTTATTAAGAGCATTGACTTTTGTGATGAAAATCATACTAGGTTTGATTTCTTGATAACTCGGCTTACACAATAGTTTTAAACTCTTGAGCGATCTGTGTACAATTTAGAGATTTCTGACATTTATTCTTCACTAAGTTGATCAGCTCTAGAATTTAGGCATTTTAACATCGGTTGAGTTTTGGATCTTTCCAGAGTTATGTAGATAGCTTTTGTTTCTGTACATTTAGAATATCCATTTAAGAAATATCTACAAGGTAAAAAATGAGAAGAAATAGCAATGTATTTTTTCATAAACATTTTGATACACATTTCATCGATTAACCATTTTCTTACACTGGTTATAATCAGTATTTGATTCAGAGAGGGAAGCATTCATTATTGATATACTAAATGGGCTTTTTTTTTTTATTCCATCTTTTACAAATGATCAAGATCAGGGCTGTCGAAATTATATTTTTATCATGGAAAAAATTTCAACTCCCTAAGTCTTAATGTTGAACAGAATTGGAGTATTTTCTTTAGAATTGCTTGAAAAGGCAAATGAAAGCTTATTATAGAATGCTTGTATTTTCTTTTCTCTCTCTAGAACCAGTATATTGCTGGCAGCTATTGTATTAAAAAAATAAAGTATATTTTCACTATCATAAAAGGTTCTTTTTTCCCCCATCATGAAAATAAATAACAACCTGGGGTAAAAGAGTTTTACTTGAGACTACATTTTTCCATGAGTGGGTGACTCAACACATTTAATAGATTAAAGGGGAAAAAATCATATGGTCATCTCAGTAGGTGCATAAAATAATTTGATAAAAACTTTCATGATTCTCATTCTTAGCAAAGTAGGGCCAAAGGCAAAAATTTTTTAACCTGAAAAGCCATCTGCCAAGAACTTAGAGCAAATTTCATATGTAAATATGAAACAAAAGCCCTTCCATTAAAGCCAGGAATAAGACTGGATTGCCTTCTGTCACAGCTATTATTTAGCTACTTTTTACAGCTACTTTATTAGAAGCGTCCTAGTCAATGCAGTAAAATCCTTAGAAAGAATAGGGAATGGAAAAGAAGTGACCAAATGGTTGCTCTTTGCAGATGATGCATATACATAAAGGAAATCCAAAATAACCTATCAGAAATAATAAAAAAATTCAGCCAGATTACTAGGTAAAATATTGAGAAAATATAAATTATACTAATATTAACCATATTAAAATTAATAAGCTAGTAACATTGGATGACATTTCTTCTGGACAAAACCTGGGTGACTGAGGGAAATGAGTGGGAAATTGTCAATTTATACTTTTTGAGCTTTGAGAAATTTGTAACATATTACCTATTCTAAAAAATAAAATGCTTTAAAGGATAAACTAATCTTTTTATTAATCTCTTAATCTTAGATCAAATCTAATAAAAAATGCAATTCCTTTATAAGAAAAGTGCAAAATATTATCAAAGGACCTAATAGAAATTTGCTCAGTGGATAGGTATACCATGTTCATGGATAGGGAGCTTAAGACTCTTAATTAAGAGTTTTAATTCTGTCTCAAGTAATTTATAAATTCAATAGGTTTTTCAACAAAATCTCAAGTGTGTGTATGTGTGTGTGTGTGAGAGAGAGACAGAACCAGACAAATGCATTTTAAAAATTCATACGGAAGAATTATGCCCCTCTATAACCCATATATATTTGGAGAAGGGAGGGAAACCTAGGAAACTTGCCTGACAAGTTATAAAGACTTAAAAGTTTACAGTAATTGATGGGTAGGATATAGTAGGTCATAGCAACACAACAGTCATACTGCAACTAACAAAAACACCAAAATAATATTTTTATTTTATTTCAGAAAACTTGAAGCAGTAAGGACTAAATGAATTGGAATTTCAGAGAAGGAAGGCTTTCTGAGGTGGACTGGTGGTTTGGCCATTTTCTTCCCTGGGGGGCATTTGCTGATTCTAGGCCTGAGACTGAGGATTGGGTTTGGCCCATGCAGAGGGGCTCTGCTGGGGAAAAGAAAATCACAAGACTCTTGGTTACAGGGCACACTGGAAACCTGGGGACCCCAAATACATGACTGGTTTTCTCACAGGACATCTGCTGAATTCCAGAGCTGTACATGGCATCCTAGAAGCTAAGCCCAGGGCTTCCAAAAGGCAGAATGAAATGTCCCATAATCTCACCGTATTTAGGAGACAAGATTTCATTAGCAGGAGTTTACCCAAAACACACAGAAAGCAGCATAATGGTTGCCTGGCACTGGGGGCAGGAGTGGGAATTGCTAACAAGCATAAGGGATCATTTTGGGATGATGGATCTGTTCTAAATATGGATTATAGATAAGGGTCTAGTGTCCAGAATACATAAAGAATTATTATAACTGAATAATGAGCAAAGATTTGAATAGATACCTCTTCAAAGAAGATACACAGATGGCCAATAGACGCATAAAAGAAGCTTAACATACCACACACACACAAAGAAACCCTGTCTAGTATGGCTATCAAGAAGACAATTTTTTTTTTAAGATTTTATTTATTTATTTGAGACAGAGAGAATGAGAGAGAGCACATAAGAGGGGGGAGGGTCAGAGGGAGAAACAGACTCTCTGCGGAGGAGGGAGCCCGATGCGGGACTCGATCCCGGGACTCCAGGATCATGACCTGAGCCGAAGGCAGTCGCTTAACCAACTGAGCCACCCAGGCGCCCAAGAAGACAATTATTAAATGTGGGCAGTGATGTGGAGAAATCAGAACTCTCAAACATTGCTGGTGGGAATGTAAAATGGTGCAGCCACATGGGAAAACAAGTCTAGCAGCTCTTCAAAAAGTTAAACATAGAGGAGTCATATGACCCAGCGATTCCACTCTTAGGTTTATAACCAGGAGACATAAAACTTTGTCCACACATCTTGTACATGGATGCTCATTTCACTGTTACAGTAGCCAAAAAAAGTGGAAGCAACCCAGATGTCAACAGATGAATGGGTAAAAGAAATAAAAATCTTTCCATATATGCATATAATGGGATACTATTCAGCCATAAAAAAGTACAGACACAAGGTACAATACAAGAAGCTTGAAAACATGCTCAGTGAAAGAAGCCAATTGCAAAAGGCTGCATATGATTCCATTTATATGAAATTTCCAGAATAGGGAAATCTTATAGAGACTGACAAATTAGTGGGTTGCCAGGAGTTGGGGGAGGAAAGAATGGGGAGTGACTGCTGGTGAGTATGTGGTTCCTTCTTGGGGTGATGAAAATGTTCCGGAACTAAGTAATGGTGATGGTTGTTCAACTTGGTGA
Source organism: Eumetopias jubatus (assembly GCF_037043125.1). Lineage (NCBI taxonomy): Eukaryota > Metazoa > Chordata > Mammalia > Carnivora > Otariidae > Eumetopias > Eumetopias jubatus. The sequence goes on along the minus strand of NW_028274810.1, from coordinate 88,747,873 downwards.
ATACTAAAATACAAAAAAACCACTGAATTGTGTACTTTTTTTTTTTTTAAGAATTTTTTATTCATTTGAGACAGCAGGAGCAGTGGGGAGAGGCAGAGGAAGAGGGAGAAGCAGACTCCCTGCTAAGCAGGGAGCCCAATGGGGGGCTCGATCCCAGGACCTGGAGACAATGACCTGAGCTGAAGGCAGACACTTAACCATCTGAGCCACCCAGGCGCCCCTGAACTGTGTACTTTATAAGGTTGAATTTTATGGTATATATCTCAATTTTTAAAAATTGCATGGAGGCAGCTCTGCCATGCTGAAGTTTTGGATAATCAGTATACTGACAGGTTAATTGGCAAAATTAGTGATGTGGATTTCCTTTGTGTTTGAATTAAAATTCAATTTAAATGTCATCCAAAATATATTCCTTTAAAAAAAAAAGATTGAGAGCGAGAGAGAGCATGAGAGGGGGGAGGGGCTGGGGGAGAGGGAAAGAGAGATGGAGAAGCAGACTCCTCACTGAGTGTGGAGCCCAACATGGGGCTTGATCCCAGGACCCTGAGATCATGATCTGAACCAAAATCAGATGTTTAACTGAATGAGCCATCCAGGCACCCCTTTCTAAAATACATTCTTAAGAAGGAAAAAGGAAAAAGAAAAAAAGACTTTTCTATAAACCATTTAATTGTGTTCACCTAAAATGGGTGAATTCTACAGTTTGTAAATTATGCCTTAAGCTTTTTTTTAAATAGCTGAAAAGCACAAATCTGAAATTATTCCATTTTATGGGCTTAACAGCAAGATGGACACAGCAGAAGACAGGATTAGTACTTGAAGGTAGGTCAACAGAAAAAATCCAAACTGAAGCAAAGACAGTAAAAAGAATGCAAAAACAAAACAATCTACAAGAAAAGCATAGGAGACAAGGAACACAATATAAAGATATGTGTAACTAAAGTCGCAGATAGAAACATAATGGGGCAGAAGCAGTATTTAGTGAAATAATGGGTGAGAATTTTCTCAAAACTGTTGACATCAAACCACAGATTCATAAGCCTCAGCAAACTCCATATGGAATAAAAACAGACCACATCTAAGAATGTCATAGTCAAACTGCTGAAAACCAAAGAGAGAAAATCCTAAAGACATCCAGAGAAGAATGACCCATAACCTTTGAAGGAGTAACAATAAAACTAATGGTTGACTTTTCAGCAAAGACATTGGAAGCCAGAGGACAGGGGAATCTTTAAACTGCTAAAAAGAAAAAAAACCTGGGGTGCCCGGGTGGCTCAGTCGTTAAGCATCTGCCTTCAGCTCAGGTCGTGATCCCAGGGTCCTGGGATCGAGACCCGCATCGGGCTCCCTGCTCAGCGGGAAGCCTGCTTCTCCGTCTCCCACTCCCCCTGCTTGTGTTCCCTCTCTCGCTGTGTCTCTCTCTCTGTCAAATAAATAAATAAAATAAATAAAACCTTACCAATTGAGAATTTCATACTTAGGGAAAGTATTCTCACGAGCTAAGTCAAAAAGGGCATTTTCAGACAGACAAAAACAATTCGGCACTAGCAAACCGGTGCTACGAAAGATACCGAAGGAAGTACTTCAGCCCAAAGGAAAATGACCCCCAGATTGAGGTACAGAGTCAGAAGGGAGAATAAAAAGCAATGGCAAAGATAAAATCTGTAGGCAAATGTAAAAGCATATTGATTAAACAGCAATAATAATATCTTGAAGACATGCACTGTTGTATATTTCTGTGGAAGTAAACATTTACATATTCTGTGGAAGTACATTTTGTGGAACGTGTAACTGGCTTACAGAAGTAAAATATGGAGGAAAATAGATAATGTGGAATATATAACGGTAGTTATGTATTATGAATATATAACTGGTGTAAGTGTAGTAGGAAAGTGGAGTTAAGTACTTGTAGGATCTTTATTTGGCAAGTGGTAGAAGTACTAATTTAAGAAAACTATAATAAATATTGCAATGTCTAGGGTAGCTATTATGATAGTTACAAGAACAAATAACTTAAAAATCTAAGCTTCAAGGGGAAAGGAGTTAAAAAAAAAAATCCAGTGAATCCCAAAGAAAGCACAAGAGGGCTAAAGGAACGAAGGATAGGACAAGTTAAAAAAAAAAAAGTTTAGCTGTAAACCATACACCATTAGTACTTCTATTAAATCTAAGTGGACTAAACTGATGAAAAGTCAGTGTTGAATGATAAAAAAATAAAACCCCAATATATGACATGCATAAGAACCCAACTATAAGGATACTTTCGGGAAGGCTGAAATTAAATGATGGAACAGTCAGTCTGTGGAAACAGTAAATCAAAGGAAAGCAGATGTAACCATTTATCATACAAAGCAGGCTTTGAGGCAAGAAGTACTACTAGAGCTGAAGAGAAGGACATTTTATAATACAGGACATTTATAATGCCCTTTTGTAATGAAAAACTTATTTACTAGGACGATACAACAGTCCTAAATTTATATGCATCTGATAACAGTCTTGAATACATAGAGCAAAAATTAAGCCAGAAGGAGAAACAGATACACCTTCGTAATTAGAGATTTTTAACATAGCTCACTCAGTAACTGATAGAAAAACAGAAGGAAAAAAAAGCACCCATCCCCCCCAAACACACACTAAGGAATTTGAATAACTCACTTAACCAACCTGACCTGATTGACACTGGAACACTATATCCAACAACAGCAGAATGCACATTCTTTTCAAGTACACATGGAACTTTTAGCAAAGTAGACCATATGCTGGCCCATAAAGCAAGTCTCAATAAATTTCAAAGAAATGAAATAATACAAAGTATGTTCTCTGACCACAGAATTAAATTAGAAACGGACTGAAAGACAGCAAGAGAATCCCCAGAATGAGGAACCAATTATATAGCAAGTGCAAAATAAGACTAAGACCTACATTGAAATTAAAAAAAAATTTAACATATGTGCTTCTTATATGCCAGGAACTATGCTAAGCACTCTACATATATTAACTCACTTAGTCTCCCTAACAATCCTATGAGATGGAGACTATGATTCCCATTTTATGGATGAAGAAATTGATGCACAGGGAGTTAAGAAAGTTGCTCAAGGTCACACAGCTATTAAGCTCAGAGCCAAACTTCAAGCCCAAGGCGCAATATGCAGATCGTGTTCTGCAATCTGCCCAAGTGTTTCTGCTTTTACCTGGGTGGACTTGGTGGCCCAACCCCTGTTGGCTAAGGTCATTGGGTGGCCAGGCCAGCCGAGCTCCAGCGGGAGCAAACCTATTCTTGTCTGTTGTCGGGGGCAGGCTGTCCCTGGCGAGGAGCAGAAGGTAGAGGGCCCAGGCCCGCACAGGCCCTGCCTCCTCCGGGAAGGCTCCCCACCTCGTGCTGCAGCAAGCATTAGCTTTGCCCTGGCGGGCTTTCGTTTCGCCCGTTGGGTGCGGTTCTAAAATGACCGGCAGGGGGCGCAGGCTCCCCTGCTGTGGCTCCCGCGGCTGCAAACGGCCGTGACAGCTGCAGACCCTCGTCAGTTTGGGGAGCCGTCAGCTCAGCTCGGCCGCCTCGCGCGCTTCCTTCCTCTTTATCAGATCTGTCAGGGCTGCCGCGCGCCGCGAAGGCACCTCCGGCCTCCTCCCCACCTTCCGGTGCCGAACGGCCGCTCTCACCCGCGCCTCCGCGCCGGGAGGCGAGGCGGCCCGCGGGCTTCGGCTCCCCGCACAGTCCGGCTCCTCCGCGCGCCCTCGCGGGGTGGCGGGGGGGGGGGATGGCCGCGGGGAGCGCCTGGGCCGCGACGGCCGCAGCCGGTCCGGGCGGCAGGCGGCTGTAGGGAGGGCCAGCGACGCGGCCGCCGCGGGTCCCCGCCGCGCGGACCCGGCTCCCCGAGCCCGGCGGGACACGGTGCGGGGGACGGCGCGGGCGCAGGGCGGGGTCGCGGGGCAGGCGCCCCGCAGGAGGGGTCCGCAGCGGAGCGCGGCGGGCGGCCGTGGTCCCCAGGAGGGGGCACCGTTCCAGGCCCGGCCCCGGCCCCGGCGGGAGGAGTGGCATCCGGTGAGGGGAGCCCCCCGGGGCGGGGGGCGTCCTTCGGGAGAACGACGGCCGGCGACGCATTCCTCATTCTGGTTTGTATACAGTGAGAACGCGCATTCCTCGATTTTTTTCAAGTAATCCTTCTTTCTCTGACTTCCTCAGTCAAATAAGTGTAAATAATTTTCAGTAAACACCATGTGCCAGTTACTGTGTTAAGCTTATATATAACGTACATATAAATATATAAAATGTCTTGATTTATATGTAAATAAAATGTTTCAGATCTTTTAATCTGGTCAACAATCTATTGAGGTAGGGATGACTGTTAACTCCATTTTTTTTTTTTAATGATAAATTTAAGCACAGGAAGGTTCAATACTTTGCCCCAGGCCACGTGCCCAGGAAGGTGATAGAGGCCCGTCTGGCTCCGGAATTTCCCTATGGCGCTGGGTTGGGAGAGGCTCAAGTGGGGACTCGGCAAGGCTGATTTCTCGGCCCAGCGGTGGGGCGGCCCGGAACTCCCCATTTCGACTCTTCCAGGGGGCCATCCAGGGGGCGCAGGGCCGTACCCGGCCCAGCTCCAGCTCCGGGGCGCAGTGAGGTGCTGTGTGCTGGGTGCTCAGCAGCGCTGAGCCTTTCCAACACTAAGTACCGAGTGCACCTCGCGCTTTGGAGGAGGTGTCCTGTCTGATGAGAGGGGGCCTCCGGGAGCTCGGGGAGAACGACAGGGGCCTCCCTACCTCCTTGGCTCAGAGCTAGATGTGCAACTCCCTGCTGTCTGCAGAGGTCACTGTAAGCCAGCAAAATCGTCCTGCTGCTGAGGCGGCGCGGGAGGGTTCCTCACCCAGGGAGGGGCAGAAGAAAAGCCAGGGTATCTCTCCCTTCCCTTCCTTCACTGGAAACCCCGTTAGGTCAACGATGTCCTGTCCTTCTCCTAAATGGTTTACTGCAGAGAGATCATTCTTCACCTCTACACGTGCTTCAAGATAGGGATGGTCCTTAGCAGAGTCTTAAGGTTACCTATTTTAATTATTTTTAAAATTGGACCTAAAGACAAAAAATGTACATAAAGTGAAATGGAGCCCAACTCACTGGTGCATAGTATTGATCTGATTATCAAGAGAGCCTTTTTTTTTTTTTTAAGAAAAATTCTACAGTGTTCTTAAGATACCTACCAACTTGATATTCTGAGCCAACTTTCATTATCAGATGCTTTTCAGAACTCTGAAAAGTGACCAGCAAGCTGCAAATACTCCAGCACCCTTGGCTCATCCAGGAACGAACTAAGGATGAGTGCCTTGCCCACGGCCCCTTAGTTAATTAGTTGCAGTATGAAGACCCCTAGGACAGTGTTCTAGGGACTAGACAACGGGAGGGCCATCAGGTAGGGGCACAGTGGCCCCTGGAACCACAGCTTGATCCCTTCTGCTTGACTCTCAGGGAGTTCCCTGACTTCATAAGGAATGGGTTTAACAAATAATCCTTGGGATCCACAATCTTAATCTCCTGTTAAAACACACTTAGCTATATCAGATGCTCCATTCATTAAAAAAATAACACTGAGTGCCCCCTGGGCACAAGGCCCTGGCTGATCATGAATAAATGGAGACACATGATTTCTGCCTTCCAGGAGCTTCCAGGATCACAAGGGAGAAAAGACATAAACACAAATAACCAGGCAATAAAAGCAGAAGGTGAGAAACGATTCGCAAGAGACTTAAAAGCTCTGTTCATTCCTTCACTCGTGCATATTTATGGAACCTACCTTGCATCGACTCAAAAAGGGAAAATTGCTTTTCACTAGGAAAATCAACAGTATGTCAAGGAGAATACATTCATAAAAGGTTTTTAACCGTTTAAACGATTACCAAAGTGATTCTGCCCGCTGTAAAAATTTTGGAAAGTACAGAAAAAAGTAAAGAAGCACATACACAAATTTCCCCCAAATTCACCACCAGAGGCAACCCCCATTCATGGTGTGTTTCCCCACCTATTGGCTAGGATTTTTTTTTTTTCTTTAAGAATTTTACAGCTGACTTTCCATTACAAATCTATCATATCATAAGCATTTCCTTCATCATCTGGAACTCTCGATTATTATAAGGCTATTTGCCTAACGCTTTCCGTCACATGGATGCATCATAATTGACTCACTGATTCCCCGGCTGAGGGGTGTTTAGGTTGTTTCCAGCTTTCTGTTATCACACATTTACATCGCAATGGGTATCTCTGTGTGTACATCTTTGACCGTCATTCAACTTCCATGTTTCGGAGAAAATAATCAGAAATGTGAACCAGAAGTATGAACCTCCTAAGAGAATTGACACGTATCACCAAGTTATTTGCTGGAAAGTTTCTAAGGAAATGGCTTAAAACGTTATATGGACAGAAAGTAGGAACATTTTTCAGGCTTTTGATAAATATCACCAAATGGCTTGCCAGAAATACCACACTGGTTTACAACCCCCCCCCGCCGCCGCCGCCCCCACCGCCCAGCACTGGGATGGATGCCATCTCGAGCAGTATCTTTGCTAACTTCATGGCATCTTATTGTTATTTGCATTTCTTTGGCCTTTTAGACAGATGGAGCATCCTTTTTCCCCTCCAAGTGTTTACTGGCCACTTATATTTGTTTCTTATTATGTCTTTTGCCTTTTTATCCATGAGCATCTTTGTGTTTTTTTTTATTGATTTATGTGGGTTCTTCATAAATTAAGGGTTCTAACCATCTGTCTGTGGTATTTGCTGCAAACATTCTTTCCAGTTGTTTGTCTTTTAATTTTGCTTGTATTTTTTAATCACACCGGAATTTTTTGTTTTTTTGTAGCACGGATCTGTCAAACATTTCCTTTGTGGTTTCTTCCACAGCTTTGAAGCTTAGAAAGCCCTTCCCTGTGTACAGGGCAGTTGGGGAAGAGAGTTGCCAGGTGAGGGATACAATGGGGCCTTGGCCTGGAGGCCGGAGGTGAGGCAACTCTGGGTGCCCGGATTGGACTCGTAGTTTGGGGACAGATCAGGGACCCTTTTTAAGGCTGTGCTGTAGGGTTCCAGACAGGGGAGCCACTGATAGTTTCTAAGCTGGGAGAAGACATAGGGAAGGGCCTGCAAGAACAGATTCTGTGTCTTCAGGACGAGACCTGAATATTGGAACATCTGAGGTTCACTGTGACCAATATGGAACCTATTCTGGAAAGGTCTTATGGGAAGCCCAAAGTTCATAGCTCAGTGAAACTTGAGAACTCTCTCCTCTTCTTTGTGAGTCTGCAGCCATTTTGGAATTGGAGGGTGATATTTCTGCTCTGAATCTGTTACTATCAGCACTGGGAAGGATCTCCCAGGGCCGCAGATTTCCCTCTTACTTCACAGCAAGGTGATACTTCCTGCTCTGTTTGCCCACGATGTTGCGACACCTTCTCTCTCCCTCACCAGTCCAGGCAGTTCTGTGAACCTTGGGAGTAGGCCTTCACTTTTCTGCCTTTAATGTAAACGGTAGTTGCCATAACCGATTCTGTTAGAGAAACCACACTTGAGCTATTTGTAAAATCTCTGGGAAGGAGTTCTGGGTGGTCAGATTTTTTGGTGAATAAAAAGCGTACTCCTTAGAAGACTATATTGTAGTTTCTGGTTAGACACCCTACAGATATGTATTTTACCTCAGCCCTTTAGTTCATTCCTTTGAAAAGACAGTATAATACATTCTTAGAGGAAATACTTAAAGATGTAAAGATGGCAAATGAAATAAAGATGTAAGGATGGCCAGGAATCCCTGCCCCCCAACACAAACATTTCCGGTTCTTTCCCTCCTGCCTTCCAGTGTTTGTGCGTGCTGTAGGACGTAGATCCTTGTACAGGCTCTCCCATGTCACTGACCAGAGCCTGGTCACAGGTGTCTAGATTTTATACAGTGCATGTAAAATGGTCATTTTAAAACATTTTGTATTGAAATAGGGTGTATATACAGACTAGTAGCAAATGCACAGCTTGATGAAATTTTGCACACTAAACGCACCCATGATCTGAACTAAACAACTCCCAGATCGAGAAGTAGACCATTATCAGCACCTGGGGGCCCCCTCCTGACTGGCCCCAGTTGCTAACCTCCCCCTCTCAAAGGGAACCACTACCCTGATAGCACAGATTAATTTTGAGTGTTTTTTTAATTTAAATTTGTTTTTTTTAAGATTTTATTTTTTATTTATTTGACAGAGAGACAGACAGACAGACAGAGAGCGCACAAGCAGGGGAGCAGCAGAGGGAGGAGTAGCAGGCTGTCCACTGAGCAGGGAGCCCGATGAGGGGCTCAATCCCAGGACCCTGGGATCGTGACCGGAGCTGAAGGCAGACGCTTAACCGACCGAGCCCCCCAGGCGCCCAAGAGTTGTTGTTGTTGTTGTTGTTTAAGTTTTATTTACTTATTTATTTAAGTCATCTCTACACCAGATGTGGGACTCGAACTCACAACTCCGAGATCAAGAGTCATGTGCTCCACCGGCTGAACCAGCCAGGCACCGCAATTTTGAGTGTTTCTGACCTCTTTATCAATAAAATCACAAAGAATGTCCTCTGCTATCTGGCTTCTTTTGCTCAACGTTGTGAAATTCACCCACATTGCCATATGTTGTATGTAGCAGACGTTCCTTCACGTTCCTTGCTGCATGGCATTCCATTGCATGGGGCATCATTTATCCACCTCTGTGGAGCAAGTTACTCCCAAACCTAATGACTTAAAATGACAACATTTATTCATTTATTTTAATTTTTTTCTTTTCTTTTCTTTTTTTTTTTTTTTTTGGTGATCAAAGCATTTCATGGAGGGGTTTTGGGGAAAGGTCAAGGGTCAAGAAGATGATGAGAGCCTATGTCCTTGGCCTGGCCAGGATCTCTTTCCAGCTTCATGGACACCCAGCCACAGCACTTACTCTCTTGGCGTTTCTGTGGGTTAAGAATTTCGGGAGCAGCTCAGCTGGCGGTTCTACCTCACAGTCTTTTTTTTTTAAGATTTATTTATTATTTATTTTTGAGAGAGAGAGAAAGAGTACATGAGAGTGGGGAGGGTTAGAGGGGGAAGCAGGCCCCTTGCCGAGCGGGGAGCCCGATGTGGGACTCGATCCCGGGACTCCAGGATCATGACCTGAGCCTAAGGCAGTTGCTTAACCAACTGAGCCACCCAGGCGCCCTACCTCACAGTCTTTCATGAGGTTGCACTTCAGACGTCAGGCAGGGCCATGTCGTCGGAGGGCTTGACTGGGGGTCCGGGGTCTCCGTTCCCAAGATGATGCGCTCTTGTGGCTATTGGCGGGAGGCCTCAGCACCTCTCCACCTGGGCCTCTCTGTCGTGGGGCTTGCGTTTCTTCATGACATGGTGGCCGGCTTCCCCCAGTGGAGTGATCAAGAGACTGAGGCGAAAGGGCAACGTCTTTCACGACCTCTCCCTGAAAGCCGCCTGTGGTCCCTGCCACCATGGCCCATGGGTCACCAGGTCAGCCCTACTCAGCGTGAGATGTGGCCTCACAAGCGTGTGACTAGAAGGAGGCAGGGCCTTTGTGGGGCCGCATGGGCATTGGCCACCGCGTATGGAGAAACTATTTCTCCATTGCCGAAGATCACTGTTTATAGCATCTCCTGTCACATTGTTGGATTATATGGTATTTGCTGTTGCAGTTAATATTGACACAAACCTCTTTATGCCTACAGCTTCCTAATTCTGCTGAAGTAGTTCTTAGGAATCCATCGCCAGGGATGGAATTCCTGAGTCAAAAGACCGTACCCTGCTTCCAGCTCTTTCGCCACTGTCATCCATTGCTTCTGGACGGATGGTCCTGGTCTTCAGTGCTGCGGGCAACCAAATGGTAGGCTGAGGCCACTTCAGCTTTATCTACAAAACGTTGCACGTGGGACATAAAATGACCCTCTGTCATCAAGAAAATGGCAAGTGATGGACAGCGGTCACTTCTGGGCTACAATACAGTGGTGCTGGGTGGGGGGTCTGTATCGTGAAGAACCGATGACTCTTCTCTAAGAGGCACGAGATAATAGATCCTCTGGATGTATTGTAACCAAACTGGTTTAGAAATTGCATTTTCTGCCACCTCAAGGAAGGGCAGCAGTATATCCGTCTATAAAATGGGGATCATAACACCGAACGCCCAGGATGGTTGTGAAGATTACAGGGATCATGGACGTAGCATTCCTGGCACCTCACGTAGTAGGCGCCCAACAAATGTTGGTTCTCTGGCTCTCTCCCTCTCCCATGTCCTCTTCTTAGTTTAGCAAGTGTCACATAGTTTATGGTCACTGGCTGAAATATGTCCTGTGATACGTCCTTGGTTTCTCCTGGAGGAAAAAAAAAAAGTACAGTATTCTTTTCCTAATTATAACAGTGATACATGTCCACCAAACAAAAATTTGGAAAGTGTGGGAAAGTACAAAGAAGGAAATAAACATTACCCGCAATTTCACGCCCCAGATCTGCCCCTGCGAACATCTGGGTGTGTCTCCTCTGGGGTGTTGGGCCACTTCTGATTCTCAGAATTCTAAGGTGTGGCTCTGGGGCAATGTGACGCCGCTGTCCAGGCCCCAATGACGCCGAGGATGAGGGTTCGTGGGAACCATGGGGTCCCAGCTGTGAGGGGTGTCCTGGAGACCGCCTCCCCTTTGGCGGCCAACCGGAGGCCCACGGGACTCAAGGCACAGTCCTCACCACCCACAGAGAGCAAGACAGGGAAAGCCTGGACAACAAGATGGGCTTTATTCTCCCCTCCTGCCCTGAAAGGCCCTGGCCAAACTCCACCAGACATGGTGTCTCTCCCTGTCTGTGCGCCTCAGGTCCCTCATCTGTCAAAGGAGCAGAGGGCCTTGATTTTCAGGACCAACATTGTGTGACGCCAGAGGTGTATGGGAAGAATAAAGGGCTTTGGAGCTTGCAGGGCCTTACCCAGAGTACACCCTCGTTATTTCTCTGGTGCCCTCAGGGCTTCCCTCTTAGAAAAGAAGAAGGCAAACCTCCTACCAGCCTCCGATTGCGTTGGGACCTGGGCCAGCTCGGGTCGGCCTCCTCAGCTGCCCTTAGAGTACCTGAGTCGGGCCCGCACGCCCTCTGGGAGCTTTGTGAGGGTTAGAAGTGATGCACGACGAGGCCTCCGAGGGGATATCATCCACTGGTCGCACGGTTGCTGGAGAGAGACTGCTCAGGTTCACATGCCAGCGCCACCACTTACTGGCTGTGTGACCTCAGGCAAGTTATGTAACTGCTCTGGGCCTCCCTCATCTCTAAATTGGGAAAGATGATGGGAATAACGTGTGGATTAAATGCGTTAATAGGCACGAGGCCCCTAGAACAGCGCTCGACACACAGTAGGTGCTGTGTGAGTGTTAGTGAAACCAGGGAGGGCCCCGAGGTGTGCTCTTGAGAATTGTGAACCGATCCCCAAAATGCAGATGTGTTTGACATGAAAGTGAAAGTTCTCTTCCCCCACCTACTCTCACTCTCCTGAAGTAACCACTGAACAGTTCAGTGGGCCACCTTCCAGATCTTTCTCTAGGCATACACAATGATCATATGTATCTAGGGTTTTCTTTTATAAACAACACATCATGCAGGTTGCTCTGCAGGTTGCTTTCTCCCTCGGAATGGCATAGGCCTACCTTGGTGTCCGGACGCACAGACACACAGCTGTTCGACTTATGCCTCTAGTCCTCTCCTCGTGGACAATTACGCAATTTCCAGTTTCTTCAACTATACAAAGTGCAGGAAGGATGTTCTTACTCCCAAAGGGGGGTCCCAAGGGGGAGGGGGCACAGGGGACAGAGCTGTGCGTCTGTCGGTGCTCCTCTGGGAGGACCGAGTCAGAGGCGGTGGTGATCCGCCCTTCTGGGCACTGGATTCCGAGTGGCTCTAACGTGTCACCCTGGGAGGATGCTCCCCACACGCTCGAAGCAGGCAAGGGCCTGCCCAGGAGGGTCTCTCTTGGAGAGGAAGACGACCGTGCAGGCTGGGGGGAGGAGAGAATTCAGCTGACCCCGGGACCCCTTTCGCACCATTTCCTTTACAAAAATTATGAGTAAAATCAAAATAGTTCGTAATTTTTGTTATGAAAACTGTCAGATGTACAGAAAAGATGCAAGAATAGTCCAACAGGGGCCCTGGGTGGCTTGTTTGGCTGAGCATCCGACTCTTGGTTTCGGCTCAGGTCATGACCTTGGGGTTGTGAGATCGAGCCCTGTGTTGGGCTCTGTGCTCATTGTAGAGTCTGCCTGGGATTCTCTCTCCCTCTCCCTCTGCCCCTTTCCCTGCTCATGTGTGCATGCTCTCTCTCTCTCTCAAATAAATAAATAAAATCTTAAAAAAAAATAAAGAATAGTCCAACTATTCTCCATACTTACTACCTGGATATAATAGCTGTTGACATTTGGCCATATTTGTTTGCTTATGTACATTATTTCTCCATATCTATATTTCTCCGTATCTGTATGGACATCTGTATCTATACATTTTGTCTGAAACATTTCAAAGGAAGTTGTAAATGTCATGACATATCACTCCTAAATAATCCAGCCTGAGAAAATTAACTATCGTGTTCTAATCTCAACTAATAATAAACTGATTTTCAGATTCCCCAAGTTGTCCTCCAAATATATATAATATCTATACAGTTTTATAAACCAGTGGATCACTGTTCTCTTCCTGCCGGGACCCGTCAGGTAGAGACAGCTTGTGTGGCGCTTTGGGGCAGATTAGAAAATGTGTCTCTTGTGGGTACCGCTCACATGCCAGTGCACAGTCAGGTGGGACTGCAGCCCCAATTCCAGCGGCAGCACTTTGTGCAGTGTACGAGCTGTGCAACCACCCGTGGCGGCCCCGACGGGGAGGGGTGTATTTAGGCTAGCGAAAAAGGGCAGAGAGAGACCATGGCCCGAGAGCAGGCAGGGCAGTCTTAACAGCGGGCTCTCCGCCTCGTGGCAACAGCAGTACTGACCGCTGGTATTTATTGAGAGTTCACTCTGGGCCGAGCCCTGCGCTGAGGGCTGTAGGGAGTGCTCTCGTATTTTCTTCATGCCCCCTGTGGAGGAGGTGCCAGTATCACCCTCACTTTAGGGATGAGAAGACAGGCTCAGAGAGGTTCAGTTACGTGCTCAAGTTTACACAGCTCATAAGGGGCTGAGTCGGGGCTCCATCCTGGGTCTTCCGGCTCTTGGGATTAAGCCTGAAGACTTGTGCCCCACAATGCAATTGTCAGGGGCCTGGGAGCCTAATGCAGGTGATGCCAGGGCTTTGGGGATTCCGTGTAGTGGGTCGGAGGTGGGCGCTGAGCAGTCGGTCCCTCCCTCTCCCCCAGGGGTGTACCCGATGTGCCCCCCATCCCGCCCCATTGAGAACCACTGGGTGGCAAGAGCACGTGCAAATCCAGCCACTGTCACTACTGGGGGTTGCTTGCCAGCCTAAGTCCCCAAGGCAGAAGTCGAGTCACCTGAAGGCTAAATGGGGGGGTCAGGAAGGCATCGGGAACTTGTGACTCGGGCAACGCAGGGCTCAGTCCCGTCACTCCTTGTCCCTGCAGCATCAGACACAGGGGATGGCTGGCAGGAGGGAGGTGTGGTTGGGCGTGGCCCACATGGGCACCCAAGTGTCCTGATCACACTGCCAGCTGAGCAACCTGGGATGGGCTGGGGAACAAGACTCACCCTGGGCTCCCCCTACCCTGGCCGTGACCTTCGGCTTGGGCCTGGAGGGGTTATAGGAGCTGGCAGCCGAGTCAGGGGATCCTGAAGCCTCCGGCTCATGTTCCCAAAAGAAGCAGGGGAGTGTGGTCTGGGAACAGATTCTGAGGCCACCCCACAGGCCGTCCCTCAGACAATGGGCAATTTACTGCACCCCTGCCCAGACGTTGGCACACGTTCTGCGGGCTCAGACTGGCACTCCCTTCTGGAAGAACCCGTTGCTAACTTTGACAAATTCACTAAGAGATTCCGCAGTTTGGATGGGTGGGTGCTCAGAAGGGCTGGGAGGTTTGCCAGATTACCTTTGTCCAGGACAAATGTCTTGCTGCAACCCACATCAGAACTCAGGACTGTTTCTCAGTTGTTAGATAAACGTCGTGTTTTCTACAACTGGACCTGAAAGAAATCAGGCAGGGCTTCCAGGAGATCAGGCAGCGGACCAAAAAGACACTGAGGCTGTGCTTCCTTCTGGTTTGTTTGTTTGGAGGGTGAGGCACTTTGCCGAAATTCTTGGCTGCGGCCCCCAGCTGTGAAGGCTTGGAGGGGAGGAGGGAGTGGCCATGGGTGAGGGGAGCACTGCTGGAAAGTACGGTGGGTAGTGTCAGGCTGAGCGAGAGATCTGTGTGGAGATGGGGCCCCCAGACTCCCAGAGAGGAAATGGAGCGGCCAGCGGTGAGCTCAGAGTCACAGCTCGAGGCAAGGCACAACTGAGTGGACACACCAGGCATCTCTCCAGGCCACCTTCATCCCTCGGCCTGGTGACAGAACCTGCATTTCCCCTCCCCCATGCTCAGCAGTGGATGCACTGTCCCCCTTGTCATCACTGTCATGCACCCCCAGTCTCCCTTTCTGACTGCCAGTCTGGGTGGCACGCAGTGACACCGGATCCCTCAATTGCACGAGGCCTAACCCCAGAGCAGACCCTTACCCTTCTTCCTTACCCTTTGCTGCTCCCTGACCACTCCTGCCCCGGCTTCCTCATTGCTTTTTCCCTTCCCATCTCCTTGGCACAGGCCCTCCCAAGGTCACCGCCAATGATAAAAAGAAAAATAACGCCAGGGCGCATGGGTGGCTCAATCGGTTGGACGTCCGACTCTTGGTTGCGGCTCACATCACGATCTCAGGGTCGTGAGATCAAGCCCCGAATCGGGCTCTGTGCTGGCCGTGGAGCCTGCCGAAGATTCTCTCTCTCCCTCTGCCCCTCCCTCCCAAACAAAAACAAACAAAAAAAGAAAAATAATGCCTCCCATTTACCGGGACTGTACCAGGCACAGTGCTAAGTGCTTACAAGCATCACTGGGCCCTCCCGCAACTCCGCATGGGGGGAAAAGCGGTCTCTTGCTGCAGCCCAGGTGGGCGGGGAGCCGGCAGTTTTGGAGAACATGGAGGCCCTTTCCATGGTAGCTCCAGAAGCTCCCTCCACCCACCCAAAGGAAAAGAAATTAAAGTCAGCAAATGGGTATGTGTGTGTGAGAGAGAGAGACTATGTCTTGTACCAGACTCAGCTCCCAGGCCCGAGAAGGGGACAGTGGGGAACAGGAAGTGAGATCGGGCTCCCTGCAGGTGACCATGACTCTGGGTGTTCTGCAGGAGCCCAGCGGGGCATCCCCACCCCCCTCCACCACAGTGGCAGCCTCTCTTCTCCCTCATTGCCCATGGTTCCAGACCATGGAAGGTTCTATGTGAAAGGACTCTTCTGGGGATGGTTCCAGAGCTCTACCTTGTAGGGTTTGCTTTCTTCCCCTGATGTCTTTTTTGCCAGCACGGCTCTCTTTCTGTGTGCACGCATGTGCACAGACACACGGACGTTCTTACCCACCTGTCTCCCATCACCTGCATCTCCCCTAACTCAGTCCCCTAGACTTTCCGGAGTCGTCCTCGTTAGCAGCCCGTGTGATTCCTCGTGCAAGGGGATTTAGTGCTTCTCATAAAACTCCACTTCACCTTGTTTTCTTTTCTCCTCTCTCTCTCGGCCCCTGGCCGCATAGCCTGTTTTTCTCCCGTGTTTGGCCAGATATATAAAATAATACATCCACTGTGCAGGAGGAAATGACCCTCGGGTTCGGGGGCTTTTTTAATGTGGCCTGAGCACGGCTGATAGCTCTCCACGTCCCCCGTTTGACCCTTTCCCGATCTGAGTGCCCGGGCACCCGCGCTAGGCCCCAGGCACTTCGGGCCTTGCATTGCCCCTCGGTTTCTCACTGGGCTTCACCTTGCTTCCCCTCTGCCTATGGACTTCCTCTGGATGTGGGTTTTTTCTTTATAGTATAGGGAGAAATGTGTGTTTGCCTCTGAAACTATCAGCAGTCTAGACATGACGATCCCCCTCTCTTCTTGTCCGAATCTGTCTCCCGGCAGGACTCATGGGACTGGCACGTCCCGGAGCAGCTGTCCCTTTCTCATGCCCCCTTCTAGAATGTCAGGCCGCCGCTGGAATCTCTACCACAACAGGAGGCCCGCCCTTCGCAAAGGTTGAACGAAGGAGTGAATGAATGAACGAAAAGACGGAAGCTGTGCTGGGCGGTCTGTCCCCAAGTGGGCCTCTGATCCCAGAAGACGTGGCTTCAGCCATCCCGGAGCTGGAAGATCCTGCTTTGGGATGTGGTCCCGCTCCTTCCTCCTGCGTGACCTTGGGCAGATGTCTTTACCTTTTGGAGCTTTAGTTTGTCCCTTTATTTGCAGTGTTTTATTATTGTTTTTTTGGTGACAGAAATGTACTGGGGTCCTACTTCTGTACTGAACATATACACATATAAATAGCATATAGACTCCATGTATGGAACTCTGTAGCGGGCTGTGAGGATTTTGATGCCCATCTTACAGATGAGGAAGCCGAAGCCTGAGAGGTGAGTGGCCCATCTTCCATGCCAGCAAAGGCGGCCGTAGACCCCTGAACCCTGTGGGGACTTGTTGGTCCCTAAATGGACATTGGTCACAACAGCCACCGGGCGGGCAGGGATCCCGGGGGCTGTCTCTGCACAAGGGGGGGGGGTCAGCCTGAAGAATGGCTTCACCGGGACCAAACTTATCACATCACAAGATGTTTGGCATCAGAAAGACCGGGGTTTGTGTGCCAGCTGCGCCACTTCCTGGCTAAGGGACCTCAGGCAAGTCCCTTTACTTCTCGGGGCCTCAGCTTGCTCATCTTTGAAAGGGGTGAGAAACTACCTTTCAGGCTCGTGTGGATTGAGCATGTGGCGGAAACAAAAACAGCAGGTAACCTGTAAAGAGCTGCTTCTTCATCCCGGAAATGAGCATCTGTAATGGACCTGCTTCCTGCTAGGCCTCTCCCCGGCAAGCATGACAGAGAAGGTCGTGGTCCCCGGAGGTGACTTTCCAGGGGTCGGAGCCGGACGGCCAGCCGGGAAGCCAGGGAGAGAGTCTGGAGGACGGTGGCAAGGGCGACGCAGTGGGGCGCCGGTGTGGCTGGGCCCAGGAAGGCCTCTCTGGGCGGGTGGCATCTGGACGCAAGAGGTCCATGGCTGAAGCTCTTTAGGACACGTGTCATAAATAGAGGGACAGCCCTGAGGAAGGGAAAAGCGGGTCTGGCTAGGGACAAAAGGGGGCCAGGGCTGGAATCTGCAGGGCTCGAGGCGTCGAGACACGGAAGACGGTAGGTGGCTTTCCCAGGGCTGCTGATGTGACTCACGGTCCCCACCCTGGCCGAGGGTCCGTTGGGTGGTGCCTGCGTACAAAGTCTCAAGAGGTGGGCCTGTGCTTGAGGACATGGGTCCTTTTCTTGAAACAGAGAGAGCTTCCCAGGCTGGATGGGCTGGAGAGAAAGCAGGAGGGGTCCCCAGGCAGGGCCCCTCAGGGGCGGGATTAGGCACCTGCCTGAGTCCCTCATGCGTCTGACCCTGACGGGAAGATGGGGGGGGCGGTTAACGGGCAGGAACGGGGCAGGGGAGGAAAGCAGGGGGCAGCAAGGGGGCGACAGGAGCCCTGAGGTCCAAAGGTGCAGGGAGACGTGGGCAGGCCGGGCAGGTGCCTGGAGCTGGACCACAGAGGCTCAAGGACACATTTGCAGATTGGCTCTTGAGGCTGCCTCCAGTACCCCACACGCAGGGGTTGGCCTGCTCAACCCAGAGATCCTGCATCCTCAAAAAAACCCCCAAAGGTCCAGTGCGCATTCACTGACCATGAGCCTGAGCAAAATGGATCTTTCTAGAAATGTCATTTTCTCCCCACTGCAATTGGTCTGATTGAAGGTATTTTCGCTTTTAAGCTCCCCGGTCGTTGGCTTTGTCCTTCTGAATCCCAACTTCCCATCTTTCTGGCTGTGCAGCATTGGGCAAGCGGCACCACCTCCCTGTGCCTCTGTCTCCTTGGCTGTAAAGCAGAAGCCAGCTAAAGGCAGGGCAGCTGGACGAGGTCTGTGACTACGGTGATAACGGATGCTCAGCTCCAGGCATATTCATTCGCAGACCAACTGCTGTTCTCCGAGAGGGGTCCGGGGCTTGCCCAGAGGGCTGGGACCGGCCTTCCAGGTGCCAGCGCAGCTCGGGGGACAAAGAGCTTTGTGTTGGCCACAGCAAACTGCAGCTTCAGTTACCCTCCTTGGTCACAGCGTGGGGAGGAAGGGGAGCCCGGGGGGCAGACGAAGGAGGCTGCAGAGCTTGAGCCTCCGTGGGGGCCCAGACAAGGGACAGCCATCGCGGAGCTCAGAGTGGCCGTGCTCTGTGACGATGAAGTCCGCAAGCTCCAAGACACGGCAGTCGTGCTCCTGGTCCAACCCCCGCCTCCTGCCCGCCGCAAAAGCAAGCACAGGGGCTTCACTGCTCCAAGGGTGGGCGAGTAGCGTCAGCATCTCCTGGGAGTGGGTCAGAAATGCAGATTTCCAGGCTCCACCGCAGTCCTACCAAATCAGACTCTGCCCCCCTCACAAGAGCCGCGGGTCATTTGTGAGCTAAGTCTGAGCAGCGGTGGTCTAGGGGGCAGTGTCCCGCACAGCCTTGTCTGTGGCAGGTGTCCCTCGCTGGGGGATGGGGAGGGCGTGCCACAGCTGGAGGCAAGGTGGCCGTGTGCCCGCGGGGACACACAGGGATCCCACGTCGTGGGCTGAGCAGAAGAAGCAGGAATGGGGACGAGAACCCACGTACTAGAAACACGCACATGGAAAAATAACAGACAGGACAGCGTTGGGACAGTTGGTGGAAGGAATGTGGACTGTATGTCAGGGAACAGTGTTGTGTCATGTGAACTCTCCCGAATGTGATCGCTGTTCCGGGTTAGGTAATACAACGGTGCTTGTTCTCCGGAGGCGCCCTCGACATCCAGGGCTGAAGGGTCCTCATGTGTGCAGCAGACGTCCATATGGGTCCGTCCAAAATAAAGTACACTGGTACGTGGAGAGAGAGCACATACAGCAAAATGTTAATAACTGGTGAATCTAGGTGAAAGGGACATGGGAGTTCATTTTGTTTTTCTTGTTGTCTTTTTGAGGGCTTACATTTTTTTTTTCAAATTTAAAGTAAGATAGAATACTAAAAAATTCCGCACAACACATTTGTGCCAATTTAAGGCAATATGTATTTTATGAGAACAGAGAGAACCGGAGAGACTGGCGAAGTGTCCTCTCAGGGAAGGGGAAGCAAGTGAGAGGCGGGCCTTGCTGACTGGGGCACCTGGGACTCAGGAGGGTGACGGGTGTGACACTGAGGGGCCTGGCCCCCGGAGCCCTTTCCTCACCTGTGAACAGGGGAGCAGGGGACCCATATGGACGTCTGCTGCACACATGAGGACCCTTCAGCCCTGGATGTCGAGGGCGCCTCCGGTATTACCTAACCCGGAACAGCGATCACATTCGGGAGAGTTCACACGACACAACACTGTTCCCTGACATACAGGTGAGCAGGGGTACCTTGCCACGAGGCTTGCGGCTCTAGAGTTGGAAGGACCCTTTACACAGTTGCTGGGCCCATAGTGAGAACTCAGCGAACTGGGCTGTCCCGGTGCTGGGTCCTCCTGTCCCAGGATCACAGACTCTGGATGTCAGAGAATCCACCCCTCCGTCCTGCGACTGAATCACCTTTACGGAGTCCTGCTGGCCAGCGCCCAGCCTCTGCTTGATCTCCTCTTAATGACAGGACACTTACTCTCAAAGCAGTTCATCTCATCTCAGGTTGGTATATTGGCAGCTCTTTTTTTCTTTTTTAACTTTTTTTAATAAAAATCGAGGCATAATTGACATACCACATTATGTTAGTTTCAGGTGTACAACATAATGATTCGATCTTTGTATAGATTGCAGATGATCACCTCAGTAAGTCTCGTTAGCGTCTGTCGCCGCACATAACTACAATTTTTTTCTTGTGTTGAGAACTTTCAAGATCTAGTCTCTTGGCAACTTTCAAATATGCAATGCGGTATTATTAACGGTAGTTGCCATGCTGTACATCACATCCCCATGACTTGGTTATTTTATGACTGGAAGTTTGTACCTTTTGACCCCTTCTCCCGTTTCACCCGCTCCCAACCCCAACCTCTGCACCGCCAATCTGTTCTCTGTATGTGTGAGTCCGGTTGTTTTTTGTTTTTTAGTATTTTTTAGAATCCATATGTAAGAGAGATCATACAGTGGCTGTCTTTTTCTGTCTGGTTTATTTCATGTAACCTAATGCCCTCAAGGTGCATCCATGTGGTTGCAAATGGCAAGATTTCCCTCTTTGTTATGACTGAATAATATTCCCTTGTATATATAGATCACATCTTCTTTATCCATTCATCTGTCGATGGACACTCAGCTTATTTTCCATATCCTGAGTGTTGTAAATCATGCTGCAAAGAACTAGGAGTGCAGATATCTTTTTTTTAAACTAGTGTTTTCGTTTTCTACAGATAAATACCCAGAAGTGGAATTACTGGATCATGTGGTAGTTGTATTTTTAATTTTTTGAGGAACCTCCATACTGTTTTCCATGGTAGCTGCACCAATTTGCATTCCCACCAACAGTGTGCAAAGGTTCCCTTTTCTCCAAATCCTCCCCCACACTTGTTATTTCCTGTCTTTTTGATAATAACCATTCTGACAGGTGTAAAGTGATATCTCATTGTGATCTTGATTTGCATGTCCCTGATGATGAGTGATCTTGAGCATCTTTTCGGGAGCCTATTGGCCATCTGGATATCTTCTTTGGGAAAATGTCTATTCAGTTCCTCTGCCCATTTTTTTCAAATTAGATTGTTTGTTTTTTTACTATTGAGTTGTAGGAGTTCTTTATATATTTTGGATATTAACCTCTTATCAGATATATGATTTGCAAATATTTTCTTCCACTCAGTAGGTCATCTTTTTGTTTTGTTGGTGGTTTCTTTTGCTCTACAGAAGCTTGATGTGGTCCCACTTGTTTATTTTGGGTTTTTTTTTTTTGTTGTTGTTGTTGTTTTTGTTAGTATGGCGTCAAGTCCAAAATATTATCACAGAGACCAATGTCAAGGAGCTTACCATCTATGTTTTTTTTCTAAGAGTTTTATGGTTTCAGGTCTTACATTCAAGTCTTTAATCCATTTGTGTTCATTTTTGCGTCCAGTGTAAGATAGGGGTCTAGTTTCATTCTTTCGCGTATGGCTCTCTCATTTCCCAGCAGCAACATTTGCTGAAGAGCCTGTCGTTTCCCCAGTGTGTATTCTTGGCAGCTTTGTCATAGATCTATTGACCATATTTGTGTGGGTTTATTTCTGGGATCCCCATTGTGTTCCATTGATCTGTGTGTCTGTTTTTACATCAATACTATAACTGTTTTGATGACTGTAGCTTCGAAATCAGGACATGTTATGCCTCTAGCTTCACTGTTCTTTCTCAACTGCCGGTTCTTTCTGATATGGAGTCCAGCTTTGTGTACTGGGGGTCCCCTCCCATGGAGTCCAGCCCTTTCTCTTGGCACCGCACGGAGCACTTCACAAATCTGGTCCACAGGCAAGTTCCAGCCGCCCTGGTCTTCTCTCCGGTCCCTCTAGCCATCCCTCCTGACGCTCCAGGTCCCCCACGCTTCTTCCCTCCCACCTCCCAACCTTCTTCTTTGTCCGGATCCTTCCACCCCGCAGGCCTGAACACAGACTCTGGGTGCAGAATGCAGATAAGACTTTCCCTTTTATGGGGTGGACTTAACTGATGCCATGGCTCCCCTTTGCTCTTACCTTTCTCTGGGCGCCCTAAAAGGCCCAGCTTTTCTGCAACATAAAGGTGGGGCTCCTGGCCTGCCTCCCTTCCTCCCTTAGCCAGAGGAGGGGCAGCCTGAGTCTGCCACGTGCCAGGAAGACCAGAGGAGACCCCAGCCAACCATAGGCATTTGTAACTGAAAATGTGTTTTTTTTCCCTCTTTTCTTTTAATTAGAAAATAAAACAAGTTCATCAAAAAAATGTGAAACAGTTCAGAAGTGGACAAAGTAAAAAGCAGTGTCCTTTCCTCCTCCCCCCTCCCCCCCCCAATCGTAACCTGTGTCGACAGTTTGGTGTGGTTCCCTCCGGGCATTTTTTCCCTTCCATATGTGAGTAAGTATTTTTTTCTTTCCTCCCAGAGGGCACACTACACAGATAGCTCATTTATCGGGGTGATGTTTCCATGTTAGCACATAGAGCCCCAACCCATTTCTTTCCTTATGCTTTAAGTGACGTATTAAAGACAACTTTATTAACTATTCTTGGAACAATGGTATGCCTGCAGCCGGCACACGAGCAGCATGATGGGTTTCAAGTGAAAAGCACATTATTTCCAGTGCAGACCCCTGTCCCACCCCAACACGGACCCCTGCTCAGAGTTCTCTATGCACACCTTAACGAGGGCTCCCTTGTGGAAATGCCACAGGCCGAGATCATTCCGTGTACGGTCTCGTGGCTGCCCAGGGCCACAAGGGGTGGGCACGCCACACTTGTGACTAACCTCCTGCTGATGACACTTAGGTCATCCTTAGCTTTTCACTTTTAGACAAGGCTGCAGGCCTCCCGCTGCCCAGATGCCCTTAGGTCCGTGTAGGAAACATCCCGAAATGGGCTGGCTGGACCAGAGCCCATTGGCTAGACCCAACTGCAATCAAGCAGGTGCACAGTCCCATCGGTGAACGCGATAACACAGGAGGGAAAAGAGCACCGGACCAGGAGCCGAGACACCCGGGTTCCAGCTCCAACTCTGCTGCTCCCCTGCTGGGAATTCCAAAAAAGTCACTTTCCCTCTCTGGGCCCGTTTCCTCACCCTCAAATGGGGATGCTGGCCCAGAGGGCAGTGGAGGCCTTGCCTGCCTTGCAAGCAGGACCCCAGTCTCTAAAAGTGGGGTGAGAGGACCCTTCTCCAGCTCTCTGTGCAATTCTTCCTTGTGATCTGGAACTGACTCTCTCTGCTCTGGGTAACCATGGAAGGGCTCTTGGACTTTTCCGGTGGTTGGTGTTGGGACTGGGGGTTCGGTTTCTGTTCGAGGACCTGTCTGCGTGGGGCCGGTCTGTGGCCCCCTCCAGAGAGAAGTGGCGCTGGGACGAGAGGGGGGCCGTGGATGCCTGGGGGAGAGTGTCAAAGGACCTTACAAAGGCCCTTCCAGATCAGCCTCCCATCAATTACTTGAAGTCCTGTCACACGACCGCAGGAGGGTCTTCTGTCGTTTAGGGTCCGACCAAGAAACAGAAACACGCTAGGTATTTCAGACAGAGAGACTTATACAGGGAGTTAGTTCCACAGGTCATGGGAGAGCTGAGAGCCGAAGAGTCAGCCCAGAGATTAGCTGGTGCCCTGGGGATTGAGGGAGCAATCAAGGGGATGCACTCGATTGCAGTTGGGTGCTCTGCCCTGGGGTGGCGGGGTCCGCAGAGCCCGGAAGCCCGGGCTGCCTGGTGCCAGGTGGAGGCTGCTGCGTGGGAGCTGGACCACGGCGGGGATGCAGCTGCTGCTGGCCATCTCACTTGACGAGAAAGATTCCAGCTTCTGTCTCTATCCCTCTCTTCCGTCTCCCCAGACCCTGCCTCGCCTGGATGGAACCGCGCTGGCAACCCCCTGGCAAGGGAGTCTGGGACATGCAGCCCACAGACACCGGCCCCCTGCCACACAGGCAGGAAGGTGTTGGAGGCGAGAGGCCTGGGACTGGCCCTGTGACGACTTGTCCTTAAATGCTTCAGGTGTTGGGGAGCTCACTCTCGAGCTCTGGAAGGAGCAGCAACAGTCCATTTCGTTGCCAGCTGAGTATGAACGTTGGCTCAGAATAAGGAAGAAATTTCCCTGTGACTCCCCACCTAAGCCGAGGGATCCATCTTTGGAGCATCAGCCCTTTGTGTAGTAGGACAGTTGGCTGCCTCAAGCCTCCTGGCTTTGCTCACGCTCTCGTATCTGCCAGGAAAGCCCTTCCCACCCTCCACTGCTTGGCTACTTTACCCATCTGATGAGATCGAGCTCTTCCAGGAACCTTCTGGCACACCCTGTGCCCTTCTATAGCACCTGAGACTTCGTTCTCTGTTTGGCACTAACCATGTCACGGTAAACGTGGATTTCCGCGTTTGGCCCCCCTGACTCACTGAGGGCACGGAGACTGATGGCCTTGGGCAGCATCACATTACAGAGACACCTCCAGTGTGCCGAGCCTACCAGAACTTTGCAGACGTGATCTAACTTAATCCTCCCAGTGACCCTGAAAGTAGCTATGATTAATCCCCAGTTTTCAGCTGGAGGATCTGTGCAGAGCTGGGATTTGAACCCAGCTTCTTCTGGCTGGGAAGCCACGTTCCTTAGCCGTGGGCCACGTGGTCTTGTCACGGCACAGCTGGGCAGGGGGTGTGACTGCCTCAATGAGACGTTTTCGGTTCGGCTTCTGGCGCCTCATCCCCCACCCTCTGTCCCAGCCCCTACGTCAGCCCCTCGCAGACGAGGATGCCGTTCCCATGGCCACTTCTCCATTCTGAAATGACCAAGCGGCCAGGCTGGGACGGCGGCTCTAACCACAGATTGACAGATGTTTCCATGTGTGGAAGTGGGGTCTGAGTCTTGAGGCGCTGTGTTCGCTGTTCCCTTTTCGGCTCTTTTCCTTGGGCGACGTGGCCCATCATGGTTTCGTGGCCCTGATGTGTTTCCCATGTGTACTGCTCACAATCTTTAGAGTGTTCTTAACAGTCCTTTTTGTGAGCACAGCACGTTCCAGTTTGCAGAGCCTGTTTATACATATTAGCTCATTGGATCTTCCCAGCAAACCTAGGACGGGGCTTACTTGACAGATGAGGGTTCAGAGAATCTAAGAAATGACAGCAACAACAGTTTGCAGCCCTTGGCTGAACTCTTAGCATGCGTCCCTGAAGCACCGTGCTAAACCACGTGACGCAGCCGTGGGAGGCGGGTAGCGATATTATTCCTATTCTAAAAGTAGGGAACTTGAAGCTCAGAGAGGATAGCTGACTTGCCCAAGGTCACAGAGCAGCAAATCCAGACCCATCTCTTAATTCCTGGTCCAGTGTTCTAGCCAACTCTTGAGAACAGCTGTAAAACTGAGCAAAAATGCATTGCTATATCTCAACAAATCTATGACATCACTGCATACAGACACACCACTATTTTATATGCCATAGGAAATAAAAATGCTGTCAGTTAGGCTAAGACAATACTTTCTTATCACTTAGACTTTTTTTATTTCACACTTAATAAAAGAGCTCCTTTAGATTTAGGTGCATAACATACAAGTATCACTCTTGTACATACATAAAAGGAACATTTATATGAAAAAAGTGATATGAAATTTACACAAAAATGTACTTCATCACATTCAAAATCTGGCTCTGAGTCAGAATGACCAATGCCTGTGCTTTTTTTAAAAAAAGATTTTATTTATTTATTTGACAGAGAGAGACACAGCAGGAAAGGGAACACAAGCAGGGGGAGTGGGAGAGGGAGAAGCAGGCCTCCTGCTGAGCAGGGAGCGTGACACGGGCCTCGATCCCAGAGCCCCGGGATCATGACCTGAGCCGAAGGCAGATGCTTAACCGACTGAGCCACCCAGGCGCCCTTACCTATGCTTTTTCAAACAATATTCTCCTCTATGTCAGCAAGTGTTGGTGATTTCTCTCTCTCTCTCCCTTTCCGTTTTTAAACGCATTTTATTCAGCAAAAGCTTACATATAATAAAGTGCACAAATCATAAGTATATCTGATGAGTTTTTATCTATGTAAATATACATCTGTGATCATTGGTGGGCTGATTGTTAAATATTTAGGAATTGTGCAAACCAGCTTTTAAACTGTTTATTGTTCAAAATCAGCCATCGTGGGAATATTTACACCATGGAAACTGGCAAATGCTACAATTCTGGGCTTTTTTCTCCCTCAGGGACCAGTTTACCAGCACAGTATTGAACTACCACTGGGTTTAGGAGAGAGATTTCCAGCACCCCCTAGAAGGCTAACTTTATGCTCTCCCTCACCCCCCTGCCACAAGCTAACCATTCTGAAGCAGCTTTTCTTCTAAGAATCCGTAGGTGGACTGATGGCCGCAGGTGCCAGGCCCTCCAAGGGCTCTGCATTGTGCAGTGCTCCCCACTTTTCACTCCCACAGGAAGAATGCTGCTAAACACGTCTGCTTGCCCACGTCCCCTGCCCTGTACCCACAGCCGTCTGGTTCCTAGAGGCAAAGAAGAATACTTCTGTATTGTCTCCAGGATTTATTTTTCCCAAGCCACAGAAACCCATACTAGAGAGATGCTTGGCTTGAGAACTCCATCCAGAGGGCCCCTGGCCAATAGCCCTGGTAAGACACCACCCCAGTTTTCAGAGATAGTAAAATATGGAAAATGGCGCCTCTTAGAACTGCTGAAACACTGAGCACTATTTCCCTTCTGAATGTCTTCCTTTCTGGTTTCCTTTGAGAAGCAGCTCAGCTTGGCGATTGAGCCTATAAAGATGTGCCTGCGTTCCCTGGAGGCCAGCGATCTCACAGGGTGAGCAGGGTCTGCCCGCTTCTCTGGGGTCAGCCCCGAGCTGGAAAGAGAACCCGAACCCAGCAGGAAATCTCGGCGTTGCCACCAGCCTGCTTCTGGACGTCTCTGGGGATTGCTCAAAGTGTACCCTTATGGGGTGGCACCTTGGATACACCCCTGTGATGACTGTTTCAGGGTCAGCATCGTCTTCTCCACCCGGCAGTGACCTTCTGCGACTGGCTTTTAATCACCCTTGGGCTCCCGCAGAGCCCAGCACCCCCCCGACATGGGGCAAGTGCCCGGGATATATTTGGATGAGTGAGCAGATGACAGAGCAGGGAGGGAGAGACTTCATCCTGAAGGCCCGTCTCACTGCCCTTGAGAAAGTCGCTTCTCTGTCAAATCCACAGGGGCACTTGAGATGACCACGCAAAATGGCTTCGCAGGAGCTCTGCGGGCTTAAGAACATGAATCATGTGACCCCTTCGGAGAAGTCAGGACTCACGTGCTATTTGAGTCCTTGCCCTGGGCCCGGACACAGAGCACTTTGCATGAATCCCTTCAGTGCTTCTCAAAGTGTGGGCCACAGACCAGCAGTGTCAGCATCCCTCCGGAACTTGACGGAAATGCAAATTCCTGGGCTCCTGCTGAATCTGAAACCCTGGGGATATGGCTAGTAGTTTGTCTTTGACAAGTGCTCCAGAAGGTTTTGCTGAAAGCTAACATTTGCAAATCACGGCATGAGCTCACCATCAACACAGGGTTCGATCCCATGACCCTGAGTCTGCCCACCAGTCCTGTGAGGTAGGTACTGTTATCATAAAGAGCAAAAGCCTCGGTCATGCGGCTTGGTCCCCCACATGTCCAGACTGGAAGACAATTTTTTTTAAAAAAGGTATCATTCCTACACCATACAATTAACCCTTTTATAAGGTGTACCATTCAGTGGTTCTTAGTATAGTCATGAGGTTATGCGATCATTACCACTCATGTTCATTGCCTCCAAAGCAATGTTGTACCTTTCAGCAGTCACTGTGCATCACCCCCTCTCCCAGCCCCTGGCAACCTCTCATCTACTTTCCATCTCTATGGGTTTGCCTATTCTGGACATTTCATATAAATGGAATCCTATAACTTGTGGTCTTTTGTTTCACTGAGCATCATGTTTGCAAGGTCTATCCATGTTGTAGCATGTGTCAGTCCGTCTTTCCTTTGTGTGGCCGAGTAATATTCCGTTGTATGGAGAGACCACATTTTGTTTACCCATTCACCCACTGATGGGCTTGGGTTGTTTCCACCTTGTGGCTATTGTGAAGAGTGCTCCTGGGAATATTTGTGTACAAGTGCTTGTTGGAACACCTATTTTCGATTCTTTTGGGCATATATCTAGCATTAGAATTGCTGGATCATGTGGTAACTCTGTGTATAACTTTCTGAGGAACTGGCAGACTGTTTTCCAAAGTGGCTGAACCATTTTAAATTCCCACCAGCAGTGTATGAAGGTTCTAATTCCTTCACATCCTTGCCAACATTTGCTGTTTCCTTATTTTTTCCCCTTTAATTGTAGCCGTTCTAGTGGATGTGAAGTGGTATCTCATTGCACTTTTGATTTGCATTTCCCTCATAATTAGTGATGTTGAGCATCTTCATGTGCTTGCTGGCCATTTGCGTATCATCTTTGGAGAGATGTCTATTCAAGTCCTTTGTTTATTTTTGAATTGAATTTTTTTGTTGTTGAGTTTAGGAGTTCTCTGTATATTCTGGATATTAATCTTGTATATCAGATATATGATTTGCAACCATTTTCTCCCATTCCATAGGTTGTCTTTGGACTCTGTCAATAGTGTCTTTTGCTGCACAATTTTTTTTTATTTTGATGAAATGCAATTTATCTATTTTTTTTCTTTTGTTGTTTGTGCTTTCATTTCATATCTAAGAATTCAAGGTCATGAAGATTTAACCCCTATGTTTTCTGTTTTCTTTTTTTCAAGATTTTTATTATTTATTTATTTATTTATTTGGGAAAGAGAGAGCATGAGTGGGGGGAGGAGCAGAGGGAGAGGGACAAGCAGATTCTGTGCTGAACATGGAGCCTAACACAGGGTTCGATCCCATGACCCTGAGATCATGGCCTGAGCTGAAATCAAGAGTTGGATTCTCAACCGACTGAGCCACCCAGGTGCCCCAACCCCTTTGTTTTCTTCTGAGAGTTTTATTGCTTCCGTGTTTACATTTAGGTCTTTGATCCATTTTGAGTTGATTTTTGTATATGGTGTGAGGTAGGGGTCGAAACTCATTTTTTTCATGTGGGTGTCCAATTGTCCCAGCACCGTTTGTTGAAGAGACTAGAAAGAGACAATGTTTTAAAGAAAAATGTCAAGTAAAATACTAGTGTAGCTGATATAGCAAAAAGTGGGAAGGTGGTACTTGAGTGGGGAGATGTTCTTTCTAGTGGATTCTTGCTTCTTAAGTATTTCCTCTGTCCTGAGGACATGCTCTGTTCACTAAAAGATGCCAGGACTGAGGTGATTATGGCCACTGGTCTCCTACCCAGAGGGGCAACTTGGCAAGACCCCAGCCAGGTTTCCCCTTCTCTGCTTTTTCTAGCCCTACATCTATGAACAAGGGGTCTCTGGGAGTAAAGAGGAGTGATCTCCCTCACTTGCTCACCCAGTACCCGGCTGCTCCCTCCTCTTCCCCTAACTGGACCTTGGTCCAGCTGCCAGGCCCAGCACCTCTCCCATCTGGCCAAATGCATTTCCAAAAACAACCTCAAGAGCATTTGGATATGTTTTCTTGCCTGGACTAATGACACTTCTGTCCACATCCTGGGCCCAAGTTCCCATTGGGTGGGGTGGCAGTCCTCACCTCCTGAAAGTTGGTGGAAATGTGTGGTTTTTCCTTTTCTCATTTTGCTTTTGGAACATAAGTACCTTTCCAAGTCTCTCTGGCCAAAAGATGACAGTGCAGGCCTTTTGGCCTCCCTGCCCAATCCGAGTGTCTCCATGTGTTGCCCATCTTCCCATCACCCACACGGTTCCAGGTGTATTCATTTCCTAGACTATCAATACAAAGTGCCACACACTGGGTGGCATAAAATACCAGAAATGTATTCTCTCACAGATTGAAGACTGGAAGTCCAAGACTGAAGTGCCCTCGGAGTTGGTTCTTTCTGGAGGCTCTGAGGGAAAATCTCTTCCATGCCTCTCTCTTGGCTTCTGATAGCGGCTGGCAATCCTTGGTGTTCCTTGACTTGTAGAACATCACTCCGGTCTCTGGTCTTCTCCCTATGTTTCTGTCTCCGTGTCTTCTCCTCTTACAAGGACACCATTGGATTAAAAGCCCACCCGACTCCAGTATGACTTAATCTTAACTAATTACATCTGTAGTGATCCTATTTCCAGATTAGTTCTCATTCTGAGGTTCCGGGAAGGGCATGAATTTTGGAGGGGAGACTATGCAATCCATGGCACCAGGCAATGCCAAGGGCATAACTGGGAAAAGGCTGTAGCTGACACTCCGTTTCTGAGAGCCTCCTGTGTGGTTCTGCTTCTAACAGCCTGCACCTGAGCCTGGGAGTTAGCGCTGACATGTAGCACTTCTTCCTCCATATGACGGGGGTGACCAGATGTACTGCTCATAGTCTGTGTGCCAGCCCGTGAACCAAACCTGAGTCCTTTGCTCCTCTGACAGGTGACTGTAGAGAACTGTGACCATGAGGCCACAGGTGTGTGTCTAGGGATAGAGATAGGGACGACAGAAGCAGATGACATGGGGAGGGGGTCTGACGCACCTCTTCACTTACTTGGATCCTCTGGATCTGCCCAGCCCTGATTCCGAGTGGTATATGATTTCTAGTCTATACAGGGTTGCTGCTATGCCCTCCT
This sequence comes from Eumetopias jubatus, assembly GCF_037043125.1. Lineage (NCBI taxonomy): Eukaryota > Metazoa > Chordata > Mammalia > Carnivora > Otariidae > Eumetopias > Eumetopias jubatus. The sequence continues at coordinate 88,717,377 of NW_028274810.1, read as the reverse complement.
ACCCTTATGACCTGGTGGATCTGATAATCCCTAGCTCAGTTTGGAAGCTCAGGTAGTAGAGTTGCTTCCTGTCCCAGGTGCTCCGTCTTTCTTAGGATCCGGTAGCAGGCCAAACACTGTTTTTCAAAAGGAGAGTCATTTTCTGCTGCTGACAACCCTAAGTGTCTGCACTAGCACACTTCTACCAGGTTTGCCAATGACTTCGCCCAATATCCTTCTCTTGCTCTGTGGAATCTTCTTGGTTGTGTGGCTTGAAGAGCAGGGCATCATAGCTTGGACCTTGGCAGAGTCGTCTCTCTCTTCATCTCAGAGCTGATAGCTTTCTCTGACAAATGTCAGTGAGGATGTAGAGAAAATGCACTGTTGGTGGGGATGTAAAGTGGGGAGGCTGCTGTGGAGAACAGTATGGCGGCTCCTCAAAACATTAAAAACAGGACTACCGTATAATCCAGCCATTTCACTTCTGGGTATGTACCCCGAAGAACGAAATGCAGTGTTTGAGGAGATATTTGTACACTCATGTTCATAGCAGCACTGTTCACAATAGCTGGAACATGGAAGCAACCCAAGTGTCCAACAACGGATGAATGAACGAGCCTAATGTGTATCCATACAACAGAATAATATCCACCCTTAAAAAAGAAGGAAATCCTGTCATATGTCAATGTGGATGAACCTTGAGGACGTTATTCTAAGTGAAATCAACCAGTCACAAAAGTACATGCACTGTATAATTTCACTTATATGAGGCACTGAGAGTAGTCAAGATCATAGAGACAGAAAGGAGAATGGTGATTGCCAGGAGTTGGGGAGTTATTGTTAAATGGGGATAGAGTTTCATTTTGACCAGATGTAGAGTTCTGGAGATGAACGGTGGCGATGGTCACACGACAATGTGAATATATTTAATGCCACTTACAATGGCTAATGTAGACTTAAAGTGGTTAAGATGGTAAATTTTATGTTATGCGTATTTTAACACAATTAAAAGCACCCACTAGCATTCTAATCACCTAACAAATAGGTCAGAGTATTATTCCCAAGTGTGGTATATGCTGCTTCCAAATTCAAAGAGGCCAAAGAGGGTGCCTTTAAACAATAGATTCCCTCCAAGTTCTAGAGGTCAGAAGCCTGAAATCAAGGTGTTGGCAGGGCCATGTTTCCTCTGAAGGCTCCAGGGGAGAATCCATTCTTTGCCTTCTCTAGCCCCTGGTGGCTCCAGATATTCATTGGCCTGTGGCTTCATTACTCCAATCTCTGCCTCTCTGGTCACATTGCTTCCTCCTGTTCTCTGTGTATGTCTTATAAGGACGTTTGTCATTGGATTTAGGACCTGCTCAGATAACCCAAGATGACATCTTCATCTTGAGGTCTTTAAAGACCCATTTTTTTCCAAATAAGGTAATATCTACAGGCGTCAGGGATTAGGACATGGACATATCTTGGGGGGGGGGTTTTTTTTTTTTTTTTTTGTCTCCTGCATGGTAGAAGAGGAAAGGTACAACATGTGTTGTCTCCCAGGTGTCTCAGCCCCTTGGGTCCTTGATATCTTCATCAACATGATGGACCCCTGAATCTTCATGAGGTTCATCTTCTACCCTCTGGCACACATGGTCTTGCCCCTCCCTGCTCCCCAGATTCACAGCAGCAGGGGAAGGGGGGCATTGGCCTATGAAGGGGATGTGGGTAACTTTCCAGAAGCTTCCACTACAATGTCCTCGATAATCTTGACATTCCACAGACATCACCCAGGTCCATCGTGTAGACATTGCGTGAGTGTTGGCTGCTAACAGTGCACATCTGCCCCTTTCTCTGGAGACCTGCTCTCTGCCCAATAGTAGGGATCTTACCAGGGAGGTTAGGTCTCTCCTGGGGATCGGCAAAGCCACAGTCTGGCTGACCGACACTGGAGTCCAAAAGGCTGGCTCTCGGTGGGGAAGGGGCACCTCAGTGGTGCCGTTCATGCTCCAGAGGCCCCTGGGAGACCAGAGTGAGGCCAGTCTCCAGCCCCAAGACCTCACCAATTAGCTCTCTCCCCTTGCTCTGTCCCCCGTCCCTCATTCCACTCCTGAAAGCCCACGGCCCACAGATCCCTACCTCTGGATCTGCCTCTGGGAACCGGAGCTAAGACAGTTGCTGGCCATGATCTGACGGGGAACAGGGCCTTAAGAGAGGCCCTGGGCAGGGCCAGGAAGCTGTTCTGTGGCCCCTGCCTTGTAAGGGCCAACGGCTCTGCGGGTCTGCCCGCTGGAGAGACGGCAGCAAGCCCAGCAGCTGAGATTGGGCGGTCCCGTGCTGTCCCCTCCTCAGAGGGACCCTCCCGGGCCTAATGTCGCCTCCCGGCTCCCGGTCTTCCTCCAGCTCACTCTCCTACTTTATTTTTTACAGCCCTTATTATTCTCTGAAACCAGGTGACGGATTCGCTCGCGGCCTCCCTCTGATCCGAGGGCCCGGGACCCTGGTGCCTTCGCAGCTGGCTCTCAGGCACCCGGCACGCCCTGAGGTGCTGAACCAACACCCAGCGAATGAGTAAAAGAGCAGGCTGATGTTCTTTCACTTAAAGTGGACAGAAGGGAAGAATTTGGGTTTTCTGCAGAGATTCTAAAGCGAAGGCCATTTCTGGGGGTCACTGGGGTGGGAGAAACCAGGTCAAGGCAGGCTGTCTTCCAGGTGCTGAAAAATCCCGTCGGCCCGGGCCAGACCCTCAGTGGCCGGGCTTCTTGTTGGGTCTGGCGCAGACCTCAAGGGAACGTAACATTTTTAATAAAACCTCAGAGTCAATAAAGCCGAATGGTCTCTGTGCCTCTCTTGCCCGCCCCAGCTGTTGACTTTAGAAGTCAAGAGGTTGGGGTGTTGCCCAATCCCCGCGTAGTCCAGGGAGATATAAGCGAGGAGGGCCTGGCCCATTTTCTGTGAAAAAAACACAAAACAAAACAAAACTCACTGGGCCCTGGAAAGATTCCACCGCCAGCCAGAATCAAAGGTCCATTCAGAGCGACAGAACTCCTCACATTCGCTGCTAATGAAAACCAAATTTCGCGTCCCTCTGAGCATTTCCAGGGGCTGCAACTGGAAGGGGCCGCCATGGAGCTCTTGGCCACCCCTCCTGCCACCAGGAGGGCCCCACCGTGTTAAAATCGTTTTATGATGATATGGGCCTCGTATTTTTCTAATTTCAGGCGTTGGTGATTTAGGACTGAGTTGTTTTCATGGAAAAAGAAATAGAACTTGTGTGAGGCAGGGCGAGACGGCCACCTCGGCAGATAGCCCCCTGTGTGCGGGTCCTGGGGGATTGAGCCCCATGGCCCACCTCCAGGGAGGCCTCGTTCATGGGGCGTCCTCTCGGAATGGGGAAGGATGGACTGGGGGGTCACCAGAGGGTTCAGAGACACGGATTTCCGTCTTTCGATTTCCTGCTTTGTGGCTCTCAGAATTGCAACCCAGAAAGGCACATACTCTCAGAAGCAGAGAAGGGGCCATAACACCTTGTGTTCTTTCTGCTTCTGCTTTTTATATTATTATTTTTTTTTTATTTGAGAGAGAGAGAGAGCACAAGCAGGGGGAGAGGCAGACTCCCCATTGAACAGGGAGCCCAATGTGGGACTTGGTCCCAGGACGTGGGATCATGACCTGAGCCGAAGGCAGACGCTTAACAGACTGAGCCACCCAGGAGCCCCAACTGCTTCTGCTTTTTAAAAGAAAAGACCAAAAATTAGAAAATGATTTCTTTTTCCTTTCTTTTTCCCTTTGATGAACAGTCTTCATGCAAGTACGAGCCATGGGGCACAAACCCAGGTGTGCAGGAAATAGTGCCTTTTCCCTGAGGTCAGTTCTTACTTTGAGTTTCCAATACCTTCAGCTGCTGATGGGGAGCAAACAGCCTTTTCAGGTATTGCTCTGCCCTCACTAGAATCGGGAGGGAATTCTGTTCTTGGTCCTCAGTTTCCTCACCTGTAAAATGGGGATAGTGATAGTATACACCTTAATGAGCTGAGTTAAAAATGGCAAAATATTTGGCAGGCAGTATTAGCTGTTGTTGTTGTTATTATTTCAAAGATAAATGCAAAGAGAAGGCACCAAACCTAGCACTGCGTTATCAAGGAAGGCTCTCTGGAAGAGGTGATGCCTCAGCTAATGTCAAAAGCTTCGGTCCAAACCCAATCTTGAACTCCTCTGCTTGCATATTTAGGGTCTAGAAATTTAATAATATATGATCCCCCTGACAAATGTGCTCATTTTGGAGAACTTTGGAAAACACCAAAAAATATAAAGAAGAATATGGAAAACAGTTATAACCCATCCTTTCAGTGATTTCATTCTAGATCACTTTTGTTTCTATCTTTAAAATGCATTAATTGATATATTGTTATACAATGTATACCTGGCTAGAAAAATGTTTATTCCTGGAAAAGTACATATTTATAGAAAATAGAGTTCTGGATGGGGGAAAAAAACACTGACAATATCAACAATGCTTATCTTTGGTGGGGTGGGATTGTGGGCGATTTTTCTTGTGCTCTTTTTGGTGATCTGTATTATCTCCCTTCTCTCCCATGACTATGTATTATTTAGAGTCGTTTTTTCATTTATTTATTATTTATTTATTTTTGAGAGAGACTCTTAAGCAGGCTCCACACCCAGCACAGAGCCCAACTCAGGGCTTGATCTCACGACCCTGAGATCATGACCTGAGCCAAAACCAAGAGTCAGATGCTTAACTGACTGAGCCACCCAGGCACCCTGTTATTTAGTGTAATTTTAAAATGTGATTTTACAATTTGTAATACATAGAACTTGGGAACCTCAAACTCAAGGTCTTATAACTATTACATCTTCAGGCCACAGAGGAGAGTGGGGTGGCTGGACCAGACTCTGAGCCCTGAATGCTTTAGTCTGAGAGGCTGCCTGTGCCTTGGGTGTGGTGGTCAGGGGGTTTGTCATGAGGCAGGACAACCTGTGGGGTGGGAGGTCAGGGAGAGGGCAGGGCTGTTGTTTTTGCACGGCTGTCAATAACAAGAACTATTATTGCAACCTTGTCTCCGGTGGCTCCTTCAGAGGCTACAACCCTGAGAAACCGAGAAAAACAGAGCTGAGGTTTAGGGCCTGGGGTCCTTCCTGTGACTTCAGTATTAAGAGTGCCTTAGGAACGCTTTGCTCCTCCTCCTGCCATTTTGCACAGGCTCCGCCCTCCTTTGCCTGGACCATTGCAGTAGCTTGTGAACAGGTCTCTGCACCTGCGTGCAGCCCCCCTTCCACACCACCACGGTGCTATCCCCACCAACACACACCTATCTGAATGTGCCGCCACACCTCAGCTTGGTTCCCCAGTGTCTGCAGAACCAAATCCCCTCCGACTGGCCGCCGGCCCCTGTGACCTGGGCCCCCCTACCTCCCCAATCTGTTGCTGTTACTCCACTTTTCCCACTGCCAAGCTCCCGTCCTTCAGGCCTGTGCACAGGCAGTGCCCTCGGCTTAGAAGACCCAGCTGCCGCATCTCTGCCAGGTGAATTTCCTGATCTTTCCGTCTTGTCTCATCCACACCAGGTACCCCATGGGTCAGCACACCTGTTTTCCTGTCTGTCAGCCCCATGTGCGCCTCAAGAGCACGGCTATGACTTATTTGCCAGTTTCTTCCTGCTGTCTGGCAGCTGCTGGTACGGTGGGGCTTGGGTCTATGCTTGGCGAATGAGTGAACAACCCTGGCCAAGGCCTTGCAGACATCAGGCCGAAAGAGCAGAGTGGGGGGTGTGGCTCAGACAGCTGCCGCCCATTAGGACACCAACGAGGCCACAACTGTTTCCAGCAGTCGGCGTGGACACAAAGGAAGGGTGGCTCCAGAAGACTGGCTCTGGGGCTGTTCTACTCTCCTTTCCCCTGAAGCCTTCCTCCTGGCCGGGCTCAGGGCAGGCTTTCTCCACGGGTGAATATAAATATATAAAACAGCACGAGTTTAGCTGCAAAACTAAAAATAGGAAGCCTGGAATCCGGCCCTCCAGGCTCCTCTCGCCGCTAGACCACACAGGTGTGGATGCGGATGTTGGGGGGTGCGGCCCATCCCCCTTCCAGCTCCCTGGCCCTCGCGGGGAGGAATGGGGGCACTCCGAGTTTCCGCAAGGAACAGTTCATTCTTTCACTCTGGCTGCCCCCACCCCCATTTGTTTGACAGCTCATTTCATTTACGACCCCAAAATGAACCGACCCACTGAGGTGCCATTCCCTGCTCATGTGGCCAAGCGGGTGTCTGGTGAGGCTGAGAGCTGCCCCCTGGGCCATGCCAGCGGGGGGAGGGGGGGAACCTGGGTGCCTGTGTTTATGGGGTCTGCGTCTAACCCTGATCCTCCCCGGAATACCCCCGGCTGGCCCCCCAGGAGTCTTCTAAGACCCTCACAATATTCCCCTTGGGCACGTGTCACTCTCTCGGGCCATAAAATCCTGCCAGGACGTCCCTCTCAGAATACGAGCCAGAGCCGTCCCTATGGCCGGAAGCCCTGCAGTTGCAGGACTGCTCCGAGGGGGGGCAGTGCTTTGTCTGGGGGCCACATCTCCTCTCAGGAGGTGCTAAGCACAGCCCCGTGCCCAGGAGGCCACCTATGGGAGCCCCAAGGCCTGCACCGCCGCTCTCAGCCTATGGCCAGGCCAGCCACACACACAGGCCGTGGGGCAGGCGTGGGGTTTGGTGAGACGGTAGGCCCCGCCCAGCCCAGAGCAACTCCCGGAGCCTCCAAAATGGAGTTCTGGAGGCCAACGGGCTCCCAGACTCTGGGACAAAATGGCCTCCTCATCCCGGACGGGCTGCTTCATGTCCTGAGCTCCTGATGGCGGCTCAGGGGAGGTGGGGGCGCCTGGCCAGGGCTCCAGGACTCTGGGGTGGCTGAACTAGGGATGTCAAACTTTCCCTCAAGCCAAGTAAACCGCTGTCCCAAAGCAGGGCCTTTAGCGATCATGGGACCTGTGATTCCACTCACGCACTGGTACTCAGACACAGTGTGAGCTCAGGTACTATTTGAATAGAAAAGGAAGCTCAGACAGGGACGGGGACCACCCACTGCCACACAGCTAAAGGGGGGAAAGCAAGTCGTTCTTCCAACCAAGACATTTCCCCGGGCCCTTCTGAGGATGAACCCTCCAAGATTAGGAAGTCCCTCTGAACCACCACCCTGAGGAGAACTTGCATGCTCCCCATCTGCTGCCACCTGCAGGCCACCGTGGTTACTGCAGCACCGTCCCCACAGCCCTAAAGCTCTGTGACCCCCGCACCCCCCGCGGCCAAGTCCCAGGACCTCTTCCCGCCTCAGTTCCCGTCTTGGATGCGCTGGGTGCGCTGGTCCGTGCCTGCTGGGGGAAGGCGATGGAGCTTTGAGTCAGGGGCTGTAGAGGTCACAGCTCCTCTCCCGGCAGCCGTGGCACCAAAGTGTGGCTGGGGGGGAGGGGCTTGAACTGTGGTCCCCTCCTAATCTCCACGATTGCCTACAAAGTGACCCCAACTCAACCCATCTCTGGAAGCAGAGTGTTGGCCTGTTCAGGACCAGCCCTGCTCATGCCAGGTAGACGCCACCCGAGAACACTCACAAGAGAAATTCTGCAGCTGTGGTTGGGGGCTTGCTGAGAGACAACCTGCCACCCCTGGGGCCCAAGGGGTGCTATGGGGGCAGGGGCCTGGATCAAGGGTTTAGGCCGAGGAAAGGGAAACTTCCTGTCGGGTGTTGGGTTTCAGGCAGACCAACCTAACGGAAAGGGGCAAAGTCTTGGGATTAGTTTTGAAGTATTTTCATTAGAGAATAAGGTCTGTTCTATGAAAATTCGCCTCCTCAAGTCCCACCTGGACAGGCACGGGCGGCCAGGCCTCTTTGCTGGCAGGCACCAAGGCGGGTCCCCATGCAGTCACATGCACGGCACCCGCCGTCAGCCACAAACAACTCTGGGGAGATGTGGGGCCAGGTGACACCCTCTCTTTGCACCTTTACTGCCTCATCTGCAAACTGGGGGAGCTGACCCAGCTGCCTGCTTTGTAGTTCTGATTGCTGCTAAACTGCCGCTGTCCCAGCAAACACAGGCCCCAGAGGGGCTCTCCCGGAGGCTGTGCTCCCTCTACTCGCCTCTGCCCCCGCCCCACTCCGAGCCTGGGGAACAAGATGGGGTACGCTTCTCCTTCGGTCTACTTGTGAGCGGTGGTGGCAGCATGAAGACCTGACGTTCCTCTGGGTTTCAGCCTCGCCACGAGGAGGCCGCACTTGCCCAGAGTGGTCTCCTTGGTCATTACTGACGGAGCTGGATGCAGGAAGGCCAAGGTGCTGGAGGTCTCCAAAGCAGTGGGTTTAGTCCTATTCCTGTCCCCAGGCCCTGCCCTGTTCCTCCTTGGCCATGGTGGGAGATTCCCCCCACCCCCACCCCCCGCCTTCCAACCCCATACACACAGCCCTAGAAGTCTGGCATTGGGATCCTTCAACACATCTCAGAGTTATATTATTGTAACAAATCAGTCAAAATTCCATTTTACAGTTAAATAGTACAGAAGACAGTTTACTGTACAGTGGGTTGTGCATTGAAAACAAACACACTAAGCAAATTATAGTGCAAAGCAGTTTCCACCCCTCCCCCCCTTCCCAGCTCTGGGACGGTTTCACTGAAGATGTGTGTGTGGCAGGTATTAACACCTCGACATGACAATATGTCACAAAGGCTCTGTACCTACCACCACCAAGCTTACAGTAATATAGTATCAAAACCCCTCCGTTTCCTTGTGCTTTCTAAATCAGTGTGTTCGCCTAGGACAACTTTAAAGCAGCCTTGTAAATAAGGACCCATTTCTAGCAGCCCGAGCCGTCTGTACCCACTATGGGCCTTAAAAACAGACCCGGCATGGCTGTCATCACTTTTAGTCGGGGGGGGCGGGGCAGGGAGATCCATGTATTTCCTGTCTCTGCCCCTACCAGGGCTTGACTATCAGGAAGGGCTAGTAATCCAGAATGGGGCTACAAAGTGCTGAGCACTGGGAACGCCAGGGCGCCTCCCACGCAGGCCTGGGGCCAGTCTGCAACCACAGAGAACAGGCGTGAAGGAGGTACCAGGGCAATGGATTTGTAGCTGCTTCCTGAGAAGGGGTGGGGAGCCCCCCTGGGTGCAGGGAGTCAGCAGGACACCCCAGCAGCTATCTTGAAGAGATGGAGACTGCTTTTTCCAGTGAGGACAGGACCAGAGAAACTGCAGCGGGAGGGGTTTGAGTAAGATCACCAGAAGGACTTCCTAGCTCGCTGGAGTGTGTATCCGGTGCGCATCATCTGGTTACAGGTCGGGGGTGGCACGGCAGGCCGAGAGCTATCACAGAGACAAGGACGGAGGGCAGGTCGTCACATCCACAGAGGATGTGGCTGAAACGATGACTGAAAACCACACGCTGTCTAGCCCTTACGGGTTTTCTTCTCCTCTCCACTTGTGCCTTTTTAGAACTAAACTCAGACATGAGCATCTATGCAGCCTGAACCCCTGGGCAGGTCCTGCCTTCCCATCTGCAAACTAAAGGGGCAACACCTCCCCCCTGAGGACAGGGGGTGCCGCACCGAGGCTGGCCAGCCCTTCGGTCCCACCGCCCCGCAGCCGCGGCTCCCCACCTCTCCACTTCCTCTTGGGCAAATGTCTGCGGGCCGCAGATGTGAGCTCTAGGGTCGCCAGGGGTTCCCTTGGGTCCCCACCAACGTGGGCCTTCGGCTGGAAGTTGGTGGGACACCAGAGGGCCTAACAATGCCACACTCTCAGAAGGCAGAGGGCCTGCTGGTCACTACTGTAGGGCTTTACCTCTAAGAGACCGTGGGTTTAAAAATGTTTGATGCTTCTTATTCTAAAATCAGCTTTAAAAACTGGTTTTTGTTCAAGCCTGCTTTTGGAGCACAGACTGGCTCAAGATGGAGCACTGTCAGAGGCTGGAAGATCTGGCCAGGCCTGCTCACAGGGGTGTGCACAGCTTGGCTGGACCAAGGTGGGATAGGGTTGCTGAAATCTGACCCCGTGACCTCTCACACCGATGCCTTCTGCTAGGACCTCTCTGGTGCCGGTGCTCTTTCCAAAAATGGCAATTCTGAGACCAGCCAAGGGAGGGGCGGAAGGGGGATCCCTGGCCCTCCAGCAAGAGAACAGAGGGTGAACGCCCTGGGCTGGTAAAGTGCACGGAGGACCTGTCTGCAGGTGTCTTTCCTGGTTTTAGGGACCTGCTGCCATTGGCTAGTCTCCTCTGGGGCCTGGGACCCGCAGACGGCTGAGACAGGGCGGGAGGCTTTCAGCTGTTAGGGATTCTAGGGAAGCAGAGCTGGGTGGGGTGGGGGGACTTCTCAACCCATCTCTGCCGGTGACTTCCTGGGGCCTCTGGATGGGTCCCGTCCCCGTCTTTACAATGAGGGGAAACCCTCTCAGGGGTGAGGAGAGCTTCCAGTTCTGATTCAGTTTGCATAAATGCTGAGGGAGGGCTGGGCCCGTGGGGTGACAGGGTCTCTGAGGAAGGGGAGGGGGTGGGGAGGTCTTTCAGGGCCCCGTGGGTCAGAGGCGGGCCATGTGGGCCAATGCCACCTCTCTCTGGAACAGATGGTCTCTGCCCCCAGGGGACCTGGGCCCTGTGATAGCACCGGGCATGGCTGGGGACAGCCAGGACATGCCAGGGGAGGTGGCAGGAGGATACCTTCCCACAGGAACGTGGGATGAGATGAGGATCTGAGCTATAGGGGCAGCGTCCTGAGGGAGGTCCCTACCTATCTGTACAGCGACGTGGCTGGACTAGATGCTCTCAGAGCCACCCACCGGCTCCAGGCCCCAGGACTCGTGGACCCTGGGCCCATGATTGGCCCAGGAGCGTAAGTCCCATTCCTGCCCCGAGCCTCCGCGCCGGGCCAGCCGCTTGCCGGGAAGGTTCGTGGGGTCCCTGCCTCCGTCGGGAGCAGTCCGCCTTGACCCGGGGGGAGGGGTCAGTAGGGCCGCCACACGGCCTCGTCCATGCGGCCCGGCGTGCTCAGGGCGGTGGGGGAGTTGCTGTGGCTGCCGTCCGCCTCCACGCTGTCGCTCTGGCCGCCCAGGCTGGGGTTCATGAGGTTGCCGGCGGCGACCGACGCGCTGCTGGTGCAGGAGGCGAGCATGCGGGTGGGGGAGCGGTCGCCCCCACTGCTGCCGCCGGCCACCATGGAGAACTGGTAGGAGCCCGAAGACGCGCCGTAGTAGAGGTGGTAGGGGGACGGGTTGGCCTGGAAAGGCCCGCTCTGGTTCTGCGGGGCCCCCGGGTAGGGCGGCGGGAGGTAGGTGTGGTGGAAGCGGCTGGTGGCGGGCATGCTGGCCACGCTGAGGCCGCCCGAGGGCGTGGCGCTGTAGGGGAAGGCGGCCGACATGGCGCCCGGGTAATGCATCCTGGGGTCCGGGAAGCGGCTCTCCGTGAACGTCTGCAGCGCCGGGAAGGAGCGGTCAAACTGGCGGGGGTCGGAGAAAGGGTTCAAGTCCGAGGTGCCTGGGGGACAGCAAGGGGGACAGTCAGCCGCAGTCTGACAGCACCCCGGGGGGGGGGGCTCTTCAAGAACGACCTTGGGAGGGGCACCCGGCTCCGTTTCGGCTCAGGTCATGATCCCAGGGTCGAGAGATCGAGCCCGGCGCCCAGGGCTCTTGTGTTCAGCAGGGAATCTGCTTAAGACTCTCTAACCGTCCCCGCTGAGCACGTGTGCTCTTTCTCTCTCTCCAATAAATAAATCTTTTCCTTTTTTAAAAGATTTTATTTATTTGATAGAGAGCGAGCACAGCAGGGGGAGTGGGAGAGGGAGAAGCAGGCTCCCCGCGGAGCAGGGAGCCAGATGCGGGGCTGGATCCCAGGATCCCGGGATCATGACCTGAGCGGAAGGCAGACACTTAACGACTGAGCCACCCAGGCGCCCCAAATAAGTAAAAAAAAAAAAAAAAAAAAAAAAGAATGAAGCGTCGGGGCTCGGGTTCACCAGCCAATTGCAGGAATCCCTGCTCCTAGATCTGCCTCTGCTCTTACTGCCCTGGGCTGCTTGCAGGCTGGAGTCTGCCTGACTCAGAATCCGGCCCCACCTGGGAAGCAGGTGAGAGCAGGTGCCTGGGCCATGGGCCTCTGCTTTTGGCTCCCTGCTGCTGGGTGTGCGCACCTCTCCTGCCCAGGTGGGGCTCAGGTAGCTTCCACGAGCTCCTGCTGGTGTTGTGGGGGCTGGCTCCACAGTCGGTGTCTGTCCCTCACCCTGGGCCTGTGTCCCCAGGGCTGTCCTGTGGGCTGGGGCTGACCGGTGGCCAGACAATGAAGAGATGCCACCTTCACTTGGCTCAGCAGCAAAGCGAGATGGCAGCCAGAGGGGGCTTGGTGGGCCGAACCCGCCTTCACACGGGGGTACCCAGTGTCCAGCCCAGGCCCTGCCCTAGTTCCTGCAGGTATGGCTCCTCATTGGACTCCCAGACAAGGGCCTCTCAGCCTCTGCCCCCTACTCTTGCAGTCACAGACCCCCTAAACCTCAGCATTCAAAGGGGCTTCAGGATTGAGTCCAACCCCTTCAGTAGGAAAACTCAGGCTTAGAGAGGGTGAGGCACTTGCCTAAGGGTCACACAGCATACTGGACCTGGCACAAAATCCTAGGGCTCAGCTTCTGAGCTCTGGAATGTGCCTGATAGGTAGCTGTCCTGTCTCTGAGGCAGGCCAGCACAGCACTTATCCTGGGTCTGACACTTACTGGTTGTGTGTCCTTGGGCAAGTCACTTAACCTCTCTGTGCATCCATCTTCCCACATGAAAAATACAGACAGTAACAGCTGCTAAGGGTTAAATTAGTTCCTACATGTGAAGTGCTGAGACCCACACAGAGTAGAGGCTCTGATGAGGGTTTGCACTATGCACCGGCTGGGACACCTACCTCTTGCTCTGAGCACCCGAGAGAACTGGCCCGTGCAGAGCCCTGCAAAGGGGAGTCCCTGACCCCGGGCTTTCCTCGTACCCTAGCCGAGGGGGTGACTCTAGGCAGCAGTAGAGAGGTGGATGAACCCCCAGTGGTGCTCCCAAGGGCAAGTCCGTCTGGCCCCAAACCCTCTGTGCTACCCCCACCAAATAGGACTCAGAGGGAGACCTGTCCCTGTCACGTGGCCGGCTCTAGGTGGGCCCTGCCTGCTCTGACTGAGGCTTGGCTAAGGGTGGCGAGCTGCAGGTCCCCTCAGGCCTCTAGTTTCCCCAGATCTGCCTGAGGTGCTGTGTGACCTCAAGTGACACCTGTAACTTCTCAGGGCTTTGGGATCTTCCTGACTCCACTGGGGGTGTTGCCTTAGCAGCGGGCTCTGATTCTGGTCCTGACTGTGAATCAGAACAGAACAATGCTCCCAGACTCCAGGTGAGTGGATGGGGGGGTCAAGGCGTCGGATGACTTGGGGCCTTCTGGAGCATCTAGTATTCTAACAGGGCCCCTGGCTGGTCAGTGCTGCCCTGGGGTGTAAGGGGTCAGAGGTGCCTGGCTCCCCACCTCAGCTCAGCACACCAGGGCAGGAGGCCTTGTGGGCAGTGCCTGGCTCCCCGAGCAGAGCCAAGCACGAGGTTGAGACCCCCACTCTGAGCCCCGGAAGTGAGTGCCGCCCACGCAATGGGAGCTCCATCCTCCAAACAAAGGAAACCCAAGCAGGGACCTCAGAACAAGACAGTAGGGGGCTGCAGCCCGGGAGGCACAGGGCCCAGGAAGCCCAGGGCCATGCAAGGTGGACCCGGGCCTGGTGCGTGTGGCCCTTGGAGTTCCCATGGGCTGGGGGCTCTGAGCTGGGCTCACCCAGACTGCCACTGTCCTCTCCGGCCTCAAGGCCCGGGTGGTGGGGGAGGGCCTGCCCTCAGCACCCCTGTGGCTGCTACCCCCCACCCCCAACCCAGTAGCCCCAGGAAACCCGAGCTGGTCGGCTGAGGAGCAGCCAATCCCAACACTGGAAGGAAATGTTTATTTTCTTCTCCAAGTTGCCCCAGCTGCTGCATGGTGGCTGAATGAGGCCTTTGAGCTGTGAGAAGCCCCCACCGTGGGCAGCCACAGCTGAGGGGGCCGGGGGCTGGCGTCTGGAGGGGTCGGGGCCTCGGCACTGCTTACTAGTGACCAAAGCCAGGGGGTCAAAGCTATTAAGGGGCGTCGACAGAAGTGACGGTGGGGTGCCCCGAGAGGGATCCCCAGGATACAGTGTGAGGGCAGAGGCTCAGCCCACCACAAGGGGAATGCCAGTGAGGGGGCCCCAAAGCCGGCCCTGCCAACATCCCTCTTCTTCCCACATTCCAGATGAGAATACTGAGGTTCAAAGAGGTGAAGTAATCGGCCTGAGATCACGGCCGGGTTCTGGCACAGCCGGATCCCTAGCCAGGTCCACCTGATGGCAGAGTTCACTGCAGAGAGCACAGGCCCCGGGAGAGGGAGGGCTAGCTGGGGCAGAGGGCCACACAGGCTGTGGGCGTGGAGGGAGGGCCTGGGGGCCCTGCCTCAGGATGCTGCAGAAGGGGCAGGACGGGGGGTCAGCCACGCCCCGTACAGGCCCAACCTCCTCTCCTCCCAGCCCCAGGCCAGGGTGGAGGTAGGGACCAGGCCTGGTCCTTAGTGGCTGGACTGGGGGCGGATAGGCTTGCCTCAGGCTCCGTAGGCACCAATTTCTAAGCCATGTCCATCAACTGTGGCAGGGGAGAGGTAGGTTTTCCTTCCATGGGAGCTCCTGCACAGGAAGCCATTGTTTACCCTCACCTTCTAGATTCTGGGGCTCCCAGGCTGGGCTCCAATACCCACTGGGCCCCAGCTGTGCCCACGGCAGGGAGAGGCCTGGAGTGTTAGGCTAGTGTACCTTGACAAGGGCTGGCCTGGGGGAGATGGAAGCAGGGACAGCTTTCGGGCAGGGGTGGACAGGAACCTGGAGAGCAGATTACCTCTCCCGGTCTCTTGAGGTCAGACCCCCATGTGCAGGCTCCCCCGGGCTCAGAACCACCGACTGTCTCAAACTCACTAGCCCATGGGTCTCTCCTCACCTTGGGGGCTCAGCAAGGCCAAGAACAGAAGCTTCCTATCCCGGAAAAGAAGGGACCATCTCTTCACACTTCCAGGCTGTATCAAGACCCCGGCCACTGCACCATGCCGAGTGCACATGGCAAGGGCTGGGGGAAAGGCCTCCCTTAGCGGAGGGCCCCAGTAAGCCCCAAGCTCGTCCTGGAACATGGAGAAGGGGGTCAGTTCGCACCCCCACCCTGGGCTCTTCCTGCTTGGGGCCCCCTTGTCTGCACCCTCAGAAGTACAGGAAGTTCCTGGGAGCAGGTGCGTGGGGGACTTCGGACCTGGTCATCGATGGGCCCTATCGATGGGCTCTGTGACCCAAGAGGGACTCTTAATCTCTTGGGCCTCAGTTCACTCCTCTGCTAGATGGGTTGTAAGCAGGCCCTGCAGGAATGGCCACTCAAGGGACGTGCTTCTGTCCAGCACTACGGAGAAGGGCTCTCTGCCCCGCCTGGTCCAAGGGCCCACCGCCCACAGGCTCCTGTGCCCCAGCCTGCTGGCTGAGAGGGCCGGGAAAAGGGAAGAGATGCTCCTCACTGGGCCATGTATGGACCTGCCCCGGGGCCAGGCATGCGTCTCCTCTGCAAGGCCATCTCGTGCCTGCCGCATCCACCCAGGCAGTGGGGACACAGACGCTGTCTGGGGCCTCAGCTCAGAGGCCGCCCTCGTTTTCTCTGTCTGGGAGAAGGCTCTGGGCCAAGTGGAGACTTTTCCCAGGAAATGCTGTGTCTCCAGGGCTGCGCTATCGCTTTGCTGTTTACAAAGGTTGCCCGAGTGCTGTCACGGCATCAGAATGTCGCCCCAGCCCTGGGCAGAGACATCCACCACTGGCCCTCTTTCAGATGGCTCAGGGCACGTGGGATCCACAGGCTCCTTAGATATAGTCACGCCCCAATTCTAACGGGTACACTATGGATTAATACCCATGTCCCTCAGGAGACCGTGAGTTCCTGGAGGCAGGGCCTGTGTCTATTCGTGCTGATCCCTCGCATGGCACATGGTGGGTGTCCGTACATGTTTGCTGAGTGAATGAATGAAGGGCCTAGCCCAGGTCCGGGCGCAGAGTATCCCCAGGAAACATCTGTAGGAGCCAATGCGCAGAAGTGCCCTCTTTCATCAAACAAGGCAGTGCAGTGAATGACCTTCAAATGAGCCTTTGGTCTGGAGAAGCAGGACCACGTCCAGGGTCCCGTCCACCCCCACTCCACCCCCCCCCCACACCCCGGCTCCCCCCGTGCCATACCTTGGATGGGGGTCTGGGCCTGGCTGCTATAGTGGCTGGTGGTGCTGATTGAGCCACGGGGACTGGGCGTGCTCGGGGTCACCCGCATGCGCAGCCGTTCCAGGTCCCCGAAGCGGTCAGGGAACGGCTTGGTCTGGTCCTCCAGCTTCTGCCGGTGCCCTGCAGAGGATGGGGAGCCCATCAGCGGCTGGTTCCCGAGAGTCTCGGGGACAGAAATGCCTCACTCTGCTGGGAGGTTCTCCCTGAGACCTCTGCAGGGACAATCCTCAGGTGACTACCGACCTCTTTGCTGAGGTTCCCACAGGCTTTCTGGACAGAGAGTGGCCACGATGTGCTGCCTTGGGGATGCCATGATGGGTCTGTCTCACCCCTGCCTGCTTCTTGAGTAGGAATACACATGCTTCTACTTGAACCTCTACTACCCACTGTGCAGAAGGGGAAACCGAGGCAGCAGGCCTGTGGAAAGTGGCTCAAGGGGGCTCCTGTGGGACTAGGGAGAGAACCCAGGAGTGCTGCCACCCTCTGCCTCCCAGCGTCCCAGAACCCCCGCTCCCTACAAGAATAGCAGAAGGTGGTCCTACGGTGTGACAACCAGCTGCTCCAGCCCTGAGCCACCCTGGGACCCCCAGTGTGCGCTTCTCCTCTCCCAGCCTTGGCCTTCGACAGAAGGGAAAATCCGCCGGGATGAGGAGAGGCCTGGGGCACTTCTGGGCAGGGCTGAGCTCCCACCTCTGACTGGAAGCTGGGGACGGCGGACCAGCACCCCTGGCTTGGGGCATCACACCTGGAGAAACTGCTAGCATTTCCCATGACTTCTCTGCCGGGGCCCACTCACGAAGGGCCCCAGCTTCGTCTCCCGGGCCCTGGGGGTGTGGGCAGGGTCGGGCTGCCACGCCCCTGCCTCTGCGCGCCTAGCTGAGGCTACCCTCATGGCTTCCGAATGACGTCAAGCTTGCGGGGACTCCCCCCGCTTTTTTCAATTACTCATTTTATATTTCACAAGCAACACATGAACCGCTACAAAAATAAAAGCATTACAGAATTACAGGTCAGGCTAACGGCTCCTTTGAGCCACCCTAAACCCCTCCCCAGAAGCCCCCACGTGGTCAGTTTGGTGGTCTTTCTTTCCAGCCTTTTTTTGGTGTCACAGCCTGGAAAACAGAGAGCAAGTTTCTCACAGAACCTCTTGAAAGGTCTCAGCCTGGTTTGTCATTCTCTAGCTTGCTTTTCCAGGAGCACATCTGAGAGTCCCACTTCAGTTTCCTGATCTGTAAAATGGGGGGAGTAACCCAGCCCCACGGTAACAGCGGAGTTCCCGCTACACCTTGGGAGCCCTCCCTGGGGCACAGTGGGAGCTCAGCGAGGAGGAGGAGGACCGGCCCCTAGCCGGCAGATGTCCCTTGTCCTGCCTGTCACAGCCCCAGAGGCTGCAGCTCACTCAGCCCGTCATCCTCTAGGATGGATGATTAGGCTGTTTTCACGTTTCCTCCGCTATGCACATGCGATACTCTCAGGAACTGCCCTCCTCACACCTCTTTGTGTCTGAGGATTTCTCTGGCACGGGCTGGTCAGCCAGACACCAGCCGTTAGCCTAACATCCGAGGCTGGACCGTTCCCTTCCACCCCGACCCCGATCCTGACCCTGGCCCTGAGGCAGGAGGCCAGGCAGACAGGGTGGCCAGGTTCTCTTTTTACAAAGAGAATTGCAGCTCAGAGAGGTGAGGCTTGCCCTCGGTCACACAGTGAGGAAGAGAGAAGGATGTCCTGGGTCTGGGGTCCCTTGGACAAGCACGGGGAGCAGCTAAGGGAGAGCGAAGGCTTGCCTGAGTCCTCGGGTCTGCGGTGACATGCCGGGCCTCCTGGTTCGACAAGGAGAGGAGAGAGAAGGAGGTGGGAGGGAAAGCAGAAACCCTCACTGTCCTTCCTGAGGCCCGGACACAGGCTGGGGGCCTAGAAAAGCATGAAATGACTAGTGACTGCTCTTGGGAATGAGGAAACAGAGTTGGGAGGCCTCAAAATGGGTTTGATTTCTGATTTTCAAAATGGGGATGCACACGCCCACACACGCCCAGGCTCCCTGCCCATCCCTGCCTCAAATGGGCATCTGAGGGCTCTTAGAGATGAACCCATAGTCCCAGGAGCCACAGTGGGCTCAGCAAGTCATCAAGAAACGGGGAACCCACTTCCTCTCCGGAGGACGCCTGAAGCCTGGGGCCCAAGGGACACTGTCAGCTGGGATGAGAACACTTGGCTTCCAGCCAGGCCCCCCTGGGCTGCCTCCCAGGACCATCGGTAAGGGGGCAAACGGAGGCGGGGGTGACTTGAGCTGGAGCTGGGGCTGCAGACTCTGATGCCTGTGGGGGCCAGGCAAGTCACGTAAGTGAGGCACATGGGATGGTTGCGGAGTGGGGCAGACTGGAGAGGGTGTGCCCTGCAGAAGGGGTAGGTGTCACCCGGTCCAGCTGGCCAGTGCCCTGATGTGGGTGGGCCCAGTGTGGCCAGAGCTTCCAGTTTACCAGAAGAAACCTGCTTTGATGTGAAATCTTTACATGTTGGCAATTAATTCCAATACTGAAAAAAAACAAAACCAAAACCCCAAACCCCCAAACCAACCTGTAGGATGTGTCCTGCTCACAGGCTGCCAGTTTGCAACCTCAAAGTTTGAGATTTCATTTTCTGGTGGGTTGGGTAACTTTAGCCAACTGAGGACTGCTTAACGGAGACCCCTCGGGAGGTGGTCTCTAGGGGAGTGTTTCGGGGCTCAGCCCGAGGGGCCTTGGAAGACATGCTGTTGACACGGCTGTGGTAGCCACCGAAAATGGTGGGGTGATGTGGACAAGCTGGAGGACAAACGAATTCAGAACAATCTCAACAGGCAGGAAGTCGGCCGGGAAGACATGGGGGGACTGCAGACTGACCTGCGAGCAGCTTGGGTGCAAAGATTCTGGGTGTCTCAGTCAACCACAAGCTTGACGTGAGCCAATGGGGCTCTGCGAGAACTGGTGCAAAACCTCAGGCCTTGTCATTACCGTCACTGTGGAACGAAGTCCTGTCTCTGAGTCACACTGTGTACCAAGTGTTCACACTCGCTCCTGCAGCCCAGCGGAAGGAGGGCAGGGTTCCCAGCCAGCCCGGGCTCAAGGACAGGCCTGCCGCCTGTGCGGTCTTGTGGCCTCACTCGAGTGCCCGCCCCCGCGCAAGCTGCGGTGTCCCCTTCACAGCCAAACAAGGTCTCCGAATGCGCTCCAGCCACACGGGCCACTTGTACCCCAGCGCTTGCCACGGGAGGCAGGATTATCATGCCCATGTCAGAGACCAGGACGCCGGGGCCGCGGTGGTGAGTCTGGGACACAAAGCTGGGACGGCGGAGCCAACACCGGTGTGCAGACCCCCGAGGCCAAGTGCACTGAATGTTCTTCCTCCTGACAGTCTCCTTTTTGCTCCCACTGCCCAGGTGGGGCTACTGAGGCTTCCGGCTGAGATCTGTGCGAAGCGGTTGGTTTGGGGTAGAAATCAGGTCATCTGGCCCGAGAGCACGCCCTCCACCATATGGGGGCTCTGCTTCGCCAGGGGCGCGCTTCCTGGAGCAGGGCCGTCGTTCTAACAGTACTCTGCGACTCGCCTCCTTGCGGCTGTGGAACTCTGGAGCCACTGCCAGGGAGGGGCCAAGGGAAGCTGAGGTGGCTCCACGTGGCCAGGGCGCCAGAGAGTCTCTGAGCCACAGGGCCCCGGCCGTCACATTTGGAGCAGAACGGAACTTCCTGTGCCCGAGGAGAGATGGGCTTACAGAATAGACCTCTTTCATTTGGCCACCCACAGCGGGAACGGGCTGGGAGCTCTGGCCCTGCTCACGTGGTCACCTGGGGCCCAGCCCTGTCATACCGTGCCTCAGTTTCCCCCCCGCACAGCTTGCTCACGGAGGCCCCTCTAACTTTGAAAGTCTCCGGCTGATGCTTACAGAGCTCAGCCCCTGGCCATATGAGGGCCTCCAGAAGGAGAGAAGGCAGGGCTGCCTTGACCGCACGGCTCGGCCCCCACCACCCGCCTCCTCTGGTGCTGCTTTTCCTGGCGTTCCTCAGGTAGTCTCTGCCTCACACCTCAGAGCCACAGCGCAGGGGGAGCCCCTGCCACGACTGCTTCCCTGTCCCTCGGGGCTCACCCCAAGAGCCCCTGCCCTGCAGGCAGACCCCTCGCCCCCACACCGAGCCCCTGCTGCACTTCCACAGGCTCCTAGCAGTAGCCAGCATGACCAGAAATAAAACCAGCCTCCAGAACTCACGGAACGCTTCCTCCGCTCCAGCGTCTAAGTCGTCCACATGCCCTGCCTGGCTTCACCCTGCACCGTCCCTATTCTGTAGGTGAGGAAGTGGATGCTGGCTGAGGGTCAGCGACATGCCTGAGGTCACGCAGATGGCTTGAGTCCATCTTCTCTTCCTGGAGGCCATCCTGCTAGAAAGGGGCCTGGGTTTTGATCATCAGGGGCTCCAGACAATGGGTGTTAGGACCCAGCCCAGGCCCAGGGCCCAGACAGGCTCTCTGCAGGCCCAGGAGGGTGGGCCTGGGGAGAAGAGGAGAGGGTCTCAGTGGACTCCCCCAGGAGCCTTGCTCTGCTCTGAGGCTCAGGGCTGAGAGTCCAGCTCTCTAACCATGCTTTGCTCTAACCCACCAAGCCCCTCTCCTCTTCTGGGCCTCAGCTGCCACAGCTGCGATGTGGTTTCCCTGCAGGATGAGCTGCAGGACAGACCCCAAGTGTTTAAAAGGAAAACACTTTGCAGGGAGGATGGAGACCACCTGAGTAAGGCCCCACCTGGGCCCACCACACCTGGCCTGGGCTGCCTGTCACCTCCAGGAGCTGGGCTCAGATCAGGACACCCCTGCAACACCACCTCCCTTTGTGCTGGGACCCTCACTTGTGGAAGGGCGGGTCCCAGTGGCCCAGGCCTGTACGAGCCAGCTCTCACCCACTGGTGATCAGGGGTAGGTCACTCTCCCCCTCGGGGCTTCAGCTGTCTCATCTGTAAAATGGAGATCCCATTCTGACTCCTGAGGGTGTGGACATGCTGCAGGAATTAGATGGGCAAGATGGACAGTCTGGCCTTGGCTTTCAAGGAAGGTATTTCTGGGCTCCACAGTTCTTCCTTATTGGTCTACATAGGGTGCCCAGCCTCGCAGATGTTTGAGGAGGGTCAGAAGAAGGGGAATGAACGCTGGGGCCCAGCCAGACTGCGTGATTCACCCAGGGTCACGCAGTGCTGGAGGCAGAGGACAAGGGCTGGGTTCTGGGTTGGGGGCTCCCTTACTACCAGTCCCAGGGCATCCTTCATCACCACCAGCCGGGCCAGCATGGGGTCCCCGCACCTACCAGGTACCTGGTGCTTCTGGGGGAACCAGTGGGGCCATCCCCCGGCCTTCACGCTGGCCCAACGCCAGCCCCCGTAATGAGACTGGCAACCACTTTTGCAGGCATCTCCGATGGGCCAAGCACTGTGCTAGGTAGGCCGTGCATGGCATCTACAAGAGACCACAGCCCTCTGAGAGGCTGCAACCATTGCCCCCATTTTACAGATGGGAAAGTGGAAGCACGCGGTCAGGCCAAACCTGGAATGGTCAGCATGCTGCATGAAGCTTGGCAGCTCAGGTCTTGGCTTCCCAAGACCTCCAAGAGAGGAGTGCTATGTTGACGGGTGCTGAGGCTCCACTGGCAGGAGACCAGCTCAGCGCTCTGCCTCAGCGGGGTGGGGGAGGGACAGGAGGCAAAGGGGATGGGAAACAGGGAGAAGCAGAGCTGGGCAGGGCTCAGGAAGAGCATCGGCTACTGGGAACAATGTGGGCCCCCGTGACGGGGCCTTCACCCGTCTGAAGCCACTCGGCCGCCTGGCCGGGCCCTGGTGCGGTCACAACCCAGACACAGCAGCCGCTGTCCGCCCAGCCGCGGGGTGGGGCACCCGGGCCCGAGGCCCGCTCTGTGGCCTGTCAGGAGATTTACACCCGACTCTTAACAACCGCGCGCGGACTCGCAGGCGGGTGCTGGGCCCCGGGTGGTCCGCCTGAATCGGCCCCCTGTGAGCAGATGAAAGCTGGTCGGTGGCTGGGCAGGGAAATGGGCTGGCGGGGGGCCAGCGGGCAGGGAGGCAAGCGGCTCCCTCCCAGGGCTGCAAGTGGGGCTTCCATCGGCCTGGGGTTGATTAGGGGAAGCCGGGAGGTCTGAGGTTAACCCCTTCCCTCCTGCTGGGTGCACTCCCCTGGGGATCAAGGGAATTCTGGGAGCCGGGGGGCCAGAAGCCGTTGCCTCTCTGCAACCCCAGCATCCCTCTGCCTCCCCACACCTGGAGCTGCAAACGAAACTGTGGCAACTTTAGGACCCTCAAAGGCCCAGAGACAGGTTTAGTTAGGGTCACTTCTCCTGCCCATGCTGTCTGGGGCCCCCAGCAACCACTGGCTCTGTGCTCACTTCCTTCAGACCTCTCTGGTCAAATGTCACCTCTTCAAGAGGGCCCCCCCCTGGATCTGCTCCCTGCCCGTGTCCCATCTGTGCGCTCTCCATCCCTCCCCCCAGCTCTGCTTTTTCTTCCTAAGACTTCTCACTACCTGAAATTAAGTCAGCTCATCATTTGTTTACTTCATTTATTCAACAAACAGTTACTGAGTACCCCCTGAGTGCTCATGTCTGTATGTGGGGTCTAGGCCAGTACCTGGCAAAGCAGAGGAAAGAACCTCTGCCCCGTGGAGCATATACACTGGTAAGGGGAGATGAGAAATAAATGAGTGAACTCTACAACATCTTGGAAGGTAATCAGGGCTCTAGGTAAAATCAAGGCTGGTAAGTATGGGTGGGGGTGGGGGTGCATATGATCTGAAACAACATGTCAGGGGAGGGCTTGCTGGGAAGTTAAGAGTAAAGCCTTCATTCAGGGTGGGAAAGAGCAAGCCACGTATCCGGGGGTGTCTGGGGAGGAGTGTTCCAGGGTGAGAGAATAGCAGTGCAAAGGTCCTGAGGCAGGGATGTGGCTGGCCAGTTGGAAGACCAGCCAGGAGGCTGGGGTGGCCAGAGCGGGGTGAGTGAGGCCAAGGATGTCAGGGAGGAAGGCAGGCGGTAATGAGCACAGAGCAGGTGGGGCCCTATGGGTCATGGTGACTAGAGGACTGTTTACCATCTTTCCCCGGAGCCTGTCTACTGGGTTCACTGTGCCATCCCCAGCTTCTAGAACAGTGCCAGACACATGAAAGGTGCCCGGGAAAATATTTGTTGAAATCATTCCATGTACATTTTTGGGAAGAAAGGGCCCACAGGCAAGATGCCCGGACTGCCCTCCTCTGCCCCAGGCAGGATTAAGAACTGGGGTCCTACCCTTTCAGGTACCAGCACCTGCTAAGGCTGGAAGATGGGGTGAGTGGTTCTTAAACCATGGTCTGTGCCAGAACCGCTAGGCACTGGGCTGCCTCCTGCCTAAATCCTGGATCCTGGTCAGCCACCTGCTTTTTTAACCAGCCCCCAGTGACTATGAGGGACACCAGCATTGAGAACCTCAGAAACCAAGGCCACACAGGCAGGAAGCCACCAAGCCAGCCTTCAAGGCCAGCCAGCCACCTGGCTGCAGATCGGGCATGCTGTGCAGGGCACCAGAGGGGAACGACCCAGCCACAGAACCCACAGCTGGGCCGCAGGGATCTGTAGACTCCCATTCCTTGGCTCCCAGAACCAGCCCCTACTCCCACCCCACCCCATAGGAGGCTCAGCCCTCACATGGGGTTGAGAGTCAGCAAGCAAGAGAAAAGCCCAGAAAGGAAATCCTGTGATCATCCATGAGGGTTTGGTACTTCCGGCGGGGCTGGGCAGCTACAAGCTCCTTCCACGCTTAGGACGACTCCGCAGGGCAAATGCTGACAGCTACTATCCTCCCCATTTACAGATGAGCACAGGGAGGTGGGAAGGCCCTTCCAAGTGGCCCTCACTTCTCTGAGTCCTAGACTGGAGCCCGTGGGGGCACTGAAGCTCACCCTCGGGCCAGGGGCTCTGCCTCCTGGCCTGTCCCCTCCTGTGGTGGCTGAGGGCCCGTTAACGGGGACTTCGCACCAGGCCCAGTGC
This sequence comes from Eumetopias jubatus, assembly GCF_037043125.1. Classification (NCBI taxonomy): domain Eukaryota; kingdom Metazoa; phylum Chordata; class Mammalia; order Carnivora; family Otariidae; genus Eumetopias; species Eumetopias jubatus. Next base: position 88,693,029 of record NW_028274810.1, on the reverse strand, counting down.
GTGGGGAACGCCTGGCAACCAGCAGCGTCGAGCGGGCCTCTTACCTCATACAGGTGGGGACAGAGAGGCCCAGAAAGGAAGAGGACTTGTCCAAGGTAACAGACTGAAGGCCGGGTCAGGGTCAGAGGCCAGGGTGCTGGTGAGGCCTGACCCGCGGGCCGGGGTGGGTGGGGGCAGAAGCCAGCAGGTCCTCAGCATGGGCGGCCTGCCGAGCAGCCCCCTCCCACGGCTGCTCTTTTCCAGAAATCAGCTTCTGCCAAGGTTTTGTTTGAACAAGTCTCTTTAAACCCATGGGTCTGGCCCGTGCCAAGGCCCAAGGAGGGGCGCTATCTGCCTCAGGTCGCGTAGCCAGCCCACCGCTGACTCCCGCCTGTCCCCCAGCCCGGCTTCCTTTCCTTCCTCTTGCTGCCTCGTCTCTCTCTGGCCTCTACTGCCTTGTCCCGTGTCACCCTCCCCCATCAGCTCACCCCCGAGAAGGGCTGTCTCAGGTCTGGGGGACCCCAGAAGAGAGAGGAGCAGGCAGGGGATACGAACTGGGGGCCCCCACAGGCAGAGCCGAGCCTCTACCCTCATTCAGGGGCCTCAAGGGGGAGGGTGGGCGGCTCTGGGACAAGTGCGGCTGGACGTCGACGGCCCTGAGGGACTCCAGGCATTGCTGAGCCGCCCAGGGAATGTTCCTAAGCAAGCTCTGGGACCCCTGCTCGCATGCCTCTACAGACTGGGTGCTTTGTGGAGTGGCTGCTAAGCACTGCAGCATCACATTGAGCCCAACTGTGGCTCCTGTCCATCCCGATTCAGCCCCTGGAGAGTGGCATGTCACCTCCTTCATACCTCTATGGCCACGGCTTAGGTTTCTCAGCAGCCATCCTGCTGCTGACCAAGAGAGGGTCACCATCCACTAATGGTGGTGGTGGGAATGCATGGCAGTGGCCAGGTACTGGGGATAACAGAACACCAAGAATCCAGTGACTCCCCAGCACCCTTCCCTCTGCCACAGCCAGATGCTATCCACATGCTGTCACTGATCCCTAGGCCTGCAGCATGGTTGGTATCACCCCACTTCCAGGAGGAGGGGCTGAGGCCCAGAGAGGCCAGCAACTTGCCCAAGGTCCCTCAACTGGGCAGGCTGGCTCAGAATCTGTTCTCTGCATCATGATGGCCTACAGCTCACAAGGGCTTCCTAAACATCACCCCCTGAGACTGCCGGGATCACTGACCCAGTTCACAGATGACAAAACTGAGGCCAGAAAGACACGACTTGTTCAGGGCTATGAAGCCCAAGGCCAGGGGCATGGACCCATCCAAGTCCAATCCCAACAGGAATACGGCCAGAGCAGATGCCTGCCTGTGAGCCTCATGGCCAGATGTGGGAGCTCAGGGAGGCTGGAGGAGGTAGCCCTGAGAGCCTATGGGGAGAGTCATCGAGGGCCACCAGGCCCAGCATTAAGCTTCCCAAGTGGCCAGATGCTGGAGTGGGCCCAGGAATTGGCTAGATGGGGAGCCAGGCCAGCCTGATGCCCAAGAAGGAAGGGGCCAGCCCACGGCCAGGCCTGGGTGGCCCTCACTGATGACACCCTGGCATAGCCACACCCTTGTTCTGAGCCTCCTGGGCTCAGGTCCCCATTCTGCCTTCCTGCCCCAAGTCCACCCAGCTTAGAATAGATTTCCAAGACTGTCTTAGGAACACAGGACACCTCTCAGCAGACTGTGGGAGGCCTTGGCAGGTTCTCAACGTCCCCTGGCCTGGATTCTCTCCTCACTGGAACTGGGGTGACCCTTTGGCTCTACTGTCACACGGATCCCATGAGATAATAAATGTGAGAGGGTTTTCCAAACTGCAAAGGGTCACTATCCTAAAGAGCAAGACAAGGGTAGCTCTCAATGCCCCACACTGAGCAGGTCGCAAATCCGGGGGTTGTCCACAAAAGCACTCTGGTCAGGACCCTGGTCAGAAAGCAGCCAGTCCAGAGATGGCCAGCTGGTTCTCAGTTTCATTCATTCATTCATTCATTCATTCATTCAGTGAACACAAGCCTCTGGCCCACTCTGTGCCAACTGCCCCTCCCTCCAATTTCCCCAATCTAAATCTGCAAACTCTGGGTCCTTCAGCAGGCAGAAGCAATAAAACACAAGTGTCTCTGATGCTAAAACGCACACATCAGGACTCCCTGCACATAGTAGGTGCTCAATAAATATTTGCAGAATCAATCTGCATTCCTGAGTGTAGGTTTTGGGGTCAGAGTGCCTGGGCTCTGTGTGACTTAAGTCACATACTGAGATCCAAAGAAAGTTTCCAAGGAGCGGATCTGGCCTCACAGCCAGACCAGCTCCTGTTTTTGATGGCTCCCTCCCTCAGCCCCTGGCAGAGGAAGCTGGGATGGAGTAGAGCAAACCTGGCCTGACCCCCCTCCCCTCACAAATACCCTATCTGAAGCCTTTTCCATCCCTGAAGACTTTCCTTAATAGATGCAAACTACAAATCCATATTCCTTTATTGGCCCATCCACCCCCCCGCCACTTCCATGGGCAGGCATCCCACAGGGAAGGGGTTCAAGCTAATTCTGCCTCTTCCCCTCCCAGCATCCTTGCTGGCCTCCAGCAGTCCAGGGCTAAGCACAGAGGGTTCAGGAGTTGCTGGCAGGCACACAGTGTGTGTTGGGCTGTAGAGCCCAGGACTGCGATCCCCCACAGGAGTGCTCCAGGGACCCAGTGCCATCTATCTGACCTTGGCTGCTGCCCTCTCCACCCCATGCTGGGCTCTTTCCCCCCACCCAGGGGGCTCAGTGACTCTGGCACTTACGTCTGGGTTCCCGGGGTCCATCCACGGTCACCTTGATGGCTCGGTGGTAGGTGGCCACTTGGGTGGGGTTGGTGAACACGGTGATGGTCAGTGTGAAACTCTTCCCTGGGGTGGAGAATAAAGGCAGAAGGTTGGCACCTGGAGCTATTAACAATACCCTGTTCTTCCTTCCAAAAAGGGGCAGATCTCTCTCCTTTGAACCTGGGCAGAAGACGGGGCTATGGATGAAGTTCTAGCTGCTGGTCTTGGCATTCAAGGCCTCGGGAGGTCTGGCACCAACTTTATCATCTTCCCCCACCCCATGCTCTGGGCACCCTATTTCTTCCCTGCTTCCTGGCCTTTGTGCCATTCCTTCTACCCAGAGACCCTCATGATTTTGGGGTGGGGAGCATCCCAAGTATATTTATAAAAATATGTATAAAAATACATATTTTGGGGGCACCTGGGTGGCTCAGCCAGTTAAACATCTGCCTTCGGCTCAGATCACGATCCGGGGGTCATGGGTTAGGCTCCCTGATCAACGGGGAGTCTGCTTCTCCCTCTCCCTCTGCCTCTCCCCCCACTCCTGCTCATGCTCTCTCTCCCTCTCAAACAAATAAAATCTTTTAAAAAAATACGTATTTTTTTCCTGGAAGTAAATTATGAACTTTATAAAAGATTTGGGGAACGCAGAAAAATCACCCACAGTTCCACTAGCCAGAGATAAACACTGTTAACACGTGGGTGTTTTCTGCTCTAATCCCTTTTGGGTGGGTATGTGTGTTTATAGAATGGCAAGGATCCCAAATACGTGTCTTCATACCCCGGTTTTGTTTTTCTTCATTTAACCTCACATCATAAGCACTTTCTGATGTCATTAAAAATTCTTCATAAACTTCATTTTTAATGGCTACAAAATACTTCAACTCACAGAAGCCCCATCTTTTCTTTATCTGCCTCCTTAATCCCTGCTGCTGCCCCAGCAGCCTCCCCCTGGAGGCCCCCTGGGGGGGGCTGAGAGTGGGCTGATTGGGGAGCTGCCGACATTTCATTTGTAGACGCAACTGTTATTTCCAGAACTCTGTTCTATTTTTAGATAGACATTTGGCTCCAAAGTCTCCATTCAAAATTCCTAAGAGAGGAAAAACCTTTAAAATAATATTTTTTTTTACCATTTAAAATAAAACGAAAATGACCTTTTGTTTATAAAAATCTTTGTCTCCATCTCTGCTTATTTCCTTAGAATAGATTCCAAGAAGTGGTGAGTGAGTTCATCGCATCAGAGGGCTGGGACGCATTCAGCGGCATTGATCTCTCAAGTGAGAGGATGCTCCTCCAGAGTCACTGTGACTGTGACCGCCCCCACTCAGCGCACGGCCATCAGCACCCGGCCGTTGGCAGCACGGCCGCCTATCAAGGTGGAAGATCTACACGCTCCTTGACTTCATCTGCTGCTCTGCATGCCTAGTGAGACTGAAACTTTTTATATGATTATGGTCTGTCCCAACCCAACACAAATTACCGCTTCGTGTTCCTTTACGCTTTCCTTATTCGCGTTTTAGTGCCTTTTAGAAATCAGCCTGTGTTAACCTATTAGCACCTCCCCACCCCCTTTGTGGCAACCAGTTTCTCAGCTCAGTGGCCTTTACATTCTGCCTTCTGATACGGAGCTGTTTTGCATTTTCAGTTCTTCCTCCTGTTGGTGATTTCTTCTAGTGTTTCATGTTCAGGCAGGGTTCCCCATGGAACAAGCAGATAAGGTTGACCTTAGATAAACAGCGTTCTCTCTACCTTCTACCTTTAATTCCTTGATTCTTCTGGGGTTTAACTGGTGGGTGTGGTATAAGGGAAAGATAAGGGCAACCCAATTCTCTCATCACCTTCAGTGAGTAGGAGTCCCCTCTCTCCTGCCCTCTTCTTATCAGCATCAAAGCCCCCACACTGTATGAGATTGGGGAGGCTGGGGTGGCAGGTGGCGGGGGGGGGGGCTTTGCTCATCTCCTAAGCTTGGCCTCCTCCTTCTCTGCTTCTGAGCATCCCTATCTCTGGACCCCATTTATCGATCCAGGGACTCCCTAAGGGCAGGGGCCCAATGGCTCGGTGCACCTGTGTCCGCCAGGGCTGGCTCAGGATGGGCAACTCAGGGAGGCTGTCCATGTGGACCCCTCTGCTTCCCCTGCACTCCCGGAAACTCTCCAAGGTGGGCAGGCAGTCTTGCTACCCCATTCACAGGCGGGAGATGAAAATTCAGGGCAGGGAAGGAGAGCTTGTGGTTCTCTTTGCCGGGCTGGGTCCGGTGATCATGTGAAAACTCAAGTCCCGGAAACAGGAGAATCCAGAACAAAAGTAAACCAGCCAGGCTTCCACGGCCACACCACGGAACCCCAGGGCTTCTGAGACACCAGGGAGTGGTTTAAATCGAGGTGTGAAACTCAAACTGGGGCAGGGTGGGGCCTCTCTGGAAGGATTTTCCTGAGCCAGCACACTGGAGGCAGGGATGGAAATGCATACAGCACCTGCCCCTGGAGTCCTGGGTCAGAGGAAATCGAACCCCTCACTCTCAGACCACAGGGGCACTTTCCATGGTTTCTGGAAACTGAAAGTGCAGAAGGTCTAGGGAAATGCCAGGCAGGTGGCCTCAGGCTCCCTGCCCACCTCCCCTTCCTGGGATCTGCCATCCCTCCCTCTTTGGTCATTTTTCCCCTGGACTCCTCCCTCCCCTGCCAGCCGGGCACTTTCCCGGATTGGGGGGTGGGGTGGGCGGGTGGGGGGGTGGTTCCTGGGCCTCTGCCGCTTCCATCACCTCCTAGACACTACCAGGTGCCAGGCCAGATGGGCCCCAATTACTGAAGTGCTCCTGTGTTTCCCTCATTTCCCTCAGGTCTCCACTGAAAAGTCACCTCCTCAGTGAAGCCCTCCTTGTCTCCTTTATCTAAAGCAGGCATTTTAAACTTGGCATCCAGGGCTCCTTCTTAGGATTAAGCGGGCCCCGTGAACAGGGACAGGAAAAAAGGAGACAATTGTATTGTCTCTAACCACTGGCTACAGTTTAGCATCTCCCCCAAGTACGACCGTGGGCAACAAACCACAGAGGGATTATAGAAGTCCCTGTGACCTTGCCACCAATAGACGTCACAGATATTTACATATCACATTACAGACATTGCATATTTCTCTAAATATCTTTTATGCTCGTCACAACTTCAAAATCACGGTCGTCATCAAACCCATTGCCACATCTTATTATTTAATACACTACTAAAAGAGCACATTTATCCCAATTGTTTTAGACATTTTGCTAACTATGTTTTATTATAATTGGTTTCCATTGTAATCCTTTGTATTTTATTTTATTCTTTAAAACACATTATTCTGGAACTGTCAAATGGCCCATGGGGTAAAAAAAAAAAAAAAAAAAGGTTAAGAAGCTCAATGTGAAGCATCAGAGACCCTCCCGCTCCCAACCTCCCTGCTCAAACTCCCCCCATCGGGCTTATTACTTTCGGCAATTCCTCTACTTATTTATTTTCTTTTATCTCCCTCTTCTAGATGGTAAACTCCCTGGGCACCAGAACTTCTGTCTTGTTCACTGCTGTGTCCCCAGCCCCTAGGACAGCATCCGGCACATAACAGACGCTCAAGAAATGTTTGTTAAATGCATTAAGGGAGAGACAACCGTTTCCATTTTACAGATGAGAACACTGAGACTCACAGAGGGGCAATGAGTCATCCAGGTCAACAGTATCTAGGCAAGGCCAGAAAGGTTAGAATGTGCTAGAGCCTGCCCCCTGCCCCTCTCCCAACCCCATACTAAGGACCTGCTCCTGGGGAGTGAGAAGCCCCCACTCTCACCAGGCAGCAAACCACAAACTATCCCTGAGGTCATCAGCCCTCCTCTACAGCTCCCTCCTGCTTTCCAGGCCTGGCACCAGCCATCCCGGGTGCCCAAAGGGAAGAGGCAGGGACCGGGACCTGGGAGCAGGAGTGGAAGGGAGGGGCATGTGTCAGGTACCACGGGGGGGGGGGAGCGGACAAGGGGTGGGGGAGAGCTGTCCCCCTGAGTGCCCCTCACCTCTCTCTCTCTACCTGGTGGTGAACCCATCTTCCCATCTCTCCCTGTCTCAGGGCAGGAAGCTGAGATGACAGAGAAGGTGGAGGATTTTGTGCAGGAACCTCTGGCAAACTTGCCATCAGCCAGAAGTCCAGGAACTGCAAATCAAGGCACTCTAGGGGCTGGGCCCGGCTCCGGGGGAGAAGTCCTAGTCTGGAAACAGCTACCCCTCGGGGCCCTAGGTGACCCCAGACAATCTTGCGGGACCCGGGGCCCCTGGACCAATCAACACTTACAGCCGCCTTTGGCAGCGTGGCTCTGGGCCAGTCTCTGTCCCCCTCAGCCTGGGTTGTTGTGTCATAAACCCCCACCATGGGGGCTTCATGGACAGCAGGTGGGGAACATGTGTCAGGGGACCTCTGGATTTTCTCAACATGGGTCAAGAAGCCTGTAGGCTGCACCCACATATTTCACCTCAAATCTTGCTCTACCTACTATGATTTCTTTTTAACCAGCGACAGTTCCGGAACTCATGTTGTTTTCACTTTCACCTAGGCTGCCTCCTAGAGGACATTTTTGGAATTTGTGGTATGGGGTCCCGGAGAGAGGGCGTGGGGGGCAGAGGACTCAGCAGTCCAGCACTGCACAGGGCACCCAGGTAGTCGTTCCTCCTGGCTGCGAAACACTTGTTACGAAGATTCTCTGAGCCATGAGCCTAACTCAGTTTTACATAAAATAAAGCAAAGGATTTTTGCACACTTTTAGTACTTGTTGAATTTTCCAGGGTGGAAGACAGTTCTTTTTTTCTCCCCCCACCCCGAAACTTTGTTCAGAACTTTGCCAAGCATTGGTCACCACTTCAGAAGGCCATGTCATCGACGGCAGCGGACTCTGGGTCCTGCATGCCTGGGTGGCGGTCTGCCGTGGCCCTCCCGGGGCTTCTGCCAGGGGGCAGGCACCCGCTCACCGCAGTGGGGTCTCACCCCACATTTATATGCTCAGGTGGGTATTTTATCGTAAATCCTTTTCCTCTCTGTTCTCCATTATGGCTGTGGACTTCTATGGATTTTGAAACTGCACGTGAGTAAGTAGGTTCCATTAGTTACACATTTCACTGTAGGACAGTGAAGGGTGCATTATAGGATGTTTGTCGTAAGAAGGGCACTGTATCTGGTGGGGCGGGAACCTGGGGCCTAGTCGCTGGAGACACCAACGACTTGGTCTCTTTCCCTCCCTTGCCTTGGGTCCCACCTTCAGGCTTATCGTGAGGGCTCTGTGGTGGTGGTGTGTCTGTGTCCTCCGTGGAAACCTATCTTCCTGGAGGTAAGACGGCTTCAAGGAATAAAAGGCAAGGAAACAAACAGAAGTTTCCATCCGGCTTCTTGGTCTTGGCAGAAGTCGGAGGGCCAGGGAAAGGCTCTGGGTCCCAAACTCTAACCTGTCCCAACTCCTGAAGTGCCCCGCTGTCTGGGTCAATCACTGATTTGCCCTCTTGGTGGGAATTTCCCAATGGGCAGCATGGGCACGGCAGACGGGCTGCCGCGGGCCGCACGACCCCTGCACCCTCCTTCTCACTGCCAGCCGCCTCCACTCTCCCACTCCACAATTCACACCTTCTGGGTTTCCCCCACCCCCGCCCAAACCGCACCATAATCACAGAATCAGTGACTACACCACTCAAAGGGACTTCAAAGATCTCCTCCAGTCGTAGGCATTTGAAGTAACAAAATCTGTAACTTGGATCCAACTCTCAATATGTGCCAAGTGATACAGTGCTGCCAATTTCCTTAATCCTTATAAAATCTCAGGATTTCCTTAATCCTCATAAAATCTCAGGTCATTATTGTCCCCATTATACAGCTGGGGAAACTGAAGCACGGAGAGGTTAAGCCATTTGCCCCATGTCATCCAGCAAGTCACCGGCAGAGCTGGGACTGAAATCCAGGTGGGCTGGTAGCGGAGCACAGATTGTTCAATACCATGAGCCTCTGAGGTCTGAAAGTTTTGTCAAGTCCCCAGGTATTGGAGCTCCCACTCAGGCCCCTTCCTGCCCCCGGCCCCCCGGCCCCAGGACCGGTGAGACTGATGGGAGAAGGGCGGCGAGAATGATTTATAAACTCAGCCTCCTGCATCTTCCAGAGCCACAACCCCAGCCTCAGCCTCGCCTGCTTCAAGAGCACCAGCTAAATGATGCTTTGCAAACCTACCTCTCTCCCCTAAAGCCCTGCAGGGTGAGTACAGGTCCATGGGCGTAAATGCCACAAAGAAATCACTTTATGCGGCAGAAAGGCCAGCCGGCCAGCCATGCCCTTGGTCACTCAGGGAATCACCATATCTTCTCTTTCTCGATCTCACCTCCCAGGACAGGGAGTAAGGTGCCACGTTCCTGATGCCTTGCTGGGCTCCCAGGATGGACCTTCCCTTCTGCCTGCTCCACCAGGGCCTGCAGCTACAGCGGGCCTCCCTGCACGCCCCCCCCCCCCCGCCACCGCCCCATTCTCATGCCACCTGGGTCTGCACACCTGGCCACCGTCCCAAAGTCAAGCTGCATCCCAAAGTCAAGCTGCATCCCAGCAAGCCACTGACCGGTGGCGAGTGACTCTCCACTCAGGGCTGTGGCTGGGATTAAGTTGCAAAAGGCTGGAGAGATTGGGGATGACAAAAGGGGCTTGGAGACTAATTAGGAGCAGCAATGAAAGCTTAATTCATAAAAGCAAACATTTTCCATCCATCAACCTGCAACCAGTTAAGGGCAACGTTTGAAAGAAATCTGTGCGTGGGGAAGGGAGCCAACAGGAACAGGAAATGTTTGAAAGAATGTAAACTATTTCAGTTTCATAAAAAGTAACAAGTAAACAGTTATTACATGCAAATAATGCCCTGGTTTTAATTAATGCTGAAAAGTCAAAATATGTTTGACATTTGTATGTATACATTGAATGGTTGGAAAGGAAAAAATGGTGCCCAGATGCCCGTTGCTGAGCAGGGCTGGCGGCTTGGAGCGAACTAAAACCTTGAAAAGGTCTTGTTTATTGGTGATGAAAAGTACAATTCTGCCTCAGCCTCTGTCGAAACTGGGGGCAGAGGGAACCTAGCTTACTTTCTTAACTAAGCTGGAAGGGCAGGCTGCGTCTTGGGAAGGGCACTCCCCGCTTTTCAGCAGGCTGGTCTTAAAGGGCCAGCGAGTCCTCAAGCCTCCATTTCACTGGGGCAGGGTTTCTAGGACTTCCCCACCCAGAAGTGATGGTGGGTTTCAGGTCCCAGCAGCCTCTCACTCAAGAGCCCCGGGGAGCGGGGGGGGGGGGGCACCCGCAGTGGCAGCTGGTCCTGCCTGCCTTTCACCCGCCAGAGGCTGATCACACAGGCGGGGCGTGGGGGGGCGGGCACACACCAGCCTTGATTCTGAGGTGGGGGATGGCAGCCTGCACCACATTCATGTCTCTTCTAAACCACCTTAAGGCTCAAGGGTTGGGGAAACTGTGGCTTGGGGAGACCACAGCTGGGGAGAGGCAGCCTCGAAGCTTGCTCAAAGCTTGAAGCTTCGGGAGATCCCAGCCCCATCGGGAGAGTGGCTGGGGTGCTTGGGCCCCTGCAGACCAGCCATTCATCTAAACCGGCCGCTAAGCCCACTTGCCACAAAAGACCAAGAGGTCCCCCTTCAAGCTCCTTAATCCACGATCTCCTCCTAGCATCTTTTATGAGGCCAGAATACTCCACCGGGAAAGAGGGGTGACAGGGACAGCTTTGAGAGTTAGTAAACCCCAGAAACTGGGAGCAAATCGTGTCTTTTTCTGGCGAAGGACTCGCATCCTCAAAGGGTTTTGTGACACCCCCGTGGGGCTCCAAACAGCTGAGACCAAGCCAGGCCTAGGGACTTGTTTCTGGGGCTCCCATTTGGGACCCCAAAGGCTTGCTCTCAGCTTCCTTCCTAGACCTCTGCCATTGCTGGTGTCAGGGTGCGCAGACTCCCTGCTGCTCACCTCGCCCACTGCGGCCCACGAAGCGAAGGTCGTTGAACCTGGCCACCTGGTTCTTCATGACTGCCGAGGCATTACGCAGCTCCGCAGAGTAATTCTCATCATTGCCAGCCATCACGGTCACCACTGTTCCATCAGGCACGTCCCCCAGCGCCACCACCTGAGGGCACAGGGGCAGGGGGAGAGCTTAGAAAGGTAGGGGAGGCCAGGGAGAGGCCGGGCAGCTCCCCTAGGTCCCAGGCGCACTGCAGGATTTCTCAAAGGCAGAGCGGAGAAGAGGCTTAAACGCAACGGACATCTTCCCCCCCAAATAACAAAAATAAGAAGCCGAAATCTCCGCCTTCCACACCCAAATCCTAGGTGAACTGGTTAAGCCAAGTCCTGAGAAATTATCCTTGCAATGAAATCTGGGCGAGAGCTGTGAATGAGCTCTATCGCTGTGGTCTGGGGTGTAGTTCCCCTCTTTCCTCAGGCCTGAGCAAAAGAGGAATCAACATACTCCTAGCAACCAAGTCTCTAAGTAAAAATAATATCAACAACAATAATAACGGGACTGCTCCCCACGCTCAATTAATGCAAGAGCCGTTTGGGGTATGAAATTTGGCCCTGAAACGTGGCCCGGGCCCAGTTTGCTGGCCTCTGCAGAGCCGGAATTCGTTATGCAGGGAAAATGCAAAATGCAAAACAAACCGGTGTCTTGAGAGGGGTTGTACAGAAAACCTCTTTAAAGTGAGAGAGGGGCTTTCGATAGCAGGAGGATGCACCTGCTGGGAATTGCAGGATGGGGGTGGAGATGCCCCCCCCAATACAGTCTCCCGGACCCCAAGCAGCGTGCAGAGGCAGATGCCTTTTGAAAGGGAATCACACTGCAAATGTAGTCACAGCCATTTAAACGTGGCCACCGCGTGCAGGGACTAGGGATCCAGATGGTAAAAATTTCAAGGAGAAAATGTTTGGGGTCTGATTAAAAAGGCCAGATTTCCTGTCAACATCCTGTCTTCTTTTAATTTCAAAGATTCCTTTTAAGCTCCAAGTGACAGTAAAACCTCCGATCTGAGGATTAAAGTCACACGGGCCTCCCCCTCCCCCTCCTCCCCGGGAGATTTTCCCCACTGGCATTTTAAGATGTCACCCGGGAGACCTCCAAGAGCCACTCATCCTTTTTTTTTCTTTTTTTTTTTTTCCAATTTGGAGTCCTCTTAATGGGAGCAAGGACGGCCTCAGCTGCCAGGAGCCGCTGTTTCCAGCCACCTCGGGCACCCGCCACCCCCAGACGCTGGCCCTTCCTGCCCTGCCCTTTCTCACGGCAGCTGTGAGAGGTTTAGGGGAAAACCAAGGCGTTTTCGTTTCATCTCGCTGCCCCCTTAAAAAAATGAAAATGAAACAGTCGCCTACTCCTTAGCAAAGAGAAAAAGATCCTCTGAATGACTGGGGGCTGCCAGGAGTGGGAGCGCCCCCCATTTCGGGATTCTCGCCGCAAACGTTTAGGGTTCGGTGCCCCTCTTCTCAGCCCTAGAGTCGACCGGTGTAAAATTTCAGAAGCCAGTAGTTGAGGGTGTGAGCAGGAAGTGTTTCTGAAGCGGTGCAGGAAGAGGGGTGCTGGCAGTGGAGGGTAGGCCCTATCCACCCTCCGCACCCCACCTCCGGTGTCCTCGCCCTGGTCCCGGGGCTCTTCTTCCCCTTTGCCTGCAAGGCTGTGTCGGAGGGATCCGGACTGGAGAGGAGCGAAGCCCCATCCGCCCGTTTCCGCCTCAACGTCTTTCAGCAGGGCTCCCCGAAGGTGGAGGGGGCAACCCCCCCCAAAAGCCATCCGTGCCGGTGCATCCGAGAGGGAACGCCAGAGTCCCCGGGCGGAGCGCGCAGCGAGACCGAAAGCGCCCCGGGCCCGGCTGCTGGGCTCTCGCCGCGGGGTAGCGGGCACGTCCCCTCCCTTCCCTTGCCGGGGCCCTGGCTCCTGCAGCTGAGACGCCCGGATCCCCAGGGCCCGTGTCCGCCCGCCCCGGGCCCTGCACTCACCTTGAACGCGACGGGCAGCGTCTTGTTGCAGCGCCAGTGCGAGGGCAGCACAGAGCAGAGGAAGTTGGGGCTGTCGGTGCGCACGAGCTCGCCCGCGTGGTCCGCCAGCACGTCCACCATCGAGCGCACCTCCGGCCGGGCGCGCCCGCCCGGCCCCACGGCCGCCTGCGCGCTCAGCGCGCCGCTGTTCTCGCCCATCTTGCCGCTGCTGCCACCGCCGCCGCCGCCGCCGCCGCCGCCGCCGCCGCAGGGGAAGGCCGTGGAAGGAGGTGTGAAGCGGCGGCTGGTGCTCGGGTCTACAGGAATACGCATAACAGCGGCCGTCAGGGTGCCGGGCGGGCGGCGGCGGCGCGGCTCCCCCGGGGGCGGCCGGCGCGGGCGCCTTCTCGGCCGCCGCTGCCGCGAGAAGCGGGAAAGCAGAAGCAGCCGGGCCGCGGCCTCAGGGCGCAGGGGGCGGCGCCCGGGGACGCCCCGCCGGGGCCCGCCCGCAGCGAGGCCTCGCTGCCCCGACGGCCGCGCGCAGCCTTGCCCGCTAGTCCCGCATCCTGGGCTTACGGACCGCTTGTGGCCGCCCCTCGCGGCGGGCCGTCTGCCTCGGCTGCGGCGGGGCCCGCGCGGGCTGTGCCGCCGCCGCCGCCTCCCACCCCCGCAGCCCGCTCGCGGCCGCCCCACCGACTGCGCGGCCGCAGCCCCAGAACAAATCCTCGAGAATCAAGTGGCGGCGCCGCGCCGGCCCGCGCCGGGTTAGTACCCCGGGGCCCGCGGGGGCGGGGCCGGCCCGAGCGACGCGTCGCGCAGCCAATCGGAGCCCCCATCGCCGGCACCTCGGCCGCGCTCGTGGGGGAGGAACAGGGACCGCCGAAGGCCGCCCAACGGGGAGGGGCGGAAGGCCCCGCCCCGGGGAGGACGCCCGGGTCGGGGGCCCGGCGCTTTGGCCCAGGGCTCCTCGAAAGTTCGGGGGCCCCGGGGTCAATGCTAAAACTGTGGTTAAGACGCCCGGGCCCGACAGAGGGCTCCTCTCCGGCTGTCTCCTGGGCGGCTGCTCCCTGACGCGGGGGCAGCGGCTCCCCTTCTCGCGCCCTTTCCCCGCTGCCGGTGGCTGTGGGCCTTCCCCGCTCCGGCTGCTTTCGGCCTCTGATGCCTGCACTCTTAGCTGAGGGACGCGGGGGCTCCAAGGCCGGCGACATCGAGCGGGCAGCTGCCCCAAAGAGGTTTCTCACCCGGTGCCCGGCGCCCCCCGCCGTCCCGCCAATTATTTCCGCCCATGAGCTCCCACCGCACACGAGATTCCACCACCAGCAGCCGCCTCTGCAACTCCCAGCCCAGCGCGGCTTTGGGCCCGGCCTCGTTGGCCCCGTTGCCAACCGGGGACAGACGGGTGTCCCCCGCGGGCTGGAATCTGGCTTGGGGGTGACAAACCCCGTTCCTCTCCGCTCCCCAAAAAGCAACTTTCAGGACCGTGCAGGCCTCGCTTCGTCGTTCTTCGTTGTGGCGGCCTCTGATTCTTTGAAAAACACGATGGGGCCTGGAAAACGCGAGTGTTTCCCTCTGATTTTTGCCCCGCGCATATAGCCACGGCCCTGCATCGTGCAAGAGGACGCGGGTCCACGGCAGGAAGACCAGCGTGCGGCGAACGCGAGGATGGCTGCCAAGCTAAGGGCCCCCCGGCTCCCAGAGGAGGCAATTTTCTAACTCCGTGTGGATGCAAACTGGCTCCCCGAGGGCCCATGCCTCCGTCTTACGGGGCGGTGTGCTCCGGCCGCGCGGCAGGGACGCAGACCGCTCTGCGGAGGCACCGTCGCTCTCACTCCCGCCCGCGCGGCCCAGCGACTCCCAGGGCTTCACGGCAAACCGTCCTGGCCTCTCCCGCCTCCTGGGCCTAAGGACAAGCTACAGCGGCGAGGGGAGCTGCAAAAACCGAGCCCCCATTCATTCTGGATTGTCGCCCCAGAAGGGGTCCCTGGAGTCTAGGGAACCGACGAGCGCGCGCCGAGTCTCCCCGCGGTCTCGGAGACTGGACTGAATGTTCGTTGTTCCGGGCGCTTGACAGGTGCAGCACGACAGATTCCAAGCCACGGAAGGGAAGAAGGATAGGGTCCGAAGGTGGCCGCAAGATCGCGCCCCAGATCTGACCCCGGCCCAGTGCGCGCCATTTCGTCGTTGCGTAACGAATTCAAGCCCCGCGTGCGCTTCAGGGCGGGCGGGCTGTGGCCCAACCCCGACCACCTGGAGAGGTGGTCCCTGCCCCTGTCTAGCGTCACGTCAGCCCCTCGGGCCATTTCGAAGGCAGGGACAGCGAAGGACCCTACGGGATCTTTTTATAGAGCCTGCATCTCGGAGTTGCAGATCGCGGGGGCCAAGGCCCTTGCTCTCTCGGGAGCGCTGGCTGGAGCGGCGGAACCAGAAGAAAACGAGGTACCAGGGCCTTGGCGCGTCCGACCTCTGGGAGTTTCCCGCCAAAAGGCCCACCAAGTTGTGGCCAGGTACCGCCCGGGACCAGGGAGGGGGAGCGACGCGTGTGGCCCTGGAGCGGCTGTGGGGCCAGGACCCGCTGTGTCTGGGGTTTGTAAATTCGATTCGTCTAGTGGTTTCGGTTTGCACCCGTGCCCTTACTTGTCCCTCCGCCCGATTTCTCCCTCATCCTACGGCGGGTTCACAAACGGACATCCTGAAAATGCGGTTCCTGTGGGTCTCGGCACCTGGCACAGGATCCGGCGTGGCTCCAGCCCTCGGAAGGGTGCTCACTGCGTGTGGGCGTGTGGGCGCGGGAACCAGGGGACACTTTGGTCTCCAGCCTGCGGTCGCCGGGGCCCGCCGGGCCGGGAGCAGTTTCGGGAGCCACCGCTAGTTGGCGCCTGCACTCTGCCCGCCGCGGAGTTGCCCGGCCAGGCCCTGCCCACAGACGTGTGCCAGCTTCGGTCCTGCGTCCAGGCGCAACGGCCCGTCTCGTATGAAGTGCCCTTTCTGGACAGATGTTCCAGACGATTCCTCACCATCTATGCGGCCAGGATAAGCCAATGGCTTTGTGTCAGACCAAACGCTGCCCTACCTGCCTGCCCCTGATGGACACAGATGCCCACTGCCCTGGCATCTCTGGCACCCGACAGTCTCTGTGCCCTCCGACCCACAGAACATTCTCCTTGCCAGAAATGCACAGCCCTCTCCTGTCCCATCCTGAGGGGCCAGAGGCTGAGGAGGACACGCAGAAGAACAGGCCAGAAATTCCCAATTTCTACCTATGGCTAACTTACATCCTCCCCATCCCTGACCAGTGAAGCTAGGGTCACCTCTCTCTCTTTCTGTTTTCTTTTTACCATTTCAAGAGACAGTTGGACAGCTCCCACTCCCTTACGTGGGACATGTGGGTTCCCTCTTCCTTCCCTGTTTTCTATGGCTAGCCACCTCCTTTCCCTCTTCTAGTGGACTGGTGTACAAATCTCCTGCTTTCTCTTGAATTGCTCCCACCTAAGAGCAACCCAAATTGTCCACAGCAGGCTGAGGAAGCCAGGAGGTCTGGGCCTACCTTGGCCCAGAGTTGGGAAGCAGGGACCCAACCTGGGGCCCACAGAACTCAGGATCTGGGGGCCACTCTCCCCCCCCCACCCTCACCAGCATCCTTTGCCCCTGAGAGTGGGATCCATGGGGTCAAAATGACCCTGCGTCAGGGTGCTCTCCTCTGGCCGCTTGAGGGGGTCTAGGAGTGCACCCTAAAAGTGGTGGTGGTAGTAAGGTGCCTACATGTGTCTCCCCACAGACCAGAGAGCTCACAAGGGCAGGTCTGATTCCTCAAGAGTCTGGTGCCTGGGGAGAGGTGAGGATCCCCCAAGTGTGCCAGACACGGGACATCTGTGGCATGGAAAACCTTCTAAGAAGTTCACTGGTTGTGGAAGGGGCCTGGGTCTGCAGTTCCCCTGCCTCAGTTTGCCTTCTTCCACCAACTACCCGTGATCTAGGGAAAATTGCTTAAAACCTCTCTGACTCTTGTCTATTTCATCCACAAAGTAGGGCAAATGATAGTGGCCTCCTCACAGAAATGTGTGTAAGGTGTTTAGCACAGGCCTGGCACATAGGGGGTGCTCCATCCATGCAAGCTATCACTTGTATCACACTGAAAAAATAAGGCCTCCCCTTTGTTGGGGGCCTTTGGCAAGTCTCTTCGTCTTTGTGGGCCTTATACTTCCCATTTGTGAAATATCCAGTTCTCATGTTCAAAGTTTCCAGGACTCAGAGCCTAGTGCATGGCATCCTGCCCCCCTCTTGGTTCACCTAGAGGCTGCCTGGGGGAGGTAAGGTCTGTCTGTGATCCGCCTCTAGGCAGAGGCGGCTTGCAGGAGGGTTTTCCAGCAACCATCACAGGGCTACCTGAGCCTGGATCTTAAGAAGACTCACCTTCTTTCCCCTAGGCTCTTAGACCCTCACTGGAAATCCACTGGCCCCCACCCCCTAGCCTCCTACAGACAGACACTCTCTGGGCCTCAGCTGACACTGTTAGCCACCTCCCCATCCCCAAGGAGGCTTGCGTTCCCTTTATGCCAAGTCTCCTGGGAGCCCCAGTCCAGTTACTAGCAGAGGACTCGCT
The DNA here is from genome assembly GCF_037043125.1 of Eumetopias jubatus. NCBI lineage: Eukaryota > Metazoa > Chordata > Mammalia > Carnivora > Otariidae > Eumetopias > Eumetopias jubatus. Next base: position 88,675,627 of record NW_028274810.1, on the reverse strand, counting down.
TCTAGAAGTTAATGATTTCTTCCAGCCTGGCCTCCACACCCTCTGGTGAAGCTCTCCTGCCTGGTGGCCTGGAACTTAAGATGGGACATTTCTGTCCCTCAGTGAGCCTCAGTTTCCCCTTCCATGAATGGAGGTGGTTCTGATCACTCCATTTCACAATCCAGAGGATTAGACTCCCTCCAGGAGGGGAGGAGCATTGTGTTTCACCACATCTAAAATGCCATCAATCGCTCCATGTAAAAGAAAAAGAAAGAAAATACCGCTAGTTAAACCAAGGCTTTCATGCATCCCGATTTCAGATACGTGTGTTTATACATATATATCTTTTTACACATACACACACACACACACACACATAAAAATTAGTGAGAAAGGGTCATGAAGAACAACAATAATATGGTCAAGGGGTTGTTGCTGGCAGGGTTGGGGCCCTTACCCCAGAGAATTCCTTCTGGGTAGCCTTTCTGGAAGGCTCCCGAATGTGCAGAAGGACAAGTGTGCTTCTCAAATTACAGGGTGGCTTTTTTTTTTGGAAAGGGCCAGACTGTGAGGGGAGGGCGGGGGAGCTGGAGAGAGCCCTGTGGTTAGGACACAGCTACTTGCTCTGCCGCTGACTGCATGTGTCACTTTTGCACCTCGCGGAGCCTCCTCAGAACCCTGGCGGGGTGGGGGGAAGGGGAGGAACAGCAACAGGGAGGGCTGCTGAGGTATTCCCGTGCCCAGGCCCTGTGTCTGGGCTTTAAGTACACACTTCCATTCCATCCCAGCAATCGTGTGGGGGTAGGTATTATGCCCATTGAAACAAAGAGAAATGTTGCTCAATATTTTCTGGGTAGGGAGAACCAGAGTGGGGTTAAAGCCTGATCGGACGCAAAATTTGGTGATCAGAGGCACCACCTGATTATGCACCCCTGCACTGGTTGAACAAAACATTGGGAAGAGTGGGCATCTAGATATTGAAAGTGCTCGATAAACGTTAGCGATCATGATGGTGGTGGAGCCAGCAGAGGGTGGGGTGGGGGTGGGGGCAATAGACCTGGTGAAACAGCCATAGGTGTGGAAATCAGCAGACCCTTCCAACCCAGGTTGGGAGGCTGAAAGGGGCCGCACAGGTCATCTGCTGAGGCTTGCCCACCTCGTGCTCGCCTCCCACCTCAGAACCTGCCTGTGAGGAGGTAGACTCAGCTGTGGTGCCCAGTGGGACAGAGGGGAATACTGAGGCCCAGAAAGTGGGAGAGACTTGACCTGTTTCACTAAGGAAGAGGCAAGACTTGGGACTAAGCTCTGGCAAGGCCAGCGGGCAGCATGGTGCAACCAAAAGCAAGGTGGGCGAACAGCCATCCCCGACCTCCACCCGGACCTGCACGGTGGTCCCCCCAGTGCCTCACGTCCAGGTGAGACCATGAGCAGCCATTGCTCCAGGGGAGATGCTAGAGTCTGTGTGTCTCCCTCAGGCCTTCAGCATCCCCATCGGAACGGTAGGAGTGAGCTTCCACGGTCCCTGGAGGCGGCACCAGGCTGGCTCCCCGTGGGCCCCCAGGTAGGTTTCACTGTGACTTTGGGGTCGAGTCCACGGGGCCCCTTTCCTCACCTCCCACCTCCTCAGGTGGCACTGACTCCCTCTTTTGCGAAGCCCTGGACCTCCACCGCCAACTCCCCTGTAGGTCCTCCTGAGAGGGCACTCAGCTTGGGGAATTGAGGAGACAGGAGGGAAGGATGGAGAGAGGTGGTCTCAGCGTGAGCCTGGCCAGGGGTGAGGAGGCGGGCCCCATCAGTCGCCGGGGAAGCGGGCTCTGGTTTCTGCTCCCGTCAAGGGGTCTGGTCTTCCTACTGCCCTCCCTGCTCCGCACTTTGGTCATTTATGAAACAGGGAAATAATTCTAGTAGAGCCCTTTGGTCTATGACTAATAATTTCCCTAATTAGTTGGGAGTCCTGTCGTGTGCTGGGAGTTTTACCTCAATTATGGCTAATACAGGGCTTCTGCAGGATCTTTTATTCTCTCCATTTTACAGATGGGGAAAATGAGGCTCAGAGAGTAAAGAGCTTCCCCACTCTGGGCCTCAGAACCAGAGGGCCCTCGTTTCAACAGGATTCCTTGATCCAGACTCTGTCTCTGCTCTGCTGGCTGGTCAGGGTGCCCGGGACTCTCCAGCCACATCAGTGGGGCCGGTGCAGAACTCCCTGCTGGCAGAGTCATCAAATCAGAGGATTCTTCGTTGGTGGGGGGGCAGGGGACAGAGACTGGTAAGAGGGACGTGGGTAGCTTGGAGCCCAGGAGGGTTCTGGAAAGGGCATACTCTTTCCCCGGCCCAGAAAGGGGCTTCAGCTCTGGCAGTCAGGGAGGGAAAGGGCTCCTCTGTGGCTGTCACCTCTCGTACTCCCTATTGTGGAGGAAAGACAGGAGGATATTCAGGTCCAAAACATCTCCAAGCCTTAATCAGATGGCAAGAATAGCCGCCAGTCCGAAACCAATGTTTGGAATTGAATTGGAACCACGGGATTAGAATCTTGAGCTCTGTTAATCATTACTGACTACGGTTAAGTCCGGCATGCCAGGCCTAATCCCACACTTTGTGCTCATTTGTACCTCACGGGACCCTTATCGGGGAAGTGCAGCATCATTGCCATTCTGTAGGTGAGAGAACTGAAGATGTAAACTTGCCCAAGGTCACACAGCTGGGCAACTCTGGAGCCGGGATTCCAACCAGGCAGCCTGGCCCCACACTCTGGTCTCATGGACCAGAATCAGATGCTTGAAGTTAGAGTCATGGAAGAGAATTAGAATCCTGGCATGAGAATTGTGGGCAGGATTCAGAATTTTATAAAGTCAGCCTCAACAGGGCTCTGAGATATCATATCCAAATCTCCCGTTTGTCAAGTGGCAGAACTGAGGCCCAGGGAGGGAAAGGGTCTCCTTCAAAGTCACTGCCCAGGCCAGGGGCTGAGTCTGGAACCCCGTCCCACCCCCTCTCATTGATTCTGGTCCAGGGTGCCTTCCTCCCTGTGGTGGGCCCTCCTCACCCCACCACCCACCCAGTCCCATTAGGGATTTTCCACCTCCCCAAAAAGGTCCTAATGGCTGTCAGTCCTTGTGAAGCCTTAATTAATCTCAGAGGCTGATGGCTCTGAGGCGACCGGGGGCTTTGGCCTTACGCAGATGAAGATTACGGCTCCATTTCATGTGGTGGTGAAGGAACGCCTCAGACATTCCTGCCAGCAATAAAAGCCACATGGCTTTCCAGCGTCGCCCTTGGAAAAGAAAAAAAGCGCAGCCCTTTGCGGAAAGAAATCAACTATGTGCTGTATGCATGGCATGAGATAAAAACGGGGCAGAACGAGGTGGAGAACAGTTGGTCTTTTATGCTGCTTCCCGTGGCCACCGAGAGTGGCAGGGCCCGGCGGTCGGGATCCCAGCTGCAGCCCCGGGGAGAGGCGGTGGGAGCCCCAGGGGAAGGCCTCAGCCCCTCCACCTGAGCTGGGCTTCGGCGGTCCCCCATGCCCCATTGGCAGGGCTGGCTTCCCCAGGCCTGTAACCCCGCGTCCTGCTTGCAGAAGGGCCCGTGCCTGCTTTCCTGCTCTGCCTTCACTGCCTTGAAATCCTTCAGACTTTTTGAACAAAGGGCCTGCATTTTCATTTTGCGCCGAGCCCCCCCAAATTAGGTAAGCAGTCCTGCCCACAAGTCACCCCGCCAGCCAATGGCGACATCTCCCCCAGACTGGGGAGTCGTGTCTTTTTGAGCACCTACTTTGCCGACATTATCTGAGATGAACTTTAGAACAATCGTGTGGATTGCACAGATGTGGCAGCTGAGACTCAGCGTGTTCCACGTGGCAAGGAAGCCTGGATTGGAATCGGGTCCCTCTCCCTACAAAGCCAGTGTCTGAACCACTCCGCAGGCTGCAATATTTCATTTTCATCATGCTCTGTGGGGGCAGCGGTGCACGTGGTCAAGCTTTTTTTTTTTTTTTTTTTTTAATTTCCAAATAACAGAAGGGATAACAGAGGCCAGAGAAGTGAGGGTGCTCAGGCGCATGCCCAGTGGCTAGTGGAGCACTCTGTACCAGGCTGTGTGGTAGGGATGGGGGCCTGCATCTAGACGGCTGTGGCGGTGGGGTGGGTGGGGGTGTCCTGGTTTCATAGTTGTTTGTTCGGCTTGTAAATGTGTTAGCTCTCTATGTGGGTCACTGTCTCCAGTCTGGCCAGGGATGTAGCAGGAGTCCTGGCCTCCCCCACCCCTTGCCAGTGCTGGGTTCTAAACACCTGAAAGTTCTTCTCTGTGGCTTCCTCTGCTCTTTCATGCTCCAGTTTCCCTCTGCCGCCCTCCCTGGTTGGGGAAGCAGCTGCACCCTATGTCCTGATCAACTCAAAGGAGTCCCAGTCCTCAATGAATCCTGGAAAACTGGGCCTGAAGGGAGCCTAAAAACGATCATGACCTATATATAACCTGGGCTAGGCCCAAGGCTCATGGACCTGGCCGCTGGCTCCAGGGAGCCGTCCCCTTATTTCTTGGTGGGTGACTCTGGATAAGTCCCTTCCCTCTCTGGGCATCAGACACCTCATCAGGGAGCTAAGTGCATTGGGCCACACTTGATCCTCAGGAGGACTGTCCATCTTCAATGTTCTAGAATTCCATGTTAACCTAGGACAGTTCTGGGGCTCCTGAGGTCCAGGAGAGGTCAGAGACGTGCTCAGGGTCACATAGGAGGCTCACTGACAGCTGGACCTGACTCTGAGTCCCTGCCTACTGGCCCAGCTCTCCCCTCCACAAGCCTTTGGCAGACCCAGGCTTGGTCTTGTCCCTCCTCTCCTGCTCCCCAGTCCACCTCAGCCTGTCAGGCCCTAAGTGTCCAGGTCTGGAAGCCACAGCTAAGTGGCTTCGGTTTTATCATTTATTCTGGATGTCTGTCTTATTATTATTTCTTAAGCAGTATTTATATTTTATATACTCTTCTGTTACTCTATTTTACCATAAAACATTTTAAAAGAAAAGCAAAGGGGAAAACGTAGAAAAAGCTCCTCCCCACCCCCACCGAAGCTCTAAAAAAGAAAGGACAAAAATGCTTACATTTGTATAGGGTTGCAAAACGGCCCATGGTGTGTCAAAACTGGGGAGTGTTTATTCTCGACCAGATCACTGTTTCAACAAGATTGTCCTGTCTACCAGCTCAATCTCAGCCGAATGATCTGGTGGCCTCTGAAGCCATCCTTTTCATGGCAACACCCCCACATGGGGCATTTCTGGGTCCCCAGGCCCCACGGAGCATGCTCCCTACTGAGCTCCTTAAACCTTACCAGTAGTCCTCCAGATACGTGTCACTGGGCCTCCTTATGGGCGAGGAACTGAACTTGACTGAGGAAGCCTGCTGGACCCAGCCAGGAAAGGGCAGAGCTGGGATTTGAACCAAGCTCTGTTGATGCTGAAATTGTGCTTTGCTCACCCCAGGAACCCGGGACCCTCAATTATAATAAAAAATGTTATCTACGCTTTACAGGTATTATTTCATTTAATTCTTAGGGCCACCTTATGTTTTGGGCCCCCTGTCATCATCCCCATTATAACACTGGAAAAACTGAGGCACAGGAAGGTTAGTCACTTGCTCCAGTTCACGCCACAGGTAAATGTGAGAGCTGAACTTTGCACCCGGCAGCCTGGGCTGCCTGGCCTGGCCACACGGGCACGTAGACACCATGGAAGCAAGACAGAGCAGTGGCCCAGGGTCCACAGGTGACCCCGAGAGACCAAAGGCCAGCAGGGCTGGATGGCTGGTGTTGGGGGGTGCAGCCAGGGAGATCTGCTCCCGGAGTGACTCCAGCCTACCTACCCTCCTTGCCTACCAGGCCCATGGCCCTCGGGAAGGTGCTGAGGCTGTAGGCAGAGCGAAACAGAGACCTGAGCAGCCTCATAAATCCCTGCCTGGCATGTCTAGGCCACAGGCTCAGACAGTGGGCACTCTTTGTCATTTGCTGTTGGCATACATTTGTCACTGGCAAGAATGTGACCTTTAGTGCCTGTGTGTCTCCGGCAGCACCTGAGGGGGCTTCTGGAAGGGGATCCTAGAAAGTGCTCAGACCTACAGTGGGAGCTGGGCCTTCTCACTGCCCCATCTTTGAGGCTCAGTCAGATCAGGGCTGGGCTTGATGTGAAGCTCCTTCAGCTCACAGAGGCTTGGCCCCATCCCTAGGAGCGCAGGGGAAAACGTTCCCGGGCCTGCCCTCAGGGAGCCCGGTGCCCGATGTGGGGAGCTGGGATGCACAGGAAGAGGAGCGATGAGAAGCAGACGGGGAGGAGGCTCTAGATTTGCTCGGTCAGCAAACACTCATTGAGTACCTCCAGCCTACATGCCGGTGGTTATTTTAGGTGCTGGGGTACAGGTGTGGACGAAACAGGCGGCAGCTCCATGCAGCTTCGATTCGGCGGGGAAGGCAGAAGATAAACAAGGAGGTAAACACAAACACCAATATTTGATAGCGTCTTGGGACGTTGGATAAAACAGACGAAGACCAAGGGATGGAAGATGACCGGGCGGGTGGGGAGGTGGAGGGGATGGTCACCCAACCTTTAGAGCAGGTGCTCAGTGAGGGTCTCTCAGAGGAGGTGACATCTGAGCCAAGACCTGGAGGCTGAGAAGGACCCAGACAGAGGAAGGGAGAACTGGCTTCTCCCTCCTGCTTTCTCCCCCCTCCTCTGTACCGGGCATGTCCACGTTTCCTAAAACCCTTTCTGCCTCCTGTCTCTTCTGCTTTTCTCACAATGGCCCCCAAAACCAGATGGGGTGACTTGTAGTAGCCCGACGTGCAGCAGAGGAAACCGAGGCTGGAGGTGGGAAGGGCTTGTACGGCTTGATGACCGAATGTCAGGACCAGACCTGGCCCCCACCCTGGGGCCCTGGTCCTCCTTCAGCCGCCCCGTCGGCCTGCTGGTTCTTCAACGCCCAGGTCTGGGCAGGCTGCAGCCAGAGGGGAGTCGGGCAGTGGGCACTGTTTCTCCGGGGTCACGGGGCTGGAAACGTGGGCTGCTGGGCAGGGCCCGGGAAGGGCAGCAGCTCGGGGCCGGGCGGGGGTCCGGAGCGGAAGGCGCCCAGCCCTGATTGGAACAAGGTGGCTGCACTGGGAGCCCAGCCTGGCTTCATTGATCTTGCCCGGTGTTCCAGCCACCAGGCGGGGCCAGCGCCGGGCAGGCTGCCGGTTTTCCCAGGTGTGGGGACACCCTGGGGGAATGGCTTTTCATGTGGTCATGGGGTAGGCCTGCCACCCAGCACGTGGGGGAGACCAGGGCGTTGGGGGCATGCTGGCTGTTGCGGAAGGGGGGCTCCTGGAGACTTGAAATCCCACAGCCGGCAAATGTCAGGCTCCTGGAGACAGGGTCACAGACTTGAGGCACTGAGACTGACGTTAGAATCCTCGTCCCTGGAGCTCACATTGAGTGCTCCCTGTGTGCTCGACCCACTCACCATCACCCCGCCCAAGGAGGTGGGCTCTGCAGTCACCCCCACTTACAGTGCCCAGACTAGGGCTCAGCAGGGTAGGCGAACCTGTCTGCGGTCACACGGTTATGAGGTTTTTGTCCCTAAAGTCAGAGAGTCTTAGGGTGTGGGAATTACAGCTGGTCAACCCTGGGAGGACCTTGAAGATCCTTGAGTCCAACTCCTTTGTGTTGGAGAAACAGGTCTGGGGAGGGGACGTGGCCAGTGGCCAAGGTCAGGACTCACCACTTACCTTGGGAGCTTGGCTGGTCCCTGAATGTGGGGTCCTGGGGCACTTGGCCCCTTTGACCCTCAGTCAAGACCTAGTGTCCCTCATGTTACCAAACTTTCCGGCAGGTAACTGACCGTTTCCTGCTGGCACACAGGAAGTTCCTCTAAACATTTAACTTGAATCCCTCATGCTGCAGGGAAACTTTCCTTCTAATCCTGCAATCCTTCTGGGAGGAGTTTGGTCTTTAACGAGAGTACTCTTGGAGTGACTGTCAGCTTAGCAGAGCAGGATGGTGTTAGGGACGGGGTTTTGGGAATTGAAGGCCAGGAGTGGGGGAGGGATTAGCTCTTTAGGATTCTGCACGGCCGGCCCCCCATTCCATCTCTCCGTCCTCACCTCTTTCCACCTGCTCCCTCCCTGTATCCAGCCACACTAGCTCCCTTGCTGGTCCTTAGATACCAATCCTACCCCCACTGCAGGGCATTTGCACATAGGGTTCCCTCTCCCTGGAGAACCTCTCACATTCTGTCTGCATTGTCTGCTCACCACCTCATTCAGGTCCCTGTCACCCTCTGTGAAAAGCCTTCTGTGAGCCCCTGTGTTCAATAATGGCAGAATAATGGCGCCCAAAGATGTCCACATCCCAAGCCCTCTAACCAATAATACGTGACGTTACACAGCAAAAGGGAGTTTGCAGGTGTGATGAAGGTTAAGGACTTCAAGATGGGGAGCTTATCCCGGACTTTCTCGGTGGGCCCACGTTTTCACAAGGGTCCTTGTAGAAGTGGAAGAGGGAGGCAGGAGAGGACAGCCAGTGGTAACGTGACATGGAAAATTGACAGGGGCCACCATCCAACGAAAGTGGGTGGCCTTTAGCAGCCCAACAAGGTGAGGAAATGGATTCTCCCAGAGCCTCCAGAAAGAAACACAGCCCTGCCTACACCTTGATCTTAGCCCAGTGAGACTCATGTAGGACTTCTGACCCCCCAGAACTATAAGATGAGACATGCGTGTTGCTTTAAGCCACGAAATTTGTGGTAATTTGTTATAGCAGCCCTAGGAAATCAATACAGTCCTTTTCCTTGATTTAAACTTCTTCAGCACCTTTATCCTTGCCTGAGAAATTGTGCCTCTAATTATGAATTGTCTCTTCTCCCCCATGGAATGCCCCCCCCCCAGGAGGGAAGGGTTTTGTTTTTTCACTTGGTGTTGCATTTCCAGTTAGAGTCACCAGATTGAGCAAATAAAAATACAGAGCATCCAGTTAAGTTGGATTTCAGAGCAACGACAGACACTTTTCTCATATAAAGTTATCCCAAATATTGCAATTCTTTATTCGTCTGAAACTCAGATAATCTGGGTGTCCTGTATTTGGTCTGGCAACTCTATCCCCAGTGCCTAAAAACATGCTCGGGTATATACAAGGGTCTCAATAAACATCTGTCAAATGAATGAAATACATACATGAATGAATTAACGTTAATTTTTAGCTTAAGAACCTTTTGGTTTCCAGAATGCCTCCTGGATAAAGTGTAAATAATAGCAAATAATCAAGGCAAACCGTGTTATAGCCCTGCCTACCCACCTGGTACTGTTCTGAGTGCATTGTAGTTGTTGCCTAGCGGGTTCTTGCAGTAACCTGATAAGGTCATTAGCTCATTTTCCAGGTGAGGAAACTGAGGCCCAGGAGGTTTCTCAGCTCGCTCAGAGTCACGCGACCCCTGAGTGGCAGAGCCAGGCAATTCAAAGCCCTTGAAGAACCTGGCTCACAGAACCTGACACACTTTCCCACACAGAGTAGATCCTCTCTCATATAGCCCATGATGCCTTTGCGAGTGGCACCCTCCCCCATTCTGGAACTCCAGAACTCCTGCATGTGCACCAAAGCCCAGTCCTAATTTTCCTTCATTGTGAGACCATCTCTGATGCTCCCAGGATGCCCTGGCCCCTCTCTTTTCACTACTCCCGTGGTCCCTTGTCTGAAGGCATCATAAGGACTTGCCATCATATCCTTTTCTGCCCCAGACTGTGACCTCCTTGAGATCAGAGATGGGTCACCTTCAGCCCTTTGGCCGTGAAGCTTAGATCCTGGCTCTAGGGAGGTGTCTAGAAGCATTTGAAAATGGATGGATGGATGGATGGATGGATGGGTGGGTGGGTGGGTGGGTGGATGGGTGGGTGGGTGGGTGGAAGGATGGATGGATGGATGGGTGGGTGGACGGATGGGTGGACGGGTGGGTGGATGGACGGATGGATGGACGGATGGATGGATGGACGGATGGATGGGTGGGTGGTTGGATGGATGGATGGATGGATGGGTGGGTGGACGGATGGGTGGATGGATGGATGGATGGATGGATGGGTGGATGGATGAGTGAATGAATGAATGAGGGAGGAAGGGAGGGAATGAATGAATGGATGAGCGAATGAATGTTCATCGTTTTCACACTGGGCTTCGGTTTTAGAGTCTATTAAAGGACAAGAACAATCTCTAATCCCCCCACTCCATCTCTTAAAACACACTTTTTTTTGATTATAAGAATAATACACATTCATTAAAGAAAAATTGGAAAATAATAAAATTACGAAGAAGAAAATTAAAACCACCCATAATCCTGCCACCCAGAACAATTGTTAACATTTTGGTTTTTAGCCCTCTGGTGCTCCTACTGTACGTATAGATTTAATTTCTTCTCTCCTCCCCCGACCTCCTTCTTTTCTTTTCTAACATTGGGAACACATATTACATGCTGTTTTCAACCTGCTTATGAAACGCACCAACACGTTGTGTATGTTTCCTGCCCTGCTCATTAAATCCCCTCCCCATTGGCAGGGCATGTGTCTGTGCTGTTGGGCATGGGGGCGGGGCAGCGGGGGTGGGTGGGGTGGGGGAGTGTGAAGACACCCCTGCTTCCCGGGCTGGACCACCGTAGTGTTCCCTCATGGCTGGCCCTTTCGGGTGTTTGTGCATTTGTTATGAAGACACTGCCGGGAACACCCTGGTATGCACGTCTTAGCTCCATCCCAGATTCCTCCCCTAGGACCAGTTCTGAGCCAGCCAGTTCCACTGGGCTGAAAATACCCATTTATTCAGCCATTTGTCCACATTATGGTCTAAGGCTTATGGTTTCCATCCCAGATACTCAGCTCCGACCAGAACAGCCTCACAGATGACCACGATCTGAGGGTGCTTGTGACCTCAGGCGTGCATAGACCTCCTACTTGTTAATAATTGGCTACCTGAGCTCACCATGTACCAGGCCCTGTGCGTCTCCGTGTGTCCTCACAAGTAATCTCCAGGGCAGGCATGGCTGTCTTCCATCTTACGTATGAGGATCCTGAGGGTCTGAGAAATAAGTGGCCTGGCTGAGGTCACAGAGCAGGAAATAGGGCACCTGGGATCTGCCTCAGGTCAGCCTGACTCCGGGTGAGGCTGCCTGCCCCATCCTCCCGGGGCCACACCCAGGTAGACGGCCGATCCTGCTCCAGGGAACCGTGGGCTTTCTAATCTGGGGACGCAAAGACCCTGCCCCACTATTCCTGCTGCCTGCTCCCTGCGGGGGGCACCCAGGCCAGCATCCCTGGGAAGCAAGGGCAGGGCTTTGGCCTAAAAGCTGGTGGACAGATCCTGCCCTACATCCTGATGCCACCGGGCCTCGCCTCACCCTCTCCATCTATAAAATGGGTGGGCAGAGACTCAGACGACCGCCCCCTGGGCTTGCGACTGCTTCAGCAGAGTGGTGGTGATAGTGCTGAGTCAAAGGGAGAAAGAACTTATCAGATGGGCCACCTCGCCACAGAGAGCCCAGCCTGGTGTTGGGGGCGGGGGGGTGGGTGGTGTTGGAGTGAGCATGTCTGAGTACTAGGCTGGGCTAGGGGGACCCGAGCAGCCCCAGATGGAGCCCGCCCCGCCCCCAGCCCTGGCAGATGGGAGGCTATTTTTTAACTGACCCCACAGGAAGAAGAGGCCAGAAATGAGTTCAGGGGGTTAACCCAGGTCCCTAGGGCCCCTTCCTATTTGCATCCTCTTTCCCCCACCACCCAGGGAGCTGTGTGGACTTCACCTGGAGCTCCCTGAAGCCTCCCAGAGCTCCCAGAAGATCAGACCGCTGGAGCCCCAGTGAGATGTGTGGGGAAGCTGAACCACCCAGAGCCTGCCTTCCTTGCTGCCGCCTCTGCGGTGCGCAGCCACGGGGCTAGGCCACTTCTCCCACTGCCACCTTCCTGAGGACCCTGGGCAGCCCCTCCCTCCCTCAACCTCAGTTTCCCCACCTGTCAGATGATGGGTCTCCTGTAGGCATCTCTGAGGCCTCTCCCAGCCGGGAAACCTTGTTCTGGGCCGGGGCCTGTACCCTATGCGGTCAGTCCCGGGTTCCCCGTGAGGCCCTGTCCCTCAAGCACCAGCCCACTGGACAGGGGCCACTGGCAGGCGTCTGGGGCTCCCAGGAAGAGGAGGGACTTCCTGGCCAGAGAAGCAGGACCAGCCTGGGCAGGGGTAAAGCAGCTTCCCCTGCGGCCTCCCTCAGACCACATCACCAGGTGTCCCTTGGTCCCCACGGGCAGGGGTTCCTGAAAAGTCCGGGTGTCTGTTGTAGTGGGTGTGGCCTCTCCTGCATGTTTGCTTGTGTGAGCATGTGCATGTTCCTAGGTGCACAGTGGGGGTGGGGCGAGTGCCGGGGCCTAAGGTGGAGGCCGGGCTTTGCTGAGCTGTGACGGAGGCCCCACCACACCCACAGGTCCTACCCAGAACCCCTCGCTGGTGCTGGTCTGACCTGAAGGCTAATGCATGGGGGGAGGGGCACATGCAGGGCAGGGGTGCATGCCCGGGGCGGGGGCCACAGGGCCTCAAATGTTGTCAGGGCCTCTGGAGGCTGGGACCCCAGGGCATATGTGACAGAAGCTGACTCTGACTTGCCTCCCTTCATTTATTGTCTGTTTAAAACAATGCTGTTAAGACACAGCATCGATTAGGTCCGTGACACAGCATCGATTAGGTCCGTCACACAACACACACCCGCCCCTGTGATAAAACTAGTTTTGACCCTGGAACAGTGTGAGGGCTGGGGCGCTGACCCCTGTGCAGCATATGAAAATCTGCATATAAATTTCAACTTCCCCAAAACTTAGTTACTATTGACTGGAAGCCTTCCTGATAGCATAAACTGTTGATTAATTTTTTTGTATGTCACATGTATTCTATACGATAAAGTAAGCCGGAGAAAAGGAAATGTTATCAAGAAAATCAGAAGGAAGAGAAAATACTTTTACAGTGCTGTGCTGTGTTTAGGGGGAGAAAAAGTCCACGTATAAGTGGATTCTTGAAGTTCAAACCCATGTTGTTCAAGGGTCAGCCCTAATATGAACACACTGGAAAAAAATTGGAAACTCTAGAAAAACAATCAAAAAATGCTGAGGCCTGAAATCTGAGAGCCAGAGAGAAAATTCTGAACGTTAATATAATGTTACTAATTCTCACACACTGAGCATTTCCCATGGGCTCCGGGAGGAACTGAGCGCTTGAAATATCGTCTTAGTAAATTCTCTGTGCTGTCATTCTCCCCATTGTGCAGATGAAGAAACTGAGCAGAAGGGAAGGCAACTAGCCGTAGGGAAGGGAGCGGCAGAGCAAAGATGCCAGGTCTGGCTGATTTGAAAGTTCAAATCCTCTCAGGGTCCAGGGCTGGGCTCCCTGAGCAGACTGTGTTTACTCATTCATTCCCCCAGCTGTATTTCCTGAGCCCATCCTGTGAGTTAGATCTAGCTCAGCACTGGGGGCTTGGTTGTGAACAAGACATCCAAGACCCTCCTCTGAGCCCCCTGAATGGGTACAAACTGAGCCCCAACCTTGAGCACAGCTTGATCACAAGTTCAGGATGTCACTGACTGAGCCTAGTCCTGCCTCCCTCAGTCAGTAGGGGCCACTGTGAGCTTTTCATCAGCTGTGATATATCTAAAAGCCCAGGTCAGGTGTCTGTCTGACCAGCCCACTGTCCGGGTGGGTAGGGGAGCCATCAGGAGCCCACCCACCACCTCTGGCCCAGTCTTCTGGGCCAAGCCTCTCTGGGGCAGGGGGCCGAGTGTTGGCCTGGGGCCTGGTCCAGCCAGGGAGGGCACAGAAGTCCAGATCCCCTCTTGCGCTTAGCTGGGACATGAGCCTCTGCTCAGGGTATGGGACTGCCCCGGAAGTCTGAGCTGGTGTGTACCCTTGAGCAGTCCCAGGCAGAAATGCCCAACTCAGGTCAGCCACTGGAAGGAATTGCACCTCCCCAGGCCCTTCGACTGGGTCTTCTTTTCCTGACAAAGCCCAGGATGCCCCAGGAGATGACCCGAGGAGTTGTCACCCCTCTCACGTGGGAAAAAAGCAGCATGGGTCTGGGCTCCCTTGCCACCCGCACTATATCTTTGGGGACTGCACGTGTTCACCCAATCCTCAGGCAGGGCCAGCTACCTAACTTGCAGAACAAATAGAATCCCTGTTGAAAGCTCCTAGCATTCTTCCATGGCATCTCTTGACTCATCATGATGTTTGTATTTCCTATTTAATGTTGCACTCCCCTGGACATGGGGACACTGTGGGGTGAGTGCAGACCCTCACAGACATCCGCTCCCCCACAAAACCTTGGTGTGTGGGTCATGTGCACCTGTCCTCCCCATGCCCACACTCACGCCTGGCCCTGCCTGTGGGAGGGCGGGCAGGACAGAGCCCAGGCCCCAAGTCCCCACAGGCTCCTCTGTCTCATCCGACTTCACTTACAAAGCACAAATCCAAAGATGAAATTCAAGATGAAATAAGAATTTCAAGATGGTAGCTGCAGAGCATTAACCCAAGCGTGCGAGCCCCTTCTGAGCTCGGAGCCCTGTGCTTCCCCATTGGGTTGCAGCCTGAGAAGTCAGCCCTGCCTGAGGGAAGGACCCACCTCGGATATGAGGGTCAACCACCCAACTCCCACCGCAGCAACAAAGCCCCTGACATGCAGGAGAGCAGGGAAAGTGTGGGCGTGCGTAGCGGATAGCATGGGTGTTCAGCAACTGCCTTTCCTGCACTGGGCTGTGCCTGTGGAAGTGTTGGGCAGAGCCTGGTTTTGAAGCCCTGCTATACTGCTTCTAAATGACGTGACCTTAGACAAGTGCCTTCATTTCTCACGTTCCTCCTCTGGACGAAATACTGACCCTATGGGAAGTGTCGAGCCCAATACTCGCACAGTCAATTTCAGGGGTGAGTCAGGGCAGAAGAATGAGCACCAGGCAAGCATGGGGGTCCCTAAACAGGCAGAGGCAGGTGTGTGTGCATACCCCTCCCCCCGCATGGGGCAGCTGAAGGGGGATTTCCAGGGGACTTCTGCAAGATGCCCAGGCCAGTAGGCTCGGGCATGATGCTGGATCAAACAGAACACTCGGTAGGAGGGACCCCTAGGGGAGCTGGGGGCCCAGAGAGAGGAACTCAGAGGAAGAGGCCCCCACCAAAGTGCTCACAGTGCCGTCACGAGAAGGATAACACAGGCCCCGGCCAGATGAGAAAGAAGCCCTTTGCTTGGGCCATGGGATTCTGGCCCGGCTTTTTGGAGTGCTTTCCAAGTTCAATTTCGACCATGTTGTTCCTTGCCCTCTCTGGGCCTCAGCTCCCCGTCAATGCCCTGGTGAAAAAGGGCCACCATACATCAAGTGCCTTCTGAATGGACCATGCACTGTTCTTTACAAATCTCCCCTCTTTGGTCCTCAGGTGACAAGTGACCCATTTCTCAGATGAGAAAACTGAAGCCCAGTGTTGACTCACCCAGCAAGAAAGTGGTTCTGATCGATCAGGCTTGTGGAAGTGCTATCAGTTCTTCCCAGAAAGGGGAACAGTGGAAGCAAAGGAATGTACCTCCGTCGAGAATACCTTGATTAGCTCAAAGCTACGGTGCTGTGATGAGGTGCACAGGCTCCGGATGCGGGTTGCCTGGGGTGGAACCCCAGCTGGGTGACCTTGGGCAGGTGGATTAACCTCTCTGGCCTTCAGTTTCTTCATCTATAAAACTGACTTAATAATAGCATTTGTCTCATAGGGTTTTGAGGATTCAGTGAGCAGAGATATGTAAAGCACATCGTGCCTGGCATTAGTAAGAGCTAGATGTAAGTGTTTTCTGCTAATATTATAACTATTTAAGAGTTGAGTTGTTATAATTCTATTTCCTAGACAATAATGCATTTATTAATTCCAATTTTGTATTTTCCTTTTTGCACTGAGGATCCCGCTAATTTCTCTTTCAAGTCTTAAACAATTTCCTCTGTCCTTGAAAAAAATAATTCCCTGCCCCCACGGGGCCTGTAGCCAGGGTGGATTGAACAGCTTTTCCCAAAGTGGATTCCTCAGCACACCAGCCTGAGGAGGAGCCTGTGTTCCTTAGCATATTAAAGGCTCTGAAAAGTCCTTCGGCATAATACTCTGTTGAACATGGTTTGATACAGCCTTCCCCAGTCTTGTTTGGTCACAGAGCCCCTTTATTTCTGCTCAACACCTGACACCATCTGCTGAACACACGGTGGGAGATGCCCCCCTCATTTCCTGGTTTCTAGGAAATGGCAGACAGAGCCGAGCGAGCGAGAACTGTGAGTAATGCCCCTCA
The DNA here is from genome assembly GCF_037043125.1 of Eumetopias jubatus. Taxonomy (NCBI): domain Eukaryota; kingdom Metazoa; phylum Chordata; class Mammalia; order Carnivora; family Otariidae; genus Eumetopias; species Eumetopias jubatus. Next base: position 88,659,324 of record NW_028274810.1, on the reverse strand, counting down.
CAGAGAGGCATGGTTCCACCCCTGCAGAAATCATCTGCACTAAAGCTCTTCCCGTGCTCCACGGGCCCCCTGTGCACTCTCCTTCGCTGTCTGGTTCAGTCCCCACAGCAGCCTCGGGAGGTCAGTAGCGTCAATATTCCCATCTCACAGATGAGGAAATTGAGGCTCAGGGAGGTTAAATGGCCACACGGCCAGTAAGTGGCAGATCCAGGAGACAAACCCACAGCTTCTGATTCTAAACCCCACATTCTTTTTCTGAACTTTGATAGGAAAAGTAAAAATAGATCTCATTCTGCCAGGATCAGTCTTCCCCCAGTGATTTGTTTTTAAAAATCTGAAGTGTACCCCCCCATACATTGAATGTATTACAAATTTAGAAATCTTTAGTAGCTTTTTTCTGATGACGAAAGCAATCCATGCTTGTTGTGTATAAGATTTTTCAAACATTTCGAGTTGGAAAAAGAAAAAGTCCATAATCTCATTCCAAGAGATAAAGCTGGGTGAGCAGTCGGGCAGACGCTCTCCTACATTTGCGTGGCCCAACAAGGTAGCCATCATGCCCATGTGGCTATTTAAATTAAAATAATTAAAATGAAATAAGATTAAAAATTTAGTCCCTCAGTTGTGCTAGTTGCAGACTGGGCGGGCACATTTTAGGGACAGCCTGTGCGTATATTCACACGTGACAAGGGGCTACAGCATTGAGTGATACAGACCTAGGACATTTCCATCATCACAGAAAGTTCTGTTGGACAGAGCTACACTAGTCTCTTCCCAGACATAGCCTGATGTACACGTATCATGATTACTAACATTCCTGATAAGGTTCCTGGATATGTTGTATGTCTCCACCTGACCTCACCCATGGAGAGAAGAGATAACTCCAGAGGTAAACGCCAGACGCAGGGAAAAATAGTCTGGAAGGAAATAGACCGAGTGACAATGGCTTTCTCTATGGGTGTTGAGATGAGAGTTTATTTTTAAATTTCCTAGATCCTTCAGGAGATCTACAACATAAAATGCAGGTGGGGTGGGGATGTTGATGGACTCGTGTTTTCCCTAATTAGTTCTTGCTGCTTCTAAAAGCTTCAAGGTATGATCTTACCCTAGGCTTAATTTATTATTAGTAGTAGTTCTTAAATTGTGGACTCATGAAGAGTGGAAGCCTGCACAAGTCCAAGGAATAAAACACAAAAGAAGGAAAGGCAGACAGAGGTTTATTCTCAAGCCCAGCACCCCCTAGCCCCAAGCCTAGGGCTGTTCTAGGCGGGGCCGGCTTCCTGGGCACCCAAGCCATGCAGTTGCTGACGGTGCCTTGCTTAGAAGAAGCCCATGCTTGGTTTAATGTTCTGTGGTTGCCATCCCGAAATTCCTTATGATTTTTGTGCAGGGGGCCCTACGTTTTCCTTTTGTGCTGTGCCCTGCAAATTGTGTCACCGGCCCAGTGCTGGGATTCTGCCCAGGATGGGTCGAGTTTCGACAGCTCTGAACCAGTGCCCTTGTCCTCAGACTGCAGACGTGCCCATCTACAGAGCACTCACTCTACGTGCCTGAGAAAAGTATGCTTCGATCTCTCAGATGTGTGTCTGGAGAGTAACAAAAATAGGGCTTGCGAGTGGGTGCGGGAGGGCCCCTGTGGTCTCTGTTCACACACATACCTGCGCTCAAGGTGCACGTCTACACTGGTCTATTTCAGAGGCGGCCTGGTGCATCATGGGATGCTCTGTCCCACATCACTGCCCAGCTTGGATCCTGCCTGGATTCCCTGCTTTGAACACCATGCCTGACCTCTAGGCCTGGCCCACCTCCCCTCCAGCCTCTTCTCCCTCAACCTCTCCACAAGACCCACAAGCTCTCCCATCTCTAAGAAACCGTTTCTATGTGATCCTTCTTCTATCCCTTAGCCCACAACATTAATTTTACCTGGACCACCAATGTTCCTTCCTTCCCAGACCTACTCATCTCAGACTCTACCTTTCCTGTGAAGCCGTCTGGAATTATTTGAGAAGGGCCTAGAGGTGCATTGGTTGCATAGAGGAGGATATAAATTACTTTGCCTGCGGGTGTCAGGGAGGGCTCCGTGGAGGTGGTAAGTTCCTGGGCCTTCAAGAAGAAGAGATGTCTGCCAGGTAGAAGGAAGAGCTTTGTTGGGCTGGCTTCGATGACAGACAGGTTCTAACATGCATTTGGGCTTCACCAGCTACTAGCTGCATGACCTTGGGTGAGTCCCATCCCTTTGCTGAGCCTCAGTTTCCCCATCTATAATAACAATACCCCCTACTACATGGATTACTGAAGAGATGAAGTGAAGTGAGATCCTCTTGCAAAGGAACCACACAGGGCCTGGCACATAGTAAGTCATCAACAAATATGGGTCCCATATCCCTTCCTCATTGCCTTTCTCCTCAAATGCTACTGTCAGTCAGTCATACCATTCCTGAGTCTGCTTATGTATTCATTTCTGCAAGAGAGGTAGGGATAGCTGTGATGAAGACTTAATGGGCTCCCGGGAGCATTTATGGAAGTCCCAGAAGGCTGAAGTTCGGCATAGACCGGAAGGGCATAGACCAGAGGGGTGTTGGCCTATCTCCCTGGGGCATTTTCCAGAGGTGAACTCTTTCTGCTTTGTCACGCTTTGTCACTAGAACATCGGCTCCAGGGGGGTTGGGGTGGGGTGGGTGGGGAGGGGAGGGATCTTTGCCTTTTGTTTGCTCCTGTATCCCCAGTTCCCAGAAGAGTGTGTGGCATGCATACAGTCGATGTTCAATAAATGTCCATTGGCAGATCAGCAGCTCCAACTGGTCCGCATCACATCCCAAGCCCGGGGCATTCCAGGAAAACGGTCTCCAGATTGGGACCACAATGTAGGCCACGAGCATTTCCTGAGTACTTGCTGTATGCATGGCTCTGCCCACCCCAGGTCAGACCCTTCCTCTGCGTCCTATGGAGGTAGGGCCCAGGAGGAAGATGACAGGCATGGGGATTTGGCAAGAGGAAGAGAGGGGAGGAGTGGCCCCACGCTGCAGCCTAGGCCGGTAGGAGGCCCAGCTCAGTGTTTACAGGTTTAGAAAACACTCAATCGCCAAATAATTCGTGACAAAGCCTCCTTGCCATAATTGCACTGTGTAGCATTAACTAGGACATTTTAGTGTTTTCCTTCCAGTCTTTTTTCTAAAGCTGCCTTGTGCTCAGAGCTGGCTTCTTTTCCTCTTTGGGGAGGTATATGGCTGCCCTGTAGGGGGAACCCCTGGGCCCCTACCACCCCTAACATGGGGCTCCTCACTCCAACCTTCCTGGACCTGACACATCTTCCTAAGATAGGAGGGTGTGCAGAACCCTGGGAGGGGCTTTGCCCCCCACCCCATACTTCCACCATGGGCAGGGAGCAGGACTCAGGTCCACTGAGGTAGGACTGCAGGGAAATCCTCAGCGTGGGGGGCACTTCCTGGGGCTGTGGGGCTGTTGATGCTCAGCCACAGAGCACCCAGGGAAGTTGAGTTTCAGGCAGGGGCATGACCAAAATGAACCTTTCCTCTCCTCTCCAACCCCTTACATTTCACCCTGTTTTCCATCTGAGTTTCCCCTTCCCTTAATACCTTCTGCTTGCTCTGCACCCAGCCACCTCTCTCCTCTAAACAAAGGTGAATGCGCCTGGCTGGCTCAGGTGGTGGATCATGAGACTCTTGATCTCGGGGTCGTGAGTTTGAGCCCCATGTTGGGTGCAGAGATTATCTACATAAACAAAAACTTAAAAAATAAAATAAACAGTGAGCAGGCCAGGCGGACCCACTGGCTCCAAAGTATCATGACTATAGGGACCCAGATGGGCGCCCTGGAGTAGCTGAGTGCTCAAGGTGGAATTTTAGTCACCAGGTCACACAGTGAAGGATGTTTTGAGGGGGGCCGACTTTGGTCACCCCTGCAAATCGTAAGTTATGGGTATCCACCCTTTCCGCCCACATGTAAGTCTGAACCTTTTGCCAAAAACACTTCCCAGACGCAAAAGAAAACCCCAAAGAGGAACCTAAACCTTCATGCCGCGGTGCCGATTGGACGGGAGTGCTCAGGCTCCCACCAGCAAGCCGTTTCAAAGAATGAGCCAGCCGGCCAAGGGGAAGTGAGGGGGCCCACTGGAAACCTCCCAGGCTGGTCAGTCCTGGTTCATTCAATTGCTTGCCCATTCATCCTCCCTTTCCTCCACCCATTTAGCATGAAACCCTAGGTGGTCCTTCTCCACAAGTGTGTGTGTATGTGTGTGTGTGTGTGTGTGTGTGTGTGTGTGTCGGGTGGGCGGGGTGAGTGAGGGTGGGGCAGGGCACTCCCCAGGCCTGAAGGGGACAGGGAGAGGACCCAGGGAGGCATCTGCGGGGGGTGGGGGGGTGTGTGGCCAGTAAGCTGGGCCTTGAGAGGAGACAGGCAGCTGTCTCACTTTCCCTGTCCCGCTCAGAGTCAGACAGGCTCTTCCTCAGGAGGCAGGGGGTGGGGCATTAAATAGGAACAATTTCCAGCATTTATGGATGGCTTGACTCTGCACCAGACCCTGCATTAAGCACATAATATATATTCTCATTGAATCTACCCAACCAGCTTTGAATTAGCTACTGTTTGTTCTCCTCATTTTAAAGATGAGGAAACTGAGCTCAGAGAGGTGAAGCGCTTTGTCTAAGGCCACACAGTGGGGAAGTGGCAGTGCCCGGCTGCAGCCTGGGCTTGTAACCACATTTTATGTTGCCTTGTCCCCAAAGAACACTCTCTTCTCCACCACCGTCCCAGAGAGCCCTCGACAAGGGGCCTCACAGTCTCTCTATAGTCTCCTCCATGCTTACCCATCTCTGGCCCTGAGAACATCTACCTTGGCAAGTGATAGAATTGGAGGTGCAGCGCGTGGCCCTAGCCCAGCCTGGGACAGACCGCTGAGTGAGCCCTTGCTGCCCACCAGCTCATGCATGGGGCTCCAGAGCAGGTCCCGTTCACTCCGTGAAAGCTCCCTTGGAGGTCAGTGCTCCCAGACCCATCTCACAGAGGGGAAAACTGAGCTCAGAGAGGTGAATTAACGCGTTGCCTACAAAACAGCACAAAGCTGGTCAGCCTGACTCCTACACTATGTGCCAGGTGGAATGTCTGTTGCTGGGTAGACAAGAAAACTTGGTTTCTTGCCACTGAATTCGACCTGACACAAGACTAGACGCCTTTTTGGGCCTCAGTTTCCCCATCTATTTAATGAGAGGTGGCACTCTCTGTCTGCCAGCTCCAGTATTTTCCTGTATTGGCTCACTGTTTCTGGTTCTTGTAACTTCTCAAGGTACGACTGGGTCTCACTCCAACCCCAGGCCCACAATTCCCAGTCCCCTCCCTCACACGGGGTGGGTTGGGGGCTGCCTTTGGGAGGTGCTATTTCAAGGCCAGTGACAGAGGGTCTGGGCTCCACCAGGGACTAAAGCTCTTCCTCCCTCCCTCCCTCCTTCCCTCTACTTCCACCAAGTAAGGCAGGACACTCGGCACTAAGGTGAGCACCAAGGCTGGCCCTGGGACTGAGAGCTTGGAGGAGGCCAAGGCTCTTTGGTGGTTGCAGGTGGTCCCGGGGAAGACTCCTGGCAGAGCGGGTGTTTGAGCTCCTTTTGAAGATGGGATGAGACTCCCCAGCTCCCAGGGGGCACACTCTGGGTGGTGGATTTGAGAGCGGGCCTGCAGATGAGGCGTCTCCAGGAGACGGAAATAAGGACTGGTGTTTTGGCCGCCTGGCCCTCCCCTGCCCCCAACCAAACTCTGAGCCCAGGCCTCAGTTTCCCCACCTACTGAGTAGCCTGGACTGGCTCAGAGGCAAGGCTGGGATCAGAGGATGCTGCTCTCCCCTGCCTCTCAGAGCCTTCTGGAAGGTCAGGTTTTCAGGCCCCGTTGCTCAGGGGCCTCCTTCTCCCAGCTCCCCTCCCCTGCATGAACTCCCCCACTCCCTCAGGCAACTAAGCAAGCCTCAGCTTTGATGCGGCCACCTCAAGCCTCAAGGCCCAGGCGTCAATGGGCCCTCTATGTGACCAGTGGGGCCGCTGGGGGCCGCCAGCTGCCGTAGTGGGCGTGGGTAAGGCCTGGACACACAGTCCCACTGTGTGGGGCCAGCTCATGCCCGCCCAGACCCTGTGGTGGGTGGGGGGCTCCCAGGAATGCCTCCCTGGGGGGCACTTTGGACAGACAGGGTGGTCTGGGGAGACGGGTGTGTGCAGGGTGGCCTCGGGAGCCACCGTCAAAGGGGCCCAGCAGACGTGGCGCCAGGTAAGCACCACAGTGGGCGCAGGATGGCTGGCGGTCCGTCTGGTCAGCCTGTTCATCTCCCAGTGTTGACGGGGGAGGGGGAGACTGCCATGGGCACACTACTCAGGGTGACAAACCGTCCTGCGGTGCCCGGGGTTTGGGACTTTCAGTGCAGAAACCAGGAGAGTCCCTTGTTGTTGGCTACTGCCCAGAGCTTAGGAAAGGACACTGACTGACTCTCTGGTCTGGGCAGCTTCCTCCGTGTCCAGTGACCTCTGAGTCAGACCATCTGGGCTAGAGCTGCCTGGCGCCATTTTGTCCAACCCCTGCCTCCACCCAAGCCTGCCTCATGCCTGAGAGGCCATTTTCCATTTCTCCCAGGCGTCTTCAGGGGAGGAGCTACCAGCCAACTACCCAACCACTGCTGAGAGAATCTTGGCTGGACCGGTGGCCCGACAGGCAGACCGACAGACCGGCTGTCCTTCAGCTCTTCCGCTCACTCTGGGCCATCCCGAGGGTGCCCAGAGTCATCTTATTCCTGTCTCTAAACCTTTGTCCCAGGCCATTCTCTCTCTTGGGATTCTTTCCCCCCTTTGTCACTTCTTCACCATGCAAGACCCAGCCTGAATGTCACTTCTCCAGGGGAATTGTTCTCCCTTTCTCCAGGTGGGCTAGTCCCCTTCGTTGAACTTCTAGACCCCCATTCTTCCCTCCTTATAACATTGATCACACCCCAGTGCAATTTTCAGTTTACTCATCTCTTTCCACACCTGACCTTGAGCTCTTCAAGGGCAGATAGGCTGACCCAGTCACCCTTGTATCCAAGATCCCAGCACAAGGCCAGGCTCATGGAAATTATAAGAATGAGGATGTTTACTGGGCATGCACTCTGTGCCAGGCACCCTGCTCATTTAATTCTCTCCAGAGCCCTGTGAGTTTGGTGTAATCATCATCCCCATTTTACTGATGGGGAAACGAGTACAGAGCGGTGAAATGACTTGCCCCAGGCTACACAGTTAGCGAGGGGCAGAGTCAGAATCCAGAGCCTGAGCTTGAATCTCCATACTCTACTCCCTGATAAGCTTTAGTGGGAATCCCGGATAAATGGAAACCTTTGCCTCCCCAGGGTCTCCTAAATCCTGCGTGTTGCAATTCAGGCCCATTTCCTCCAGTTTCTTCCCCAGAAGAGTACCCCAGTGGGGAGCACTATTGCCCGCATGGGTGCAGTTAAGGGGTGTGCTGCGAGGGGGTTGCCCCGGAGAAGGGCCTCACGGGCAGTTTAGAGCTGTGGATGGGCCCTTGGGCATCCTCAAGGCCCTTGCCTGTGTTTGTCAGTTGGGGAAACTGAGGCCCAAAGAGAGGAAGGGACTTGCCCACAGTGGTGCAGTACGTCTGAGTCAAAGCCATTAGGCCTCAACGTCTCCATTTGTCAAAGAGAGGAATAAATACGCTTTGTCTGGGGCTAGTCCCAGCAGAGGAGGAGGCAGAAGAATGGAGAATTGCTGGGGTCCCAGGGGCACCCCAGGAGACCCCGTGCCCTCTCACTCCTTCCATCTTGGTGCCTGGAACTTGGCCGTCAGTCTGCCAACTTTCTGGGTTGAGCCTTGCCCTGTTTCCTCCTCACCCTCTACTTCACGATGGGAATGGCTCTCCGCCCTCTTCCCAGACCTCTTCCTCATAGTGAACTGAGGTACCTTTAGGAATTGGGAAGCCACGTGTTTGAAAGCTCCCCAGGGTGACGTCTTGGGGTCCTGAGGACCCCGCCCCCCCCCCCCCCCCCGCCAGCATGGCCTCCTGCTGGGGGGCTGGGGCAGTAGGCCTGGAGGTCCTGCTTGCCCTGAATTCAGGACGTCTGTGCACTGGGCTGGGAACACATGACATGTTTCCTTTCACGAACCTCCAACTAAAATGCAGCTTCTTTTTCCACAGTGATTTTGTCACCAGTTGAAATCACAGATGTTCTTCAGTGTCGTGAGGGCTGTCACAGGTGATCTGGAAACACCATTTACCCTCGTCACCACCTTGTGGTGGCTGTTACTGGAGCTCCTGAGCTCTCTGCGCTCCATGTGTCACGACAGAGGCACGTGGTCACAGTCTCACCACTTGCTTTTTTTTATAGTTTGATAACCATATTTCCATAGATTTGGTTTCCTGCACAGTCCTTCAGATTTGGTTTTTTTGCACTTAAAAGTGTGATTCTGAGAAGGACTCTATAGGCTTCCTGAGGCTCCAGAAAAATCTGTGGCTCAGAACAGGTTAAGGACCCTGCATAGGGCAGTGTAGAGCCCAGGATTTTAGCACCCAGGGGTTGTATCTCTCTGGGGACAGAATTGGCGGTGGCAGCCCTGTGAATCTCGGGGGACAGATCCCCCAAGTAAGTGTGCTGTAAGCAGAACATGGGGAATGGAGCTGGGCAGGAGAGAAGGGGCCAGCCAGTGTGGACAGACGCCTCAGACCCCAGACCTGGAGCCATCCCCACGGCCCCTGGCTTACAAAGCACATCTGTGTCCCTGTCCACCGGGAATCAGCCTGCTGTGCCCAGCAGCCTCCTGTCTCTGGGCTCACACTGGGCCCAAAGCCACCAGCTCCCTTCTCGCTCAGCCTCTGCGCTGTTCTCTACCATCTCGGGCTCTGTGGCCTCAGGAACCCATCTTAGTTGGCAGCTCCTTAGTCTTGTCTCCCAAGATTCCTTTGTTTTAAGCTGTACATTTCTCCATCTTGCTCATGGAGGGAGAGACACAGATTACAAAGACCCAGCAAATGGTTTTTATAAACTCTTATTTTCTTGCCACAGACTGCCTTTAATTAGCTCTGGGGACTACAAAGGGAATAGCGTTATAATAGGAGCAGCTTGAAGGAAGGAGCCACGGCTGTCAGCTCCCAGACCTGAGGCTGTTGCTTGTCACCAGCCACAACCAGGTTTGGCGGGAGTGCATCCGCCTCAGGGATGGCAGCACCCCCCCCCCCGCCCCGTCCCGTCCCCATCTGCAGCCGTATAGCCTGCCTCAGCTTCTCTCCAGACAGGAGGAAGGGGTCCCACCTCAGATAAGCCCTTGCAGAAACCTTTAAACAATAAGCACTCAAATGCACTTTGGTCCCTGCCCAGAGCTGGCCGCCCAAGGACTGGCTCTGAGTCACTCTGTTAGCCAGCAGTGGGACGGGCCGATGGACAGAAAGGCAGACAGACAGTCAGACCAACTTCTGTATCTCAGCTGAGGAAAGGCAATGCTGACCACCTCAGCTGAGGAAAGGAAACACCAACACCTGCCCCCCCCTCCGCCACCGCGCTTGGAGTTTTAGATCCCATTCAGCCCCTCTATTCTAGAGGAGAACCTGTTTCCATGTACAACCCCGAGGCACTGCCCTCATACACAGCCCATCCTCAGCCTCAGACGATCAGAATGTCACAGCCACAGGGGCCTCCGTTTGGGGCACAGAGAGGTTACGTTACTTGCCTAAGGCCACTGGGCAAGGTAGCTACCAACCTGGGACTCAAGCTCAGGGCCTCTGGACCCCCAGGCTCAGGTGCCACAGCCCCATCTGGACTCCTGCTGGGGGGCAAGGGAGAGGAAGGCAGCAGGGGGCTGTCTGAGGCCAGGGATCATCAGCCCTAAGAGCCAGGCAGAGGCAGCAAGTCTCTCCCTGAGTTCCAGCCTCCATCAGAGGTTCCAAGTGGGGGATCCAGGAACCCTATCCTTTTTGAAGGACAGAGCCCAAACCTCTGGGTTGCTCTAGGCCATGAATAGAGGCAAAAGCCACCCAGAAACACTTTCTTTTCCCCTGTGGCCAAATCTGTAAACCTTCCCCAGGCCTGCTCCCCCAACGCTCAGTCAGCTTCGGTGCATCCCAGAGCTCTGCAAGTTCTCCACAAAACCCTGTAGCCTCCTTCTCCTCTCTCTGCTTCCCTCGGCCCAGGATGACTTGGAAATTCTGGGAGAGGTCCTCCGAAAGATCTCCAGGTCCTTGGCTCTTGACAGAAGCTGGCCTGGCTCTGGGAGACCTGAGTGTGTCCCGGAGCCCGCGTCTGCCTGAGCTCGGGTGGAGGGGCAGGGGCTAGGGCTGCAGGGCCCAGGAGCCCCATCAGTGAGGCAGGGAGCCTCAGTTCACAAGGATACCCTCCGTGTCCTCTCCACCCCAGGACCCTTCGAGGTCGGCCGCTGAGGTCTCGTGGCATCCATTTCCCCCACCACTTACTGTCCCCACCAACTGCGGATAAAAGTCCCACAAAAGTCCACTGCAGGAGACCACGGAGGCCACCAACCCCTCTTCCCACCTCAGGCTTTCAGGACGCAGCGGATTTAGGGAGGCAGGCCATGCACTTGAAGGCAGCCAGGGTGGTCGGTGGAGGGATGCCGTCCGGGGCCTGGCCACAGCTCCCCACCCAAAAGGATCAGCCCAGGGCCCTGGGCAGTCGTTACTCACCGCGGATGAAGGTTGGCGAGTAGGTCGGGAAGGAATCGAAGATGCTGTTCGATGCCATGGCCATGCCCCTCTCTGAGGAAGGCGAGAAATCAGACCTTCAAGGGGTTGGCTTGGGATTGACTTGGTTGGCTGTCGTTTTACTTTTCCCTAGCTACTTTTGAAAATAGAAGGGGGGGTGGTAGTGTCGCTTTTTGTTTGTTTTTTTTGTTTTGTTTTGTCTTTTTTTTTCCCCTATTGCTACGAAAAAGAAAAAAGGAAAGAACGCGAGAGTGCGTGTGTGAGTGAGAGAGAGAAAAAAAAATCCCCAAGGAAAGTAAGTTTCTGTTTGTACCCAAGAATTTGGATTCCCAGTCCCACAGGAATGTCTAGCCACAAATTTTCAACAGAAGCGTATGCAGAGTGTATCATTAGATGGCGGGAAGGGGCCAGGGCAGAGGAGCTCACAGGGCAGCCAGAGCAGAGCCAGGCCCAACATCAGCGCCACGGGGAATGAATGAATGAGGCTCACCCCCGACAGAGCCCGGGCTCCAGTGGGTGCGAGGGCGGCCCGGGGGTGGGGAGGATCAGGAGCCAACCAGCACCCGCGCAGGGCCCTGAAGGCGGCCGAGGGCCTGGCCTTGTGGTTCTGTGGTTGAGGGACCAGGCCTTCACAGTGTCAACCCAACCTCAGCTCACAGGATGCAAGAAGCCAGCTCGCGGCCTTGGCCCATTGGCTGGGCTGGGGTCACCTGGGCTGTGACGTCACAGCCTCTTAGAAGATTTTGTGGCTGCCTCTCTCTCCTTTTGGAAAAAAGAAAAAAGAGAGAGAGAGAGAGAGAGAAAGAGAAAGGGAGGGGGGAAAAAGTGATGGCTTTTATTTGTGGGGCTGGCCTCAGCACGCGGCCCGGGAGCAGAACTGAAAGCAGTTAGAGGGGGTGGTTGGGCGGTGGTTTGGATCCTGTAAGGAGACTCATTTTTAATTAAGGCCAGTGTTGGCCTGGGCGGGCTGGGAGCCCCGAGGGCTCTCACCAGACCCACCAGCGGGTGGTAGGGCTCCCCTCCGTGGCCCCCGCCCCAGGGCTGCGGCTGACACCCTGCCATGGTCCACCACTGCTGTTGCCAGGGAGAAGCGTCCACATGTGTGGCACTTCAGGGGGATTTTACGGCAGCTGGGATTAAGTACAAAGGGAAACACATGAAGTGGCATCACCCCAGTGCAGCCTGCCCACTGAGGCCTCCCTGGCGAAAGCCAGCAGCAGGGCCGTCCATGCCCAAGGAGCCCTCTGCGGAGCTTGGGTTCTGAGCCCTGAGCTTGGCATTCAAGGCCCTTTGTTCATTTTGCCCGCTTTCAACTCCTTGGGGTTCTCTGTTTTAGCCGAGTGTGTCTGGGCTTCCCGGCCTCCATGGCAGTCCCCACCCCCCCACCCCCCCACTCCCAACAAACACACCCCTGCCATTACCCTTTATCGGGACACTTTTGGAATCCTTCATGTCCCAGAAGGTTCAAGGCTCAGAGGGACTCCGAAGTAGAAAAGACACGGGAAATGATTCAGTCCTACACTCTGTCCCCAGAAGCCCGGTCAGGTGGGGGCTGGGGTGGGAGGTGGAGTGTGGCGGCTTTCACGGTTTCCCTTGCAAGCTCTACTTGCCCATTTCATAGGTCAGACGCTGAGGCCCAGGATGTTGAAGTCAGCGTGTGCAAGGCCACAGAGTATTGTGAGTGGGATTAGAACACCAGCCTCTGATTTACTAGCCTGGTCTCAGCCGTAATCCCACAGCACCCTGCAGTGCCCTCTGGGCTCAGTCCTGAGACTTCAGGAAGCCCTCTGCCACCTGGGCACTGCCCTCTGGCCTCTCCCAGGGAGCCTGAGCTTGGAGCCAGGCCCCGGAAACCATCCTCACACTCGTGGTGGTCTCTGAAGGCCAACAGGGAGCAGGAGGGGCATCCAGGAGGAGGAGGGGCTGGTCCACAGCCCCACAGAGCCTGGTTCCTGCCCACAGCCACACTGGTCACCAGGGAACAGTACGCCCTTGGAAACTCGCTGCCTGGGTCTCCTGGGGAGCCCCGTGAAGGCTCAGTCTTTTGTTCCTCAATGGCGAGTGGGTGGTGGTAGCGGTGGTGGGTTGTCATTTGTCCAGGGAGGAAGCAGGTTTATGGTAAAAGCCACAGGGTTCTGGAGTCAGATTTGAGTTCCACTCTCAGCTCTGCTGAATCCCAGCTGCAAGACCTGGGGTAAGTCACTTCCCCTCTCTGGACCTCAGTTTCCTTCCCTGTCAAATGGGGATAACACATTTCTCGCAGGGACAGGCAACCGGGTGAGGGCACCATAGACATTGTTTCCTTGCCAGAGTCTCCGTGACGCAGTCTGGGGTCTGTTATGAGTAGGCACAGGTAGAGAAGCGTCGGTCACATAGGAGGACAGACGGCCCCCATTGTGAGCCAATCAGCTGGCCCGGCCTGGGCAGGGCTGTTTGAGTCAGTGGAGCATGGAGCCTGCCAAGGGGCCCAGGCCTCCTGGTTACATTTGGAACATTTTGGAGTCTGCCACATTGTGAAACAGATCAGAGACAGACATGGCAGGAAAGACCCTCTTTAACAGAAGTGGAAACTGAAGTCCCCCGAGGGGCAGAGACTCCCCCAAGCTCACCCAGTGAGTCAGTGGAACCCTGGCCCCCTGCTTCGCAGCCCAGGAGTTGTTTCCGATCTACTAACACCACCTCCAGTTTCAAACAGCCCACCCTAACATGCTTCGCTGTTTTTCCCATGTGTAAAAGTGGGTCCCCCTATAGCAATCTGTAACTTGGTCACCCTGAGGGATTTCCCCTTCCCCGGGAAGCTGAGTCTAGGCCCAGGAACAGGAGGAGGTGCAGAAGGCTGTGTTGGGCCCAGGGGCACATCTGCCCAGCGGGTGGTTTACTGTGTTCCTGGGTGCCTGGTTTGGTCCATCCCTAAAGAGGCTTATCATCTCCACATGCCCCCTTGGAAGCCCGAATGCCAGCCTGAATGAACCCCTGGAGGCTGCTGGGGAAGCAGAAAGAACATTCCTGAGGCTTGCCTTTGGAATATTCCTGAAGCCGTGAGACTGTGGGCCAGAGGCTATTTTTGTGAGCCTGCTTCCTTGCCTGTAAGATGGGGCTAATTGCAGCGCCCGCTTCTGACCATTGCACAAAGGATTAAATGAGAAAATATTGGGAGTGCACCTGGCACATAGGAGCTGCCCAGTTCCTGGAATTCCCTTCCTTTAGCTCCAACTGTGCACTCTCCCAGCATGCAGCGCGCGGCCGTGTTTCCTCTTGTTCTCCACTGAAAAAAACATCTGAGGCCTCCGAACCAATCAGCTCAGGTTAATCTAGAAATTTGGTGGAGGAAGGGAATCATTAAAAAATAGTATTTATGTGCCATAAACCCTTTATTTTAACTTTAATCGTATAAATGTGCATTAAATGGTCTTCGTCTTGGTCTTCTGGCTTAAGCCAGCCCAGCAGGCACCTCCTACAATTTCCAGCTTAGACTTCTTTGAAGTGGAATGTGAGTGTCAAGATGCCTACGAAGAAATCCGCATCCAGTAGCATCTAGAGTTTACTATTTTCCCCAATCTTTTACCATGTCCCACCCCTACCAAATTCAATTTATTCTTAGCAACTTGCCTTTGCCAAGTCTTTCCAAGGTGTTCAACCTAGTTTCCTAGAAAGAGTCACTCCTGTTTTGCATCGTATCATTGATAACATTGCCTTGCTATCAGTGAGGGTCCAATCAGGAAAACAGAAGCTCCTTTGAGTATTGGAAACAGAGGAAAGTTAATTGGGGGGTTATTGGCAACACGGGTGATGGAAGAGCTGAGAAGCCAAACCGTGGTGGTGAGGAGCCCCAAGATCGGCCACAGCAGGAAGCCACTGCCACCCTTCGGCAAGAGAGATGAAGGGAGAGGCGGTGTTGCCAGCACACCCTCCCCCACCTGCGGAAGCAGAGCGTGGTACAACAGAGTAGAATTTGTTGGAGCCACAGAGGAGACTCAGCCACTGTGGCAATGCCCCCCCTAGACAAATATCAAAGGGGCTCTCTCTTCCTCCCATCCTTTAACCTCCTCCCAGTACCTCCTATCTGTGGAGTGGAGCCAGAACCAGCTGACTTAATGGAATCAGAGCCCTGCATTATAGAGCCTAGTGGGGGAAGGGGGTAGAATGGATCTGAGGGCAAAATGGCCCTAGCCTGGCATAATATCCAATGACATTTTGTAATCATGAAAACCCAACTGGCATAAATGGTTTTGAGAACAAACCCAACTGATGTTTGGCAAGTCGACAGCTCAGTGGGTTGGTGAGAGCAGAAGGTGTGGATTCCAGCAAGGGCTCTGCTAGCCAAAGGGATCGATTGACGTATAACAGCAGAAATGCCGCTGAACTGCATGAGCTGGTTACACGGAGATTAGTTACGAAAGTACCTACTATGAATGGTGATAAAATCTGTCTTCTCAAGCTGTGTGCAGAGCTGAAACTTTCACTATAACCTTGGGCTACAGTGACTGGGGAGTGATGCCACCAATCAGGAGCACTGGCTGCCTGGCCATCTAGGAACTTTAGAAAGAGGGCACACCCTTGCACCCACGGCACCTTCCCAATATCCTGCAGGATAGGGGTGGCTCTCTTTGATTTTCTGATGAGGAAAAAACCAGTCCCAGGGATTACCCCCAAGTTCTAGCCTCTAGGAGTCAGCTTGGATGAAATAGGCAGCGGGATTGAGGCAGGCACTGGCCTTAGATTTCAAATTCTGGTCTTCCACCAGCAAATCACAGTGCTGGGCTCAAGGAAGGTGCTGGAGTGTGATACCTGCTGCAGGCTGCCAAGGGCTCTCCACCTTCAGGCCTCCTGCACAGAGACATTGTCCTTCCTCTAATAATTAACAACCATGGTGTCCGATTGCCTGCCAATTTATTATATAAGTACTTGAACAAAGCAGCTGAATTTTATATCAATTATGTCACTAGGTCTACTCAAATAGAGAGTCAGCATCAAGGTACCCAAGAAGCATCTGATTTAACGTCACCTAGCAAACGGAGCTCTCAGAAGTACATGATAGAAGGGCTGACTGAAAAATCGTCTCAGATTGTGGACCCTTGGGAGAGGTTGTTTAAGATTTTAAATGTTGTTGGAAGAAGAAACTGTGGTGATATTTTGCATAGAATGAAGGATCTCTGCAGATACATGAACAACTTGGATAACGAAGCTCATGCAAAATATAAAAACCAAGTGGTTTATTCCACTATGTTGGTCTTCTTTAAGAATACATTCCAGTATGTCAACAGCATACAACCATCTCTATCCCAAGGTCCTAATGCCCCAAGCCAAGTTCCACTGGTTCTTCTTGAGGATGTATCAAATGTGTATGGTGATGTAGAAATTGATCGTAACAAACAAGTACATAAAAAGAGGAAACTAGCTGAGGGAAGAGAAAAAACCATGAGTTCAGACGAACGAAGACTGCTCAGCAAAAGGAAGGAATCGTCACATCGTAGTCAATAAAGCAGAGCTTGCTAACTCCATTGAGGTGCTCGAGAGCTTTAAGCTAGCCAGGGAGAGCTGGGAGTCGCTCTACTCCCTGGAATTCCTTGACAAGGAATTTACAAGAATTTGTTTGGCCTGGAAGACAGATACTTGGCTTTGGTTAAGAATCTTCCTCACTGATATGATCATCTATCAGGGTCAATATAAAAAAGCAATAGCCAGCCTGCATCATCTAGCAGCTCTCCAGGGGTCGCTTCCTCAGCCGCAGATCACAGGACAGGGGACCCTGGAGCATCAGAGGGCGCTCATCCAGCTAGCGACCTGCCACTTTTCTCTAGGGGAGTACAGAATGACATGTGAACAAGTCCTTGATTTGATGTGCCACATGATACTCCCCATTCAAGATGGAGGCAGATCACAGGAGGAACCCTCAAAAATAAAACCCAAATTTAGAAAAGGTTCAGATCTGAAGTTGCTGCCTTGTACCGGCAAGGCTATCATGCCGTTCTGCCTGCCTCTAATGCTGGCTTGCTTTAAGCTCCGAGCTTTCGTGGACAGCAGGGACGACATGGCGCTGGGCCACGTGATTGTCTTGCTTCAGCAAGAGTGGCCATGGGGAGAGAATCTTTTCTTGAAAGCTGTCAGTAAGATTTGCCAACAAGGAAATTTCCAATATGAGAATTTTTTCAACTATGTTACAAATATCGATACGCTGGAGGAATTCCCCTACTTAAGGACTCAGGAAGGTGGGAAAATTCATCTGGAATTACTGCCCAATCAAGGAAGGCTGATCAAGCACCACACGGTCACTCGGGGCATCACCAAGGGCGTGAAGGAGGACTTCCGCCTGGCCATGGAGCGCCGGGTGTCCCGCTGTGGTGAGAACCTGATGGTCGTGCTGCACAGGTTCTGCATCAACGAGAAGATCTTGCTCCTTCAGACTCTGGCCTGACCGGAGCCCTTTCCGCCAGAGGAAAGGCAGCTCCGAGCCGTGGGATTTTTTGTGAAGACATAAAGCATTCATAAATGTTGCCGTTACAGCTCTTAGAAAGAAGAAAACCTTCTGAGTTCCAACTCTTTGGTTGCTTAAAAGTAGTTCCCAAGAGCCTGAGACGCTATTTCTATTTTTCAGAGTCATTTTTTGTAATTTTTGTAAAACAAAAGAACCTTTTATTTTGTAAATAAAAATCATCCTAAGTTTGGGGCTTTAAAAAAAAAAAAGATAAGGTTCCCCTGCGCCTCTCCCCCAACTCCTTCCAACAGTCAGCCGGGTCTACACCCTGCTCTAGCGTAGACCCATGTTCAGGGTAGAAGATGCGGCCTGCAGGCCACGCAGCCCACCCAGGGGCCAGGACACCCAGGCCAAGGCCAAGGATCAGTAGCTAAGAACCTACCACTCAGGACGCACGGGCCGAGAGCTTTATGCACAGTGTCTCCAATGGTGGCCTCTCAGACCACCAACCATGCCCAGTTTCCAGGGGGCAGTCAGAGAGGTGAAGAGACCTGCCCACGGTCACCCACTTCGCAGGTGGAGGAAGCAGGATTCAACCTCAGCCTGCCCTCCGCCCGCTTTCTGGGCTCCTTCTCCCCTCCCCACCCTCAGCCTCTCTCTTTCCTGTTGTTTGGTTCAAAAGACTGCTCATGGTGCCCCCTTCAGAACCAAACCCTTCCCCTGTCCTCCTCCCCCTTCCTGCATCAGCCCCCTTCTCCCGGGCCCCCCTCTGCTGGGCCCCTCACGGCCACGCCAGGGCAGCCGGGCGGTCCCACAGGTTCAGTGGCACCGAGGACTTATGACTGTCTTTAGCCACAGCATTTGCCTCACCAAGGACCCCAGCAGCTCTACTCAAAGCTTTTCCTCCTGCCTGAAATTCCACCATGAGTGCACCTTTGGGTCCGGATACAGTTCGGTCATAAGTCCTGTGTTACAAAGGCAGACACTACTGGGTGCAGGAGCCGTGGAACCCCAGAGAGGGGTTGGCCACCTGGGGTGGGGGGGGGAGAACGCGGGCTGAATTCCATCCCAGAAGGGGCCGTCCCCCCTCTCTCTGGGGAGAGCGTCCCCTGGCCTCAACTAAAGGATCTCTGCCGCTCCCCCATCCCCCATCCCACTACCACCTCTGCACAAAGCCAACCAGGCAGAGATGGTTCTCCCCGTTTCACAGCAGGGGACACTGAGGCTCACCGAAGGAAGGGCCTCACACACGGTTGCAGGGTGAGAAGGGGATTCAACCGCACGAGTGCTGCTGCCATGTCCCCTGTAACCCTTGACCCCCCCTTCTCTCCTTCAAGTCCCCTCTGGGGAGGTCCAGGTGCTGGGGACTTGGTGTCAGAAGAACCAGGTTCAGATCCCAGCTTTGGGATTCCCAGTCATCACGTGTGATGTCAGTTGGTCCCATCAGCACCTCACCATCCTCACCAAAGCCCCTATTTCCCAGGGTGTGCAGGTGAGGGGGGACCCCTGGGAAGGGCGTGTGGCAGGCACTTGGCAGGGTAAGCTGCTAAGGGCCTGAGAGCCCTGGGCAGCCGCCGGGGTGGGGGTGGGGTGGGGAGAGGAGGAAGGCAGAGTTGGTGGCAGGAGGGGGCATGTGGCTGATTCACAACCTTCCCCTGGTTCTTGGGGCCCCCAGCAGATTCCCACCACCCAGTCCCACCAAGGCCCCGCTGGGAGAGGCCCTGACTCTCCTGGCTGCTAGGGGCTGTCCCCAGCAGAGGGCTGCCTGAGCCTGGGTCCCAGGCTGCAGGACGGGGCACGCTGGGGAGATCACCGGCCACAGCACATCCTCCCTGAGACGCTGGTCAGCCCAGCGGCCTCTCGTGTTCCTCTGGGGCCTGGAAAATCTTGCCCATAAGATGCTGTCCCCCCTCAGCATCCAGGGGCCCCTCAAAGGAAGAAAGAAAACCCCAAACTGCAGCCCCCTTTGGCTCATAAAACCATCTTTCTCTGAGTCTTTCGGTGGAATAATCTATTTTTAGCATCAAAGAGCTCTGCCAGGGGCCTAGACCTGCTGAGGGACAGCTTTGTGTGACCACAAAGGGGCGGGAGGCGGGCACTCCTCAACGGGTGGGGTGGGAGGGTGGCAGGAAGGGTGCCCCCCATCCGCAGGGCTGGCTGAGGGGGGCCCTCGGAGGGCCGCAGGCTGGGCACCAACTTTCCATTCAGCGAACTTGTCTGCGCTGGTCCTGTACCCCGTCCCCCGTTCCCTCTCGCGCTTTCTCCCCACAAACCTGGTAATAGCAACTGTAACAATAATCATAAACTAGCGCTTACCATGTGCCAGGCATTCTTCCAAGAAGCTTCTGTAAATTAATTCACTTAATTTACAGTAATCTGACCATTGAACAGATAAGGATCTTGAGACTCAGAGGGGTTCACTGACTTGTTCAGGTTCAGCTCAGAGGAATGGAACCAGGATTTGAACCCCAACAGCCCATTTTACCATGATTTAGTCTCATTTTACAGCTGAGCAGAAGAGACTCAGAGAAATGGATGAACTTTCTCCAAATAACCTGGATATGAAATGGTAAGGTCAGGGTTCATGACCAGGCTCCCCGACCCCGGGCCCTTGCCTCTGGACACCCGGGACCTTGGTTACTCCTCCAACAAATGGGGTGTGTGTGTGTGGGGGGGGTACTCCCGTTGTACTGAGAAGGAAACTGAGGCCCAGAGGAGAAGGGACTGTTCTGTGCTTACAGAGTTGGAAGAGGTGGAATTGGAATTCCAGAAGCTTTTTCTCCCTCCCCAACCCCCTGTCTCCCACCCTACCCCCAGCCCCCAGCCCCCAGCCCCTGATGCTCTCCTTGAGGGGGCTGGGCCCCAGGGGAAGCCAGGATCAGGTTGTAATGTTTAAAAACTGATTTGGTCTTTAATGTTATTTCCATCCTCTCTCTATCTTGCTCCCTTCCTCTCTCCCTCTCTCGATCATAATGACCCCGTTTGCAGGGGTGTGCCGGCCAGCAAATTTGCTGACCCAGGCAAAAGGAAGGGGGGGGTGTCATTATGTGGTTGGGAAATGGTGGGGCATTTCGTATGCCACCGATCTAGCATCCCAGGAATTTCAGCAACCCTCAAGGAAATTAGAGAATTAGCTACCATCCAGGGCTGTGGCTTCCTTGTCGATGTGTGTGTGCATTTTCTTAACTTCAGCCTAGGGCGTTTTGAGCATCTGTACGTAAGAGGCAGCGTTGCAGAAAGAGGGGCTTTCTGAGGTAAGGAGAAAGCCCCTCTAGGCAGTGAGGCTACAGGCTGAGGCTGACACTTGGGGAAACCAGGCTCCAAAAGGGGCAGGAACTTGCCCTAGGCCACATAGCTAGGGCCAAAGATCTACATCAAGTGACTCACAGCCTGATGCTCTTTCTGTGATGTCAGACTCCGCAAGTAACTTGCTGTGTAAAATCAGACAAGTTCTTTTTCTTCCCTGGGTCATTTCTCCTCATCGGTGGAGGGAGGGGGTGAGATAATTGTCCTCGTTTCAGTTCCCCTAAACACAGACCCTGAGTCTCGGGAATACGTGTAAGCAGTGTATATGGGAAGTGATCCCAGGAAGCAGGGATGAGGGAGGGAAAGTGACACAGGGAAGGGGAGGCAGCCCATCCACACAAGGTGCAAGAGCAAGCAGCCACTCTGAGCACCTGGGGGTCCTCTGAGGACATGGCTGGAATACCATGAGGAGCCGCTACGCGGGGGTGGGGGAGCTGGGTTGTGAATCCACCAACTCTAATCTCTCACTGGTTGAGGGTTGTTCTGTGAACAATGACTCTCCACCAATTCTCGCTTCTTCCCCTGGGCAAAGTTCACTCAAGGCCAGAAAACATCTTCAAGCCAACCTGTCCTGTGGGGGTACTATCTATTCAGACTGGATAGATGATTTCTAAGGCATCTCTCAGTGCTTATAGGCAAGGATTCACTGTTTCACATGCTGTACCTTAATTCATATCTGCTCTCAACCCTTCTAAACTTCCATGATATCAGGGAAAGTTGGTGGGGTTCCGAATCACTCCCTCACCCGCTTGTCCCAGGGCCTGAGATTCCATGGTTCAGCTGTTAGCCCTTGGTTTTTAAATAGTGTCTGGTGGAACCCCGACTAGGCAATACCTTGGGGTGCCCCCGAGGAAGGATGTATCAAGGATTAGGCTGAATGGGGGAAAGGGGAGTCTGTTCTCTCCACCATTTCCACCAGAGAAGACTGCTTTGTCTATCTTTTTATTTTTATTTTCGCTTTTATTTTTTTCTTCAAAGTTATAAATACTTATAGTTTAAACAGTCAAATGTTTCTAAAAGACTTTTCCTTCCCACTCCTTAGAGAAACCACTTCCAACTCCTTTAGCTATTTCTTTTAGTATTTACTCTATTTCTCAAAAAAACCCATGCTAACCAAGCTCATCGTGATTTTTCAGTTCTAGGCATTACCTGTTGACCTTCCACCAGGGAAGAGGATTTGGCTCCCTTCTCTCTGGCCCTCTCTTTACCATGCACCCTTTCCAAACTCCCAGGATAGTTATTTTAGTTAGCTTAATTGTTACTATTTGCCTTTTTACAACTGGATAAATGCTTTTTTCACAGCTGAGTCATATGTATGTTTTGATTACATTTCCTTGCTTGTACAGCTTTTTGTTTTCCCTGGAGTTGCAGTTTGTTTAGCTTTTCATTTGCATAATTTTCTGTGTACTTACCACTGATTCATCCCCAAACTCTCCATGAGTTGTCCAAATCTCCTACTAGGAAATTCAATAACAGGTATTTTGTTTATTTTGATTTTTGAAGTCCTCTTTTCTGAAACCCCCTACCTGCTCTAGTCTGGACTGGTTGCTCTCTAGCCTGCTGCTCAGTTGTCAACCTAGGACCTTCTTTCCCTCTTATCTCATCTTTCACTCTCATTCTCTTTGCCCCTCTTACACTGGAGTCTTTGTTTCCTGGATTCTTTCTCTTTCTTGGTTTACTCCCTTTGATGGAGAACATCTTCTGGTAGCTTCCTGAGAAAAGGTACATGGGAGGTAGATTTATTTGTGAGCTTGTTACATTTGATTATAATTTCAGTCAGACTTTATGGGTAGTTTGAAATCATGTTTGAAATAACTTTTCCTTTTCAGAGATATTTTTCCATTGTCTTTTTGCTTTTTGTGCTGCTATTCATAAGTCTGATGACATTCTAATCTCTGAAAATAGCCTATTATTTCTCTCTCTGAAAGTTTTGAAGATATTCTCTTTGTCCCAGGTGTTCTGAAATTCTACAATAAGGTGCCTTT
The DNA here is from genome assembly GCF_037043125.1 of Eumetopias jubatus. NCBI lineage: Eukaryota > Metazoa > Chordata > Mammalia > Carnivora > Otariidae > Eumetopias > Eumetopias jubatus. Next base: position 88,636,932 of record NW_028274810.1, on the reverse strand, counting down.
GTGTGGTTCTATTTTCATCCATTGTTCCGGACGTTTAACCAGCCCTGTGGTCGGAACATTCATGGTGATCATTCCCAGGTAGTTTGCATGGATTTTTCTTTGATCATTTTTTCTCTTTCTTTTTCACTGTTCTCTCTTTTTGTTGAGCTTTCTAAAATTCTAAATTATTTAAGATTCTAATACCTTTTAAAATTCTTATTTCTTATTTTCTATTTCTTTGTGTTTTTTTTTATATTTTACAGATTTTATTTATTTGACAGAGAGAGACACAGCGAGAGAGGGAACACAAGCAGGGGGAGTGGGGGAGGGAGAAGCAGGCCTCCCACCGAGCAGGGAGCCTGATGCAGGACTCGATCCCAGGACCCTGGGATCATGACCTGAGCTGAAGACAGACGCTTAACGACTGAGCCACCCAGGCGCCCCTGTGTTGTGTTTTTTTAGTCTTTTGGGGGAAGATAACTTTTTCTTTCAGTGTTTCTATTGAGTTTCTCATTTCTGTTATAGTAATTTGAATTTGTACTTTTTGGGTTCTAATGATTACATTTCATAACTGTCTAGATGCAGTACCTTCTCTTATCTCTCTGAGGATATTAATGATAGAATTTTTTAAAAAAGATTTAATCTCCCTGCCTAGTGTGCTTCCTTTAAGTTACTTTTTTTTTTTTTTTTTTGCCTGTCAAATGATCCTTTATTGAAACATTTTCCTCTTCCTTTGTAGTTCTTAACTAGCTGGGCATTCCACTGTACCACTATTGATGTCATCTATGATGTCATGAGGGTGGTGGCCATCAACATTCCAGCGCACAGACTGGGCAGTCCCCAGGATTTCTTTAATGGTTCCAGAGAGTTCTCTGGCTAAAGATCGGTGTTGCATCTGTCGGGCAATATTGACAATCTCATCAAAAGTGATATTTCCACTGTGCTTAATGTTTTTCTGCTTCTTTCTGTCTCTTGGTGGTTCCTTGAGGGCTTTGATAATCAGGGCAGAGGCAGAAGGTACCACTTCAATCTGGGCCCATCTGTTCTGAATGGTCAGTTTCACTGTAATCCTTAGACCCTTCCAATCACCGGTTGCCTTGGCGATGTCGTCACCAAACTTTTTAGGAGACAGGTCCAGAGGGCAGATCGTTGGGGCTAGGGCAGACGTGGCACCAACTTCACCACCGGTGCACCTCAAGTTGAACTTAGGCGGCATGGCAGAGGTGGCTTGTCTTTCCTAGTAGAGGCTTTCTTCATATGGCTGATGATCCTTGTCTATATGCTTTATTTAATAGTGGGGAAACTCTGATGGGAAGCTCTGTAGAATTGTGTGGGACTGCCTGACTCTAGATTTCATATAGAGGGAGTCTGGCTTGATCATTTCCTTGTTTAGTGTTTTTGGATCTTTCCCCTTAGACTGCTGAGATTCTGTGGGGTAGACACTTCTAATGTGCTTGGAGGGTATTGGAGCAGCTGCCAGTGTTCTGGGGCAAGAGGGTCCTAAATGCGTATATATTATGTTCACTTGATCCTTCATTTTCAGTGTAGTAGCTTCTGCCTTTTATGTGGCTGGTCCCTTCCTGTCCAGAGATCCTCTGCTTTTTTCTCTCTCCAAAAAATAAGCCTCAACTATTCCACTGGGGTGAGGGAGAGGATTTGAGGGTCTAACTATTTCCTACAGGTTTTCAAATAGTCCTGCTGTTCTCAGTCCCTTCCTTACCCCCATTTCCAGACACATGTTTTGTGCCCAATCCCTGGTTCTTTGGCTGTTTTGCCATGTAAGAAGCTGAGCTGCTCCCTGGCTTTCCCCAGAGCTCTGTCTATGGGGAATTCAGGTCTCTTGGGTCTGCCAAGTCAGTGACTTCTCACACAGATGCTTTCCAGATTCCTACACTCTCTTGTTATCTTTTTTTCCTGTTCTCTTTGACCTTGTAGGCTCAGGCCTAAAAAACCTTCAAAGCCAAAAAACGCACAACTACCAGCCAACCAACAACAACACTCTATACCTAGGAAGCAGAGGTAAATGCATATTTTCATCCACTCCTTTCTGTTTTCTGACTCGTGGGGAAGATTTTGCTTGGAGTATCTTGTTTGTATTTGGGAAGACTCAATTTTTAAAAGCGGCAAATACTCCCCAAACTCACTTATAAATTATAGTAACAAATCTCATCCAACACCCCCCCCCAAGATTTTTTTTACAGAACTTGAAAAACTGTTTCTAGAGCTCATGTAGAAAAATAAATGGCCAGGAAAAGCCGAGATGATTCTGTAAAGAGGAACAAGAAGGGGAGGGTCGCTCTGCCAAACACCAGGATCTAGGATGTTATGGTCATGAAGTCAGAGAGGCACCAGCACAAGACTGCACAACTGGCCTCTGAGTCAAAATAAAGAACCCAGAAACTGATGCCCTATAAGAGTGCATCAGTCAGGATCCTGCAGGAGATGGATGGTACCCTCAAAGGTCTAACCGAGGGGCCTCAGTGAAGCAGCTTTTTACGGACGTGTGGGCAGGATTAAGGGAGCCAGCCTGGGATGCCAATACACCCAGATTCTAGCAACCGTGGGAAGCCGTCTTCCAGCCTGAAGGGACCAGGGAGGGGAGATGGTACGGGAACTCAACGTCCCTAGTAGAGGGGATGATTCAGGGAAGGAATGCAGACACTTCCCAAACCCTGGCTGACGGGGGAAGGAACACTCCTGCCGGTGCCTCCCGCTGGCTGAGCCCCATAGGGGCCGGGAAGCCAGAGGTCATAGAGCCCAGACGAGGCAGGCCATTGGCGTCAGCCCCCAGGTGTGCAGAGCAGGTAGAGAGAGATGGAGAGCAGATCTGAGGGAGGAATGCAATGTAGCCAATATACGTGGAAGTGGCCGCCTACCTACCAGAGGCTCCACTCAGAGTTCCCACGAATGATGCAAACGTCACAGCTCCCAAAGGGGCTCCATCAGGCGCCTTCCCCCCTTCCGTGAATGGCACTGCCATCCACGCTGTCCCCACGCTGGATCCTGGCTCACTCTCCGCTCTGCATTTACTGGTGACTTTACCTTGGAAAGAATCCTCGTAGTGCCTCTGGTCCCTTCCCCTGTCGGCCAGATAGGTGGGAAATCGGTGGGTACCCTGCCTGAGCCTTTACTGACTTCCCACTTCCGACAGGAAGCCCTGGGCTTCCCCCCTCCCCCGCCCCGTTCCCCCCTCCCGCGCTAGCCTTCCAGACCTGGCACTGTGTTTCCAGCGCTCCCTGCTGCTTCCCATGACCGTGACTTTGCCCCTGCCCTAACCTCCCGCCTCCTCCCTGCTGCAGCTCCTCGTCTCTCCATGCTTCTAGTCGCGTTTGTTCCTTGCGTCCAGGCCCGCCCGCCCGCCGGTTGGAGTTTTGGAAGACAGGAAGTGCATCCCCAGCTCCCAGCTCGGGCATCCACAAATGTTTGTTGAATGACCACACGATCGAACAAATGTCCCTGCTTTTCTGAAACAGCCAAGAAGAGGGAGCTTGGGTAGTTGGGCCAGACATTCATTTCATTTACTCAACAGCTATGTCTTGTGTACCTACTTTGTGTCACACCGGGACCTTGGGGCTGGGGATACAGCAGTGAACACAACAGGTCTGATCTCTCCCCTCACAGGACTTAGGGTCTGACAGAGGAGACAGACATTTCACAAGTAACTTCACAGAGCGTTATTTCATTTTAGTTATGAAGTCTTCATGGGGGCACTGACAGTTATACCTTGGCGGGGGGTGGACCCACATGTGGGGCGTGAAGTCTGGGCAGAGCAGGCTTGCTGGGCCAAGGACAGAGGAGGACAAGAAGTTGGCCTGGTTCAGGAGGTGATGGAGAGGAGAGGCTGAACAGGCAGGCCGGAGCCGGCTTGGTGGGAGGCGGGTTTGAAAGCAACCATGGGTGAGGAGAGCGTTGACAAGTCTTGGGGTAAGGGTGTGACGTGATCAGAGTTGCATTTGTGTAGTTTTCTCTGGAGAACTAGTTCATGGAGGAGGGAGGGCTGGGGTCAGGGGTGCATGTAATCTGCAGGCCCTGTCGCTAAGGACAGCCTGGCACGGTGATCCCCACTGCCACTCCCTTCACCAGCCTCTTTTGGTGGCTCTCTGTGAAGGTTAGCCCCAGGGTTCCTGTCCCAACCACGCTCGAGATAAGCCTGTGTCCTCTGAATCTGCCCCCCTCCCCAGGACCCCTCACGAGGGCTTTCCTGGAGGCCCCGCGTCCTCGGAGAAACAGGTATTTTCCCAGCTACCCACCCAGGCCAGCCTGGCTATCGTGGGTTGAACAGTGATCCCCAAAGAGATATGTCCACAGCCTAATCTCTGGAACCTGTGATACCACCTTCTATGGCAAAAGGGTGAATATTACCGTATGTGGTAACAGATGTGGTTTAAATTAAGGATTCTGAGATGAGCAATTATCTGGGATCATCCGGTGGCCCTAACTGCTGTCATATGTGTCCTTATAAGAACGAGGCAAGGGCAGGTAACACAGAAAAGAAGAGGCACAGATTGGAGGGATGTGGCCCCAAGTCAAGGAACGCTGTTGGCCCCCAGAAGCTGGACGAGGCACAGAAGGCCTCTCCTCTAGAGCCTCTGGAGACGCACAGCCCTGCCAACACTCGTCTTGGACTCCTGGCCTCCAGAACCATGAGATAATACATTTCTGTTGTTTTAAGCCCCCCCCCCCCCCCCCGTTTGTGGTCATTTCAGTAGCCCCAGAAAGCTGACACACAGCTGAGACCCCTTACTGGCTGAAATCCTGCTCAGGCCCCGGACTACGTCACTCCTCCATCTGCTTGTCTCCCTCTAGCTCTGCTCCCCTCCCCTCCCTGACTACAAAAGTCATCAGAGTTCAATGCTGAGCCATTGGAAAGACTAAAGAAAATAATGTGTAATTGCCCCAGTCCTATAACGCAGAATTAAACACTGTCAGAATTTGGGGGCACATCTTTTTCTTGAGTCAGTGTCTTTTCCTCTCCTTTCTGTCCCCAAATGTCATCGCCATGCCGAAATGTTCATCAATCTTCTCCCGCATGCATAGATCCTACCCTACAAAAGGCATTCTTTCCCTGAGTACAGAAGCTTTGTGGGGGGGGGCCTGAAAACCACACACAAAGTCATGGAAATGTGAATTTTCCACGAAGAGGGTCCCTAGCTCTCATAAAATTCCCGAAGGATCCTGGGACCCAAAGAAAGGCTATAGGAGCAGGACAGCCCCGGTCACAGAAAGGAGCTGTCCTGGGAAGGGCTAACCATTTGGGCCTGAACTGGGGGATGACCGCCCCAGAAATGTGTTCTCGAGGTGCTGGAGGTGCCTCTGCAGTAAGGGTCTCGATACATGGGTGTTTTGGGGTCAGACGTCTGTGACCCACGTGCATCCGGGGTTTGTGAAAACACGGATTCCCAAATTTGTAGCCCAGCTTCCACCCCCCTTTATGTGACAGCCCTCCAAAGAGCCTTCCAGGCCCACCCCTCCTGCGCATTGAAATGTCTGGCAAGTGCCCACTGCTCTGTGAGGTGCCCCTTCATTTCGGGGAGCCTGGGAGACCTCTCCTGTCACCTCCCGCGTGGCTCCTGGGGACAGTGAGCTGGATGGAAGGATGGACTGCTTTCTTCCACGCCCAGTAGACCTACGATGTACCAGGCACAAATCTCAGTTCTGAGACTCACGGTGGACAGTGAGCTGGGTCCTCATCGGGGAGACAGATGGTCAAGAGCAGCAAACCTAAGTGAGCTCTGGCCCAGGTGGGGTCCCTCTTCTGGGAGACCAGAGCAGGAAAAGGAACAGAGAGTGAGGGAGGGGCTGGATTGGGTAGGTGGTCAGGGAGATCACTCAGCAGGTGACATACGGAAACGGGTGGAGGGTGGGGGTGGGGTGAGGAGGATGCGGGGTTGCCGAATGCACGTGGGCACGGGGAAATGTGCTCTGGGCTGAGGTGGCAGCAAGGATGAGGCTGTGGAGAACAATGGTCAGAAGGCTCCCGTCTCCCTGCCCTCCCCATGTAGTAGGTTGGCTCTGGTGTGCCGAGGGTCAATCTAGGCAGCCCTCAGTCAAAGCCATTGGTAGGCGGGGGGGTCAACAGCTTGAGCTGGCTCTGAGCCCATGGTTGCCAGATTTGGCAAATAAAAATACAGGGTGCAAAATATTGCCTGGGATATACTAAAAAATGATTTATTGTTTATCTGAAATTCAAATTTAACTGGGCACCCTGTATCTTATCTGGCAATCCTCTCTGGGCCTGGATTGCGGACAGGTGGTCTTCACAGCAGCAAGGGTCAATTCTTTTTTTTATTCTTTATTTTATATTATTTGAGAGAGAGCGAGAGTACAAGCGGCGGGGGAGGGGGGCAGGGTCAGAGGGAGAAGCAGACTCCCCGCTGAGCAGGGAGCCCGATGTGGGGCTCGATCCCAGGGCCCCAAGATCATGAGCTGAGCCGAAGGCAGATGCTTAACCACTGAACCGCCCAAGCACCCCAGCAAGGGTCAATTCTAAAGACATAGCTGGTGTTCCTTGCAACAGTATTTGCGCTTAGCCCTGGGTGAGCGATGGGGAGCCATGCAGGGTATTGAGTAGGGTATTGAGCAGGGGAGGGGAGGCTCTGATTTACATTTGAGAAGGGTTACTTGGGTGGGAGAAGAGGTTCGGGCGGGAGATATGAGGGGGCACCTGGAGGCAGGGGGATGTCCAAGAGGGAGCACTAAGCCTAGAAATAGGACCATGGCTATGTGGAAGGGGGGGTAGGGGAATGGAGTCAAGGGGCATCGAGGAAGCTGGGGTGAATGAGCAGAGAATGACTCCGAGTTTGTGGCGGGGAGCCTGGGTGGATGGTGGTAGGTGCACGAGGCGAAGCCTGTGGAGTCCAGACTTGTGAGGGTCCGGGTCGGTCCCACCATGTCCGAGCAGGTCTCCTGCAGGAAGTGTCCCGAAGGCAGGTAGATGTATAGCTCTGGAGCCTGCAAGAGAAGACTGAGGACTTTGGTCATCACCTGCCCGCACACGGCCACGGAAGCGTTGGGTGTGAAGAGATCCAGACCGAGGGCAGGAAGCTGGGTGCAGAGGGATGGGGAGGGAGGGGAGATCAGAAAGGTGCCTGGGAATACGGAGGGGGTCCAGGGGAAGGTTTGGAAGGAAGGTGTCATCAACGCTGGCAAATGCTGTAGAGAGAATCTGAGATGTGACCATTGGATTTGGGGGCCGGGATGCTGGGCAGCTACGATTTCAGGTGAGTGGGGCTGGAGGTAGGGCAGGAGAGGCAGCTGGAGCCAGTTCACGTATTCACTCATCCACTCATAGATTCATTCATCCTTTCAGGCTTGGGGCAGAGAGGAAAATGGCCCTCCGGGAGCCATGGGCTGGAAGGGCTGGAGGGTGTGACCAGGGGACTGGGGAGGGGGCACGAGGAGGGGGGTGACCTAGAGGAGCAGAGAGTTCAATGGGAGACAAGGTGGGAACTGTCTGGGGCAGCATCTGGAACTGGGGAGTGGATGGGGTAGGCTCTCCTGGAGGGCTGCAAGGAGGCAGTGTCCTCTGGGGATACCCAGATTCAGAGCAGGTGGGAAAAGAAATTCTCTGAAGATCTTGACTCTTCAGAGAGCTGGTGAACCATGGCCTGGGAGACCCAGGGGCGCTGTGGCGAGGTTTGGAGTGGTAAGGAGAGGGGTTGGAAGCACAGGAAGCTTGGCAGGGGGGAAATCTAGGCCAAAGAAGGCAGAGATTGGCTGCAAAAGTCCCAGGGCCCCAGTCTGCCTGGTACCCTGCCCACTTCTTCCTGACCCCCATCCTCCCTAATCCTTACGCTTTCTCACCCTCTCCGCCAGCAGAATCTGTGCCCAGTAAGCAGTGGCAATGACCCCTCTGAGGCCTGGACCAGAGAACAACCTTCCCAGCCTCCCCCTTCTCTCTGCTCTGCCCCCCCCCCGCCCCCCCAGCCTCCAATCCCAATCCATGGCACTCCACCCTGCATTCCGGTGAGTGGACAAAGCAGGCCAAAGGGAGGCAGCTGAGGTGGCAGAATTTCGGGCCGTGCGGTGCAGAGGAGAGACAAGCATCTCAGAGCCAGCTACTCTAATGGTGTGAGCGCACGGGGCCCCATGTCCTTCTGGGGCCTGCCACTCCGTGGGGAGTAATGACAGCCCGATACCCATCCCTGCCCACCAGCGAGGCTACGGTGGTATTTCCAAGGCAGAGATGCCAGAAGCAAGAGAGAGATCAAGACACTTGCCTCGCCTGCTCTGTCAGCTCTGCACTTAAGGCACATCAGATAAGCTTCTTGCCTTGTATGTGGTCGAGGTGTCAGACTGCCGCTGTCTGCTTCCCTCTGTGGTTCTCACTGCTCAGCTGGGCCCTGGGAAGCCTGGGGAGGGTGCAGGCAGAGGCCACTCACTCTCAGAGCCAGGGCTGGGGTGGAATCCTCAGCCCCACTGGATGCAAAGCGCCTGGTCCTCTCCTGGTCTATCTGTTGTCGCTCCCTGGGACTGGTAGCATCACCTCCATACTCCTCAGCCTGGAGGTGGAGGGAGGCCTTCCAGGTAACCCTCTTGCTGTTTCTCATCACACATGTTGCACTGACCAGGAAGAAATAAGCTCTGCACTTTTCAACCTCGAGCTCATTGTTCATGGCTCTGCTTCAATGCCCCTCCTCCAGGAAGTCCCCAGCTGCAAGCCTCAGTCTTCTACTCTTCTGTGCTTTTTGTAGCCAAGATGTCAGCTTCCATTTCTTTGAGTTCCCTCAGTGCCTGGCACAGCATGCTGGGTGACATGGGTGTCGGTAAATGCATTCAGTGGCTTTTCTACCTTGTTCAGATTTGGCTTGCATATATTAAGCACTTACTGTATACAGGCCTTAAATTTCACATACTCACATCCTTAATCTTTGCATGATAATGTGCTGTCTTTATTTTCCATGTCAGGAAACGGAGGCTCAGAGAGGCTAAGGAATAACCCATAGTCACACAACAAACAAGTATCAGGGTTGGGATTACTCCGAACCATTCCTGAGTTCAGGATCGGGGGGTTTCTCCTCCATGATTTGCGCTTCCAGCTAGAACACCCAGTGGGGTGTTGGAAGAAGCAGAGAGGAGCGGTTTGCTGTTTTTGCACTGACTTTGATTTCAACCTGCTCTTTCTTCTTCATTATTTCTTTTCCTATAACAAAAGAAATTTGTGTTCAGGTCTGGCTCTTCAGTCCAGTGCTCTTTCCAAGACACTCCTTTCATTCATTGCCTCTGTTCCAGGTGGAGTGCCTGAGCTAGAGAGAAGCACAGAAAGGTCACTCGGTCCCCCCTGCCTCCCATCAGGACTTGGTCATTTCAAGTGAGAGAAACCCAACTGGGTTGGTTAATACTATGTGCCAACTTGGCTAGGCCGTAGGACCCAGATATTTGGTCAAACACTAGTCTAGATGTTGTTGGGGAGAGAGTTTTTAGATGACACTGATATTTAAATTAGTAACCTCTGAGTAAAGCGGATCACCTTCCATAATGTGGTGGGCCTCATCCAATCAGTTGAAGGCCTTAAGAGAAAAAAGACTGACTTCCCCGAGGAAGAGAGAATTCTGCCAGAGGTCTGCCTTTGGACTTGGAGCTGCAACATCAACTCTTCCTTGGGTCTCAGCCTGCTGGACCCCCTGCAGATTCCGGCCTTGCCAGCCTTCACCACAGAGTGAACCAGTTCCTTAAAATCTCTCACACGCTCTCTCTTTCCCTCTCTGTTCTGCTTTCCTCTGTGTTGGCTTCATTCATGAGCAGGCCCTCCTCAGGAGGCACCAAGAAAGATGCCAGCAGTTCTAACATTGTCTAAGCTTAGCAAACCACAGAAATGGAGGGCTTCCTTTTCAATAATTCCAGCAAGTTCTGGGATTGACCTTCACTGGCTTGGCTCAGGTGATGTCTTTCCCTGAGCCAACTGCTGAAGACTCTGACTGGGCCAGGAGGCCAGGTGGCCCTCCTTTCTATGGGCTGACAATGGTTCCTACATATTTGTTTGCTCCCTGCCTTGAGGCAGATCCAAGGAACTGAATCAGCCTGAAATTGGAACTGCAGATCTGAAGAAAAAGCACACCAGCGTGATGGAGCCTAGGGATTCATTTGAAGGGGGTTGGAAGTAGAACCAAACTTTAAACATTCCCTTGGAAAGCAGTTTGGCTAAAACTGAAGTCTGGTTCACGACGCCTCCTCACCCCTCATGGAGCTCAGGAGGCCCCTGCCCAAAGTTGAATCCCTTCTATAGCATTCCAAGTGGTTGCATACCTCTACTGACAGGGAGCTCATTACCCATCAGGGCAGCCTATGCCATTTTTGGCTCCCTCTGACTAGGGGAAGGTTCTTCGTCATGTTGAACTGAAGTCTGCCTCTATCCTTCCACTCATCAGCCCCCATTCTGCCCTCTAGCCACCCCCACCCCTTCTGGCCCCAGTCCAGCACTATGCCAATCTATCATCCACTCTGAGGCCCTCCAGGCCTCTAAGTCAGCTCCTCTATTGGCTGTTCTCCAGATGCTGAGCCAAGCACATTACTCATGTTATCTTATGTCGGCCTCTTCGAGGGGGACACTATTACCGTGCCCATTTTACTGGGGAGGAAACTGACCCTCAGAGATGTGAAGGGGCTTGCTTAAGGCTACCGGAGGAATATGAGCCAAGTAGGAGGCCTGCACTGGCTCCAAAACCCATGTTCTTTGCCACCAGGTCACCCCATCTTCAACTGCTCCTCAAGTGACATGGTTTTAAGAAGAACCCCCTGCTATCCTTGCTTTTTTCTGGTTGCGATCCAGTCGATCAACAGTTCTCCGAGTGGGTTGTCTGGGACTGAATTGTATTGGTGAAGGCTCTTGTAGTTAGTTCCATATTGGAACTCTCTCTCAAACTGGCTTCATTGGGGGCTCATATAACTGCAAAATTCCAGGGGGTTATGGCTTCAGGCATTGCTGGAGTTCAAACAATATTATCAGGACTCAGCCTCTCTTATTCTCCTTCTGCAGCTCTCCACAATGCTATTCTCTGTCTTGGCCTCATTTTCAGGCAGGCCTTTTTCCTTAGTGGCCTTCAGCAACCAAAGTTTTACATTTTATCAGTTTAGTAATCCCAGGGAAAAGACTTCCAGTTGCCTCGAACTTGAGAGTTCTAGGCAAAGTCCCAGGACTGATTCTCTTTGGCTTGGCATGGGTAATGTGCTCTCCCTTTAGCCGATGGCTAGATGCGGGATCCTGTGCCCTGACGGGTCAGACTTGGGTCACAATGCTCATCTCCGGAGCTGGGGAATGGTGTCATTTTCATTCAGATCACATGGACCGAAAGTATGTGTGTATTTGTTGGGGGAGAGGGTGTTGGGGAGTTCTCAAAAGAGAATAGAGGTGGTGTTTACAGAAGAAGCGAGAGTGGGTGGCAGCGAGCACACAGAGGTCCACTCATGAGCCAGACCTTCCCTATTGCTGGGGACTGGGGGTGTGTATGAGCCTTATTGGGGAAAGGTGACTCTCGCCTCCTTCTGGGTGCCCTACCTTTAGTAATGCAGTTAAGAATCCCAGTGTCGGCGCCTGGGTGGCTCAGTCGCTAAGTGTCCGCCTTCGGCTCAGGTCATGATCCCAGGGTCCTGGGATCGAGCCCCGCATCAGGCTCCCTGCTCAGCGGGGAGTCTGCTTCTCCCTCTCCCACTCCCCCTGCTTGTGTTCCCTCTCTTGCTGTGTCTCTCTCTGTCAAATAAATAAACAAAATCTTTAAAAAAGAAAAGACTCCCGGTGTCAATTTTAGCAGCCATGTCACCCAGTCAATGCATCTCCAAGGGCTGGGTCCCTGCCCCGTGCGCCGCAGCTCAGACCAGCCTCTTCCCGCAGTACTTTGGACCCATGTCTAGCACTTTGACGTGTATCCTCTGACACTTTGTCTTATTACCGCAAATGAAAGCTCCACAGAGGCTGGGGTCTTTGCCTGTCTTGTTCTCTGTTGTGTCTCCAGCACCCAGAACAGTGTCCAGCCCATACAGATACTCAGAGAACGTTTGTTGAATGAATGCGTAAGACCAGCCATGGCTCCAGCCAGCCGAGGCACCGTCAGCGAGCCCCTAATCCAGCCACTGTGGGCATCTGTCAGCTTGGGCCCTCCCTATTGGGTCGCATGTCCCAGTTGACTGTGGACACCTCCCACTTGCGGAGCATAGGCCACGTGCTTCATGTCCACCATCCCTCCTAACTTCCAGCCCGCCGAGAGCCCTGTGAGGCAGGTACTACCGCCTTCTCTGGCAGGCAAGGAACATGGGGGCTCAGACGGGTCATGTAACTCCCCCACTGTCACATATCCAAGGTGTGCAGAGCTGAGACCGGAACCCACACCGGAGGACAAAGCTGGGGCCCTATCGCAAGTAGCTGTGGTCAAGACCACGGCCAAACCGTACCGAGCGTCCATCCTGCGTCAAGCGTCCTACAAGGGTTTCAAGTGTATGGTCTCATTTCATTCCGTCTTTACAGCAACTCTGCAGGGTAGAGGCGATCGTACCCATTTAACTGGTGAGGGAACTGAGGTGCAGGGAGGTTAAGTGACATGTCCAAGGCCACACACTGGTAAGCGGCCGAACTGCATCGATCCAGGCGTGATTGATGCTGGGTTCTTCGCCGCCTCCCGCTGGCTCCCCGCTGACCCCCCTCTGATGACTATGAGCGGGCTGAAAGTTACTCGGGGGTCAAGGAGCGCCCCCCCGCCGATGAGGGGACATCCGAGCAGAGACCTGAATGAAACGAGTGTGTGAGCTGTGCCCTTTACTCATCTCAGGCAGAGGATCAGCACAGTCAAAGGCCCTGAGGTGGGAGCAGGCTGGCTCGATCCAGGAGCCACGAGAAGACCAGTGTGACTGGAGCTGGTGACTGGGGGCAGCGGGTAGGAAAGGGGCAGTTGGAGAGTAACGAGGCCAGATTGTGTAGGGCCTGAAGCTCATTGTAGGGAGGTGGCCTTCCCTTGCCAGGGTGCTGGGAGCCACTGGAGGATTGTGAGCAGAGGAGTGACCTGGTCGGACTCATGACGAGGTGATGCAGGAGCATCCGGAGGGAGCACGGAGGAGGGGCTCTTCCTCTAAGAAAGCCCAGATGTTGTTTTCAGAGGAAGAGGAGAAATGCGGAGGGCACCAGGCCCCGGGTCCCCGCTGCAGAGGGACGGCAGCCCCCTAGCTCCTCAGAAGGCAGTCTGGTGTCGGGGAGCCTGGCCTCCAGGGACCCTCCTCCTCCCACTTCGTCTCCTCATCCTGCCAGTCCGCGGAGCCGCTCCTGCTGCGGGACGAGGAGGAGGTGTCCCGCCTCAGGTACTCAGGGGCCTGGCTTCCCTGTCCAGCTCCTGGGCCCCCTGCAGCCACGTGGGCTCCTCACGACGTCTGAGCATGCTCTGCCCAGGGCAACCTCCAGGCCTCCAGACCTCTGCTCCCTGGAACGTCCCCTTCACCATCCCCACGGCTGCAACCCCACCGGCCTGTGAAGGGGACCACGCCACATCGCAAGTGGCTGCTTGTGGGTGTGTGTTCCGCGCTTGCCTGTGAGCTCCTGGAGGCCGGGGGGGCAGGTTGTTCCTCTGTGTCCTCATCACCTAGCCTGGGTGAGTGGGCGGGAAATATCGGACGGATGATGGATGATGGATGAATAAATTGTAATTGAATGATGAAAGGGAGGGGTGAAGGATGGAGGGAGAGGAGAAGGAAAGAAGAAGGAAGGAAGGAAGGAAGGAAGGGAGGAAGGAAGGAAGAGAGGAAGGGAGGGAGGGAGGGAGGGAGGGAAGGAAGGACCACCCAGTTCAAATGTGACCTTTCTTGGGAGCCTCCCCTGATTCCCATGTTTCAAAGCCACATGTCATTCATTTCTTAGTGCCAATCATTTCTGGATGCCACCTCATCTCTCTTTCCTGTGACTCCAGGAAATCTCTATTTTTGCCTCTTGCCTCCCATCCCCTTCCCATGCCGTCCCTGCCATGCCGCGCTCACAGAGAACTCAGGAAGGACATACTGCGTTAAAATGGCAAAGGCCTTAGAAACATAGCAGTGTCCCCCGTCAGGAGGATCAGTGCTTTCCTACTGAACAAGGGTGAGGCTTAAATCCATTTTTCTCCAGCAGGGAAACCTCAGCCCGAAAGGGGAAGTGAAGAGGGCCAAGGGGGTCGGGCTTCGGAGCTGTCCCAGGGCAGAAGGGGCTGTGTGTTGGGGTCCATGTGCTGGTGTTTCATGCAGAGTCCGAGCTCCGTTCCCCGACAGCCCTGTGGGATGGGGATTCGTCTTCTACTAGCACAGGTGGGGAAACTGAGGGTCAGAGTGCTACAAGACCAGGTCACTCAGCTATCAAGAGACAGGGCTGGAATGAACCCCCAGGGAGGTGGTGTGTTGGTGGTAACCTGGCTCTTCAGAAAAGAAAAAAGGAACAAAAAAAAAAAAAAAAAAGGAAAGAAAAGAAAAGGAAAGAAGTCCTGATTTGTCCTGTTGGCCGGTTTCCGTAGGGTAAATACTCCCACTGAGGCTGATTTCCAGCTGCAAAATACCCGAATATGTCACAGTGGCCTCCCACAAGCGAGCCCAGCACACAGCCATCGCCACCACCAAGGTCAGTCTGCTCCCTCCCTCTGCCCTGGCCTGGGTCGAGGTGGAGGGGAGCTGGGGGCCAGGGGACCCCGCCGGCCCCGCAGGTTTTCCCCATGGCTGCTCCTGAAGCTTCCAGAAGCGCCTTGTCCCGTCTCTCTCTCTCTCTCTCTCTCTCTCTCTCTCATTCTTTGTCCTTCTGACGCCGTTTCCCTCCCACTTCTATCTGCGGGGCTCTCTCTCTCTCCTTTTCTCGAGCTCTCCCTCCCTCTCAGGAAACATTTCAAAGTCTGTTTAAAAAACAACACAGTGACTGACTTTACAGGTTTTTTTCCCCTCTTCTTGAGAACAGGACGTGAGAAGGCCAGGTTGAATTTCCTGTGTGAAATGATGTGTGGGGTTTCTGAGCAAAACAAGGGTCAGGCTGTGGACCTGGAGGAGCCAATGCCAAGGTCAGCTGGAATCAGGCCTCAGACAGTGTGGCCCATGGGGCGCCCAGGCCCCCGCCGCCGCCGCCGCCGCCGCTGCTGCCCTCCCTGGGGACAGGTTTTCTGGACGTGTGCTGGGAGAGCTGGGACGGGCACAGAACATTCCACCGCACCCCGCGGTTGCGCCCCACTCATCCAGGCCCTTGCCACAGGGCGAGAGGGGGGCCCCCACCAGTCCAGGCCCAGTTCTACCTCTTCCCACGGAGGGCGCGATCCAGAGCGAGTCAGACTGCCTCTCCGAGCCTCAGTGTCTTTATCTGTAAAATGGGGATGAGGAGGTTGACGTTGGGGGCTGGCCAGTGAGGCTAAATGTAGGTAACACACCTGGCAGAATGCCTGGCAAGCAGGTGGCGGGGAGGTGCCATTAGCTCTCTGTCCAGCTGGGAGGAAGCAGAGGGAGGTGTTCTATAGAAATATGCTAATTGTGCTCTACCCTGTTGTATGGCAAAACCATGAGTGCTTGAAATTCCCTTGAGACTTCCAATAACTGGCTGTGGGGCCTTAAGCACATTACTTAACCTCTCCGTGCCTCAGTTTCCTAATCGGTAAAGTGAGGCTTATGATAGGACCTACCACGTGGGAGTATTGCATGGATTCAATGAGTTAATATGTAAAAAGTGCTTAAAACAATGCCCGGTATATAGTAAGTGCTTAATCAGCGTCTGCTGTTATCATGAATTTACACGTCTCTAACAGACGTTGAACAGGAGAACGTTGTGACATTTCTCAGTTAGATTCAAGAAAGCTCCTGGTCGGGCTCTCCATACAGTGTCCTCCCAGACACCATCATTAAGAGGCTCTTAGCCTCCCTGTGCTGCCCTGGAATCCTCATCTGAGACTTGGGGTACTAACAGTCAGTCCCCATCCGATAAGATGGGTGTGAACATCCCTTGAGCAGCGCTTGGAAACCATGGAAATGATTATTATTCTTGCTCCTCCTGGTGGGTGAGATTCCAGACTCCACGTCTGCTGTGGACGTGAAGGTGTTGCCTCTGTACCACATCACGACCCCTGCAGTTCCTGGGGCTCAGGTGGACCTGGTCACGCCCTCAGCAGCCCCTGGTCCAGACCTAGCCACTAGGGCCTCCCTGATTGGTTTGGGGGTGGGCATGTGACCCACGCTGGGCCACGCAGAGAGCCCAGTCCAGGCAGAAGGATCCCAGCGAGCATGATGTCTGCCATCTGCTGGGGGCTTGTCACTGCTCCAAGCAAGTTTGTGCATGAATTCCTTGACCCTTCTCAGCATTTTTCTCCTCCTCTTATAAAAGGAAACAAGGAGTCAGGAAGCCTGATTTTGGTCCTGGTTCTGCCACTGACTCCCTCTGTGATCTTGGGGGGTCCTCTGATTTATTCACTTAACAGTTATTTAAGTGTCAAGTTCTGAGAAGTCATCATACCCGCTAACATTTACCAAGTCCTCATTATGCACCCAGGGCCACTCTAAACACTATGCATCTGACAAAAACGCTCATATTCCCATTTTACAGGTAGGAAAACAGAGACACCAAAAGTTCACACCGTTGATAAGTGGCCGAGCTGCGATTTGAGCCCAAGCGTCTGATTCACTGGCCATGTCCTTGGACTACTAGCTATGCCATTTCTACGGAGCCCGAGGGGAGAGCATCTCCGCCCTCCTGGAGTGAGGATGGGAGCTCGTGGCCTCTCTCTATGGTTTCCTGGTTGGCTCTGGTTTTAAGGAGGCAGAATGGGCTGCATCCCAGATCTGGGAGTCCCAGCTCCGACCTCATTGACATGTGGCCAGATGGGCAGATGGCCCAATGGGCCTTGGCTCCTCTCTGAGACTCAGTTTTCCTCTATCAATTGGCTATGTTCTCAAAGATGCTCCGTGCTCTTCCCACCTTCTGGGAACAGCTAGGCTCTTAGCACCACTCCACAGTCAATCCCTGTCCCATGTTGTCCATTCCTCTCCTCCCCAAAGCCTGGCTGCCCCCCTGGGGACTCACTCTTCAAACCAGTAGGCTGTATATCTCCTGGTCTCCCTTCCCTAATGGTGGCAAGGGAGGCAGAGAGCTGGGGCAGGCGAGATCCAAAGGTTCTGGGTTGGTATGGATCCACTGCCCCCAGCCACACAAGCCTGTCTGGCCTGGCAAGGGGCAGGGCTGTTGTTATTGATCGGCACTGTCAGCACGGGGAAAGCAGCTGTTTTCCTCCAAAGCTGAAATCGATGAGACTCAGCCTAGCAGATGCGTGTGGGTGGAGGATTTGGAGCCAGGAATAGTTCCCTTTGCGTTTCAGAAACACTTTGCTTGGAGGGTCAGCTGGTATATGGCAGACTGCAGAGCATGCTGGGAAGCCCTGGCCCGTGGGGAGGAAGAGGCCGGGGCCCGGGGGCACCTTCTGGGCTCAGGTCCAACCCCCCCATGCTTTGGCAACTTTGTGCTTCAACTCATTGCTATCTCCCTCTGGTAAGTAGCCTGGTGGCACAAGCGTCACAGTTCTGGGCTGGGGTCATCAATCTGGTTCTAGTCCCCCTCTGACGCTGACCTGCCGTGTGGCCTTGGGCAAGTCTCTGTCTCTCTCTGGGCCTCAGTTTCCCCAGGGGTCAAAGGAGGAAGTCAGAATAATGATCAGTCAAGACAGTCTGCTTTGCCCTCAGTGATGGTGGTGACAATATTCCCTCCTATCTGGGCACGTTGCAATCCCCGGGGAGGGCTCACGGAGTGGACATAGCCCTTGTGGGGGCATAACTGGTCTGTTTCGCACCCAGAGTGTCAGTTACTGTCCCCCATCCACACGTTCCTACCCCTCCTGGCAACTTCCCTTCCAAAGGCCCCATGATACCCAATCCCCAACCTTGGGGCCTGCCCCTGTCTCCTAAGGAGGCTATAGCTCCCCATTGGGTCAGGGGCTGGGCCCTGGGACATTGGCTATTTCTATGGGGATAAGGCTGGCCTCCAGAAAGGGGACCTCAGGAGCTGGGCCTTCAGATAGGGTCCTTATGATGGCCCCCAGAACTGGGCTCTAGGATTTGTTGGGCATGGAACACTGGGCTGATGGTCTGGGCTGGGTCCCAAGCCCTGGACACACTCTGGTTTCTGGCCTTCAGCGTCCCATCTGCAAAAGGGGTATGCTGAGCTGAGACAGCTTTAAGAGCCCTTCCAAGCTGGTGTCCTCACATGCACGCTCTCTCTCTGTTCTCCCCGCATTTCCTTGACTTCCCCCCTCCCCCCTCCCCCCTCCCTCCCCCCCCCCCTTCTTCTCTCTGCTGCTGATCCCCTCTCGGGATCTCCTCCTCCATTCCACCCGTGGCACCCTCTGTCCTCCTGACCCAGGCTAGCCTTTCCCTCTCCACTTCCCCTCTAGTCTTTAAGAACCTTCAGGGGCACCTGGCGGGCTCAGTCAGTACAGCATGGGACTCTTGATCTTGGGGTTGTGAGTGTGAGCCCCACATTGGGCGTGGAAACTACTTAAAATTTTAAAAAGTTAAAAAAGAAGAAGAAGAAGAACCTTCCGAAGCACGTGTGTGATCAGACCCTACCCTGCTCAGCAGCCTTCCTGACTCCCCGTTGCCCAAGACACAGAGATCTAATCCTCCAGGCAACACTCGGGGCCCTCTGTGCTCTGTTGCCGGCCCACCCTTCCATGCCTGTCCCCACCCCACCCCCACCCCCACATAGAGCTCCCTGGGCACAGCCAGCTGCTCGGCCTCATCAGGCAGGACCCAGGGCTTCCCCACCTCTTGGCCTTTGCTCTGGTCCTCCCAACTGCCCATAACGCCTTCCTTCCTTTTGCCTTCTGTCTAAACCCTGCTTCTTCAGGACCCACACCCAGGGCATGTCTGCCATAGTTCCTGGTGTTAAGAGCTCCCACAGCCCTGACTGCAGTCTCCTCCACGCTGCAGGCCTGGGTCAGAGTCGAGGAGGCCCCTACAACAGGAGGATCACTCCATGGCAGGGGGGCCGCCAACTCCTCCCAAACTCCAGGAGACTGTGGGCTCCCTGAGGACAGGGCCTGGGTCTTCGTCATGATATTCCTCGGGGCCTTGCTCAATACAGAAGGAAAGCACCTGCTTTACTGAGCTGGACTGCCCTTCTATCGAGAGCATGGGTAGTATGTTTAGAAGGGGGTTGGGTTAAACAGGAACGAGCTAGATTAGGAGGACTTATCCTAAACCAGGTGGATTTGAGTTAGATGGGCCCACCACCCAGGTCAGGTTCAGCTGGGTTATCTGGGCTCAATTAGATTAGTTAAACTGAGTTAATTGGATTGGGCTAGTTAGTAGAGTTGGCTTAGTTACACTGGACTGGTTAGGGAAAATAGCTTGTTGAGTTGCATTGAGTTGGATTACTTGGATTAGGAAGACTAGATTGGCTTGAGCTGGGTAAAGTGAGTCGGATTGTGATCGTTGAGCTAGGATATTGGGCTGGCTTTATTCAGCTGGGTTTATTCAGCTGGGTTTATTCAGCTGGGTTTATTCAGCTGGGCTGGGTGAGTTGGGTCGGTTTGGGCTAGTCTAGATGGATCTGGCTGGTTAATTGGCCTCAGCTAGGTTAGCTGTGTAAGGCTACTGAGTTGAGTCTTAGGCTGCTATAATAGAACACCATAGACTGGGTGCTTAAACAACAAACATTCATTTCTTACAGTGCTGGAGGCTGGAAGTCCAAGATCAAGGTGCCAGCCCTGGGAGGCTCTTGGCGGAGACCCTCTTCCTGGTTTACAGATGGCCACCTTCTTGTTATATCCTCACAAGGTGGAGAGGGAAAGCTCTGCTCTCTTTGTCCCTTTATAAGGGCACCAGTGCCATCATAGGAGTTCTACCCCCATGACCTAATTATGTCCCAAAGGCCCCACCTCCAAACACCACCACATTGATGGTTTAGGTTTCAGGGTATGGATTCAGAGGGGGATGAAAACATTCAGTCCACAGCAAGTTGGGTTGGCTGACTTGGGATGGGTCAGTTGAGTTTGGCTAACTAATTAAGAGGGCTGGATCAGGTGGGTGAGGCAGGGCTACTTGAGTTGGTCTGGTTGGTTGAATTAGGCTTGGTTAGATGGGTTGAGTTCATTACTTGGCTTGGGTTAGTTGGTTGGGTGATTGGTTTGGGTTGGCATGGGCAGGGTTAGTTGGGTAGAGCTAGTGGGATGGGATAGGTCACGGGTTTGTAGAACTGGGCTAGCTTAGATAGGTTGGGTTGGTTGGCTTGTCTGGCTTAGGATAAGCTGGCTTGGTGGGCTGAGTTCCGGGCTGGCTCGGTCTGGCCTGGGTTCTGGGCTGGCTGGCGGATAGCCACAGGGCTCTGAGTTCTGCTCAGTCTCCAGCTCTGAGCCAGGGCGTGTGGGGGGTGGTGGGCGCCTTGGCCACAAATAGCTGTGGGGAACACAAACAGTTTGGTCTTCAAAGACCTCAGTGGTGGTGGCTGTAACTTTCCACACGGCCCCAGTAAGCACATCTCTAAGCCTTGTGTTTGGGCCCAGCTGCTGCTTCCTCTGCAAGCAAACCACAATGTGGGGGGCGGGAGAGGTGGGGAGCATGGGGGCTCTGAGCCCCTCCTCGTCAGGCATCCCCCAGCTTAGACACCAGGTGTTCTCTGCCAGAGAAAGGGAGAATAACCCCATGGAAGGGAGCAAACCCTGCAGTGGCCCCCATGTGCCAGGCCTGGCGGGGGAGGCTGAGACCGTGGGGAGGCAAGAGCAGCGTGGGGGTGATGGCTAAACAGCAGGCCCGGGAGAGCTTGGGGGTCCCGGGGACTTTGGTTTCTGCACAGCTGTGGTGGGAGCTGGGCTGGACATTCATTCGTTCGTTCATTCATTCATTCATTCATTCAAAATACGATTTCTTGAGCACTCAGCAAGTGCAAAGAGCTGGCAGGCAGGGGTCAAAGAAAGAAGTGATGATGACGGCTACAAAGCCAGCTGTGGGACCCCACCAGCCCCTGTCTTCTAGCTCCCTCTGCTCTCCTCTGAAGGCACCCGCCGTGAACAGCTCAGAGCCCTCCCGTGCCCAGATGCGATATGCCCTGTGTGCAGACAGCAGGGCCTGGCACTCACCACCACCCGGGGCCCACCCCCAGCTTCCCTGCCTGTGACCTCGTGCGGCACGCCACCTTCCCACCCGTGCCAGCTGAGCTGTCCCTGCCCTGGTCCCTGGGAAGGCAGAGCATCTAAACCCAAGGGGCCTCCTAGATTGTCAGATTGATGCCCACACTTCAGAGATGAGGAAATGAGGGCCCAGAGTTGAGGAGTGCCCTGCCTTTGCCACACAGCCTGTCGGAGAGCTCTTTCCAGATGTCCTGATCCTTATGCCAGGAGCAGCCATGTGGCTCAGTGGAAAGTCCATGTATTTGTGACTCAAATAGCCCCAGGCTTGCTGTTTACACCTCTGTGGGCTTGGGTAAGTGCCATACAGCCTCAGTTTCCTCTAGGGTGATGGTTCTAATGCTGGACAATTTTGCCCACCAGGGGAACATTTGGAAATACCTGGAGACACTTCTGATTGTCACAAGTGTGGGGGGTCCAACTGACATCGAGTGGGTAGAGATGCTTCTAAACATGCCACAGAGCACAGGACAGCCCCTCACAACCAAGATGAGCTGGTCCCAAATGTCCATAGTGCTGAGTTTGAGCACTTCTGTTCTATGATGACCAACCGCCCCAGTTTTCCCAGAACTGAGGGATTTCTTGGGGCACGGGACTTCCTGTGCTAAAACTGGGACAATCCGGGAAACCAGGGTGGTTGGGCACGCTAGCCTCCTCCTCTGGAGAATGGGCCCATCGTGAGCTGCCCCCACTGCACTGTCGTAAAGCTTATGTGACGTTCTGCCGGTCGGGGGCACGACACAGTGCTAGACACAGTGCTAGGCCCAGCGCGGCACGCCATCAACCACGTGGGTATCACGCTCACTGTGCAGTGCTTCCCAGACTCCTTCCTCCTGAGGTCTTTGCTTCGAATGTTCCCTCCTTTACACCTGGCCCTCCTTCCAAGACTCCCAGAGGGAGCTCTCCAGGGAAGCTGTCTCTGACCGGTCCATCTGTAGAGGCCTTTCCCTCCTGGGGCTTCCTGCTGCCCCAGTGTCTGTCCCCTCTGGTGTTCCTGTCAGCTCTCAGGTATCCTGAGGGTTAAAGGTCTTTCTTCTTCCCAGGTAGTACAACTCGCCATCCTGGAGTTATCTGACTCCCTGCAGCCCATGCCGCAGCTTGACTGAGAGCTCTCCAACCAGGGGATCTGTGTCAGATGTCTGTGCCCTGATGCCCAGCCCGGGGCCCGTCGCAGAGGAGACAAGAGCAAATGTGCACTGGATGAACTTTCTGAGCCCTCACCAGGTGCCAGGTGCTGTTGGCAACTCCTAGAGACCCCGTCCTCTCGGCCAGCCATCGCCCGCCCCCTAGGATGTTGGTCGCGGGACAGGGCACACAGCAGAGGCTCAGCCCCGACCTGGGTTTTGGCAGCCTTGGTAAGTGTCAGGATGGAAGTCAGGAAGCTGGCACGAGGTTCCCAGTGCACGGAGTGGAAAGCTGGTTACAGATGTAAGTACGTGGGTGTGAGCGCATCTTGGTAAATTACATTCATACGAGGGACATGTTTTCTCGAAGTAAAAATGTACTTGGACTCTTGAGGGCAGAGGTGACAGCTAGACCCGGGCAGGGCCTGGCTGCTTCCCTGCTGTGTAAGTGTGGGCGGGGGTTTTGTTCTGTTTTGTTTTAAACTTCCTTGGGCCTCAGGTTCCATAGCTGTAACCTGGGGATTATATTAGCGCCTCCCTTCCGGGGGCCTTGAGAGGGCCTGGGGAAATAGTGCTGCAGAGGGCCTTCCACACGGCCAGTGCTCAGTGACTGTCAGCTGCTCTGGCTATTGTAACTCTGAGATGCTCAGAGGCCCCGAACTCCTCTGCTTTCCTTTCCATCCTGCCTCTCCTCCCGCCCTCCAGCTCCCTTGTCCCAGGACCCCCCAACAACAGACAGCAGATAACAAGGCTCCTGCCGCTCATCCCGGCAGGGACCCAGCTTTGAGCACCCGCGGGCCCGTGGCCCGGGACAGGGGACTGTGGGCTGGTGCTCTGGCACCTTGGAGAGGCCACACCAGAACCCCCATCCCATCTGCTCCGGTTCCCCCCCAGCGGCCCCTCCCGCACACCCCACTATACACTGGCCCCCCCCTGCCCACCACACACAAGGCACAGGCCAGGAAGGGCGGATTTATTTACTCTTTGCCGATGCTGGTTTTTCTGTCCCTGAGGTGAAGGCTTGCTGGTTGCCCATGTTTCCTGCCTGGGTGTTCCCTGCCTGGTGCCGGGGTGGACATGTCTTCCAGCCGCCCCACCCTGGCGCCCCTGCGCCCTTTGCCACAAAGCTCACCCTCCGGTCCCCTCCCTGGCCGCCGGAAGTCAGCCTCAGGAGCCTCCAGGTCCCCTCGGGTGTTTCTGAGCAGGAAGTTGGGCCCCATGGGCAGCCGGCTCCGGCCAGGTTGCCCTTTGGCCCCAGTGGGGATGGCCACAGAGGACACACTGGTCAGCTCCGCAGAACACAGCAGGGCCACTGTCCTGCCCAGTCCAGCGGGGCAACTGGATCTACAAAGAGATGCTTTCTACTTCTCTGCCTCTGCCCATTGTTAAAGAAGAGCATCCTGAACTTGGCGGGGTGGAGGTGGGTGGGGAGGGGGGTAAGGCAGGGACCCATCTTAAACTCCTTGACTTTGGGCTTGATGACTCAGGAAGAAACCAAGCCACACCCCACAGTCTTGGGCGGCAGGCCACTCTGTGGTGAACTGTCTTCCCAAAGATGCTTTTTTTCCAAATTTCAGTCATTCCGGTAACAACCTCACAATTTTTCTTACTCTAAATTCATATCACACATAATATTCCTCATTTAATATATATTTTTATACATATGAATTCTTTTTACTTAACTAAACTTAGCCTCATCCTTAGAAATCTTACCTGTGGAATCATAGATTTGATTCACTGGAGATTTTGCCCCTAAAACAGAATAAATAACCATGAAACGAGCAAATGCTGGTCCGTGTACCATCTCTAATGTAGCCGTTGGGGGACAATGAGGAGGTTATTCCTGTGGAGGAGCCAAATTTCTTCTCAGACACCTGA
Source organism: Eumetopias jubatus (assembly GCF_037043125.1). Classification (NCBI taxonomy): domain Eukaryota; kingdom Metazoa; phylum Chordata; class Mammalia; order Carnivora; family Otariidae; genus Eumetopias; species Eumetopias jubatus. The sequence continues at coordinate 88,612,871 of NW_028274810.1, read as the reverse complement.
GATGACAAGCCTGGTGCCTTGGGAGCCACCTCCAGCTACAGGAACCCTGAAAGCTGCTTAACGTCATGAGGGCTGCCCGGGAGCCGGCCTCTGTTCTGCCCCACCGCTAGGCGTAGCTGGAGGAGTTCTGGAGTCTAGCCTGGCTCAGCTCAGGAGGCAGGCCTAATCATAATAACCCTAATATATTAGCACAGCGCTTTATGGTTTGCAGAGCCCATTCCCAAATCCTAGGCTCACTGGGACCAGCCTAAGGTCACATGAGCAGAGAGGATGGAGCTGAGACTGATGGTCAAGGTCCCAGAATGACTGCTGGAAAGGCCAAAGCTTGTCTGGTCTCATGCTTCCCAGAGGCTGGTCTGTGAGGTGTTTGAGGGGCCGTTAAAGGAGCCTTGACTCACAGAGCGACGATGGAGCACACTTCCCATTCATTCAGGCTCCGGTTACCACCAGGGCAGAAGCGTTGGTTAGGTGCTGGAGGGTCTTTAACACCCCTGTTATACTTGCTGGCCTCCCACCCAGACATAGTGTCTCAGAGCCAGAGGCTTCGGCAGAAGAGTCTCCAACTGGGGCTTTATAACAGTTGTGGTAGGTGGCATTCTAAGATGGCCCCGGGATTCCCCCCCCAAACCCCCCCTCCAGCCCCCCGTGTACACGCCCATCCTCTTGAGTGTGGACAGGACCTGGTGAATGCGACTTAGTGAATCAAAGGATATTTATCCTGGGTGGGCCTGGACTAATCAGAGGAACCTTTACAAGAAGGTCAAGTGTCAAAGAGGTGCATTCCTGCTGGCCCAGGAGACACCAAACAGCCACTCTGTGAACTGCCTGTGCGCGGCCACAGAGGAAGGAGCTGTGGGCAGTTCGGAGCGCTGGGAGGTGAGGGTGGTCCCCGGCTGACAGCTAGCAAGAAAACAGATGCCGCCACACAGCTACTGCGGGCTGAGTTCTGCCACCACCAGTGAGTTGGGAAGAGAAGCCTCAGCCCCAGGGAGGTTTCGGCTTGGCCAACATCCTGATTCCAGGCTGGTGAGATGCTGAGCGGAGGACCCAGCGGCCCCCGTGCCCGGAGTCCCAACCTATGGGAGCTGCGAGGTAATACGTTTGTGTTGATTTAAGCTGATAAATTCATTCCACGGCAATAGGAAAGCAATACCGTATTTTTGCTTTCCTTATATTTACTTTATTTATTTATTTATTTATTGATGTGGTGTTCCATGATTCATTGTTTGCATATAACACCCAGTGCTCCATTCAATATGTGCCTTCTTTAATCCTTATATTTACTTTTGCAGTTACTTGATATTGATTTTCTCTTTAGTGTGGAGATATAAGTTTTCCTTAAATTTTTAAAAAGGGAAAATCGATTCAATTTTTTCAGTCAGTGTGGCAAAACAAAATTCTTTGACATTCATACCATCCAGAGGTATGTTATGTCCCCTCTCCTTGAATCCGGGGCTGGGGCCGGGGCGGGGGGGTTGGGGCAGACTGCTTCCACGATTAGAGTAAGACACAAGTGACAGGATGTGACTTTTGTGTTAGGTCATCAAAGACCATGCAGCTTCTGCTTGGTTCTCTTGGGATACCTGTGCTTGAGAAGCCAGATTTCACGTGAGACCTCGGACTACCCTAAGGCCACCGTGCTGGAGAGCCACGTGTTGGTGCTCCAGCCGCCAGCCCCGCTGAGCTCCCAGCTGCCAGCTGGCATCAGCCGCCAGCCGTGGGGGTGAGCCAGCTTGGACGTCCGGCCCCGTCAAGGCTTCAGATGAATGCAGTCCCAGCCAGCATCTGACTGCACCTGTTTACAAGGTGCCAAACGAGAAGCGCCCCTCCAAGCCCCTCCTGAATTCCTGACCACAACATCGCCAACAAAGAAGCAAATGCTTCTTTTAAGCTGTTGCATTTTAGGGTATTTGTTATGCAGCAGGAACAATGGACCAATTAGTGACACATTCATGTGGTTCAAAAAATCAAACAGTCCAAGGGTCTGGGATCAGCTGGCCTGCCCAGAGGCTGGGCATTGATGGGCTGCTGCAGCCTCTCCATTCCCAACCTCACCAGGGACAAATGTTTGCTGAGTGCCTACTGCATGCCATGCCTCATGGGCCGTGTAGGCATGCATACCAGAGGCATCAGGGAGGTGGGGAGGGGAGGCCTAATTTGAAGGAGGGGACATAGACGAAGCTACCAAATCCCAGCACAGGGTGGACTGCAGGTGCTCAGTCAATGTTTCTTGCAAAGAACTGCCCCTACCCACCTAGGGCGGCCATGCTGCATACTCATTCATTCATTCATTCATTCATTCACAGACGCTGACTGGGCACTGTGTGTCCAGTGGCTGGGAGACCTGTTCTTGCCCCTGTGGCACTTGCATCGTATGGAGGGTCAGTCTTGTCGAGTGAAGTGGGAAGGAGGCAGGAGCGTGGTGGGCTGAGTTGTCAGCAAAGGCATGCTGGAGCACTTATGGACCTTTTCATTATTTAAACTTAGGCACTTAATATATACCACACACCCTTCTAAGCATGTTAGAATATTTACATCTATCTAAAGCCAGTGGATGATATTCCTACTATCTCTGTTTTCAGACAGGACATCGAGGCTCAGCGAGGTGAAGTAACTTGCAGGAAGGAGGCAGAAGAAGGGCTGGAACCCATGTTTTTCTGAGTCCAGAGCCCGAATCCATCATCTGTCCCGCCTCCCCAGCACACCGTCAGACTGAGCTGACAGGGAGGACACTCCACATGGGCAAAGGGCAGGAGCAAAGGCTTTAGGGGCTGGAATCTGCTTCCTGTAGCTCGGGGAAGGCAAAGAGGAGTGGGAGGTGGAGGGTTTGGAAGCCCACTCAGAGTGTCTGCATGCGGCTGTGCTGTTTACAGAGATGCCCAAATCATTAGAGTTCAGTTCTCCTCTCTCTGCCCACACGGGTGTGTATGTGTATAAATTTTTTTAACAAGGTAAATGTCTTTAATCAAAGCTGGCCCCCCTCAAAGGTATTTCATTTTGCCAAATGTACAGAGAAGATGGATCCATCTTCTGGTTTCCAGCTCACAGATCACTTTGGCCCAGGAAGGGCTTCGTGACAGTTGGGTTTATGAGAAACAGTCTCCCTGGCAGCCTGAGACACATGGCCCCAGAGGAGGGGGCTTGAGTGTGGGGCCAAGAGGCCAGGCCCCTCACGGCACAGAGTGGTGGGGCCCCTTCTCCACCCCCAGGAGACAGTCCTAGACCTCCTGCTGTCCTGGGAGGCAGGAATGAGCAGTGCCTGCTAGAACTGGAGGGGTCCTTTTCTTTCCCGTGCTGGTGAGGCCCAGGGAGGGTATCAGACTTGTCCAAGGTCATGCAGTCAGACCCTGTGACAGATTCCCAATGCAGGGGTCTTTCCTCTGCATTGGGCTCATTCGTGCTCAGGGATAAAGGAGCATCACAGTGTCCTCAGGTCCCCATCTCCACCCCACTGGAAGGAGAGAGAAATGTGTGGAGAGATCAATGTTGTGAGCCAAAGGGTTGGGGAGATAAGAGTGGGGTTTTTGACATGGCTTTCTCCATTCTTGGCTGCACCACCAGGCAGTGGTCCAGATCAGGCCAGGCATAAATGGGGTCCTCCTGATGCCTCTCGGGGGAATGGGAGAATGCAAGGAAGGTTAGCTGGCTGTGGGAAAGCCAAGAGAGAGCTGAGGTGGGAGAGTCAGACTTTCAGGAGGACGCCTGGGGCTCTGAGGAGAGCACTGCACAGGGAGTCAGAGGCCCAGGGTCCAGTGTGACAAGGAGGCCACTGCCTTCCTCTGTGAGCGTAGACATTCATTTAATTTACTCAGTGAGCATTTGCTGAGGATCCATATGCCTGGCTCTGAGCTAGAAAGTGGGGGGGAGGCGGAAAATGGAGCCAACTTGGTTAGTCCCAGGAACTCGCTGTTCAGCAAAGGGGCGGACACATGGGAATATTGTTACGGTGCACAGTTTGGCCACGACCAGGAGGGAAAATAGAGAGGGCGGGCTGTAGGGGTTGGGCTAGAAGTGGTGGGAGAGCAAGCCGATCAGAGGAGGCGTGGGAAGGGCATCCCAGGCACGGCCCGGACAAAAGCCTGGGGGCGGGGAATGCGGGGTGTGTGCAGTCCTGCCCAGTTGGATCAGTCCTTGGGAGGGAAATAACATTTGGAAAGTGTGCTTGAAACCAGGTCAGGCTGGTTTTTGAAAGACCAGGGAAAGATTTTGGACTGTATTCTTTTAGACAGCAAGAGCCCTGGAAGGGTTTTGAGGGAGGATATGTCAATAGCAGGTGAAGCAGGAAGAGTCACCTTTTGAAAGTTTAATGCCCCTCTATTTCTTCAGCGCTCAGCTTCTTTATCAATAGGTAGAGGGAACTGGACTAGATGGGAGCTAGCAAATACCTGGCATACATATCACAGCTTCCCCAACATCCATAGCAGGCATCACTAGTCGATCCCTGCACTTTCTCCCACTGAGCTGTTTCAGCTCCACAGCCCCCAGCCAGTCTCTACTGTCACATGGAATTGGCCAGAAGGATGGTGCTGACTGGCCATTTCTCAAAAAGGTGATGTCGGTGATCTAATTGCAATGGAGACAGCAGGACTTTTCACCTTACAGAAGAACTTTTGTCCTGTCTTGCCTTCTGATCAACACACCACTCAGGGCACTATTCCTGGCTGCAGAGAGCCGGAGAGGCTCAACAAGGCCTTTCTGCAAAAGGCTTGCGTCCCAGCACCAAGGGCTTGACTCCACCTTTCCGTTAAATCCCGCTGTCCTCCCAGTCCAGACGAAGGGGGCTGATTTAGGGGGTACCTCCAGCCTTGCCGCTGTCCCCAGAGCTGCTAAGGGCTCTCTCCCATCCCTGGCCACAGCCCTGGTGGTCCCAAACACAGAGTGCGAGGAGCTCCTGGTTTTGTTGGCACAGGACAGACGCCCAGTTAGTTAGAAAAACATGTGGCTTACTCTTCCCTCTCTGGGTCCTCCAGCCACCACCTTCTAATTCAATTTCCCTTGAAAAACAATGGTTTCAGTGGAGGGAGAAACAAGATTTTCTGAAACTTTGTAAAGCTTTGCAAAATAATTACCCCCTAAACTGGCCGACTACCTCCCAGCTGGATTTGCCCCTCGCTTCCCCCTGAAGTTGCCCTCCCAGATCGGATCCTGGGCATCCGCTGGGCATGGGGTCCCCGGAGGTCACTACCCTCCCTCCTGGCTGCTCACCTCTTCTTTCAGTGAGGACTGGTCCAGGAGGCAAGGGGGGGGAGGAGGAGGTGGTCTCTCTGTCCCCCATGCCCAGCCAAGGCAGGAACCAAACCTTTGGTGGAAGCTCCCTGAGCTGGCTCCACCTTTCATGGTGCCCTGGCTGCTCCCACAGACGGGACTGAGCCCCAGGGAAGATGCGTGACTGCAACCCCACAAAAGAGCCAGAGCCAGAAGGAGCCACTGAAGTGCTCCCCAATTCCTGACCCACAGAAAGTGCAGCATAATAAATGTTTATTGTTTTAAGCCATTAAACTCGGGGATAGTCTTTTACACAGCAAAAGATAATGTACCAGCCCAGTGCTCTGTCAGAGGAGCTTCCTGTACCTTCTCACTGCAGCTATTTGCCTGGCTTTGTTAAGAAAATCATCTAACCCTTGGGGGTGCCTGGGTGGCTCAGTTGGTTAATCGACTGCCTTCGGCTCAGGTCATGATCCTGGAGTCCCGGGATCGAGTCCCACATCGGGCTCCCTGCTGAGCAGGGAGTCTGCTTCTCCCTGTGAACCTCTTGCCTCTCATGCTCTCTGTCTCATTCTCTCTCTCTCTCAAATAAATAAATAAAATCTTTAAAAAAAAAAAAAAAAAGAAAATCATCTAACCCTTGGAAATAGGCAAGGAGAAGGCAGCATGTCTCTGCATTGTCATATCAGGGCACTGTTTAACAGGCCTGCCATGGGTGCTTAATTATCTGGAGGGATGTACCTTTGGCTTAGTGTCTGCTGTGCAAAGCCTGACTTTAGAAGTTAATTGTCAAATTACGGATTTCTGTCTAATAGAAAACGCCCAAAGGTTATGGATTGTTGGCCCTTTAGGACATTAACCAGTTTTGTATCTAACTGAGCCATTTTACTCTAACATTCTTTCTCTAGTATTCTTTAACGGTTCCTCTAGTCTCCTTTGAAACAGCATTGTCATCTTACTGCGGTTCTCATTCATGAATTACACAAATTTTTAACATCTGTTCAATCTGTATTTGCATGGGAGTCACACTTTAAAATATATATATCTGTATATACTGTGACAGCTTACATACCTCTGGGAATGGGGAACTCACTATCTATCAAGGACCTCAGGAGTCTTAGGACAGCTCCTAGAACAGGCTTAGGAGCTCTTCCTTATCCTTCTAGCTACATCCTCTAGCTCTTGTTCTTCACTGAAGAAGAACCTCAGGAAGTGAGCTGAATCCCTAATTCCCGTGGCATCAACTCACCACTCAGAGCACTATTACTGGATACAGACAGATGAAGAGGCTTCCACAGGGCCAGTCAGCTTTCTGCAAAAGTCTTTCCCAGGCTTATATCCCAGCATCAGGGCTCTTCACTATAGAGTACACATTGTGTAACCAGAAAAAGAAGTTATTAAATTAAACAAAAAAAGAAGTAAATTCTTTTTGGAATTTAATTGCTATCTGTAGAATTTAGAATGCTATCTAAATTTTGTGTCTGTGAGTAGAGGGAGAATGGATAAGTGGATGGGGAAGAGCTATTTATTGATGCTGCTCCATGCCCAGGCCTATGAAATTCAAGCAACTGGAGATTGGCAGGGGTCCACTCTGACCCTCTACCTAATCTCTTCTCTTTAGGATTTGGAGGGAGCTCACTAGGTAAGATCTCACTGGTTTCCTTTCTGGCCTTGTGGCTTTGGGGGTGAAGGCCAAATCCCCACCACAACCCTCTCTGTATGGCCCACCCTGCACCGCACCCTCCCTTGTCTCATGCCAAGCTCCCCTTTGCCCCCTTTATTCCAGGCACACTTTCACTCCCTTAGGCTCACTATGATCTCTTGCACCACCTGGCTTTTGTTCATGCTGTCCTCTCACCCTGTGATGCATCCTTCATCTGCTCCTCGCTTTGACCACTTCCTGCCTTCATAGAGGCTCTCAGAGCCCCTGTACCCCGCCCCTCCCTCCTGCACTCATTAGGTGGCGAGTCAATATTTCTTTGTTAATGACTCAGTAGTGCTGGCCTCCCCTGCTGGACTACGGGTCACAGAAGGATGGGGGTCACCTCTGCCTTGTCCTATGTTTTGTCCCCCAGGGCTCACACTGGGCCTGGTGAACAGTGGACACCCAGAACCCATGGGGCACAGGGCCTGGCAAAGAAGTAAAGGTTTCATGGCAAGTGGCGGCAAAATGGGAGGCTAGCACCTAAGTTGCTGGGCTCGAGGTCCAGTGCTCCCTCTGCGGCCAAGTATGCAGTGGGAGCAAAATCATTTGTTAAACTGGATGGAAATGCCTTGGCCTTTCGCATACCCACAAGCCGTGACTCAGGTTATATGAAGTACAATCAAATGCTCCCTCTTGTTTTCTCTAAAGACAGTAGCTTACTAGCCACAAGAGACCTCTTGCCGCCTACTCACACCTCAGCTCAGCCAGAGGGTTTTCTTTATTTAAAAAAATATGTATATCATAATGGAGGTAAATGCTCATTGAAAAAAATGCAAAATGCTACCAAAGTGTGGTGAGAACAAAGTGGAAGGCCTCCTGCTATGCACTCCCAGAAGTAACCACTGTGCTGTCTACAATGTGAAATAACCATAACAATGATCACAGTTGACTTACATGGGGCCTGCTCTCAGCCAGGCTACTTTACATACGAAGTGTCACAGGAGCCCAGAAGGTGGGTACTTGATTTTCATTCCCATTTCATTGAGGGAGAAATTGGAATGTGCAGAGAGCTCGAATAACTTGCCTAAAGTCACATAGCCAGTGAGTGGCAGAGTCCGGATTGGATTCCAAGGAATGGTCCGGAGAGTCTAGGTGCTTCATCTAGAGAACTCTTACTTTTATGCAGGTGTCTACACTTAACAACTTAGAGCACAGCTGTCCAAGGATGGAGTCTGGACGTAAGCCCTGACTGCTCCTTCCCAGCTCTGGGACCCCGACAGCTTACTAAACCTCTCAGTGCCCCAGCTTCTTCATCTGTAAAACGGAGAGCAGGGCAGTTCCACTTTTGGATGGTTGCAAGTTAGGGGGTGGAAAGTGACCGGAGCACAGTGTGGCAGGCGGTAGTAGGCACTCGGGCCATGTTGCAGGTGTCACCGTCACCCACACCAGGTGCGAGCAGTCCTGTGGGCTCCGGGAGGCACACTTCTCGCTCCCCTGCAGCGAGCCCCAGTCCGGAGCCGGCAATGAAGCCCCACCTCCTTCTCTCTACTGGCAGCCCAGGGCCCGAGCCCAGGCCTTCTGAATTCTAGCAGGTGTCCCTGCGCCACACGACAACGCTGCCACGGTGTGGCACCCGCTGCGAGCCGGGAGCCCTGCGACGACGTTCTTTGCGCCCATTTCAGCCGACTACGGCTGTCTTGGCTGGGAGCTTGGGAGCCGGCCGGTCCTGAGTTCAAGTCTGTCCTCTGGCGCTTCCTGCCGATGCACCGGGGGCCAGAGGCCTCGCCATTCAGCCTCGAGGTGAGCGCAGAGCGGACAGGCGCCAAGAGACCCGGGCGGGGAGAGCACCTGCCCGCTGCCCTCGAGCCGAGCCGCGGAACCGACGCGTGCGCATGCTCGGCCCTGTGAGGCGGCCGCTGCGAGCGTGACGTCACGGCCGCGTCCCCACCACGTCAGAGTTAGACCTTAGCAGCCAGGGGCTGCGGGGGAGGGAAGTGAGGCTTACGGAGGCAGCGACTTGTCCAAAGTCACATTTCTGGCATTTGGGGAGCTCCGTTGGCTCTGAGGTGACCGCCCCGAGCCCCAGCAGAGCCAGCAGCCTCCTCTGCACCCCAGGACCAGCCCCCAGCCCCCGCCTCTAGTCCCCCTCCTCCCCTCACACCAGGTACCCCCTGCCGCAGCTTGTAACACCCCTGGCCCACAGGGGGAAGGGGAGGAGGAGCCAGAGGGTGCAGCTGCCAAGAGGGAGAGGCCAAGAACTGGCCAAAGGAATTCTAGACTCCCCGGATCTTGGAATGAGAGAAGCAGACATTCTCGAGACGGCTGGGCCCCCATCTCTGCCTGACCCTTTCCAAATATGCCCGAAGCAGCTTGCCCCTGGTCAGAGCAGCTTGCCCCTGGTCAGCCAAGCAGTCGTCCAGCCTCTGCTTGCACACACCCACCAGGAGGGAGCTTGCTGCCCCGTGAGGCCCCCGCCGCACTCCCGGCTGCCCTGGCTCCAGGGAGCCCGCAGGAAGGCGGTGGCAGGGGCGCAGGCAGGCTGGTGGAAAAGCATCCATTCTGAGAGAGCCCTGGGGCAGAGCTCACTGCATCCTCCCCTCCTCCCCAGGGGCATGTGACCCGCTGAGGCCCACTTCCCAGGACTGTCAACCCCGCTATTTCCACACCAGCTTGTCCAGTCCTTCCTCTGCATGTGGCGGAACTTCACACAACCAGGTTAGTTAATCCTCCCGACAACCTCGTGCAGGGAAGGCTAGGACTAAACACTGATGGAGAAACTGAGGCACAGAGCAGTGCGGTGGCATGCCCAAGCGCACATAGCAGTAAGTCGTAGAGCTGGACACTGATCCCTACACTCTGGTAAAAGGTCAGAGCCAGAAGGCCTCCGATACACGATCTGTTCAGGGGCTTTCAGCTGGCTGCTCAGCTGAATCACCTGGGGTGGGTGCCCCCCAAACCTTAATTACGTGTTTTAAAAGACCCCCAGTGTAACCAGGGTTGAGAATCACTGATGGACCCAAGCCCCTCATTTTTCAGGTGAGGCAACAAGGGCCTAGAGAGACCAAGTCACTTGTCCAAGGTCACACAGCAAGTCAGTGTGGCACTAGAACTGGGTCTTGGGGTCCCTCAAGCCAGCAGGACTCTACACTTTTCAAGGTTGATGCTAAATAAACTAATTGCATTTGGTTGGTCATGTGCTGCCCACCCCCACCCCGTCCACACCCACCCCTGGCTGCAGCTGCCCAGGCCCCAGCCTGATCTCTCCTCTGGATTGGCTGGCTCCTCTGCATTTAGAAGCAGAGGGAAAATCCACCAGGGGAAACAATGGCAGGCGTGGGGTCCTTTCGCCTCTGTCTGTGGGTTTGTCTTCCTCTTACCTCCCATGAGATGGGCTGGAGGGTACACAGAGCAGTGTTCTTTGTGGAAGGAAGAGGAGCCATACTTCTGCAAAGATGCTGGGGTGAGGGAGCTGGGCGTGAGGGGGGCCACTCCCGGGGGCCCCGTTGGCCGGGCCTGCAGTCAGTCAGGCTGGCGGCACAGTGGGGACACATGGCTCGGTGCCCGGCAGCCAGGCTCCTCTCACCCCTTCTGTTTGCTGGTCCAGTGAATATAGCCTTAAACTGCCCCCGAGTGGACACCCCTCAGCAAGATGGGGCCAGTGGTTGAATGGCCCTGGCAAGATTAGATGAGATGAGACATGTCAGGGGGCTTCCTGCAGGCAAGCGTAAGCGCCTGTTGTTATCACAAGGCATCCCTCTTGGGGCCCGGCGGGAGCTTGTATGTCATTGTATGGCCCTGGCTACGCCCCTTCTTACCCTGAAGCCTCAGTTTCCTCTCCTGTAAAATAGGAGGAGGGTGATTTCTGGGGTCCCTTCCGGCCCAGCTGTTCAGGGTTGAGTTTTTACTGCTTTCAGAGCATGTGGTAGTCACGCGTTTGGAGCAGACAAGGTCAAGAGCCACACCTGGCATCTGACCCTGATCCTTTCGGCATAGTCAAGGCAGGCAATGCTGACTATCGCCCATGCAGGATGGGACACAACTTGCAGGCCCAGGCTGGCTCTCCTGTCCCAACTGTGCAGTATCTTCCTTCCAGGAGCCTGGTTCGAAAAATCTGCCGTTTGTCCAGACCTTCTGAAGCTCCCGTTTGTTGACCATCTGCTGTGTGTCAGGCCCTGTGATGTGATGTGACTTGCTCAAAGCCTCAGTGGGAGGAATGAGCCCGACACTGAGGCCTGCGTGGCTCTGAGTTTCTGCACTTGGTCCCACACTGCCTTATTTTGCTAAAATAGTGCTAATACTACATTTATAAATGTCTCCCTATGCTCCTGAGAGTTTATGGCAGTTGGTTAGAAGCATGGCCCCGGAAGCTAAACTGCCAGGGTTCAAATCCTGCCTCTTACCTTTGCTGTGTGACCTGGGGCAAGTTACTTAACCTCTCTGTGCCTCAGATTTTACACCTGTAAAATGGGTTACTGACTTCCTTTGAGGGGGAACAGTACAGAAATGGAGGGGTCTGAGGGTGGGGAGAGTAACTTGATAGTTGAGAGACCTGACAAACAGCTAGTGGTCAAGGTCAATGTCGACAGTGATGGGTCATGGGGGTAGTATGTGCCTTTTATATGATGTGGAGAAATGGCACTTTACCTCTGTGGTCTTCCTCCTCAAATCCTGTAACTCCAGGCTAATCATAGGAAAAACACGAGAGAAATTCCAATAAAAGGACATTCTACACAATACTTGACCAGCACTTCCCAAAACTGTCAAGGTCATTAAAAAAAAAAAAAAAAGGAAAGTCTAAAAATCTGTCTGAGCGAAGTGGAGCCTAAGGAGACATGACAGCTGAGTGTAGTGTGGTATCCAGGGTGGGGTCCTGAACCAGAAAAAAGATGTCAGGTAAAAACTGCAGAAATCTGAATAAGGTATGGATGTTAACATCAACTCATTAGTTGTAACAAATGCTCCATACGAATGTCAGATAGTAATCATTAGGGGGACCGGGTATGTGTGTGTGGGGGGTGTATGGGAACTCTGTATTCTCAATTTTTTCTGTATATCTGAAGCTTGTAAACACTAAAGCTTATCTTTTTTTTTTTTTTTAATGGGAATAATAAGAGTCCCTCCTTCATATGGTGGTTGGAAGGATAAAAGGAGCAAATGCATGGAAATTGCTTTGAACAGAATCTGGTACATACTCAGCACTCAAGGACGGCTTGCTGTCATCATCATCACTGGGTTAGGGTGGGCCACCCTGTGCACACACCGGAGGGCTGGCGGGTCAGCCGGTCATGTGGTTCGCTCCCCACCGCAGGGAAAGCATTTCTCCTGTGATTCTGAGAAAGCGGGTCTGGCCTTCTCAGGATTTGCTCACCCACCTTGTTGAAGGCAGCCCCTGTGTCCTCCCCTGGGGCCCAGGACGGGCAGAGGAGCAGAGGAGGCCATGCAAGGAGTGGGTATGGCCCCAGTCTCAGAGCCGGCAAGCCTGGGGTGAACCTGATCCTGACCAGCTGGTGACCTGGAGCAAGTAAAGGCACACGTCTGAGCCTCCGCTTCCTCTCTCATGAAGTGGGGGTATTGGCCTCAACCTCATCTGGCTTGGCTGGGGGGTAGGTGCTCAGGAATAGGAATAGTTCCGGATGGGGGCGGGGGTGGGTTTAAGCATTTCGAGGAGTGTCCTGAATGGGAACGATGCCCACGACAGTCCATTGCTTGGCATCCCCATACCCAACCCTGCAGAACGGCCTTTCTCCTGGCCTCCAGATGGTTCCTCTCCTGCTCACGTGGGGTGAGATTGGGCTCTGAGCACAGGTGGACCTAGAACCAGGGGGCAGATGGTTCTTCTGGTCCCACAGGAGGCAAATCAGGAGAGAGGCAGGTGCTTCTCCCCAGAGGAGAGGGGTGGGGTTGTCCTGGAGGAAGGGGAGGAGAGCTGGATTCTGGCACTATCCAGGCGCACTGGAGCCCGGCAGTGGGGGCGTGAAGGAGGGCTGCATGGCGTGGAGAGGCCCCAGCTCCTGCCTCCAGGAACTCCAGGGCCCCGGTCTGGAGACTCGCAGCCCCACCCCTGTCCTAGCCTGTCCGAGCTCCCGCAGCCACACCACTGCAACCCTGGTCTAGAGGCTTGAAGTCCATTTGGTCCTCTATAGTCAATTCATTGTCTTGGAGTCTCCTCGGCCTTGACCCCAGCCACAGACCAGGCCCTGATTCATCCTGGCACATCCCCCTGGCCACACTGAGCCTGACCCTGCTCTCACATGGACCCATAACCACAGCCATAGCATGCTGATACTAAGCAGCCATGTCAGAGATGTAGATGTGGCTTTTGGAAGAGCCCAGGCCACTCACTCCCTGGGGCTGGGCTGCTGGGCCAACGGGGTCATCCTTGAATATGAAGGCCATCCACACAGCTCTACAACAACCTGGACACACACTACAAAGCCCTTGGCTGACCCTTGGGAGACATGGGCCCTGAACCACCCCCTTGTGACCTGGACACGTCACACCCTCCTTGGCCTTAGTTTCCCCTCTGCCCTCTGAGGGATGACTGGATGACCTTTGAGGACCTTCCCAGTTCTGACAGCTGGTGATTCAGGAGACAGGAAATGCTCCTGTGGGAGTGCTTCCAGACTTTTCCTGGCTCTTACTTCCCTAGTCTGAATCCCCTCCACTCTGCTCTTCTGGCTTCAGGCTCACAGCCCAGGGGTTAGAGCCAGCCCTTGGGGCCACATAGACCTGGCCTCAAGACCCGGAGGGCGGGGGGAACCTCAGCAAGTTTCTTAGCCTCTCAGAACCTCAGTCTGCTCATCTGTGAAATGGGGATTTTGAACATTGGGAAGTCTCATGCAGGTGACGGGAAGCTTTCGGCACAGAGCCTGGCATGAGCAAAGGCTCAGTATGTCAGAGCCGAACATATTGCCCTTGCGTGGGGTTCCTGGGCTTTACTCAGCTCCAATGGTGATTTAAGGCACCATAACACCTTTTTCTTCCCTTTCTCAGTGGGGAAACGGGCCTAGAGAGGTCAAGCTCCTTGCTGACAGAGCAGGACCAGCAAGATCCCATGGTCTACCCCTTATCCCTCTTCTTCTGCATGCCATGGGAGCCATTGCAACCCTGGGCAGGTCGCCACCCCTCTCTGAGACTCAGTTTCCTTCTCTGAGAGAAGGGTGTGGGACCAGTGGGGCCGTCCCCTCCAGCTCCCAGAGCTTCTCCTGCTCAGCTACTGAAGAAGACAGGAGCGTGCTGGGGTAGGAGGTTACGGCTGGATGGCAGGCCTTGAGAAACCTCTGGAATGTGGGTTTGAAAGTTTGGGGCCCATTTTTGCTACAACGGCCCCCCCTTCTCCCCTCCTTTCTTTTCATGACTTTTCACCAACTGTTTCTTCCCTTAATCCAAACCATTGTTTTTCCAGGGTGAAATTTAAATCAAAGCCACATGGTTCCCCCAACACACACACCCTTGCCAAATGGAAGCATGTTCTGGGGGAACAATAATGCCCCTGTTGAAGGGACTCTGATCTCTCTGTGGGGATCACCAGGCAGTGGGAAGATTTGGGGGGGCTTTGAGTTGGCCTGACTACAGTGGGCTCAGAAGTTTCTAGGCCCAAATGTGGCTTAGACCAGAGGCAGGGGATGGGCCACGGGCCCTCCACTGGGAGGGCAAAAGCCCCTTTCCTGAGCCTAGGGTCTCCATCTCATAAGCCATGGGCATATGGAATAGGGCCCAGACCCCTGAGTCCCATCTGGGGGTGGGTGGGTTCACAAGGTCAGCCCAGCGAGACTTTGCCATTCAGGTGACTTGAAGCATGGAGACAGTGTGGTCTCTGGTTTGTGTCTGACTCTCACTTGCTGTGTGAGCCTGGACAAATTCCTTAACTTCCCTGAGCTTCAGTTCCCTCATTAGTCAAATGGAGCTCTTGCCAGACCTCTCTCAGGGCTGTGGGGAGATGATGCAGGCAAATGGTAAGCACGAAGGAGCTGAAGCCCAAGCACCTGCTGCACAGTGTGGCTCCCAGAAGCAGCTCGGGAGGGTGCAGAAGTGAGGAGGGTCTCCGGGAGGAAGGAGGGAGATGCCCTGCACAGTACCAGCAGAGAAGAGAGAGAGAGCAGGAGGGGCAGGGGCATCTGGACGCACAGGGGCCCTGGTTGGGAGGAGCACAGGGGCTCTGAAGGGGGCAGGCTGCTCTACTTCAGGGAGTGGCGGTGGGGGGACCCAGGGAGGTGGGGGAGGAGCCCTGGCCAGTCCTCAGGGACCCCTCTCCAGGGGCTTCCCCAGGCCTGGCCTCTGCTTTGCATAGTCTAGCACCCCCAGGTGTGCCCATAACTTGGAGCCCCTGGGGAAGGGTGAGGTCAGGAGAGCAAGGGCAACCTCCGCGCCCCCCCCCCGCCCCACAAAGAGTTAACCACCTGCCCCCAGGCGTATGTCTACAGAAGGCCTGGACACCTGTGGGGTGAGCACACTCATACACATAGGTCCCTGCGTCCAGGCACACAAACTGAGACATACATGCAAATTTACACACGCTAGACTCATATGCAAAATATAGACCCAGACAGGCCCATGCCCAGAGACACAGTTCCACACTGGGTCAGACCCACCTACGGGAGTGCATATGCGTGTGCATGCGTGCACACACACTCGTGCAAAACGAGAGCCAAGGAGGCCTTTGACAGCACAGGCTCAGGGAGGACACCCTTTCTGCTCCTTTCTCCTCTGCACAAACAGCATCTCCCCGGTGTCGGGCCCCGTGTCGGGCCCCGGACACAAAACAGACACAGTCCTCGCTCCTAGAACTTACATTCTAGTGAGAGGAAAAAAACAAAAACAAAAACGATAATGCTTGTTGAAATAATTATTCTTCTTCACACAGTCACGTGGTTTTATTCCTTTAATCCTCACAACGACCTTCTGGCGTTGAGGGTATGTGTGTGACGGATTAGGACACGGGGGCCCGGAGAGCTGACAAGTGGCAGTCCCACTCAGAGGGGTGGGGACGGGACTCTGCTTCCCCGCGGGGACCTCCACACAGGCCAGGGGAGGCTCTGGGGACGTACCCCACCCTGGGGGGTGATCTGGGCCAGCAGAAAGGCCTGGCCATTCCTGTTAGCTCGCCGTGATGCTGGAGCAGCCGCTGTGTCCCCACTTTGTCCTTCTCCACTGGAGAAATTACTCTGCCCCTCACACAGAAGGGGACATGCAGTCTCTGAGAGGCCAGGTGGCCTTATGAGGTGGCAGAGCTGGGCACCACGTGCAGGACCAAGGGCCTCCTCCGCCACGGGGTCGGAGAGATCCGGCTCCAGCACCCCAGGCCCCTGACTCAAGCAGTCAAGGAGGCCTCCCTGATCCTGGCTTCAGCCGGACACAGTGTTGGCCATGGGGCTGGGCTAAGTGGCAGATCTCAGCCCACTCCCAGGGGCCAGCCAGCCCCATTTGCTCCAGGCTCGGCCCCTAAAATCCACCCAGGCCAACATGTGGGCTCCACATTGCCTCCCAGAGTACCTTGAGAGTCACCACCAAGCACTAGCAGGCCCAGAGAACCATGTTCCTTGAGGGCCAGGGAAGAGGGAACAAACATTTAGTGCCACGGCAGCTGTCCTCCCCCTTTCCCTGCAGCAGGGAGGTGGGGGGGGGCAGCCTTCATTCAGCCCCGCCCCAAGTGCTGCATCATCTCTGGGGGCCTCTTGGAAATCACCCACTCCTGGGGGCAGCACCTGCCCACTAGCCACTCGTAGTCTGTCCCGGAGCTGCTTAGTCACCTGATCAGGTTGGGGAATCTTATAAAATGCATATTCCTGGGGCCCTTCCCAATCTACTGAATTGTAGTCTCAGAGCTGGAGTCCCAGAATCTGTATTTTTTTCCAAGCCCAGAGATCTAGAGACCTAGAGAAGCCCGCACCAAGAACCCCCGGCTCAGGGCCCTGAGAACTAGGGTCTCCTCACTTATTAGTCAAAATTATTAGTCTTATTTAATGCTGGGTCACTCCTCATAGGATCTAGTACATGCTCAAGAAATGTTCATTAGTGATAGCCGTGGGCTGGCCAGGGTTGTGCAGCAGAGAGGTGCATCTGGATTGCTACTGGCTTGCTGTGTGACCTTGGGCAAGCCACCGCCCTCTCTGGGTCTTGGCTCAGATAGTTCCCAAGGGCTGACAGTGAGCCGCTGCTGGCCCCTAAAGGCTGCTTGAACACGTGGGAGGTGATCTTAGTCCCAGCCTGGGAAGGAACTAGACTGATCTCCCAGGTTACCCTCAGAAATTGAGTCACCCTGAACTAAACCGGGCACAGCCTGGACATAGAGGGTGTTATTCCACATCTAAGGGGAGCAGCCTTGGCCAGTCCCTGAACGCCAGCCTGGGCCCAAGGGCTGAGCTTGAGAGAAGTGAGGACCCTCCCACCCCTCCCCTCCACCACCCACCGTGGGGAGGCTGAGATGGTGGGTGAGGAACAGGTGCTCAGGCTTCCACTTCTTAGAATCCCTGCGAGGCCTGGGTGGGTGAGCTCATTTACGGGAAAGGGGGATGGGGGCTTGCTCTTCTCACCTGGCCCTCTTGGGGGGGCAGCAAGTGCGTCAGCAGCCCCGGGTCCTGGCCTGTCTCCGGAAACGCCGCTCAGGGCTCAGTCACGAACCCAGGCGGGCAGGGGGGGCAGCCAGAGCACTGAGGGGAGTCAGGTGACCTGCGAGGAAGCTTGGCTGGGGGCCTGGAGGCTGCGCTGGGGTGCAGAGTGAGGTCAACTTCCCCCTTCCTGGGCTTGTGCCCCCACACCCGGCTGCCGGGCTGGATGTCTCTTCAGCTGTCTGTCTGTCTGGCCTCTGGCCTCTGGGCCGCCATAGGCTCAGGACCTCTGCTCAGTCCTCCTGGTGCCTGTGAGGCCTGAGTTCCCATCAAGAGCCATCACTCCAGGGGCCTTCAGGTCAGAGTCCTGAGTCGGGTGGGGTGCAGACCCCAGCCAGGGCCTGGTGGGGAGAGCCCTGCGTCCCCCAGCCCTCCCTCTCCCTCCCTCCTCCACTTCTCTGCAGCTATTTAAAGCAAGTGGTGGCCGTGGGAAACTTCTTCAGATGTGTGGTTTCGTCTTCTTCAGCACAGGGACTGGGCGTCTGCTCTCTCTCTGGTCTGGTGACTCATCCAGAGTGAGAAAAGCCTTTTTGTTGCTTGACGCTCGCTCGAGGCTCTGTGGTCTGAGAACCTGGCCTGATGGGGCCTTCCCTCACTGGGACTCCTGGAAGGCCTTGGAAGTGCCCGGAGCGGCCCCTTGGTCCTGTCACCCGACCCAGGGAGGCCAGGGGCTGAAACATTCCGCTGAGAGGGTGCCTATCTTCAAAACTCGTCACAGCCACCACCTCCTCCAAGAAGGTGCCCCTGATTCTTCCAAAACCTCAAGCCATCTCTATCTGAGCAATTCAGTCCTCTGCCCTCAGTCTTCCCATCTGTGAAGTGGGGCAGTGAGTCCAAGCTTACAGATCTGCATGAAGATTAACTATAGAATTCATAGCGTAGTGTCTGACACAAAGTAGGTGCTCAATGGGTGCAGTTGATCACCAATGAGAGTTGCCAGCATTTATTGAGCACTTATTTTGTGCCAAGCTCTTTACATGAATGATCCCACTTCTAACAATTCTAGGAAGTGCTTACTAGTATCACTCCCATTTTACGGATGAGGAAACTGAGGCACGGGGAGTCAAGTAACGTATGCATTATCTCATAGCTAGTAAATGCAAAGCGAGATTCAAACCTGGGTGATGAGGCCCCAGAGCCCAAGCCATTAACCACCAGTCCCAGGAGCTTGGCACATGGTAGCTGAGAAGAGTTTGGATTCTAAGAGTTATGAAGAGCATGCTTCTTCTGCCCAGAGCCTTGTACATGCTGTTCCCTCTGCTTGGAGACTGACTCCAGTCCTCCTCCCTGACCATATCCTCCTCAAGCTTGAGACCTCAGCTGGAAGGTCACTTCCTCCTGGAACCTTCCACGATTGCCTTTTAGTTGCCCTCATGGCACACGGCCCCTCTCTGCCTGCTTATAATTGCCTTTGAATCATGACCAGTGCCATTGTCTGCCCGGGTTCCTACCCAGACTGTGAGTGTCCCTAGTGCAGGGATGGGTCTGGCCCCTCATTGCTGCATCCCATGGCAAGCACATTTCCTGGCACACAAGGGGTTCTCAAAGTTGTGGACTGAGTAAGTGCCACCAATGTGTCCAGGGGCTGAGCGAAGCATGGAGGAAAATTCACTGGGAAAGTTTTCCAGGAACTTCTCTCTTGTAATAGAAACCCCTTTGGGAGAAGCAGGCCCTTAGACCTGCTGCTCCATAAGGTTTTAGGGGAGACAGGAGGGTCCCAGAGGGGGTTTGAAGAAAACCCAGTTTCTCAGGACAGCAGGTGGCCACCCCTCCATGGATGTGGGCATCCCCGGTCACGTGCTTCTGGCCCTGGAACGTCGTGGGAGTAAGATGGAGGGAGTGTGTCCCGTGCCCCCACCACTCCCTGCCACCCCGGGAAGCGGCTGCTGTCCCTTGAGGAAAGAGCCCTCAGCTCCGTCCCTGGGGGTCCAGAGGTCACCAGGGTCAAGCCAGATGGCGCTCGTTACAGGGTAGGCTTTGGGTCAGAGAGAGGTGCCAGGGAAGAGGTGAGCATGCTGTCTCGGGTCTCCAGGGTCTGAGGGCAGCCGGGCCCCCCTGAGTGATGGTGCCGAGAGTGGGGCTGGGTGGCCCTGCCGGGCGGAGCTGGGCCTGCCGTCTGGTGACGTCTGGTGGGGGCCTCCAGAACTGTCATGAACACGGAACATTGTGGGTTCCGACGGCCGCGGCAGCCGCACCGGCAGGGGCAGGACAGGGAGCAGCGGGGGCGGGCAGGCGGCGGTAGGAACCGTGCCGAGCACGGAGCATCGGAGCGGCCACACCGGCAGGGGCAGGGCAGCGGACCGCAGAAGCCAAGATCCCCGCTGACTGCAAATGCTCTCTGTTGCATGCAGATGCTGGGGCCCTGGCCACCGCTCTTCCCTCCTTCATGTGGCTCCAACTGCCTCACAGGCCTTGCAAGAGGCGGTGCCGGCCCATGGAGGCATGAGGACCGCGGACACGAGGGGACACTGCGGGCAGGGAGCTGGAGGTGGCCGGAGAGAGGCCCTGGGTGGGGGGGCGGGGAGCGGGGCTGGGGAGAACAAGGGCCGGCTTGGACACTGGCGGCGTCCTTCCCAGCCCCAAAGTGCCTCTCGCACACCCTCCTCCCTCTGGTCCTCACCCCACCCGGAACAGGGTCTGTTCTCCCCATGCACAGATGAGAACTCAGGGGCTTGGGACGTCGGCAAACTTGAAAGGTGGGGAGCCAGGACCCGAAGCCCCAGCTGCAGGCTTGTCACTTGGGTGAGATCGACCCATCGCTCGGATGCTCTTGGAAGAGGAAGCAGGAAGGGCACATGGGCAGCGGGAAGCTGCAAAGAGAAACAGGGCATGAGGAGCGGAGTTGGTGGGCCCCGAGAGGGCCTCTCCTGTCTCGGGGGTCTCAGTGTCTGTCATCTGGAAAACCGCTTGGCCTCGCCATCCCCAAGGGCTCTCCCAGCCAGTGGCTCTACCATAGGAGGCATGTGGCTAAAGGAAGGGGAGCAGGTGGCAAGCGGGTGGCCAGCGCAGGCCACTGCTCGCGGAGACCGTTGCAACTCCATTACCCCAAATGGAGGCCAGAGATGTAGAGCCACTTGGCCAAGGTCACACAGCAACTCAGCAGGGGATGGGAGGGAAACTGCACTTGACCTGGGGTGGAGGTGGGGGGAACAAGTCCTGGGGGTTCAGGCAAGTACAGATGTATCAGAAGGCACAGAAGGCTGTGCACTTGAGCCTCTCCAGCCCACCCCCCACCCCAGTCTCCCTTCTTGCTGAAACGCCCCAACCCAGGAAGAGCGGCCTTCCCCAGGCCACAGCTTCCTACCTCACGCAGAAAGCCACAGATTCACTGAAAACCCAGGCCTCTGCTCTGCCCATTTCCGACTCCCTGTGCTGGCCTCAGAACTGTAGGTGTCTCCCCATTATACAGAGGTCCTCTGTATAATGCTGAGGCCAGCAAGGGCAAAGGACTTGTCTGAGGCTCCCCAGGAGACCAAGTGAGAGCAGGGCGTAGACTCGAGGTGTCCTAATTTGTGGTTCTCTGCCCTGTGTCCCCCGACTACCTCCACCACCAAAACTAAAGATTTATCAAGGGCCCCCAAAACACTGGCCTGTCCGGGGCTGCTCAGATGTGTGCCCAGCCAGGTCTGATTCCGGCTGCAACCCCACCCTTGCCAGCCCCAGGGACCCGGGGACTGCCTACTCCACCGCTACCCAAGCAGCCTCCAGGAGAGCCCTCAAGAAGCCAGGCCAGAGCTGAGCACCCAAGCTCTGCTAGGCCTTAGCAGGGCTAGCAGCTGCCTTCTGAGATCAACCTAAGGAGGAATCATCTGCACTTTACCCAGCCCCTGAAAGTGTGCAGAATTTCTCCTCCCCGAGCTCACTGCCTCCCACCAGCCCGTGGATAGACAAGAAGCCAGGGGCGCTGGCTTGGCTAAAACACCACTTCATCCTCAGTTCTCCTCTTTGGTGCTGGGTTCAGGAGGCTGGGTCCTTTAGAGGCAGAAATGCTTCTGAGAAAGTTCCCTGTGAATCCCAGAAGGGACGTTCACGAAGGATTCCGAGGCAGTGGGGAGCTGGGGGTCAGGGGCTGAGAGGCCCATCCAGGGTCACAAAACAAGTTTGGGCAGAGCCAGCAGGGGAAGTCCACCTGCTGTCCCTGAGCCAGCACCTGGCTCTGATCAGACAGCTGAGCTGACCTGACACCGGGCTTGTGCACGATCCCGGGATGGTCCAGGCAGGAGAGGCTAGGAGCCTCCATCCACAGCTTGGAAGCCCACCAGGTCCATAGCTCCCCCACCACTCAAGGGAAATCCCAAAGCCAGACGGTTGTGGAAATGAAATGCCCACTCCTCACCCACTTACACACCCCCTGCCCTTTGCACATGACTGGGAATGCCTGACCTGGTGCCCTGGCCGGATTCTAGTCTGGCCCAGACAAAAAATTCCCACTGTGGTTTAGAATGGACCATAGCCATCACTTCCTGGGCCCCAGGGGATGTGAGGGCCAGGCAGAGAACTAGGAAAGGGGGTGACCCTACCATCAGGCTCACAGAGATGAGTGGGGGGCATTGGCATGAGAGTCTGCCTTCATGAAAGTCTGAGGGTCCATCCTGGCTGGACCGCAGACTCACTGTGTGACTTCCAGCAAATTCCTCTCCTCTCTGCTCTTCTAGAATGAATGTTGCCTCTTGGCTCTTCCTGTCAGGGCATCTGTGGCTTTCAATACTTTACTCTACTAAGGAAATAGAAGGGACACAAGGGAAACTGAGGCAGCAGGTGTTGAGAAGGAGTAGGACTTTGAGCCCAGAGATCTAAGAGCAAATTCTGGCTCTGCCAGCTACTTGCTGTGTGGACTTGGGCAATGACTTGGCCTCTCTGAACCCCCATCTTTGCACCAGTAAACACCATTATAACACTAATAATCACATGACTTAAGCCCTTTCTCTCTGCTACTGTTCCAAGCTATTCCCTGAAAGACACCCCCAACCACCAGTGGGGTGGGGGCTCTTAGTACCCCTTGTGGGAGATGAGGGAATGAATCTTGGTCGGCGGGGATCTGAACCCCGACCGTCTGACTCCAAATTCCATGGTCTTTAGCACCTGCTACACAAGAGGGGTCATCGTGAAGATTAAAGGAGATCATCTGAGCGAAGTTCCTCGCTCACTGTGCTTAGCACTGGAAGTTATTATCATATTATTATTACTGTTCTTCATCTCGTTCTGCTTTCCCTGGTTAATGCTGTGGCCCTGCTTCCCAAGATCCAGTGACCTTCCACTGCGTCTCTGTGGAGTGCCCACCTGCCCTCGATCTGGGAAACTCCCGCTGCCCTCTCTGGGGCCCTCCGGCCCTCAGGGCTGTGCCCCTCATTGGGCAGGGGGCTGGGAGAACAGGCCTGGCCCCCATGGCGGCTCTCAGCACACAGAGCCCCCGGCCCCGTTCTTACCACACTGTCTGTCGGCTGCCTCCCAGCACTGGGTAGTTGGGGTGCTGGGAACTGCTGGGTACACTCACTGCTTTGACACATCTCTGGGATGGGCTTTGTTTGCAAGTGGAGCAGTTTGTTGCATACAGGAGATTCTCTGGAATATCTGCCCTCGGTGCCAAAAACCCCAGCATTAGCCAGCCATCCTTTGGAGTCAAATACACCCAGGGGTGCACCAGATACTTAAGCAGGCGTGGGGACTGGGGCAGTCAGAGGCCAGGGCAGGGTCGCAGAGGGGTGTCTGAGGATGGGTGTAGCCCTAGGCTGCACCTCACTAATCTGCTGAATCCTTTAGGTACCCTTTGGTTCTATGATGAGCACTGGGGTTTGAAATTTAGACAGAGACAATGAAGGTTCTTTCTCCCAAATTCTTCCCATTACCCGCTCCCTCGGCTGGCTTGTTTGCTTGTCCATCCACTGGTTCATGCAGCAAGTATTTATTGAGCCCCTACTGGCTGTTGGCACCTGTGACCCACCTGAATCCTGGCCTGTCACCCAGTTGAGTGTGCCCCGTCCTTTCCCCCGTCTCCCCCAGCAGGAAAGGGGGTGGGGGAAGCTGGTGTGGGACTCAGGGGGTCGCGGTTGTCACCAAGAGGGAGACTGGCTGGTGGTCTTCAGCTGTGAAGTTGGCTTTGGTTTTTCGGTTGAGAATCACACCCACACTTGCAACCTGTGGGAAGGAAGGTGATTGGGGCCAGATTCTGTGTTTTCTGGAAACACCACAGGGCGGTGAAAGGTTTTCCAGGCCCTAACCTCAAGCCAAACAGGCAAGATTTTAATCACTGAACGGTCATTAGGTGTCTTCCATGACCTGGATCTGCCTTTACAACCTGAGAACACCAGGAAGAGAAAACCCCTCAGCACAGAGGCCCCTGTCGCCCACAGAGAGCACAACAGAACATTTGTCGAGCACTAACTTTGTGCCAAACACTTTCTATGCATTTGCCCCTTTATTCTCAAACCTGTCCCTCGACAGGTGTGATTCTCACTTAATGGATGAAGGGGCCGAGGCTCAGAGATGTCGAGTGACACCTTGGCCACACAGCCAGTAACTCACATCTGCCCCCTCCAAAGCTCCGCTTCTGCATTGCGAGGCCACAAAACCCTGTGTTCCTGGTGCCCACCTTATTCCACCCCTGCAATGCCTCGGGAGCACCGCACAGCCGAGCAGCACCTGGTGATGAGCGGAGAAGAGTTGCCTGTGGACCAGGAGGACCCAGTGCAGCCCCTGCTCAGGAAATGTCTGTTGACAGACAGTCCTGTTTTTATAAAAACAAAGCTGTGGCTACATGTGCATAAAATAGAACTGGAATAAAACACACCAAAAGGTTAATATTCTAGTGGAGAGGAGAAGGAATGGATTTTCTTTTTGTTTTCTGTGTGTATCTGTATTCTCCAAATGTGCTACAGGAAAAAGAAAAAAAGGAAGGAAGGAAGAGAGAGAAGAAAGAAAGAAAGAAAGAAAGAAAGAAAGAAAGAAAGAAAGAAAGAAAGAAAGAAAAAGGAAGGAAGGAAAAAAGGAAGGAGCGAAGAAAAAAGAAAAGAAAAATGGAGATTAGATGTCTATCCCAGAACTGTCCACCCAACTTGGAGCTCAGGAGGTTTTGGGGACGGGTGGCCTGATATGGCTGTGGTTGGCAGGACAGGCTTCCCAGTGAGTGGCCATTTGGCTACAGACACAAGAGAGGACAAAGACCAGTGGCCCTGGCCGGCCTCCAAAGTTCTCTCTCAGGGTCAGAAGACACCACTTGGAGTATCTTGGGGCACAGGTAGATGGGGGAGGCATAGAATCTTTGGGAGCTAGGGGTCAAGGATGAGGATTTTGGGGTCAGGTAGACCTGGGGTCCCAGCTCCCCTTTTAATTCAGAGTACCACCTGGAGCAAGTCATTGGCTCTGTGAGCCTCAGTTTCCTCATCTGCAAAACAGGGCTCCGGAGGGCTGTTATGAGGACTACATGAGCTCACGCACACGGAGGACCTGCCAGTCCCTGGCACGTAGTAGGGAGGTGCTCCCACCACGGTACTTGGTCCTGGCTTCCAGGCCCCAGTGGCTTTTGGGCAAAGCCCTGGTGCTCAGGCTGGGAGTTAGCTGGCGGGGAACTGGGTCTAACCCCCTTGCTTACGGTGAAGAAGCTGAGGCTCCCAGGGAGGGGAGAAGATAAAGGCAAAGGACCTCCACCCTCCACCACACCCAGCTGCCCCTTCCAAGGCTTAGTGCACCTGCACAGAAAGTGTGGGACCGCTCCAGGAGATCCAAGATCTGTGTCAGTGCTCCCTATGTGTGGTCTGAACACCTTCCTTGGGATGGGCATCTCCCCTCCACCCCCCGCCCCCCAGGCCTGCCCAGGCGGGGTTGAGGACCTGAGGACCAACAAAGTTCTCCTTCTTGCTCTCCTTCTGAGTCAGCCCCACTGCACCACAGAGGTGACTCAGAGGAGACACAGCCCCAAGCCACACCCTATCCATCCCTGGAGAGGGGAGCTTCACCTCAGGGCTGGGGTTCCCAGAGACTGCCCTGCCCCACCTCCACCTCTCAGGCCTAGGAAGAAGAGGCTGGAGGTCGGAGGGATGGAGGGGTGGAGAACGAGAAAAAGATGCGGGAGGGGGCTGGACACCAGGCCAGGCCAAGTGTCCCAGACCTCTCTCCACGACAGCCCCAGCCAGAAAGTGTACTGTGGAGATGGTGAGAAATCTGGGGCACCCCGTTATTCACATTTGTGCGGCTGCTCATTTGTCCAACAAACATTTGTGAAGCTCCCACTCTGTGCCACACACTGGGCTGGGCCCCGGGGTCTGAGATGAATCAGACCCAGTGCCCGCTCCCCGGGGGCTCCCAGTCTGCTGGAGGAGACAGACATGGAAACAAATCGTGAATGAAACTCTTTGAGATAAAAATACACGGGATCTGTGAACACAGAAGGGCCACTGAGATGATAAACTTAGCGGTTTACGCAAATTTAACTGGGGGGGGGGTGGGGGGAACTCATGTACCAGCCCCGAGTTGGGGGGAAGCCAGGGAGGGACTGAGATCTTGGGGGATACCCACTGTGAGGGGTACCTACCTGCCACCTGCATTCCAGTGCCCCTCTGGGAAGCATTTACCGCTCTAAAATTCGGAACCGGGGAGAGGCCCTCCAGAAGGAAGGAATCGGATTCAGAGTCGCAAGATTCCATTTCTAGGCCTTGATCTGCAACCCACTTAGTCTGTGACCCTACAAGTTACTCAGCCGCTAAACCTTAGTTTTCTCCTCTGCCAAGTGGGGCCTGGGATTGGAATATAATTCTAATAGCCAATATTTGCAGAACATTTGCTGTGTTACCAGGCATTGGGCCAAATGCTTTGCATACGTTACCTTGTTCAGTCCTTACATCCGTCCTGTGAAGTAAATGCTATTAATAGAAGACATCTCATATCCAATGAGAGCAAAACCAGCTGTTGGTTAATAGAAAAAAATATTTAAAGCAGGACATCTTATGATACAAAAAATAAGCATTTACTGAACGTAACACGTGTGCATGGACATTTATTAGACGATCTCTTGATGCAGGGCCAAGCTCTTTGAGACCAAGACCTCTGGCCAAAGTCCTACCTTGCTTTTCTTGCATAAAACAAGCCTGTGCGGCACAGTCATAGTTCCCACGTGGAGGGAGAACTTAGAGGCACTTGTGAAGCGATCGGGAAGCAGAAGCTGTCTGGATCGTTAATAACTTCTCCCCAGTTCTAACCTACACCTAATTCAACTGCACGTTTTTGTGGATTTTAACAATTGTTTTCCCCACTCTTTTTTGTCCTCTGTCTTGTTCAGCAGCATTTTGTTTTCTTTCTTGCACAACTCTCCTGATTGGATCTTTCCAAGGCTTTTCCTTAGTTTCCAGAGACGCAAGAACGCTCTGTCCTGCTCTCATTCCGGTCCTGCTCCTTGGTTTAGCAGTGACAGCGGGCAGCTCCAGGTTGGGGGACAGACCTCATGAGCCAGCAAGAGCACCTTGATGGCGAGAGGCGGAAGCCGCCCAGCTTGGAACATTCAGAACCCTGTGGTATCCACTAACCTGCCTTGCAAAGGAATGGAGATTGTTTATAAATCTAGAGAAGGGAGGCCAGTTAAGGCAGCATGTGCTGTTTTGTCCCCATTTTACAGGTGAGCAAATTGAGGTACATGACGTCATTTCCCGCAAGGCCACCCTAGGCTTGGCAGCGCTAGGACTTGAACCCTGTCCTGTCGTATGGCTCCACTTTTTTTATCCTAATATTCTGCTGCCTCTTTAACACTCTGAGAGCCTGGGAGCCCCTAGCTTCCCTGCTAGAAGGACTAGAGGATGTTGTGATGTCCCACGTGGGACTTGAGGCTTATTTAAAAAATTCAAGCACTGTGCGCAAACAAGGATGACGATCACTGCTCTCGGGGTAGGGGCCGTGTCTCCCTTAGGTCTGTGGCCCCAAGCCCGGGGCTTATGAGTGTCTGTGGAGTTGGATGGGAGCATTAGGTTATCTTCCATCTGTCTGTAAGTGTTCCAAGTACCTGCTCGGAGCAGGCACCAGGCTGGGTGCTGGGATATAACATGGCGGAGAAGAAGGCGTGATCACTGCCTTCATTGAGCTCGTTGTCCGGTGGGATCCTTCCAATGCCTCTCACATCCAAGCCTCCTCTGGCTCAGACTCCCTCTGGGGGGGGGGGTGCGGGGCACAGGGGGACAGTGGATGGGCAAAGGTTGCAGATTGGAGGTCAGACAGATCTGAATTCCAAGTCTGAGTCCGCTGCTTACTGGCTGTGTGACCCTGGGCCAATGGTGACCTCTCTGAGCCTCAGTGGGAATGATAACATCTCATTACAGGCTCTCAGCGGGTAGACACCACGAGTGCCCAGCACATGGTAGGGCCGGGACGGAGGAGCTCCTGCGAGCCTCTGGGACAGGAGGCCCATTGGCAGGGAGGTACTCAGCTGTGGTCAGGGGACTGGGCAGGCAGCCCTGAGCAGCTTCCGACAGTTGGTGGCTGTGGAGAGGGACACGGTGAGCGGGGGAAATGAAAAGAGGCCAGACACTGTCCAGGCCACAGCACGCAAGGGACGCCTCACTCAGCCGCCCGTCCCTCCCAGGCTCAGAAAGGGGAAGGCGGCCCAGACCGGGAAGTGGTCGACTTCTGATGACCACCTCACGGGGACCGCGCCAGCCCGGGCAGGAAGTGGTCGGCCCCTTCCCAGCCCCCACGCCAACCCGGGCCCTGCCTGAACTCACACTTGGGAAACAGCTGGGCCCGAAAGTCCCTTTCTCTGGTCTGTTCTGGGGGCAGCGCTTTATTCTTAGAAAACCAGCTCTGGCTGGGGCCCCCCGATTTTGTGGCCGGGGGTCTGCAGACCTGGGTTCTCATCCCAGCTCTGCCACTTCCTTGGGCTGAGGCCCTTGCCAAGTTGCTTCCCTGTCTGGACCTGTTCCCCATCTGTCAGATGGGCCGATCAGCCCCCACCTGCGACCTCAGAGAGACCATGAAAATGGAGAGTCCTGAAAGGTCAGAGCAGGAAAGTCCCCAAGGGCTCCTCTGGGCCCATGGCTTCTGGATGAGGAGACCAAGGCCGGAGAGGGAAGGACGCACATGAACAATCGCAGGGATCTCACATAGCAGCAACAGTTGAGGTTTTGGGAGGAGCACTGGACTAGCAGCCTTCCTTGTAGTGGGACCTTAGTCAAGTCAACCAGCCTTTCTGAGGCTCTTTCTACAAGAGAGCCAGCCTTACTCTCAGGGTTGCTGTGGAGCTCACCTGAAAGGAGGCATATGGGGGTGCCTTGTAAACTGTAATGTGCTTGACGGCGAATGGCTTCTGAACTGAGGTGGGGCTGGACTGGAATCCAGACCTCCTAGGTCCTGCTCTCTGCTGCCCCCTACCTGAGACTCCGTGTACAGGGAGCGGGATCCGGCCTTCCAGAAGTGCCCCGGGCCGGAGGGGGACGGGGGTAGGGGTAGAACTGCTCTTCCTTTGCTTCATCCTCTCCCCTAAGAGGTAGCAAATCTCTTTTCCCTGATTCCACCGAGTCACTGGAGGCCATGTTTCTGGGCAGGGGGGGCTGGGTGTGAAGAATTCACCTCACCCACGTCAGTAGCCAGAGATGCTTATCACTGCTGACGCCCACCCATAGCTTACTCTACCCACCAACTCCACCCTTCCTGCAGGCTACCAGGGCCCAAGAACCAAAGCAGCCTGGTGGGCGGGTTGCGGGAGCAGAGGCTGGACCAGCCCGTCCACACCAGGCCTCCCTGATGCTGCCTGGCACAGGCCTCCCAGGCCTTGGGCTGCAGGAGAGGGGGCCTCAGATGAGGGAGTCCTGGTTGGTGGAGCTGGCAGAGGAGTGAGAGATTAGCCCATCCAGGGGGCAGAACTGGGGTACATGGGTCCGAAGAAGGGCTGGAAACCCCCAGACCACACACAGACTTGTGGATGTGTGTGATGTGTGTGGTTGCGTGCCTGTGCGGTTGTGGTGTGACTGTGTGTGTGAGTGTCTACATTTCCTGAGGGGAGTGTCCAGATTTCATTAAATTTTCAAAGCAAAATTTAAAAGTCTAGGACCAATGTGCTTTCTCCATTGTCCCATTTTATAAACGAAGAAATTGAGGCACAGAGAGATGAAGTGACTCGCAGTCTTATAGGCAGGATGCGGGGGGGGGGGGAGTACTTGGTGTACCAATTATGACCTCCTTTTTCTGGCTCAAAAATAGTCCCTGCGAAGTTCAAAGGAG
Source organism: Eumetopias jubatus (assembly GCF_037043125.1). Lineage (NCBI taxonomy): Eukaryota > Metazoa > Chordata > Mammalia > Carnivora > Otariidae > Eumetopias > Eumetopias jubatus. The sequence goes on along the minus strand of NW_028274810.1, from coordinate 88,583,219 downwards.
ATCTCTATCCCATTCCTCCAACCCCAGACTTTGAGGGTGGCTGGGGCTGGGGGAGAGTGGGCTCACCCAAGAGAGAGGGAAGGTTACATTAGGTCCCCTGAGCCTATCCCCAGAGCTCCTACCATGACCATGACCATAACCATGACCATGACCATAACCATGACCATGACCATAACCATGACCATGACCATCAGCATCATCACCACCAGCACCATCAGCAACATGGGATTTGCCCTATAGTCTGGACCAGTCAGCTTCCACCAAAGCAGAAGTTGGGATGCTCAGCTCAGGTCTCATCTAGAACACTGTGGGGCCGGCCCAAGGGTGGGATGAAAACCAGCCTTTGGCTCTAAGGTGGCAAGGGCCTTCTCAACTGAAAGTGCCCATTACAGGATGAGCTCAGTTGACCTGTCCCTCATATCAGATCCCCTTAAAGCTGGTAGGACAGGTAAGCCCTTAGCCAACTGAGATTGAGAAAATATGCATATTGTTCCTTCCCTGTTTCCACAAATACTTATTTATTATCATTTTGGTTGACACCTCTCCAGCACTGACTGGACGCTGTTCTAAGTACTCTAGATATATGAACTAATTCAGTCCTTGCAGCAACTCTGAGATACATAGTATTATTATCCCTATTTTATAGCTGGGGAAACAAAAGCACAGAGGTCAAATAACTTGTCCAAGGTCACACACCTAGTAGATGGCTAGGCCACGGTTGCAACCCATAATCCTCCAGTCAGAGTCTATGCTCTGAACCATTACACAACACTGTTGGGCGGGAGGAGTATGGGCAGGCCCAAGAAAACCTGCAAATGACCATGATCTCTTTAAAGGCATGGGCTACATCATTCTCACTGCTATGTTCTCAGGGCCTAGCACTAGGCCTGGTACACGGAGGGGGCTCAGTACATGCTGGCCGAGTATGCAAAACAACTGATTACACTGGCTTGAGCCACACTTGACAACAATCACTGAAGCTACAGTTTTTCTTCCAGCCAACAGGGGGCAGCATGTGTAATAAGGTGAGAGCTCCTTTAGCAGCCAGGAAGAAGGAATTAGGAGGAAAAGGAGGAGACACTTTGTGGCAGGCATGAACAGTTATTGATGAAAAACAATGTGAAACAAGCTCTGGGTCCCACCATGATAGGGTACCATGACTGGTGTTCTTAATCTGACAGCTGAAGAAATTGAGGTCCAGAGATGGGGAGGTTCTTGCCCAAAGTCATACAAGTGAGTGGCAGAGCCAGGCTCAGGACCCAGGTGTCTTGGGCTCTTTCCAGAATGGTATACATAGCTGACAGGTTAGAATATGGACCAGGCCTCTCCTTGTTGGTCAGGACAAGGTAGGCCCTGACATGGCAGATGCTAGAAGTTACCAGTTGGGGGCAGCCCTTTGTGCACATGGCCAGGTTGCCCCCTGGTGGCTATAGCTGGCAGGTACCCAGAAGGATGGTCAAGATTTTGTCAACGTATCAGCCAGGAGGCTGCGTTTCCTCCTTCCTGGTCCAAGTTTGGCCTCAGGCTGTTGGAAAGGCAAGAGCAAGAGGGTTAGGTTGCAGTCCTTCCCAGGACTCGCAGTCCAATGGATGAGGCAGGATGGCCCCTGCAACAGGACAGAGAGCATGTGTGCCTGAGTCCCAGGGATCACAACCTGTGGCCACCCTGTGCTCCTGCTCCGTGTTCAGTACTGTGGATGCCCCATGTCTTTCAGTCCCACCAGATCCTGTGGGGTAGCTACTCTACTTTTCCCAGGGACTGTTAGGAAACTGCAGCTCAGAAATGGGACCTAACTTTGCTCCAAGTTCCACAGTTAGGAGACAGAGGAGCGCCACCCCACAGATCCCAGGTCGAGGGCTTGTTCAACAGCCCCATGTGATCACCATCACAGCTCTGAGCGAGCGTGGTCATCTTGGACGGGGGTGGTCTGGGAAGGCTCCTGGGGGGAGGCGGGGCAGCGCCATCTCAAAGACCAAGCCAACTCCTTATGGTGACATCACCCGTTGACAATGATGACAGCCGCCACCACAGCAAATACCATCGATTAAGTCTTTAGTGCTGCGTGTGGTGGTTTAAGTCACAACAGTGAACAAAACAGACAAAAGTTCCTGCCCTCAAGAAACTTGCCTGCTGGACAAAGGAGATAGCTAATGAGCAAAATTAATAATTCACATACATAATGTGAGGAGTGGTGATAACGTTTGGAGGAAAAGTAGGGAAGAAGGATGGAGAGAGGGGTTTTTTGGGGGGGTGTATTTTAAACTGTATGGTCAGAGAAGGTTCCCCTGAGATAATACATGAGTAGAAAACTGAAGGAGAAGAAAGTGAGCCTTGTGGGTGTCTGAGGGAACAATGTTCCATGCAAAGGGAACAGAGAGCGCAAAGGCTCTGAGACAACTGTCTCATTAATTCTTCTCAGTCAACCTTGAGTTATAACCACCATTGTTCCCATTTCCTAGATCCTCCAGGTTAGGGAGCACTTTCTATGTCTGGTAGGAAAGAGGCAGGGCAGATGGAGAACGGAGGCCCAGAAAGATCATACCCAAATTCACCTATGAATTCACCCCACCCTTTGAGTGAAGGGGTCTCCTACTTAGAGGGGCTTGTACCTCAACCCACTGCCAGGGAGGGTGGCTGAGGAACATCAGTGACTAATCTTAACCTGACCAGCCACTGCCCGCAAACCAGAGGTCAGTCTGTGGTTGGGGTCAGAGGTCAGCCTGGGTCTGAGGTTTGTGGCTGGATCAGGGGTCAGTCTGTGGCTGGATCAAAAGTCAGTCTGTGGCCAGGTCAAGAGTCAGTATATGGTTTGGTTCAAGGGTCAGTCTGTGACAAGGATCAGCAGCCAGTCTGTATCCAAATTAGGACTCTGTCCATCCCGAGGGTCAAAAACCAGATGGGCCAAGGTCAGAGCTCAGTCACGGTCAGAGTTGGGGTGTACATCTGTGGAATAAAGGCTGCCAACTAAGCTGCATCAGACCAAAGACTGATCTCAGAGCCAGGCCGGGACAAATCATCAGGTGCTCTAACCACTGAGCGTCAGTCCTGTCAAGCACAGTGAACGGCAGAGGGCACAAACCAGTTCCCTCCATCCCCCATGTCAGCCTTAAAAAGTCTGGGCAGCCCAGCCCAAAGCCTCCCCATTGTTCCAACAGCCGGGGCAACTTAGTTGATCTAATACCCCCCTACTCCTATTTAACAGATGGAGAAACTGAGCCCAGAGGGGGCCAGGACCTGCCCAATGTCATACTGAAGATGAGGGCACAACAAAAACCAGAGCACAACCCTCCCAACACCCATAGATCTCCTAGTCTGAGGCCAGCAATGGGCCCTCCACCTGCTCAGTCACTGCTTGTGGGGGAGAGGATTGAGGGGGCCAAGGCCCCTGCAGGGAGGCAGCTGGGCATAAAAGGGAAAACAAAAGCTTCAAGTAGAAGTCAGGGGCTCTTGGATTCTGGTCCTTATTGATGGACTTAGTTCCAGACTCCAGAGATGCCTGTTCATTTGTTTGTTCACTGGCTAGTTTATTCAACAAATGCCTTCTTAGGTAACTTCTCTAAACCTCAGTCTCCTCATCTGTAAAGTGGGCAGAATGCCCTTTCTGGGATTGCTGTGGTTGGGCAACGCATGGTTACTGAGCACAGAGCGTGCGTGAAGCTGTAGCGGCTGCCATCAGTGCCCTGCCCACTCCCCTGGCACTTGCCTCTCTGCACTCAGTCTCCAATCGCAGTGCCTGCACCCCCCACCTGACCGCTTTCCCTGGCCACAGGTGTGGGCCAAGCCAGAGTGCTTGGGAATTAGCACTTCCCTAGAGAGGGCGCTCAATCAAGGAGTGGCAGGAATTGGAGGAAAAAATATCCAGCTGCCTCCCCTCAGCTGGATGGATCTGAGGGTTCTGCCTGTCCCCTGCCCACAGCAGTAACTTATTCCATGTCATATTCTTTGCAGGCTCCTTCCCTCCCTCTCACTTCCTCAATCCCCTGCAGGAGCTCCCTGGGGTCATGGCTCAAATGAACAACCTGCAGCTCAAGTTCTAATTTTAGGGTCTGCTTTTCAATCAGCCCAGCCTAAGACATAAGTACATCGCAGGCATCATCTCATTTAGTCTTTGCAACAACCCCGAGAGGTAGGTCTCACTGCCCCGTTCCACAGAATCCAAGGTTCAGAAGGGTCACCCAGCCAGTAAGTGGCAGATCTAGGATTCCTCCCCAGGACTGTCTGTCTCCAGAGCCAACACCTTCAACCATGATGTTATGCAGCCCCTCAGGGACCTCCCTCATAGTGGAAGGACAAGCCAGGACTGAGTGTGGAAGGAGGTAGGTGCTGATGGCGGTGTTATCATTCAGGCAGTAGTCCCTCGGCAAGCCAAGCATGTTTCATGGGGACATGAGACTTGACCTGGGTGTTGAAGGATGCATAGTTGTCCAGGTGGTGAAAAACAAGAATGCACTCCAGGCAGAAGGAAGAGCATATATAAAGGCTCAGAGGCACGAAAGCGGATGCCAAAAAACAATGGGGCTGTGTGCAATGTGATGCATTCAGGGAGGTGGTAGGAACCTTTGCTGCAGTGTTGGGCCCTGCACGACAGGTGGTGGCCTGGGTGCCACTGAGCACAAGGAGGCACCAGAAGGCCAGCAGAGGCTTGAGCCGGCAGCATAGTGTGGTCAGACGGGGTGGCCCTGGTGGCAATATGGAGGGGGGCTAATGCTTGATGCATAGTATATGCTCAACACATATGTATTAAGTCTTAACTATTAATCCTTTATTTTATGATTTGAGCTTTTGCATATTGTTATGAAAACCTCTACCCCAATGTAAAGAATAAGCATTCTCTTCTAAAAATTCCAAATTTTGTTCTTTCTCATTTTGGGCTTTCAGTCTTCTGAAATGTATGTTGATATTTGGTGTGAGGTAGGGATCTCATTTTACCTTTTCTATCTGGGTAGCCAGTTGACCCAGCACCATTTCTTTTATAACTAGGTCAGTCTGCAAATGCTGACTCCTGCTGTATGCTGCATCCCATTTATAAGTGGATATATTTATAGGCTCTCTCTTTCACTGTTTAACTACATTCCCTTAATTACTATAACTTTATAATAAATAAGTCATGGTATCTGAAAAGACAAGTTCTTCTTTATTCTTCAAAACTGTGTTAGTGTATTAGTTTCCTGTTGCCGATATAACACATTACCATAAATGCAGTGGCTGTGAACAACACCAGCCCCTTCTCCTACAGTTCTGGAGGTCAGAAGTCTGAAATCAGTTTCCCTGGGCTAAAGCCAACACGTCGGCAAGACCGTGTTCCTTTCTGGTGGGAGAACCCACTTCTCTGCCTTTTTTGGAGTCTAGCAGCCACCTGTGTTCCATGACTTAGAGCGCCTTCCTCCATCTTCAGCGTGCCATCACCCCTCTCCACCTGTGGATCTGTGAAACTAGAAACAAGTTCTTTGCTTCCCAAAGACAAAGGTGGGACAGGCATAGGGTTCAGGTTGTAGACATTCCCATTCAAAAAGGGAGAAAATGAAAGAAAAAAAAAAAACAGTCCCCAGTCCAAAGCAATTTCAAAATCCAACAGGGCAAATTCCACTGTGTTTCAAGGCTGGGAAAAGGCCTCTATGGTTTGCAGCTTGGCACTCCATACGCAATACAGCAACACAACTACAGAAACTACCAACCATACCTCATGCCAGATGGAAAAGTAAACTCAAAATAAATTATAGACCTAAACAGGCATTATATTAAGTGAAAAGGCCAGACATAAAAGCACACAGTGTCTAATTCAACATATGTGAAATTCTAGAGAAAACCAAGCTACGGGGACAGAACGCACATCAATGATTGCCAATGGCCAGGCGGTAAGAAGAAGGATCTGACTGACAACAAAGGGTGTGAAGCAAGTTTTGGGAGGTGATGGGAATGTTCTCTATCTTGATTGTGGTGGTGGTTCACAACTGTGGAAAGAAGTAAAGAGAGAAAGAAAGAAAGAGAGAGAGAGAGAGAGAGGAAGGAAGGAAGGAAGGAAGGAAGGAAGGAAGGAGGGAGGGAGGGAGGGAGGGAGGGAGGGAGGAGGGAGGGAGGGAGGGAAGGAAGGAAGGAGGGAGGGAGGGAAGGAGGGAGGGAGGGAGGGAAGGAAGGAGGGAGGGAGGGAAGGAAGGAGGGAGGGAGGGAAGGAAGGAAGGAGGGAGGGAGGGAAGGAGGGAGGGAGGGAAGGAAGGAAGGAGGGAGGAAGGAGGGAGGGAAGGAAGGAGGGAGGGAGGGAAGGAGGGAAGGAGGGGGAAGGAGGGAGGGAAGGAAGGAGGGAGGGAAGGAAGGAGGGAGGGAGGGAAGGTAGGAAGGAGGGAGGGAGGGAAGGAAGGAAGGAGGGAGGGAAGGAAAGAAGGAAGGAGGGAGGGAAGGAAGGAAGGAAGGAGGGAAGGAGGGAAGGAAGGAAGGAGGGAAGGAAGGAAGGAAGGAAGGAAGGAGGGAGGGAAGGAAGGAAGGAGGGAGGGAAGGAGGGAAGGAAGGAAGGAGGGAAGGAAGGAGGGAGGGAGGGAAGGAAGGAAGGAGGGAGGGAAGGAAGGAGGGAGGGAGGGAAGGAGGGAAGGAAGGAAGGAAGGAAGGAAGGAGGGAGGGAAGGAAGGAAGGAGGGAGGGAAGGAGGGAAGGAAGGAAGGAGGGAAGGAAGGAGGGAGGGAGGGAAGGAAGGAAGGAGGGAGGGAAGGAAGGAGGGAGGGAGGGAAGGAGGGAAGGAAGGAAGGAGGGAAGGAAGGAAGGAAGGAGGGAGGGAACGAAGGAAGGAAGGAAGGAAGGAGGGAGGGAAGGAAGGAAGGGAGGGAAGGAGGGAAGGAAGGAAGGAGGGAACGAAGGAAGGAAGGAAGGAGGGAGGGAAGGAAGGAAGGAAGGAGGGAGGGAACGAAGGAAGGAAGGAAGGAAGGAGGGAGGGAAGGAAGGAAGGAAGGAGGGAAGGAAGGAAGGAAGGAGGGAGGGAAGGAAGGAAGGAAGGAGGGAGGGAACGAAGGAAGGAAGGAAGGAAGGAGGGAGGGAAGGAAGGAAGGAGGGAGGGAAGGAAGGAAGGAAGGAAGGAGGGAACGAAGGAAGGAAGGAGGGAGGGAAGGAAGGAAGGAAGGAAGGAGGGAACGAAGGAGGGAGGGAAGGAGGGAGGGAAGGAAGGAAGGAAGGAGGGAACGAAGGAGGGAGGGAAGGAGGGAGGGAAGGAAGGAAGGAAGGAGGGAGGAAGGAAGGAGGGAGGGAAGGAAGGAAGGAAGGAGGGAGGGAAGGAAGGAGGGAGGGAAGGAAGGAGGGAGGGAGGGAAGGAGGGAGGGAAGGAGGGAGGGAGGGAAGGAAGGAGGGAGGGAGGGAAGGAAGGAAGGAAGGAGGGAGGGAAGGAAGGAGGGAGGGAAGGAAGGAGGGAGGGAAGGAAGGAGGAGGGAAGGAGGGAGGGAGGGAAGGAGGGAGGGAGGGAAGGAAGGAGGGAGGGAAGGAAGGAGGGAGGGAGGGGAGGGAAGGAGGGAGGGAGGAAGGAAGGAGGGAGGGAAGGAAGGAGGGAGGGAGGGAAGGGAGGGAGGGAGGGAAGGAAGGAGGGAGGAGGAGGAGGGAGGAGGGGCAGGAGGAATGGGGACATGAGGAGGGAAGAGTCAAGTCTAGCAGGCCCAGGGTGGTGGGTGGCCTCTGTCAGCCAGGAGGGTCCTGCAGATGCGGGCTCCAGGCTGCTAGACCCCCAGACAGCTCTACTAGAGCTCTGGTCCCTGGACCTCTGGGGAGGGCATCTCCTGCTCCCACTTTTCCAGAACAGAAAAGTGACAAGAACACTTAGATTTTTCTCAGCAAGCCATCATGCCTCTTAGCAAGCTCTCCCCTCCTTGCTGTGCCTCAGTTTCCTCTTGAGGGCAGGGATTTTAGGCCCTTCCACTTATGGCTATGCCCGACTCAAGCAGTGTCGGGGACATAGTACACACTCGATACGCGGCAGCTGTTGGGGTTATTCTCACTGTGCCCCTGAGCAAACTAAGGGTAGGGAGCCCATCCCACCTCCCGCAGCGGAGCGGACAACCACCGGCCAGCCCCGTACCACTTGGTCCCAAAGCCCAGATGTGTAATCATCACACTAACTGCCCTATGTGGGGTCCCCCTATGTGGGGGCTGAGCTCAGGCCTCCCCCCTTCAGAGACAGGCTTCGGGTGGGTGCTGATTCTCTCTGGTCCAGGAGCAGCCTCTGCCCAGCCAAGGAGGGGCCTCTAGTGGGTCCTCACCTTCCCTTAAAGTAGGTACCGAAGCTCCGGTTCTGGAGCCTGCCAGCCTGAGTTCAAGGGCTGGCTCTGCAGTGCCTCTCTGTGTGACCTTGGGTAGGGTGCACACCCCACACCTCTGTCTCCTCACCTGTAAAGTAGGGAGAAGGAATGGTATTACCTCCTCCAAGGGTTGTGAGGATGAAATAAGTGAACGTGAATAGAATGCTCAGAGCAGAGCGGAGGCCTCATGAATATCGGTCACTGTCACTGGGGCCGGCAGCAAAGGGCACCTGGCCCATTGCTCCCTCCGTGCTCCCAAAGGCCCCAGCTCCTGGCCAGGTGACCGGCAGGGCTGAGCAGAGCCTCACTGCTTCCCTAGAGGGCTGGTGCAGCCCCTCCTGCCCCATCTCAGAGCCCAGCCCATGCAGGGGGTGACAGCAAGGCCCTCAATCAATAGGCCCCGCTGATTGTGGCTTTGGGGTCTCAACCACCAGCCATGGGAGTCCAGCTGGCCCAGACCACAGATCCAGTGGGGGCTGGGAGCCAGTGGGGGCGAGAGCAGTGTGGAGAGAGGGAGACAGGCTCCCAGGCACCCTAGGGCTGCTGCAGAGGGTTCAGGGGGGCCTGACTTTGCTGACACCAGCCCCCAGAGATGAGGGTGGGGATGGGGCAGGGCCGGGGGAGGCAGAGGGCAGTGGCTCTGCGACCCCTCTAGCTGCACCAACACCTTGCTGGGTGATCTTTCCAAACCACGTCTTTCTGAGCCTCATTTCCTTCTATCAAATGGGGGGAATGGGGTGGGGGCAATCCCAGCCCACTCTGCCTCAAGCGCTGTTATAAGAGGAAAAGGATCCGGGCTCAGTCTAGTACCAAGGGCCGGGCCCTGTGCTACAGGCTTTACATGCATTGTCCCAGCACAGCTTGCAAATGAGGAAACTGAGACTTCGATGGTCCTAAGAGCTTTCTCTTTGGGGGAGGTCAGTTTCACCATGAAGCTCGTTTCACAAATGGGGACACCGTGGCTCAAGGAAGTGACCAGTCTGTCCTAGAGGCTTCTTGAAGGAGGCCAAGTCTCAGGTTCAAGAAGAAATTCTTTTCTTCCTAGCCCAAATGTGAGCAAACACTTTGCCCTGCCCCTCCCAGGCCCCTTTGTTCACCTGGAAGTCAACATGAGGGCTAATTTTTTTTTACTTCCTGTTTTTCAAGACTGACTCCAAGGGGCCAACCCAGGGCGTTCCTTGGAGAATGTCGACTCCCACCACTAGCCCACCTCTGCTGCAGCAGCGAAAGCTCGACTCTGATCTGCCCAGCCCCCCGCCATGGCACCAGGGAGGTATTGATAGAAACCTTTGCCCAGGTTGGGTGTCCCTCGGGGCAGAAGTCACCACCCCAGCAGATTCTTTGGGAAAGGGGCTGTTGAGCCCCTCACCCCAGGTTAGAGCCGGAGCTTCGAACATCACAACCTCAGTCCAGAGCAAGGCTGACCCTCACCCCCTCATCCAGCTGCTTCCCGCAGACCTGCTCCTGTGCACACCGCCAAACCACATCCAGGGTGAGGTTGGTGGTGCCCGCATCCAAACCCACAGCACTACGGGCTTCCTGGGGGCGGGGGGGAGCAGCATGTCCTGGGCACTGGCTCTTCAGAGGACACTTTCAAAGTCCCCATCCAGTCCCCTCCCAGCATGAAACTTGGTCATCCCAGCCTAGCCCCCTGTGCGGCCATGCATTTCTGCGACCCTGAACCCATAATACCAATATGAATAAGGGGTGGGGGGATGGTCATTGCTATTTATTCAACCTTTCATAAATGTCTGGGGCTGCACTACACACTTTAAATACATCTCATTGTAATCCCGAACAAGCTTATGAGAGAGGTACTGTGATTACCCCCATTTTATTGATGATGGAAATTGAGGCTCAGAAAGGTTAAGTAACTAACCCAATGTCACCCAGCTAGAAAGTGGTGGGGGGGGGGCAGAGGATTAGAACCCGCTTCCTATAATACCTTGGTCTCCCATACCCATACTCCCTGTTGGTCCCTCTCTGATGTTTCCCTGGATGCAGCCCATCATACACCAGGGAGACACTGTCCTGAGCAGGAAAGTGGCTGCACCAGGCCAGGCATGCGGCAGGAATGTGTGCTGCCCTACTCAGCCCTGCTCAGACCAGGACTGCTCAGTCCTAGAGTAGGGCTATTTGGATCCCCTCTTGACCCCGCCCCCATACCCAGCACCCCACCCTGCCATTCAGAGCTGGGCAGTCAGCCCAAACTTCCCCTCGGGATTCTGTTTGCTTCCAATTCCCCAGGCCACCAGCAGATCTATTACCCATCTCATCTCTATTATTCATTTATTCAGTGGGTTTAGGGGCAATCAGGAGGCCCTAGGGACTCAGGAGTGACCAGATCGGCTGAAGGCCAGGCCCAGCCTCTGTGTGGACACTAATACCTTATCAAGGTTCTGGAAAGGTCAGCATCGTGGAGGCCTCGGGTTGCTGCATGTGGCTGCTGTGGTCACTGCTATAGGACAGGAGCCGGTGTCCAAGGCCACGCCTGTCTGCCCTGGCATCAGCCCCTGCTCGCCAGAAAAGACTGGAAGGAGAGGAGGGATTGCAGGCAGGTAGGCCTGTGGGGGGGATCCCCTGGTTATGCAGCACCCACACGGACAGGCAGGGCCAACCCTCTGGAGAAGCCTTCACATCGTCCCCCAACCCCATCACATCCACACAGTTTCCCTTCACCCCTCCTTTACTGGCCCCAGATATGAAGTTCAAATATGAATGGTCAGATCCAAGCATCCCTCCCCCGACGACCATGACCATCACTGAAGCCCCTGGGCACCCACACTCCTCCTTGCTGCCCATCTGTCTCCATTTGCCACTCATCACCCCTTCTCGGGGTCCCCATGTCCTGAAAGCACCCCAAGCCTTGGGAGTTAAGAGTGACCGCTCCCTTCACCCCCTCCCTGCAATTCCTTGCTCCTTTTCAGAAGTGAGCCTTGTTAACAGACTGATGTTTACTCTACAGATCCTTTCCTGTGCATTTAAGAAACCTACATAGATATTATTTAGATCTTCACATGCAGGATTTACTTTATATAAACAGGACCATGTTATATCTGCTTTTCTCTAAATTGCCTTTTTAAAAAGCAGTGTGAATATCTTTCCGTATTTGTATATACAGATCTATCATCATAATTGTTAACTGTTGCAAATTTTATACTGAAAACAAAACAAAACAAAAAGGCTAAATCATCCATATGCCATAGCTTTTTTTCTTAGCTATGTAAATTAAAAAGTAAAATCCCCGAATATGGTAACTTTCGTATCCTTTTCTGAAGAATATTGAGACAAAACTGTGTAGAAGGTGTATGCTCATTCAACCACACTCACACATTTTCTAACAAAGTGGAATTGTGCTATTTACACTGCTCTATACTTAGCTTTTCCATTTAGCAGTCTGTCTCAGAGATTTCTCCAGATGAGTGCATTTTGATGTTACTTGATTCTTCCACCACTAAATATGACTCCATTGAATAGATATGCCATAACACACCCACCATTCCCTCCTTTGATGGACCTTTGAGTTTTTGCCAGGCCTTTGCTATCACTGAAATGAACAGCCTTCCATATACGTCTCTGTGCCTTCGTTCTTAGGTCTGAAGTCTGAGGGGCTGGGGACCATTTGGTGAGTGTGTGTGTGTTGCAGAAAGGGTGGTCAGAATGTAAGGCCAGATCTCCCACCCCACCTTTATCCATAACCCTGCCTCCTCTGAGCAGCAGAACTGTTAGCCTGCCAGAGACTCAGAAAGGCTCCAGGGACTAAAAATAAACAAGTGAGCTCCTTTGCCCGCATTTAGCCAGCACGTTTACAGAGTTGCACTGCCCACAGTGACCACAGCCCTGGTTTGGGGCGAGGCGGGAAGCAGCCTCCATACTGTTCCTTCCACACGCCCTTGGCCCAGCCACCCCTTGCCATTCTTCCTCCAGCAGTGTGGACACCTGACATAGGCCCCCTGTGTGGCCCTGGCGGGACTCAAAGGCCAATCGGAAAAGGGGGGGGGGGTGTTCCCAAGCAAGGTCTCTGGGGCTCCGGGCGGCCACTCAGCTGCTTTTCTGTCCAATTGCGTCAAACCGATGTGAAGCTAAAAAGCTCTAAAATTGAAGCAGGAAAATTGAATCTACTATTGATCCTCGTCACTTGGGTGACTTTTGTGACCCACATTAGCTACCACCCAGCCAACAGCTCCTGCCCTCAAAACAGTGTGTGTAGTGGGGGGAGGAAGAGGGGTAAAGATAAAGACGGAGGGGTGGGGGCCAGGGTAGGGGGACAAATGACCTTTCCTTTGCCCCCAGAAAACTTCGCAGGATAAAGATTGTCCAGCAGGAAAAAAGCAGTCAGAGAAGGGTAGTTGTGGAAGCTCCTAGGACCTCTGTTCCCGCAGGATGTGGGGAAACAACCTCAGGCCATTTTTGTGCATGTCTGCCACCCCGGCAACCGGCCTGCTGTATGCAGGGCCAGGGTGCTCTTTAAAGTCTGTAATATCCTAACCACGTTAAAACTCATGTTCTAGAAACAGAATCCTGGACAGTCAAGGCGAGGGCCTTGGAGACTAAATAGATCGGCAGCCCCCCAAGCTGGCTCTGAGAAGTGGATTCCTGAGTCACCCCAGAGAGTCTGATTCGGCCTGTCTGGGGTGGGGCCTGAGTATATGGATCATGAATAAGTTTCCGTGCACAAGACCCTTAATTTCTAACCTAGTTGTGTTCTCTGGAGTCTTGGGAGCGGCAGAGACTCCCGTGGAGGGGAGGGGGTTGGGGGGTGGGACCCCAGGCTCCTCACCTCTTCCGTTGGGGTGCTGTCAGTCTCATCTACATACTGTATTTCCCCTGGTGGAAGACATCTTCAATTTTAAGACACACCAGGGTTTCATGCACTGTGAAGAAAAGTATTGCCAGGTAAACTGAGACAAACTACAGATTATAAAGTTCATCTCAGTTTCAGAGATGTTAAAGGTGAAACGTGCATTCTAGAAGCCACAAAATCATGGTATTGTGGTCACGCCCTTCACTGACATCCCACAACTCTTAGGGAAGTCTTTTTACCTCTTCCACAGGACCCCAAGGCCCCAGGTACTCTGGCCTGGATGTCCAGCCACCTCCCCAAACCACCAGCCTCTTCTGTGTGCTCCTGCTCTCTGGCCATCTTCCTTCAGGCACTTGTATCCTTCTTGTCCTCTCCCACCACAGGGCCTTTGCACAGGGGGTGCCTGCTTCCCTTTCCTTCTTAACCTGTTCATACTGAAAACCACAACTCAATTGCCACTCCCTTGGGAAGGCCTTCTCTACCAACCTTCCCAGGTCACACCCCAAGCCCCGGACAGCCGCATTCCACTATCTCATGCCATGTTCATGATGCTGGTCTCAGGGGCTATCTCACCTTGTTGTATGTGATTAGGTGATGAGTGTTGGGCTTCCCTGAGTGCCTGTAAACCCCATGCAAGTAGGGACTGCCCTGTTTTGACTTGTCAAATCCTTTATATCTGAAGCTGTGCCCAGCACACAGTAGGTGTGCCACAATCTACACATGCGGGTACCCGCCCCCTCCAATATGGGGCTCCGGGTTTTAGTGCCTTGAGAGAGGCCATACTGTCCCATGCCGGCCTCATTGGCTTGGCCAAGGGGACACAGAGATGGCAGCGGGTGAAGATGACCACACACGACGGCGGCCCCATCCCTTCCAGCCGGTTTGCTCTGCTGCCCCACAGAACTCAGTTCTGCTTTCCTGCTCCTCCCCACTCACCTCCACCTGCCATTCACTCAGGACCAAACCAGAGACTGACAAATGAGAGCGGCAAAGACCACCTGCCAGTCTGTTCACCAAAGCTAGCAAGGGAAGGAGGCACTGAGAACCGGGCCAAGGAGAGATAGTTCTGGAAAAAAAGCATTATCAAGAGTCTAGGAGTCCAGGGCACCTGGGTGGCTCGATCGGTTGGGCGGTTGCCTTCGGCCCGGGTCATGATCCCAGGGTCCCGGGATCGAGTCCTGCGTCGGGCTCCCTGCTCCGCGGAGAGCCTGCTTCTCCCTCTCCCTCTGCCTGCCACTCTGCCTACTTGTGCTCTCTCTCTATCTCTGTTAAATAAATAAATAAAAATCTTTTTAAAAAAGAGTCTAGGAGTCCGGGGGTGCCTGGGTGGCTCAGTTGTTAAGCGTCTGCCTTTGGCTCAGGTCATGGTCCCAGGGTCCTGGGATCGAGCCCCGCATCGGATTCCCTGCTCGGTGGGAAGCCTGCTTCTCCCTCTTCCACTCCCCCTGCTTGTGTTCCCTCTCTCACTGTCTCTCTCTGTGAAATAAATAAAATCTTTAAAAAAAAAAAAAGTCTAGGAGTCAGGCTTCTGCGTTTGAATGATTGCCCAACCTAGGCAAGTTCAATTTTTCTGCGCCTCAGTTTCTTCATCTGTGAAATGAGGACAAGAGCAGCTTTGAAGGGGGGTTTTGAGGAACGCAGAAGGCACTGGGCTTGATCGAGTCCCTCCTCAGTGAGCACCGCGGGAGGGAAGTGCTTAGCACGCGGCCCCCCGCAACAGCGGTGCTGCTATCCACCAGCTCTGTGGCCAAGGTCTGGTCCCTAGGGCCTGCTGAGCTCTCATCGACCTGGCTGCCCACATTGATCTGACCAGGGCCTCCTTGGGAGCCCCTTCTGCATGGACAGGCCACCCTCTGTCCCTGGATGGCTGCCCTTTGCCAAGTTCATGGTCTGGAGCAGCGGGCCAGCTGGGTCTCCTGCTAATGAGCCTCTCGCCCTGGCCAGATCTACTCCCCACACCCTCCATCAATCCCTGATCTTCCCAGGGAAGCTCTTCTTTCCACTCCTGCCTCTCCATGGCTGCCGTTGCCTGCTTTCCCTGCCTCCGGCTGGACCCCAGCTGCAGCCCTTGAACCCCAGAGGCATCCTCTGACATGTGCGTTTTAGGACCAGGGCTGCAGACTGGACACGTGACCTGGGTTCAGCTCTCAACTTGGTCCCTTCCTAAGCTGTATGGTTGGAATGTTTGTGTCCCCCATCCCCAAATCCGTTTGTCGAAGCCCTAATCCCCAGAGTGGTTGTATTTAGAGATTGGGCCTCTAAGGAAGTAACTGAGGCTAAATGAGGCCGTGAGGTTGGGCCCTAATCCAAGAGGATTAGTGCCCTTATGAGAGGTGACACCAGAAAGCTCATTCTCTCTCTCTCCATGCACGCACAAAGAGGTCATGTGAGCACACTCAAGACGGTAACTGCCTGCAAGGCAAGAGAAGAGGCCTCAGAACGGTCTCACCTTGCCGCCACCTTGATCTTGGATTTCCAGCCTCCAGGACTGTGAGAAATACATTTCTGTTGCTTCTATTGCAAAATACCCTGCCTGCGGTGATTTTGTTATAGCAGCCCAAGCGGACTACGGCTCTAGGTTTGTGGCTGTGGGCAAGATCCTTAGTCTCCCTGTGCCTCAGTTTCCTCTATGTAAAATGGAGGTTAGAACACCGACTCTAGGGCTGCTGTGGGGACTCAACAGGTTGAGACCATAGGGGTGTGTGACAGTGCTCCGCCTGGACAGGGCCCCTCGCAAGCAGTGATGGTTTCCATGCTATCCCACACCCGGAATGCCCTCCGTCCCCCCGGTCTGGGATCCAAATTCTTCCCTTCCGCCCAATCCATGGCTGGAGCTCCTTCCCGGCCTCCCACCCTGTCCCTCACTCCCCAGGACAACTTGAGACCCTCCGTGTGTATCGGAACCTGGACACTTGACCTGAAGGACCTGGAATCCTTCTCTTCTTAGATGGGTGCTTCCAATCTTCCCCCACCCCAACCCCCCAGCATAGACACATTCTTGGCGTGTGTGGGCTGTGTTTCTGTGCCTCAGTTTACTCCCTTCCCAGGAAACCAAGGACAGAGCACATGGTGCACTATGGAGGTGCTGAGGAAGGACAATCCCTAGATTCCACCATGAGAGATGTACCCCGGCCTTTCATTCCCCACACAAATACCCCTTTCATTAAGTCTCTGACTCTTCAGTGAGAGCCTTCTGGCATTGGCTCCAGGCCCTTCTAATCATAAGGCTAGCAGGTGCTGACGGCTGCCGGACACTGCTTTGTTTCATCCTGCCAACATCCTTCTGAGGGCAGTGCTAAGACAATCCCCATTTTACAAAGGAAGAATCGTAGGCACTGTGAGGTGAAGGAACTGGTGGAAAATGGGGTAGGAGTGCAGGCGAGGCCCACCCTCCACCACCACACTCCACTCCCCCGTAGCCAGGGTGGCCTCTCTCCCAGGCCAGAGCACTGGCAATGTGTCTGCTTGGAGCACAGCCTAGAATCTTCTGAGAGCCAAGCTTCACCAAGAGCCAGGCCAGGAAACAGTCCCCGGGGTTGGTTTGACAACACGGATCCCAGGGACTGAGCACTTTGCAGTGTCCGTGCACAAGGGTGGGGACACCCTGTCACCTGCTCCTCTGGGCGGGTCGTGGCCCGTTGCATAGTCCTCTGCAGAAACGCCACCTCCCAACTCCTCTGCACTGTCTCCTTCCCGGCGTTCATCCACAACTGGCATGAGAGGTTGCCTTGGGAAATCCGTGAGGGCATCCATGGAAGGATGCTGAAAGCACCAGCTGCCCCATCACTCAGCACCCCTCCCCACAGAGAGCTGGATTTCCCCTGAGGAAGTGGTGGCCTTCCTCCTTTCCCACACTGACACCGATGTAACCCACCATATCTTCCTTTTTGCCTTGGTGGCTGGGAAGCTCAAAGTCAACCTTGGAACTTCAATTTCCTTCCGTCCTTCCCGCCCTCTCTTCCTCCCTTCCTTCCTTCCACATCATGTGCTATGTCCCTGCCGTAGGAGCCTACTCTAGAGCAGGGAAGACAGGCACACAAAACAAAGAACCCCAAATATATTTATGTCTTTAGAAGGACATAGCAGGATTGGGTAGCAGGAGCGCTTATACCAGGGGCCTCACCCCACCGGGGCCAGGGCAAAGCTTTCCCAAGGGCATGGCCCTGAGCCGAGGTCTGAGGAGTGAGTGGGAAGGGAAGGCGGGAGGAGTAGGGGGCGGTAGCAGGGGGACCGGCTAAAGCCCTGCAGGGGAAAGGTTGCTGGAGGCCCAGAGCACAGAGACCCAGGTCAGAGCGGCTGCAAGGTGGGAGGTCAAAGATGGGGGCCGGGCCAGCCTCACAAGGCCTCACAGGCCACACTGATGAGCTTACGGTTTATCTGAGGCCTGAAGGGTAAAATGATATACGACATATAGTAAGGCATGTGCTTTTGTGATAAATACAAACCCCCTGGTGAAATGAGGAATGTAGACAGGCAAAACCATGCCAATGGGAATGAGTCTCCTGGATTTTCTTCCTCCTGAGAGAGGCAGCAACCTTGCCTCCTTCAAGGAGCAATAAGGATGGTGTGTCTGCATGTGACAGAGGCGTGAGAGGAAATCAGATGCCGTGAGGGATGGGGTGGGCTTGGAGGGAGGCAGCACTGAAAGGGGCAAGGCAGTGAGGAAACTTCTATGCTGGTTCAGCTGTGGACTTGAGCACGTCCTGGGGGACCACCCCCCTTGGGCCTCGGTTTCCCCCTGTGGAGGACACACAGGCTCTACCAGGGCCTGCCCAGTCAAACCCTTATGCCTCGAGAGTGAAACACGGAGTTGGTCAGACGGAGCCCCTTCACAGAGGGCGGCCAAGTCCAAGATCAGAGTCCCCAGAGTGCTTCCCCGCCCGCCCCTGCCCCCCGCCCCACGCAGCCATCTCCCAGCCCCTGACCCGCCCTCCCCAGAAGTGGGGAATGGCGACAGAGAGTCGTGGAGAAGCCATTAGGGCCTGGGCTCCATCACAGACTTAATGATGTTGCGTGGCTTTAAAAGCCAGGCTGCAGTCCTGCTCCCCAGAGAGAACCCTGCACGGGGGTCCCAGCAGGACCCCGGACGGCCAGCAGGGCCCGAGCCCGCTGCCACTGCCCCGGGCAGGAAGCTTCTCAGCCCGCCCCAGTCCCAGGCCACACCTCTCCCAGCTCAGATACCTCCCGAGTCAGCCTTGCTTTCCGTGAGACAGAGGCTGTCCTGGTTTGGGACTTCCACACTGGATCCAGGGAGTAAAGCAGGGGAGGAAGGGATGGAAGGAAGAAGTCTCCAAACTGGCTCTGGTCGTAATATGCTATGTGACTTTGGGTAAGGTCACTTCCCACTCCTAAGCCTCAGTTTTCCCATCTGTAAAATGAGTGTGTTCTTTGGCCCTCTGGTAAGAAGACATCAGGGTGGGATTGGACACGCAAGAGATTGCTTAGGGGAAATGCCTGGGAAGGAGAACAGGGCAGGAAGGGCCCCCAGACCAGGAAATAGGTCGGACACCTCCGCCAGGCTCAGGGATCGGATAGATGTGGCCTGGCTGGTGGTGGATTCAGAGATGTGGTGCTCGGCCACTGGGCCCCCCACAGCAGGATCTCCCGAAGGTGAGCTGAACAGTACATGTCTGTGGCCACCAAGGTGGTGACCCCGTCCCCGCTGGGCTATGCCTGGGACTCTGGCTGAGCTTCTCTGCACCCTGAGAAGTGCCATCTCCACAGAGGGAGTGTGCCCGTTCTGTCACAGGAGCTGGTGCAGACCCAGCCAGGGGAGAATCCTCCTGAGGATTTGGGACAAAGCTGGAGAAGCTAGGGCGGCCTCTTCAGCAGCCCGGGAGAGCTCCACGCCCAGGCTGAGCCCCCCGCCGCCCCTCAGGCCACACCACGAAGGCTGAGGGCAAGCTGAAGTCAGACCCACGCAGGCTGGGAAGGTCAGGGGAAGGGGCTGGTTAAGGCTTCACTCCGCGGACACGAAGGAGCCATGGAAAGGCCAGACGAGCAGACTGACTTTGGCTGACCCGGTGGGTCCGCACTGGGAAAGCCTGGGACCCGGGGCTATAGGAGTATAGGTGGCCAGGCCTGGGGCCGGCGCTTTCCATCCCCCAGGCCGCTCTGACCAGAGGGTTTTTCCACGCTCCGTTGGCCTGTCTGGCCCTCCCCTGGAGACGGCTCTTACTTCTCCATTCCCTGGCGGGCTGGCCAGCATGTGGTGGGAGAGCAGCCCCCAGGCTGGGCTGTGGGACTCGCCATGGTGGCCACACTCCTCCTGCCAAACCCCAGCCCCGGTTCCCCTTCTTGAAGTCACGACAGAAAGAAAGCCCAACTTCCTGAGTGGTCGCCCTTCTCCCGGGCCTTCGTTTGCCAGCACACCCTGTAATCCCCGCTCAGGTCTCGTGGAGCCCCAGCGCCCCTGGGCGGCCCCTGGCACCTTCTTCCTCATCATGACAACCATTTAGGGAGCCCTTGCCGTGTGCCAGGGACCATGTTGAATGCTTTCCTAAACTCCCCCCTTGAATTTCTGTGGCAACCCTGTGAACGATACACTTTTGTTTCTATTTTGCAGGTGAAGAAACTGAGGTCAGAGGTTCACCCTCTTGTCCGCAGCTGGTCGGTGGTGGAACTAGAATTCGAATCCAGATCTCTTAGATCCAAAAGGTCACTAGTAAAGAAAAATTATAATCCCTCAAATCTTGCCCTACTTGACAGTTCCCAAAATGCATTTCATTTCATCCCCAGACCAAGCGTGGGAAGGACATTATTCCCATTTTGGAGGTGAGAAAACTGAGACCAAAGGAAAAAAACCAGGCCTGAAACTCGCACAAGTGGTCGGAGTCAGAGAGGAGAGGGCCTGGGGGGTGGGGGGTGGGAGGGAGGGTGCTCCCAGGTAGAGCCTGGCTCCTGGCCCACTGCCCTTGACCCCCAGAGGGGGTCGCAGCCTGGAGGGGACACAGAGCAAGATAGAAAGCAGGGAGTTCCCCTCGCGACACCTTCGCCTCTCCCTCTGGGTAGGGACAGACCTGAGTCGGCCAGTCCGTCCAGGTGGAGGCCTCCCCACAAGGGTCTGAGAGCCAAAACTTGAGGAGGGGCTCCCAGGACACTTTTAGAAGGTTCTTTCCTACCTTTTCTTTCAGAAAACATGTTTCCTGTGGAATTACAAAAATAACCCCCGCTCGTTGTAACAGTTTCCTACTCTGGCCTAAGCTGGTTCTCTACCCCACCCCCACCCTTGCTCTGAGAAGCGGCCTTGTCACAGCAGCGGTTTGGTCTGGACCCTTCCAGCTCTTCCAAGACTTAGTGAGATGTGTGCGGTTCTGTTCTTTCCCTTCTAAATATGGGCTCAGGCACACAGCAGCAAATTACTTTTTTCAGTTAACAGATCGTCTCAATGTAAAGCATACAGTTTGACCTCATTCTTTTTCAGCGTCGGAGGGATTGGTGGATTGTTCTGGAGCGTGTGTGGCTCTCGTCAGTGGGCAGTGACGTGGCTCCCTCTTGGCTGTGTTGCTCCTACAAGCAAAGCTTCCATGAACTCTCCAGTATGTCTCATCACCCCCAGGCTAATATTTCTGAAGGTGGAGGAAGAACCTCATGGCAGCCAGGAGCACCTGAGCAGGAGGCGGCTTGCACGGGTCAGTCTCTCTGGGGACTCAGTGCCCTCATCTGGAAAATGGGGATAACAACAGTGTCCTTATCTAAGAGGGCCCTTGTCATTCAATGAGTTAATATATATAAAGCACTTAAAACTGCCTGGCAGGTAGGAAGTGCCAGCAGATATTTCTAGAAGGGGGATGGCCAGGTGTTGAGGTTTGTGCCTCTATTTTTTTTCACCAGACTCGGCCAAAGAGTCCTGCCCCTTGGAGGGCTCCTGCCCTCACAGTTCCAAGGACACTGATACTTACCCCCGCGCAGGGCAGTCCCCTCCTTCCAGAAAGTTAGTCACTAGAACCGCATCCCCTCCCCACAATGGGCCTCATGCTGCGGTTGAAATAACGGGCTTTCCCAGCTGTTCGCTGGGCAGAGCCGCAGACTCCTGTGCTTCCAGGCACCATATCTAACCAGACCCCAACCCCTTGCAGACCCACACACCCCACCTGCCTTCTTCCAGGGTCATTTTGTCCACGAGCAAGGCTTCCGTCCTTGCCGTGGTATAGAGGAAGCAGCCCAGCACAAGGGTCAGGGGGGACCCCCATCAGTGGCCCACTCTGCCCCTCTGGCCTCATTTTCAGGCCCAGCACCAGGGGGGGGCCAAGCCAGGGCACTCACTCTCAGGCTCCTGCAAGCACAGGTTAGCCCTGGACCTAACCTGGCCTGCCTCACCCTAGTCCTGGCGCGGCTCAGTTGGCTGAACTTCAAAATGGGAATCCTAATGGCAGCCTGGAACCTCAGGAGCTGACTCTGAGAAGCCCTGAGGGAGCGGAATATACAAGGGGTTTTGCAAGCTCTCGAGTGCTAGATTAAGGATCGTCACTCAAGGTGGGTGTGAAGCAGGAGAGCGTGATTCTGGCTGCAGGAACTTGGAGACCCAAATCCAGGGGGCAGCAGCCCTCTGGACACAAAGACTTCGCAGGCACCACAGCCCCTGGGACTCACATGGGGTTTGAGACCAAAGGCAGACAAGTCAGAGAAGACACTGGTCTCCACCTCCAGCCTCCAGACGATGGCAGGGCCAGAGAGAGAGCGCCGAGCTAGAGGCCTGGGCAGGGGGAGGAGGCCAGGCCCTTTCGCAGGGAGGGGAACTTACTCACCCTTCTCTGGCCCAATTTTATTTGACTGAATCTTCAAAATAATCCAAGAAAGCATTATCACTAGTTCCATTTTAAAGATGAGGAAACAGGTTCGGAGTAGAGAAGTGTCTTGCCCAATGTCCTGGCTCAAGAACCCACAAGAATCTGGGCAGGTACAAGACCTGTATTTGATCATCTAGGGAGACGGCTTGGGGCACCCCAGCCTCCCCCCTGCCCCCGAAGCCTCCTGTGCTGAGTTAAGCAGACTCTGCCTCTGGGGCCCTGGGCAGCCCCGGGCAGGCCGGGCTGCAGGACCCTCTTCAGCCATCCTGCACCTGCCCCTCCCTCAGGCCCCTTCCCCCTCCCGGTGACAGCTGGGGCCAGTCCCATTAGCACCATTTCCACTAACAGCTCTGAGCTCTGGGGGCAGGGGTGGTGCTGATGGGCTCCCATGGGGCCCAACCCTCTTTGCTACACAGACTCCACCATCCTCACCACAGAGAAGGGCAGTCTGCCCTTCCACCCCGAGCCCTCGGTCAGCCCCTGAGGCCCTCCTGGGGTAGCCAGGCTCCCACCTCAAAGCTGTCCTAATGGACTTGGCCTTGGGATTGGGGGGTCAGCTCCAATATCACAACAAAATCAAAAATAATAAAAGCTACCACCTAATGAGGGAAGGTTTTCAGTGGTCCCAGCAGTTCCTGGGCATTTATGTAGGCAGTAACTTGTTTACCGTCACAGCATTTCTGAGGAGATATTAACTGTACCCATTTGACAGCTGAGCAAACTGAGGTTCTTAGGTTGGGTTTCCCCCAGAAGCAGACCATGAGACACAGGCTTACTGTGAGTAGTTTACTCAGAAGAGACCAGGAGACACTGGTGAGGAGGAGGGGAAATGAGAAGGGGAGGGAAGAGAGACATGAAAGCTTTAGTCACCAAGCAAATTACCCCCTGAGCAACTGGAGCTTGATCTCCTTGGGAAATTTGGGAGACAGTATAGAATATGCCTCAGAATTATCCTAACCAGAGGGGCGCCTGGGTGGCTCAGTCGGTTGAGTGTCCAACTCTTGGTTTTAGTCTCAGGTCGTGATCTCAGGGTCGTGTGACTGAGCCCCCACCTCGGGCTCCCCGCTCAACAGGGAGTCTGCTTGAGACTCTCTCCCTCTCTCTCTGCTCCTCCTCCCCCTGCGGTCTCTCTCTCTCTCCCTCTCTCTTTCTGTAATAAATAAGTACATCTTTAAAAAAAGAATTATCCCAACCAGAGGGTGAAGGAGCTGGGATATTTGTCCCCCAACGCCCTACGTGTCATTATTATCAGGTATGCTTCTGAGGGCATCACGCTCTGTGCTGGCCGCCCGGCCCACGAGCACCTGCCTCTCTCATGCGGCCCGGAAAAGTCCTCAGGCAGAGTCGCGGAGTTTCAGTGAGCGTCCCTGAGTGTGAAGGAGTGAGTGCCAATGGGACACGACCGGGTATCCGCAGGGTCTTCTTCACTAAGCCTCAGAGAGGGATGGCCACTGGCTCAAGGTCAGAGTTCGTCAGTGGCAGAGTCAGGATTCAAACCTCAGTCCGTGTGACCCCAAATTTTAGTCCCTAGGGAAGGGACAGGAGTAGGGCTAGGGATTGGGTCTGATATGGGCTCTGCAGCTCAGCGCCACTCTCTGCCATGCCAAGGAAGCCTTGACCCTGGTCCAGGAAGATTCCAAGAGAGGCAACAGCAGGCTCCTATGTTCTTTGAAATTCTTCCTTGCCCCCATCCCGGCTGCTGGGATGTTGGGGAGTTCAGACAGGCTCATTCTGCCACAGGGAAGCCAGAACCCCTCGGGGGCGGGGGGGAAAGCAGACAGACAGCAAAGCCCAGACAGAAGGGTGAAGGAGTGGAGTGAATAAGTGAATGAATGCAATAAGCCCACGGTGCCTCAAGCCTTGCATCTTCTCCCACGCTTCTGCCCACCAAGCGCCAGAGACAGCCCTAGAGTCACCACCTGCGGCCCCCAGGTGGCCAATGCGCCTGTTGCTGTAGAGATTGTAAAACGGCACATCAAGCCCACATTCTCGCGTTGGCTTGCAAAAGCAGGTGCTCTGGCAACATGGGCCCATGTTCCTGCTCGGTGCTGAGGAGCAGCTGTCCCCTGGTCCCCCCCCAGGGGACCAGGCCTGGCCTCTCCAGTTTGTCACAGTCTCCAGCACCCCGCCTTGCCTCCCGGACACTAAAGCCACTGTCAGTTGCCACTTTGCAGCTTGAGCTGTGGTTTTAATGCCCTCCCGTGGCCCCCGGGAGCACGGAAGTTGGAGAGAAGAGTAGTACTAGGACTGGAAACTTGGGGCCCCGGGTTTTGACTTGCTCTGTGACCTCAAGCAAGTCCCCCCCCACCCTCCCTGTGCCGCCGGCAGGGAGGGCAGCGCCTGGGCCGGGCACAAGTGGTGGCCGGGCAGGGAGGGGACTCTTCCAGTGCCTCCTCTGCGCCGGGCCCCGCGCTCTGAGTGCACCCGGTCACTTCCCGGGCGGGAGCGAACTCTGTCATTATCCCTGCGGTCCTTACTGCCGCCGCCTTCGTGGAATCACGTCCCCGCTGGGGCTTCTGAGGGGCCGAGCCCAGCCCGAGCTCCTTTCTCATGTGACTCGGCGTGTGACCGGGCTCGCTCGCCACATGACACGCCCCCGACTCCTCACACCCACAAGGGCACCCGCGCCTGTTTCCACACTCACTCACACCCGCCCCCTCGTCAGCCCGGCGCCCTGCAGGTGCACCGCCGGCCCTCCTCCCCCTCCCTCACCCCGGGCTGCGCTCCCAGCATGCCCCGCAGCCAGCCCATGGCTCTCAGTTGGGCTGCCTGAAGCCACAGCCTACCCTGACTCCCACAGCCAAATCGAGTCAAAGACCAATTAATATTCTGATACCTGTGGCCGGCTGGAGTGATGTAGAGCTGATGATTTCTTTTTCCATTTTACTCCAACTGTGGTTTCATTTTTTTTCCCAGCCCTCCTTTGGTCAGTGGTTTTAGGGGCACTAAAGTTCACTTTTGTGGGTAACCTGCACTGTTAGCTGTTGATTTAATTAACTCAGCCTTTCTCTTCCTTGACCAGAACATGGCCAGCCGGGCTGCTCTGCAGACACCCGTTTGGACAGCCCACGGCCGGAGGCGTCTGGCGGGAGAAGTGTGTGGTCCCTGGCAGACACTGGCCAGGCCCCTGGCGGTCGTCAGCCACTCCGAGGTTTCTGGAGCACTGCTGAGCCACTATCTCATGAGGCTCCCAAGAGTTCTGCTCCCGTTCAACAGGTGGGGAACCGAAGGCTCAGAGATATGAACCCAATGACTTAGGGTCACAAAGCTACAGCACCAAACAGAGCTGGGCTTGCAAGCCAGGTATGTCTGCTTCCACAATCCTTTATTCTGGAGAGACCGCTGATCCCCCCAAAAGGTGTCCCATTGAAGGAGAGGTAGGGAGAAGGCCGCAAGACACATGGGGACACTACGGGAGAAACAGGAGGGAGGGAGGGATTTTTGAGGAAGATGCTAGCTGAAATCACAGCCTCCTGGCCTCACTCCTGAGATTCTTCTTTACAATGGATCAGACCAGAGTCTTTCATCCTCTGAGACGTTTCCAGAATCCTAGCACAAGTTTCTCAATGGCCAAGTGAACGTTCAGCCCTCAACATCCAACCCTCAAAGACTTGCACCCAGTGGGCAGCTCCGGCCTCAGAGGACCCTCGGGTGGAGCCACCTGAGGCAGGAGGGAGCAGGGGGACCAGCTCAGATATCGGAGGAGGCTTTAGAAAGAGAGCTTATGACCTGGGAATGTGCGAGCAGCTGAGGCCAGGGAGGCAGTGAGAATCACAGGGACTCACCTAGTGACTCGGGGCACGTCCCTCCCCATCTCTGGCCCCCGCCGTGCATCCGGGGATGCGGTCAGCGAGCGGTGGCGGCCCTTCCAGTCTAAGCAGCTGGTATTCTAGGGGACTCTGGCTGCTCGACTAGAGAAGGGACGGGCTTGCAGACAGACCCTCCTTTCTTCTCCCCTTCCCACTCCACCTCCTCCAGGAAGCTCCCCACCCCTCACCTACACCCGTTCCCCGGCTCTGTGTCTAAGACTCTGTGGACATTTTTTGGTGTTGTTGTTGGGCTGTGTGTGTGTGTGTGTGTGTGTGTGTGTGTGTGTATTTTTTGCCACCAGGGTGAATTGTCAATTGATTTGTTATTTATCCCACTGACAACAAAGAGAGTGAAAAGGTAATAATTCTGGGCCCTGGGGTAATTCAATTCCTGTAGCACCGTCAGCTACATTAACTTACTTCCTGGATCTCAATTCAATTAGAGCAACATTCCCCAGCATTAATAAATCAATACTCATGCCATTTGGATATATTTTGAATGTCTTTCATTATACATTGCAGGTCGGGGATGGCTGTTGAATTGGAAGTTAATGGGACAGGACAGGGCAGGTGGGGCTGCCTGGGGAGAAGCTTCCAGCCGTTTGCTCTAATTGCCTCTGCTGCAGAAGAGGGTGTTAGTAAAACAGAGGCCTGGTTAACTGAGCGAGCCCGCCGGAGTTAAGGCGAGATGCAGCTCCGGTGTGGGTGGGCAGAACCACAGTGGTCGAGGGATTGCGTTCACCCGCTCACGTGCCCATTCATTCGCTCATTCAGCCTCCGTCCCTCCTCCCATTGGTCTCTCCCTCTTCCCCAACCTTGCTTTCCCTTCTCCTCCTCTTCTTCCCTCCCATCCCTCCTCCCATCCCTCCATCTGTTTCCCACCCCTCCTTCTGTCCTTTCTCCTTCCAATTTCCTTTCCATCCTTCCATCTTCTATCCATCCAGAACATTTTACAGAGGGCCTACTAGGCACTAGGCACTATATATATTTTTTAAAGGTTTTATTTATTTATTTGACAGAGAGACACACAGCGAGAGAGGGAACACAAGCAGGGGGAGTGGCAGAGGGAGAAGCAGGCCTCCCGCGGAGCAGGGAGCCCGACGCGGGGCTCGATCCCAGGACCCTGGGATCATGACCTGAGCCGAAGGCAGACGCTTCACGACTGAGCCACCCAGGCGCCCACTAGGCCCTATATTGACTTCTGGGCTCATATAGGTGTATGTCTGTCTCAGAGATCCAGGCATCTAAACAAATAATTACAACACATTGTTCAAGAGCCACCGTGTGAGCGATCAATAACCCTTCTGCCAGAGAAGCCAGAGCAGGACTCAGAAATGAACCAGTGGCAGGAAGGGCTGATAGTAGGGACTGGGGAAGGGTGAAGGAAACCTCCCCAGAGGAGGTGGAGCCTGGCACAGGTTTTGAAGCATGAGAAAGTTTTGGCCAGGTGGTCTGAGAGAGATTAGGAACTGCAAAGAGCCTAAGGAAACTGAGGACTGCCCAGAAGGGTCTCTCTATCATGTGTATGGATCCAAATCCCCAGGAAGTAAATAAAAATATGATTTCCCGGGATCCTCCTCTGGGGAGTCTGACCCAGGAGGTCTGGGTAGGGAGTCAGGTGCTGCCCTCAGTCCTCTGGCAGATGCTCCTATGGATTGAATTACGTCCCCACAAATACCTGAACATAATAGGGCCTTTGGGAGGTAATTAGGGTTAGATGAGATCATGAGAATGGGGCCCTCAAGATGATATTAGTGGCTTTATAAGAAGAGGAAGGGAGAGTGACCTCTCTCTCTCTCTCTCTCTCTCTCTCTCTCTCTCTCTCTCCCTGCCATTGAGGAGCAAGGTGGCAGTCTGCAAGCCAGGAAGAGAGCCCTCACGAGGGATCTAATTGGCTGGCAACTTGATCTTGGATTTCCCAGCTTCCAGAACAGTGAGAAATAAAATCTATCATGTAACCCCCCACCCCAGCCTATGGTATTTTGTTACAGCAGCCCAAGCTAGCTAGTGCAGATGCTGATGGCTGAGTATCTGAGTCCAGAGATTGGGCTGGGATATTTAAAGCCCAGATGCTTCTGGGGTGCCTGGTTGGCTCACTCGTTAAGTGTCTGCCTTCGGCTCAGGTCATGTTCCCAGGGTCCTGGGATCGAGCCCTGCATCCGGCTCCCTGCTCCATGGGAAGCCTGCTTCTCCCTCTCCCACTCCCCCTGCTTGTGTTCCCTCTCTTGCTGTCAAATAAATAAAATCTTAGAAAAATAAATAAATAAATAAAGCCCAGATGCTCCTGGGAAGGAGTAGATAGCCACTGGATGGAGAAGTCTCTTTAAACCCAGTAATGAGGGGACTATGGAGAACAAGCTCATGCTCACCTCCGGGCCTTTGCACGTGCTATTCTTCCTGCCTGGAGCTCTTTTTCCCTATTCCACACTTCTATCACTGGCCGGCTCCTCCTTGCCCTGTGGTCTTGGCTCCAATGCCAGTTGTACCCGGAAGCCTTCTCTAACCCAGGGTCTGGGTTAGAGACCCTCTGCTGGTTCCCAAGGCCCCCTGATGTCTTATATGAATACGTTCTCCACATTAGACTGCAAATTTTCCTTTGCTATGTCTCCACTCGGCACCTCCCATGAGCACTCCAAGGGCGGAACTCCAAGCTCAGATCCTCAGGATGGGGACCCAACTTCAGCCAGGTTATACTTTCTTTTTTTGTTGTTGTTTTTTAGGATTTTATTTATTTGTCAGAAAGAGAGAGAGAGAGAGAGCATGCACAAGCAGGGGGAACGGCAGGCAGAGGGAGAAGCTGAGCAAGGAGCCTGATGTGGGACTTGATCCCAGGACCCTGGGGTCATGACCTGAGCTGAAGGCAGATGCTTAACAGACTGAGCCACGCAGGCATCCCCAGCCAGGTTATTTTCTTTAACCAGATCACACAGCTGGTGATTTTCCAAGCTGTGGCGTAAACCCACGCCTGTCTGGTCAAGTATGTGCTCTTTGTCTGTCTTTGTTCTAAGCATACATGCTCTGAAGCATTTTCTCTAACACTCACTCCTGTATCTTCATGAAGAATGAGTCTGTTCTCATCTCAAATGGAAGAACCAAGGCCCAGAGCTCACCCACATCCAGCCTGTCCTGACCCCAGCCCCGCTCACTTGGAGGGACTTTGCTTTGGCCCAGCAATACATCGGACACCTTGCAGGGAGCTCCCCGTGTGTGCTGCACCAAGACCCCCACCTACATGCTCTGGTTTACTGTGCCCAAACACAGGGGGAGAAAGCTGCTATCAGTCCCACCCATTTTCCAGGTAAGTAAACAGAGGCCCAGAGATGTGAGATCCCTTGTTTACTCTCACTCAGCTAGTAAGTGGCAGAGTAGGGATTTAAACCCACGTCCATTCTGCTTTTATCCACTGAGCCACAGAACTGCTTCGAAGCACTGAGTGGGAGTCAGGGGGGCTTTAGATTGGGGCTCCTCTGTGAGGAAGTGACACCTGACCTACAGCCAGAGTGGCCAGCTCCTGGACACCTGGGGATAGGCCAAGGGTGAGAAGTGCAGCATTTTGAAGAAGAGAAGGAGCATTTGGAGGGGCAGAGATCCGGGGAGGGGAGGAAGAAAGCCAGGCCGTGTCTCTCGGGCGAGGGGTGGGCAACGAACCACCGCTACTCCTGGGCGGTTGGCCTAGCCGGGCCCCGTTAGTGCTGGAGGGAACTCTAGCCAGGGGATGGACAGATCCAGGAGCCAGGAAGAGAAAAGGGGTACTGGGCTGCTGTGTCAGCAGAGGCTCCAGGGTGAGGTCCTCGGAGTGAAGGTGGCCTGTCAGCGACACGGAGCCGGGCTCTGCGACCGTGCCAGGCACCTGGGCCGCTTATGGCTGACTCCCTCTGGCAGACACATAGCTCTGCTGCCCCTCTGGCCTGCACGGGCCACTTGGGGGGGTGTCATTCAGGGAGAAGGGACTTGTTCCCAACGCCACAGCTCAGGGGGGAGGCCTGGGACCAGCTGCAGGGGTCTGGGCCAGGCCAAGGCTCCTTAGGTCCTCACTAGGCCCTGGGAGAGAGGCCTGCCCAGAGAAGAAGTAGAGATCCAGAGCTGAAGCCCCAGGCCCTCTCCTGCCCACCTTAGCTGCCCCCCCTCCCCGCCATACCCCTGCCACCCCTAGATCTTTGGACAGAGACTGAGCAATGTTCTCAGGGCAGAACAGAGGACAGGGCCAACCTGGTCCCTTTATGACTTGACACAGGCTTTACTACTCGTGGGTGGTGGTCAGACCCCATGGGCGGAGCCAGCGCCAAGGTCCCCATAGGGACCGCAGAAGGGGCAGTTGTCTGGTGTCTGTCTAAATTTCCCTCTGAGGCCCCTGAGGGGAGAGTGCAGGACAATGGGAAGCACATGAGCTTTGAAATTTAAAAAAAAAATCTGGGTTCAAATCCTGGGTGCCTCTTGTGTGACCCTGGGCAAGTCACATGAACTCTAAGTCCTCAGGTCCTCATTTGCAAAATGAGGGTGCACTGTGTGCCCCCAAGGCTAGTTAGAGATTAAAGGAGAAGATGCCGATGAGGAGGCCATCAGACATTAGCCTCCCTCCACCCATCTCACTGGCCAGCTGTGTGTCACCCACCATAAGACTCTCACCCCCTTGGGGCTTCACAGAGTTTGGGAGCTGAAGGGACTTCAAGTTTCGTGTAATGAGCCCATGTTTGCATGTAATGATAAACTAAGGCCCACGGTCAATGCCAAGCTGGAACTGTGGTCTCCAAGAGGCCACAGCTGTGTGGTCAGAATCCCAGCCAGGAGCTCATCCCTGGGTGCTGGCTCTTCTTCCCATTACCTGGCTGCGAGACCCTGCACAAGTCCCCTTTCCCCTCTGAGCCTCGGCTGCCTATCAGCATCATGAGGGGTCGGACCAGATGTTTTCTGAGGATCCTTCTTATTCTGTGTTTGCCAGCTCTGGGATTCCATGAGTCAGATCACTAACACTGCAGTGTTGGCCACCTCTGGAGTCACCAGGGTGACTCATCTAAGAAGTCAGATGGCTCAATCTCCTCTCTCCAGGCTGGGTCACATCTCCTGCCCTTGCCTGTGTTGCTCTCTCTGCCAGGAACACCCTTCCCACTCTGGCACATTCCTTCATTCATACCGTAAAATGTCGCCTCTGATATGAAGCTTTTCCTGCCTGCCAGTTCCTCATGTAAAACTAATCATCCCATCATGCTTCCCAGGCCCTGAGCACACTCCCAACACTAGACACATACCACTCTATTGCCCTGATTTATGTGTGTCGGTGGGGAGCTCCTTGAGGGCAGGGCTGGCTCTGATCCATTTCTGTGTCCATCATCGGGCCTGGTGCGCAGTGAGCAAAGTAAGAATCTATTGAATGAATGAATGAAAGCAAGTAAGTAAGTCACAGTCTAAGGCAAGTGGCAGCCAACAGGCCTTGCCCCTGGTTCTTGCCGAGAGCTCTTGCCGAGAGCCAGTCCCCAACCCAGCCCATGTACCCCAGTGAGCAGCCCAGACCCACCTGGCCACTGGAGTCACTAATGAGCATTGATTCTGATCGGTCCCATCCATCATGCCTCTGGAGCTCCTTTCCTTAAAGAACATTAGGGAGCAAATGTATCATTGGTGACTGGAGGTCCAATAAAGCAGGCACCTCGCGAAATTTAGTATTCAACTCGTAAAGCCCTTAAAAGCATTTTTCAATTATGAATGGCCTGGGGGGAGTCGTTCTTTCTTCGCCGGGGGATGAATAAAGGTGGAAAATAATAGCATATCAATATTGTTGCAACTTAGCAGGATTAATCTGGGAGAGTTAAAGTCGTTGCTTCTCCCTGCTGCCTGGGCGCTCAGGTGCACGGCGAAGGACTTGGCCAAGGTGATCCTCGCCAGGACCCCGTGGGCGGGACTGCCTCCTGGCGGATCAGCACCTCAAGTGCTATGTCCTCCTTTTCTCTCCCCGCCCCCACCCCCATGCCCTGGCCCCAGAGCACTCCCTGGCCCTGAGCCATTCTCCTTACCCACGTGAGGCCTCCAGGGCTGGCCTCCTCATAATGATCTCTAAGCTCCTACCATGCTGAGGGCCTAAAAGCCGTCTTTATCCTGATTGTGGTGATGGCTGCTCAAATCTACACGTTATAGAATTTCATAGAGCTCTACACACACACATACACACACAAACACACAAGATAGAAAGTGTTCATGTAAAAGCTGGGTGAAGAGTACAATTTTGTTTTATTTCTAGGACTTCCTATGCATTTTAAACTATTTCAAAATAAGAAATTATAATCAAAACACAAAAAATAAGTTAAAAATGTAAAAGGCGGTTCTCACAGGAACAAAGGAAATGGACCTCCATCAGCGGAAGGATAAAAAGGCAGGCAGCCGTAGGAAATAATGTTGCATTATCTGCGGAGGTAGTCAGAACAACACATGCCCTCCAAAGATGTCCGCCTCCTAATGCCCAGAACCTATGGAGAAGTTAGGTTACACGGCAGAGGGGAATTAAGGTTACAGATGGACTGAAGTTTGCTAATCAGCTGACCCCAAGGTAGGGAGATTATCCTGAATTATCCAGGTAGGCCCAATATACTCATAAAATCCTTTTAAGTGAGAGGGAGGCCTCAGAGTCAGAGAGAGATTTGAAGATGCTACCACTGGTTTTGAAGATTGAGGAAGTGGTCATTAACTAAGGAATGGGGGCAGCCTCTAGAAGTTTGAAAAGGCGAAGAAATAGAGTCTTCCCTAGAGCCTCCAGAAAGAACTCAGCCCTGATAACACTTTGATGTTAGCCCAGCGAGACCCATTTTGGACTTCCATCTTCAGAACTATAAAATAAATGTTTCACCTACTATTTGTGGTCATTTGTTATAGCAGCAGTAGGAAATGAATACATCTAGTAGATAAGATTTTTTAATTCAGTGTGCACACACCCTAAGATTCAACAGTTTCACTCCTAAAGAAAATCTTTGATCTGCATTAGGTTGTAGATGTGGTGTAGAGTCATCTACAAGAGTGCTCATTGTAACATTATTCAAAATAACCTAACTAGAAATGATCCAAATGTCCATCAATAGGAAATGGATAAATCCGATGTGGTATATTCCTACAATGGAATACAATACAACAGCGAAAATGAATGAATTACAGTTACACACAAACGCATGGAAGAATTCCACAAGAAATGATAAATGAAAGAAGCAAGTCACAGAGAAAGACATATAGTAGCATTCATTTATATAAAGCTCAAGAATAGACAAAGCTAAAAAATATATAGCTAAGGGTTGTCTTTTTAAAATTTTAATTCCAGTATAGTTAACACACAGTGTTATAGGGCGCCTGGGTGGCTCAGTCGGTTAAGCGACTGCCTTCGGCTCAGGTCATGATCCCGGAGTCCTGGGATCGAGTCCCACATCGGGCTCCCGGCTCCGCGGGGAGCCTGCCTCTCCCTCTGACCCTTTCCCCTCTCATGCTGTTTCTCTCTCTCTCAAATAAATAAATAAAATCTTTAAAAAAAAAACAAAAACATACAGTGTTATATTAGTTTCAAGTGTACAATATAGTAATTCAACTATTCCATTCACTCCTGGTGCTCATCACAACAAGTGTACTCCTTAGTCCCCCATCACCTATATCACCCATCCCTCCATTCACCACCCCCCCCCCCAGTAACCACCAGGTTGTTCTCTAAGGGCTGTCTTTTT
The DNA here is from genome assembly GCF_037043125.1 of Eumetopias jubatus. NCBI lineage: Eukaryota > Metazoa > Chordata > Mammalia > Carnivora > Otariidae > Eumetopias > Eumetopias jubatus. The sequence goes on along the minus strand of NW_028274810.1, from coordinate 88,549,860 downwards.
AAAAAGTAAGTGGAAGTATACTATATACGACATAAGTTCTACTATAAGGAGAAGAAAGAATGATTAATACAAAAATCAGTATGTTAGTCACCTCCTGGGAGAAAGATAAGAAAAGGTTGAGACCCATAAGGAGCCTCAAAGGTACAGCAATTTCTTGAGCTGGGTGGTATGGACACAGGCATCTGTTGTATTATATTATATTATAATTACTTAAATTATATGTATATATTTATATGCCCTTTTGAGTGGACGGTAGAGTCCACAATAAAATATTCTTTAAGTCCTTGCTTTTGAGCATTCATTTGATCCTTTGTCACTACACCATGAGCAAGGCAGAATAGGGGTCATTACCTTCATTCTGCAAGTGGGGACGTTATGGAACCTGGACTGGATCCACCGACGGAAGAACCGAGCGGCACCTGGAGATCTTGGAGGACAGGAGGTTTATTTAACCCCGGCGGGCTCAGAGGAGTGTGGTCTCCAAAGGCCTGAGCCCCGAGCACAAAGGGGGCAATCTGTACACTTCTACTTCCGCATACTGGGCACTTTCGGCACGTGCGCAAAGCGGGGCCCAGAAAAGAACCCAGATTGGTGCGCATGGGAAGCGGAGCAGGGAGAAGAACCCGGAAGAGCCCTGGGGCAAGGACTGGGACTCTCTTGCTGGCTCTGTCGGCCATTTTGGGACACAGATTTTCCTTATCAGAGAAACTGAAGCTCTGAGGGGTTAAGTGACTTACTCAAGCTCACTTGCCTACTTCCCAAGCTTCATCTCTATCCATTCACCCCATCTCCTGTGCCCTGGCTTGAGTTCAAGAAAGCAATGAGACAGCAGGAAGAGAAAACTTGAGTCTCTTCCTCATTTTTGAATTTCACAAAAAAGGGAGTCAAAGCCTCAGGTCATGCACTAATTTTGGAGATTATGTAAGCAAACTCCCCTGTCCCTCAGATTATATAAAGATTTCTGAACTGGTGTAAGTATAAGCATGTAGATGTGCATAGCAGCATATGGGACTGGGGAGTCAGAAGTAGTGAACAGTGCTGTAGAGAGTATGGCTCCCTGAGAAAGGTGGACCCTATTCTATATTACCAGCTAGCTTCATACTGAAAAATCTATAAATCTCACTTCCAAGGAGAATCCAGGGAGGGAGCAAGACCCCCAAGTAAAACTGTCTGGGTGGTGTACAGGCTGCAAGGATCCTGGATACCTCCACCAAGCTTCCTGAAGCTGGTTTTGTGTAGGAGAAGGCATAAATAACCAAAATCTAATAAATAAATAAACAAAAATAAATAAATAAATAAATTTAAAAAATGGAAAAAAAAGAGGAGACAACACTATAGAGCTTACAGATATTAAGAAGATTTAAAAATGAATGAGGAGATATTGAATAAAGTTTTATAAGGACAAATTCGATAATTTAGTTGAACTGGACAATTCCTCCAACAACTTAACTAACATAAACTGATAGAAGAATGAGTAGAAAATCTGCACAGTCCTATATAGTTTAAAGAAAACATATCCATTAAAATAACCTCACGAAGAAAATTTTAGGCACAGATGGTTTCACTGATGAATTTTTCCAGACATATAAAGAAGAAATGATACCAATTTTACACAAACTGTTCCGAAGAATGTATTTTTAAATAACATTTTCTAACATACTTTTAAGGCCAGCAAAATCCTGATACCAAAAATTGCAGAAAATGAAAATTAAAGCCCAATCTATCTCATGATTAATTAAGCCCTCTCAGGCTCAAATGTTCATTTGTAAAGTGGAGATCACAATAGTTACTTTCCTTGGAGAAGTCTTGTAAGGATTAAATGAGATAGATGCAAAAAATCCTTATCAAATTACAGGGAGACCAAATCCATATGTATGGAGATTTTTTTTTAAAGATTTATTTATTTATCTTAAAGAGAGAGCGTGTGTGCATGAGAGAAAGAGTGTGGGGGGAGGGGCAGAGGGAGAGAATCTTCAAGCAGACTCCCCGCTGAGTAGGGAGCCCAACTCAGGACTTGATCCCAGGACCCTGAAATCATGGCCTGGGCTGAAACCAAGAGCCAGACGCCCAACCAACTGAGCCACCCAGATGTCCCTGTATGGAGGTTTTTTCTTCCCAAAAATGAGAAGTTTATTTTAACATTTAAAAATCCACTATTAGGGACACCTGGCTGGCTTAGTTGGTAGAGCATGCAACTCTCGATCTTGGAGTTGTAGGTTCGAGCCCCACAGTGGATGTAGAGATTACTTAAAAAATAAAATCTTTTTTAAAAAATCCATTATGATATTCAAGAAACAAGTGTTGGTGAGGATGTGGAGAAAAAGGAACTCTTGTGCACTGTTGGTGGGAATGCAAATGGGTGCAGTTATTGTGGAAAACAGTATGGAAGTTCCTCGAAAAATTAAAAATTATAATCCGGTAATCACACTTCTGGGTATTTATCCAAAGAATAAAAAAAAAACTATTTGAGAGGACATATGCATCCCTATGTTTATTGCAGCATTATTTACAACAGCCAAATTATGGAAGCAGCCCAAGCGTCCATCAATGATGAATGGATAAGGAAAATGTGATGTGATGTGTGTGTGTGTGTGTGTGTGTGTGTGTGTGTGGGTGTGGGTGTGGGTGTAATGAAATATTATTCAATCATAAAAAGGAATGAAATCTTGTCATTTGCAACAACATCGATGGAACTAGAGAGTATAATGCTAAGTGAAATAAGTCAGAGAAAGACAAATATCATAGGATTTCATGCATTTGTGGAATTTAAGAAACAAAACAAATGAACAAAGGGGAAAAAAGGAGGGACAAACCAAGAAATAGATTCTTAACATAGAGAACAAACCAGTAGTTACCAGAAGGGAGGTGGGTGGGGGGATGGGTGAAATAGGTGATGGGGATTAAAGAGTATACTTATCATGATGAGCACTGCAGAGAGTAACGAGTAATGTAGAGAATTGTTGAATTGCTATATTATACACGTGAAACTAATATAACACTGTGTGTTAACTATATTGGAATTAAAATTAAAAACTTAATAATTTTTTTAAAAAACCAATTATTATAATTGACCATACTAATACAAAAAGGAAATAGATAAAAATCATACAATCTTCTCAATCAATGTAAAAATAATCATTTGATAAAACTCAACACATATTCATGATTTTTAAAACTCTTAGCAAATATATATTTAAAAAAATTTTCCTGCGACCCCTGGGTGGCTCAGTCAGTTAAGTGTCTGCCTTCAGCTCAGGTCATGGGAATCCCACATAAGTGAGGAGCTTGCTTCTCCCTCTGCCTGCCACTCCTCCTGCTTGTGCGTTCTCTCTCTCCCTCTCTCTGATAAACAAACAAATAAATAATAAATAAAATCTTTAAAATTTTTTCTTAACCTGATAAAAGGAATTTACATAAGAGCACAGCAAACAATACCTAATGGCATAATATTGAGAACCTTCCTTGGAGACTGTTAATGGGACAATTGTGTCTACTATTGTCACTTATTTTTTAAGGGGGGAGGGGCAGAGGGCGAGGGCAGGAAAGAATCCCAAGCAGGCTCCATGCCCAGTGGAGCCTGATGTGGGGCTCAACCCCTAGATCATAACCTGAACCAAAATCAAGAATTGGACACCCAACCAAGGGAGCCACTCAGGTGTCCCTACTATTGCCATTTCTATTCACCTTGTACTGGAGATCCTAGCCAGAGCAATAAGATAAGAAAAATAAATAAAAGGCATAAAGAATAAAAGAAGAAGCAGGAGACAACATGGTTGTGTCCATAGAAAATTTAAATTAATATATAAACAACTAAAATCATTCAGCCAATTTAGCAAACAATTATATTTCTATATATCCACAATAATAGTTAGAAAATTAAATATAAAAATAATATAATTTATAATAGAGTAAAAAAATCACATGACTAATAATAAATCTGAATGAGATGTATACAGGGATGCCTGGGTGGCTCAGTCGATTAAGCATCTGACTCTTGATTTCGGCTCAGGTCATGATCTCAGGATCATGGGATGGAGCCCCACTTTGGGCTCCATGCTCAGTGCTGAGTCCGCTTAAGATTCTCTCTCTCCCTTTCCCTCTTCCCCTCCCCCTGCTCATACATGCTCTCTCTCCCTCTCACTCTGACAAATAAATAAAACAAAATCTTTAAAAAAATAATAAAATAAAATGAGATGTATAAGATCTCTACACAGAAAACTACAAAACATTATCAAAAAAAATTAAAGATCTAAAATCAATGGAAGAATATACCATGTTCATGGACTAGAAGACTTTATATTGTAAAACTATCTCTTCTCCATAAATTGATCTGTATTTTCAGTGCAATCCAAATCCAAATCCAAGCCCAAATTGAAATCCCCAGCAGGCTTTTTTGGTGGAAGCTGCCAAGTTAATTACAAATGTTTTCATGAAAATGCAAAAGTTAAAAATACCCAGGATAATCTTGAAGAAGAACAAAGTTAAAGAACTTAAACCAGTGGATATCAAGACTTATTATAAAGCTAAAGTAATTAAGATAGTGTGGTATTAATGCAAGGAAAGACAAATATGTCATAGAAAATAAAGAAGATTCCATTTCTTACACAACTGAGTTTATGGAGTGAGGTTTATACTCACTGCATTGCCATAAGTGCCATAAGGGCACCTAGTAGGTGGGCCTTGAGAGTCAGGAATGCTTCCCTGATGAAATAGTGATAGACCTAAAATCTGAAGAAAAAAACAGAGCATGTGCAAAGACCCTGTGTGTGTAGGAACACTGGCCCATTAAGGAAGTTGAAAGAAAGCTCATGAGGCTGGAGTAGAGAGAGAGGAGTGGTGAAGATTAGAGCTGTGGCCAGAGAAGTCAAAGATCTGCATGGCCTCCGGGGCCACAGTAAGGACTATGACCTCATCTCCACTTTCTTCTGTGAGCCCTACAGGAATGGACACTGCTCTGTGTCTTGGTGGCAGTAGAAGGTGCTCAGGGGTACTTGATGGATATATGTGAGAGCAGAGCTGGGATAAGAGCCAGGGCCAGTGACTCCTTATCCAGGGTCCTTCTGTTCACCTTGGTGCCTCAAGGCTTCCAAGCCTTTACTCAAGTCCCCTCCCTCCTTCTCCCCTTAAATACAAAAAACAGAAAGATTCTTTGTATGTAAGACCTTATCAATACTGCGTGATCCTCTTGTTCTCCTCAAGAAAGTGGCCGCCAGAGGCCAGGGTCTGCATCTTGTATGTCTGTATCCCCGCTCCTGACATAAAGCCTGGAACCCGGGCAATAATTAGCAAACACTTGATGAAATGTTTTCTGACAGACCTGTGCTCAAAACCCAGCTCCACCTCTGACCTTCTTTGTGACTTTAGGCCATTTAATATGGCCTCAGAGGCTCAGTTGTTCATCTGTAAAATGGGGGTGGTAATAGCTACTTTCCTCCAAGGATTCTTGTGAGATTACATGAGATAATGTGTGAAAAGTACCTAACAGAATCGGACACCTCCTAAATGCTCAAGGAATGCTAGCTGCTATGATTGTCATTATTCTCTGAGTCTGAATTTTTTCATCTATAAATTGGCTAAATGAACACATCTGGGAATGGTATCAGTGGAGACATTCCCAATCTACCTTACATATTTTTGTAATGGTCAAAACTGTCCATCAGGCATATATTGCTTTTGCCACTTTTAATATGTGTAATTTTTACCTCCTGGGTTGTCATAAAGGTTAAACAAGACCATATTTAAAGCACCTAGCATAGTATCTGGTTTATGGGGATGATTCAATAAATGGTGGATTTGATTATTACCAACCACAAGCAGAATCCTTCATCCTAGAGTTTGCCTTCTCAGCATGCCAATTCTTGCCCTATCCCTCCAGCAGGTGACTTCGGAGACATTCAGGGGTTCCCTGGCTGAGAGAGAAAGCACAGGAGACCCTTCTCCCACTGTGACCTGTGCCACCTCCTCCCCTGATTTTTCCTGTAAAGCATTTACTCCTAGTGTCTTCAGCCTGCCTCTTGCCAGAATAAAGGGGACAACCAAAATTTGGTTGCTCCATCCAGGCTCCTGGCCATCAACCCAAAGGAAGTAGCTTCAGTCCTAATGCCACACACAAGCCATCCCTAATGTCAAAGAGAGACTCTTGTGTCTTTTTTTTTTTTTTAAGATTTTATTTATTTATTTGAGAGAAGAGAGAGAGCACGAGCTGGGGGAGGGTCAGAGGGAGAGGGAGAAGCAGGCTCCCCGCTGAGCAGGGAGCCCAAAGTGGGGCTCGATTTCAGGACCCTGGGATCATGACCTGACCCAAAGGCAGATGCTTAACCAACTGAGCCACCCAGGCGCCCCAAGATGCCTGTGTCTTTATGTGAGACAAGCCACATGGGTGTGGAGTTGAGCAGTCAGCACCTCTGGGTGACAGAGAGAGCCCAGGGGACCCAGAAGACCAAGGCCCTTGCATCCCAAGAAATAAGCTTGGTGGTTCCTGTGGACCCTAAGACAGAGAAGAAATGTCACTCTCTGTCAGCTTGTCCCTCCTTGAATCCCACCCAGGGCTAACCCCCTAGCAAGTGGAAACACTTCACAGGCTTGATGGGAGGAAGGGCCTCACTTTTCCACCCCCTCCCTGGACCAACCACCTCATCGCTCACCTTGACCAGTCTGTCTTCCTGGTGGCTTTCCCAGTTCTACCCTTAGTCCCTATATTAGTCAGGTGAAGTTAGGCAGTGCTGCAGTAACAAATATCCTCTGTGTCTCATTGGCTTGCAGGAACAGAGATGTATTTTTCGGCCACACCGCCAGTTCATTGCTGGTCAGATACGGCTCTCATCCATGTCATCTTCTCTTGTAACCTGGGCAGGTGAAGCCACCTCCTTCTAGAATATTACAAAGTTGTTTTGGAGACAGGAAATGAGACATTGCAAGTCATACAATGCCTTAAAGCTTCTGCCCAAAAGTGGCACGTGGCAATTCTACTCACATTTCAGTGCCCAAAGCAAGTCTTATGATCAAACCTGATGTCAGTGAGGTAGGAACCGTATGACCCTCCCATGGAAAGAAGTGAATAATTGAGAACAATAATGCAATCTACCCCCACCCCCCACATTGCACTAATCTATCTTCAGTTAAGCAGATAGAGTGAACTATAAAAGCATAAATCAAATCATCAGATTCCCCTGTTTTAAACCCTCCACCCTCATCCTTAGAATAAAATCCAAATGCCTGCCAGATCTGGCCCAGCCTCCCTCCTACCTTCCCCTCAATTCCTTTCCTACTTTCACTCTGGCCCCATCAACACTGGCTTCTAAATTTGCAAGCTCTTTCCCACCACAGGGCCTTTGCATGTGTTGTTCCCCAGGCCCAGGTCAATGCTTAAACCCAGCTCTTCCCAGGCTTGGCTTTTCCCATAAATAGGGCTCAGCTTAACTATCACAGTAGAGAAACCTCCTTGACCATCCCACTATTCTCTCCCATGTTGCCCCATTTATGTCCTTGCTAACATGTAGCACGCTGGAATTATTCTGTATATAACTGTATAATTGGAACATAAACTTCCCAGGAGTGCATGTGTCTGTCTTGCTCACCACAATACCTGTATCTCAGTAGGAGTTCAGCCAATAATAGCAGTGTGAATGAAAGAATCAGATGGCGACAAGAGGGGCTAGGCCTGGCCTGATAGCTCAGTGCATGGAAGCATCATGAGCCTGCCCTACTCATGCTCCCGTCCCCAGGATGGTACTGCATGGTAGACAAGGTAGAACCCAAGCCTCATCGATGCCTTGTCCTTGCCCATCCACTACAGTCTACCCAGAACCAGAAGGTGTATTATATGCCATCTAAAAATTAAGTCAGATGTGATCATTTATTGAGTAGCTACTCTGGACGGGGTGCTGTGGTCTGCATCCCACCCATTGTGTCTTGAATGTTCACTGTAAGCTTGAGAGGTAAGTATTATGATCCTTGATTTACAGATGAGGAAACTGAGACTCAGAGCAGTTGGCAGGTTTGCCTACCATGGCTGTGCAGCTCGCGGACGGAAGAACTGGGATTTGAACCCCAGACTGGTTCCAAGAAAGGCCTGGGCAGGACTTCTGTATTGTTTGATAGTTTTACAAGCAGGGACTCTCGTGACATCTGTAGTAGGCAGAATAATGGTCCCCGAAGATGCCCAGGTCATAATCACCCGAATCTCTGATGTGGAAAGGGACTTTGCCGGGATGATTAAGTGAAGGATTTGACATGCAAGAGCCTGCTGGATTATCCCTTGTGATTACTCTGGGCCCATCTGGATGAGGGAGGCAGGAGTGTCGGAGCTAGAGAGAGAGATCAGAAGTTGCCAGGTCGATGGCTTTAAATGCGGAGGAAGGAGGTCACAAGCCAAGGAATACGGGTGGCCTCCAGAAGGTGGAAAAGAACGAGGAAAAAGATTCTCCCCTACAGCCTCCAGAAGGAATGCAGCCAGGCCTACACCTTGATCCTAGCCCAGTGAAACCTCTGACCTACAGAACCGCAAGATAACAGAGTTGGGTTGTTTAAAGCCAGTAAGAGAGAGGCCATTGTCACAACAGCATGACAAGTTTCACAACCCCTCACTATTGGCCATATGTCCTGCCCCCTCAGTCTTCCCAGTTGAACTCTTGGTTCCCTGATGGCAAGAGCCCAGCAAGTGACAGTGGGGCATACAGCGGGCACTCAATAATGACTCAGAGGGTGTGTAGTTCAGTGTGGGTATTCACAGGATTAAGAAGTATTCACAGTGACTCCGAGAGGAGGGGCCTGGAGAGGACATGGGGTGCCACCAGACAGGTATGAGGAACAGGCAGGACACGCCCCTGCAGCACTGCAGGGAACCCAAATCCCTCCTAGAAGGATCCCCCACATCAGGCCAATCATTCCCATTGTACTCATGGCAACCCCGAGACTCAGAGAGAGGACCAAGGCCACTAGGCAGGCCGGTGGCCAAGATGGGATTAGAAATTCGATCACCTGACCCCTGGCAGTCTCGTGCCCAAGCCTCTGGCCAGCCCTGCCCCACCTTGGGTGATCAACATGTCGCTCATCCAGGGACCTGGGATGATAGATCCCCTGATGGGCTGGAGGCCAGGGGCCAAGTGCAGGCAGGCAGGAGGGGTGTGGAGATGAGCAAGGCATCCGCCCAGCCAAGAGCTCCTCACCCAGCAGAGAACAGATGCGACGGGGCATCAGAGACCTGGGTTCTAGTCCCAGCTCTGCTACCATGTGAACTTTGGCGAGCTCCTCTCCCTCCCTGAGCCTCAGTTTCCCCATCCAGGAATTTTACCTCTGAGGGCTCTTCTGGCTCTTGTGTGGTGGGATCTGCCATCAGGCCTGCCTCGCTCTCAGCCTCATGCCCCCCACCCAGCTGGGGTCCCATGGCTTCTTAGCAAGTTCACTGACTTCTCAGGCTCTGGCCTAGGACTAGGGGACTGCCGTGGCCCTGCCCCCAACCCAGGCTCAGCAACAGGTGCTTCCCACCCTGTCCTGACCTTTGCCCTGTTCCTCTCCCTTATCTACCACACAGTTGAGCTTCTAGCCTACCCCACTCTGGGGTCCTAACCCCAGAAAGAGGGGAACTCAGATTATGTGATATCAAAAGGCATCTGGCCCCAATGCCTGGGTCTCTCCTGCCCCCAGCTCCCCGTCACAGCCACCCTGGCCCTCCTCTTAAACATACTATGACCACTGCCTGCCTAGACCCCCCCAACCTTTGGTTCTTGTGCCCTGCAGACTGGACTGGACTTTTTCCTCAGGCCCCAGGAGCCTTGAAACTTCCCCGAACCCCAACATCCTGGTATCTTTCAACTACAGAAACTATGCAGCTCCCCAAACCTCCTGAATCCCAACCTGTAGGAAAGCCTACACAGGAGGGAATCCTAGTATGAAAACCAATGCACACAGAGGGTCAGCAATTGCCTAGAGGACACACAGCAAAAGCATGGAGACCCCATATGCAATGTCTTCACCTGGGACCCCTCCCCAGCACCCTAGCCCTGCCCAGCAACTCCCTCTGACAGCCTGAAGGACAGGGAGAACAGCCAGCTTGATGACTGATGTCCAAGACCACAGTGATGCTATTCTTTCCTCAAGTGAGCTCCGCCCACCCTGTGCCAGATTTAGCTATTTAATGCAGCTGGGCTGCTCCGTCCCTGCCTCTGAGATTAGCTCTGGAACTGGGCTTTGAATGCCTGCCCAGAGACACTCAGCTTAAAACACCGGGTACCAGAAAAAAAAATCGACCACATTTAATGGAGCCGTCAGCGGGCGGGTCTGGGCCGTCCATTATGCGGCCCTGCCCGCCCAGGGAGCCCAGCCACGTGGCCGCCTGACCACAGCATTAAGGCGACATTAGCCCACAGGCCAGGCTGGGGGAAGAGCCACCAGAGCCCAGGCCCAGGGCCTGCCTCTCCTGCTCCCCAAGGCCCAGGGCCCCAGGGATTCTTGGTGCCCCTCAACAGGAAGGAGGGAAGGAGGCCTTACTGGGTAAATCGACCCCTCCTGGTCTCAGGGTCCTGCTCCAGAACGAGCCCTGGGATGTCTCTCTGAGGCCTGAGACACCACAAGGACTGCCTGTCTGAGCTCTACTGCAGGGGCAGACAGTATCAGCGAGGCACCCCTGGGGACCCTTGTTCCCCAAACAGTGTCCTGGATAATGCCTGACATGCCACAATTTTTGCTGATTTCTTTTTGCTATTTAAAAATTACCCTCAGGGCGCCTGGGTGGTTCAGTCGGTTAAGGGTCTGCCTTCAGCTCGGGTCATGATCCCAGGGTCCTGAGATCAAGCCCCGCATCAGGGTCCCTGCTCAGCAGGGAGTCTGCTTCTCCCTCTCCCTCTACCCCTCCCCCCTACTTGTGCTGTCTCTCTCTCGCTCTCAAATAAATATAACCTGTTTTAAAAAATTACCCTCCTTAACATCCAAGTTGTTCTAGAATGCGGTTTCCCAAAATGTGTTCCAGGAAACATCAGTCTCTCAAGATCCTTCATAGAAAACAAAAGTGGGGGGGGGGGGCGCGGGGGTTGTTTCACTAGTCAAGGAAGCTTGGGAAGCCCTGCAAATGCCAGATGCCTCTTGGACAGTTACAAGGCTAATAAATGCTCTGAGAAGTTCTGTAATAGAGTTTGATTTTATTTCATTCATTTCCCAGACTTCTCTGATTACAGAACCCTTCCTTTACTTTAAAAGAACATCAGTATACGGAGGGCCTAGTGTTGCAGGGAACGCCCTTTGGGAAATGACACTTTAGGGATCTGAGTCCCTCTCCTTCCTAAGCCCCAACTATGGTCAGAGGCTCCAATTATGTGGCTGGTCAAAGCCTATGAAAGAGATTAAGGGGGACTCTGGTCTTCAATTACAGGTGAATCTAAGGGCCTGACTCACAGCCCATCCAGAATCAAGGGAGGGAACATAGACATTTCAGTGGAACGAGGGCCAATATCACACGTAAGAAGTACATCCCCTCCTTACCCCTACTCTGCTGGAGCAGGGATGTAGCCATGGAAAGAGGGTCTCTCCCCATTGTCAGAGCTACTTTTCAGAAGCATAGCCTCTTAAACCTGTGCTCCCTGGAAACTGCTTCTATAGATTCGTGGGCCCCCCCAGCGTCCTGGCAGAAGCCCCAAGCCAGACAACAGGAGACGCGGATTCCACTCCTGCTTTTCCAGATGGCATGCTGTATGGCCCAGGGAAGGCCTCTGACCTCTCCATGCTGGTGGCTGCAGGTCTGGGACCCCTCTGCATGGACACACATCCTCTCCTACACGCCCAGGAGTGCTGGGCTATTTGTATAAGATGCTCTGAGATCCCGCCAGCCAAAGCTTATCAAATACCTTCTCTGTGCCAACCCTGTACAAGGTACTAGAGCCTCAGTTTACCCCCATTCCTCAAAGCCATAATTATCTTACTGCAGGCCTGTCTGGACCACCAGTTGCTATGGTAGTCAATGAAGAAAAGCAATTTGGTAAACACAGATCTCCCAGATGTGTGAGAAAAAGCAAATGGAACATCAAAGCCCCTTTTATGGGAACTTTCCAGGGCCACAGAACTCACGCAGTGTGAAACTGAATTTTCCAAACATGGCCACCATGACGATTTCCATACCACATGTTCTTCTAACACGGTGACAACGACCCTGTATGTTCCCTCCCTTGGTCAGGCTGGGCCTGAGGTGATAGTGGAAGTGGCACTATGTGACTTGGGACACTAGGTCATGAAGGGCAACACAGTTGTCATTGGCCCCCTTGAGATGCTCCCCCTTGGAGCCCAGGCACCATGTTCTGAGGAAGCCCAGGGCACACAGAGCACATGGAGGTCATCCAGCCCACAGGCCGACCGGCTGAGATCCTAAAGCAACCCTGCCTCAGCGAAGGCCTGACACTGAGAAAGCTCTCAGGACTCTTGCCCCAGCCACACTCTGCCCACAGCCACAGAGGACACCTGAGCAAGAACCACCTAGACGAGCCCAGTCAACTCTCAGAACAGAGAGATCATCAAAAAATGTCATTGCTTTAAGTCAATGAGTTTGGGGTGATATTTCACGCAGAAATAGACAACCCGAACATGTGGCAATAGCTTCCTTCGGACCACCCTTGCAGAGGGGAGGAGGGTCTGCCACAGAGTGTCCTTCCCTCTCTTCTGTCCTCTGCTGACCCAGGCCCCTGTCACGTGATGGCAATCCACACCAACCAGCTCAGACAGTACAAAGTCCATGCCCCCTGAGCATCTACCCCATGCCAACGTCTGACATGCATTCCTGTGATCTCGGAACATTCCACCCAGTGAGAGATCTTGAGCCTTATTTTACAGATTAAGAAACAGATGTTCAGAGAGGTTGAGCGACTTGTCCAAGGCTGCACAGCCAGTGTGCGGAGGACTGGGATTTGGGGCAGATCTAAGTGTCATCCCCTCCTTAGGCCACCTCCTCTCTCTCTCCTGGGGTGGGCTGAGGAAGGGAGCAGAGTGGCCCATGGAGAGCACCTAGGCCTAGGTCCCATCCTGACTCTGCCTCTCATTAGCTGTGCTTCTTGGGGCAGTTTTCCGTACCTCTCTGAGCCACAGATTCCTCATGTGTGGAACGGGATGCAGACACAGCATCATTATGAATGGGGGGAGAGCAGGCAGGCACTGGGCGCAGCAGAGAGGGTCTGCTGGGGTCTGCTGGGGTCTGCTGAGTCCCGCCTCGGGCTCCCTGCTCTGTGGGGAGCCTGCTTCTCCCTCTCCCTCTGCCTGCCGTTCCCCCTGCTTGTGCGCGCGCTCTCTCTCTTTCTCTCTCTTTCTCTGTCAAATAAATTAATAAAATCTTAAAAAAATAATAAAAAATAAAAGAAGGAAGTCCAGTGACCAATGCCAGCTGACAGCTTGTTCATGGCCTGGCCAGTGGTTTGGCCTCCAGACAAGATCAGGGACCTTGGGGTAGTGAACTCAGCCTCAGCATGGGATTAGTCCCCTGGCCAGACTGTCCCCACCCTCTCAGGATCGAGCCCTCTCTGGAGGCAGGCACAGGAACCTCCACCAGACAGAAGTGCGCAGCCTGGCCGAGCGGCCTCTGCTGAGGGCACTCCCCTCCCTGCCCCAGATTAATTCGCTTTAACAAACATTTACCACCAGACTGTGCTCTTCTAGTTGCCCCTCCAAGTTCAGTGTCTGTCCACCGTGTTCTGGGCCCATGAGGCTGACCAGCATGGGCGACATTAACACACCCTTGAGCCCTGTGGCTTCTCCCTGGGTCTGGCCTGCAGGAGCCGGAACGGGGGGCAGGAAGATCACAGGCAGGTTCACGGCATTCCAGGCTGATAAAGCTGGAAGTGTGCTTGAGAGCTTGTATCCACCGCCTCAAACGAGGCCCCTGGCACCCAGAGAGGGAAGGTGACCTGCCCAAGCTCACACGGAGAGTAGGTGGCTAAGTCTCAGTCAAGTTTACATTTGTGGGCAGGCAGGGTGGAGACGTGGCAAGAAAGAGGCCGCCCTGGCCCCCGGGGGGCTCAAGTTCTGGGGGAGGGGCATGTGCTGAAGGGCACATGCTCCCCTTATTCCAGGTTCCCTCAGCATTTAACGCCCCCACCCCTGGGCCCTCCCTTTGAGCTACTCCTTAACAAGGACGCAGACCAAACACCCACCCCCATCCCAACCCCAGAGTGACATTCCGGGGCAAACCTCAGCCATCAGGTAGGGCAACAGTGTTTGGAGTCTAGACTCCAGAGTCAGTCAGTCTAGTTCAGTTCCAGACTCTACCACAGGCTAGCTGCCTGTGAGCTTGGGCAAAGCCACCAGTCTCCCTCCATTTCCTCCTCTGTAAAGGGGGGAGAATAAGAGTATCTGCCTCATGGGGCCGTGTGGAGAGTAAATGAGAGAATACTTGAAGAAAATCCGAAGTAGTATCTGGCCCTCAACAAACATCAGTCATTCCCGCCCCAGATGACCCACCCCTACCCCCAGGTCACAGCCAAGTGGGCATTTCCAAACTGGAGAGGCTTTGGTGTTTGTCTTGGTCTGTTCAGCTGCTATAACAAAATACCACAGACTGGGTGTCTTATACCAGAAATTTATTTCCCACATTTCTGGAGGCTGCAAGTCCAAGATCAAGGTGCTTAAATGATTGCGTTCTGGAGAGGGCCCTCTTCCTGGTTCCCAGCTGGAGCCTTCCCTCCGTGTGCTCACATGGTGGCAGGGACTAGGGTCTCTCGGGGGCCTCTTTGATAAGGGCACTAATCCCATGCGTCAGAGCTCCCCCCTCATACTTCAGCACCTCCCCAAGCCTCCCCTACTGATATGATCATCTTTGGGGACAGGGTTTCAACACGCGAATTTGGGGGGTGACATTCAGTCCACAGCATGGCCCATCCAGCCCAACCTGCCAGAACACAGAAGAAGAAATAGCCCCTCTCCTGGGCCCCTCACAGCTCCCAGCCTAACCTGTGCATTTGAGTTGGGGGGAGGGTGCAGGTGCAGGAGGGAGGGATCTGCTTCCTACTCCCCTCCCCTGCCTCTTGGCTGGAGCCACCTCCTGAGCCAGCCTTAGCACCTTCTAGAAACCCCCACAGCCTAGAGTTCAGGGCTTGGGCCAGATCCCTCCCCACTTCTATCTGCTTCCCATGCCAAGAGGCCCACCAGCTCTCCACATGTCTGGGGCCCCGTACATCCATGCATCTACCCAGCACTCACTTAGTGAGCTCCTACGGCATGCAGGCCTGCACTGGCCCTGAGGGGGCCTCGGAGACCAGAGCACGGGTAGGGGCACGGACAAGAAAACAGACACTGTTCACCCCAGGAACAGTGCTAGAATGTGGTCCTGTGGGGTGCTGAGGAAACACCTGATTCCCTTTAGAGGGGTGGGGGGCTTGGGGGCAATCAGGAAGGAGAATCAGACTTCCCTGGCAGAGGTGATGGTTGTGCAAAGACATAAAAGATGACTTGGAGGGGCGCCTGGGAGGCTCAGTCAGTTAAACATCTGCCTTCGGCTCAGGTTATGATCTCAGGGTCCTGGGATCGAGCCCCACTTCGGGTTCCCTGCTCTGCGGGGAGTCTGCTTCTCCCTCTCCCTCCATCCCTTCCCCTACTCATGCTTGCATGCCCTCTGTCTCTCTCTCTCTCAAATAAATAAAATCTTCTTAAAAAGTGTCTATTTTGGGGCGCATGGGTGGCTTAGTCAGTTAAGTGGCTGCCCTCAGCTCAGGTCGTGATCTCGGGATCCTGGGATCAAGCCCCGCATCAGGCTCCCTGCTCAGCGGGAAGTTTGCTTCTCCCTCAGCCCCTCCTCCAACTCGAGCTCACGCTCCCGCTCCCTCTCTCAAATGAATAAATAAAATCTTTAAAACAAAAACAAAAACAAAAACATGACTTGGAGTGAACCTGAGTCTTTTGTTCTTTTAGTCAACAAATACTAATTGAGCACACAGTATGAGCCAAGCCCTGCTCTAGGCGCTGTGGAAACTGCAGTGAGCAGACTGAATGAGGTTCCCGGGCTGACATCCTAGTGAGGGGGGACCTACGACAAACCTGCGAGTGATAAAGTGCCCGTGTTGCTGAGCACGGGGGAGGAAGGTGAAGCAGGGCGAGGATGGGCAGGGACTGCTTAGCAAAGGGTCTGGGGCAGAGACCAGGAAGAGGGAGTCATGGGGTGTCCACCCAGGCAAGGGTGCCCCAGGCAGAGGGAAGGGCCAGGGTCAGGGCCTGGAGGGAGAAGAGCACAGCCCATGCGGCACTGCCGGATTTGGTGTAGCTGGAGATCAGGGTGCATGTGAGAGTGAGGCCGGAGACCGAGAGGAAGGTGGTGAAGGGCTTTGTAAGGCAAAAAGAGGACCGTGGGTTTTCTCCTGGGACAGTGGGAAGCTACAAAAGGGTTGAGCAAGCACACACGCTTGGCTTGTTAATGCCAAACAGCACCCCAGACCTTCAGCCCCCCTCGCAGGGGGCCATTCTTGCCTATCCATCCCCCGAGTCTTCACCACAATTCCCGCCTGAGCCCCAACCTCCACCTCGGAGACCATGCCTCCCCGCCTCACCCCCCTGGCCATGGCCAAACAGCTCTGAGAACCACGCAGGACAGAGCCAGGCTCCAGCCCTGGCCAAGGTCAGTGTCTCCAGCCGAGAAACCGACACACACACCCAGAGGTCCGAGGCCAGGATCCCCCCGTCCCAGTGGTCAGAGGAGTTCTGACAAACACTGGGAGTCAGGAGCCCAGAGTCCTATTGTGGCCCTGCCACTGAGTCACTGCGTGGCTCTGGGGAAACCCTTTCCCCTCTCTGGGCCTCAGTTTCCCCTCAGGACGCCACCAGCTCTCCAGTGCTACAACCCACCTTGCCCATCCATCTCAGGGGCAGACTTGCTTCTGCGTTTGACCTTTTGACCTCTCCAACACCAGCGTTCCAGTGCCCCCACCCAGAGCCTCCAGAAGCCTCTGCCCACCCCGGGGAGGCCTGAGGCCTCTTTTAGAGAGCCACACTCCGGAGGCCAGCGTCTCCCTAAGGCTCCCAGACCCCAACTCTTCCCACACTCCCCACGGCCCAGCGTGCCTCTCCTGCTCTTTGTCATCGGCTCCAAATACTAGGAGGGGAAAAGCACTAATTCCACTGGAGACTCGACCCCACACTCATTTATTTCAGACATGACCTTTGATTTCTCGGGTAGAGTGTAAATTACATGTCGCCAGCATAAAATATTAAATCCAATTTATACTTAATTATTGATGCTATTATGTATTCTATAGTAATGGCATCAGAATCTCAGCCCCCGTCCGTGCCCAGTAAATAGCTTTTTTGCATTAGAGGCTCCTTGAGGTAAGAAATCTTGCTCCATTCCTTCTTAACCGTATGATTGATGATTATGGGGAAGTTCGTAAATAGTCTTCCAGAAATATTTCTCTGGTCGCCCGTAGCTCCGAAGGAAGGTGGGGGCCGTGCTAATTATCAGGGCGGCCAGGCGGATGCAGCCCTCCCCGCCACCATTTAGAGCTGGTGGGTTGAGGGTTGGCGAGATGGGGATGGTTTAAGCGAAGCTCTGCTGAGTGGTTTAAGAGAGCGCAGAGGACGGCCACAGTGGTTTTCTGAAGGCTTGAAGTCACATGTAATCTTCACATGGACACTGGGGTTTTGTTTTTTATTGAAACATTAATAATTCCGGTTTCTTGTAAAATATTCATGGTTCCTGTTGCTGCATTCAAACCCACTCTTGGCCACTGCTTTTAATTTCCAACTCAGCCCACGCAGGCCTCTGCCGTCGACCACCCATTGCTCCCGGGCAATTTATTAAGTGGAGGTAACAGTGGCCATCGGGTGGTCAGAAAAATCGAGCTCAGGGTTTCTCTGCAGCAACTGGTTGCAAGCCAGAAAGGCCCCGCAGCGGGCAGGGCTGCCGCTGGGCGGGCAGGGCTGCCGCCGGGCAGGCAGGGCGAGCACGGTGGGACACAGCATCCTCCCGGCTAAGTGGACACTAGAGACACTGGCAGAGCTGGGCCCGCAGAGCAGGGCAGACCTGCAGGGGAAAACAGAAGCAGGCTGGAGGAGGCGAAGGGGGATGACAAGGGAGAGAAGAGGCGCCCGGGGAGGGAATGGGGACAGGACACGGGACAGCAGAGCAGGAAAGAGCGCAGGCTCCCAGGACAGGAAACCAGGGTTCGAGCCCCGTCTCTGTCTCCAGCGAGCCATGCAACCTTAGCGAGTGGCTTCACCTCCCTGAGCCTCGGTCTCCGTCTCTGGATATGGGGCCCCGAGGCCAGGCAGGTGCTGAGTGCCTGGCACATCGCCCCTTCTCGAAAGATGGCAGCCACGACGGCGACTGCGGGGGTCTGGCCAGTGTCACGTGTAAGGCCTGTGGGCAGCCGAGCTTGGGGAGATCTTAGGAGACCTAGAAGTCCAGCCCTTCTCTGAACAGATGTGGGGCAAGGCCCAAGGAGGGAAGGGAACCTGCTCGCCGTGCTACAGTCACTCCCTGTGAGGCCCATTCAGTGCGGTCCAAACCCGAGCTCTGAAGTTCGGATTCTTTAAAAATCAACGTTCTGGGGATCACAACTGCCCGAGTTCATCCACAGAGCCCTGCCCCATCACCACCCCTACACCACCCCGAAGAGCCATGATTAAAAGGTTTGACTGTCGGCACAGCTGGGGTCCCCCTGTCCCTCCGCCCAACTCCCATCAGGGTCTGTCCATCGGGATAGATGTAATTCTGTTCAGGAACACTCCCACATTTCCCTGGGGCTCCAGCTATTAGCACGACCCGCCAGAGGCCAAACAGAATCCCAGAATGTCGGCCATAGAAGCGGCTCAGCAATCAGTGTCCTCTGCCCTATGACCTCAATGGCGAGGAGACAGGGGCTCAGAGAGGTGAAGTGACTTGCCCAGCATTGCTCAGACACAAAGAGAACACCAACCCCCCAACCCCTTAGCCTGCGGGTCTCCATGTTGACTCTGACTGCGGGGTGGGATGGGGAGAATTAGCCTCAAGCCTTTAAGCATGAGTGACCGTAATGCCGAACACACCTGGGTGGTAGAGCCCTCATGTGCTCCAGCCAGAGGTGGCCCACACCTGTAGCTGTTTCCTGAGCTAGATCCAGCTCCCCGTGTATCTGCCCGTAATCAGAAGTGTGTCCATCCACAGCTGGGCACGCTCGGATCCAAAAGGCCAGATGGTCCATGCCCAAATCCAATAAGCAAAACCCTTGCAACCCCAATCTCAAATGTCAGCGCAGAGGCGCCGGCAAGTACCAGTGTCCCCGGGGGGGCAGGGCCTCCTTGGGATTCCAGGAGACAGGCAGGAACCCGACCAGCCCACCTGCCCCAGAGGGATGGCAGAGGGACGGCCACCCGTGCCAGCCACAAAGCAGGAGAGGGGACATGAAGTGTCTGAAGCACAGCTCCCCCAGTATTCCTGTTGGCCCTGGACAGAATTTTCTCCCCTTAACCCTAAATACAAATATAACTCGTTATTAGTAATACAGGCACCCCTCGGAGATATTGCAGGTTCGGTTCCAGACCATGGCAATAAAACAAGTATCACAATAAAGCACATCAAACGAATTTTTTGGATTCCCGATGCATACAAAAGTTATGTTTACACTGTACTGTGATCTACTAAGTGTGCAACGGCAATATGTCTAAAAAAATGTACATAGCTTAATTAAAAATACTTTATTGCTAAAAGATGCTAATCATCACCTGAGCTTTCAGCAAGTTGTAACCTTTTTCCTAGTGGAGGGTCTTGCCTTGATGTTGATGGCTGCTGACTGATCAGGATGGTGGGTGCTGCAGGTTGGGGTGGCTGGGGCAATTTCTTTTGTTTTTTAAGATTTTATTTATTTGTTTGAGAGAGAGAGAAAGAGAGCACGAGCGGGGGGGCGGGGAGCAGAGGCAGAGGGAGAAGCAGACTCCCCGCTGAGCAGGGAGCCCACCACAGGGCTCGATCCCAGGACCCTGAGATCATGACCTGGGCCGAAGGCAGACACTTCACTGACTGAGCACTCAGGCGCCCCTGGGGCAATTTCTTAAAATGAGACAACAATCAAATTTGCCTCATTGATGGGCTGACTCTTCCTTTCCCCAGCGATTCCTCTGGAACATGCGATGCTGTTTGATAGCATGTTACCCGCAAGAGAACTTCTTTCAGACTGGAATCAATCCTCTCAAACCTGCCCCTAATTTATCAACTCAGTTTCTATACTATTCGAAATCCTTTGTTGTTATTTCAACAATCTTCACAGCGTCTTCACCAGGAGTAGATTCCGTCTCAAGAAACCACTGACCACTGATCACCAGAGCAAATAAAATGATAATGAAAAACTTGGAAATACTGTGAGAATTAACAAAATGTGACACAGGGACGTGAGCAAATGCTTCTGGAAAAAATGGTGCCAACAGCCTTGCTCTACGCAGGGTTACCACTGACCTTCAATCTGTAAAAACAAAACAAAATGAAACAAAACAAAACAAAAAACACCATAGAACCTGCAAGTGCAATAAAGCCAGCACAATAAAATGAGGTGTGCCTGTGTGAAAGCTTGGAAAATAAAGGAACACAAACCCCACTACAACTCCTCTACCAGAGAGAAGCTGTAACAAATGGAAATACACTTCTATTATTTTTCCATCCAGTAAGCTTCAACTCTCCTTTAGGTTTCGTTCCTTCACATGAACAGAAAGAGTAACAGATCATACCCTCCCATCCTGTGCACCTTACTGGCCCTGCACCACGGACTTTTCAAACTGAAGCACACTGCAAATGATGATAAAGGCCGGTCTCCTTCTTTGTGCCTCAGTTTCCCCTCTGGGCCAGGGTAACCTCCATGTACCCTCCATCGCCACAGGAGGACAGTGGCTTCCACACTCGGAGGGGACCTGGATGAGCTCCTGAGTTTCTGATGCTCCTAGGCTAAACTCCGGAGTGCTGGAGGCCTGCTGTGGAGTCAGCCAGCAGGCCGAGGAAGCCGATGTGGATCTGCTGGCAGGCGGGCCTGCTGGGATCTCACAGGATGACTTGAAACCCGGAGTCCAAGCTGCAGCCCAGGGTAGTTTAGGGGTCCGGGAAGAGGCTCTAGCAGATCTGAGATCTGCTACTTCAGGTTTTGCGGGTCACCTTCAGCTAGTTGTTGTCCCTCTCCGGGCTTCAGGTACCTGCACCCCTCCACCCTCACCCAGGGTACTTATTAAAAATATGAATTCCTGGCCCCCACGTGGGACATGCTGATTCTGTACATCTACAAAGAAACAGCCCCAACTTCCTAGCCCTAGGGTTTGCTTTGATCAGAGGGAAGGGACCTTATCTAAAAATTTGATCCAAGATTAAAGAAAAGGTATAATTTCATATACTACCATATATGGATGAAGACCAGGAGCCAGTGGCTCTGTACAGAGGTGGCCCAGGCCCTACCTGCTCTGCATGGGAGGGGAACCGAAGGTGGGGCCCACTGGCTAGCAGCTGGAGATGAGGGGGGAGAGAAGCAGGAGAAACACAGTTTCTTTGGGGATCAAAGGAAGAGTATCGCAAGCAAGACATCTCGGCTGGTAGGGTGTGGCCAAGACATTTCTAGAAACATGGTATCTGACATTGCTTTTGAAACTGGTCCCTGCTCTGTGCTGCAATGGTCCCTGCTGCCCCCCGACCTTCAGGAAATGCCTGCCGTACACAGCAATCTTGGGCTGGAGCAGCTTCATGAGGACGAAGGTGGAGGATCCAGAGCGGGGCAGAGAGGGTCAGGAGCAGGTAGTAGCAGGGATGTCTAAGGCCACAGAGCAGAGAGAGGCAGGATGGGTGAAATCAAATGGCCTTTTCCCTAAATGCACCAAAAATAGAGGGGTGGAGGGGAAGATTTGGTGTACCAGTTAAGACTGGATTTGAACGCACATTGAGAAACCCAGTGACCATGCCTTAACTAAAGGAAAGGCAGAGTGGGTGTGGTAGTTCTGCGACGTCCTTAATACCTCCAGATCCTTCTTTCCGCTCCATTATCCTCCACACGTGGCTTCCATGCTCATCTTCCTGTTCCAAAACAGCTGTTGATGCTCCAGCCATCAGGTCTGCAATTCTAGATGTGAAGAAGGAAGGAGGGGAAGGGTAAAAATGGCATGTGCCCACTGTCTGATCCCTCTTTAAGAGCCTTTCCCGAAGTCCCACCCAACAACTCCCACTGGCCACAGACTTAGTGACATGGTCACACCTAGCTACAAGACAGAGTGAAAATGTGACCTTCTAATGACACAGGGATACCCTGAGCAAAACTGGGGTTCTGTTACTAACGAAGGAATAGGTAACCAGCAGTCTCTGGCACAAATGGGTTTCACTTAGAGTAAGCAAAAACCTGCCTCCCTCTGACTTCTACCTGAAGGCCCCGGTTCTGCTCTTTTTAACAACGTCTGTAACTCTAAAGCCTGTCTTCTACATGACAGCCTTCCTCTGAACCTTCTCTTTTCCAGGTTAGCAACCCACGGGTCTTTCGACCACATCTCAGGACATGAGCCAAGCTAAGCTCTAAAGACTTCATTTTACTCCCACACAGATTCCTCGTGTACCTGCTACGTGCCCTCCACACACCCCTACATTCAAAACAGACGCTTGAGCTCACAGTCGGGCCGGACATGGAACCAACCCTCACCAGGGGCTGAGTCAGAACACAAGAAGGACCCTGAGCAGGCAGAGCCGAGGCCTCCCCGGAGGAGTAATCTTTCAACTGAGTCCGGACGGAGGAGGAGGAGTTGGCTAGGAAACACCCGAGGGGACCAGTATTGCAGGTGCAAAGAACAACAGGATGAAGGCCCAGAGTCACCAGAAGTGAGAAGAAGAAAGGAGCATAAGGAGGTAACACAAACCGGGCTATGGCGGGAGCCTCGGGACCCAGGAAGGAAGGGCTCCCGGTGAGGCGGACCCCCCCGGCACAACGTTTGGGAGGTTGTTGGGTCATGCTCCACCTGCTCGTGCTAACACGTCGCCTGCTCGTCAGAGCACGAGGAAAATCAAGTTAGTAGGACAAGGCTTTTGTCCCCAGCAGTCATCACTTCCGGCTGCCGTTCTCGGGTCTGTTCGAGAACATTACAGCAGCACAAGGCAGGCCTCATGGTTGGTCAGTGATTTCCCAGAATCCGCCTACTTCCCTTTTTTGAAAATGATACAGAGGCCCCCACCCCTCCTCCTCCCCGCCCCCACCAGCCTTCTAATGCCTCCCTGCTTATCCTTTCTCAGGGGTGACAACAGCTGCTGTGGGGTCACTTTGGAGGTTCTTCTGGGGCCAGAGGATCTGTATGCATGTAAAGCACCCTAGTATTGTCCTGTGGTGTCCTCACTTATCTTGGGCTGCCATTTCTTTTTAACCATATTGGGTCTCTAAGTTGCCAAGAAGCCATGTAGAGAAAACCAGTGTGGTTTAGGTTAAGCCCCAGCAAGCCAAACTACTTCCTTCTTCCTCCAAATATCCTGCTAACACCTCAGCCCAGAGCAGGCCTGAAGAAAGTTCTCTCTGCAGCCTCCCGCGGCACCAGCCCCACAAGCTCACCAGAGCCCACCCCCTCTCCCACCAGGACCCTGTCTCACCTGACACTGGGCCCTGGGCTCTTCCTGTGGGAAAGAGGAGAGAGACTGGAGGGGGAAGGGGAGGAGTAGAGACATCTCCTTGGAAAGACTGCAAGAAACCATCAGCAGAACATGCTGGAACACAGACCAAGGAGACCAGGGAGAGAATATACACCGACCCCCACAGACAGTGGAGGCCCCAGTCATTTCCATCGTGGAAGGCTAATCATGTCTAAAAGTAGAGAAAGATGCCAACACAAAGTTGCGAATGTCAAGGTCTATTTAAAATATTTACATATAGCAAATTTAACACCCTGAGAATTATACTGTAATTTGCGATATTCCCAAGATTGCTCCCAGATTTGTTTTAATGCATATTAATTTGTAGCATACTTCGGCAGTGAGGTACACAAATGGGACACGGGTTCTTCTCTCAGCCCAGTCAAGGGCCCTGTCGTGGTGGGTGTATAACCTTATTTGAGAAGAATGTCAAAATGTACTTGAGACACTTTATTAATGGGAGGTTCTTTCCAAATATCTTAAAGTAAGACTACCCACTAGAGCAATGGTTCTTAACCAGGAGTGATTTTGCACCCCCCCCAACCCTGAGGACATTTGGCAACATCTGGAAACTTTTTTTTTTTTTTTGCGGGTGGGGAGGGGCAGAGGGAGAGAGAGAGGATCTTAAGCAGGCTCTATGGCCAGCACAGAACCCGACATGGGACTCGATCTCCCAACCCTGAGATCCTGACCTGAGCCAAAATTGAGAATTGGATGCTTAACTAACTGAGCTACCCAGGTGCCCCCAGACACATGTTTGATGGTCATGACTATGGGGTAGAGACCCAGGGATGCTGCTACTGACATCAGGTGGGTAGAGACCAGGGATGCTGCTAAACATTCCTTACGATGCACAGGGTGGGCCCCACAACAGAGAATTGCCAGTCCAAAATGTCAATAGTGCCAAGGATGAGAAATCCTGCCTTTGAGTGGCGCCACTCTAGACCCTCTCAGCCAAAACTTAAAACAAGCCAGGACAAGAGTCACAGGGAAGAACGAATTGGAGGTTAAGTCCCAGCACATTAGAGGGCCTTGAAAAAACCCTTTGGCTTCCCAAGTCTACCCCAAGCAAGTGTAAAACCAAGTCCACACAAGTTCAAGGTGATAGGCCAGTTATTAAACCACCTAATCAAACACAAAGCAAGAACCTTCGGAAGAAGATAAAAGAATACAGAGTCTCTAACAAAGAATCATCCATAGTATGCAGTCAAAAATTATCAGACGTGCAAAGAAACAGGAAAACATAACCCAAACTCAGCAGAGAAATTAAAACTAATTTTTAGGGGCTCCGTAGCTCAGGGGTTAGAGCACTGGTCTCGTAAAACTAATTTTTAAAAGACCAAACAGAAGTTCTAGAACTGAAAAGTGTAATAACTGAAATGAAAAATTCACCAGGCGGGCTTACAAGCAGATTAGAATGGAAGAAGAAAGGATCTGACTCTGACCTTGAAATCAGAACAATAGGAATTACTCAATACGAAGAACAGGGAGACAAAAAGACTGGAGAAAAGTGAATAGAGCCTCAACGATCTTTGGGACAATACCAAACTGTCTAAGGTATGTGTAATTGAAGTCCAAGGAGGAAAAATCGCTGAGCATGGGGCAGAAAATAAATGTAAAGACATCATGACTGAGATTTCCCCAAGTTTGAAGATATGTATCTAAGGTTCCACGGAGAGAGGAGCTGGGATCAGAATCAGGTCGTCCTGCCTTGAAGGGTGGCCTGCATCCCCTGCTACATACCCCACAGGGGACAGCCAAGGTCCCATCCAAGCCCCAAATCCAGTGACCCACTGAGCCTCTTGGTAAAGGTGGGGGAGCAGGGCACTGGGCAGACCCACCTAGGACTGATAAGCAGTGGCTGCCACCAAGGGAGCCACGAAGGTGGTGAGGGATGGCCAAGCCAGGATCAGAGGTCACAACTGCGCTCCTTCAAAAGAGGCTAAAGATCCCATGAGATCAGACTCCGGGGCTTCCTGAGAACATTCTCATGTCTCAACGCAGTTTCTTGTATCTTCTTGACAGGTCAAAGCTTGACAGCTCCTTATTGTTGCAACTCTTCAAGAAATGGGTTTGCTTTTTCCTGGACAGAGTTCTCTGAACACCAACCCTCTCCTGAGGCTGGGACTCGGCAGCCTCTGCCAAGAAGCCCACAGCCACCAGAGGCCGGGGGAGCTGGCGTCAGCCTCAACTGAGGAGGAAACCTTCCCCATAGTGCGGCTGGACGAGCCTGAAACATGCTCCCCTCTTAGCACCTGAAATGCCACCATCGCCACCCTTTTGAGTTCAGGCTGTGGTTCCTATGCGGAAGTTACTTGAGAGAAGAAACATACTGAGCCACCGTGAGGCAACCACACCTTAGCTGGAACCCTGGAGAGAGCCTGTCCCTGGCCCTGCTTGTGCGCTGGATCCAGCAGAGACTCCAGAAATACTCGGAGATGGATGGGTCCTTAGCGTTTCCTCTTTCCTTCTTCTCATTTAGAGAACGGCGGGATAGGGCAGTGGCTAAGAGCCCAGCTTTGAGACACAGGTGTGGGAACTCAGAAAATTACTTCACCTCTTTGTGCCTCCGTTTCCCCATCTGTGGAATGGCGATAGAGTGGCAGTTGTGGGACAGGGCTCTCATCAGGGTCCAATGAGTTGGTGCCTGGCACGTGGCATTTGTTATTCTCTCTCTCTGGGTCTCAGTGAAATGGCCAGGAAGCTCAGGGACAAACTGGGGTTCCACCAGATTTTCTGGAACAATCATTTCCTCAGTTCCATTCACTGTTTCTCTTCTTTTGGCCTTGAATTAATGTTTCTAGTGTTTACATGTCTTTTCTGCTCAACCTTTCGGGAATCAGAGTGAGTAAAATTTGGTGATAAATATTTACAACCCAAAAAAGGACATTCTCTTCCCCGTTTAAATGGGAAGAGAATGTCACTTATGGACCGAGTCCGACCCGTCAGGAGTGGGCTGCAGCAGGCGGTCCCTCTCCTGCCCGCTTCCTGACCCTGGTCTGAGCCAGGCACAGCCCTGGACTCTGCTGGGGGTACAAAGAAACTGCCCCACCCCCCGACACACATGCAGAGCTTTGGATGCAGGTGCGAACAAAGCCACACGGGCCCTGAGAGGCAATCAGCACACGCAGACCACGAGGGGGTGGAGATAACCTCATCAGGCATCTGGAACATAAGTCTACCTTTTTATTCATCCTGCACTGACACTTCCCTTGTCGAGCCTTTAGGGAGCATCCCTTGCAGACCAGGCCCTGAAGCACTGGCAGAGTGTGGGTGAGCTGAGGAGAGGACAGAAGTACAGAACATGCATCAAGCCTAACGTAAGGAGTGAGCTGCCTGGCTAGAGAGTGAGGCATTCATTCGCTCATTCATTCGTGTGCTCATTCATTCTGCCAATATTTAGCGGGCACTATTCTAGGAGGTACAGCTGGAGAGATCTTGGGCCACAGGAAGAGGGGTCCTCGAGGCCAGGCTAGGACTTTGGGATTTTCCTTGGCTAGGGAGCCACAACAAGTTTACTGAGCAGGAGAAAGGCAGGACCAGGGTGCCGGCCTGGGCTTCCCATTCAGAGGCAGGGGCTGCGTCAGCCTCGACCTTCTCTGCAGCTCCCACCCAAAGTCCGGCCCTGCTGCAGTGCTCTGGGGTTCAAGGTGAGACTAACTTCCCGCTGGCTGTCAGGATCATGGGGACCCCCCCATCCACTGCTAGGTTGTTGGGGTGGGGGTGTTGGCATCAGCTCACAGATCACTCCTTGTCCATTCACTCATCATCTCGATTAATCTGGGTTGGTGGGAGCTGCCCCTTAGTTTCCAGAAGCTTCTCTCTGTATCTGCTTAACCTGAGAGCTGAGCCAAAGACAAAAATTGGATGGTAAAGCCTCGAGAAGCTGGGGCCGAGGCATTCTGGGGCAGAGCTGTTAAAGGTGGGGGCCCATGGAGAACCTATAGAGGCCCAACTTTGAAACGGGGAGCTTGTGTCAGGAGAGAGGACAAAGGCCGGATTCACAGTGGCTATTCGGGCAGGCAGAGTTGGACATTCTAAGACAGACGGGAGCTCCAACGTTTCTCCACACACAGAGGGAAAACCAACACACAAGAAAACAAAAACAAACCCAAGCTGAGGCCGGCAAGGT
Organism: Eumetopias jubatus; assembly: GCF_037043125.1. Classification (NCBI taxonomy): domain Eukaryota; kingdom Metazoa; phylum Chordata; class Mammalia; order Carnivora; family Otariidae; genus Eumetopias; species Eumetopias jubatus. The sequence continues at coordinate 88,522,171 of NW_028274810.1, read as the reverse complement.
CATGCACCAAAGCCGTTTTATTAGCGACTTCTCTCTCCTCGGGCTGGGCCTGACAGTGTGGCTTCTCTCTGTTTTGCGGCACAGACCATGGGCCCCAGGAAATCTGGACTCCTTTCGTCTCAGTCCCTTCCAATTGATGTTGACAGCTTCACCACTTGCTTCCTGCTCTGCCCGGGCCACTCCGGGGAGGGGGTGGTGGGGGAGGGACAGCTCTGGCCGCTCCTGGCCAAAGGCCGTCGCAGACCAGAGACAGCCCCCAGTCTTGCCAGCAGTGACCCCCTTGCCTCTGGTCCTGGCCCAGCTCAAAGGCCACCACCTCCACAAGGCCCGCTGGACACCCGGCCACAGGCACGCCTGAGACGTCACCACAGCACTGGTTCAGGGAATTAATCAAGTCACTACAATAAGAGAGCACTCCAGCATTAAACATCAAATTGCCAAAGAATATTTCATGACAAAGGAAAGTCACACGTAATACACGAAGTCAGTGGTTCTCAAACTCGAGCCAGCATCAGAATCACCTGGAAGGCCTATTCAAATGGCTGCTGGGCCCCACCCACAGAGTCTCTGATGAGGGGGCAGGAACTTGCATTTCTAACAAGTTCCCAGGGGAGGCTTCCAGTCGAGGATCACACTTTGAGCACCATCACACTAGGTGATTAAAAAAAAAAAAAGAAAATCTGAACATATATACACACGTATTTATGTGTAAATTCATGGTTAAGATGTTGATAGTAATTATTTTTGTATAATGAGATTGATTACAGGCTTCTTATAATTTTATTTTTTATGTTTTATCTTTCAAATTGTCTGCAATAAATATGGCTTCTTAAAAATACATAACTTATTTTAACATTTACCATTTTAGCACCTCCTTCGTGAGGCCTCCCCAGGCCTCCCCTGGTGAGAACTGACTGCCCCTCCCGTGTCCCAGTGCTGCTGGGGCCTCTGCTTAGCTCTTTCTCCTTCTGCCTCGTGTTTGCGTCCCCACCAATAGGCAGTAAATGCCTTACATAAAAACTCTGACTCGGTACCTCCATTCCTCCCACCACAGGGCCCAGCCCCGTGCCCTCCTTCCATCTGAAGTCCGTGGAAACTCAGCAGGCATGGGGTGCTGTGGAATGAACATGGGGTCCCCAGTCCAGTGGCCTGGGTCAAGCCTGCAGCTCGGGCCCTCTGGTGGACTCTGGAATGGTCCGTCCTGCCCTACTGGCCACCAGATTGGCCCTGTAAGCAGCCAGTATCATAGCAGTACCCAGTGGGCAACACAGCAGGTGCCCTTCCCCATTGAGCATTCCGGTTACCACAATGATCACTGGTGGTGGCACCAATGTCGAGAGAGTCCCTGCAGGCCTGGCGATGCAACTTCTTCAGCTCCAGAAACAAGGCTACCCAATTACACGAGGTACCTTCTGTTAACTCTGCCACTTGCCATCTGCATGACCTGGCATCTCTGAGTCTTGATTTACTTAATTGTCCAATAATGAGGTTGCGTTAGAGAAGAGACAGCAAAGACCTGACATTCATCCTGCCCCTTCTTTCGGCTCACCTTTCCAGACATTGCTAAATAATCACAGCATTCTACTCCCCTTAATCAAGATGCAGCCTCGGAATTTTTCTTAACACCATGTGCCAGGCATCGTGCTCCAATCAAAGCAAACTAACGTTCAAGATAAAAGCTAATTCCTGTTCCTGACCCACATCATACTCTGTTTCCTTGAAACCTAATACATTGCTCAGCATAGAGTGGCATACAGTGGGTCTTTGTTAAATGAATCCACGTGGATACATACCAGATGTCACTGATTATTCTGAAAGTGAAATCTTTGGTAGCCACCAACCATTATGTACCAACCCCAGACCAACTACTTCCTCCTTCCCAGGATCCCTGGCCATTCAGTTGGTGCCCTCTGCTGTCCATTAGCCTGTACTGCAGGAACCTTCCATTCCCAGCCCTAAGGCACCGTGAACATTGAGGACAACGGTGCTGTCACAAACAGGCCCAAGCATCCCCGACCCGAAAACCTCCTGCATGGCTTTGGATGCAATCAGGGGCAAGCCCAGCCAGACACCTGTTTAATCACTTTGAGCTTTGTTTGGTCTCCTTCCCCTCTCCCCCCGCCATGTGCCGTCTGCAGAGATGAGAGCCCAATTCTCTCACTTCCGATAAGAGAGGAGGGGGGACTGACTCAAGGTCACATAACCAGTCAGACCACAACTCCAGTCCCCACACCCACAGGCCCTGGCACTGCGAAACACCGGGCTGCCTTCCTCTTCTCCAAAGAACAAGACAGGAAAGAAGCTGCCTTGGGCTACAGAGGTATGGGGTTCCTCCAAGGGCCTCATCCATTTGGGAGGTCGGCCTGGAACCGACCAGCTATGGAGCCCCGGGGAGATCATCCTGCCATCTCCTTACCAAGACCTGCCTGATCTGGCCTCCATCGATCTCTCTGAACTCCTCCCCAACCCTGCCTCCCATTCACTCTGCTCCAGTGTCATTGACCTCATTCCAACTTCAGGGCCTTTGCACTGGCTGTGACTGTCTGTGGAACCCTTTGGCCCCAAATTTTCCCGTGACTGAGTCCATCCTATCATTCTCAAATGTCACTTCTGCTGAGAATACTTCCTCGACCACCTGAATGCAGTCATCTGCAGGAGTTTGGGCTGCTATGACAAATTACCATTGACTGAGCGGCTTATAAACAACAGAGATTGATTTCTTGCAGCCCTGGAGGCCGGAGTTTGAGATTACGGTACCTGCGTGGTCAGGTTCTTGATGAAGGCCCTCTTCCAGGCTGCAGACTGCCTGCTTCTTGGTGTGCCCTCACATGGCAGGAGGGGCGGGAGAGCTCCCTGGGGGCCCTTTTTCAAAGGGTGCTCAACGATCCACCCTCGGGATCGAATCACCGCCCAAATTCCCTACCTCCTAATACCGTCACATGGGGGGTTAGGATTTCAACACATGAATTTCAGGACATACAAACGTTCCACCTGTAACATCCTGCCACCCTCCACCATGCTACGTTGCCCAGTTTTCTTCGGAACACTTAAGCTACCCTTCAACACATATTTCTAGAGCAGCTCCTGGGTGCCAGGCACTGTACTAAAGGCTTCTCTTATCTGTTCATTGCTCATTCTCTCTCTCCCCAGATGTGCACCCCGTGGAAACAGGGGCTTTCTCTGTGGAATAGCACCCAGCCCTAGAATGAGCACACAGGAGGCATGCAGTCCATACCTGTTGACAAACGAATAAATTAGGGCCTTTAAAATGAGATAGGAAGGGTCCTGGATGGGGAATCAGGGTTTAGATGATCTGAGTTGGAGACCCCCTCAGCTGCCAGGGGAACTTGGGCCAGTCACCACCCCTCTGAGCCTAGCATTTTCTGATTCTGAAGGCCCCTCCCTCCCTGCCTGGAAAGTCCAAGGTCCCCTGGCCAGTAAGACCTCAGAGCCCACTCAGGATGCAGCTCTGTCCTTCGGATTTAGTGAGGGGAGAAAGGTGGGCTCCTCCTTTCCCCCTTCCCTGTGGCTCCCTCCACTAGTTCCAGGCCCAAGGCGCTCTGAGAGGAGAGGGGTGAAGCCAAGGTGAGCTGGCAGCCCCACTCCCAAAGGACAGCAGCCCACACTCAGCATCCAGAATAATCGTGGCCAGCTGCGTTGCATCTCCCCCGCCGGCTCCCTGCCCCGGGGGAAGCTGGATAAGCTCAGCCCACATGTGGTTGTTTGATCAGGGAGAGGGGAGAGGAAGCTAGCAGCTCCACTGCTGGGCCATGGAGCCAGCTGGAGCCAGCCCTGCCTGATGGCCTCATCCGTGGGCCCAGATGTACAAGTAGGGCCAGGCTCAGTGAAGTGTGAGGGTGCCGCCGTCTCCCTCCCAGCCTGGGGGTAGCAGAAGAGGTCACAGGCCCCAGCTCAGAGCTATGTGGCTGCAGACTGTGGGAGGCAGATACGGTCACAGCCAGAACAGTTTGGGGAAAGGCAGCTACTGGTCAACCGAATGAGCTAGGAGGGAGCTGCTGAGAGATGTGGAGCCCAGGCACCCTGAGGCTGAGAAGTAGGAATGGGCACCAGGGCCAGAGGCCTGGAGGGGATCGAGGGAGCTTAGGTGGGGCTTGACCATCAGGCCTGGGAGCCAGAGCCACAGCCGGGCTTTCTGCCCATGGAGGAGGGGATGGCAAGATGAGCCGGGCTGGTCCTCGGCCATTCATGAGGGCCTCCCCAGTGACACAGGGCATAAGCTCCTAGATTACCCCAGACAGAAACTGCTTTCAGACAGGAATCAAATTGGAAGGGCACTGAGCCACTAATTCATACTAAGGTGTCAATGACTGAGGGTAGAATAACAACACAAGGCTTCAGGTGGAGACAAAGCTCCTTGGGCTCAGAGCTTTCCAATACATTATTCCAAGAAAACCAGTCATAAGTGGAATGAATTTTAGTTTCGTGTGTGTGTGTGTGTGTGTGTGTGTGTGTGTGTGTGGAGAGAGAGAAAGAGAGAGGGAGATTTGCCTATCTGACATCTTTTAATTGTCCCAAGAGATCCTCACTTCAACATGTGCAAATCCAACTCAGAATCTCCCCTCCACCCAAGCCAGGTCCTCTCTGTGAGGTCCCTCAGGGCCCCCAGGTGTGCAAGCCAAAGCCCACCCCTCGGCCCCATCTCCCTTGTCTGTCACCAGCTCCCAGAGATTTCATGTCCCAAACACCTCTTGAGTCCAGCCACTTCTCTCCTGAAGGGTGGCAATGGTGGGGTTGCCCCTACAGGCCGGGCCCTGCCCAGAGTACAAACGGAGGCCATGGGTCCCTACTGCCCCCTGCCCCCCATTGCCAGCCCCACTACATCCCATGATAAGGGCAGGGTGTGGAGGCTGCAGCCACCCCCTTGCACATGACCTCTCTTCTGTCACCCTAAGGCCTGAGGTGTGTACACTAGCAGTGGGGTCTTCCCGTAAGGGGACTGGCCTGAGGAAGAGGCCCCCACAGCCTTGGAATCAGGCTCCTGGCAGGGAGAACTGGGGGAGAGGCCCTGGGAGACAAGTGCCCTGGGCCCACAGACTCTCCACCCTCCCTCCATGGGGAGAGGCACAGACCAAGGGAGGGCAAGTGTAGAGCCCTCTAAACTGCAAAGCCCAGAGTGGCAGCCAAGGATGATCCTGGGCCCTCCCCTCCTCTGGCCTCTCCTGCCAATGTCTTCTCCATCAGGCAGCCAAAGGGATCTTTTAAAAATCAATCAGATCATATTACACACCCCTGCTTTAAATCTTTCAATGGCTCCCTGCTGCTCTCAGGATAAATGCAAAACTCCTCAAGTGCTCAGTGAGGCCTGAGTCCAGGCCCTGCCAACCTCTCTGCTCTGGCTTCTTAGCACGCTCCCCTCACGCTCCCCTCACGCTCCCCTCACGCTCCCTTCACGCTTCCCTCACGCTCCCCTCACGCTCCCCTCACGCTCCGCCCCAGCCCCACTGGCCTTCCTCTGGGCCCATACTGGCCACCGTGCTCCGTCCACAGGCCTTGGCTGCTCTCTCGCCAGCAATGCTCTTCCCTCCTGACCAGGCCTAACTCACCCCTCCACATCCTTCAGGTCTCAGATCAGGTGTCACCTTTGCATGCAGCACTCAGGATTGCCCTGCCCAGATCAGTCCTCTGGATGCAGCCTCTCATAGCTCTGGGTCCCGCTCACCATTGCAGCAACTTCGTATTTGCTCATGTGATCATTTGATTAGCGTGTCCTCGCCCCCCTGCTAGACCAAGGGCTCATGCAGTCAGAGGCCTATTTTGGTTTGCAGCCTGGTACCAAGAGTCACAGCTGACATGTGCGGAGTGCTTACCACGTACCAGACCCCGTGCTGAGTGTTTTCCGCACAGCGCCCCATTGAATCCTCTTGACAACCCTACAAGGCAGATACGGCTGTTGCATCCATATTGCGGATGAAGAAATGAAGGCTCATGAGGTTAAGAAGCTGGCCAAGGTCATGTCTAGCCCGTGGGAGGGCTGGGATCCAACCCGGGCAGTGTCGTCCCAGGGTGCATGGGCCGCACACCACGCACCCACCGCCTCTTCCACCACATGGGCATCTCCACGGCACTCGCTCCGTGAATAGTTGTCAAGTGCACAGAGAAGCGCACACACGCACACGACCCGAAAGAACACTCGCCAGGATGAGAACACATGTGGTTTCTGGTTGGGGGGATTACGGATGTTTATTTTCATCTCTCACTTACTCGTATGTTCCAATTTTTCTATATGAAACAAGTATTTTGTTGATGCTTTTAAATTATGAAAGAAAACCTTAAAATCTCTTTAATCTTTTAAAAAGAAAGAAGAATGGACCAAAATCAAGGTGTCCAGAGCAACGGCATGCCGTTCCCTTCCACTCCACACCAAGCCCTACCTTGGTAGAAGACACAAAGCATTTTCAAGATGGAAAGACCTCATGACGTGCCAGTAAAAACGTAGCTGCTGGCTTCAAACAGACCAGGGTGGGGATCTTTGCTCTTATGTAAGTGGCTCAGCACAGGGCTTGGCACACGAGAGATGCACGGTGAATGGCGGCCGTCGGCCTTAGCCCGACTCTCACGCACAGACGGGGCGGGGGGCGGCCTGCACACCTCCCGAAGCCCAAGCGCCCACACCCGGAAGCAGCCACAGCAAGTCCCTCAGCTGTGCCTCTTGTGAGCTACGTGCCCGCCCGCTGGCCCCGGCTGCGTCCCTCTCTGGGTCTCCCTGCCCAGCCGGCCGGCCAAGGACACTGGGCCACCTTAGGCGTCCTCAGGGCAAGCCACAGGTGGGAACCCCAGGACACAGGCCCCCCAGATGGCTGTTCTGATGCCTGCAGGGCGCCCCCACCAGGGGGTGGAGGACGCTGGCGTCCCCACCACCACATCCTTGCCTCCGATCAGAAGAACAGAAGGAGCATTTTTTTCACTTAGGTGGAAACCCCAATTCAGCTCCTGGGGCTGTGGTTTGGAGATCATCTAGGAGGATTCTCTTGTGAGGCCTCGGGAAGAAATGGAGAGGGAGAGAGAGAGAGAGAGAGAGGGAGAGAGAGGGAGACAGATGGAGAATGGGCTGCCCAGAGGCCCCCGTGGCTCTGCTGGTATTTATGTTCTGCCACAGCCTTGAATACCATCGGGCTCGGAAGGAATTTCCAAGAAGATCGAAATTTGAGGAAATCAAAGTTTAATTAGTCACAGCGGCTGTAATGTATTCCAGGTGATGGCTGGCACGGCCGTGTCCCTCTCTGGGCCCCCCGACGCCTCTCACCCTCCACAGGGGCAAGTAAACAGTGGGGTGTTTGCGGTGGGAGCCCTTCCCCCGGGTCAGCTGAGCAGGGCAGGGGAGGCGGGAAGGGCCCGTGCTGCCTCCTGCCACCTAGACTTCCGTCTGCGACAGAGGGGCCAGAGTGTGGCTTACACACCACGGAGCCCTGTTCCCTCCTCTCTGCTCCCTGCTCAGTTCCCACTGGCTCTTCGCAAGTGAGAGCGGAAGGCCCAGGCAATGCTACGGAGCCCAGACGAAGAGTTAGGAGTCAGGTCTCCGCTCCTATCTCTCCTCCCCTCACACGCCTGGGTTACAGTGTGACCTTGGGCAAGTCGTTTTACTGAGAGATCGCCAAAACATCCAGGAGCTGGGGGGGGGGGGGGAGGGGCAGTTGGGTAGGAAATCCCAGCTCTGCCACTCAGCGTTGTGCCCTGGGGAATGTGGCTGAACGTCTCCGAGTCTCAGCTGCCCCATCCATAAAATGGAATTAGGAACAACATTGGCTCATAGGACTGCTAAGAGTTAAGCAAAGTCACATACGTCCAAGTAACATACATAAAGGACGTCAGCAGAGAGCTGACACATCACAAGAACTCAATTAGTATGCCCAGTGGGCCTCAGTTTCCCTATCACCAAACCGAAATGGGTTCCAACACTGTAACAGAGGAATACGAACTTGAGCTCCTCAAAATAAAACCAAACCCACAGACATGTGAGGCTTCATCCATCAGAACAATGTTCTTCAAACAGGGGTCTGTTGAGGCTCCCAGAAGTGCTGACAGGTAGCACCAGGGATGCTGTCATGGGGTCCAACTCCAGGGCAGGGCGGGTGAGGAAACTGGAAAGGGTGGGGGGCGGGCTCACCCTTCTCTGGGTCGATGCTAAGCTGCACCATGCCGCTGTGAGCGCTTCCTGACGTCCTGACACCAGCAGCCCTTCCACTTCACCATCATAGCAGGAGTAGCTGCATTCCCAGCTCGGGGGCTGATCACAAGCTGGTTCTGGGGACAAGAACAGGGCCTGGGGCTTGCCTTTCACCCCACTTTGCCCCCACCAAGCCCTATGTGTGGGGACTTGAATGTCTTGGAATGTGAAAAGGGGCGGCTCCCAAGGACACAGACGGGCACCTTCCCACGGGCTGGTCAGTGGGCAAGGCTCCTGTTGCTGCCCATGGGAAGACCTCATGGGACACCGCTGCAGCCACGGTGGGCTCACGGACACTGGGCCATCTGCAGGTGTGAGCTCGGCTCCGCTCAGCTCCCTGGGGTCTGCAGCACACAGTTCCCTCAGGGGTGGAGGCTGGCCCTGAGTCCTCTCACATCCACATGGTCTCTCCAGGGCCTGCCCCTTGCCCCACTCGCCACCAACCTCTAATTTTTTTCCCCAGCCCTGGGAGTCATTTCTAGTCTAAGTTTTTGAAATTCAAAGCCAAGAATCCATCCTTTCTCTCTCCGCATTTCTGTTGTGTCACCCCTTCCCTGAGGCAATGAAGAGAAAAGTCCAGCCAACCGCAGGGAAGTGTCAAGGGGTGGAAAGAAGGAAACACCAGAAACCAAAACCTCTCAGATAACCGTTCAAAAGAGCATCCTGCTTCACAGCAGAGGCACTCCTGTGTAGTTCCAAAAACACAGCCACCGGGCACACCGACGCAGACATGTTGTGTGGAACGCTTCCCTTGAAGGAATTACTCACGAGGACTCTTATTTGTCCGGTGTGTACCTTCCCCTTACCTCGCAGCCGCGATTAAGAGGTGAGAGGGAGAGTGCAGAGTGGTGTCTACCAATGCTGGTCTGTCTGCAGCCACGCTTCCTGCTTGCTTCAGGAGCGGACCGCTTCTCCCTCAGACGCTGAAAACGACAGCTGGTCACTTCTCTAGCCTCTCTTGCAGCTATACGTGGTCATGTGACCCAATTCTAGCCAACGGGACCTGAGACGACATTGACCGAGGTGACTTCTGGGAAAGCGAAATGACAGGTGCAGAGAAAGCCTCCTTCCTGCCCACAGCGGATGCGCGTGCGTAAGGACTGTAGCTGTGGCAGCCCTCTTGTGCAAGAAGGCCCACCTAGGACAAAAGGCTTGAGGTTGGCCGAGCAAGAATGAAAAGCACCAAGGTCCCTGATGATGTCATTGCACCTTGTATAATCAACAATCACAACAGACTTCCTGTTAAGTGATAACCTGCTAAGTGTTGTCCTCATAGCGTGAAACCTCATAAAGTTTTTGTTCAGTCAGTTGCCACCAAAAGCAGCCCAGTTATCCTGAGACAATGTTTTAGAATCCTTCCGGGTCTCCGTTAGGGCTGTTTTGGTTGCAGGTGGCCACAGGAACCCAACTTCAATTTGCTTAGCCAAACAGGGCAATTTTTACAATAATATATATGGCTGTTTTGTGAAACTCGGCAGAAAGATGACCGGCTCTCAGAACAGTTAGAACCGTCAGGATATTCTCTCTGACTCCCTTACTGTGTCTCACCATTTTGAGGTAATAAATCCTTGGGCATTTGTCCCAAAAAGTCTGGTTGTCCAGAATTGATTATTTTTTAACTTAATCTTGATTCGCCTTGAGAAAAAAAAAAAAAGATGAATACATTTCTTTAGCTTTAAAACTTCATATTGCGGAAGGATTTTGCTTTATAACCGATCCATGTTGTCAAGAATTCACCTCTAGAGTTCTAAATGTGTGCCCAGAAGGCCTCAAGGATCTGGAAAAATACTTCCCTTTTTTTAATGTTCATCATTCTCTGGATGCGTTGTGTATGGCTAACAGTGAGAAACCTTATTTTGATGATAACATGGCAGAAAGAGCTCCCTCACCAAAGTCCATGTGATGAAGACAGAGCCTCAGACACCAGAGGAGCTCCCTTCCCTTGTGGGGGTGGGAGGGCATGGTCTTCTGGTAAGTGGAAACCTTCTCTCCACAGAGAAACTGCTGGTTCACTTTCCTAAAATGAGCTCAGTATTTGGTTCTAAATCCTCTGTCAGATGCCAACGCAGGAAGAACTTACAATGTCATGGAAGCTTCGTGAATCTATAAACACACTTCTAGTGTGGTGTCAGTAAAAAGTAAAGGTTGTGGAATTTTTATGAAGTCTACCTTTCACATGTTTAGAAGCAAAAGATCGGTTTTGGAAGAATAGAAATTTGAGGGGCGCCTGGGTGTCTCAGTCGGTTAAGCATCCGACTCTTGATTTCAGCTCAGGTCTTGTCTCAGGGTTGTGAGTTCAAGGCCTATGTTGGACTCCACACTGGGCATGGAGCCTACTTAAAAATATATATATATATATGGAAATTTTATAAGGACAGCACAACCTGTTGTGAAAAGTGAAATAGGAGTTAGACGGCCATGAGTGGATATTCTCTGCATCACACATGGATCCTCTGGGGATTTGTGTGTTTAGAAAGCTGGTCTGGTGATTCTGTGGCAGAAGGAACCACTGCACAGAATGTGAGACCTTTAGAGACCTGGCCCATGTCTTATGTGTCATCAAGTCCCTGCCTCTAGCATATACATGACTGGGCACATAGTAGGTGCTTAATAAATGTCCCCTGAATCAATGAGCAAGGAAGAGGAACACTGGAAGTGCAAAAGGTGAGAAAGGTGTTTTGTTTGTTTTTTAAAGATTTTATTCAGTTGTTTGAGGGATCATGACCTGAGCCAAAGGCAGACGCTTAACTGACTGAGCCACGCAGGTGCCCTGAGAAAGGTTTTTATGTAGGATCTTTCCCAGCCATAAAATACCGGGAAGCTGCTTCTACTCCCGTGTCTTTGGGCATGGGTCCCTCGAGGTGGGTTGGGGACGAGGAAGTGGAGGTAGGGCGGGCAGGAGTTCAGTGGGAGCCAAGGCCCCACAAAGGGTGCTGACCTGAAGCCAGGGTTCGGCCCAGACAGAGCAGCTTCTCGGAACCCCCCTGCCCGTGGGGAGGCTCAGACGTCCCTACACCAGGCCCCAAGGAGAAAACCCATTTGTTTACTTGACCTGAATGACATGTTCATTGATTTTTCTGGAGCAGTTCATTCATAAAGGCAAATTGAGCCCCACTCCTGGGGATGCCAATGGCCTTTTAACAAGCTCCCCGAGGGATGACTTCTGAAAATGAGTCACTGATGAGCCAGAAATGGAGTTTGCCTGCCTAGCCTGGCCCTACCGGCCCACGGCTGCTGAGCAGCAGGGTACGAGGTGCCATCTCGTGACTCAGGGACTCTGGCCTGGTGTGGTAGGCAGAGCCCACTGGACCAGGACAGAGGTAGAATGCCCCCAGAGCATCCGGACAACTAGGGCAAAAGCGATTTGTTGCTCAAATGTCCTGGCTCAATCTTCCGCTGAAGTTTGCTCGAGTAGATGAAGGTAATGTGGGAAATGGACTGAAGGAGTTGCTTGAACAGAAACATCATGTTTTCTTTCTCTTTGGTCCCGACAAGTTCAGTTCTTGCCGCCACCAGCTGCTCTCAGAGAGCGTTGTCTCTCCTTCGGTTCAACCCTCTCATTTTACAGTTCAGTCAACAGAGGCCCAGTGAGGAGAAGGGACCTGCCTGAGGTCAGACAGCCTGAGGTTTGGGTTTTTTAGAGGATTTACAGTTCACCGGCACATTTACGTCTTTGATTTCACTCAGTCTTTCCATGTAAACAAACATGCGGGATAGGCGTGGGTGCCCATCATTTTATCTTATTTTATTATAACATTACTTTTATTTTTAACCTTGTCCTTCCCCTCCCTCACATTCTATTTTAGGAGATATTTTATTTTCATTTATTTTACCAGATGACACTGTTGTAACTAGTCCTCAGACGGCATCAGGATCTACGGTTCTAGAGAATTCTTGCTGCTTTGACTTTCACAGTGCATTTCTCCCTTCCCCTCTTCCTTTTTCTCCCTCAGGCCCTTCTTTCTCCCCCATGTCTACCTTTTTCTTCTCCCTCCCCTTCTGTACTTTTTTCTTAAGGGGTGGCCCAAGAAATGTGAGTTCTAATTCCCGTCCTGTTCCCACTTGCTGGCTGATCTGGGACAAGTCACTTCTCTCCGGGCTTTAGTTTCTCCATCTGGAAAATAAGGGGTTGGTTTTCAGTTCTTTGAAATTGCTTCCATTCAAAGAGCCTGATATGGCTACAACTTTCTGTTACCCTGTTGACTTACCCCTGAAGCAAAAGCATCTTTCACGTTCTGATCTGCTGACTGAGGTCTTAAGCAGAAATTGGGGTGCAGTAGTAAGAAGTCATACCGATGGGGACAGCCTGCCACTCATCCTCACTAGAGAGGCCACCTCCATCTCTCACCCATGATTTTCCCTGTGATGAATGATGAATTACCAGTGCATTCCCACTGGTGAGAGGGATACTTCCATGCACTCTCATTTGGGATGATGGGGCATCTCACTTTGTTCTCTGTTTATTGTGTGTGACATGGCTGTCACTATTGATTCGGCATTATTGAGAGAGAAGCTTCTTATTTCCTCTCAGGGACTTTGCCAGCAATTAAGATGTGTAGCCAGCAGGTGAGTGATGGAAACTTGATAATGGTCTAAGCCTTTTAGACTCCATTATTCCTTTGAAAAAAATTGTTATTAAAATTATTATACAAATAGTAAAATAGTCCTAAAATATCAAGATCTTTAAGGAAAGCAGCTCATAAACATAATATGGTACCTTTCTCAAAAACACTTCTTCCTCTCTGCTCATCCTAACTGGTTTAACGATCTGCAGATTTGTCAAAACACTTCTTCCCACTTGCCCTTGAATGAGTTTTAAGAAGGCAGCATTCCCAGGGTGTGTTTCTATTCTAGGATTTGAGGACTTTCAGAAGTGAGTGTTTAAAAAGACCTTGTCGGGATGCCTGGGTGGCTCAGTCGGTTAAGCGCCTGCCTTCGACTCAGGTCATGATCCCAGGATCCTGGGATCGAGCCCCGAATCGGGCTCCCTGCTCAGTGGGGAGCATGCCACTCCCCCTGCTTGTGCGCACTCTCTCTCTCTCTCTCTCTCTCTCTCTGAGATAAATAAATAAATAAAATCTTAAAAAATAAAGATTAAAAGGCCTTGTCTTTGTTCTAATAAAAGGGATGTGATTACCTGCCTTTGACTAATCACAAAACAGGTATTGATCTTGACATAAAGGTCAGATGGCTGTAAGGTGTTGTGTCCATTTCCTGTTGAGGCTGGGACATGACAGCAAATTTAATGGCCTAAACAATACAAATTTATTATGTTATAGTTCTGAGGGTCAGAAGTCTCACTGGGCTAAAAAATCAAGGTGTTGGCAGGGCTGTGTTCTTGCTGAGGGCTCTAGGGGAAAACCCGTTCTTTGCCTTTTCCAGCTTCCAGAGGCTGCCCCCGCCTCCCTTGCTTCAGAGCTCTTTTCCATCTTCAAAGCCAACAACCACTTCGCTCTGACCTCTGCTTCTGGATTCTCATCTCCTCTAATCGGACTCTCCTGCCTACATTTTTCCCTCAGAACACCTTTGTTGTTACATCAGGTGCACCCAGATAACTCAGGATACCCTGTCCATCTGAAGATATTTAAATTAATAATTTATTTTAGTAAAATAGTTTTAATCTTCAAATAAATAATTATTTGCTATTTAAATGAGTGGTTTAATTAGTCTGCAGAGTCTCTTTTCCCATGTAGGGGAACATCACAGTCATAGATTATGGGACTAGAATGTGGGCATCTTTGGAGGGGGCGCCATTATTCTGCTTACCTGCAAGTATCTTTTGACTTCAGGAAAACCAGTATGATAGATACAAAAGTAGCCACCAATTTCCCTCATCTCTATACTCATGCCCCTTCTCAATATGACTTTACGACTCCTTCCGTCAAGAGGTTGAGTCTATTTCTCTCCTTTCTGAATCCGGACTTGGTCACGTGACTTTCTTTGGTCAAGGGGACATTGGCAAATGCGATGCAAATGAAGGCATTAGGGATTTCCTTCTCTTGCTACTCTTGAAACCCCTGTGACCAAACCTATGTTAACAAGCCCTACGTAGCCTGCTGGATGATGAGACAGAATCAGTTACCTCTGTCAGCCCAGCCAACAGCCAACCACACACCAGACTAGTGAGTGAGACTATCGTCCATCAGCTGACTGTGAATACATGAGTGAGCTCAGCTGAGACCAACAGAAGAACAGCCTAGTTATTCCCAGTTCAAATTGCTAAACCATAGACTCCTGAGCAAACACATGTGTTTTAAGCCACTGCCTTTTCGTGTGACTTGTTATGCTAACTGATCCAACTAGTGACCCACTTTTGTCCAGTCAGATAAAGGCTTTTCAATTATGACATCTCACTTGAAACATCTCTCCTGGTTCTGATGGATAATTCAGGACGAATTCTTGTGGACCGAAATCTATATCCTACCATTACTACAGAGAGGTAGATCCTTTTCCACTAACTGGCAAAATATAACAGAATTGCTTCCTAAATGAAGATTTAACAAAACTTTTACAAAATATTTCAAGTCTTCTTTTCTCTTTTGGATTCAGTTTCCTTGAAGGCAGAAACAATGTCCTGTGCCTCAGGTCTGTCTCACAGGGCAGGACATAGATGGCATAGTGCTCTGGAGTCAGACCTGAGTCCAAATCCTGATTTTACCTGCTAATTACAGGAACTTAGGCCAGTTGCTTAAATTCTCTGTGACTCATTTTTTTCCCGTGTAGAAAATAGGGATAATGGAAGTGCCTACCATGTAGGATCATTCTGAGAGTTATATCCAACAATAACAATAAGGTGTAAGCACTTAGAAGAGCATCAGGAATCGGGGCGCCTGGGTGGCTCAGTCATTAGGCGTCTGCCTTTGGCCCAGGTCATGGTCCCAGGGTCCTGGGATTGAGCCCCCCATCGGGCTCTCTGCTCTGTGGGAAGTCTGTTCTCCCTCTCCCACTCCCCCTGCTTGTGTTCCCTCTCTTGCTGTGGGTCTCTCTGTCAAAAAAAATAAATTAAAAAAATCTTAAAAAGAAGAAGAAGAAGAGTGTCAGGAACAAGCACTCAAAAGTATTAGTGAGCATTATTGCACAGGACAGGGCACGTCGGAGGGACTCAATAAAGACTTGAGTCAAATGTAGGGGATTTGGCTCTGGAAGAACCAGGAATCAAAATTTCCAGGGCCCAAATTTAGACAAACTCCAGTTCTTTGGAGGAGCTTGAGGAAGCCTGAGACATTATGGGTCCAAGAAATGTCAGTTCTCCTCATTCAGAAGTTTATCTCCAGGGCACCTGGGTGGCTCAGTTGGTTAAGCGTCTGCCTTCAGCTCAGGTCATGATCCCGGACTCCCGGGATCAAGTCCTGCATCGGGGTCCCTGCTCAATGGGGAGTCTGCTTGTCCTTCTGCCCTTCACCCCTCTGTTGCTCTCTCTCTCTCCCAAATAAATAAATAAAATCTTAAAAAGAAGAAGAAGAAGAAGAAGAAGAAGAAGAAGAAGAAGAAGAAGAAGAAGAAGAAGAAGAAGTAGTTTACCTCCGTATTAACACTTGACTCTAGACTCCTGAGTAGATCTTGATTCACAGTCCTGCCAGAGAGACTGAAGCCCTTGGGACCTTCATGATTCAGTCTTGCTCCAGTGGTAACTAGTCTCTAAAGATGTCCTCTCCCCGAACCAATGAGCTATACCTTCCAGTACTCAATGCACCAAAGTGATGGCATGTGATTTCCAAGGCTATGTCATGTGACCTCCAAAGCTTCAGCCTGGGCCTTTTGGAATGCTTGCCCTGGATGAAGCCCGACACCATGTAAGAAATCCTGCTAGCTTGAGTCAAGCTGTAAGAACTAATCACATGGAGATGCCATGTGGCAAGAGAGATGCCTGAGCGGCTTCCGGCTGTTGTAGCCAGCCAGTCTCTCGAGTGAAGAAGCCATCCTGGTTGCCCGGCCCAGGTGAGCCTCATTGCCCTCTGACTGTAATCCCAGGAGAGACCTCAAGCCAGAACCACTCGGCTGAGCCCCGTCAAACCCACAGAACCATGAGAGATAATAGCAAACAGTTTAAGCCACTAGGTTTCAAGGCGGTGTGTTATACAGGAGTAGATAACTGGAAAATCTCCCAAAACCTAACCATGAGTTCATTCCACCAGCCATTTTTATTATTATTATTATTGATTGAATCCACAAACTTTGGAAATAAGTAAGTCAAAGTCCAGTATTGGGCCCTGTGGACAGTTCACATTCAAGTAGCTTTTGAGAAATCTGTGGCTACGGGCCAGGCACTTCTACACATGTTATTTAAACTTGTAGTTATGAGCTTGAACCCTATTAAACTGGTTGGATTCAAGTTCGGGCTTTACTACTTACTAGATGATGACTTTAGACATTAGCTTACTCTCTGTTTGCCTCAGTTCCTTCATCTATAAAATATGGACAGTAATAACACCAACCTCACAGAGTTTTGTGAGGACTAAATGAAACAACTCACGAAGTGCTATGTGCCTAGTCACAGAGTAGGCATTCGACAACTAGAAAATACTATTAGAATTATTATGGTAATAACAGCCAGCTTCTGCCTTTGAGGAACCTAGAGCAGAGACAAGACATGGGCAGAATAACGTTCCAGAAATAAAGCAAGTATCCATAAGTGTTTTGAATGAATGAGTGATTCAACTGCCAGATAAGAAGTATCCCAGTGATGGGAGAGGTGAGACAAAGCGTAGTGGGTGCCCCAAGTGGGGAAAATTACTTTTGGCTGAGCTGCTCAGGGAAGGCTTCCTGAAGGAGGTAGCTTTTGAGTCAGACAGTGAGAAGTAGAGAGGACTTCAGCACCGGTGACTGGGGAGTAACCCTTCCAGGTGCTGGGAACACCTATGCAAACCCAGGCCACCAAGCAACCGGCATGTTGACTGATTCAACTGAAGCATGGAGTGTGGGAGAGGAGACAAAGGTAAGTTGGGGCCAGATCATGATTTGACGATTTCCTGTGTTTATTTACTCATTGGAGCCTCCAAAGAGCCAAGCATGTCATTCAGAGAGGCCGTCCAAAGCAGCCCCTCATGTAGGCGAGGGAACAGCAGGAATCAGAACCTGGCCCCCCCAAGCCAGAGGATCACAGGGTTCCCAGCCAGCCAGGGGCCTCTCTCCTTTCTATTCCTGGCTCATAGAACCCTGAAGAGTGTGCACTGGGTGGAGGGAATGCTGCGTGTGCGATACAGACCCCTGGGCCCCTGATCCTCCTTCCCTGCCTCCCTCGGCACCTACCACTTCTCTCCCTCCGGAACCACTTTTAAACTCTAGCCATTATTCCTCAATACCCTCCTCCACCCTTAGACACTACAGCTGCTCAAACAGAGAAGGTAGGCCATCCTGCTTAAAAGGGACATCATTCCCACCTCCCACCTGGGGCCCTGGGGAGAAATGGAAGGCACAGTCCCTCGGTCCCGCCGTGAGCTTCATCCTTCTTATCTGGCTTTCTTGACTCAGACAGCCCTGGGTTTGGAGCATTCAGGTCCCAGCCCCCCCACCTTCCAACTGTGATTCGGAGCAAATCATCCCAATCTCTCTGGGTTTCAGCTTCTTGATTGGAAAAATGGGGAGCACAGCCTGCCCAATTGTTCTGTGGAGATTGAATGGGAAAATAAAGGTGAAAGGCTGGGATGTAATCAGTGCACAATGAACACCAAGGATTATGACAGTCAGTATGGTTCTGCTTCCCTGACGCTCCGCTTTTGAGCCCCTGCTTGGAAGCCAGCGTCCGGCTGTCCCGCCTGGGAGGCCCTGAGTGCATCTTCCCCTGTCTCCCTGCCCTGCCTGGCCGGCGCATTGCTTTGGGGGCTGCCTGGTCAGGAGGCCCACTTCTTGCCTGCTGCCAGAGGGGCCTTGAGTGTTGAAATCCTTCCATTCCACGAAGCCAGAAACTTGATTATGTTATTAATTAAAGCAAGATGCTGGGCCTGGGAGATTTATTTTCTTTTCCATATCTGTGGCCATAAATGCCACTCAGGGAGCTCAAAGGCCCATGTCAGCCTGAATCAAGCTCCTGAACAGACGTTTTGTTCCCAGTTCAGTCTCTTCGGCCCCTCCTCCTCAGTGAAAGGAAGGAAGTGTGTGTTGTGATATCCGCGCCTCACCCCAATTTCCCTTGCTCCATCTGCACGGGGCAGAAAGGGGGGGAAATACCTGGGCAGCGTGGCATGGGGAGGGAATTTTCCAAGAAATTTGTTTTAAGTTTCTGCCTCATCATTATAGGACTTGCACGTTTCTATTTTTAGCTGCATGAACGAGCCAGGCCCACATTCCCCTCATCTCCCCCTGCCCCAACTTTTGTTTATACAAAGCACATGCTGAAATCATTATTTAAAAACCTCCAAACCCATAATTGCTCAGGTAGGTGAAGAATGTAGTCTTTATGGATGGAGCTTACAGAGGGGGCCAGAGTATTCCTGGGGAACTATGGCTTATTCCTATTTGCATCCCCCTGCACCCAACCCGCCCCGAACCCCTGGACCGCCCAGAGAAAACAAGTAACTTAGAGCCGGAAGAGGCGCGATCGATAACAGAGTCCAAGCACCACACGCATTTCAGAAGAGGAAACAGAGTCCTTGAACACAGATGAGACGTGTCCAAATGGCCATAGGCTATCGTGTTGCTGCTGGGACTCAACCCCAGGTGTCCTGACCTCCAGTGTGGCACTATTTTATTCTACTCCACTATGAAAATCAGTCTAAAGTTGGACCGCCTGAATCCCAATCCCACCACACCAGTTATCAACTGTAAGACCTTGAGCAAGTTACCAAACTCCTCTGTACCTCAGTCTCTTTATCTGTAAAGGGGGTAACAAAAATGCCCACCCGCATAAGATCGGTGTAAGGATTCCGTGAGCGCCTGGAAGAAAGTAAGCCCTACGTTTTCGTTCTGGTTTCCCCAGAAGGCAGAGCCAAGCCGTTGGCAACTGGATACCAGGTTTTCCCATCTCAGGTCCCTTTGCTCTCCAGGCGGGTGGACCACAGTGTATTTCTTGGATCTCAGCCCTTCGAGGAGGATTTCCCTCCAGCATCATCTTCCAGGGCCACCGCTGAGTGGGGTGGCGACAGTCCGTGTTTGGCCAGCCATATATCGCTTCAGCTCCCTGTGAACCGGGCCGAGTTCTTCCTTCACTTGATCTTAAATAGCACCACCTAAGGCCACATGTGTGAGCCGAGAAAGAGATGTCAGTTTGAAAAAGGTCATTACAGGGACGTCTGCCTTGTTATCTGTCATGTGATTTATTTGTGCCTCTGGGACCTGCGTGGGCCTGGCCCCAAATAAACCATTTCCAGTGCTTCCAATAACACTGAAGCATTATAACTAACACTTTGACTTGGCACCTCTGACAGCACGCAGCTCACAATGGACAGGCAGCCTTGACCTTATATTACCTGTAACCCACGCTCAAACATCCAGTCTCTCCTAGGGCTTAGCATCATGCCAGGAGCTGCTTTTCAAATGGAGAGCAGCTGTCTGCCAGAGAGGGCCTGGCCTTGACACAGAACCCTTGGAGTCTGCACTCTGACTCTCCCACTGGGACTGAGCAGAGACTCTGTGGAACCCTGGTCTACAATAGGTATCTCTAACACCTTCAAAACGGTTGGATCATATGGTGTGAGGGGCAGAGCTGCTGATACCTAGAGCTGATGATGGCTTACAAAGGCACCAGGCCTTTTTGCCTCTGTGGGCCCTTTCTTTCACCAAAAAGAAAAAAATAGAAATTATATTGTATGACTCCATTGGTAGGAAAATGGATATAATCTAAGATTCATTATTGTTCTGTTCCTTTTTTCTTTTGACTTTAACATAAAGTAAAATTAAAATATTTCTGTGAACCCCTCAAAGCATTGTGGGCCGTAGGCACTGTGCCTAATGGAGAAGGTGGCCCCGCTCGCACCCGAGTCTGACCCACTGCAGAGCCCTTGCTTGCTCTGGAGCCACTCAAAACTGGCTGCCTCCCGGGTCACCTAATAAATGAATCAGAACAGCATCAGCAACGGTGATAAACACTGCCTCTGAAATGCAAAGGAATCCACCAAGCGTCATGTCTGTTTCCTGGTGCTAAGATGTATACGGTACAACAGTTTGTCCTTTACTTTAGATGGAGCAGCATTCCCCAGACCCCTATATCCCTGCAAATTTCACCTGCAAACACCTTGATTTGAGACTTCTAGCCTCCAGAACTGCGAGTCACGAATTTCTTGTGTTGAAGCCAGCCAGCTCGTGGCGCTTGGCTCCAGCAGCTCCAGGAACCCGACAACCCAGCACTGGGGCCCACGCTCTCTTCCCCCTGGACATGCTCGCCGTCATTAGTCTCCCCCAGACCCGCAGTCTCGAATGCCATCTATATGCTAATAACTCCCAGTGTCTCGGGTCTTGACCTTCTCTCTGAGTGTCAGACTCTCATGTGCAGTGGTCTTGCCAGCTCCGTCTGAGGTGTTTTAGTGACTCAAACTTCCAAGGTTCAACAAAGGGCTCTTGATTTCCCACCCGCACCTGTTCCCCTTATTGCTCCATCTCAGTCCATGGCAACTCCAACTTCACAGTGGCTCAAGTCAAGGCTTGGAAGTTACCTCTAACTCGTTTCTTTTCTTCATCCTCCACACCCAATCCATCCACAACTCTCTTGACATCAGGTCCAGTATGTAAGTGACGTCTGTCTACCTCTCTTTCCCCACCCCCACCCCACCCCCCCGCCATGCCCTCTGCTCTGGTCGCACCCACTGTAGCCTCTCACCTGGACCTTGCAACCCCTTCCCAACTGACCTCAGTTTCCCCTGCCCCTTCACCCTGCACACAATCCATTTCCACCCAGTGGACAGTGTTGGGTTTTTTAAAATATATTTTTAAAATATAAATCAAGCCATGCTCAAACCCTCCAGTGGCTTCCCGTGTTACAAACACTTGGACCCCACATTTCTAAGTCATCCACCCTCGCCAGCCTCTGACCTCACCTCATGCTATTTTGGGTGCCCTCACTACACCCCAGGCCCATTGGGTTTTTTTTTCTGTTCCTTGAGCACTTCAACTCCTTTCCTGCCCCAGGGCCCTGGCATGTGCCTAGAGAACACCTTCCTTTGGCACTTCGCGTGGCTGCCTCCTCAGCCTTCTAGTTCCAATCCTCCTCATTCAGCCTCCCTTCAGAGGGGCCTTCCAGACACACAAGCCTCTCTATCGACACCCTAAGACCCTGTCTGCACACCTCACAGCACTGTATTCTGCCTGGAATGAACTCGATTATTTGTCTGTGTCAATTATCTACCTCCCTCAAAACACACACACACACACACACACACACACACACACACACAAATCCGAACTCCATGAAGGCAGGGACTTTGTCCCTCTTGTTCACCATTATTCATCTAATACATAGCACGTGTTCAAATAAACATACATTGAGTAAATGAATGAAGAACAAATATTCCCGAATACGGCACTGACATGTAGGAGCAGCCCAGCCTGAAGTCAGTCAACGCTCAGTTCAAGCCAGGTTCCCCGCACCCCTACTCTGTAGCAGTCCAGACTTTTAGGACATTCACAAAAGGAGGGCATTTGTTAAATTCGTGTGACCCCTGCTTTCTATGCCTTACCCTCACACTCCATGCCTCAGTTTCCCATATGTAAAGAGGGAATTAGTTTAAAAGGTGATATCTTCCCTCTCCAGATCTGTGATTCATGCCCAGTATACACCAAGTGACTTCGACCTAGACCAGCCACGGCAGAGGGCAGAGGAGGTCTTGGGGTTGAGCAGACAGACCCAAGTATAGAAGCCAGGTGGGGAGACAGTGGACACGCAGGTGGGTAGAGAGGAGGAGGAAGCTTCGTGGTTTCATATACATAACCTTCAAAATAGTTGCCAAGGTTGCAATTTTACTGCTATTTGGTCCATATTTATCTCCTGCATTAGATTATAAATTCTAGGAGGGCAGGTGCCATAAATGATTTGCTCACCAGGGTATCCGCTATGTCAATGGTGCTCAAACTTTTCAGTCTCCCCTCGCTACTCTTTAAAATCATTGAGGACCCCAAAGAGCTTTTGTTTATCCTGGTTATAGCCAAAGATCAGACAATCTCCACAGTGGACCATTTGGCTATGTCTGGAGACAGTTTTGGTTGTCACAATTTGTGGGAAAGGGAGGAGTGACACTGGTAACCTGCAGGTAAAGGCCAGAGATGCTGCTAGAATCCTACACTGCACAGGTCAGCCCCCATGACAAAGAATTTTCAGACTAAAATGTCAATAGTACCAAGGTTGAGAAATCTTGCTATAGATCTTAACCGTATTAGAAAATAAAACTGAGAGAACCTGAAATATTTATTGATTCATTTAAAATAATAATAAACCCATCACATGTTACCATAAATACATTTTTAAACAACTATATTTTTTTCAAATAGAATATTAGTGTGAAGAATGCACTGCACTGTTTTGTAAATTTCTTTTTGTCTGGCTTAATAGAAGACAGCTGAATTTCCATATATGTTTCTGCATTCAATCTGTTCCAATATGCTGCTTTTGCTGAAGTGCATGAAGAAAATCCAGCCTCACACAATATGTAGTTGGAAAGTGGGAGAGAGATTTCAAAGCCCTTTCAGATAACTATACATATTCTTCTTTGTTACTACACCAAAACTCAACAATCATGGTTTCTTAAGGAATCTGAAACCATATTCATGAATTTTTTATATTCAGTTATTTTAAATCCATCGGTCTGTTTTGAATTTTAATTGAATCTTTGACCCAGGCATGATTTTATGACATCATGTGTTGTGGATTGAATTATATCCCCACCCCCGAATTCATGTGAAGTCTTAATCCCCAGACTTCAGAATGTGGCCTTATTTCGAAATAGGGTCCTTGTAGATGTTATTAGTTAAGATGAGGTCATACTGGAGTAGCATGGACCCTAATCCAAAATGACTGAAATCCTCATAAAAAAGGGAAATTTTGACATACATACATTCAAAGAGATTGCCATGTAAGATGAAGGCAGACATTGGGTGGTGTGTCCCAAGCCAAGGAATGCCAAAGATGATCAGCAAACTGCCAGAAGTTAGGAGAGAGGCATGAAAAAGATTCTCCCTCACAGCCCTTGGAAGGAACCAACCCTGCTGACACCTTGATCTTGGAGGTCTAGCCTCTAGAGTTGTAAAAGAATAAATTTTGTTATTTGAGCCAACGTACCAGTCTGTGGTACTTTGTTAAGGCAGCCCTAGGAAAGTAATACATCATGCACTGGTTATTTTGAAAACAGTAGTTTGTTGAATTATGCTGATCTTCCAAATGCTAACACGTTTTGTCACAGGATACCAAAAATCACATTCATTGCTACCATCACAGATCTCATCAGAAGAGTTTTTAAGTATTAAGAAGATGTCAAGCTCCCAGTGACAGATACAAGCTTTCCAAAATTCTAATTTTCACTCAAAAGCCCAAATTTTATCATTGACAATAAATACTGTCAGTGGTTTCCCTTGAAGGAAAAGGCCCATTTGGTTCATATTCAAGAAAATATCTACCATACCCAAGTCTGAATCACCATAGTTAGTTAGTCATTCTTTCAAGTAAATATGGTGGTCCATGAAAGAAGCTGTGGGTTCACCCACCACTCAAATAATCATGCCAGTATTTGTTCTCAAGGCAAACTTCCTCTGACTTGGCATGCAGACTTCTGTAGGTGTCTCCCCAATTCCCCACAGAGAATGCTAATGAGATGTGTACTCAAGGATCAAGATTTAATAAACTAATTTTGTTTTGTTTTGTCTTTAATGTGAGTGCATGGCCACAAAGAACATGATGATCTACTACGTTGGGTACCATCGCCTCCATATGAGTCAGCATGTCAGCAGCCTCCCCCGACATTAGTGCTGGTGTCACCACAGTGGAGAAGGCAAATCATGTCTTCATGTTATTGCTGAAATAGCGTTGGCCTCACAGAGACCCCACTGCACTTGGAGAACCACTGCTCTACATCAAGCATAGTGAGAAGAGCCAAACACATCTTTGCCGAAGCAATGATTGAATGAATGGAAGGAATTAATAAGGACGAGAGAAAGAGAAGAAAGAAGGAGGGCCTTGATGGCTCCTGCTCTTGGCTTTCTGTGTCATAGGAAAGACTGAGTTCTATGTACCTGGATTTTCAGCTGAAGACAGCTAACGAAGATTTTCAGCTGAAGACAGCTCTGCAGTGGGTTTGCCCCAAGACCGGGAGACAATTCTGTGCGTGAGTGTTGCTGTTGATGTGTGTCTTTGGAGGGGCCCAGTGAGATGTGTCTTAAGTGCACACCCCATAGCACCCTGGCTCAAAAAGCCCCATGGTCTGGGTGACATTATTACGACAAAAAGAAGACCGGAGAGAAAGACTGTTTAAGTCTGCAAAATATAAGGGAAAACAGTCATTATCACTTACTATCTGGGTCTAATGAACCACTTTTAAATAATTTTAAGTCTTTTTTGGAAAAACTTACAGAATTAAGAATAACCAGAGTGAAGAACAACTTTATAAGATAGTCTACTAAGAATTTAAACATAGCAAACCTAAATTTTTATTCCAGACTTTCCTGGTTTTGAAGGTACCTGAGATGGGCAACATCCTTTGAATACAAACAATGTCTTATTAACTATCCTCAACTGTCATGTCACGAATGGACTGGGTCCACACGCATCTTATAAATACTGATTTCAGATTCAAAATATATCGCTTTTGGATTCTGGCTTCTCATCATTTCTGATTTCTCTTCTTACACTTGCAAATAGAAAATGCAATACTTGAGGGAGTTTTAGAGACTTCTGATGGCTAATAATTTTGTTGAAGAGAGTCAACTTCTTTTTTTTTTAAAGATTTATTTATTTATTTATTTATTTGAGAGAGAGAGAATGAGAGATAGAGAGCATGAGAGGGAAGAGGGTCAGAGGGAGAAGCAGACTCCCTGCTGAGCAGGGAGCCCGATGTGGGACTCGATCCCGGGACTCCAGGATCATGACCTGAGCCGAAGGCAGTCGCTTAACCAACTGAGCCACCCAGGCGCCCAAAGAAAGTCAACTTCTTTGCTCCATAATTGCAAAAGAATTATATTTTTAGGTTTTTAGGCATCAATCAGAACAAGCCATCCAATGACGTTTTTTATTTCAACACTAAGTATTTCCTTCTGGTCACCGCTAGCTGACACCTGCCTCTTCCCCCCTGTGAACTGTATCCAGTAGATGTTGGCTCACAAGCAAAACATGAAAGAATACTGTGACCCAAACTTTTAGTAAAAAAACTTTTAGGTCTTTCTCCTTCCTGTTGAGTGACTAACTGGATGAGAATACCACATTTCCATTTTTCTTTTTACCTTAGAAATACATTGTTTATTTATTGATTCCTGAGTTGGAGAAAATCCACCTAAGACATTGTCATATGAAGACCCATAATCTGAGATTTCGCTTATGTGATAATTTCACCATCCTCGTTAACTCGCGTCTAGAGTGAGGCTGTCTCTCTGCATTCATCTTCTGAATCCTATAATTACTTCAAAACATTTTCCTCTACCAATTTTCTTCTCTTGGTCATTATGCATAGAAAAGGAAAAATCTCTGATTTCTCAGTTGTGTTCAATGAAAATGAAAGTCAGACTATAAGACAGTGTCTCCAGGGGTGCCTGGGTGGCTCAGTTGGTTAAGCAACTGCCTTCGGCTCAGGTCATGATCCCGGAGTCCCTGGATCGAGTCCCGCATTGGGCTTCTGGCTCAGCGAGGAGCCTGCTTCTCCCTCTAACCCTCCCCCCTCTCATGTACTCTCTCTCTTTCTCGCTCTCTCAAATAAATAAATAAATCTTTAAAAATAAAAAAAGACAGTGTCTCCAGTCTTCTCTTTATATCTTCTGATGATGCAATATTTTGGGCAACTAGATTAGTTTCCTATTGCTGCTGTAAAAAAAAAAAAATCACCACAAATTTGGTGACTTAAAATAACACTAATATATTACCTTACAGTCCTGGAGGTCAGAAATCCAAAATGGGTCTCACTGGGCTAAACCCAATTTGTCAGCAAGGCTGTGTTCCTCTGGAGACTCTCTGGGGAAGGGTGGGGACCATCTCCTTGTCTTTGCCAGGCTGCTCACATTCCCTGACTCATGACCCCATCCCCAACTTCAAAGCCAGCAATAGCTCAGTCTTTCTCATGCTCCCTCACTCTGGTTCTCTGCTTTCATCGTCACATCTCCTTCTGGCACTCTTTTAGAGACCCTTATGATTACGCTGGAACCACATAATCCAGAATAATCTTCCATCTCAAAGTCCTTAACTTAATCACATCTTCAGAGTCCCTTTTGCCAAATAAGGTAACATAGTCACAGGTTCCGGGAATTAGGATGTGGACATCTTTGCGGGGAGGGTGCATGATTCTACCTCCCACAGCAACACAATAAGAAAACTGTAGATGATACAACAGTGATGATTTATGTCCCTATTACAGTATCCTTCTAGATCATTCCATCATTGTTCCACTTTCTTATGTTAATCTTTTTAGCATTATTGAGAATAGTTGGTAAGTAAAGTATAGCAAAATTTTTCCAGAGATAGGAAATTTTTCCAGAGATAAGGAAAGTAAGATCACTAAAATCGCCAAATATATCTTAGGTTTACAAATATATCCAATGGACCTGTGTGGTAACTCCAAGATAGAATGATATTTTTCCTATTTAAAAATAAGAAGCGTAATTTGTGTTTATTCTTTGGAAGTTCTGTAAGAAAGAATAACAGCTATGAAATATCAAACCTTACAGATATAACTGCTCAAAAAGGAAATTAAATTAGAATCAGATGCAAAAGATCCTGTTTATATACTGACAGTCAGGCTGTACTAAGCCAAAGGCCTTATTGTCTCTCAAATAAGAACATTAGTGCAGTGGCATAAGGCTAAATTTTGAATTCTGAACATGGAGGTAAAAATGTGTTGGGGAAAAAAGTGGGGCAGAGAGGGCTGTGTTAGTTAAGCTAAGGGAAGCTGCTATAACATAAGTAAACTCCCAAATTCTATGATTTTTAGAACAACAACAGGGGCGCCTGAGTGGCTCAGTCAGTTAAGCATCTGCCTTTGGCTCAGGTCATGATCTCAGGGTCCTGAGATCGAGCCCTGCATCGGGCTCTCCGCTCAGCAGGGAGTCTGCTTCCATGCCCCTGCTATGCCCTTCCCCCCAGTCATGGTCTCTCTCGTGCTCTCTTGTCTTGTGCTCTCTCAAATAAATTAATAAAAACTTAAAAAAAAAAAAGAACAACAACAAAGCATATTTCTGTCTCTCATGCATACCCATGATGAATGTCAACAGGTGGCAGGTATCTCAGCTCCATGTTCTGATTCAGGGACCTGGGTTCCTTCCATCTTGTGGCTCTGCCATCCTTTGGGAACTCCTTGTCACCTATGTGGTTGGGGTCTCAGCTGGCCGGAATGGGGAGAGACCATGCAGAAGACAAAGCCACTTTCTCTAGGCTTCACCCCAAGAGGTGTGCATCGCATTCTATTAGCAAGAACTTAGTCACACAACCATGCTGAACTCCAAGGAGACTGGGACTTGTGGCCCAGCTATATGCCCAGGAAGAAGAGAATGAATTTCAGTGCCCAGCAAGCAGTCCCCACCCCAGGGAATGACCTGATCTTTTGATCATTAGAGACAAGCCAGTCTCAGCTCCTGAGAAACCAGAAATGATTGCACTGCCTTACAAATCATGAGCTCTTAGCAGGCCAAAACTGAGAGAGTGGAAGCTTTCTCTGATTCAGCCTTACTGAGTCAGACACTCTGAGGGGTGACGCAGGCAAATGCATTTTGAAAAAAATCCCCAGGCAATTCTTCTATTAAAATCCACTGTGGATTAGGGTAAGAGACACACCTGGTATCTTGGGAAGCCCTTCCTATAATTAGAAGCCATGTGTGGGGATCGCCCTGGCTGCTCTTGGCTTCCTCAGCTGCTGCCTGCCTACACTGTACGCAAGCCTGACCCTACGTCCCAGACCCAGATTCTGGCCCATAGCAGGCACTAAAGGAATATTTGTTGAATTTATTGTTTTTACTCTCACAGTAGAAAGAGTAGAGTGGGGAAGTCCTTTCAAATGCCTCTAAACCAACAGACGGAAGTGTCCTGTGACTCAGTCTGGTTTCAAAAATAAGCATAGATAAACCACCTCAGAGAACAGGTGTTTCCCAAGCATCCCCTCCCCAGGCAGCGAAGCCGTGGCTGGGGGGCCAGCCGCGCTCCTCGGAGCCGAGCCGGGTGACGGACGAGACAGCTCACCACCACTGTGTGCGTTGGCTCTGTGAATGAGAGTCCCCTCCCGCCATCCCCCTCCCCCACGGCCAGGCCCCAGGAGCAGCACTTCTCCAACGTGAACGGTGGTGAAGTGTGGATTCTGCTCTGGCAGGTGTGTGTAGGGCCAAGACGGCTGCATTTGCATCTGTTCTCAGGCAAGGCCAATGCCGCTTCCTCTCAGCCCAGCCTTCAAGGACTCAAGCTCTAGGCAGCAAATGAGCAGGCAAAGGATGTGCTAGGGTAACCCAGAGACCCCTACCTGGCGGCTACACCCACAGTTCCCTCCTCCCCATTTGCTCCACCCTCCTCCCTTTGCCAGCCTCCCCCTCTTTGGGGAGGGGACAGATTCCTGTCCCCAAAGTTAGACATCTTATGGCAGGGGCCAAGGATGTGACCTGGGCTAGGTCTGGGGTTTAGGCCTCCTTCCCTTTAGAGCGTTATCTTCAAACGTTCCTCTGGATGGAGCAGAAGCCAGAGGAAGTCTTTTCTCAATGATCCCCAAGGCCAAGAATCTCAAAGCAGAGAGAAGATTGCCCTCTCCGGCTGGGAAAGAAAACTAGGGGTGGTCCACACGATGAGTTTCCCGAGTCCCACTCATTTGTGGCTCTTACCAGACTCGCTGCTGGACCACACGTTATCCCAAGTTCATGCTGAATGCACTGAATCCCACAGCTGGGAAAGACCTTGGTATCCTTGTCAAGGATCTGTTTTCCCAAATGAGGCAGAGGGGCAAAAAATAGCCTGCCTGAGGCCACAAAGTGGATACTATTTCCATGTTTCTGGGCTTCTAGCCTAGAGGTTTTCCACACTGCCTCCCCAACTTGGAGGGATTGAGGATGCGATCTGCATGCCCAGCCATCTCCCTGCTTGGCAGCCAGGGGAAGGGGACCACTGGCCATGGGCCATGCTGGGTCACCGGACTTGACCTCCCAGCTGCTTGCCTTGCAGAACGGCCTGTTTAATGCTTTATTCCTCGCAGTGTCTCATTATTGATTCAGCCGCTCACTGCTGGGTCTGACCAAATAAACCCCGAGCATTTGTATAATGTCGACTTCATCAAAAATGCAGGAGTTGGGGTTTTACTTGTCTGCGCGCTACCTAGACAGTTTAAGTCGATGATTGGTGGTTTCTGTGAGCCAAGGAGGGCATTGGCAGCCCGCAGGCTAGCTACTGGCCTCTCTGAAGTGATGCTGGGTCCCCAGGCTCCAGGGAACCCAGCATCCCCCAACTCCTGCAGGTGGGGATGAGTCTGGGATGGGGTGGGGAGTTCGGAGGTTGGTAGTGATTTTTTTAACACAAGCACCAGGCACAACTTTAGAAACAAAATCAACAATACATTAGTATGCTGCTCTTAAATATTACAGACGAAGATCTACTCAGAGGAAGAAATGTTTGTTCATCCATTTGTTCAAAAAATACTTAATGAACACCTACTATGTGCTAAGCCCTAGATTACAGAGAAGAATAAGGCATTCACCTGATTCACATGGAGGTAAATCTCTGTTCAAGAGAGACAATCAGGGAGCACCTGGGTGGCTCAGTTGGTTCAGAGTCCGACTGTTGGTTTTGGCTCAGGTCATGATCTCAGAGTTGAGGGATTGAGCCCCGAGTCAAGCTCTGTACTCACTGGGGAGTCTGCTTGAGATTCTCTCTCTCCCTCTGCCCCTCCCCCTGCTCATACTCTCTCTCTCAAATAAACAAAATCCTTTTTAAAGAGAGAGAAAAATCAGGCTATAAAATGGAAGCAATAAAGCATGACATTTATTAAACATTTACTATGTACCAGGTACTGTTCTGAGCACTCCAGCATTCTAGGTTTTTTGGAAAATCTATACATATATCTGCCCATAGTAAAAAGATAGTAAAAATAAGCACCAAAACATTCACATACTGTAAGTTCATGGAGGACTTTTATTTTCTTCTTTTTACTAACCTGGATCATCCAAATTTTCTTTATGTCTAGAACTACAAGGAAGGAGAATGAAAGCGGGAGCGGAAGCATGTTCTTATGCCCCTGCCTCAAAGAAATCAGGCAGAGGGCCTCAACATGCTTCTCATTTGCTGCCTGATGTCTTCAGGCTCGAGTAGATGAGGCGCTGGTCAGCCCCAGCCACTCTGGGTTCTGTCCCAGCTCAGAAATCCAGCGCCTCTCCCTCCCCGGAGAATAGAGTCCCTGGAGAGCCTATGGCTTGTGGTTGAGGCTGGGGGAGGGCCGGGCATCTGAAGACTGAGCCTTTGAAGTGGAATCCTTTAATGCAGTGTTCCCAGATGGGCATCAAGAGCTTGGCTCCCTCCTGCCTGGCATGCAAATGCCAGGATCCAACCTCTCCTCCTGACCAAACTCCAAACTAGCCCGGATAGCTGGGGCTGCTGGCCAGCTCTCCCGGACCCCTGTCCTGGCCAGAGAACTGGAGACAACAGCTTTGCCACTGTCTGAAAGTCCTTGTGCCTCTGAAGGCCCTGCTGGGCGGCTCTCAGCCTCTAAAGACTCCCTGGGGAGCACCTTCAGGTGGATGCACCCCGGAAACTCTAACACTGAGCTCTGGACACAGGGAGAGGCTCGGTGTCAAGCACTTTACATTTCCTAATACATTTAATCCTCCTTATCGTCATCAACCTCATTTTACTAATAAAGAAGCAGAGGCCCAGAGAGGCTAAGTTACTTGACCAAAATCACACAGCCAGGGCTGACAGGCTGACTCCAGATCTTATACCCTGAAGCACTCTGCTACACTGTCACCCACTCTCTGGATGGGATCTCTGGGGACATTGCTTCCAGGTCCTTCCCCCAAGACTTGTCACGTGACAAGAATAGCAGCCCTGGTCACTGAGGAGGCAGCAGAATAGTTACTAAACAAAAGGAGGAGCGGGCGAGTGTCCGCCAGTCCCAGCTCTAAATCCTGGCCAAGCCATTTATTTACTCTGTGACCTTAGTCAAGTCATTTTACCTCCCTGGGTCTCTGTTTCCTCGCCTCTCATAGACGCGCAATGCCTAAATGTTCACTTTGCTGGACAGATGATTTTCAATACAGACAACTAGCAGTGTTATTTGAACACCTGCTAAGAAGCGTGCCAGATGCTGGGCCAAGAGCATCACATTCATTATTTAATCTTTATAACGGCCTGGGACACTATGATCCTCTTCCCCTGAACAGATGGAGAAGCAGACCTAAATGAGCTAAACGACTTCCCAAGTAATCAGAAAGAAGCAAAGCCAAGATTCGAACCTGTGGCCTCTGATGGCAAAAGCCCCAGTCTCAGCCCGCCCATCGCCTGTGTCCCATCTGCATCCCAGGAAACGATACCTGTCAAGGGCCTGGCATGGCACCTGGCTCATGGGAGCCCTCAAGTAACTCAGCTGATATTGCTGGTATTGCTGGTGCTGATGGGCCAATGTGCGTGCACCTAGCACAGCGCCTGGCACGCAGGAGGCCTCAGCTCCACCGTGTGCATCACAGGTTACCGTCGCCTTGGGCACGGCTGGCTACCTGCAGCGGCCTCCTCGCTCAGCTCAGTGAGCGCTCCAACGGAAGCAAGCAGCTCCCTTTTTCTGGTGAGCAAAGCAGATGGGCAGCTTCTCAAGGAGGACCAGGGCTCTTCCCTCCACCCCCTGGATGGAGGGACATGCTCAGTGCACTCCGATGGCCCTGTGACCTTGGGCCAGTCATTTCCCTCCCTATGAGCCTCTGTTCTGCAAAATAGGGAGGTGAAATCCCTCCCTCAAGGGCTGGTTAGCAGGAATCAGCGAAATAACACATACGGTGTTGAGCACAGTGCCGGGCTTAGGAGGAGCTCAGTAAGCTCACAAGATCTTGGTCCCAACATCGTAAAGTCTGTGTGAGAAGATGGGAAATAGGATCAAAATCCATCAGATCTAAGACAATAGCCACCAGAGAACACACCATGAATTTATGTACCACTAAGAATGCAAAATGCTGCTGAATAATCTATGACCCAATCTTATCACTTAGAACTGTGATGTCATGCTTGGAGAAAAGGCTTTTCCAACTTAGACCGAGATTTTAATTATATATCACTCTGTGCATACTTATAAGGAAAAAACAAAGAACATAAATTGGTTACAGTGTCCCTAAAACTTCTTCACATGCACAGCCCACGTCTTCTGAATTCCTTTCAATGTGGAGTCCTTGGAGGTCATGTTTTCCCACATAATATTGTCCTCTTGTCTCAGGAGCACTGGTCATGTGGCATTTTCTGAAAGAATCCAACAGAAATGCAAGGCATGGGTGCTGGGCGCCTGGGCTGGCCTCACCATGATGTAGCAGCGGCACACTTTGACCCCTCATGGGCAAGGTCACTGAACACGTAGGGTTTGCCATGCCCCCCCCCACTGCCCCTCACAACCAGTTTGTTCTTAACCTCCCCCTGGATTTTCCACAAGTCTTGACACTGAACATATTGGTGTTCGCTCAGACAACAGCAACCACAATACACCACCAATCACAAGATGCATCCAGAGTCCAGAGATGTAATATGTGAAAATGTTTGCTTGAGAGAATGGATGGTTTGGGTAATGACATTTAAGGTCCCACTGTCAACCTGGCCAGGGGCTGGGTGTTCCGAAGGCCATCTTCCCTTCATTTCGCCTCTCTTTCATTTGAGTTTATTCTTATCATTCCTTTATTGACAAAGACACTGAAGCTCAGAGAGGTAAAGCAATTTGTCCAAGGTCACACAGCTAATAAGTGGCAAAGCCAAGACTTGACCTGCAGTCTCTGATCTTGTCACAGTAGCAGGGATAGATCCTCTCCTGAGTGTTTCTTCACACTAGCTTCTGAGCCCAATGTGCCCATGCAAAATTAAGTCAGTCCTGACCTTGGGAAGCCATCTTTTGATGTCCTTTCTTTAGAAAGTAGTAACAATAGTCCCTCTGTGCCAGGTGCTGTTCTAGCCACTGTATGTGTTCTAGTACATTCGGTGTTCCCAACTGCCTTATGGGATGGGTTCTATCATTAGCCCGTTTCACAGATAAGGAAACTGAGGTGCAGAGAGGTAATGCCACATCCTCAGGGTCACATAGCTGGGAAAGGGAGGAGCTGGGATTCAGACACAGTGCAGCTCCAGAGCTCACTCACCTAACTGCCCCCTCATCTCACCAGACTGGCACAGGAAGCCCTCTGCCACCCCAGACCCCCTCCCTCCCCACTCCCCACCCCTACCACCCTAAATCTTATTGACTTTCACGGTGGTCAGACCCCTCTCCTGCTGGGAGCAGGATCTGGGCTGTCAGGCTTGAGTCAGACGAATGGCCTTCCCCAGCCAGGCCTGGCTTCCAAGTTTCTTAATGCTGGACCCAAACATAACACAATCTAGCGGCCCTGGCTGCTCTTCACAAAAAAAGCATGAGGGGGTGTAGAAAGAAATCTAATTAGAGTCCCTCAGAGCCCCAGCTCTCCTTATTATTAAATTAGCCCCCTTTGAAGTGGAACTCAACTCATTATAATAATTGGAATGCTAAGGAATTGTCTTATATGATCCTGATCTGAGAAAAATGGCTTTCACAATTGCATTTATCCATGTCCTAGGGTCTTCCCACGGGACAAAAGATGACTCTGGATGCCAAACGGTTCTTGCTTCATTCAGAGAAGAGCTTGGGGATGGTCCAGTGGGCCTGCTTCCCTGTGGGCCAGAGCTGCTGAGATGCAGTGTTGGGGACCCCACACAAATGTGGGGAGAGGGCTGCCCACGTTTCCTACAACATCACAGCCCCAGGCCCAAATCAGAGGCTTACACAGGGACGGGGAGGCTGCTAGGGAAATGTAGAAGGTCCAGGTCAAATGCTTCACATGGTGAGTGGCCCAGAAGAGGGATCCCTAAAGACAGACCCCATCCTGGGCCGCTTCAGAATCATCTAGTTACAGATTCCAGGGTCCCACTCCCAGAGATGCTGATTCTTCATGGCTGCAGAGGGGTCCCAGTTGGAAGCTCCCCACAGTGATTCTGAAGCATAGCTAGGTTTGGGCTCCTGGCTTGGCACCTCTGGGGATCCTTTTGAGTACTCTGGATCCACTGTGGATCCACCACACCCAAATTTCATTACTGTTGCAGAAGATTCCAGTACCCCTGGGCTGACTTAATGCTAAAAAGGCCAACACTGGTGGTTGGTTTCCTTTCCTTCCTTAGGGTCTCAGAGGATAGGACCTACGGCTGCCAGTCCCAAAGTCCTCGGAGAATTCCTGCCTGATACAGTGAGCTGCCTCCAGACACTTCCATCTCACCAAAGATATTTTTGTGCTCTTTATTCAGCACACAAATAGGAGGCAATATTTGCCTTGAATGTTTTTAAAGGAACGTTTTAAAGTGTTTTTTGGGGATCCTGATGTCTGCCCATCTTTCCTGACCTAGTTCAAATCTTGCCTAAAGATCTAAAAAATTCTTTGCCAAATACCCAGCCCTCTATGGGGACCCCTTTTCTGGCCTCCCGTGGCCCTTATTCTGTGGCCTGGAGAGACACCAGGTACCGGGCTCTTTGCTGCTTCTTGTTCTCCCTGATCTTTACACGTTCATGGTGCTGTGGGGATCTGCAGCCAGCCACTGGTTTTAGAAAGTGCCCCAGATATAGTGAATGGAGCCCAAAAATGGATCTCCTCAAAAGCAAAACCAGGTCAGTTTCTCAATCAAAGACCTAAGCAGTCATCCCTTGGGAGATACTGGGGCCAAGGGAGTTTGAGAACCACACTTTGGAAGGACCCACCTTCATCTCTTTAAAGATGAGGAGTCAGCCCTGACCAAGCTCATACTGCCTAGAGTCCCTACTCTGCTCCCATCCTTCATCCACCCAGAAGGTTGGCTTCTTGTTCCGAGTGAGCAGGTTAATGCCGAGGCGTTCTCTCCTCCTGGGCAGCTATTTCCTGCGCAACAGACACATTCAAGACACATCCCAACAGACACATCCACGTGACTCCCTTCCTCCCACAGAGGACAGGAGCTGTGGTGCAGCTTCAACCCCCCCCCCCCCCCCCGCTGGGGTCGGCCCCAGAGAATGTGGCCTGGATGAGGCTCCATGTATCGGCTGGTCTTAAGAAAGAGCCACACTGTTCTTAAAGAGAATTGTGGTTAGAGAAAAGACTTGGTCTCAATGGTCCTTTTTACTCAATAGAGCTTCTCTCTGGTGTCTCCAAGTCACATCCGTTTCCCTTCCTGACCCAAGGGCAGGGTCTCCACAGCTTGGGACATGAAGGGCTAATAGCAACAATGCTTTTCCAGTGACTGTTTATGCCTTACCTCCCCTTTTATGGAGACCCGAAAAAGAAGAACAAATCCAAATATCTGATTCCCAGAAAATGTTTTCACCAAAAGCCATTAGTCTAGCCCTGAAATGGAATAAATCCAACGCTTGCATTAGCTTGCAAAGAATAACCCCACTGCCACATTACAGATGATGTCAAATGTGGCAAACCCAACAGCTTGCACCAAAACGACCACAGGGTACAACCTTTCAGACTTCCCTGCTTCCTTCTTCTGGTTTCTCATTCATTCTCTTAATTAATATCTATCTACACGGCACTCTGCTGTAGGATGCAAGTCCTGCGGTGCCAAAGACTTATGACTCAGAACTGCTTCTTCCAGTCTTCCAGATCCCTGTCACAGATCTTTAGCTGTAGAGTTACCAAAGTGGGCGCAGGTGCTTGAGACCCCTCCATCCTCAGAGTAACCTTAGCGCAGAATATTACATGCGCTTCAGGACCACGATGGACTTGAGTTCAAGTCCTGACTTTGCCACTCTATGACCTTGGACAACTCAGATAATCTCTCAGCCTCATTTTCTGTGACTATAAAATTGGAATGCTCATGCCAGCAGGTTTACTGTAAGAATTTGCTGAGGTCACTATGCAAAGGGCTTACCCCAGTGCTTGGCGGAGAGTGAGTACAATGAATGTTAGGTATTACTTTTTTTTCCATTTTACATATGAGGAAACTGAGGCTCAGAAGTTTTCCCAAGTGACACACAGACGCATGAGAGGTATGGGAAGCAAACTCATCTCTCTGATTCTACATTCTGGGCCTTTTGGGGGGGGGGTGCTTTTTTATTTGACAGTTCTGCAGAGTTCAGCCTTTAGAATGAATTTGGGAACAAAGGTACCTAATGAAGGCTCAGAGAAGATCAAATAGGACAAGTCAGAGGAGAAGAATAGCACAAAGGACAGTGAAGAGGGAGATTCCTGCTGATTGCTGCCACCTCTCCTTGTTGATGTCAAGAAACACAACAAATGCAGAAGAATATTAGGGGGGAAAGATGGGGGGTGGCAGCATAGAAGGAGAGGAGCCTCAGAGTCTGAAGAAGGGAACTGGAAAATTAAATGCCAAACAAGTCACAAATTTACTGGCCCCCTCAATGCTCCCTAAGCCAGGTGGGCATCCGGGGCTGGCCCCTTCCTGGATGGAGAAATGACTGACTACGAAGGCAAAGGCCTCAGCCCTGCTGCCAGAAACAGTCAGCCCCAGAGACAACAAAGCTCCCAAATTCCTGGTCTCCAATCTCTGCCTCAGAACATTCTTGGGCCAAAATAAATGTGGGAACCCCATGGTGGAGTCTTGGAGCTGGAAGAAAATCCAAGATGTCGCCCAACGCAACTCAGTCCTTCCAGGCAAAACCACACCAAAACCATCCCGACAGATGCTAATTAAATGAATAGTTTTAAATTAAATAATGGGGACTTGGGGGAGGAGAGAAGGGTGCCAGGGATAATTGGAACAGAAACCCAATCCAGAGAAAACAGTGATGAAGCCCGGGAATTACTTAAGCACACACAAAAGAGGCTGGGACACAGGTAGGGGCTTGTTTCCACCCAAGAGGCTGATGGCAAAGATGCAGCTAAGGAACCCCACATGGCCCCAGAGTGATTTGGTCTGGGCTCCTCCACTTCTCAGCCAGGCTGCTGGTCTCCCTCCAGTAAAGGTTCAGGGGGGACAGCCTGGGGACCTCCCAGAACTCCTGTGAGAGGTCTCTCCAGCCTCACGGCCTTCCCCTCAGGCTTTCAGGTCCTGGAACACACTGCATCCACCTCTCCTTCTCAGCCTTTGCCATTGAAGTTCCCTTTGCCTGGAGCACCATTCCCTCACCCGGCTTCCCACCCCTGATCCCAGCTCATCAATGTCTACCGTTCTAGGAGGCCTGGGCTTGGTTCTCACTAAAAGGTCTGAGCCCCTGCTGCAAAGTGCCTAGGAAGCTCCCTGTGCCCTCCCACCCCAGCCCAGGACAGGTCGCTTCTGTCCCCCACTAGGCTGGAGCCTCCAGCCAGCAGGGACTATGGCCACCTGGTCACAGCTCTGTCTCCTGGACTGAGCTTGGGGTGTAGACACTTCATAAATGTTTGGTGGATTAAAAAAAAAAAAGAAGAAGGAAATAAATGCTAACTTCCCATAACATGGCCCCACCACTTCAATTTTGAGGCTGAAAATAATAAGAAGTAGGTATCTAATGTGTCCTTAAGGGTCTCTAAATAATAATAAAATAGACATGTATTAAGTGCTTCTAATGTGTGGGCCCCATGCTGGATGCTTACGCTCCTGCCTCAGTCAAGTGCACACAACCTCATGAGCCCGGGGCTGCTGTCATTACTCCCGCCTCCAGGGTGGGGAAATGAAGCTCAGAGAGGCTGAGCAGACTGCCAGAGATCACAGCGCCTTGACTTACTTGGCTGTGGGTCTGGCTAGCCCTAGAACACACTCAGTTGCTCAGGCGCCGGCCATTCTGGCCCGAAACCCACCTCAGAAAGCCCCTCGTGTGTAACTAGAAACCGTGCCTCTGACCGTCAGCCCATTTCCTCTTCTCACATCTCAAGCCCAGATGGGGTCTGACACTTATCTCAATCCCCTGTCCCAGGGCTGGAGCCCAGCAGAGCCCTGGGAACATGGAACTCGCCGTGGACAGAGGGCAGGAGGAAGTGACTGCTAAGGGGGGCACTGAGGGGGCTTAGTCTCCCGGGTCCGAAGGATCCACCTGGCCCTGGCTGCCACATCCTCATGTTGGCAAAGCAGAGGTCTCAGGGGCAGGGAAGGAAGCCAGGGGCAAGCAGATTGTTATCACAGGTTAGGTGTCTCCTGTCCAAGGACAGCAGGGACTACCCAAGGCTGCCTCCTCCATGCAGTCTTTCTTGATTCCACACGTGTGACTTGAGAGTGTTGCTGGAGTCCTCAGAGCCTTCTGCTGGCACTGTGCTATGGCCCCGCCCTAACCTGTGTGCACCTTGTGGCCCAGCCGCAAGTAGCTCTGCCACGGCCCTAACCTCTCAGGGGCTCACCTGCTTATCTGGAAAATGGGCATGTTAATAGTCTCTACCCCACAGGGCTCTTGGAAAGAGTATATGTGTTTGTGTACTCACAGAGATGACTCACACAGATGACTTACAGATAATGTGATTATATACATGAGCATAGATAATGTGTATGAGTGTGCAAATGCTTAAACTAATTCTTGGCACAGAGAAAATGCTTAATGAACATCCCTTGTTCTTATTAATCTCTATATGATTGGGTCATATGCCGGGGAGGGACACACTTGGCATGACAGGGAATGATGCCTTTTACAAAATCAAGCTGAGGTTTCCAAACACTGGGCTGCGATGCAGCCTCTGGGAGGGAACCCCCCTGGGGCATTTGTTAACGACAGATTCCCAGGTCCCACAACTGGACCCACTGACTTTGAGTCTCTGAGATGGTGCCTAGGAATTTATATTCTTACAACCTGTCCAGATGATTACGATGATCAGCCAGATTTGGGACCCACTGGGCTAGCTGAGCTGTTTCTTGTGCAAATGGAGGAGTGGGCTCTGCTGCGGCTTCCACCATAAGAAGGGGTCTCTCCCTCCTCCCATGCCCTCCTTTCCTCCCTTTGGTTCATCAACATCTTGAGTTTTTCTCGGCAGCAGTTTCTCCAGAAGAACTCCAGGCAGACCTTCTCTGGACCATGTGAACCCTGAGGACCTAAGTCTTGTTTTCCACCCACGGAATGTCCGGGAGCAGTTTAATTTCCATCCCCTGTGCAGATGAAGATTTGCTTCATCTGCGCATGTAACTTGTATACACTGGCTCACAGGGACCCCAT
Source organism: Eumetopias jubatus (assembly GCF_037043125.1). Taxonomy (NCBI): domain Eukaryota; kingdom Metazoa; phylum Chordata; class Mammalia; order Carnivora; family Otariidae; genus Eumetopias; species Eumetopias jubatus. Next base: position 88,482,616 of record NW_028274810.1, on the reverse strand, counting down.
GTGATCTGTCAGAAAGATGTCTCTGAGCTTCCAACTTCTCCATTTACCGCTGAAGAAGCTGAAGCCCAGAGAGGATATATGATTTGTCCAAGGTCATGCAGCAGAAAACCAGAGTGGAGACTACAGCTCGAGTCTCTAGCCTCCGAGCCTGTGCCCTTTCCACCGGGACAAGCCCTTGTTCCAAATACCACAGGCCCACTCATTTATACACCAATGATGAGGCTCCACGCTACAAAGTCTTACTCCGTGAGTACTCTGTACCAGCAGGCTCTACGTACGTTCTCTCCTTCGAGTCTCAGGAACTTTCTTCCTCGTGGGCATTATTATCCTCATTTCACTTCTAGGACAACTGAGCCTCGGCAAGGTAAAGTGAACTGCTCGAAGCCATTCAGCCAGAAAGAGTCAGGATGGCAGTCTTGGGCCTGTCTCTTTCCAGAACCCAGCCTCTTGGCTCTGAGGCCAGTCATGGAGCTCACTTATGTCTCTCACCTCAAAAGCTGCCCTTCCATGCCTACTCTGTGATGGGGGGCGGGGACTCGGCAAACCAGGCTGGTCCGCTGTGAGGGGCTGAGGGAGACTCCGAGGCGGGAGGAGGAAGGCCTCGCTACCCCCCGCCCCCGTCCGCTTCCTGTTCCTGCATCGAGTGCCCCTCAGAGGCACCAGAACAGCTTTACTGCACCTCTTCCTTCAGAGTTGGGGCGCAGGCCCAGGGGCCCCGCCTCTGTGACCTCACCCCGGCTGAGGTCCGAGTGTCAGCTCTCCAGGGCCTCCTCTGAGTTCCTAAATCTTAATCCTTCCAACTTCTTCCTTTTGTTGCCCCGGCTTTAGGGGGTCAGGACTCCTGTGAAACCTCGGGGCCTTCGTGTGACCCTTCCAGTTACTTAAGTAAGAACTTTCCATCCAGTTACCAATTTTTTTTTTCTATTGAATTTTGTCTGCTTAAATAACTGAGGTGGCTTCTGTCTCCTGACCGGACTTGACTGATCCAGGAGTGGTCCCAAGAAACAGCCCCACAGGTGGAATCTGGAGATCTGTTTTGCTCCGGCGAGGTCACCCCTGCGACGCTTCTTCACCCTGGCCGCAGCTGCCCCTTCCTGGGGCAGAAGCAGAATCCACTTTGCAGTCTTTCTGACATGGCAGAACAGTTTCATTGCCCTTACCTCACCCCCAGATTCCAACACTAGCCAGCAACTGTCATACTACACGGAGCAGTTTGGCTTCCTGGAGAGGTTTTGGGTAACACAGAAGGTTCAGTGCCAAGGCATCAGTGTCGCCTAAGCAGGAACTGTTCCTTGATAAGTAGGACTTCCAGAGGGAGACAGCCTACTCTCCTGGGCAGACAAGTCAGCCCAGGGGCAAGACCGGGCCTCAGGGGTGACCAGCACTGCCCGGCAAAACTGCCTACAGTTTCACCGAAGAACATACACAGATGGCAAATCAGCACACGGAAAGATGGTCAGCATCACTAACCATCAGGGAAACACAACTCACAAAGCACAATGAGCTATCACTGCACACCTGTCAGAAGGGCTAAAATAAAAAATACTGACAACATGAAACACGGACAAGGATGCAGAGAAACGGGTACGTCATACATCACTGGTGGGAATGCGACAGGGCATAGACGCTGTGGAAAACAGTTTAGCAGTTTCTTTAAAAACCAAACCTGGGTGGCTCAGTCGGTTAAGCGGTTGCCTTCAGCTCAGGTCATGATCTCATGGGTCCTAGGATCGAGCCCCACATCGGCTCAGCGGGGAGTCTGCTTCTCCCTCTGCCTGCCACTCCCCCGCTTCTGCTCTCTGTCAAATAAATAAATAAAATCTTAAAAAAAAAAAAAAAAACCGAGGGTGCCTGGGTGGCTCAGTTGGTTAAGCAACTGCCTTTGGCTCAGGTCATGATCCCGGGGTCCTGGGATCAAGTCCCGCATCGGGCTCCCCCTGCCTTGCAGGGAGTCTGCATCTTCCTCTGCCTCTGCCTGCCACTCTCCCTGCTTGTCCGTTCTCTCTCTCTCTCTGTGTCAAATAAATAAATAAAATCTTAAAAAAATAAAATTAAAAAATAAAAACCAAACATATAATTGCCATATGACCCAGCAATTGCACTCCTGGGCCTTTATCCCAGAGAAATGAAAACTTGCATTCACACATAAAAACGTTGTACATGAATGTTGATGGCAGTTTTATTTAGAACAGCCCCAAACTGGAAACAATCCAGATGTCCTCTAATAGGACCAACGGTTAAACAGACTGGTATATCCATACCGTGGACTACTGCACAGCAATAGAAAGGAACTATTGATATGCATTAGTGTGTCCAGCTATTGATACAAACTGACTATTGATACATATAACTACTTCAATCTCCAGTTACCCTAACTGAAACAAGTCAATCCCAAAAGGTTAAATACTGCATGATTCCATGTAAATAATAGTCTGGAAATGACAAAACTATAGACATAAAGACCCGATTGGCGGTTGACGGGGTCAAGGACGGGGCGGGAGCAGGAGAGAAGTGAGGGTGGCTGGAGACGGGCAGTGCGAACCATCCTTGTGGGGATGGAAAGAAATGCTCTGCGTCTCGACTGGGTCAATGTTTTTTTTTTAATTTTTTATTGTTATGTTAGTCACCATACATACATCATTAGTTTTTGATGTAGTGTTCCGTGATTCATTGTTTGTGCATAACACCCAGTGCTCCATGCAGAACGTGCCCTCTTCTTTTTTTTAAAAGATTTTATTTATTTATTTGAGAGAGAGAATGAGATAGAGAGCATGAGAGGGGGGAGGGTCAGAGGGAGACACAGACTCCCCGCTGAGCAGGGAGCCCGATGTGGGACTTGATCCCCAGACCCCAGGATCATGACCTGAGCCGAAGGCAGTCGCTTAACCAACTGAGCCACCCAGGCGCCCAGAACGTGCCCTCTTTAATACCCATCACCAGGCTAACCCATCCCCCCACCCCCCTCCCCTCTAGAACCCTCAGTTTGTGTTTCAGAGTCCATCGTCTCCAATGGTTCGTCTCCCCTTCCGACTTACTCCCCTTCATTCTTCCCCTCCTGCTAGCTGCTGCTGCTTCTGCTGCTGCTTCTTCTTCTTCTTCTTCTTCTTCTTCTTCTTCTTTTAACATATAATGTATTATTAGCTTCAGAGGTACAGATCTGTGATTCAACAGTCTTGTACAATTCACAGCGCTCACCATAGCACATACCCTCCCCAATGTCCATCACCCAGCCACCCCTTCCCTCCCACCCCCCCACTCCAGCAACCCTCAGTTTGTTTCCTGAGATTAAGAATTCCTCATATCAGTGAGGTCATATGATGCATGTCTTTCTCTGACTGACTTATTTCCCTCAGCATAACACCCTCCAGTTCCATCCACATTGTTGCAAATGGCAAGATCTCATTCCTTTTGTTGGCTGCATAATATTCCATTGTGTGTATATACCACATCTTCTTTACCCATTCATCTGTCGATGGACATCTTGGCTCTTTCCACAGTTTGGCTATTGTGGACATTGCTGCTATAAACATTGGGGTGCACGTACCCCTTCTGATCCCTACATTTGTACATTTGGGGTAAATACCCAGTAGTGCAATTGCTGGGTCGTATGGTAGCTCCATTTTCAACTTTCAATGTCAGGGTTCTGGCTGTGATACTACACTACAGTTTTACAAGATGTTCCCACTGGGGGGACCTGGGTGAACAGTACAGGGGATCTCTCTGTATTATTTCTTACAACTGAATGTGAATTTGCAACTCAAAATTAAAATTTCAATTAAAAAAACAAACAAACACCTGCAAGACCTTTTCAAAGCACCCACCTGAGTCGGGAGTCAACAGGGTGGGGTGAGGCCTGGGCATGGATGTATGTTTTTGAAAGTCTCCCCAAGAGTTGAAAACCACACAATTAAATGACTGCTAAAGTCACTCCGCCTAAAAATTTAACACATGAAAATATATTCTAATCCAAACATCTTAGGGGTTTGGGCTGGAACTATCCCCCTCTATCACCCCTGTCCAGTCTCCCCAGCAGAAAGGAAGAAGAAGCCCTGAAAGAGAGTCAGGACATGAGCTCGGTGACCAGAGAGGGAGCAGCTCCCTCCTTCATTGTCCAAGAACTTCTAACCATGAGGCTCTCAATTAAGCATAGCTAATGGCCACAGTGGCTGAGGGTGGGACTAGAACTCAGCTTTCTGGCTCTGCCCTTGGCAACTTGGCTGAGGGTGGGCAGCCCCCCAATACATGTCAAAACAGTTAGAAATGGTTCTAATTATAACCAGGAAGTGTTTAAGCCTGTGGGTGAAAGGAATGCCAATTCATGTAATAGCCGTTACTACACACAATAAACCACCCCCCCATTCTTGGCCCAGATTTTGAGGGTGATAAATGGTGTCCCCGCCGGCACAGATAGGAGTCTTTATCACATAGGGGAGAAACCCCAAGTCTCTGGAGAAGAACAAGAGCGGGAAAGGTCTGGGGGAGCACAGCAGTTCTCTGTGTCCCTGGGTGTGCTGGATAGCTTGGGGGTTCTTACCCCCTTCATAATTAGCCAATTAATCAGCCTCTCGGTTGTCTGTGTTCCTGGGCATACTGGATGGCAGGGAGTGGGGGGGTCCCTCCCCCTTCATAATTAGCCACCTAATCAGCCTCTTCTCCATGCTAATGAACCACCCAAGACTCTTCAATGGAGAGGAGTAATCGGAGATGTTTCACTGCTTGGGACCCCACAGCCTCCCTCCCCCTCTCCCCCTCACTCCCACTGGAGGGCTCCCCGCCATCCTGAGCACAGAGCTGCGAGCTTGTGATCCCAGCCAGTTAACTTCGCAGCTAACATGCCAGGCAGGGCGGCGGTGGCCCCAGGAGTTGTCGGGCAGGAAGCGGAAGCTTCCAGACTGAGCAGGGGTCCAATTCCCCCTCCTAGGGTGGCCACCTCGGCCCCAGCAGCAACCCACCCCCAGAGGTTACTGCTTCAAGATGCCACTCTTTGCCTCCCCCTGGTGTGCCAGCAGCCCTGTCCAGATCCCTGCAGGAGGCCTGGAAGTAGGCATCTTGGTCCACCATTCACTAGCTGGCTGACTCTCGGCAAGTCACTTCAGCTCTCTGAGCCTTCCAGAGTTTCTGTCTCCATAGAACCCTCCACTCAGAGTGGCAGGGGCGGGGGGTGGGTGCGGGGCAGGGATTAGAGGGCCAGCTGCCAGTACCCGAGCCCACAGTGGGTACCCCGTGAATGGCGGCCACGGAGGTGATAGAGATGGTCTCCTTCCAAGATCCCAGAACCACAAGCCTCTTAGTAGGTCCTCTGCACGGCTCAGCTCCTCACAGCTGGGACCTCAGTAGGTCTGAAACACCCAACAGCCATTCAACACCATGTTCTCAAAGAACATTGAAGGATATGGGGAAAGTCTCCCAAAGACTCCTGAGTGATAAGCACAGAGCAGCAAACTACACAGCCGCCAGGATGGTCACAGGGAGAAAGATGGGGATGAAATCCACCAGGCCATTGACAATGGCTTTGCTTGGGTGATGGGATGAAGGGGGTGGAGGGAACTACAGAGATGGTTCTTCTCATCATTACACTTCTAACATTTACGAAATTTCTACCACAAACATCTAAAATCCAGAGAAATACTATTTTATGTTTATATGTTATAAAAAAATTTTTACATCATATATAATATAGAAAGGCTACCCATCTTTAAAATCTTTCAATGGAATTATTATTTAGAACCGATTTCCCATCATTCACACATTCAACAGGAATTGCTCTGGATGCCGGGGTGGGGGTGGTGTATGAGGTGGGGTACGGGGGTCCTGACCTTCAGGAAATTTGACAGTCTAGCAAGAAAGAAATGCAGTAGTTATGGAAGAGGCCCGACAACATGGTCTGGGAATCTCAGAGCAGGAAGATCAAGGAGGGCCACTTAGAAGAGGCATCATACAGGCTGATTTGGGAAGGATGGAGTTGTGGCATTGAGACACGTGGTGCGATTTTACCTGACCATACCTAAAACTGGGACCTTGGTTGGGGACAGGAAAAAATAGGCCTCCTACTCCCTAACTTTCTACCACCTGCTCGTCCCTGGACACAGCACAGAAAAGGATCCCTCTCTGGGCATCTCAAAGAATCACTGGACCAGAGTGTGTGGAGGTGGAAAAGTCGAATGTCCTCATTATATGTATGAGGACATCGAGGCCCAGTGAGGGGAAGGGTCTTGCCCTCAAAGTCTCCTGATTTTTTATCCAGGGAACCAACTAGCCTCACATTCCAAAGACTTGGCTTCTGATGCCATTGCTATTGCAGGGTGTGTTTTCCAGAAGTAAGTGACAACAGCAGCTCCATAGCCCCATGATACTGCTCTGAGATGCTATTAATTCCTCCTTGCTGCTTGTCTTCCACATTTGGCAACAGTGTTAGAGTGTGACACGAATAGCTACAGAGGTCTTGCAAATGAACTCTCAACGGCCTCACTCTCATACCCTGGAACTCCAAACTCTGATCTTGGGTTGGTCTGACTTACACTCATCCTGAGAAAACTAACAATGTTCCAAGAACTTCAGATGCATTTACTCTTCATAATAACCCTATGAAGTAGCGACTATTATTCCCATTTTACAGATGAAAATAAAGAAATTTCTCCTCTGAGTCCATGTTAAGAGAAAGTATGATAGAGTACAGTAGTTTTCAAACATGTTTGGCCCCAAAATATTATTGAACACAAAAACTAATGATGTACTATATGTTGGCTAATTGAATTTAAATTTTTTTTTAAGATTTTATTTACTTATTTGACAGAGAGAGAGAGACAGGGAGAGAGGGAACACAAGCAGGGGGAGTGGGAGAGGGAGAAGCAGGCTTCCCGCCGAGCAGGGAGCCCGATGTGCGGCTCGATCCCAGGACCCTGGGATCATGACCTGAGCCGAAGGCAGACGCTTAACGACTGAGCCATCCAGGCGCCCCGAATTTAAATTTTAAAAAAAGATTAATAACAACAACAACAAAAAAATAAAATTAACAATGGCTCTACCTGCATATCCCTCCATACAGGTTGGCAAAAAAGGCCTTTCTTCCTGGTATACCCAACAGTGCCCTCTCTTGGCATAACAAAGACCAGAAAAATGGTTAAGGACAAAGGCTTTGTAGTCAGACAGACCTGGGTTCAAGTCTCTGATCCACCTCTTACTAGCTGGCTGATCTTGGGTGATTTATATAATTTTTCTGTGCCTTCTTTTCCTAATTTGTAAAATGGTTATACACAATCCACAGGGTTTTTATGAGGATTACATTAAATACTGTATGTAAAGTGCTTAGTACTATACTGTAAATTCAAGTCACCGGCCTGTAAGCCTGATGAGGCAGGCAGGGGTCGAGTCTGCCTTGTCCACCCTGAATCCCCAGGACTTAACAAAAAGCCTGGCCTTTAACAAAGGCTCAGTAAAATTTGATGAGCAAGTGATAAGTGAACGAATGAATGAATGAAATTCAGCCTAAATTAAAGGTTTGGTGCTATGATAATTATATCTGACAGTGTCCCCAAATTGCACATCCAAAAACAATAACGTATTAAGAAGAGAAAACCACCCAGAAGCTGATTTCACAGGTTTCTACTAAAGAATTGCTAACAGGGAAAAGGGGGTCTTGGGTTTCCAACACAATGCTATGCTAAACACTCTCTAGACCCTCCAACCAAAAACAACCAAACATGCTAGCTAGAAAAAAATATTTTAATTGATCAATTAACCCTCAAAAAGGTATATTCATAACAAAAACTACATGAACACTGGAACTCAGAGAAGTTAGTGATGCTCTGAAGCTACATGAAATGAAGATCAGAGACAAAACCCAGAGCCCACTCAAGGTGAGGACTCTAAGAGAAAACCTTCGCCACATAAAGCTGAGACCCCAACAAGTTACACACTGGTGTCAAGGTGAACTAGAACAAAACTCTATCCCTGGGGACTACAGGGCAAATTGCTTATACTGAACATTGACAATGAATGGAAGGGGAAAAAAGCCTCTCTCAGAATTTGTAGCTACAAGCCAACCTTCTTAAGAGGGCTTGCAGCCTGAATTCACTCTACTTGGGTGGCCTAGAAATACCAAGTCAAGAATGTAGTTTAAAGTGGTCTCAGAGGTCCCTGGGTGGCTCAGACGGTTAAGTGTCTGCCTTCGGCTCAGGTCATGATCCAAGGGTCCTGGGATCGAGCCCTGCATCAGGCTCCCCGCTCAGCGGGGAGTCTGCTTCTCCCTCTGCTCCTCCCCCCACCCCCGCTTGAGCTCTCTCTCTCAAATAGATAAATAGAATCTTTAAATAAATAATAAATAAATAAAGTGGTCTGAACTTGGTAATGACCACAGGCTCCTGGCAGAAGTCAATGCAAATCCCCTCTGTAGGAATCCACCTTTAACACAGTTTCAAAGATTAACCAAAGGTAAAATTCTGATATATGAGCTCACAGTCACAATTACAAAACACACAAGGAAATCAGGCATCATGAGTAAAAGTCAGCAGAAACAACAGGTAGTGGATTCAGACCCACAAAGGCCTCAAACACTGGAATTATCAGATACAGAATTTAAAATAATTTTATATATTTCGAGCAACCCCCAACATGGGGCTCGATCCCAGGACCCCTAAGATCATGACCTGAGCCAAGGGCACATGCTTAACTGACCGAGCCACCCAGCTGCCCCTATATTTAATAACATTTTTAAAGAGTATTGAAAATTTAAGTAAAGGGTATCTATAAAAGTGACTTTGTGGATTTAAAAAAATACATATTAAAAATGAAAAATATAGGGGCATCTGGCCAGCTCAGTCGGTAGAGCATGCAACTCTTGATCTCAGGATTGTGAATTGGTGTTGGGTGTAGAGATTACTTAAAAATAAAATCTTTTTTTTAAAAAAAGGAAAAATATAATGATTATAAAAATATAATGATTAAAATTTAAAACTCCGTATGGGTTTAACGGCAAATTAGACATAGTTGAAGAAGAATGAAACAGAAATCACAGAGGTAGAAAATACCAAAGAGAGATTAATATGAAGAGATTAGCATGAAGTTATATTAGTATGATTAGTATGAAAAGATTAGTATGATTGTATGAAGATTAGCATGAAAAGTTATAACATATACCTAATCATAGTTACAGAAGGAGAAGTGAGAAAGAAGGGCGAAGAGACAAGATTTGAAAGGACAGTAGTCATTGAATCAGTCATTATATCTGAGAAATGTCCATAAACAATGAAAATAAATAGCTACAGATTTAAGAACCTAAAGAAGCCCAAGCAGGGTAAATAAAAAGAAACTAACACCAACTAGTATTACTAGATTTAGCACATAAAAATATAAGACTCTTAGCTAAATTTGAATTTCAGATAAACAATGAAGAATTTTTTTTAGCATATAATATTTGGAACATACATTAAAAATGTATTTGTTGTTTATCTGAAATTTAAATTTAACTGGGTCTCCTGTATTTTTTCTGGCAACTCTAACATCTAGATAGATTATACTAAAACTGCAAAACACCAAAGAAAAAGAGCTCATAAAAGTAACCAAAGAGAGAAGACAGATGGTCTCTAGGTCAACAGCAAGGAGACTGACAGCTGACTTCTCAACAACAAGAGATACCAGAAGCCAGTGGTATTTGATGTAATGGAAAAACAAAACTATAATCTATATCTAGAGAAAATCTTTTAAAATGAGACTAAAACAAAGACATTTTCAAACAAAAACTGAACAACTTTGCCAGAAACAGATCCTCATTTTAAAAATGCTGAAGCATTCCTTCAGGCAAGAGAAAAGAAATCCCAGATGGAAGGTCACAGAAGCAAGAAAGAATGAAAAGCAAGGAAGACAGTGAATGTGTGGGTAAATCTAAGCAACAAATCTGACCAATCCATTAATACCATGTGGGATTAAAAAAAAACAAAATAGAATTAAAATACATCACAATAATAGACTAGAAGAACGATGATGTTTTAGCTTGCACTTGGAGAAAAAGGATAATAGCAATTAACTTTTTAATTTGATTAATTGAGTATGTTAACATTTCTAGAGTAATGACTAAAATCATAGCAATAAAGTACATAATTTTCAAAGAGATGATTAGGATAAAATGAGAAAAATAATCTCCCCAAAATGACTAGAAAAGACAAGGAAAAAAGCAGAAAAGGCAAAATGAGTAAAAAGAAAAAATCCAAATAATCATTAATTACCTAAAATCCCAATTATCAGGGAGAATTTTTTAAAATACAAGTAAGTACCATTTATGAGTTATATAAGTACTCACAAGGATTTAAAGTAAAAGAATGGAAAAAGAAAGGCAAATACTAAGTGAATGAGAAGGATGGGGGTAATTATATTAATATCAGAAAAATATACTTTAATGCACAATGTATTATTAGGAATGAAGGTCACTAAATAATGGGGAAAAGGTCCAATTCCCCAAAAGATAAAACATTCTAAACTTGTATGCAACCAATAACATGAACTAAAAACATTTGAGGAAAAACTGACAGAACTACGGAAGAAATTGACAAATCCACCATATAGTAGGGATTTTAACACACTTTTCTCAGTAACTGATAGATAGCATGGACCAAAAAATCAGTAAGCATACAGCAAATTTGACACAACTAATAAGCTTGATCTGATGGTCATATATAGAGAACATTGCAGTCAATATATGCTCAAGCATACATGATCAATTTTCAAAAACATTTCAAAGATTTTTTGTCTTATAGATCACATTCTCTAAGCATAATGCAAATAAATTGTAAACCAGTAACAATGAAATAATGGAGAAACCCCATACATTTCCAAATTTAAAACCATTTCTAAATGACTCCTGGATCAAAAAAAAAATCACAATGGAAATCAGAAAATATTTAGAATTGAATGGTAATGAAAATATTTCATATTGAAACTTGTGAGATACATCTATTAAGGATATCAAGAAGGAAATTTATAGCTTTAAATGGTTACATTACAAAGAATGAAGGATGAAACTAATGAGTTAAATATTCTACTTAAGTAACTTCAAAGACAGTAGAATGAAGGAAACAATAAAGATAAGAATAGAGATTAATGAAATAGAGAACATACACTTTGGAGGATCAATAAGCCCAAAAATTGATCATTTGGAAAGACCAATAAACTTGAATCCAATCATGAAGAAGCAATCAAACAAATCCAAATTAAGTTTTCTATGACTGCTGTAACAAATTATCACAAACTTATTGGCTTAACACAACCCAAATTTATTATTTTATAATTATGTAGGTCAGTAGTCTGATACAGATCTCACTGGGCTAAAACAAGGTGTCGGCAGGGCTGCATTCCTTTTTGGAAGCTCTAGGGCAGATCCACTTTCTTGCTCATTCATGTGGTTGACAGAATTCAGTTCCCTGTAGTAGTAGGACTGTGATCCCTATTTCCTACTTCCGTGAGATCCCTATTTCCTTGCTAGTTGTCACCTTAGGACCACTTCCAGTTTAAGACCATTTCCCACATCCTTGGCTCATATCCCCTTCCTCCATCTTCAAAGCTAGCAATAGCAGGTTGAGTCTCTCTCATGCTTTGAATCTCTCCTCCTTCTTCCATTTCATCTCATTCTGACTAGGTCAGTAAAGTTTCTCTAACTTTCAAGGACTTAGGTGATTAGATTGGGCCCACCTGGATGATCTAGCATACTCTGACCATCTCAAGATCCTTTAATCACATCTCCAAAGTCTTTTTTGCCATATAAGGTAACACATTCACAGCTTTCAAAGATTAGGATATGGACATCTTTGGGAGACATTATTCTGCCTACAAAGGAATATACTATAATTGTTATGAACCCTTCAAAACTGTCAATGTCATAAAAGGGGTTTTTTTTTTAAGTCTGGTGAACTGTTGTAGATTAAAGGAAAGTAAAGAGACAGGACAACTAAATGTATTTTAGTAGTGCAATGTGCAATACTTGATTGAATTCTAGATTTACATGAGATAAAACAGCTACAAAGTTAATTATTGTGACAATGGAGAAATATGATCATGGGCTATATATTAATAATAGTATTTTATTAGTAGTATTTCATTAAATTTCCCAAGTGTAATCATTGTATTGCAATTATGTAGGAGAATATCCTTGTCCTTAAGAAACATGTGCTTAATTGTTTCAGGGTGAAGTGTCATGATATCTCTAACTTACCTTAAAATTGTTCTAAAAAAAAAAAAAACAATGAGAGAAAAAGAGAAAGCATAGATGTGACAAACTGTTAATATTTGACGAAGCTAAATAAAGGACAAATATCCATTCATTGCACTATTCCTGCAACTTTTGGTAGGTTTGAAATTATTTAAAAGAAAAAGTTGTGACAAAATTAATGCTGAAAGAGAAACAAGATTAAAAAAACTGAAAAGAATTCTGGCAAAATTGATGAAAAAATAAAAGAAGAAAAGCACAAATAAATAATAATAGAAAAGAAGGTATAACTAGAGATGCTGTGGAGATTTTAAAAAATAGCAAGCAGATATTATAAACAATGATATGCCAGGAAATTCGAAAGCGTAAATGAATTGGACATATTCCAAGAAAAAAAAGTATAGATTACCAAAACTGACTCAGGAAGAAATAGAAACTCTGAATAATTCTAAAACCACTAAAGAATTTTTGCTTCAGTAAAAACTCCCACAATGGAAAGATCAACACAGGTGGTTTTATCAACAAAATCTTTAAAATAAGTATTTCCAAATTCACACAAACTATTCCAGAATAATGAAAAAGAAGCAATCTTCCCAACTCATTTCATTCAAATGAAGAACAAAATGAGGACTTGTCTTTAAAGAGATCCAAAATCATTTTGAAGTTATTCATTGTTAAGACAATGAAATATTAGCATGGGGATAGACAAAATGAATGGAAAATCAATGGAAAGAATAGAGAGCCTAGAAATAGACCCACACATCTATCAACATGTGAGTATGACCAACTTGGCATTGTTGATCAATGAGTAAAGGGTGGACTCTTCAATAATTGCTGCTGGGATATTGATTATACCTATGGGACAGGGGAATGAAACTGAATCCTTATGTCACACCATACACTGAAACCAGTTCCAGGTTGATTAAAGACATACAGAACTTTTTATTAGACAAAAGAAATTAATTTTTATAGCTTTGTGATAGGGGAAGGAGTTCTTAAACAAGGCATAAAAGAACTTACCATTAAAGGAAAAAAATAGTAAATTTAATTACATTAAAATAAGAACTTTCATCAAAGCACATCATAAAGAGAATGAACAAACAAGCCATGAACTAGGAAAAGATATTTGCCATCCATAGTCAGAATTTACATAAGGAACTCCTACAAACCAAGAAGTAGAAGATGAAACAATCCAAAAGACAAAAGATTTAAAACAAGCACTTCACAGCAGAGGAAACCAGATGACTAATAAAACATGTAATGACATCCAACCTCATTAGTATTCAGGAAATACAAATTAAAACTATAATGTTTTACCACGTTTACAAAATCAAAAACTCTGCTCATATTAATCAAAGATTGTGGAACATTGAATACAGATGGTCATAAAATACCTTTGCTTCATTCCTCATCTTAAAGGAAACACATATATATACTGCTGGTAGTGTAAATTGGTACAAGCCCTTTGAAAAACAATGTTGCATCTATAGAAAAGTTGACAATGTGCATTCTCTACTTTTTTTATTATGTTCAGTTAGCCACCATATAGTACATCATTAGTTTTTGATGTGGTGTTCCATGATTCAATAGTTCCATATAACACCCAGTGCTCATCACAGCACCTGCCCTCCTTAACACCCATCACCCAGCTACCCCATCCCCCCACCACCCCTCCCCTGTGAAACCCTCAGTTTGTTTCCCAGAGTCCATAGTCTCTCATGGTTTGTCTCTCTGATCCCCCCCCCACAGCAACTCCACTCCTAGAGTATACCTAAAATATTCCTACTTTAAGAAACACTTGTACCTGCCCCACAGAAGACCAACAAAATGCTCATAGCAGCACTGCCTGTAGTAGCAAAACCCGGAAACAATCGGAAAGCCAATCAACTGTAGAATGCATAAATAAACTGTGGGATAGCCATACAGCAGAGAAAACAAATGAATTACAACTACATGCAGCTACACAGCTGTATCTCTGGAGTAAAATGCTGAATACTTAAAAGCAAGTCACAGAAGAAGACAAGATTCCATTTTTATAAAGCTTAAAAATGCAAAAAGCAAACTATATTTATTCTTAGAAACACATTCATCTGGTTAAACCGCCTCTGAGAAGTGAGGCTAGGGGATAAGGTTGAGGGGTGGCACACAAAGAGCTTCAAAAGTAATGGTTAAAAGTCACTTTTCTTAAGCTGGGGGGCAGGTGATGGTGGGAAGGAGAGGAGGTGATATTAGCTCATGAAGAGGAGTTTTGCAAGTCAGTCCTCACTGAAAGGAGGAAAGGGGGGTACAGTGTTGGGGGGCAGAGATGAGGGAATTTGGGAGAGACACAAAAAGGGAGTAAGGAAGATAGAGTCTCAGGACAATGGTAAGTGAAGGAGGCAAGTTTTGGGGGGAGCAGGGAAAGGAACGGTCAATATTAACTACCTATTAGGGTCTTTAACATAATCTTTAATGATCAATCAATCCTTAATGATCCCACTGAAGAAGTATTATACCCATTTTTAGATGAGGCAACTGACATCCTCAGGTTACTTTGCTGACTCTCTGCCAACTCTCAAATGCTCCAAAGCTAAGAGATCTCTTAAATCTCTTTTCCACCTATGCTCACTTCTGGTGATCTCACCCAATCCACGGCTTTAAACATCATCTGTCCACTGAAGACCTTCACATTGGTATCTTCAACCAGACCTCTCCTGGGAACTACTGTCCAGCAGACCCAGCAGCCTGCTGGACCCCCACACTTGGATGTCTAATTGGCATCTCAAATATAATTAATGTGTCCATGAGAACACTTGATATTTCTCAGGATAAGGGAGGACTTCTCTGAGTCTTCCCCCTCTCAGCAAATGGTGGCATCCATTCCCTAGGTCTCAGGTCAAAATCCTTGGGCCATCCTTGCCTCCTGGCTTCCTCCATGCTTCACATTTAATCCAGGAGCAAATTCTGTGAGCTCTCCCTTCAAGATAAGTCTTGAATCTAGCCACTTCTCACCCTTCACCGCATCCACCCTGACCTGAGGTCCTGTGATCTCTCACCTGGATATCAGCAGGCAACAAATCTTCCTGCGTCTACTCTTGACTCTCTTTCCATTTGTTCTCCACACAGAAGCTGGAAAGATCCCTTAGTATGTAAAACATCTCGGAGGGGTTACAAGGATGTGTTCACTTTGTAAATAATCACTGAATTTCAGGCCTATCATTTGTACACTGTTCTGTAGGTATTTTATGTTTTAATTTAAAAATTCACCCAGTTTCCTCCTCCTCTTTCTCTCCTTATTCTCTTCCTAAAGAGGTGATCCTTAACAGGTGTTGAAGCCCCAGCAAGATAAGGGAGTCTGTCGCACAGGGGTGGGACCGGCCCAGCAGTGGGGTGTTAGAGACAACACTCCCACAGGAGTGTGGCCAGAGACATAAGAAGAAGGATGTCTGCACAGCAGGACAGTCCTGGCTAGCGTAAAATAAAGAGATATATAACAAGATGTCTGGGAGCACCTGCCACCACCCTCACCTGAAATAGCAATGAGCACACCTAGAGCCTAGATCTTGGATTTCTAGATACAGTTCCCACTAAAAATTACCAGAGATCTTTGGAGAAGTGGCTGGTTCCAGGACTGGGGTAGGAAAAGTACAAGATGAGCCTGGAACATCTTGTTGTGCTAGACTGTAAGGAAACACTCAAAGATAGATAACGTTATATCAGAAAGCAACCTGAAGGGACTCCCACTGGCTAAATTAAGGACAAGTAGAGTATCAAAATAAATAATAACATTAATATCACATTAACAAGCTAAAGAAGAAAAATTACATGATCTCATCAATAAATAGATGGCAAGAAAGCATTTGACAAAATCCAACACCTAATCATGATAAAAGAAAAAAAAAAACTCTCAGCACACTAGAAGTAGAGAGGAACTTCCTCAATTTGATAAAGAACATCTACAGAAAACCTGTAGCTAACATCACACTTAATGATGAGAAATTTTTCCACTAAGGTCAGGTATAAGGCAAGGATATCCCCTCTCACAACTTTTCAGCATTATACTGGAAGTACTAGTTAATGCAATAAGACAAGAAGAAATAAAAAGCATAAAGATTAGGAAGAAAGAAATAAAACTGTCTTTGTTCACAAGCTACATGATTGTCTATGTAGAAAATATGGGGATGCCTGGGTGGCTCAGTCGGTTAAGCAGCTGCCTTCAGCTCAGGTCATGATCCCAGGGTCCTGGGATCGAGTCCCGCATTGGGCTCCTTGCTCAGCGGGGAGCCTGCTTCTCCCTCTGCCTGCAGTTCCCCCTGCTTGTGCTCGCTCTCTCTCTCTCTCTCGCCTATGCTCTCTCTCTCTAGCAAATAAATAAAATCTTTAAAAAAAAAAAAAAAGGAAGCACAGCTTTATCCATAACTACTGCAACTTGGAAGCAGCCAAGATGTCCTTCAGTAAGTAAATGGATAAACAAACTGGTACATCCAGACAATGGACTATTATTCAGCACTAAAAAGAAATAAGCTATCAAGCCATAAAAGACATGGAGAAACTTTAAATGCATATTACTAAGTGAAAGAAGCCAATCTGAAAAAGGCTTCGTGCTGTATGATTCCAACTATATGATACCCAGGGAAAAGGGAAAACTATGGAGACAACCAAAAGATCAGTGGTTGCTGGGGTGGGGGTTAGGTGAATAGGCAAAACACAGAGGATTTTTAGGGTGATGAAAATACTCTGTATGACATTATAATGATGGATATGTGCCATTGTACATTTGTCCAAACCCATAGAGTATATAACACCAAGAGCAAACCTAAAATAAACTATGGGCTTTGGGTGATTATGATGTCAATATAGGTTCATTCTTGGTTAAAAAAAAAAAAGTACAATTCTGGTGAGTGATGTTGGTAATGGGAGAGGCTGTGCATGCATGGGGTCAGGCAGTATATGGAAGATCTCTGTACCTTCCTTTCAAATGTTTTGTAGGCGTGCCTGGGTGACTCAGTAGGTTAAGCATCTGACTTGGGCTCAGGTCACGATCCCAGGGTCCTAGGATGAAGCCCCACGTCAGGCTCTCTGCTCAGCAGGGAGTCTGCTTCTCCCTCTGCCTCTGCCCCTCCCCGCCCCCACTCACTCTCTCTCTTTCTCTCTCTCTCTCAGATAAATAAATAAAATCCAAAAAAAAATGTATTATAAACCTAAAACTGCCCTAAGTTATAAAGTCTCTAAAAAAAAAAAACTCTTGGAATTAATAAGCTATTCCAGTAAGGATGCAAGATACAAGTTGAATATAGAAAAGTCACTCATTTCCTATATACCAGCAATGAACAAGTGGACTTTGAAGTTAAAAACGATATATATTTACATTAACATCTCCCCAAAAATGAAATACTTAGGTTAAACCTGACAAAATACATACAATACCTATATGAGGGAAAACTACAAAATGCTGTTGAAAGAAATCAAAGAACTAAATAAATGGAGAGGTATTCCATGTTCATGGATAGGAAGACTCAATATGGTCAGGATATCTGTTCTTCCCAACTTGATCTATAGAGTCATTGCAATCACAGTTAAAATCCCAGCAAGTTATTTTGTGGCTAGGAGAAGAAGAATAGTATTGAAGGAGAAGAATAAAGTTGCAGGACTAAAACTACCCAACTTCAAGACTTACTATAAAAACATAATAATGTAGACAGTGTGGTACTGGCAAAAGAATAGACAAATAAATCAATGGAACAGAATATAGAGTAAAGGCAATATGATGGAGCAAATACAGTCTTTTCAATGAATGGTGCTGGAACAACTGTATGTCCACAATCCACATGGAAAAAAAAATTAATCTCGACACAGACTTTATATCCTTTACAAAAGTAATTCAAAACGCATCACAGGCCTAAATGTAAAATGCAAAACTATAAAACTTCTAGAAGATAACCTAGGATTAAATCTAGTTGACCTTAAGTATGGCATGATCCATGAAAGAAATAGTTGACAAGCTGGACTTCATTAACATTAAAAACTTCTGCTCTGGGAAACATACCATCAAAAGAATGGGAAGACAAGCTACACACTGGAAGAAAATATTTGCAAAAAAACCTATCTGATAAAGGCCTGTTACCCAAAATATACAAAGAGCTCTTGAAACCTAACAATAAGAAGACAACCTGATTTAAAAATAGACAAAAGACCTGAACAGACACCTCACCAAAAAAAGATATACAGATGACAAATAAGCACATGAAAAGATGCTTAACATCACATGTCATTACAAAAATATAAATTAAAACAAAATACAACTACATGTTAAAAAATTTTAGCCAGTCTAGTGGGTGTGGAGTGGTATCTCACCATGGTTTTGATTTACATTTCCCTAATTATTTATGATGTTGAGCATCTTTTCATGTGCTTGCTGGCCATTTACATATCTTTTTTTTTTTCAGACATTTTTAATGGAAAATGGCAAGTTTTGGCAAGGATGTGGAGCAATTGTAACCCTCATGCATTGCTGATGGGAATGTAAAGTGGTACAGCCAGTTTGGAAAACAGTCTGGCTGTCCTCAAAATGTTCTGTATTACCAGATAATTCCACTTCCACTCCTAAGAAGGTTCCCAAAAGAATTACAAATACATGTACACATGTGTGCTCATAGCAGCATTACTCACAAGAGCCAAAGGACGTTTGGAAAACAACCCAACTGTCCAGGATTGGATGCATGGACAAACAAATTGTGGTATAGACATACAATGGAATACTATTCAGCTATAAAAGGGAATGACGAGTGTTGTAGCGTGGGTGAACCTCAAATATACTAAGTGAAAAGAACAGGACACAAAAGCCACATATTGGCTCCACTGATATGAAATATTCAGAATAGGTAAATCTGTAGAGACAGAAAGCAGATGGGTGGTTGCCAGGGGCAGAGAGGGGAGGGGCATGAAGATTAAATGCTTACTGGGCAAGAGGTTTCCTTGGGGGATGAGGAAAATGCTTTTGGAACTAGACAAACGTTGCATAACATTGTGAACACACTAAATGCCACTAAATTGTTTGCTTTGAAATGATTAGTATTATATTATGTGAATTTCACCTTAATTTAAAAGAAAAAAGAAACTACTAGTTTCCTCCCCTAAACCTCATCTTCTCCATACACACACACACACATAGATATATCTCTATAAATTTTTGGATTATAACCCAAAGTATAAAATAAATATCCATGTGTCCATACTGATGCAAATAAGTGATTGCATTTTAAAATTCATGAATAGGGGAGAAGAGACAGACTTCCCGTGCAAAAGAATCCCGAAGAGTTTATGTAGCTACTCCCCCACCTCAAAGAGGTGGAGCTTAACTCCCCCTCCTTAAGTGTGGGTTGCACATCTCAGCCCCCTTACAAAGAACAGAACATTAAAAGGGGTCCGAGGAAGGAACTTTATGGTGGAGAAACCTAGAAACATGATCTTAACCAAATGGTCAAGGGTAACATCACAGTGAAAAGCCATGTTGATGACATGTGCCCTCCAGTATGTGACGAGAAACCTCTATGGTCTTCCTCCCCAAAACCCATAACCCCGCCTAGGCATGGAAAAAACATCAGACAATCCCAAACTGAGGGATGGTCTACACAATATCTAACCAATACTCTTCAAGACTGTCAAGGTCGGGCGCCTGGGTGACTCAGTCGTTAAGCGTCTGCCTTCGGCTCAGGTCATGGTCCCAGGGTCCTGGGATCGAGCCCCACATCGGGCTCCCTGCTCAGCGGGAAGCCTGCTTCTCCCTCTCCCACTCCCCCTGCTTGTGTTCCCTCTCTCGCTGTGTCTCTCTCGGTCAAATAAATAAATAAACTCTTTTAAAAATAAATAAATAAATAAATAAATAAGACTGTCAAGGTCATCACAAACAAGGAAAGTCTGAGAGACTGCCACAGACCAGCAGAGGCCAATGAGACATGACAGCTAAACAGAACGTGGTGTCCCGGATGGCGTGCTAGAACAGGAAATGGACGTTAGGGAAAAACTAGTGAATTAGAATAAACCGTGGAGCTTAGCAGTGTTGGTGCCTCGGTGGTGGGAAATGGACCCTGCTAATGTCAGACGCTAACAACAGAAAAAATTGGGTAAAAGGTGGACAGGAACTCCGTACTATCTTTTCAATTTTTCTGGTAAATTGATAACTATTCTAAAATAAAAGGGTTTTTTTTTTACAAAAGGCAAAGGCAGAACATTAATTAATAAATATTAATGCTACCACATACATATGCATGTGTGATACATACCTGCTTCCATACGCACAGAATACTCTAGATACCATAACACCAGACGCCTCTGACAGGATCAAGGTGCTTAAAGGACAGAGGAGACCACTGTACACCCTTTTCTACCTTTTGAATTTTCAACATCAGTGGTTAAGAAGCACATGCTCTATGCTGGCTTCGGCAGCGCATATACTGAAACTGTAACGATGCAGAGATTAGCATGGTTCCCGAAGAAGAATAAATGCAAATTTGTGAAGCGTTCCACATTTTTTAGAGTTTAGTGGGTATAGAGTTTTAGTTTCAGAAGATAAAAAAGTTCTAGAGATCTGTTGCACAACACTATAAATATACTTAACACAACTATACCCTTAAAAATGGCTAAGATGACAAATGTAGTGTTATATGTTGTTTGTCACAATAAAAAAAGAAAGTGTGCTGAAGCAAAAGTAACTAAATGTTAACCTCCTTTCAGAGATGGCTATGCGATTTATCTGAATAACTACATTCTATCATTTGCTGCATATTTGAAAAATTAAAATCTCAGGCAAAGGATTCTGCAGGTACAAAGGCCCTGAGGCAGGATGAAGCTCCAGCCAGTGTGGGCTGGAGAGCAGGGAGCAAAGGACAAAGTGGCACAAGATGAGAGAAGTAGGTGGGGACTTGATCATATAGCCACCGGAGACAACACCCTTCCCGCACATTCCAGCGGCTCCCACCCCTGCCAGCCTAGAGGCTGTTCCTTTCTCAAGCACTAACAGGGCTCCTGAGTCTGCCTCCAAATCACCCAGCGCCAGCCGGGGCCAGACCCTGCTCTACCCCGAACATGACAAGCTCATTGTTCCCCTTCTCCTGCAGGCTGCTTTCCCTCACGAGGCAGTTCTGAGGTGACAGGTTTCTGTGGGCGGATCCCCCAAGGCAGAGCTCACAAAGCTGCGACTGTCTGGGGCAGTGGTCCTGGCTCAGCAGAGCAGAATCCTCGCCTCATCCTCCAGCCTCCACATCAAAGAGGAGATCAAAGCTCTTGCCAGCCATCCGCACACAACACGTAGCCCAGCCCCGGAGCGGGCGTAGCTCTCCCGGGCACATTTCGCCCCCGGAGGTGAGGAGGCAGGACATGAGTGGTAGCCCCTGGGCACCAGCCAGATACCCAGCAAGAGGAGTGCCAAGCTCTGGGGTGGCATCACTTCCCCGTGCACACAGCACTTTACAGTGCCCGGCACACCACGAGGCAGACAGGGCCAGTATTGCTATGTGCATCAGAGGTAAGGAAATGGAATCAGAGTGGGCCAAGGTCACACAGCTGGCCAGAGGGCCTGGACCCTCGAGATCCCTGTCCGGCGCCCCTGCCAGGCACACGAGGAGGCTTCCACCCCGGGAATGGCAGTCTGACCAATGAAGACACCAGGGCTAGATCTCCCAACTGTACCGCTTGGTAGCTGAGATCTATGGGCAGACAATGGCCTCCTGACCTTGGTCTCCCAAGAGTGCCAAGTGCAGTGTCTGGCACATGGTAAATAGTCAACAAATGGTAGCTCTTCTTACCATGACACTCTAGAAACTACCCACCAGAGCATTGTTACTTAACAGCCAGCTCACCTACGGCAAGGAACATCGCATGGGCTGAAACAGGAGGAGGGCTGAGGGCAGCCGAGGGCAGAGCACCCTCCGGGCAGGCCCAGCTGTGGCGGACTGCCTCTGGCCTCAGGGAGGACCCTCGGGGATGGACCCCAGCCCCACCCCAGGCTCACCAGCATGGCTGTGATTAAATGCAATCAGAGCCACAGAAGAGATGGTGGGAGCTGGGGGACCTGGGGTCCAGCACCCACACTGATAGAATGCGCCATGTCACCCTGTGTGAGTCACTTCCTCCCCGTGCTTTGTGTGTTTTTCATCAACAAAATGAAGAGTCCGGACTTCATGAAACTGAAGTTCCCTTCAAAACTAAGGTCCTATGATGTATTCCTCCTAAATTCCTCCTAAAATGAATAGCTAGGTAGATAGAGATGGATGGATGGGTGGATGGATGATACATAAATACGGGTTAGCTACTATCCTCTTTTAAGGGTGATTCCAGAAAAAAAAGAAGAAGAAGAAGAAAGATTGTCATTTGGGACATCCAGGGACCAGCTGCTAAAAGGTAAGACCCATAGGGCTTCCTTTGGGGCTGGTGTTCCAGGAATGAGGATAAGGCTCAGAGGCTCAGACCTCAAAAAAAAAAAAAAAAAAAAAAAAGGAAGGCCTGTCTCTAGCCCCCTCCCCACATGGGCAAGCCCCTTCTTATTTCTCGCTGCTGAGCCATGGGCAGTCCAGCATCTGTCCGAGTATCTGGCCCTGAGCTATGCTTCGACTGAAATCTGCCAGAAGGCCCTCTTACTACAACCAGGAGAAAGGTAGACCAGGATGGGGAGTCAAAAGTTTCTCACTGCCCGAAAAGCGCACTCAGTTTATAAGATGCAGTGTCAGACTAGTGAAACACCACACCATCTCAGTGAGCTACCTATTCTATGGACTAAAATGAGCAATGGAACCTCTGCAGTCGGTGAGGAACCTCTCCCGTGAACCACCAACTTGAATAGCTAACCGCCTCCTGGGCACCTCCCTCCCCGAGTCACAGTGGGCACCTCAGACATGTCTGAAACCCACCACCCACAGCTTTCCCACCTGCGAACGTGACCCTGCTATTCTTCCAGATCATAGGACTCAAACTCTGGAATCATCCTTGACCCTTTTGTTAATCCCACTGAATAATTAGCAGGTGTCACGGTTAATTTTATGTGTTCACTTGACCCGCCACGGGGGGTCCAGGTTCAGCACTCTTTCTGGGGGTGTTTGCGAAAGGTGCTTCTTCCCCAGTATGAGTGGGCAGCATCCAATCCGTTGAGGGCCTGAATAAACAAAAGGCAGGAGAAAGGAGGAATTTGTCCCTTTTTTCCTGCCTCCTTACTTGATCTGGGACATCTCATCTGCTCTCTTCTGTCCTTGGAACTTTCCGACTGGGACTGCGGTACATCACTGGCTTTCCTGCATCTCCAGCAGAGCGCAGACTGTGGGACTTCTCAGCCCTCCTTAATCACGTGAGTCAACTCCTCACAATAAGTCTCCTTTTATACACATAAAAGTGTGTGTGTGTGTGTGTGCGCATGCGCGCGCGCATGTTCACGTGCATGCGCACGTCCCCTACTGGTTCTGTTTCCCGGAGACCCTAACACAGCAAGTCTTGCTGGTTTCACCCCCGAGTAACGGCTGATACATGTCCCACATGCTGCACGCCAGGCCCTATTCTAAATGCCTTCCATATTAAGTCATTCGATCTTTTCACTGACTCTATGAAGTAGGTAGTCTTATCCCCACTCTACAGATGAGGAAACTAAGGCACAGAGAGGTGAAGTAACCATGAAATGATGGGACTGAGATCTGAGGGCAGGCTGTGCAGCTCCAATGTCCACGTGCTTTGCAACCACACCACACCATCTTCCGAGGACTTCTAATCGCCGCCATGGCCGAGGACACTGGCACCACCCTCCTATGATCGGACACTCTGCTGAGAGCTCTTTTAAAAGGAGGTCATGTTCAAAACCTCCAGTGCCTCCCATGTCACTCAGAGCCAAAGTGGAAACACTCACCACGACCTGCAAGGGGCTGCATGATCAGAACCCATCTCCCGTCTACCCTCTTCTCCCCCAACTCTCCCCCTGCACCAGCCACACTGGCCTCCTTGCTCACCATACCCAGAGGTCTTTGCACTTGCTGCTCCGTTCCCTCTGCCTGAAAAACCCTTCCTGTCACTCCCAGGGCTCACGCCATCACTTACCAGTGAAGTCCTCCCCGAAAACCCTATTGAAAATATCAACTGCCACCCACAGCCCCCACTCTTCCCCCCGACCCCGACAGCACACCATCCCATCACAGCCTGTGAGCCAACTGATCTGTAGCCAATCCGCTGTCTACCTCCCCATTAGACAAAACCCTCCATGAAGGCAGGCCCCAGGCTTGTTTTTTCCACCGCTATATCCCCTGGGTTTAGAATGGTCCCTTACAGGGCGCTTGGGTGGCTCAGTCGTTAAGCGACTGCTTTCAGTTCAGGTCATGATCCCAGGGTCCTGGGATAGAGCCCCGCATTGGGCTCCCTGCTCTGCGGGAACCCTGCTTCTCCCTCTCCCACTCCCCCTGCTTGTGTTGCCTCTCTTGCTGTGTCTCTCTCTCTCTCTGTCAAATAAATAAAAAAAATCTTAAAAAAAAAAAAGGATAGTCCCTTACAGTAGGTGCTTGATAAGTAGGCACTGAGTAAACAAATGGGCTCACGACTAAATGAAGTGCAGTCCCACAGGAGTTCAGAGGTGGCGGACTAGTCATAGAAACATCATTATGGTTGGAGGGGATGTCTGGGAAGGCTTCCTGGAGAAGCTGGGGTCTGAACTGGGCCAGTTGGCTTTGCGGAGAGATGTGAGCACAGCTGCATGAATGCCCGCACCACCACAAGTAGGGATCAAAGTAAAGGTGGGTGGCAAAGGCTGGGGGTCTCGACAGTGCTCTGCCCGGCTGACCAATTAAAATTCCTATAGGTTAGCCTTACAGGATGGGTTCCAGTTTATCCCTCAGGCACACTGCAAATAACTATATATGGTAGACCTTCTTGGATGACCATGAATAGTCAAAACCATAAACGCTGAATCTGCAAGGTCTCAGTTCTGTTGCTCTGGGCCCTGGGAGCAATTCCAGTGATGTTCTAGTAGGAGGAAAATGAGACTGGGTGGTTTAAGAGAATTCATGACTAACGATGGGGCACATAGGGTTAGAGGAGGCCAAAGTGAGAGAGGGGCCCAGTGGGGCCAGAGTGCTTAAGGAAGGCTCCATGGAAAAAGGTATCCCATGATCTGGGTCCAGAAGGATAGTCTGAATTCTGTGTCAGAATGTTTTTGGTTGCAAACAAGAGAAAACCTGAGTAAAAGTGGCTTAAGCCATGAGGGTGTTTATGTTAACTTAACAAGTTAAGTTAAAAGAAAGGCAGAATCAGGGTTAGTTTAGGGGCTTCAAGAGACCCTGTGCCCCCTTTTCCCTTCCTTTCTGCCATCCTTAGCCAATCAGCTGTCAGCTTTTATCTGAACATTTATTGCCTCACAGTAGCAATGTGGCTGCCATAGCTCCAGGCATTACTTCCTCCCACAACACTGTCCAAGGCAGGAAAGGAGGCCCAAATGTCCATCATGGATAAATAAATTTTGATGCATTCACAAATGGAAAGCCCACAGCAATTAAAAAATAAAAGAATTAAGTATTGCTACGAGTAATAGCGTGGATAATGCTGTTCAGCAAAAGAGGCGAGACATGGAGATACTGATAATGGGGTAGCCATGTATGTATGGGAGCAAGGGGTATATGGGAATCTGTATTCTCCTCTCACTTTTGCTGTGAACTTAAAATATATTTAAAAATATATACATATATATTTTAAATCCAAAGACAAAAGAAGACATACTGGATGATCCCATTCACACAGAGCACAGAGCAGACAAAACTGACCATGGTGACACAAGTCAAAATAATGGTTACCCCTGATAGGGGCTATGGGCTGGGTGGGGCATGAGGGAATCTTCTAGAATGCTGGAAATGTTTCATATTTTGATCTGAGTAGCAGTTACATGAATATATATGCAAAAACCCATCAGGACGTGTGCACTTCACAGTGCATGTGTTTATATCTCAATTTTTTTTTAATCAAAACATCAAGAAGAGAGAAAAAGGGACCACTACACAGGCCTCTCTAATCAAGGCGGAAAATTTCCCAGAGGCCCCAGCGGCTTTCCCCAAATGTCTTCTGGGCCTGAACTGGGTCACACGCACACCCCAGGCCCCATCACCAGCCAAGGGTTGTGGAAGCGCCATGACTGGCCAAGACCAATCATGACCAAGGCCCTGGTGCTGGAACAAAACTGGGGTTCAGTTCTGGAAGGAGATGGGTGAGGGCTGTTCGTGAGCAGCCAACAGTGTCTGCCACCGCTGCAGAAAGCCCCAAGAAGTGAGAGTCAGTCTAGGCAGGGGTCATAAGAATAGAACTAGCTTCTGCTCACTGGACACTCCCATGCACACGTGTGGGACAAACCATTTACATGGGCTCCGGCACTTCAAGATGGCAGCAACTGAAGAAGGGTACGCAGAAATCATGAGGGAAAAGGTCCAAAAATCATTTCCAGAAACCCGCTCTATCAGTAGGATTCTCCAGAGAAATAGAAGAGGCTAAGTAGGTGGTTGGGTTTACCTAAAGGAATTGGCTCACACGATGGTGGGTCCAGGAAGTCCAAAATCTTTTGGGCAGCGGCCAAAAACTCAGGCAGGAGCTGAGGCACATTTCTTCTCTGGGAAACCTCAGGTGTTGCTCTTAAAGCTTCCAATTGATTGGATGAGGCCCACCCCACACATCAAGGGTGATCTCCTTTACTTACAGGCAACTGATTGTAGACATTGACCACATCTACAAAATCCCTTCACAACACCACCTAGATTAGTGTCTGATTAAATAACTGGATACCGGAACCCAGCCAAGCTGACACATAACGCTGACCACTGACCAGCTGACCCGACCTCAGCTGTGTTTCCCTGACTCTGTCTCCGATTTCCCCAATCCACCCCACCCCAATCCCCCATCCTTATCTGAGCTCACGTGGCCCCACAATTCATCTCCAGACAGCCGCATTTCCAGGTTGACGACCTCCAGGGGCCTCACCCAGTAGGTGGGCGTGGGAATGGAACCAGAAAGGTGTCTCCGTCAGGAACCTGGAACAAGAGACCTGTACTTGGCCAAATCAACCACAAAAACCTGGGGCGGGCATGATAGGGGGTTGGGGGCGTGGGGGCACGGGGAAGCGGGGGACAGCCCCCCAGATCAGCTGATCTCTGTCTGGGTTCTTGGTTTTTTCTGCTCCATGGATTCCTTGGTATTCGCTGTCTCTCATAAACATATTTCTGTGATATATACTGTAAATCTGCTTCATTTGAAATTCACAGTTAATGACCTATTCCTCCGTATTCAGGAAACAGAGTGAGGTTCCGGCTTTTAAAGGCCAGGAGTTTACTAGCCAGAATATGACAAGGATTACAAAGTATAGGCCGGCTCTAAAAGCACTTAAGAAACAGTCTCCATCAGAAATTTCAAGAATACCTTCAAATAACATCATTTATCTGCCAAGAGGCCAAGGGGGCGGGGAGCGATGGTGGGTGGGAAGTAAATGAGTATTTGATCAAATCCATATTTTCAACTCCCCGGGTGAGGGGGAGATAAATATTTACTAACACTTCTCACTCTGAGGAGGCTCGTGTGCACACTTGTGTGGGCGGGGGCGGGGGGTGTGCATGGAAACAAGTATGTGCACCAAAGCTCCGTCCCCTCCATCCAGCAGCCCCCGCGGCGGACACAAGACAACTCTGCAGAACCTGAATTCTATGATCAAAGAGGTAATTTAATAAAATGAGTATCCCTGTTTTCGGGTCGGCCCACTTAACTGAAATCCAAAGCCAGCTCTGGAGTAAATTGGGCTGAGGCCAAATCGATTAGGCCCATCCGTACTTTCTCATTTTCAAGAGAGTCAGGGCTTAACCAGGTTAGTCGTTGTTAAGCACATTAGTCAGGTACTCTCCTCTCTCCAGCCCAATGATTTTGTGTCGGGCCTGAAGGATTGTAATTGCAATCCAGCGAGACGCCAACTGAGCTGGGTGATTTACTGAGGGCTGCGGGGCGCAGGCCGGCCTCCTACCTGCCGCCCGCTGGACGGGGAACTTTCTGCCCCAAATCTTGTCCTGATTAACGAGGGGGGTGGATTGCGAACCCTGGGGAGAACAGGATGCTGCTTCTTTCGGACACCCACTCTGTGGTTCTCTCCAAGCCTGGGGGTGGAGGCACAGGGAACGAGGATCTCTTTGTTCCATGGAACCGGAACCGAGACTCAGGAGGGCTGGGCTTCTGGAACCGGCCCAAGGGCTGCTGGGCATCTGAGGCCTGCCTGTTCCCTGGGGGAGGGCAACTCTCCTCACGGTCGTACAGGAACGTTCCCAGCCTTACTCTCCAGGCTTTTTTTGGACCACGGGACTCACCGGATCAGGCCCAGTGCTCCTGGCTCAGACCCCACTTTCTTCTCCCAGCCTTCTCTCCCCTGTGCTCTCTGGGCCCGATCTTCACCCTTGGTCTTCCATCCTGCTCTGCCTCTCCCTCCCCTGCAGCCTGAGCCCTTCACCTCCCATCTCCAAGCCCCAGCCCCTTGTCTGCTCGCTGGGTGGGAGGAGGGCACTTTCCCCAAGGGGAGGAGCTGGAAAGGACAGTCAACAACGAGTGGCACTGAGGAGAGGGAGAAACTGGAACCTTTATACACTGGTGGCTGGAATGTAAAGTGGTGCAGATGCTTTAGTAACAGTTTGGTCGTTTCTTAAATATACATTTACCATATGACCCAGCAATTGTCACTCCCAGGTATTTACCCAAGAGAAATGAAAGCATGTGTCCACACGAAGACGTGGACATGAATGTTCATAGGAGATTTATTCATAATACCCTAAAACTGGGGGACGCCTGGATGGCTCAGTCAACTGAGCATCTGCCTTCGGTTCAGATCGTGATCCCAGGGTCCTGGGATCAAGTCCTGCATCAGGCTCCCTGCTCGGTGGGGAGCCTGCTTCTCCCTCTGCCTGCCACTCCCCCTGCTTGTGCGCGCGCTCTCTCTCTCTCTCTCTCTGATAAATAAATAAATAAATAAATAAATAAATAAATAAATAAATAAATAAAATCTTTTTAAAAAATACCCTAAAACTGGAAACAATCCAGATGTTTATTAACAGGTGAATGGGTAAACCAAGTGTGGTATATCCATACGATGGAATATTATTTAGCAATAAAAAGGAATGCAGAGCTGATAACTCCCACAACATGGGTGATCTGCGAAACCATTATGCCGACTAAAAGGAGTGAAGTGTAGGATTCCATGTATGTGAAATGTCCAGAAAAGGAAAATCTATAGCGACAGAAATTAGATTAGTGGTTGCCTGGGGCTCAGAATGGGAAGGAGAATTAACTGTAAGTGGGCACTAGGGAATCTTACTGAGGTGGTAAAAAATGTCCTTAAACTCGATTGTGGTGATGGTTGCACGACTCAGTAAATTTACTAAAAAGCATTGAATTGTATACTTAAAATGGGTATGCTTTATGGAATATAAATAATGCCTCAATAAAACTGTTTACAAAGGAGAGAACAAGAGATGCTGGAACCTGCCACAATTTGGCACCCCCTCCGAGAGTTCGACAGCGGTCTCATGTGATCCAGCGGTTCCACTCCCAGCATACACACCCACGAGAAATGAAAACATTCACTGACACAAAAGTTGTACATGAGAGTTCACAGCGGCAAAGGTGGAGAGAACCCACATGTCAGCTGTGATCATTACCTATGCAGACCAGGGCCTTCTCCCAGCTCAGTTTCAAGAGCGGCCTGGCGGTTGACAGCCCGCCTGCTTCTGCCGGCTTCCGCTGGTCTGCACGTCTGCACGTGCAGACGTCTGCACGCCGCCGCCCCACCCGTCCTTTTGGGCAGCATGATGTCATTGTCCCTGTGTGGTTATTGGAGCCATGGTTCTCTCTTCCCTGGAACGCAAGCTTCGTCGGGGCGGGACCAGGCCCGTTTCTGCTCACCGCTGGGTCCCCCTCTGCTGACATGGGGCCTCACAAGCTCTCAATAAATATTTACAAATGGAAGAAGAGAAGGGCATGGGGAGAGGGAGGGAAGGAAGGGCCACTAGTGTTGGCCAGAACAGCCCTCCCAAGATAAATGTTATTGTTACACCCTAAACCCAGAGTCTTCAAGTCCAGTGCCTGGAAGCATTGGGGGGAAAATAAGAATTTTAATTATAATAAGGGGAATGATCCACAAATTGGTACCATATTGCTGTTTCAGCTTTCCGAAGTTTTAGCAGCTTTGGTGGTGTCAGAAGCACAGAAAGTAGAACAGCTGATGGGTATGCCTCTGAATCCTGCCAGGCCCCGCTCCCAGATCTCTCCACATGTGCGTTACTCCTCACAGCAAACCCCTGAGGCAGCTTATATTACTAACCCCACTTTATAGGTGAGAGGATCGAGGCCCAGAGGGTTTCAGTAACTTACCTGAGGCCACACAGCAAAGTGGCAGAGCCAGGTTTGGACTCACAGAGTTCAACTCTGGAAACTGTGCCCTTAACTCCTACACGATGCTTCCAGAAGAGGGGGGAATGTTTAAGGAATTAATGAGTAGCATTTCTTTTCTGAGACGGTGGAATTGGGGAGCCCATCATAAGAAAAGGGGCCATCCTGAATAACCGGGGCTGGTGTAGCTAGGCTGGCACACCCCTCAGAGACTCTGTCATTCCTTCATCAAGTGTTTCCTGAGCACCTAACCCTCAATTTCCTCATCCGCACGGTGAGAATAATGATACTAGGACGGGCCTCGCAGGATAAGGCACTTAGAACATGGCCCGGCACACAGCAGGGGCTCCCCACATGTTTGTCTTATTGTTGTCAGCATGAAGAAGACCCCGGCTGGGCTCTGGGAACAGAAAGCTGCAGAAGACAGACGCTCCCCAGTGGAGCCCGCTCCCCAGTCATCACAACCCACTCACGCTTTAGAAAATGAAAAAGTGCCTCCCTGACCAAAATATAAGGTCTGGGCATCATTCACAATATAAAATGCTCTTCAAATTAAATACACACACACACACACACATACACACACACACACACGAGCGCATGTAAAACTAGTAACATCTGAATAAGCTCGATGATCTGTATTAATGTTAATTGTCAGTGGATTATATCTATGTGAATTTCCTGGCTGTGATACAGTGCTGTCATTACGCATGATGTTACCTTGGGGGAAACTGGGTGAGGGACACATAGGTTCCTTCTGCATTATTTCCTACAACTGTGTCTAAGTCTATAAAGATCTCAAAATTAAAACTTCTTTTCTAAAGCTCTTGGATCTTTCAAGAGAAGTGGATCCGTCAGGCAGGCACTAGGTACGACTTTTAGAGCTACTAATACATGCACATAGATGCTATTATGAGTGTCTATATGAGATTACGGGGAGGTTAACTAAACTTACGGCAGTAATCATTTGGCAACGTGTGTGTAAGTCATGATACACACGGTCGGTAACACTGAAAGGGGAAAAAGATGCTGTCATGCACATCTATTTGCTTAGAAATTATAGTAATGATAGCACCATTATTAGGTGCCAGGTGTGCTTTATATGCATCACCTCCAGTCCTCCCAAGATGGTATTTTTAATCTCTAAATTCAGCTGAGAGCTGAAATGTGTTCCGAACCTACAGGAGATGACAGACTGGCTTTGTTCCCCCCCGGGAAGATGTTGCCCAAGAGTGAACACTGCAGCTGAGACCGGGGGGTAGGGGAGGAGGGGGGCATTATGTGCCCCTTCTT
Source organism: Eumetopias jubatus (assembly GCF_037043125.1). NCBI lineage: Eukaryota > Metazoa > Chordata > Mammalia > Carnivora > Otariidae > Eumetopias > Eumetopias jubatus. Next base: position 88,450,734 of record NW_028274810.1, on the reverse strand, counting down.
CCCCTCTGCACCCTCTGCACCCCCACCTTGCCAAACCATAAAGAAAGGGACATGGCTGCGGTTGACTAGGAGGACGAAGTGGCTGGTGGGGCCAGTGAAGTCTTTGAAGATAATGGTGAATTCTGGAAAGTCAGAAAAATCAAAAGTCTCTAATAGGAAGAAACAAGATTTTCGGGAGGGTGGCCAAACAGCCGAGCAAACAAACGTGTGGCTTTTCTTTCTGTTCAGTGGTGCAAGGTGCCAAAAGCCAGCAAGTTTCCATGGCTGAAACGGTAATCCTCTCTCTCCTTTTAGGAGAGCAAGGTTACTTGTCACTTGCTTTATGAAAGCAACTTCCAGGGCAAATCATTGGCATGACATAAAACCTCCCCTACCACCCCCACCACCGCACCCCCCGCCCAGAGGCAAACTGCCTTCTCCAAGTGTTCCCTCTGAATCAGGATTCAAAACAATACCTAAACATCCACAGGAGAATCGGTCCTATGCAGCCCGGGATATCCTGGCTGAATCTGGAAAGGGAATTTAGACCTTTGGGAAATATTTAGAAACGTTAGGAATAAGTTTTAGAAATATTTAGAAAATATAGCCCCACTTGGCCCCCCAAATTTTATTTTAGAAAAGAAAGACTTTTCTGTGTCACTTCTGTCCTTTGGTAATTGTGCAGGAAGAAGGTGGTGGCATATCACTCATATCTGTGGGGGGCCAGGGGCCACCAATAACATCATACAAACTGGGTACAAAGAGGGAGCTCGTTCCTGGGAGCCGAGTCATCTGCAGGGACATGAATCCTAGCTTGTTTGGATCTGGACCCACCACAGCATTCCAGCAGCTTCCTTACTGGGAAGTTCTTGGGAAGATTTCTTTCCCCCACTCTGTGACATGAAAGCAGCATAAAGATGAGTCATTGTTATGAACCACGGTGGAGCATCTATTGAAGGAATGTGCCATGTGTGGAAAAGTCTGGATGGAAACATTATAAATGTTTAAGCACAAGTGAAATCAACCCACAATCTCTTGGTGTAAAATACGGTTGGCTGCCCATGCCTCTCTCTGCAAGCCGGGCTCACTGGCAAAAGGAAGCAGGACCTCAGGCCCTCACCACATTTCCGGAAGGCGGTAGAATACGCCATCTAATGAGAATGTGACATGAGGAAGATATATGAACACCTACTTAAGCCAAAGAGCCAATTCCGGCTGATTCTCCATCTCTGCCTTCCTAAGAACAACAATAATTGTTTTCATCCCTCACCTCTAGTGAGGAAGGCAGAGGAGCTTGGTGACTCAGCACAATAGTCAAGGAGGGCATGCTCTGGCCTCGGACGACCCTGGGCAAGTTACCTGTGCCTCAGTTTCCTCACACGTAGCCCACAGATGATAATAAATATACCTTGCTCCCTGGGCAGTTGTGAGGATTTAATGCGGTTACCCAGGTTTGGGTTCCTAGTGGGGGTGCTTGGCACACGCCAAGGGGTCCACACGGGATTTATTTGTAGTATTTTCACCCGGGCCGGGCACCATGCTAAGTCTCGCCTTCACTGTTTCATGAAACCCTCACAACACCACATGAGGTAGGGGATTTTTTCCTGTTTTACAGGGGACGGAACTGAGGGCCCATGAGGTCAAGTGTGGCTCTGGCCATGGCCCCTGAGGGTCCCCAGCTGCGTGCACGATGCATGCCCACCATCTTCATGCCCCCACCTACCTGCAAAGGCCTTCCCATAGCGCCTTCGATGTCTCCATCTCTTCCCTTCCACAGACGGTGATGGTCTCCTGAGACCAGGTTCATTTATCTTCGCACAAAAGCAGCTCTGTTGGCAGCAGCTCCCAGGCCAGAACCCTCCACCCGCGAGGGGGTCTCTGAATGGGCCTGAGCCACAGCCGGGTCCCCAGCCCAGCTGCCCACCCGCCTGCCCCCCGGCCTCCTGCTCCAGGCCGGGCAGGATCTGCCTCTCTCCCTGCACCTCTTCTTTCCATAACCCAGCTACTAACGCTGCCATCACTTCAGAACTCACCGGCAAACGAAAAGCCATCGCTCTCAATCAGCCTCTCTGGGCCTCTCAGCCACGGCCACGGTGCGAGCGGCCTTCCCTCACCGGTCGGGCTCATTTACGGAGGCAGAGTGGGAATGGAACCACTCACCCTCGGCCAACAGCTCTGTCGAAGAGGTGTTTCGTGGAGCCCGGCGGGGGGGGGGGTGTAAGTGGGGGGGAGGGAATGTGTGTGTGTGAGCTTACAAGAGTGAATGTGAGTATATGTGAGCGTGAGAGAGCATTGTAAATTTGTGTAGGAGTGTGCGACTGTGTGTGAGTGAATGTGTGTTGTAGATACATGAGTGTATGGGAGTGTGTGTGTAATCTGAATGGATGTGCAAGAGTGTGGGTGTGTGTGAGTGTGTGTGGATGAATGTGTGTGAGTACACAGGAGTGTGTGAGTGAATGTGTGTGAGTACACAGGAGTGTGTGAGAGCATTGTGAGTCTACGGGACTGTGTATTTGTGCTTCCCAAGGCCTCTCAGAGGAATTTGAGATGAGGAATATGGTGGGAACGAGCAGGGTCCAGGACCAACTGAGAGACCCCAAAGCTGAAAACTTTCCCCCCTAAGCAAGCAGAGGAGGGGGAAGTGGACCATTGACTTCATTTGGCAAATGGGGAAACTGAGGAAAGGCATGTGGGCTGACATCCTGGACTCTTCCCACACTCAGCGCTCTTGAGCACACCATGCACAGACCCCCAAGCCGCCACTGTCTGGGCACCGTAGGCAGGTTGGCTGCGCTAGGCCCAGCGATGTGGTGGCTCTGCTCCGTGCCCTGGAGCCAGTCCCTCCAGCCTCACTGGGACTCAGTTTGTCCTTAGTCTTAGTAATTGCACCAGCTGATGGGGCACCGACTGGATGCCTCAGGGCAGCCCTGTGTGGGGGGCAGGGGGAGCCGACAGATGAGCATCCCCATTTTACAGATGAAGGAACTGAAGGGATTAAGTCACTGAGCTCTTACACACGTGTGTGATTGCTGCCTCAAGATGAAACCACGACAGCAGGCAAGGACCCGGCTGAAGGCTTCTAACATATCTTAGCAATGGCCCTCCAGAAACGTGGTACCGGCGTGTGCTCCTACCAGCCAATTTCCCTCTTTGTTTGAAAAGTCTCCGACCCATCATCCCAAGGGCACAACCTGCAATGCCGAAGTCCGTCCCTTCGCCAGTTCTGCCTGAGGTCTCACGGATCCCAAGAGAAGTCCTGGTACTCACACCCAGGTGTCCCAAGGCCCCAGGTGGCAGATCTCCCCTTCCTCTTGCACGCACACACGCACACGTACACACAGCTATACCCCAGCCTGTGTCCACAGGTGTGTATGTGATAAATTCGTTCTTAACCTGTTCAACAGGTTAAGGGTTTGGGCTCTTCCCAGGGTGCTTCAAACCCAGATAAGAGAGCCAAAGAGAAACATGAGTAAGCAGGTACTGACATGGTCACCAAACATCCTTGAGATGGGCGGGTGGGCGGGGCATGTGGAGGACTGGGATGGGCGGCTGGGCGGGGCATGTGGAGGACTGGGATGGGCAGGGTTTTGATCGGGCAAGAGGAGGTTCTCCAGGTGGGAGGGGGCTGCTAGTTCCATCCAGTTCCACTTTACAAAATACTTCATCAAATTAGAAAACTCACCTTCCGGAGAACCCTTCAAGCTGGAGCAGCTCTGCAAAACATTTTCCAGACTCATTAGCCCCATAAAAGTCCAATTTCGCTTGCAAAATCTCCCTGGCCCTACCATCGCTCTCGAAAATCGTTCCTCCTTTCATTCCATCCGTCCCCCAGGATCTCCCAACCTCTTCCCACAGCACCTGGCAGAAAGAAGGCTCAAGCATTAGCTGCCTACAGCAAAGAATTTGAACTTGGGTTTGGACTCGTGTGAGAGGGAGCAAACAGGGAACCACCTTGGGTTCGCAGATGTCCTTGCCCCGCACCCCTCACTGACCACTGATTTTCATTAGCCAGCTTCTGTTTTCTCTCAGACCCCATACCTGAGGCCACTTTCCCATGCACCGCCCAGTGCCGGGAAGTGCTCTGCCTGGCTCTGCACCCCACCTACATCCTGGCCCCCCAGAACAAACATAGAGCCAACAGCCGCCCAAAGCAGCCGCCTTGATTTACAGTCAAGCGTAAGCACTGCAAATTCTATTTTATTTCCCCAGAAACACATGAAAAACTTGGCTCTTTAATTTGCTGACACAAATCTTTTTCTTTCTGTTTTTCCTTTTTCCCATTATTCCTCCCTCCCCAGTGCCCTCCCTCACCTCCCACCTCTGCCCCAGTCGCTAGTCCATAAAACGAAAAGTTGCAGTTAAATGAAGAAGCAGGGAGATGGACAAACTGACTCATCTAGAAAATCATTTTCTTTCTGAATCTGCATCTTCTCGGGAGCACGCATCTGTTATCATGTGTCAAGGGCAAGAGGAGGCTTTCACTGGCCCCTGGCTTATCTTTGCTAGGGACCCAGAGGGAACTCCCGCTGCAAAGTTTGACGGGGTTCAAGAACTTATGGCCCCAATACCCATCATCCTGAGGGGCTGGAGCCATACAATGGGGTCTCCTTTAACCAGCTTTCCCATGAATTCTCTCCCTTCTCCCTGCTTCCTCCTTGACCCATTCTCCCCAAATCCCACCAGACCAAGCCAGACATATTTGGTCTCCCCGACCGCCTCCCCTCTGTTCACACAGACTTGCTGAGGACAATCCCATAATAATAATAATAACAATAACAATAATAATATCCAGGCTTTCTCAGGGGCACTTTTCTTCCTGAAAGCCCTGAACATTTTCACAAAGACTATCTTGTTTGTCCAAAACAGTTCTATAAAGGTAGAAGTTGATAGGAATTGCATCATTGGGTTTTATAACAAAGTTGAGGCCCAGAGAGGTTAAGTCATTTATCCAAGGTCACACAGGTTGGTAAACAAACAAACTGAAATTGGCACGTTCGTAAAAGTTAAACGTAGACCTAACATGCACCCAGCCATTCCACTCCTAGGTACTTACCCCTCAAAAAATGAAAGCATGAAGAATTGAACCTAAATTTTTAAAGCAACTTTATTCATAATAGCCGAAAACCGGAAACAACTCAAATGTCCATCAACAGGTGAATGGATAAACAAATTGTGGTCTATCCCTACAATGGAACACTACACAGCAATAAAAAGAAACAAGCTACTGATACATGAACAATGTAGATGAGTCTCAAAGACATTATACTAAGTGAAAGAAGCCAGACTCAGAAAGAAAAAAGTGAGTACATACTACAGATTCCATTTATACAAAATTCTAGAAAATGCAAACTAATCAACAGTGATAGAAAGCAAATCAGAGGTGGCCCGGCGGCAGGAAGGATGGATTACAAAGGGCACACAGAAACTTTTAAAGGTGATGGATATGTTCAGAATCTCACCTATGGTGATAGTTCAACGGATGTATTCATATGGTAAAACTCATCAAACTGTACATTTTAAATATGTGTAGTTTATCATATGCCAATTACACCTCAACAAAGCTGTAAAAAAAAAATGAAACGTACAAAAGAGAAGGGGGGGCAAGGCAAAGAGGAAATCCAAGGAGGACCATAAGGTGCTAGAAATGAAGTTAGCGTGCAGAACATACCATTTGAGGCATGACTCACATTTATTTCTAAGTGTTACTTTTCTAGCAGTGAGAGAAAAAAAGGGAAAAATGATTTTAACACAATCAAATCGTGTCCAGGAAGCTGGAAATGAATCCGTTGTTTGGGAAAAGCGTAGCAGACTCCCAATCCTGAGCGTGTGAGGCTGCAGGCCTCACAACTTCTCGTGCACCCCATGATCATGAGATTCCTTAAAGTCAGTGTAGGCAGAGGCTGTGTGTGCTGCCTGTGTTTACCAACTGACTCTGGGGGTGGGCAGACCTGATCTGTGGTGCCTGCCAATTTCTGTGGCATAAACCATCCCACCGCAGCCAATGTCAAGCTACCCAAGTAGCTTGCTCCATGAGGTCACTTGAGAGAAGGCCCGGTGACCTCATGGAGCACGGACGCGGGAAGACTCACACCATCACAGAGCTGTCCCCACACGGGCCACAATAGATGTCAATCACCTCAGAAGCAGAGGAAATGGCAAACTGTAAGAAAATAATTAGGAAGTGGTGAGTTTTGAATACATATTGTCCTTGTTTTTAATATAATTTCATTGTAAGCTTCTATAATTTAATTTTTAATGATGGCCTGCCCATAAAATTCCTCAAGATGTAACTATTGGATTTCACGATCCGGTACTAGCCAGCTCCGGCACGCTCCTGGGCAGCAGCTAAGGGGGTGTGACTAAAACCAAAGTCCCCACGAGTCCCAGGGTCCTGTGGTTGGGTGTGGTGACCAGAGCGAGGGGGCAGGAGACAGGGACCAAAGCCACCTGTCAGTCGCAGACGCAGGCGACAATGCAGGCGGTGTTAAGGCAGGGGTACCTGCCTTTGCAGAAACAAGGAGCTAGTCAGCGACTCCCTGGAGGCCTCAGGGAGGGATGGATCAGCACCTCTGAGCATGAAGTGCTTCTGGCTGACACAGTACCTCGGAAGGGCTCTCATTCCCTGCATGGCTGGCCACAGACTCACAGAAGTCAGGGCTAGAAGCCCAATGCGTCCCTAATGTGTGTCTGGCACCTTTGGCAGCTCTTTGCTTGAAGACTTCCACCGTCGGAAGGCTCACTAGCTCCTCTCGTTCATTCGCCGTGGACTGGCCGAGGGCCCGCTCCGTGCCAGGTGGTGTGTTCGGTGTTGACCGGACAGCACTGACCAGGACAGCAGTGATCCCCAGTGTCCGGAAACTGAAAGTCTGCTCCACCTGCTACAAAATGACGCCGGGCCTTCTCTCAGCTCTGCATCATCCTAGCTACGTGACCTTGATAAATTGCAAACCCTCTGAGCCTCAGTTTCCCCACCTATAGAATGGGACTGATAAGGCTTCTTCGAGAACATTTAAAATCATCTGGTACAGGGCCTGGCTCCTAGCAAGTGCTCTGGCGAGCTTGGTGCTGGCCCCCGGAGCCTCACAGAGAACGAGCTTGGTGCTGGCCCCCGGAGCCTCACAGAGAAAGTCCTGTTCCTTCTGCACCTGAGATTCCTTCCCCAGAATGGAAGCAGCCCTCTTTATAATAATAATAATAACAACAACAACAGTCGTCATAGTAATAGTAGTGATAATAATACCACAGGTCGAATTTTGTGCCTCAGGGACGATCCTGAGGGTACTATCACTATGCAAATTACAAAATGGAAGCCCAGAGAAGTTGAGTAACTTCTTGATGTCACACAGCCAGTAAGTCATGGCACCAGGAAGCACCGTCAAGTCCAACATCCCCACTTCCTGAGGGGGTTCCGGGTATCGCGCCACCCTGGCTTCCCCCCACTTCCCACAGCCCTCCCCGGAACTGGACTCACTGCTCCACACAAGGTCCCGCCCCCCAGGGCAGAAGGGGCGGGGCTGGTGGTCCTTCCCCATCGCTACACTCACCCCACCAGCTGTTCCCAACCCTTGGGCCCCCAGAACACTGTCTCCCCCACTCTCCGCCCTCTTGGGCTCACTCGGGTCCAAGGCAAACCATGTCCTAGTAAAGTTACTAAATGGCTTTTCTTGGAAGATACTGAGACTATGTCATTTCCCTTTCCTTAACTTTCTTTCCTTTTATGATATGATAATCAAGGTCTATTTTTGGCCCTAGTGCTAATATCCTCAACTGGCAAAAGAAAACTTGGGCCACCCCAAGTGGTCCCGAGATTGAGAGAGGTAGACTTTACCAATCTGTGAAAGCCCAAGGGCCAGGGACTTGGCTGTCCCCACTTGAGCAGGACCCTTCCTGCCGCCCCTAGAGTTTCTCAGAGCTGCCCCAGGAGGATGACCTCATGGAGGAGACCTGCCTGTCCTGTGTCAACTTCAGGGTGGCTCCCCCAAGAGTTCCAGAAAAAAACCTTCACGCCCAGCCACCCCCTGGCCCACTTACAGAAATGATCTGGTGTCTTTACCCTCTTGCCAGACAAACCCTTGTTCCTCAGGTGTACTCTAAGGCAGAGGTGACAGGCTGGCCGGCAGGAGCCCCTGCCTCTGGGAGCAGATACAAGGCTCCAGCCCTAGAAAGAGGGCTAGATGGGGGTGGCCCTGAGAGCGTGGCATGGGAGTCTCGATGCCCAGTGCTCAGGGCAAGAGGCAGGAGGAGGGACAAAAGGGAGCCCTGAGGCCAGAACCCAGGCGGGACTGGGCATGGGGGTGAGGGGGCAATGCTGAGGGTCTCTGGAAATGGTGGACAAAATCCAGACAGGGGCCTTCTTGTATCTCTTGATTTAAGGCTCTGGCTGAATCGCCCTCCCTCTCACACCCTTACACATGCACACTCACACACTTTATTACACACACCCCTACTCACATTCTTCACACTCATACTCACACTCACACTCTTACACTAACACACAATCTCTCCCATCCACTCGTACACGGGCACGCGCGCGCACACACACACACACACTCACACATCCCACTCCACAAGCGGTCCCTGGGAGCGATGATCTTTCAACCACGGGGTCAGCGGTCCCGTGTCCAGCCCCACATGGCTACGCTGGCTGGGCCTCAGGCCGCCCCACCCCAGTCTAATCTGGACTGGGGAACTGGCCTTCCTGTGACTCACACACAGGCCCTGCTTGGGTAACACGGAACTGGAGGAAGATTTGATACTTGTAATCATTCACCAGCGTCTGGCCTGGCTGGGGAACAAAGGCAAGTTAACAGGGAACAGAGCTGTGGCCGGCCTGCCAGGGCCTCTGCCATCCTGCGTGTCCACAGCCATGCCTCCGTGGGCCTGCCCTGCCTCGAGCTGCAGAGGTCAGTGAGCAAACATGGTCGAAGGGCCGCTGCTCCGTGTGTATGGAGATGTGCGGTGGCCACAGGCGGGGAAGCACCAGCCCTTCTCTTTAGCTCTTAATGCAACAGCCGCTCAAAACCAATGCCACATCCGGGAGAAGCCTGCTGCCCATACTCACTAACCCAGGGTGCAGGGCACCTGTCTCCTTCCTGCTGCATCCCAGCACCTCACGGAAGAACTAAGTCTCCCCAGAACTCAGCTCCATCATCCCATTGGATCCTGGAGCAGCACCAAGAGTACCCATTTTGCAGATGAGAAAGCTGAGTCTCAGTGAGGTCAGATGACTTGTCCAGTGATCGGCCTCTGACTGGTAGAGCCCAGGTGGAACCTAGGCACGCTGACCCCCCAAGGCCAGGCTGATGAATCAAACAGTAGACCCTCAATGTTGGTGGGATGAATTTTTAAAGTTCCCTGGGTTATTATGATGAACAGCTGGGTTTGAGTTTATCCATCCCACCCGAAACTCCAGTGGACTTCCCCCCAAAATCTGCCCCCTTTCTGACTCCTGATAAAATAGCCATCCTGTATAGAAAGCTCACTCCGGGCCAGGAACCAGGCACGTTCCAGACACTTTACACAAATGGATTCGCTGACTCCTCCCTTGCAGCCCATTAGACAGAGGAGGAAACTGAGGCACAGAGCAACGAGGTGGCACAGCCGTAAGAGGCAGGGCTAGGATTTAGAGCCAGGCAGGGCTTTGCCCCTCCGCCCCCCAGGCAGCGGCCTGAGCCCTGCCGCCCCACCCCCACCCCCAGCCCCAGGCACAGCAGCGCTGTCCAGCAGTGTGATTTTTATCTTGACAAGTGGCCCTTTCACAATTGCTCTTTCCCCTCCAGAGCCCAAAGCGGAAATTAGAAGGGGAGAGAAAGCAAGAGGGCGACAGCAGGGCCTGATGGATGTGCCCAACTGGATCACACCTTGAAACCAAAACTCCATTCTCCTTTGTCTGCTCAAACAATGTGTGCGAGAGGTAGGCGGGAAGAGCAGGCCATTCACCCCACCCTGGCAGGAGAGCCTGGCACACCCCAGGCCGAGCAGGTACCCTCCGGCCCAGGAAGCCCACAGGGGGTGGAGGCAGGGCAGGTGCACGTGCGGGCGTCCCAAAGGCTGAATCACAGAGGCGGGGACCTGTGCGCCCAGCCCTGGGGAGCACTCCAGAGGCCCACAGAAAGGCTGCAGAGAAGACTTTTAGATCACCACATCCCCCCCCCCCACCTGTAAACAACCCTGAAAGATTATCAGGAAAAGCATTTCTGAGGTGGCTTTAAATCCCCTGAGACACTCAGATCGACACACCCTGAAACCAGCCTAAGCCTTTCAGTCGCAGTTTCCCCTACACGGGATGACTGTCTAGGGGACACAGAGGTGGGAGCGAATCTGTAAGGGGCTTCCAGGAATGAGCCAGACACACACACGCAATGTGTGACACCAGGCAGATTGTCTTGCCACAAAGCCCAGCAGATCTGTGTTTGACGAGTCGGCGTGAGGATGACGCTAATATCAATAAAAAGCTAATATTTATCCACCATTTACTATGGGCCAGGCACATTCATGTTGTCCTCCCAACAACCCGATGACAGAGGCACTCCATAAAAACCCCTATTTTACAGATGAGAAACTGAGGCCCAGAGTGGTTAAGTAACGTGTCCAAGATCACACAGCTGGTAAGTGACAGAGCGAGGATTTGAGCCCAATAGCCCAGCTCTGGCAGATGAATGCCAGCGAGGTTGGGGATTCGGAGGCCTGAGGCAGGGACCGGTCAGGGGGCATTGGAGACGTTTGCATAGAGCAGGGGGAATCTGGGTGGAGAAGAGGCAACGGCCCTGCTCCTGCCCTGTGCCCCACCCTTCAGGAACACTAAGTACCCATCTCTCTGCTGAGATTGCATCCCACCCCAGCCCCCCGACCCAAAGTGAGGAGAACAGGAACGCGGAGCACGGAGAGCCCAGCGCCTCGCTAGAAGTCCGCTGCCACGGGGCTCATGAACGAATCACATGTCCTCACTCATGCCAACAAAGCGCCACTCTTTCTGAGCCACCAGACTGGGCACCTTTTGTTGTGCGGGGCAACTCGGCGTCCTCCAGTGTCTCCACCGGTAACCTGTGGCTCCCACTAGCTCAGCCATAAATCTTCACCCTCACCTCTGAGATGTCTGCTCGCCCCTGGGAAACCCTGCTAAATTTACGAGCTCCAGAGTCCAGCTTCACTGGCAAGGGAAGAAAGGGATAGTGTTGCCCATCAGGGACCTCGTGCTCAGAAGCCATAAACCATGCTGGTGACAGCTACGTGGCGGGTCGAAGGCCCTGGCGGGTCATTTGCGCTCTGCTTAATGGCCACAGTGATGAGGCAGTCGCTGTTTGAGATCCCCGGGTGGGCCACTACTGAAGCTTTAAATCTGCCACAGGAGGTTAAGGAAGGAGCTGCCTCTTTCGTCTTCTTTTTGGGGTGCCTGATTCCAGCCTTCTCATGTTTCTCTCTCGTTCCTTCTTGTTTGCTCTACCTTGGTTGGCAAGATGGCCACGCTGCTCCCAACACACACATTGAATTCTAACTTGGGGACCCAGGGAAGTGACAACCGCTGCATTTCCCAATCTTTTTTTTAATTGTCTTTGGAACAATAGTTTGCTGTGCTCCAAAGCACACGGGCTCATCTCCGACGAGGCAAAACATACGGAATGAGGGGGCGGGGGGGCAGCCGAGGCAACCACAGGGAGCAAGCCATGGGCAGTGTGGGTCTGGAGGCCACCACCGGGGAGCTGGGGTCCTTCATATCTCCACCGGCCCTGTCAGCCACAGTGTGGTCTGAGCCACAACCCTTTGACTCCTCTCCCCCTGGACCCCAACCTCAAGCCCATTAAATGGCCACTGAAAGCAAGAGCTAGACCAGTCCTCTTGCCTCGTGCTGTGGCAAAGAAGTATTGCGTGTGGTCTTAACCAGGGAGTAATCTCATATTACCAAAGGCAAATATGGTCTTACTTGATCTAAGACTGTGTGTGTGTGTGTGTGTGTGTGTGTGTGAGAGAGAGAGAGAGAGACAGACAGACAGACAGACAGACAGAATTAAGGGCAAAGGGGAGTATTAGATGAACTATCCATTGGCACAAGGAAAGAAAGATCTAGCACCTCTTGACAGGCTGTGAACGCCCTTTAATTAAGTAATAAATTTGGAACCAGGGACATGAGGCTCAGTAAAGAAACGCTCGGTTTAAGTACCCATTCATCTGTTTGCCTCTGCCAGGGCGCTCCGTGTCACCGTTGCCAAGACTCACCAGCACATGGCCACTGGGGATAGAGGTGGCCCAAGTGCACATTCCGGTTTGGGTCCAGCTCTTTCCATGTCGAGAGAAACAGAGGCCGAGGGAGACAGAGGCAGGGAGACAGCGACAGCACAGAGGAACCGCTGTAATTCCATCAAAGGGCTCCGGTGGCTGTAACCCACCAGCCACGGCCAGAGTGGTTTGTCACCAGGCACCCAGTGGAATTGACTCAGAAGGCATTGTTGCAGATTTTCCCAACAGCAGGCCAAAAGAGAGAAGTGGTGTGTGTTTGAAATACCGCTCTTCATCGCCTCGAGCCCGGCGTTGCCATTAAGGAGCAAACTGGGCAGTGCTGACCCCAAGGGCGACTCGGACGCAAAGCATTGTGGTGAGCGGAGCGGCGAACATCTCACCCTCTGGCCTTCCACCACAGGTGCAGAGCCAGGGGGAAAGAGGCAGGGGTCCCGGGGGGCGGGCTGGAAACTGGGAGCCAAAGGCCTCGGGATGCTATCTCTGTGTCCTGGACGACCTGGGGCTCCACGCCTAATGCAGAGCTTGGGGCTCTGGGTCAGCTCCATGGAAGCCACTCACGAGCCCCTCCAAAGACCTGAGGGGCCACGTTGAAGGAATTTCTGGGAGGCAAGAAACCCTGACGAATGTAAAACCGAGGCCCAGCGGCTCACTGCATGATAGGCTTCTGGGAATCTGGTTTGGGCTCTGGAACATTTCTAGAATCCAAGAGAAGAGCCAAGTGAGGAAGCGCTGGGGCACCAGAAAGTGTCTTTTGTGTCATTAATGTGCCCCAGGAGGGGCGGAGGAGTACTTCTCACATCCATCTCATCAGAGATCCCAAACCTCAATCACTTGTTTCCAGAACTTTCTTTCTAGGTGGAGGAATATAGATTTCTGGAGGAATATGTATCATGAAGGAATGTGTATTTCTCTCTATATAGGGGGCATGCTTATGGGATGGACCAAATCTTTCCTGCCTTGGCCTCTGATTCTTAATATCTGCTCTCATAAACAGCCCTCGCTCACCAGACAGCCTCGTGAAGGGTCCAGAGTAAATGAACCTGAAACAGCAGAGGAGATTGCCTTCAAAATATTCTCAGCTTTAAAAATGATGGCAAAGAAAGCATTTGGCAAAAGGCAAAAGACATTTCTGGTTTGGCCAAATCCAGGGCTTTGGAAAAATATCTTGAGACGTTTCACCAAACTGAGAGCGAAGCCAGCAGGGCCCGGCTCTGGCCGTTACAGGTTATTTGTAGCTTGCTTCTTTCCAAAGCAATTTTCTTCTATCTGTGAGCTAAGCTCTTCTGAGCCAGCGTGATTTCTGCAGGTGTTACGCGCAACTCCTCGCCTTCACAATCTGACAAGCGTTTGGAAACAGCTCTGGCAGGCAGCAGGAATGTGAGGGCCTCAGCTCCAGTCTGAGCCCCCGGGGACCCCTGCCGGCTCTCAGCACGTTCCAGAAGCTTCCAGAACAGTGCCAAGGGGCGGCACGCATACAGGATGCAGTAAGTCCGAGCTCTCCCGGGCGGGGCCCAGCCAGGCGGCCAAGTCCTGCCCATGAGAAGGCAGTACCCTGTGGTACCCACGCTCGGACGGGCTCCAGACAGATGGCAGGAGGGCAGGGACAGGGTAAGATGGAGCCTGGGCCTCTGAGAGAAACCTCAGCACACAGGCCAAGTCGAGAAGGCACGTGGCTTGGTGGTTGAACACTTAACCACACCACCCAATCGAGGGGCTCTTGTGCGTGTTAAATGAGCTCCCACGTGGGAAGCTCTCTCTGTGTACGTGGCGTGGGTCTTTGGGCCCTTTTTACGTCCTCTCTGTCTTTTTTAAGTTTCGTGATCTTCCTTCCCCTTTTAATTCCACCCTCTGTGAACCCTGCTCCGGGTGGCTGCCCTCCCGTGCCTTGCTCCTCCACTGACCCACCCCTCCAGGAGACAGCCCCGCAGCTCCCAGCCACTCAAGGCCATCAGCTTCCAGTTCACCCTTCGCCATTACAAGCTGGATGTCACCTGTTGGGGACAAGTTCTCCAGAACCTTCCAAGAGGTCAATTCCACAGGGAAAGAAATCCCCAGAGAATGTGGCCTCTGAAGCTGCCTTCCCCACCAGGTGATGTTGGCTTAAGCACCCTCTTATCCACCTATAATTGGGAAGGAGACAGGAGGATTTTAGGCCATGAAAGGTTCCAGTCATCAATACCTGAAGCCACATCAGCAATGACCCTACTCTGCCTGCCGTCAGCACTTCCTGCAGAAGATGAGGGTAGGGGATTTGGAGACCTTCAGGGCAAGCGTTTCTTCAAGAGCATCCACTCACGCTTTTCTTATTGTTTCTAATTTGTACACCTGTCAACACTTCCCAAGACAACAAACAAAATACCAAGAAATAAAAGAGCAATGTGTTCCCTGGCGCATTTATTTCCAGATGCCCTTGTACCATTCTCTGTCCACCAAAGGGACCTTTTCCAGCTGCCAAAGTCGGTCTCAGGATGGGGATTTTGAGCCCACTCCTGGGCGGGGCTAACTTGTTCCTCCACAGGTCAACATTGAAGGTTAAGACCCAGCATGGGGTCTAACAAATGATCCTGACCCATGGAGCTGGTTTTGGGCTGACTTCCCTCCCGCTTCCCGAGGATGGCAAGTTGCAGGTACCTCTGTTCTGAATATCAGCCTCTTGCCTTTGATCCCCTGCCGTGTGTCTCTCAGACGTGCAGCTGGAGCCACGGCCTGGGACCGGCACGCATCAGACAAGGCTTCTGGCTCCTCTTGGTAAGACCTCAATTTAACTTGATGGACTACACAGGGAACAATTTCTATATGATTAATTAATTAGGATCCTACTAGGAAGGATAATAATATAATAACTTAAATAAGACTGCAAGGGCCTAGCTGCCGGTTCATAAAAAGAATACCAAGAATAGCACAATTCAAAGGACATCCAAGAAAAGGGAGCGTGGTGGAGCGGACCCCGCTCAGACTAACGCCAGGCTTAGTTCAGAGGGGTCCAAACTCAGAGTCCGACTTTCAACCGGAGAGTTGCCTGCCTTCTCTGAGCTCTTTCCTCCCTCAGAGAAGTGGAAGGATTGAGGAATATTTGTCGGGGCTGTCGTGGAAATCCAATAGGTGAATGTATGAAAATTGCCCGGGATCAAACAGGCTTCAAATGCGTGGAAAACACTGCTCAAGCAATTCCAGCACAGTAGCTGGTACTAAGGATGGAAACAAATGGAAAGAGGTCTGGCAAACGTGGTCCCTTCTGTTTTATCAGCAAGCATCTTCTTTGTTATTGCACTTTGAATCGGCACACTCCCCTCGAGTCCTTAGAAAGTAAGTAGAGGAAAAGTCCCAGCAAGAAGCATCTCAGTTGATTACAGATGAGTAAATGGTTAGTAGGTTTATCGGTTAGTATTGGATTTGTGCACATTAGCATAGTAGCGACTGGTCCAGAAGCATCTCAGGGCCCCTCTGTGGCTTACCCATGCTGCTGCTTCTGCCCATCCCCCATGCTTTTGGTCGTATCACCACTCAAGGTCTCCCACCTTGGGTCCTCAACTGTCCTGGTGCTGCACACCCAACCCCTCAGGACCGTGATAGATAACTCCTCATCTTTTTTTTTTTTTTTAAGATTTTATTTATTTATTTGACAGAGAGAGACACAGCGAGAGAGGGAACACAAGCAGGGGGAGTGGGAGAGGGAGAAGCAGGCTTCCCGCCGAGCAGGGAGCCCGACGCGGGGCTCGATCCCAGGAGCCCCAGGGATCATGACCCGAGCCAAAGGCAGACGCTTAACGACTGAGCCACCCAGGCACCCTAGATAACTCCTCATCTGAAGACCAGCTAGGAAATATTTTAGGCTTTGCAGGCCATAGAGTCTATGTCACAACTACTCAACTCTGCCTTCGCAGTGTGGAAGCAGCCATAGACAATATGCCAATGAGTGTGGCTGTGTTCCAATAAAACTTTATTTACAAAAACAAGTGATGGGACAGATTTAGCCCAAGAATCGAAATAGTTCTTAGGTGTTCATGGATTGTAATAGTTAATATATCGGATCTAGAGGCTTACTCACTCACTTCCAGGCTGGGGCTTTTCATACTTTAAGTCATGATCAATGGGGGACATCTAAGACACTGGGAAAAGTCCAATATGAAAGATACATTGAGACAGAGGTGCCTTTTAGTGTCTCTAAGTCACAACACGTGTATCTAAAGCCCACCACACCTTGTCGTCTGGAAGGCCGGCATTTTCAGATCACAGAAAGATCTCAAGCTAGACTAGATCACTGGCTCTCAAGCTTGAGAGTGCAACACAGATTTACTAGGCCCCACTCCCAGAGTTTCTGATGCAGAAGATCTGGGGCAGAGCCAGAGGACTGAAGTAGCTAACAAACTCCCAGGCAATGCTGACGCTGCCAGTCCGCGGACCAGGCTTTGAGAACCACTGCGCTACATGTCAAAAACGTAAAGGTATACTGCCACCTAGTGGATGGTCGTTAGAAGTACCCAATGCCAACTATTCCTTTGATTTTAAAGGGCACTAAAAATTAAACATCTTTTGTCGTGGAGAAGAGTCGAATTCACAAAGCAATTTTGTCATTTGTATACTGGGATTCCATAACCATATTCCAAGCTTCTTTAAAGAAATAGGTGTCACGTTATTTACACTAACATGGCAGCAATTTCAAATCAACTTAAACCAGAAACAGATTAATTTCCACCAGGGAAAAACACTTTAAATATCTAAATAGAATAAAAACGCCGCTGGCTCTGTTCTCTGGCCACTCTCTCCTTTCCAGATGCACATACCTCTTCTGAAAGGAAAATCCATGCCCCAGCCTTCCAATCTGCTGTTGACCAACCGCCTCGACCTGGTGCAAGTGATAAAATTCAGCAGGAGATTGGCCAAAATGAGCGTGTTTCAGACCCTGGACTTTGTGATCTTTGCACACACCGAACAGTGGCCATGACAAAGGACGCTGGTGATGGGCAACTGTGTAAATATTTGTGCTCCAGCATACTAAAAATGCAAGTACCCACTCCCACCTACCCATCCCAGCAAAAGACCTGGGTCTCTAACCCCACCTGGCACAAAATAAAGGGCACTACAGTCGCTGATAGCAGATGATGGGATTCCATGCTTGACGAGCTGCTGGGTTTTTGTCAGTGTGGAGAAACATATTAGGGCCGTGCTACAAAGGATGGCGTGGTACCCAGAGAACGGAAATGACAGGGACCGGAACGGTTTTTGATGCCAACAGTTTATATTTGATCTCCAGATGTGATGCAGCTGACAGCTAATTAGTTTGACTTAGATCTACACAGATCTCCCCTTCTATTTCCACACATGCTGTGGGCATGCTAGTGTGAAAATGTGTCTGCCTGGGGTTGTGCTTTGATTGAGAATTCTCTGGAATGTACACACTCGGAACCCCTGAGAACTCTGGAGCCCGGGCTCATGGAGCATCTGGTGGGACAGTCTTTCCCTTGTGCCTGGCCCCAGAGCAGGTCATGAATGCAGTGGTCTTCTTTATTCGAGTGGCTGATTCCAGCGCAACAAGCTGGAGCCAATCGTTCAGCTCTATGGTTCTGGGTATGAGGCCACCTTTAACTGCAAACCTCAGTGGTCAAGAGCTACTGGATGTGAATTCTGTGTCTACTAATGGAATAGCAGCTGTGGTACTTTAGCTGGTGAGCTGTTGGGGAAGAGTGAGAACCGCGCAGAGCCAGTCGGAAGACCTCGCGGACACAAGAGGCAACACGGGGACACAGTTCCTGGCTTCTTCTTTGGGGCCAGACTCAAATGTCACAGCTCCCGGGGACAGCAGGGACCTCAGGGTCCTCCTCCCTTCTGGCCCCAGAGGCCCAGAGCTAACACGAATGGGGCCCTGCTATGTGCTAGATGGTTTCAGAAGTGCTTGGAAGGTGCCATTATTACCCTTATTGTGGAGATGAGGAATCTGAGACAGGAAACTGATTGCCCCCAGGTCAACAGTAGGACAAATTGGCATTTGATCCTGGAAGTCCTTCTCCAAAGACTATGCTCTTCACCACTACACCAGAAGACTTCAGGCCTCGGCCTTGCTCTAAGTCATCCATGGCAATCCACCCCCTGTTGAGTGCTCTTGGGAACAACACGTGTGGTCTTCACTCCCCTGTGGTAGAATTACACCTCAGCCCTCACCACGACTTCAGAGTGGACTAAGTGGATTTCCTTGCCCCCTGACTTTGGGCTTGGCCATGTGACTTGCTTTGATGGGATGTTTCGCCACGTGCTTCAAGCAGGGGCTTGAAATGTGCTTGTGCCATCGGCATACCCCCCTGTCCCACTGGGCTCTAGAGTGAGATTAATGGAGCCTGCCCAAACTGGACTGAAGCCCAAAGCCAGACACACCTGAACCCAGCCTTAATCGGCAAACTCCAGCCAACCCAGTGGTTGTTCATTACACCATATTATGTGCCGATATAGATCATGATCATGTTCTAGTCAATGATACACCAGGAAAGCTTTCCAGAAAAAATGGAGACTCCAGAGAAGAAACATTCTTTGACTTTGCCCCCCTCTTCCTCCCTGGACACTGGAATGAGGAGATTTTGCCTGCTGCTGGGAACCATCTGGTGACCACAGGGAAAAGGCAAGAAGACAAAAGGCCAATATATGGAGAATGCCCAGGCAGAAAAAGGGACTAATCCTAGGTCCTTGATGACCTTATTAAGCCACTGAGCAATTGCCCACCTCCACATTTTTGTGCGAAAAACAATCCCCTCTTTGTTCAAGCCATTATTAGTTGGGATTTCTATTAATCACAGCCAAAGCCATTCCTAACTGCCATTGACTTTCTAAAGTATGGCAAAACCTGTTACAAAAGCTGTATCTTCACATCTCCCTCTTTTATGTGTAAGCTGTCTGGTCTTTCCAGAATAGCAGGAGGGAAGTCACAATCCTTGCTAATGTAAGTCAACCAGTAGCTGTTTCTACTCACCCTAACTATTAGTTTAATTTTTTTTTAGATTTTATTTATTTACTTGAGAGAGAAAGAGAGAGCACAAGCAGGGGAAGGGGCAGAGGGAGAGGGAGAAGCAGACTCCCTGCTGAGCAGGGAGCCCAATGTGGAGCTCGATGCCAGGACTCTGAGATCATGACCTGAGCTGAAGTCAGATGCTTAACTGACTGAGCCACCCAGGGGCACTAATTTTAAAGTTGCCCGTTTGAGAAACAGCTTAACTAAAATCAACCCTTGATTTTTGTTCATTGATGTAATCATGTCTCTAGAACACTTCCTAGCATATAATAAGTGCTCAGTGTAGCTTGTTGAATGAATAATGTAATTGAGTTGTTGATATTTCTCTCCATCTGCAATCACATGTGTGTCTTGGGAATCTGTTTTGGTTGCTTTGTCTTCTCAAGGGGACTCCCGGAAGTCACACCCAAGTGAATTTTGTGAAGCCTGCATATCAAACAGACCCTCCAAAATCAATGGAAGTCTTCTCATGATCCGGTTACAAACAGAAACCATAACAGAGATATAATTCTTATACCACAAAATTCACTTTCTACAGTGCATAGTTCAGTGGTTTTTAGCATATTCACAGTTGTGCAACCATCACCACAATATAACTTTTGAACATTTTCATCACCCCAAAAGGAAACCTCATACCCATTAACAGTCAGTCCCCATCCCTCCCTCCCCCACCCCACCCAGCCCTGGCAACCACTAATCCACTTTCTGTCGCTATGGATTTGCCTATTCTGGACATTTCGTATAAATGGAATCCTACCACGTGTGTGGTCTTTTGCATCAAACTTCTGTCGCTTCGCTAAGATGCTTTCAAGGTTCATCCATGTTGTAGCCATCAGGACTCCATTCCTTTTTATTGCTGAGTAATATTCTATTATATGGATATACCGTATGTTATTTATCCATTCATCACACTGATGAACATTTGGATTGCTTCCACATTGTGGCTCTTATGAAGAATGCTGCTTAAAGTTTTTGCGTGGCAATATATCTTCATTTCTCTTGGGTACATACCAATGAGTGGAATTGCTGGGTCACATAGAGTTATAAACAACTCTATATTTAACCTTTTGAGGAACTACCAGACTGTGTCCCAAAGCCGCCACACTGTTTCGTATTCCCGCCCGCAGTGTATGGAGGGTTATGATTTCTCCACATCCTCACCAACACCTGGTGCCATCTATCTCCTTGGTTAGAGCCATCCTAGTGGGTGTGAAGTGCTATCTCATTGTGGTTTTATTTTGCATTTCCCTGAGGGCTAATGGTTTTAAGCATCTTCTCTTATGTTCATTGGCCATTCACATATCTTCTTTAAAAAAAGTATAGACATAGGGGCGCCTGGGCGGCTCAGTCGTTAAACGTCTGCCTTCAGCTCAGGTCATGATCCCAGGGTCCTGGGATTGAGCCCCACCTTGGGCTCCCTGCTCAGCGGGAAGCCTGCTTCTCCCTCTCCCACTCCCCCTGCTTGTGTTCCCTCTCTCGCTGGGTCTCTCTCTGTCAAATAAATAAATACAATCTTTTAAAGAAAAAAGTATAGACATAAAGTTAATCACATCTCTGTAGGCTCATTTTGCTGAAAACTTTTGCGAGTCTACATTATGAAACCAAAATTATTTTTTCCCTAATAATGAACAAAGTAGTCTTAAAACCTGGTTAACTCGTGTGCACAGATTGCCCATATCCACAACAAAGGAAAAGATGATTCTGTTTTCTCAGCCACTAAAGTCCCATCACCGAGTATGTCTGGCAGGAAAAAAAAAAAAATCAGTCTACTTGAGCAAAAGTGCAAATAGAATTGGTGAAAAGTTTAAATTCTAAATGGCTTATGGAATTCCCTTTTCTTTTTTTAAGAAGATTTATTTACCTATTTTAGAGAGAGAGAAAGAGCATGGAGAGGGACGGAGAGAGAGGGAGAGAGAATCCCAAGCAGACTCTGCACTCTGTGACCTGAGGTCACAACCTGAGCCAAAACCAAGAGTTGGACACTTAACCGACTGTGCCACTCAGGGGCCCCGAGAATTCCCTTTTCTTCTTTTAATTACATGTAGTAACTGGACTAGCTTACTTTGTATTTTAAAATTATAAATTTTCAGGGTGCCTGGCTGGCTCAGTTGAAGTACATGCGACTCGATCTTGGGGTCATGAGTTCAAGCCCCACATTGGGTGTAGACTACTTTAAATAAATTAGTTACAATTTTTCCCACTTTTTTATTTATCTACTAATATTTGTTCTCCTGAGTTGCTATGTGCCAAGTGTTATACTAAGTTAATTCCAACAGTTAGTTCATTTAAACTTCACAAGAACCCTACCTATGAGGTTAGCAGCATATGTTAGTTATCTATGCCACGCAATAAATCATCCCAAAATTTAGTGGCTTAAAACAACCACCATAATTCATTATCTCTCATAGCTTCTGTGGGTCAACATTTGGATAAGACACAGGATGGCTTGACTCTGCTACCCAGATCTGGTGTCTCCATCATAAGACTCTAAGGCAAGGACTGAAATATCCAGTATCACTCAAATATCTGGCAGTCAGTGCTGGCTCTTGACTGAGACCTTCACATGGCCTATCTATGTTCTTCACAACATGGTGGCTGAATTGATTCCAAACCAAGCATCTGAGAGAGAGCCAGGAGGAAGCTGTATATTGCCTCTAGGACCTAGCCTTGGTGTTTCACTGGCATCACCCATCATAGTTACAAAAGTCCACTTGAGTTCAAGGGAAGTAAACACAGACCCTCCCTGCTCTGGATTGTATTATGCTCTGTGATGGTTAATCGTATGGTGAATTTGATTGGGCCACAAGATGCCCAGATGAAACATTATTTTGGGGTGTGTCTGTGAGGGTGTTCCTAGATGAGATTAAGATTTGAATCAGTGGGCTCAGTAGACTACCTTCCCCTCCCCAGTGTGGGTGGGCATCATGCAATCCACGGAGGGCCTGAATAGAACAAAAACTAGAGGAAGAGAGAATCCATCCTCTGCCAGCCTGCCTGTTGAGCCTGGACTTCAGTCTTCTCTGCCCTTGAGCTGAGATTTACACCACAGCTCCCCTAATTCTCAGGCCCACAAACTCAGACTGAATTACAACCACTGGCTTTCCTGCATCTCCAGCTTACAAACGGAAGATTATGAGACTTCTCAGCCTCCCAAATCACGTGAGCCAGATCCTCATAATAACTCTATCTATACACACATAGATATATATGTGTACAGATTTATATAGATTATATGCACAGAGACACATACACATTAAACGACTTATATGTGGGGGGGCTCTTTTTATCGAATACATGTACCCCCAAATTTCGTATGTTGAAGTCCTAACCCCTATACCTCGACTGTGACCTTATTTGGAAATCGGGGGTTTATAGAGCTAATCAAGTTAAAATGAGGTCATTAGGGTGGACCCTAATTCAATATGAGTGGTATCCTTATCAAATGGGGAAATTTGGAGACAGCTCTGCTCACGAGGAAAACACCATATAAAGATGAAGGCAGAAATGAGGGTGATGCTTCGACATGCCCAGAAATTCCAAAGATCACCAGAAAAGCACCCAAAGCTTGAGAAGAGACATGGAGCAGAATCTCCTTCAGAGCCTTCAGAAAGAACCAACGCTGCTGGCCCTTGGATCTCAGACATCCAGCCTCCAGAACCGTGAGACAATAAATGTCTGTTGTTTAAGCCCCCCTCCACCCCAGGATGCGGTACTTCACTACGGAAGCCCTAGGAAACTCATCCACCACCTCTTGATGGAGGACCATCAACATCACACTGTAGGAAGAGCCTGTGGGATGGGGTAGACATTGGTGTGGAAACTACAATCTGCCAAAGCCCATCCTCTGGCCAACAAAAATTTACAGCCCTCCCACATGCAAAATATGTCCATCCTCTCCCACAAAACCACCAAGTCTTGCCTTACTACAGCACCAGCTTACTGTCCAGGATCTTACCATGTAAATCAGGTCCAGACAACATCAAGGCTCCCGGACCACAGCTCCTCTTGATCTAAAAAGTCATCCACTAAGGAGACCACATGCCGTGGTGGGACAGGTCACTGAAGTCTTCCCCTTTCAAAGTAATCCTCACTCTCCTGAAGAGCCTGAAACCATCATCTCTAAAATGACATCAAGGATCTCTTTCAAATTTATTCTCCCCTCATTTCCTCCTTCATAGAATTAGATGATGTTGAAGTTGGAAAGCAATGTAAAGGTTAAGCTAAGCCCCACACACAACCTGGAAAGATCTTGCTCTAGACACAATGTTGGGTGAAAAAAGTCAGATCCAAAAAAGTGGATACTATAGGCTGCCATTTATAGGAAGATCCAAGGCTGGCAAACTGCTCTGAAGTGATAGAAGTCAGAATATTCGTTACCCTGGGGGGCGGTTTGACTGCAAGAGGCCACAAGGGATCCTTCTATGGCTTGACCTGGTTGGTGGTTGCCCACGTCTATAAATATGTACAGACTCATCTATTTATGCCCTCAAGATTGTGCACTTTATTATACGTAAGTTAAACGGCAGATTTTTTTAAAAGAGGTTTAAGATAGTCCCGTGGTTCCCATACTTAAGGATTTAATAAACCAATCAAATTCCACACACACACCCCAGTTGGAGGAAGTAATTTTCTACAATGACTATGGATTGATGTAACTAGGAAGAAACAAAACACTTGCTTCTTGGATTTCAAAAAAATACGAAAAGATTTCAATTAGCAATAACCGCGCCTCGGACTTGAAGCTATGCTCCGCAAACCCCACGAGAGGGCGCTAAGCAGGTTGCCATGATCTCAGAGGCGGTGTTCAACTGCCCCTGCTCTCGGTCCCCACCCACTTTCGGCTTGGAATGGTCCCTGTGCACACCGGCCTCTAAGCAACAGGAGAGGGCTAGACCAATCCTTATTTCAGGGCGTCTATTATATTAAAAAGAATGAGAAATGCCAAGACAGGGTTTTGTAAAAATTCTGTGTATTTTAGATGTTTTACATTTAAACATTACACGTATGTGATAAATGACATATGTATGGAAGATTTCACGCATTCTACTGTATTTCTGAGATTTGGGGCTATTTTCTACATCTCTCCCCAGGGGGCCATTTCCAGTTGAAGAAATACATACCTGCCCCTCCCAACCTATCTCTCTCTCTCTCTCTCTCTCACACACACACACACACACACACACACACACACACACACACACACACGAGTTTCAGCAAGGTGAGATGTCAGTATCTCCCGGTTTCTTAAGGGCTCCAGCCTGTAGAGCTCCCAACAGCCTGTAGGTTTTCAAATAAAAATCCTCCAACCTCATCTAAGGGAACAAGACTGGATCCAAAGCTAAACTATTCATCCAAAAGGTAAACATTTTTAAAGATAAGAGTTGTTTTGGGTTTGTTTGTTTGTTTTTAATGATTAAACCATATGTTCTGGTTCTATGGTAGCAAAAAGCCAGGTGGAACCTCTGGTCCTCAGATCCCTGGGTTCTGCGAGTAGTTGTCACTTGTCGGAAACTGGATTTTGACTCTAACTGCCTTGGATTGAAGAAGCAGCCCAGGGAGAGCACACAGTTAGTTAATCTTGCATAAGTGATGAGCTTCTGAAGAGAGTCCCAGAGGAGCAAGGCCAGTGCGTGCAGAGCATGCTCAGTAGCTGCTACCCAGCTGAGTGCTGCAGGGGAGGAGAGGTCTGGGGAAGGGAGCCTTCACAGCCCAGGGCTTCCTATCGCTTCAAAACTTTAGACTGGCAAAAAGAGGAAGTCCTTGTTGCCAACGCTTTTGAGGGCAGGGTGGAAGTCACATGGAAATCTTACCTCCCTCCGAGATATCTGAACGTTCGGGTTGGCGTTATCTTGATTCAGAGATGAGGGAAGAGAGAAGACCATGTGTAGGAGATGTCCATGAAGATGATAATATTTATTCATTTTGCTATTGCTATTATAACTCACATCGATCCCACTAGGAACCAGGCACTGGTCTAAGCACACGATGCTCCCAACAACCCTCTGATTTAGAGATTACAAACACTTTTTGGAAGCTGGGGAAAATGAAGCACAAAGAGGGTGGGTGCCATTATGGACCTCATCATGCCACCCCCCCAATGAATAGGCTGAAGCCCTAAGCCCCAGAGTTTATATTTGGAGATAGAAATCTTTAAGGAAATCATTAAGGTTGAATGAGGTCATAAGAGTGGGGCCCTAATCTAATAGGACTGGTGTCCTTATAAGGAGAGGAAGTGACACGTGGACATGGAGAAAAGGCCACATAACGAAGACACAGCAAGGTGACCATCTGCAAACCAGGGAGAGTGTCCTCACCGGACACCAGCCCCGGCGGCACCTTGCTCGTGGGCTTCCAGCCTCCAGAACTGTGAAAAAATAAATTTCTGTTGTTTACCACCCCCCACCCCAGGCTGTGGAGTTCCTTTATGGCAGCCCTTGCAGACCGATACAAGGTCACTTGCCTGCGATCTTTTGCCTGGCAAATGGAAGAACTGGCATTTTAATCCAGGTCATTTTCCTTTTTTTAAAGATTTTAATTATGTATCTATTTTAGAGAGAAAGAAAGCCTGCACATGCAGGTGAGCAGGCAGGGGGTGGGGCGGGTAAAAGCAGAGGGAGAGGGAGAGGGAATCTGAAGCCGACTCTGTGCTGAGGGTGGAGCCCGACGCAGGGCTCAACCCCACAAGCGTGAGATCATGACATGACCCTACACCAAGAATCAGACGCTCAATGGACTGAGCTTCCCAGGCGCCCCCCAGGCCACTTTAATCCATGGCTATTGCACTGTGCCTCTTGCCCTGGTAGAGTGAGAGAGAGCCCCATTGGGGAGCAGGATGATGGTCATAGAACTACCAATATGCATGGGCACTTAGTCTGCACCAGCCCACTGCGCTTAGCGTGGATTATCCGTGTAAAACCAACAGCAAACCTGGGAGGCTAATGCCATGATTGTCCCCATTTCCTAAAGCTGTAGGAGCATTCCAATGGGGGCACACACTCTCCAGAGCCAGCATGGAACAGTAGGCTATTCTATAAGTAATTGCAACCATGAGAGATCATTCTGTTTCGGTCAGCTCCACCACTTGGCCAAAAACTGTTCAACTCAGCCTTGCAAGTGAGATAACATAGTTGAGTCAAGTGATAATGAAGCCCCCACTTCTCTGAGAAGGTCTTTGAAATAAATGAGCCAATGAGGAAGGTGATCCCTCTAAGACGTCACAGCCTTGGAGGAGAAAGGGCCTGTGGGGAGGCAGCCCTGCCCTCATGGGCAGGGGCAGGGAGAAAGAGGAGCTCTGTTAGAGGGACATGACCCAGCCAGGACTACTGCAGTGGGATGAACAGGGTCACTGTCCTTGCTCCCTTTGAATACGCAATGGCTAACAGGGACTCAGCAGCAGTCAGGTTGGGATCCAAGGTGGCGGTTCCTAATATTGCCTCTGTTCCCCACCACATCCACCAGAGAGAAAGAACGTCCCCATTTCCACTTCATCACTGCCCTCTACCTCCCCCCCAAATAGGGCTTGCTTCCTTGTTCAGGTGCTCAATTTCATCAGTCCTGTGGATGGAAGGACTGGCATAAAGCATCTCCTTTCTGCTGGCATAGCATTTCCCAAAGGGCAAGATGTGTTCCACAGGTGGGCACGGGTGAGACAATTCTTTTGCAACCTGTAAGTCTCAGCACAGTGATAAAGGGCTTTCATAACACCTCTCGTGTTTGCTCATATTTGAACAGAGAGACCAGACTTCAGATCCAGAGCCTCTCGTGGGCAGCAAGCAGTGTTTCCACCTTTTGGAAACGCCAAATGACACATAACAGGTCACACAACTCACTGATGCCCTGCTCATGCTTTTTAATTCTTTTTTACTCTCTATATTGCATTTTAGATGGTTCCTGTTGCTTTGTCTTCAAGTTCACACATCTCCTCTTCTGTGATGCCTAATCTGTGGTTAAACCCACCCAGTGTATTTTTCACCTCAGACATGTAGTTTTCATGTTGAGAAGTTCAGTATGGGTCTTTTTTATATCTCTCTTTATGTCTCTACCTTTCTGATCATGTGCGGTACAGTTACAATTACTGTTTTGTCTCCTAATCCAAACGTCTATATCACCTCATGCATTGGGTCCAATTTTCCAGTTTCTCTAATTAGATGCTAAACATTGTGAATTGGATATTGTTGGGTTCTGGATGTTTCTGTGTTTTTTTATAACCAATTATTCTTGATCTTTATTCTGGAACGCATTTAAATTACTTGGAAACAGTTTGATTCTGTCATGTCTTAATTTAAAAACTTTTTTAGACGAGACCCAAGCAGCATTCAATCTACAGCTAATTACTCTCCACTATGGAGGCAAAACCTTTTCAGCATCCTACCCCTTTAATTATGAATTTTCCATTCCAGCTGGTGGGTAAGGTACTACTCCCTCCACTCCATTCAGGTGGGTCTTTCCTCCCCATCATCAGCTCACACACATGCTGATCTTACTTTGCCTCATCCTGGAGGGGGCCCTCTCTGCACTTGCAGAGTTCCCTGTGGGCAGCTCCCTCCTCTCCCAGAAAGGCACTGCGAGCCCTTGCCACTGTGGTCTCCCCAGACTTCCAGCTCCATCTCCTCAACCAAGGGAGCCACTGGGCTTCACCTGGGTTCTCCCTCCGCACACCACAGCCTGGAAATTCTTTAAAGGCAGTGAGCTGGGTGATCATACGGCTACCCATGTTTGTTTCCCCTCTTAGAGTCCACTGGCCTTCCTTGCCTGATTTCCACAATCTTGAAAACTTGTTTCCTATACACTATCCTCTTTTTTTTTCCGGTTGTTTCAAGTGGCAAGGTAAATCTGTTTCTCGTCACTCCATCTTGGTTGGAAGTAGAAGTCCCCTGTTCACTCCTTCAACTGGATTTTATAATTTTCTTCATGTAGGTCTTATGAAGACCCTCTCATTAAATTTGTGTCTAAATATCTAATTTTTATTGTAACTGTTTCCTCTCATCTCCATTCCTACTTCTAGACTGGATAAGCTGTTCATGTAATGTTTACACATACATATTGACTTGTGTGTATGTAATATTAATCAACAGATGTCCTGAGATTGAGCCATGCATTGGTCATAAATTTATATTCAGTGGCAAGAAACGAAGATGAGACACCTAGAGCTAGTGTAGCTACTCAGCAATGGCAACAGGGACTCAAGCTCTGCTCCACACTCCTCAGCACACTGACTTTTGTCCTCATACTTGTTACCTCATGGCACAACATGGCTGCTACAACTCTAGGCCTCATGTCTGTGATCAAAGCAGGAAGAAGGAAGGGGGAAGCAGGGAGTAGCAATTCCCTTACCAAGAAAGCAGAGTTTCTCAGAATAAATGAGTTGGTGTCCAATTGGCCAGCACGTGAACATTTGACCACCTGTAATAGCCAATCTGGAGAAGTAAATGTTTAGCTGGAAATTTTACCACAAATTCACACAAAAAAAATCAGGGTTCTGATGGGTAACAACTGAGAATTGATATTGGACACACAACTAATGGGTCTACAAGCTCCTCTTGCATTCTTAGAATAAACCTTGCTAGCTTATCATGGACTATGCTTTTAAATACATTTGACAATGTTTTGACTTTTTTTTTTTAAGCTATTGCAATATTCAGGATCAAAGACTTGAACTAAGATAGTGTAATGGAAATAGAAACATACTGAATATATGTTGGGAGGCAGCATCAAGGCCCTGTGATCAGACCTAACTGCACATAGAAATACTAGAAGCAGAAACAAAAGGAATACAGAAATAGAAAGTGCTACATAAATTTTAAAAGGGATTAATCACCAGTGGTATTAAATGTTAAACTGTCTTTAAACACAAATGCTGATATATTTTTGAAATTTTCTCTTTCAGATTTGGAATGTCATTTTAATTTTTTTTAAAGATTTTATTTGACAGAGAGACACAGCGAGAGAGGAACACAAGCAGGGGGAGTGGGAGAGAGAGAAGCAGGCTTCCCGTGGAGCAGGGAGCCCGATGTGGGGCTCGATCCCAGGACCCTGGGATCATGACCTAAGCCAAAGGCAGACGCTTAACGACTAAGCCACCCAGGCGCCCATGGAATGTCCTCATTTATTTTTTTTTTTTAAAGATTTTTATTTATTGAGAGAGAGAGAGAGAGAATGGTAGAGCTCTAGAGAGCATGAGAGGGAAGAAGGTCAGAGGGAGAAGCAGACTCAGGGAGCCCAATGCGGGACTCGATCCTGGGACTCCAGGATCATGACCTGAGCCAAAGGCAGTCACTTAACCAACTGAGCCACCCAGGCGCCCTGGAATGTCCTCATTTTAAACAACACATAGAAAAAAACCATTTACCAATCTTTCTCTCTGGACTTTTTATTAAAATAAAACTATTGTTGTGATAATAGGATAGTGGTCTTTATCTTTCAGATACTGAAATATTTATAGACAAAAGTATACATTTAATATTTGCTTCAAAATAACAAGGGAGTTACAGAGGGGAAAGTAGATAAGAAATGAAGCTGAAACAAGACTGGCCGGGAGTTGATTACTGAAGATAGGTATTGGGTACATGGGATTCATTGTATTATTCTGTCTTCTTTTGACGGTTTTGAATTCCTCATAATCGAAGAAAAAATTTTAATGTTTATTCAATGGAAGCACGTAATTTTACATATATATACAAATATTAGTTTTAAATGCTAGTGCTTCGTAGGGATCCTATTCCACAGGATATTTGCTTTTTATAAAAGGAACTGTACATGATCAATATTCATGCTGCTTCCTGAACTTGGTCATAAGAGGCCATGGGTAGAGAGGGCCCTCCAGTAACCATGGCCACCTTCCTCCTCACTGTACTTAGCTTCCAAGTCTACAACCTCAAAAGGTTGCTGAGTCCAGCTCTACCTTTTGTCAAATTCAGAATATTCAAAGCAACAATGACTGCATTTATGTATGCTGCAACAATCTTCAGCCCAAAATGCTTCAAAGATTAAATAATCATACCCATTTAAAATACATAGAAAAATAATTAGTATTTATACAAAGTAGATTTTTTACAAAACAAGTACACTACCTCTTAAAATACATCTTATATCCAAGCACAGAAATGTGGGAATATACATGGAAGTATACGTTTAAGAAAAAGCATTTATTTCTAAATGTTGAGTGGAAAGGCAAAGTAGACAGAGTGCTGGTTTCCTGGTAGAACTTTGAAGAGAACCTCAATTTGCCAGCATTCTCAAGCTTCTAAAAACAGTTCCTGAAGCGATTAGACCGCTGTTCCTCTCTCCAAATTCTGTTTAATTTCAGCTGTGTATTTCCCATAGAATCTTTCTGCCTTCTTGTTGAATTTGGCATTCCTTTCATTAATGTAGTCGATGTCTGCATCATCATTATAAGGACGTCTCCGGCTATACTTGTCTCGTTTTTCAATTCTGAAGGAAGAAGAAAAAAATTTACAAAATTCAAAATTGCCTTTTTTTTTAATCTTAATCAAACACGGCCAAATAGTTAAGAACAGAATCAGTGCACTGAGAATAGCACCCTTGAAGGGTGGGGGAAATTTTCATCAAGATCAAATTTAAATTGCTAATTGACAGCACAACCCCGGGTATGAACCCTGAAATTCAATAAATACAAGCTCATCCTTAGAATGCTTCTAAAAGAGCAATGATACACTGTTAGCCACTGGACACACGAAGCTCTACTTAGAAGAAAATGACAATACTTATATTAGTAAACAACCACAGCTAATATGAGTGGAGTACACACTATATACTAGATAGTAATTTTAATAGTTTTATGTATTAACTCCTAAAATAGAAATTAATTCTGCCTGATATTCACCCATATCAGTATTAAGAAACACAAATATAACAAAGGTACATTTACTAGAACATTCGTACTTCTTCAAATCAAATAGTGGAATGCTTATGAAGGTCAAAGCCCTTAAACAATCATTTTCTTTGGCCCTTTCCCTGCTTCAATTATGACAACTCCATTTCAGCAATATTTTGCACCTCCCTCCCAGATCATATGGATTCAACTCACACACGCTATCTGTCCCCAAAACCACTACAGACGCTGAGTCAGAAATGAGCAAAAACAGTATCTGTTCTTTCAATTCGCTCTAAGCACGCTATGTCCATTTTGTCGTTAAACGTTTAAAAGTTCAGGCTGCTATACTGAGTACTCACTGTTTTTCCAGATCCATGACCATCCTATCAACCTCTTCTGTGGAAGGCACGTGTGTTCCATGAAGAAGACTGTTGGATGTTGGGAAAAACTCTTCTCCACTGAAAAGACAGCAAAACGGACTTAAAGTAACACTAGACAGTTCCACATTTGCAAATTTCAAACCAAACTACCACTCCTGGTGAGCAATAAAATACATACATTATTTTACACATGACATTATATATATTATAATAGATACAGTGTTGACTGTGGGATCCTACCTTAACTTCTATTTATTTATACACACACACACACACACACACACACACACACACACATCAAGCAAGCAAGCAAGCAAGCAAGCTAGAATTGGAAGTGACCTAAGATATCCCCTCCCCCAGCACCTTCATTCTACAGATTTAAGAGCCAAGGGCCAGAGGTTAAGAGACATGCTTCTAGGTTCAGGTTCTTTCTCTTCCCACTAACGCAGGGGTCAGTTAACGACACCATCTGCTTTTGCAAACATCTTACTGGGTCCCAGCCACACCCATTTGCTCACGTATCCTCCATGGCTATTTTCACATCACAGCAGTGGAGTGCAGGCCAAAGAGCCCACAAAGCCTAAAATATTTACAGAAAATGTTCACCCATCCCAGTACTAAAGCATTCAGCCTCCTAAAACATCTGAGTAACTATGATAATCTGGTTGTTAAACTCTCAACACCTAGTCTTAGAATGCCCAGCTAGAACAATAACCAGGTGGTGAGCTGAACTGCTGTGGAGTGAGCAATAAATAGTATTGTCAAGGCCAGAAAGCATTCTTAGGCAGCTGCTAATGACCATTACCTAAGCTTTAAAGTGTGTTTCTATTTACGTATGTGTGTATGTATTTATACACCGCACACACACACACACCTATGGCCCTTTGCGATGAAAACAGGACTTGCATTAATTCTGTCAACTTACTGTTTTTCTCTCAGTCTCTCGTAAGTTTCCATGTCAGGTTTGATCTGCTTGGTCAGCCGATGATACTGACGTAACTGAGCAGCAGCATAATCTAAAAGGAGAATCCAGACTACTTTAGATGTCGGGGCATTATCAGACCTGTTACTAATAGGCCCGTTGAATAAAGTGAAAGCCAGTTTTACCGGAGAATCCCAGGTCGGGGTTTTTCCTCCTCTTCTTCCTCTCCCATCTCTCTGCGTCTTCTGCACTGATCTCCAGCAGCTTCACTTTCTCATAGTCCTCCCCTCTCGCTGCACATTCCTAAGAAAAGGAAAAAGAAGCTCATACCTGCAATGATGATCCAAGCAAATATTGGGTCTATTTTAAATCAAGGTTAAACAAAGATATCGGGCAATACTTTAAAACTAATGATTATTATTTGGAGGAAATATGGGAACCTGCTATGGTGTGTAAGAGTGCGTGCCTCAATTTAAAACACATGCTCAGCGGGTAGCAGACGCCAGGCCCCTTGGAAAGGTTTTACATGCACTGACTCGTTTAATTCCTCAGGAACTCAAATCATTATTGTCATAGTCCCCGTTTTACAGATGAGAAAACAGAGGCACAGAGAGGTGAAATAACTCCTCCAAAGTACTGCTGCTAGTAAAGAACAGGGCCACCACATGGACTCCAGCAGTCTGGCTCCAGACCCAGTGTACAAAATCAGGTACTAGTCACAATACAAAAGAATGACTGAATAAACCACTTATGAAGCCAGCAGAGTAGATCCTAACCTTCTTCTTTTCTTCTTCCTGCAGCTCCCATTCCAGACGAGCTTTTCTGGCTTCCCAGTTAGCAGGTAACTTAAGTCTTTTATCTTCTTCAACAACTTCCTGGTGATTTAATTTACGAGCCTCATTCTAAAACCGTAACACAAAAAAGTTTGTCAGCTGGGACATGAAAATAAATCCAAACAAAATCTTGCCCACTTTGAAAAGGGTCAGGTAAGATACATTAACAAGGGGACTCTTGCTTTATCCCAAAAGCAACAGATAGCCATCAAAGGATTTTAAGCAAGGGAATGGTCTAATTAGGTTTTTTTTTTTTAAGATTTATTTGAGAGAGCGAGAGCATGAGCGAGCACACGCACGAGCAAGAGGGGGAGAGGGAGAGAGAATCTCAAGCAGACTCTGCACTGAGCACAGAGCCTGATGAGGGACTTGATCTCAGTACCCTGAGATCATGACCTGAGCTGAAACCAAGAGTTGGATGCTTAACCGACTGAGCCACTCAGGCACCCCTCAATTCTCTTTTAATCCTAATTCAAGCAAAAAGCTTCAATTTGGGGCTGGAGGCTTTAACACTAATCTTAGTATCTCTAACCCTTTCCAAGTCTCTCCTCCTTCTTAAATATTTTAACACTTTACTTTATGGCAAAGGAAAGGTATTTTCCATTTGAATTACCCCATGAAGTGTGATTTAAAATGAATTTAAGTGGGGCGCCTGCGTGGCTCAGTCGGTTAAGCGTCTGCCTTCGGCTCAGGTCATGATCCCAGGGTCCTGAGATGGAGCCCTGTCGGCGAGGAGTCTGCTTCTCCCTCTCCCCAACCCTGCCCCCTTTCCTCCCCACCCCCATCTTGTGCTCTCTGTCTCAAATAAATCAAATCTTTAAAAAATAAAAAAATAAAGTGAACTTAACTGCACACAACAAAATGAGCGATCATCTTAAGGACAACCTAAGTTAGAGGTTCCTTAGGTCACAGGTTGGCAGCAGTTCGTCCAGGAAGCCATGTCTCCTAATTTCCAACCACATGTACTTTACACAGTCCCTCCAAGTCAATATTTAAGTGTGTGTAATTCTTCATTAACTTCTGTGCAAACAGAGATACTCCTCTGAACTACCATCCCTCTTACACTCTTGTACTCTTGGCTCTGGCAATGCCCTCCAGTTGAAAACACCAAGAACATACCTATAGTCAAAGTTGTGTTTGCTGCACTGAAGGAGAGCAAACCATGGGGAACTATAGGCATTTCAGTGAGAAGGTGTTAGGAGAGGCTAGTTACAGGATTTGGGTTTTTATCAGGTGCCGGAGGGGGCGGGTAAGGTTCAAGGGAGTACGGCGGTGCTCTGGATAAGACAGTGTCAGAAAGGCAGGGCATTTGATGACTGGGTACCCTAAGTTTTTCTACAGGATTAACGGGGTGAGACTAATGCTGTAATTGATCCTAACAGTCACTGGAGTTAGCAGAAGAGGGGAATGTGTGGTCATTTCTGTGGTTTGAATAGTACTGTTTTTGTCTCACTCCAACAGTCAGTGATGTTGGGGGTTTGTGAAACTACAGCCAAGCTGTCAGTCAAGCCACTTAAGTGGAAATAGACCAGAGCTGCTTTTTCCTTTCTCAGCTCCAACTGCAGCCAGTTGTTTGCTGGACTCTTATCCCTAATATGAATTCCCTTAATTTACATTTGGTTCCTCTGCTTGGATATTTCTTCCTCCAATTTTTTTGTCTGATAATACCTTACACATCTTTCACACACCTTACACACATATTTGAAAGAATACATCTTTCAAACGGTAGTTTAGGTGTCACCTCTTATATGAGGCACTCCCTGGAGCCCCTCAAACTGTATTCATCTCTCCTCTACACTCCCAGGGCACTTTGTTCTCAAAGCTAGCATGCCATATTTCTGGCTAGAAAATCATCTCTTCTACTTAAGAGCAAAAGGCATATCCTAATCAGCTAGTTTCCCACCGACCAGGTGAACCACTGATACTATAGACTTTCAGAGATTTGCTGATTATTTTTTAATGAACAGGCAACCAGCTCTCTTATTAACACGGACGAGTTTCTTCCAGTCTCCAGCTCCACATATCCCCCAGGTAAAACGAGGAGTTTGTCAGACTCATACAGCAGGGAGGCTGTTAGTAATAGAGACTCCCAAACCTAGCCCAGATTAGTTAAATCGGAAGTGGGTGAGAGGAGGGTTGGAGAGAGCATGTGTTATTTTCAAAGGTGATTTCAATCTGCTGCCAGGGTTGAGAACCACCGGGAAAGATCTTTCATCCAGTTCTGTGAGTCTGTCAAGCATGGTTTTGCGGCTTCCTCGTCCCTCCACAAACGCGCACGGGCCTGCCAGAATGACCAGCCTCAGTTCCCTTGAAGGATTACTCACCCGCTTCAGGTGCAGCTCCCGGAATTTGCGCAGCCTCTGTTCGCGCTTCTGGGCGGCCAGCTCCGCGGCCTCCGCCAGGGGCTGCCCCCCCTCCTCCGCGCTGTCCACCAGCACCTGCGGCGAGGAGGACTGGCTGGAGGCGGGGCGGCCCGGGCTGATTCCCCGCCGGTCCCGCCAGGCCCGGCCGAGCCCTCACACCGACCCCGACTTCAGAGCGTCTGCGCCTCCCTGGCCCGGCACCCAGGCATCTCCTCCACCTCTCGCCTTTTGTGTCCCCCCGGAGCCTCCCCCCACAAAAATCCCTGGGTAAAGCCGGAGGAACTTACCTTCTCGGCTAAAATCGCAGCCGCCATCACAATCTTTCTTTCGCCACTTCCGACAACAACACAGAGCACTTCCGTCTGCCTGGGGCCCACCCAGCCGATACGTATTAAAAAAAAAAAAAAAAAAAAAAAAAACCTACTATAAGCCCCGCCCCTTCCTGGCGGTCTCAGGAGCTTGGGACCAATCCCTGCCACTTTTAACAGTGAGACGTTTTCGATTGGGTAGGGCTTTGCGCAGCCGCAAGAGGCCTCCGAGGCAAGGGCGGGGAGGGGCCAGGCGAAGAGCGCTGGGCGGGGAAGCGCTCCGAAGGCAACAGCTAGGAGGGCCCGGCCGAACCGGGGCCCGGATAGAAAGTCACCCCAAGTGCGTGCCACTCCCTGGAGCGAAGGGTGTTTGCCATTCAGCGCTTACCCTCAGTGTCACCTCCTGCGAGGCAGGTCTCCCCTGCCTGCCTTGTCTCACCGAGGCCCTCAGTACTGTCAAGTGGCACCATTTTAATTCTCTTCGGTAGTGTGAGATACTTTTCTCACCTGGTCGGTTTCCTTTTTCCGCACTGCAGAACTGTACAAAATTTGTAAGACAGGAGAGGCTCCATTTTGAGAGAAGCGCCATTTTCCTTTTTAAAACAAATAGCTAATGAGCTCTGGAACGGGGCAAAAAGACCTTTGAACTGGGCCAGAAACAGCTATTTTTTTACGAACAGTTGTACCTGGAGTCAAAGGGGGACCGGCGTCTGGCTGAAGATAGAGGAATTAATGCGTATCAGGAATAGTTTCGTTCGTTACAACAGTAAATCAGTCCATCAAAGTGTAACCAAAAGCTCTTCAGCCTGGTAGTACCAATTGACAATTTCGTTTTCTTTTACTGAAGTCGTGTAATTGCCCCCCCTTCCCCTTTCTCATAAAAGCCCCTTGCTTTCCCCACACAGGTGACACATTTTTCTGGTTGCTGCCGGAATCTGTGCTGCCCGAATTGCAATTCTGAGACCCCAAATAAAGGCTTTCGTTCTTTTTCAGTTTTGCCTTCTTTTCTCAGTTGACATTAACGGTGTCAGAAGCAACACACCACTCTGACTCCTGAGCCACCGCTGGATTTGAGCAGGGTAACTTCCTGAGCCTATCGTACTCTGTCCTCTCCCCAACCAACTCCAGGTTCTGGTGGTAAATCCTCTTGGTTCCCAACCTCCCCTTTTTTGGTTAAGGTTCAGGCCTAATTTCTTTGGGTGTCCTTCTGGTGCGGGCTTCTATCTGTGTGACTTACAGAGAGAGATGCTTTTCTCTCTGGTGACTGATTACTCAATGGGGTGTTCGGTTTCAAAAATTGCTGCTGGAGAGCAGCCCCTGTGTGGAAGCCCAGCTGCATTTATGTTCAAATATTATGGGTCCAGGGGCGCCTGGGTGGCTCAGTCGGTTAAGCGACTGCCTTCGGCTTAGGTCATGATCCTGGAGTCCCGGAATCGAGTCCCGCATCCGGCTCCCTGCTCGGCGGGGAGTCTGCCTCTCCCTCTGACCCTCCCCCCTCTCATGTGCTGTCTCTCCGTCTCTCATTGTCGCTCTCTCAAATGAATAAATAAAATCTTTAAAAAAATATATTATGGGTCCATTCCTTATAAGTTTCTGTGTTGTCAGACCAATCTGACTGAAAATGACTTGTCCTTACTATGGCTGCTTTGGGGATCTTTTGAGATTCCAAAATTAGTTTATTTGCCTGCACAATTGGAAAATGAAAAGAAAACCAAGCAACCAGGGGTGAGAAGTATATTTAAATTGGTATTTGGAGCCTCCAAGAAATTGATTAATTCTAAACCTGCTTCCTTATAAGAAAATAACTCTAAACTTT
Source organism: Eumetopias jubatus (assembly GCF_037043125.1). NCBI lineage: Eukaryota > Metazoa > Chordata > Mammalia > Carnivora > Otariidae > Eumetopias > Eumetopias jubatus. The sequence continues at coordinate 88,413,069 of NW_028274810.1, read as the reverse complement.
CTCAAGCTAACTATAACTGAGAGAGTATCTAAACTACAAAAGTTTACAGTCTTCTGAGCAAACTGCTGTGACTACTTACCCTCTTCCATCTTCTCCCTCCGCTCTCCACCAGTAAAACCCCAGTCTAGCCAAACTTCCATTCTGTAATGACAACCCGGAGGTTCCCCTAGCTCCTCCAGTCATCCAGACTCCTTCTAAAGTTAAAGCTAATGAGAGAGGCTCTGGGACGTTATCAGTTACTTACACCCCTTGGACGAAGACAGAATTGCAAGCCATTATCAAGGACTTTCCCAATGCCCTTGAAGACCCTCTAGGATTTGCTAAGGAATTCAATTTTATTCAGATCTGCAAACCTGGTTATTCTGACCTTTATTGACATCCATATGCTTGTGAATGAGAGTCATGCAAGGGAACGGATGGGGAAAGTAGGCTGAACATAGCATTTTGATGATCTTTCTAAGCGAAAAGGCTACAGGGGGGAAAAAAACGCTTTTAAGCTAGCTGAAGAATTACATAAAACTATTCTGGCAGCTTGTCCAAAGACCACAGATTAGAGAAAAATTCAACAATGTACTCCAAGGCCAGATGAACCTGGTTTTGATTATTATGATAGATTGGAAAAAACTTTTAAACAATACCCTGGTATTGACAAAATTAAACATGAAATGTCCTTTTTCTTTAACTCCACCTTTGCTAATGAGTTAGAAGGTGAACTTGGTCCCTTAGTTAAATGACAGCGACTCAGCTGGGCCACCATGGAACCTCACGATCTGGTTAATTTGGCTGATCAGTTATCTCACACCAGAGAATGAGCAACGAAAAAGAAAGGACTCACAAGTCCAAGCTGCCCAGATCATGCATCTCCAATTACAATTACAACAATTAACAACCCCCAGAAATCCCCAAAATCTTCAGGGTCTCTTTCCTGTCAAAGGTGTTTGCAATTACTGCAGAAGAACCTGGCCATTGGAAGAAGGCTTGCCGCAAACTGACAAGACAAAATCAGCTGCGAGAGCCTCAGAACCCTTTCCCCTCTAAGGACACCAGCAGCTGGGGAAGAATGCTCATATGACAGAACAGGGCGGCTCTGAGGCCGGGAGGGGGGTCTTCCCATGACCTCAAACTGACACCTTAGGGGAAATAAAGCTTATTATTGGGAATGAGGTGACAGGACCTCTTATAGACACGGGAGCAACACTGTCAATTTTCAACCCCACCAGGCTCTCTGTCTCCCTTCCACGGAGTACAGAAACGTTGCAAATGGTGGGAGTGACTAATATCTCATGACAGTTTTTAAATCCTTACCTATCCTTTTTTCAGCTGGGGCCTTTACAAGGCACTCATCCATTTCTTCTGATCCCTACAATTCCTACCTGTTAGGCTGCGATTTTCTTGAGATTTATCAGGCACACTTTTCCTTCTCTCAAAAGGGGTAAATGTTTTTTTAAAATGCTAAATAAATAAATAACTCCAGTCATGGCAGCAACGAGCCCCATTTTGGGTGTAGAGATAAACTTTAAAAAGGCGGGGGGAATGTTTCCGCAAATAGTATAACAGCACACAGAAAAGTCTATAGAAAAGGAGCCTACATTCTTTCCTGTAATTCAAAACCTACAGCACCCCCTCCTGGACACTGTCCCTGACACTCCTGGCCCAAAAGTCCTACTGACATCAGACGTACAAACTCTGCCCCTCCTATCTAAATGGTCAGGTTGATATTAAACCACTCCCTAATATTAAACAATATCCTCTAAATTCTGAAGCCATTGAAGGGATTAAACCTGTAATCAAGGTGTGTGTGTGTGTGTGTGTGTATACTTATAAAACTCCAATTTTTCCCATCTGAAAATCTTGTGGCAGAGGATGGAGGTTTGTACAGTCCCTTAGAGCAATGTTGCTGTTCCACAATATCCACGTGTGCCTAATCCTCACGCCTTACTTTCTACTATTCCTCCAGACAGCAAATCTACATGGGAGTGGATTTATGTAGTGCCCTCTTCAGTATGCCTGTGGACACAGCCAATTTTTATTTGCCTTCACTTGGGAAGGAAAATAATATACATAGACAGTTATATCTCAAGGTTACACTGAGAGCCCTACTTATTTACCCCAAATCTTAAAAGCAGACATAGCTGATGTAAACTCCCTTCAAAATTCTACTTATTACAATATGTGGACCACTTTCTTCTTTGCTCCCCTTCATAAAGAGCTTGTTCAATTGACAGTATCCAACTGTTAAAACAGTTAGTTGGAAAAGGACATAGGTAGCAAAAGAAAAATTACAATTTAAAATACCCCAAGTCGGGGGTGGGGGAGAAAAAAAATAAATTAAAAAAATAAAATACCCCAAGTTAAATATTTGGGTTATGTCACTAGTGAACAAGGATTTCTCTTCAATCTTGAAAGAATACAAAGCATTGGCTCCCTTCCCCTTCCTCAAACTAAACAACAGTTGTGGGGATTCCTGAGATCAGCTGGATATTGCCAAAATTGAATTCCTAATTTCTCTGCTATTGCTCAATCCTTAAATTCCTTACTTAAGGCACCGTAACCAGAGCCCTTCCATTGGACTAAATTAAATCAACAGGCTTTTGAGGAGGTGAAACACCTTGCTCAATCCATGCTCTGCGGCACCCCAAATTATCAATTGCCCTTCTTTCTCTTTGTTCACAAACACAAAGCTAATGCTTTAGGAGTTTTGACAGAGAGACATGGAGACCAACACAGGTCTTCAGGGTACTCCAATCAGCAACTGGACCCAACGGCTGAAGGACTGCCACCCTGCGTGAGAGCTCTAGCAGCCACTGCTGTTTAGTCAGAAGACACAGAAGAACCAATCATGAATTCCCCTGGATCATTTAAATTTCACATTTGGTGAAAGCTCTCATCTGCTAGCAAATGTACTTCCTCTGACATTCTCCTGCTGTCATCTTCAAACATCTCTATGACCAGATGTCACTCTTTAAACCCAGCTACTCTTTTTTTTTTTTAAGGTTTTATTTTTAAGTAATCTCTACACCCAGTGTGGGGCTCAGACTCATAAGAGATCTTGATCTTGGGGTTGTGAGTCCAAGCCCCACGCTCCACTGACCGAGCCAGCCGGGCACACCTAAACCCTGCAACTTTTTCGCCTCTTGCCTCTGATGAGATTCCTCGTGACTATATTACTACAACTGGTCCACTGTGGACTCATGGACTAGATCTTCAAGAAAGCCCCACCAGAAATGCTGAATAATTTGGTTCACTGACAGTTCTTATTTAAGGGTTAAAACAGGAAAATATCAGCAGGATACTCCGTAACCAGCTACAGAGAAAACTGAGGCTAATCCTCTACCTGAGGCCTCTGCAGCTCAACATGTTGAACTGTTCTCATTTCTTTTGTATAGTTGACACACAATGTTAGATTAGTTTCAGGTGCGCAACATAATGATTCAACAAGTTTATAAGTTTTGCTGTGCTCCCCAGAAATCTATCTACCATCCGTCACCACGCAACCCTATTACAGGACCAATGACTACATTTATTCCCTATGCTGTACCTTCCATCGCCGTGATTTATTCATTCTATAACTGGAAACCTCAACAGGCTGAACTTTTGACCTGAACTAGAGCTTGCATTCCGGCAAGAGACAAATGTCTGATATGACATAATGATCGCAGGTATGCCTTTGTGTTGCGCATGGTTTTGGTATGCTTTCGAAACAACAACGATTTTTAACCTCCTCTGGCCAAAAGATTAAAAATAGCTTTTATGCGTTAGAACTATTAGACTCTATTCTATTACCAAAGTCATTAGCTAAAATTAAAAGTCCTGGCCATTCTGCAACAAACGCGGAGAAAAGCAAAGGCAACCATATATCACACTCTGCCGCAAAAGCTGTGGCTTTGCCAAGCTGTTCTACCCTAAAATTAATGTTCACTTCAACCGCTATTGGTGATTTAAAACAAATAACGAAGGATGCTCAACAGAACGCCACCTTTAAGGAAGAGAAAAGACAATCAAATCAAATTGCAAATTTGACTCGACTATCCATTTTGGTCTGGGTCAGATGCATGGCCTGTCCTCCCTGATTGTGCACAGAAAACTACTCCAAAATTCGTTCATGAAGTGACCCACTGGAGCACAGAAAAAATGATAAATTGGGGAAAACAATACTTTTTGGAACCCTTCCCACAAAGCTGCATCTGAAATCTATCAGCATTGTCCAATCTGTCCAAAACATAATTCTAAGAAACCTATTCACAGTTCCATGGGGCATTTCCCACTGCCTTCAGGACGCTTTGAGGTATGCCAATTGGATTTTATCCAGCTGCCACCCTCTCAGGGATGTAAATATGGGTTGGTAATGATTTGTATGTATGCCCATTGGGTAGAAGGCTTCCCCTGTCACAGAGCCACTGCATCAGCAATAGACAAGTTATAATTAGGAAATATCACTCCCAATGGGAGAATCCCATCTGAATTGCACAGCAATCGACAGACCCATTAGTGGGCAAATAATTAAGACAATTTTGATATTTGGCCTATTTTACATTTTCATTAGTAATCAGGATTGGCAGAAAGGACAGATGGTATAATTAAAACGCAACTAGTTAAATTTAGAGAAGGCTTTAACTCACCCTGGCTTAAGTTACTGCCAATTATATTGTTAAATTTAAGGTGCACACCTTTCAAAAAACATAAATTATTGTCCTTTGAGATCATACCTGGGAGACCTATGAGATTAAGGTCAGGAGTTCATGAACCTTTATTAATTAAAGGATAAATGCTTGAATATTTCAAGGGGTGATAGAGGCCTTAAAGAAAATGCATGCTTGGTAGAAAAGTTCTTCCACAGAGTGCTCCCAGGAGACAGACATCCTACAGCACCACCTTCAACCTGGAGATTCTACTGGAAAAGACATCTCCATAAGGATGCTTTATAGCCTCAATGGAAAAGACCCTACCAGGTTACCTTGGACAAATCCTTGTGCAGTTAAACTCAAAGGCATTGATTCTTGGGTTCACGGTTCTCATTTAAAGAAAGCTCTAATACCTGGTGGGCAATCCATCGCTATCAGAAAATTAAAACTTATGACATCCCAAAAGCAGGTGACATCTGAGTAGACAGCTATCCCAAGACTCTGGACCAGGCCTGTATATTACAATTTCAAAAAAATTTTTTTCATCATACTTTATGCTCCTATTCCTCTTATCCTATGATTGTTATACCAGCTCTACTATCCAAAGTTTTATTCACACATGTAACCCTGATCCTTGCATTTCTGATTGTAGAAATACTTGTCTATATTGGGGAGTTTTATGAATACTTAGGTGCCTAAATACTTAATATTTAAGGAAACTTGAAGGCTATATAAGCATTTTATAGGATGATTAAGCCAGTTGAAATATTTGCAATATTACTCCTTCTGATTGGAATTCTCATGACTTTTGATCTTTGACACAAGGTCAGGCTTCTCTGCTAGTGGTAAAATACCCTCTTTAATAAACTCCAGTTCTCTAGAAGTGGTTTAGGTTAACACAGATACAAATGTGAGTTTGCCTCACATTTGCTCCCAAAGCCCTGGAGCTCTTGTATTAATTTCCCCAATAGAGATGGGCAATAAATCCACAGAAAATTCATAGCCCAAGTACAATCATATAATTTTTAGAAATCATTTGGTTGGGTTTCTGTCTATCCTATGGTGTCCAGTCATGGATGGACAACTGATGGAAATGTCTTTCTGCAGTAGGCCCACTCATTTGCCCAAAATAAAAATCAATCCAACTGTTGAATATGTGGACAGCTTCCTCTCTAGCTTGTTAGAATTACCATGGTGGATACTACCACTTCCTGGGGGGTGATTGGAAGGTCCTAATGCAACACATTAAGGAAGAACATGCTGAGATTGGTATCCTTAGTACATCTGACATTAGTAACCCTGATCCAGAAGCCTGGCCTACAACACACACTATTAATGACACAGGACATAAGTATTCTTCTTCTGTTAACCAAACTATGCAGGCAGCCCACCAACTTGTTAACCAAAAGAATCCTAAAACTATGACTGTCAGAACCATGGGTGGCTATACCCACATTTGGGATGGATTTCTGTGGTTTACCCCAGGATATGAACATTTGAACACCCAGGCACCCCTGTGTTGGGAACAACAACAACAAAATCACTCTAAACAGAACCAACCCAATTACATCCAAGATGTGGGATGGATATCTGGAACTTTGTGAGCATTCTGTTATACTGAAGGAAAGTGGTTTGGCACCAATAGGTCACACTTTCCAGGTGTTTACTGAGCAGCTCTGAATGGAGCTCAGTGGTTATGTGGCATGGATCTTAGGCCATGATTTCCACCTGGATGGTTAGATCATCGCACCCTGGCTTTCCCTGGGCATGAGGGAGAATTCATCCCACTGTTTTTGTTCTCTGTGTTGGCCAAGATGTTACTGATGTATACAGAGGCTTTACCAAATTTACCCAACAAGCGTTAAATGACAGCCAACAAAGAATATTGTGTGTTCTCACCCAATGAATCTGCTATCATGTCATCTTTACTAAATCATATGAGAAAACAAATAGATGCCCTAAGCAATCCTTGTACCTAAGTCATTTTGTATCTGTGCAATTGCACCTGTAGCATAAATCCCCAGAAGTGTAATAGCTGTGTCAAAGAGTAAACGCCTTTGTAATTTTTATAAATATTGCCAAATTGCCTTGCCTAAGGATTGTACCAATTTTCAGTCCTACATGACCTCTCCAGTTGGTGTGGGTTTCCTCAAAGAATGGTGACTGGGTTCAAAAAACAAGCATCCCAAAAGAACCAGGTGGAATCTGCTTCCCCTTTTATGACTTAGCCTCAGAAGTCACATAGTGTCACTTCTTCCGCAGTCGCATATTCAAAGATCAGGGGTATAGATCTTACATCTCCTTGGGAGGTGTGTCAATGTCACATTGTAAGAATAGCACATAGGATGGAAGGTCTTCTTTCATCTTGGGAAATTCAACTGGCCACACAACTTGTTCTGTTCTTTGTTACAAGCTTATAAACATATGTAAAGTATAACTTGAACAAAGAGCTCTTCTAAGACTACAAAAAATGATGAAATTGTTACCATGTCCCATGAAAAGAATTGTGCTAGATATTTTGTTTGCTCCTTTAGAACCACCTTCCACCAGTGTCCACTCTGTTCTGCACCCACAAGTGCTGGCCTCTATGACTCAGGCCTCCAGCCTCCAGAACTACAAGAAATATATTTCTGGTGTTCATAAGACAAAAAAAAAAAAAAAAAAAAGGGTCCAGGTCGAAAATGGCGGCGGCGGCGGCGTCTGTGTCTCGGCTGTCTGGGCCGCTAGGTCGGTCCGGGGCACAGCTGGGGCGTTCCATGTCGAGTGGCACCCATGGCCAGGAGGCCTCAGCTCGCAGGTGGAAGCCTCTCACCTACTTCGTGGCGCTCCCTGGCGTGGGTGTGAGCATGCTGAATCTCTTCCTGAAGTCGCATCACGGAGAGCACGAGAGACCCGAGTTCGTCGCCTACCCCCATCTCCGCATCAAGTCCAAGCCCTTTCCCTGGGGAGATGGTAATCATACTCTATTCCATAACTCTCACGTGAATCCACTTCCAACCGGCTATGAAGACGAATAGAGAGAACCTGGACCACCACCCAGTGGGGACCACAGCACTGGTTTGAACCATGACTCTGCACACGGACCAGAAGTCTATGGGACCTTAAGCTCACCTTCCTTACTTGTATCAAATGATGACCAGTATACTGATCTTCCATCCCTTTGCTTATGGCAGGAGATGGCTTAAATAAATAACTTAGATTGGTCCATGAAAAAAAAAAGCATCAATAAGCGCTCTTGTTTATTGCTCTCTTCTCATTGGATCCTTCCAAGGAGTGGCACCTACAGAAGATAAGAAGTCTGGGAGAAAATGAGGTCAGGGTGTTTATTCCCTGCCTGGATTATGGGCTGGTTTCCTGAGTCACGGCTTCCGTCTGAAGACCTTCTCCTACCCTACCCTTCCCTTCCCTTTTTAGGATTAGGGGTAGCAATGGCTTCCCCCTGCTGCTAGCCCTGGAATGCTTCGCTTTCTTTTGCTGGTCTCTCTTAACCCAGTCTACAACTTTGTAAACAGTCCCTTCATTAAACTCTCCTTAATTATTTGGTTTCAGTTTGTAGGGTTCTGACAAAATATTTTGTAAAACCTGTAATTCTGATACAGTAAGATCATTACTGTAAATAATTTTGTCACCGACATTTCTGTATTCCTAAAGAAGGTAAATACGTGTAAGACTCCTCTGTCAATTCATCCATGATACAGAAAAAATAAAGGCCTAGATTTGCTTCTTTGATAGCGGTTAAGAAATTTGTCTCATTTAAATTAACGGCATTAAACAAGAAATTCCACATTTATTTAATTACATTTATGTAAATGCAACAAAGAAGAAATATGATGAGCTATAAGAGGGGAAACTGACTCTTCAGGTGGTGGAGGTTAAGGCTTCCCTGAAGAAAGACACTTAAGAAAACTGCAGGCAGGAGAGGGGCACATCTAATGCCAACTGGTAAAAGTCAGCAATTACTCATCATTTGCTACGGGCCAGGTACTAGTCACAGATAACTTCACCCGTATTATCTAATTTGTCCTCAAACTACTCTGTGACATGGGTATTGTTTTACTGTCTTTTTCATAGATGGTGAACCAAAGAATAGACTAGTTAGTAAATAAGAGCGAGTATACAGTTCACTATTGAATGAGTGGACAGGTATATGAAGAATGCTGTTCTGTGCAGAATTTTCAGAAGAAAGTCAAGGCCTCAAATTAATCCAAGAAATCTTTCTGCATCACGAAAATGCTCGATACCAAATAATCCCCAACGAATCTGTTCATTCGTTCAACAGTATGAAATTAGTTCATACCCTGCACCAAGTACCGTTGGGGCCACAAGGAATCAGCTGTTCCCTTGGAGCTCACGTTGTACTGAGCGGGGCGACAATAAACTGCTAGGCAGGGATTAAAACAGGGTGACGTGATGGTAACTGTGAATCTGCTTTGTATTTGGTATTCAGAAATCTGAACTATAAGGTCCGTCAGTTGATGGGCACAATTTGTGCTTTGGGTCGCTTTCTCACAAATTTGGCGGCTTACTCCCTTTTCCCCTCTTCCGCTTTACCGTCCCGACGGCGCTGACGCCAGGTCTCTTCTCCGGTTTTACCCGCGCCTCCCAGGTGTCGCTATTCCACGCCCCTGCGCACAGGCCTGGCCCAATCGGATGCCGCCCAGGGCTGCGACGGGCGGTGATTGGTTCCTCATTCTCCCGGGCGAGCAGAAAGGGGCGGGGTTTTCCCTGAAACCTGCGGCGGCAGGCTGCAGGAAGTGAGCGAGAGAGTCGGAAAAGTTATTTGTTGTCGCCGGAAGTATGAGGGGTAAAGCGCAGCTGGTTGATGGCCGCTGAGGCTGAGGCTGAGAGGGTGGGTGGCAGGCTTTGCCCAGGGGTTGGGGATAAGGGCGTCTGCGGCTAGAGGTTTGGCCTAGACGTAGAGGCGATGCCAGGGAGGGAGGCGCACACACCGTGGGTCGGGACGGCGGTGAGGGCTCGGCCCGGCCCGGCGGGACCGGCGGGGAACCGGCCCGGGCCGTCCCGCCTCCAGTCGGTTGTCCTCGCCGCAGGTGCGAGTGGACAGCGCGGAGGAGGGGGAGCTGCCCCTGGCGGCAGCCGCGGAGCTGGCCGCCCAGAAGCGGGAACAGAGGCTGCGCAAATTGCGGGAGCTGCACCTGAAGCGGGTGAGTAGCCCCCGAGGAGCCGAGACCTGTCACCGGGGCGGCCCGTGCGCGTTGGTGGAGGGACAAGCAAGCCGGAGCAGCGCGCCTGACAGACCCGCGGTGCTGAAGAAAGATCTTTCCCGGTGGTTTCAACCCTGGTAGCGCACTGGAATCACTCTAGAACTTTTTAAAAATGCCCATGCTTAGGTCTCACTTCTAGAATGTCTCACTTAATCCGTTTCTGGACCCAGACACTGGTCTCGTCTGTTGTCACACAGCAAGTTGGCCACTCACTCATTCATCCTAACACCCTCCTCCCCACTCACCCCCGAGCTCCTCGTGTGCCATAACCAACTAGCTAATGTGGCTACAGTGGTAAATGTGGTAAGACTCCTGTCTGGTTATGGAGGCAGGCCCATAACCAAAAATTACTCCACCACTTGGTGATTGTATGTTAGAGGGAGGACCAAAGTGCCTCAGAAATTCACAGAAGAAAAAGACAACTAAAGACTAATGGGACAGCTAAGCTGCTTGAAAGATGAGCCGGATGTTATCAGATAAGTAAAGGAGTTGGGGGAAGAGGTATCCAAGCAGTAAGAACAAGTGCAAAGGCAGAGTCCTCATTAGGGTGGGAGGCCTGTAGGCAGCAGGGGACAGGGTATGTGTGAGGAGTGTAGTTATCTGTATTTGCCCAGAAAAACTCAGTTTAAAAACTAGTCAGGCATTGAGTTTAAGAAGTTCTTTACAGATTTTGGATACTAGCCCTTTATCTGATATGTCTTTTGCAAACATCTTCTCCCATTCTGTCGACTCTGACAAACAAACTGAGGGTTCTGGGGGGGGGATGGGCTAGCCTGGTGGTGGGTATTAAAGAGGGCATGTTCTGCGTGGAGCACTGGGTGTTATACACAAACAATGACTCATGGAACACTACATCAAAAACTAATGATGTAATGTATGGTGATTAACATAACAAAAAATAAAACTAGTCAGGCACACATACTTAATTTGAAATACTGTGTAAAGAGTAGGCTGGATGTTATGTGAAGAAGTAATAATATAATTCAAACATCATGCTTTTTTAATCTTTAATGGATCACTGGATCTAGGTAATCAGTAACTGCAAACATCACAAAAAGGGAGACAATCAGAGATTGTGTGTCTCCTGATAGAAGTATATAACACTAGCTTCATATAAGTAGACTTGTTAAATATTACCTCAACTGAATGGAACCACTAGATCTAATGACCAATTTACAACAAATACAGGGGTCAACGGAGCCTATTAAAGGACATCATAGGGAGGCAACTAGCACTTTGGGAACTAGGACAGTCAGCCTGATCATTTTCATAGTCCTCAAAAGAGCAGGGGATAAAAAACATGGAGAAGGAAACCATAGATTAAATAAACCTTAAGAGATATATTGACTAATCACAATATATGGAACTTGTCTGAATTCAAACTGTAAAAAATAATGAACACTTGAGACCATCAGGAAAATGTGAACATTACAGGATAAGAATTAATTATTTTGGGAATGTGATGGTGGTATTGTTAAAGAGGTATCAAAGGGGCGCCTGGCTGGCTCAGTCAGTGGAGTATGCAACTCTTGATCTTGGGGTTGTGATCAAGCCCCACATTGGGTGTAAAGATTACTTAAAAGTAAAATCTTTTAAAACAGGAGATATGAAAATACTCATAGATGGGGGAAAAAAACAACCAGAAATCAGGAAATTTGGTCTCGGTCTAACTCTGCCACTAACTCTGTGATCTAAAAACTTTCACAACCTCATAAACATTAGATTGGAGTCTCTCTCCCCTCACCTTCACAGTTTATACATGTGACCACTTGTCCACTTGCTCAGTGTTTATCGTTAAATTGCTGTTTAAATGTAATATTACTATTTAAGATAGGAATTTTACATTTTTATGTCTTTATAGGTTCTCTTTTCATCTTTTCTGTTTCTGGGGGTTTTTTTTTGAGTTTTTTTGTGTTTTATTTGTTTTGGGTTGGGGGAGGTCATTTTGTTTGATTTGATTGGGAAAAAAGATTGTTTTTTTCTGTAGCTTCCCACGGTCTGGATTTTGTGGGTTGCATTCTGATGGTGTCTCCTACCCTATTTGTTCTTAAAAGGAGGTGTTAGGAAAGATGTTTTCAGAAGTGTTAAACCCATTAGTTGCCGAGAATATGTGTTGGATCCAATTTGAATTAAAAGAGACATGAAAATGGAATCACCTTCTCAGTGTGTGACTCGGTGTCATTCAGTAGCATCTAAAATCCTCTCAAGTCTCCCCAGTCAGTGGAACTTGCGCTGTGGGAAACCCTGTTTTAATCCAGTCCTAAAAGACTTGCTTACATCACACAGCCAGAGAGTAGTCAAGTCCATATATCCCTCAGGTCTTCTTACTTCCAAACCATAGCTCTTTCCATCCCTACCACCTGGTTCCTTGAAAGTAGTAAAAGAATATTTAAAGTTATAGGAATAGGTGTTGACTTCCTCATCTCCCCCTCCATAAAATTCCCCCAACACGCATACACACGTAAAATTCTCTAGTGGCTCTCCGCCGTTCAGGATAAAATCCAAAGATCTGCTTTGAATGCCTGCCATACAAGAAGACAGGTAATGTCTATTTAGATTTGTTTCCATACCTGTGCCGACAAACTTTGTGTGTTCTGGTGGTAGAATGAAGCTCGAAAGTTAAATCACCAGGAAGTTGTGGAGGAAGATAAAAGACTTAAATTACCTGCAAACTGGGAGGCTAAAAAAGCTCGTCTGGAATGGGAGCTGCAGGAAGAAGAAAAGAAAAAAGTAAGTACAATTCCACCATCCTCACAAGCTGTGGATTCCAGGATTCTCTTGTGTTTTGTTGAGGCGGCATATGGCGTGGAAGGTGAGCACTCTGGCTCTGAGAGAGTTGGGAGACTAAAATGTGTAAAACACTTTAACAGCAGTGCCTGGCACGTAGAGTGGCATAAGCAGTGGCTATTAGAGTAAGAGCCTAAGCTACAGTAACAAAAGCTCCAACGATAACAAACTATAGGGGCGCCTGGGTGGTTCAGTCAGTTAAGCGCCTGCCTTCAGCTCAGGTCATGATCCCAGGGTCCTGGGATCGAGCCCCACGTCCGGCTCTGCTCAGAGGGAGCCTGCTTTTCCCTCTACCTGCCGGTCTCCCTGCTTGTGCTCTCTCTCTGTCAAATAAATAAATAAAATCTTAAAAAAAAAAACAAAACTATAAAGCTCATGAGTCTCTCATGTATCAGCTCCCTGTTGAGCAGCCCAAGTCACCTGACCTGATCCATCTGCAGGAGAGGTTGGGAAATGGGCAGCCATGAGCTAGGAAAAGAGGGGAGAAAGGCTTTTAATGGACACCTAATGTGTCCACCATGGCTGTTTTTGGTGTCAGTGTTACAGAGGTGTTTTTTTGTTTTTTTGTTTTTTTTAAATAAGAAATGCAGCTCTGGTGGGTTTTTGTTTTTGTTTTTTAAGATTTATTTATTTGAGAAAGGGAGAGCACAAGCAGGGGGAGGGGCAGAGGGAGAGGGAAAAGCAGACTTCCCGCTGAGCAGGGAGCCTGACGTGGTGGTGCTCAATACCAGGACTCTGGGATCATGACCAGACATCCAACCAACTGAGCCACCCAGGCAACCCTAGATGCATTACTTCTTACAGATCATAGCAAATTGCACACAATTTTCTTTTCAAGCTAATCAACTTAAACAGTCTTGATAGCAGTCTTTAGGCCTCTCTTGATTTTAAAGGGATCAAAGAATTATATAAGGGAATAAAACTAATGTTTTCTCCCCTCTTCAGGACTGTGCAGCGAGAGGGGAGGACTATGAGAAAGTGAAGCTGCTGGAGATCAGTGCAGAAGACGCAGAAAGATGGGAGAGGAAGAAGAGGAGGAAAAACCCCGACCTGGGATTCTCCGGTAAAACTGGCTTTCACTTTATTCAACGGGCCTATTAGTAACAGGTTTGATAATGCCCCGACATCTAAAGTAGTCTGGATTCTCCTTTTAGATTATGCTGCTGCTCAGTTACGCCAGTATCATTGGCTGACCAAGCAGATCAAACCTGACATGGAAACTTACGAGAGACTGAGAGAAAAACGGTAAGTGATTTAATGGTATATTCTTAGCATGTTACCTGGAAGGACTTGAATTTAAGAGTGCTGATTCTGGAGCTTTGCTTCCTGGCCTTGGGTTCTGGCTCCACCACTTACTAGACGTGTCACAGTTTTTCTCCCTGTTTCCTCATCTGTATACAGGGAATAATAGTGCTTACCTCATGGGGTTATGGTAAAGATTAAATGAATTCATTCATACAATGTACTTAATGTTTGGCACATAGTCCTGTATGCAGTATCTTCATCATGATTACTGTTGCTCTTACGGTGTCCATTACTGATGGAGGATATCTGCTTTGATCAGGTGCAGTAAGCAGTGCTAAGCTGCACTTGCTCTTTCCCTAAGACAGATAGTGTGCTTAAGCTCACAACTGTTTTTTGGGGTGGTTTTTTTTTTTTGTAAGATTTTTATTTATTTGACAGAGAGAGAGATGGCGAGAGCAGGAACACAAGCAGGGGGAGTGGGAGAGGGAGAAGCAGGCTTCCTGCCAAGCAGGGAGCCCAATGTGGGACTCGATCCCAGGACCCTGGGATCATGACCTGAGCTGAAGGCAGACGCTTAACAACTGAGCCACCCAGGCACCACAAGATCACAACTGTTTTAATCGGGATAGTGGAGTAGAGTAGAGAGAGCTCTAAATTGTTCAGAGCACACCATGTTCTCATTCAGGCTCTCTCACTGTATGACTTGGTTGGGTGAGTCCATTAGCCTCTGGTCCTCAGCTGGTGCCTCACTTGAGCACTAGAGTAGATGATTTCTTAAGTACCTTTTTTCAGGTCTGATTTCTGTTTCTTTGAAATCAAGTATCCCAGAGGTTTCCATTTTTGACCACTAAACATTGTCTAGTTCTGATGGTATAGAATCTTTATAGTGTTACTTACACCTTGCTTTTTCTCAGTGGAGAGGAGATTTACCCAACATCCAACAGTCTTCTTCATGGAACACATGTACCCTCCACAGAGGAAATTGATAGGATGGTCATAGCCTTGGAAAAGCAGTAAGTACTATCATGCAGCCTTAAGTTTTAGTACTGATTTCATGCCTCATGACAAAATTAACTGGGGTCTTGAAGTGGTGTAGCAGAAGGTAGAAATTAAGGAATGCCTGAATTACTAGTTTGAAGAGTGGTCCCATCACTATTACTTGTATATTTGTGTTTGAATAGGGTAATTATTAGGCAAAACCAGCAGTATATATATATATATACAAATTATCTCAAAGAAGTGTAATATGTCACTGCCCTTGTACTTTCAACATGAACTTGTGTTCCCAATCTTAAAACTAAATCATCTGACAGTACTATTAACTTATAAAATTCATTAAAGTTCATTGAGCATACTTCTTCAAAGAATTTTTTCCTGAAGAGATTGTTTTCAGTCTTAAAACCAAAAAAGAGGGGTGCCTGGGTGGCTCAGTCGTTGAGCATCTGCCTTCGGCTCAGGTCATAATCCCAGGGTCCTGGGACCGAGCCCCGCATCGGGCTCCCTGCTCAACGGGAAGCCTGCTTCTGCCTCTCCCCCTCCCCCTGCTTGCGTTCCTGCTCTTGCTATCTCTGTCTCTGTCAAATAAATAAAATCTTAAAAAAAAAAAAAAGAAAGCAGCTTCGAATTTTGTGTATGTTTCCATTACTGATTCTGCTCTTAGTTAACTATTTGGGCATGTCTTATTAAAATCAAAAAAAGAAGGCAATTTTGAATTTTGTCAATTTTTTTTCCTTCCTCCAGAATTGAAAAACGAGACAAGTATAGCCGGAGACGTCCTTATGATAATGATGCAGACATCGACTACATTAATGAAAGGAATGCCAAATTCAAAAAGAAGCAGAAAGATTCTATGGGAAATACACAGCTGAAATTAAACAGAATTTAGAAAGAGGAACAGCAGTCTAATCTCCTTTGGGAACTGTTTTGACTGCCAAATTGTAACAGTAAACCAGGACTATTACCTTTCTTTTTATAATTTGTAAAGTGTTCTATGACTGTGTATTTTCAGGCTTATATATTTATTATTCATTCATTTCAGAAAAAAAAAGTCATGTATTTATGTGTGCAGAATGTGTGCTTCATGTGTGGACCCTGCTGGGCTTAAAACTCCTAGCTACAAATGTGAGTCATCATCATCCTTATATTTGTCATATGTTTGGACTTGACCTAGAATTGAACTTGGGAGCTTCAGCAATAGAATGCTAAATTGGGACTAATTTTTCTTGTAAGCTATGGTAGGTGGTGAAAGGAAGGGGACAGGGGCTACTGGAAATTCACCCTGGCCAACCCTCTCCAGAAGTAGTCACAATTAACAGGTGCTAGCCTATCCCATGCTCTACCCCAGGGCCCAGGTACATTTATGGGGCAAGCACAGAAGGTATGAAACTGATCCTCTAATGACATTTTGTAAATATACCGCTTTCAAAAGCAAATTTCCCATGGAAGAAAGTAAATTAAAACATTTGGTCAAAGTATTATTAAAACTTACATAATACATTTTTTTAAAAAAACCTAATTGAAATTTTAACCTTATTTCAACTGTAACTGAAAAATGAGGGCATGTAGTTTGAGTAGTAATTATGGGAAATAAGGGACAGAAAACCTGAATAAAGGAGGTTATTTGTGCAGTTTATATGAAAAGAATAGGACTGGTATTAAGTTGGGCACACCGGTAGCTCTGATTTTAGTGAATGATGGGCTGATTAAGATGGTAATGTAAGTGCTACTAATAATGGTATATTCAATGTACTGTGACTAGGGAAACTTTAATGTTATACATTCAAATATAGAATGAGGTAGATCTATATATACTAACATGAAAAGATGCTCATATCCAAAGAGAGTTTGTATAAGGCATAAAAAAAAAAACAAAAAACAAAGAAGAGGCGCCTGGGTGGCTCAGTCGTTAAGCATCTGCCTTCAGCTCAGGTCATGGTCCCAGGGTCCTGAGATCGAGCCCCGCATCGGGCTCCCTGCTCCGCATCAGGCTCCCTGCTCGGCGGAAAGCCTGCTTCTCCCTCTCCCACTCCCCCTGCTTGTGTTCCCTCTCTCGCTGTCTCTCTGTCAAATAAATAAATAAAATCTTAAAAAAAAAAAAGAAAACCCAGCATGTACATCATACTATATATGATTGCCTCTGGGGAATGAAAACAGAGGCAGTAATTTTACTTTGACTTCCTTTTAAAACTAATGCAAGGGAAGGACCCGTGTGGCTCAGTCGGTTAAGCATCTGCCTTCAGCTCAGGTCATGATCCCAGGGTCCTGGGATTGAGCCCCTCATCGAGCTCCTTGCTCAGCAGGAGGCTGCTTCTCCCTGTGCCTGCCTCTTCCCCTGCTTGTGCACGCTCTCTTTCGCTCTGACAAAATCTTTAAAACAAACAAAAAAGGGGCTCCTGGGTGGCTCAGTCGTTAAGCAACTGCCTTCGTCCAGGTCATGATCCCAGGGTGCTGGGATCGAGCCCCACGTTGGGCTCCCTGCTCAGCGGGGAGCCCCCTTCTCCCTCTCCCACCCCCCCTGCTTGTGTTCCCTCTCTCACTGTCTCTCTGTCAAATAAATAAATAAAATCTTTGAAAAAAAAAAAAGAAAACCCAGCATGTACATCATACTATATATGATTGCCTCTGGGGAATGGAAACAAGCAATAATTTTACTGACTTCCTTTCAAAATAATGCAAGGGAGGGACCCCTGTGTGCCTCAGTCAGTTAAGCATCTGCCTTCAGCTCAGGTCATGATCTCAGGGTCCTTGGATCGAGTCCTGCATCGGGCTCCCTGCTCCTTGGGAGCCTGCTTCTCCCTCTGCCTCTCTGCCTCTCATGAATAAATAAAATAAAATCTTTAAAAAAAACCCCACAAAAACGTGTAACTCCTTTAAAAAAAAATAATTCAAGGGACATCTGGGTGGCTCAGTCAGTTAAGCATCTGCCTTCAGCTCAGGTCATGACCCCAGGCTCCATGTAGGGCTCATTGCTCAGCGAAGAGCCTGCTTCTCCCTCTCCCTGAGCCCCCTTCTTGTGCTCTCTGACAAATAAAAACCCTAAAAAAAAAAAAAAAAGTAATTCAAGACAGGGAGCCTGGGTTGCGCAGTTGGTTAAGTGTTCCACTCTTGGTTTCAGCTTGGGCCATGATCTCAGGGTCCTGGGATTGAGCCCCATGTCAGGCTCCCCGCTCAGCATGGAGTCTTCTCGAGATTCTCTCCCTCTCTCCCTCTGCCCTTCCTGCTAGTGCTATCTCCAAAATAAATCTTAAAAAAAATTCAAGACAAATACACCTATGCTGCCGTCTCCTCAAAAAAACTAATTACCTGTTTTATTTGGCTCTCCAGTATTTACCAAGAAAACATTTAGTACCAGCGTACTAAGGGAAAAGAGGAGGGAAAGATTAATAAGGATAGGTTTCATAGACATAATCTGGAAAGGAAAAATAGGAGCACCTGGGTGGCTCGGTTAAGGGTTGCCTTTGGCTCAGGTTATGATTCCGGAGTCCTGGGATCAAGCCCCACATCGGGCTCCCTACTCAGGGGGTAGTCTGCTTCTCCCTCTCCCTCTACACCTGCTGGTGTTCTCTCAAATCAATAAAATCTCTAAAAAAAAAAAAAAAAGGAAACACAGATTTCTCCAGAGGAGAAAAGCACTTCCCAATAGTCACTACTGCTTCAACCGGAAGAGCAGATGTCAGTAGGATTTGAGGATTACTCTGAAGGTGACCGGGTGGATGGTCAAATAGGCAATATTGTTCTTTAAGTTCAGCATAGGGAAGGTTCATTTTGAAGAGCGGGGGAGTAGGCACTGGAAACTCGGGAAATTCTCAGTTAGTAGATGGTAGCAGTTAAAGGCAGCATGGAGCAAATTGCTAAGAGCTTGTAGAGAGAGAAGCAAAGGACAAAGAGCCAGTATAGAAAATGGAAGAGGTCAAAGGAAATAAATGCATGTAAATCCCTGAAAATTTTGAGGAAGGACTCTATAGAGAGTGAAAAGCACTCGTTAAGACCAAGTTTTATTTTACTAGATAAGCTTAAGAGAGGTTTTCAGCAAAGAAAACGAAAGGAAAGCATGCTATGGTGAGTTAAATACAGTTCCTCTAGTTCACACTTTTAAGGAAAAAAGCAAAAGATTTAACACCTGAACCAATCTAGGGAAGTGCTTTCTAAAAGGGTGGCCATCCACCGTATGTGACTTGAAAAGTGGCTAGGACAAACTGAGGTGTGCTTTAAGCGTAAAATACATGCTGATTACGAGACCTAGTACAAAAAAAGTAAAATGCCACCAATTCTTAGAATATTGAAGTGACATTTTAGAGATACTAGGGTAAAACACTTTCACTAATTCTTTTACCTTTTTCAGTGTGGTTCCCTCATTTTCACTGGACAGCACTGAATCTAGTCTCCTGGTATGATTTCTCACCATCGGCACCATCCTGCTCTACTGTCCACCACTTACACAGTAACAAGATACTGCACCTGGGCAACTGCATCCCACTTACGTAATGACAGCCAGTCAGGCTTTACACACACAGTACGTTATTTTCTGTTACAAAGCGCAGGACAAACTAAACACAGATCTGGCCAGACCCAAAAGACAAGGTGAACTTAGACAAGAACACTGTTAGTACTTGGTGGGGCAATTATGGAAAAAAAAAAAAAAGAATATAAACCATATTCTTTTCAGGACACTAGATAAAATGAGCCAACAGACTAAGAAACAGTATGAAATAGCTAAGCCTCAAGCGTGCTAATAGACTGAAGGAGAAGCTAATGGTGAAGAATGCCAAAAGTAAAAATCACTCCAGAAGTATCAGAAGTGGTAATTAGCCAGACCATTCTTATATAATGACGGAGTTTGGTTGAGGAGTTCCGGGACTTGTCCAGTCACTTAGCTGTTCAGGACTAGCATTCAAATACGTGTCATAATCAGAGCAGCAAATGCTGCTACCAGCGAAATGAAGGTGAGGAAGATTATCACATCATTAATTCTTTTCCAAAGTCTCCCTCACAAGGAAACCCTCTGCAACTTTGCTAAGGATACCAACTTAAAGATACTAACAAGGTGTTCATGTTAGCCACATTCTCAGTTACAACTCAAATCCTCATGTTTTATTGGATTTGGCTGTAACCAGGCCAGCCTACCAATGTTCTCAGGTCTCGTTAGAATAAAAATGAACCTACTGCATAAACTTTCGTACTTCAGAAACATGTCCCCCTTCTGGTAACTACTGTTAACCTAGTTGTAAAATGGACATGTTCACCCAGAGCAGCAACCCTTTCTCACAGGAATTTTCCATTCATTGTCCATTTAAATTGTCCTAAGGTCAAATTTTATTAGAGCAGCTCTTCCCCATACAATGTTTTAGGATACAAATATTCTATTAGCTGTACTTTCCAGTAACACAGCCACTAGCCTTAACACTTCAGAAGTGGCTAGTAGGACTGAGAAGCTGCACACAATCACATGTGGCCAGTGGCTATGTTACTGACTGGAAAGTACAGGTAAAATATTAAGACAGCACAGCTTTAGTTAACAACAAATTAAGTTCCACCTGAGAACCTTCATTACTGTCCCTTCTACTTAAGAATTCAGGACTTCTGCCTGCTCATCTATTCATATTATTTGAGTGTTTCTTTTCCTGAGTTATTTGTTTTGTATCTAATATTCTGCCTATCCTGTTTACCTTATCATCCCTATTGGAAATCTATTTCCTGAGACTACCCAAGCTGGTGGCAAAAGAGAAAGCAAGTAAGAAAGAAAAACATACTTCCAAAAAAAAAGGCATAATAAAGAAATGCAGCTAAACTTCACAGATTGTAGAGCTCAATGAGGCATTCCATTTCTATCTCTCTGGCTGGGTTTCCTGCCCTAAAGCTTGTAGTTTAACTCGTCCAAGACAATACCATGCCAGAATTCCATAAATTTTAGGCATAACTTCTCAAATTTAAATGAAGACCCACATCAACTGGGGAATATTAAGATTCAGCTCTGGGGTGGAGACTTTGAGATTTAGCATTTCTCACAAACTGGGTAAGGTCAGTGAACCCTATGCCGTCAGTCCATGGATTTGGATTTGGGATTAGCAAGGCTTTAAACTGGAGACACTTTATGCTTCTTTAAGATTATGTAATATGTACATACATAACAAAGCGACACAAATTTAGAAAACAAGAAATTTATTAAATATAAACAAATCAATTACCGTTCTTATAAATTTTGCTTTTACATAACTAATCGATATTATACAAACCATTTACAAGTATATGTACAAGACTCCCACCTGTATGAATCCTCTGGTCCACGTATGTTATCTCTTATCTATAAGAGAAACCTAAAATGTTAATATTTAAATATTAAAGATTTACATATTTCTTTGTCATTGTTTGTAATTGCAACAATTACCACTAAATGACTCCCAGAGATGGAATAATGCTAGGAACACACACTTGCAATAAAGTGCATTTCAGCCAACCTTATACATTAGTTTTCTTTTTTTAGACAGGAACCCACAGTCCATATGGACTTTTTTTCTTGTCTATTTTGGGGGATCCTGAAGAGGTCTCTTCAGCAGTAGCTTTAGCTGATTTCTGAAGCATTGGCTTTGCTACAGAATTCTGTAAGAGAAGAAATTCTTAAGTCAGCTATGCAAACACATACTTGTACTCAAAATACTTGCTTTTTACAAAATATACTAAATAATTCCATTAAAGATTAAAACTTGAGACACCATCCAAAAGCAAAGAATAGACCCCATATTTATCACATGATCCAAATTGTAAAGCCTACTTTAAAAACTACTAGGAAAAATCAGACATCTGCCAAAGTTTATTACAAAATAATGCATTGAAAGAGTTTTCAGTTTTGTTTAAACCCCTGGTTGATTTTAAAATATTCTGATTACAGCGTTTTCTGAGATGTGCTTTTTAAATAATTCAACAAGTATAGGAGGAATGTGTGAAAAAGTAAAATACTAATATCAAAAATATGAGTTTCGGATACAGAGGGAGCCAAAATACTGGTCACTTGTAAGAATGGTACAAAAAATTATGAAAGGTTCATTCTAACTAAAGTGGCTTAGTAGACCCCAAAGTACCAACACAAAAACAATGAGCCTCCCAACAAAAATAAAAGCCCACATAATAGAATTATGTCCCTAAGTCCAATTTTGAGTAGTCAATGCCTAGATATACTTACATTAGAGCTAAAAGCTATGCTTTTTTGCTGGGAAGGCTTTTCACTGGGATTTTTAGTTCCATCTTCTGCTTGTTTTTCCAACAGCTAGAACAGGTAAGAGAAAAAATACTTAAAAAAAAACAAACAAACCATATCCTTGGTTTACCATGCTGTATAAAATGCAGCCCAACCGTATATAAATTTAGTTGTAGAGACACAAATCAACTTGGATCTAAATCATATACTTAACAGCCTAAACGATGTTAGTATTCCAGCTTTCCCCTTAACAAAACTGATTCAATAATCAGCTTAAGGCACTCTTCCCCAATAAAACAGTATTATATTCCCCTGATGCAAATTCCAATTAACTCTGAAAGTAAAGTCATACCAGAAAATACCTAGTTTCTAAGACCTAAGGTGTTTGCCAGTTGGAAACCTAATCGTCTGAAAAAGCAACTGGACTAAAGATCTTGTTCATTACTAAATACTTAAGCAAACCTACACCTGGGTTTGAATGACAGGAAAAATGTTCTCTAGATAAACCTATCTTAACTGATTCTATCCAACTCGTAATTACCTTAAAACTTGAAGGCTAATGAATTTTATACTTTAAGACCACAGTGCAATTTGCCAATGCACATCCTGGACATCTCTGGAAAATTATAATAAACTTATCTGCAAGTGAAGCAGGCCTCTTCTTCTGTAATCTCTCAAAACATCTGGAATATATTGCATACATTAAGAAAGGGACATCTGTATCACAGATGCCCCACATTACAAAATGTTTAAAAAAAAAATTGTCTTCAGTATCTTATCAAAATAGCACCTATCCCAAATTCTAGCATGCACATGGATCTACCAACAAAAAACTAAACTTTCAGTGTGTGAACATAAACTTCAAATTAGTAAAACCTCTGATGTTTTTGCCCATGTATCAATTACCAACAGATTTTCTTCATCAATGTCTGGAGACCACATTCATGATTTCTATAAGACAGAAATAGAGCAGATAAACTATACTGTATGTTGAATACAGAATTTATGGGAACATAATGCTGCAAATGAAAGCTACCGATAAAATACTCTGTAAATGCTAGTTAGAAAAAGTCAATAGCTACACAGAAATCACCAAATACCACCTACAACTATGAAAGTAATTAGTACTGTGTCACATGAAAATGAAGATCACTAATCTCCCATTTTCACGAGGGAGAGACCTTCTCCAGAGCTATTTTGATCTTAACAAATTATATTTAGGCCTTCCAAGAAGCACTCTAATATAAATCAAATAAAAATGGCCAATTAGATCTTTCTAACAGTAGCTTTCTGAAGATGTTGTTTGGATAAACCTAGAATACTCACCTCAAACTTTGCACCACTGTTTCGTACAGCTGTTCCATGGTTCGTCTCTTTAGATCCAAGAACTTTTCTGAGACTAGTCGGCAAGTCAAAGTTAGCTGTTCCTAAAGCTTTTGCTGCATTGGCTTTTGCTATTTCTAACAGCTCCATTCGATCTAGAAAAACAAGACAAGACATTCGTTAATCCTGTAGTACACTTCCGCAAAGACTGCCCAATCAGAAAACAAGCTTGTATTTTATTTAGATTAACATTTAAATATTTTGTTTTGGGGGGTAAAATACAGCTGGAATCAAAAAAACAAAATTCTCTACCTCATTTTTTTGCTGAGAAAAGCAAGCAAGCATCCCTAAAGAACCTCAACAACTGGTTTTCAGTTTTCCTTACCAAAGTCCTGAATTTCCTAATTGTTTTCCCTTTCTCTTCAAATGTGTTTCTCTGAACATATCAAGTTTTTTTGTAATACATTTTACATATGGCCCAATCATCGCAACTAATGAACCAATGCAGATACCTTTCTAAATCCATTTTCAGACTCCTACCAGTTTTAGTTTACATGTCTTTTTCTGTTCTGTGATCTTATCCAGCATTAAAACAAATCATCTGTATTAAAATCCTGGAACTGCCGCACCTGGGTGGCTCAGTCGGTTAAGCGTCTGCCTTCGGCTCAGGTCATGATCCAGGAGTCCCAGAACGAGCTTCCCACAGGGCTCCCTGCTCAGCGGGGAGTCTGCTTCTCCCTCTCCCCCTCACCGCGCTCATGCTTTCTCTCTCTCAAATAAATAAACTCTTAATAAATAAGTAAAATACTGGAACAAAATCCAGTTGTTCCAGTAACACGGTATTGAGGGAAAAAGCTGATGCTCTTCTTCCCGCTCAATAGGTAACAAAAGCTTAAGGAACAAACTACTGAGTCACTAGTAATACCTAGAAAGGCTCCACCGAGAAGGGCCAGCCACTAGGAAAAAGCATTTCCTCCACGGCGAGCTGTTTAATACCACAGTCGACTTCTAGTCCCCAGGGGAAAAGAACGTCCCCTTTAAAACTGGGTACCAAAAAGAGCGCTTTTAACTGCTCTTAACCTGCTTATGTGTCCCCTCCCTCTTTGATCCCAACGAAACTACTAAGATTACAGGCACCAAAAGCAATGGAAATATCTACACGACACGGCAACTCTGGTCCCCCAGCGCACTCGTGCTGTCGCCAGCCACGCACAAGGATGCGCTGGAAAGGTGCGCGGCAGACGACTCACCTTTCTCAGTCAAGCGAAAAGGGCTGGGGCTCCGCGACCGGGTCCGGGACCTGCCCCTCCATCTTCGGCGTTCCTCCGGGTACACGGTGCGGCGGAAGCCGTAGTAGCGCCGCCCCCGCGGCAGCGCGTAGGCCCGTCGGTAATACGAGCGTCCCCGCGAGCCGGAGCGGCTGCGAGAGCGAGGCCGCAACGGCGACCGGCGGTATCTGCTGGACGCGCCGTGGCGCCTGTCCCGGGAGCCGCGGCCGCGGGAGCGCGACCGGCTGCGCGAGTAGGAGCGCGAGTAGCGCCTGTACTTCCTCTGGTGGCGCCGCCTGGACCAGGACCTGGACCTGCTCCTCCTTCGGGGCCGGCTCCGACTCCGCGACGATGCCCGGCTCGAGCCGCTAGAGCGGGACCGAGACCTCCCAGAAGACGAGCGACTCCTGGACGCCGAGGACAGGCGGCTGGACCGGCCCGACCGAGACGTCGAGGGGGACTCCTTGTCCCGAGGCGAGCCGGGCCACAGGTCGTTCACGTACTGAGACATCTCTGCCCGAGGTTGCAAACTTCCCTCCGTCCCTCAGGATCCTCACCCGGAAACCAGGCGCCTAAGAACAACAGGGGTGAGGAGGGGGGACCGGAAGTGAGTCGCGCGGGCGGGCCCCAAGCCAAGAAACTAACCGAGCCGCTCCGACTCCGGGAAGTGGCGATCCCAAAGGCCAGCCTGCCCGAGTCCCCTTTAGGCGTCACCCCCGCCTCACGTACCTGGGACCGACCCCGTCACCAGTAAACTTACCACCACAGGCCGCCAACGCCACACCGAAGGCGAAAGGAAGGGACCAACAGATGCCTTCCTTTCGAAGCTGAGGATGAAGAGAGGCTTTTCGAAGCTGCTCTCTGAAAAGCAGATCCTCGATCTCAACCTCCGACCTCTGGACGCGGACACCGCAGACGCGTCTAACACCAGAAGCTGACGCGCAGAGCATGCGCAGAAACGTTGGCGCGGTGGGCGTGGCTCCCCTCTCGCCCAACCGCCGCCCTTTCTCCTCTCTTCCCGCGCCCCGCCCCGCCCCGCCTCGCCCGCCTTGCGCAAAGTCCTGGATGCGCATGCGTCATCGTCCCCCGGGGGGGCGGGGGCGGGGGCGGAGCTGCTGCATCCGGGTATCCGTGGGCATGTTTTCTTTGTTGAAACTGGTAGAGTGCGGGATTTTCGCGCGGCCCGATGCGGGCTCGCGACCCTCTGCTGGGTGGGTGCAGAATGGGTCGTTGCCAACCCACTCTGGGAAGTTGCAGACTCGGGCTGAACCTCCCTGGACCCTTCACGGCCTCTTCTTCCTGACCAGTGCCGGGCTGCGGACTTCCCAGGATCTCTGTTAGTGCAGTATTAACTTAGAAAAGGTTGTTTATGCCCATGTTTTGCCTAGTAAAGGTTAAGAAAGTTGGAGACAGAATGCAAGACTCCCACAGTTGATCTATATATAACCAGCGGGTCAGAATGACTGCTGAGAAGTCAGTTCCGAGGACTCTGTGCTTGGTGTTGGGGATTAAACAATGGTGACTTTTATTTCCGGGGATTTGTAAATAGGATACATTCTGAACATACTTATGCTTAATAGAGCATGACATTTGCCTTGAAATAACTTTTTTTTTGAATGAACTAATCACATCTGTAAATAGAGTCATTATATGAGCTTCTTTGCAAGTTAAGAGTGGCGATTTTACTTAAGTTAACTTTCTTTGGAGGAGATACAAATACACTTTTCTCTTGTTCATCTTCAGCCCACATCCCCAAACAGGCAAAGAAATGGAGGGGATAAAAAACCTTATCACAGAATCTGCACCCACCCATGCAACCTGCCTTGGTACAGTCCGCAGTGCCGTCCACATCTCTAGAGAAACGTCGCGATGGAAATGGTTCTTAAGGAAAGAAATGTTTCTTTAGAAACATTTTTCTAAGTGGTATCACAAAGAAACCGAGAAGACACAGTGCCCAACTGCCAGGAACTTCTCCTGAAATTTCTCATGAAGCTGTATGAGTGGACAGAAAAAATAAAATGAGTTTCAGATTGGAAAAGTGTAAAAAGGATGTGTTGGGGAAAAATAGGATGGAGTCGAGCTTTCGGTTATTAAAAAGGAAAGGGTGGTAGTCTCTGTAAATGGTTCAAAATATCAGTCAAATGTGTTTCTAAAATAAGGTGAGTAGAAAAGTCCTGGATGTTAACAGAATATTGGAAACAAAGGGATATGTTACCTTGCCCTTGTGCATGATATTGGTATATTTGTATCTAGAATAATATTTGTGTAAGTCTACCCGAGTTAAAGTGCCAGAAATGTGTTTCTTTTTTTCTAAGCAATACAGTCTTCTCTGAGTACCTATCCCTTCATTTGATTCAAAATCCAATTTCGGTTATCATTAAAGCATCTTGCACAGAATTTGTAGGCTAATTCAGGTAGAAATGACATCTTTACAAATAGCACATCTTCCCGTCCAAAAATGTGACCCTTTTCTACATTTATTTAAAAATTGTTTAGGTCCTTCACTGTGATAGGCAGATTAATGGCCCCCAAAGATGTCCACACCCTAATTCCCAGAACCCGGGAATGTTACCTTACAAAAGGAATTTTGCGGGTGTGATTAAAATTAAGGACCTTGTGATGACATTATCCTGAATTATGGGGGGTCGGGGAGGTAGGCCCAGTCCAATCACTGGAGAAATTCAAAGCCTGAGAAGGATGCCACTCCCTGTTGCTGCTTCTGAAATGTTGAAGGCTATCTGCAAGGGCCTGAGAGGACTCAAGGAGCTAAGGTCTGCTCCTTGCTGACAGTCACCAAGGTAACAGGATCGCAGTCCTGTAACCTCACAGAATTGAATACTGCCAACACCCGAATGAGCAAGGTGTTGGAGATTCTCCCCTAGTCTCCAAAAGGAACACAGCCCTGCTGACGCCTTGACTTTAACCAATATGAAAAATTTTTTTCACTTGATAGGTAAATTCAACCCATTTACATTTATTGGAGTAACTGCAATGTTGATCTTATAGTATCTTATTTTACTTTGTTTTCACTTTTTCCCATTTTATTTTGCCAGCCTGATCAAGTTTCTCTTTTTTCCCCTCTCTCACTGCCCATTTAGAGGTTCCGCAATGCTTCATCATGCCATTGGTGGTTTAATGGTTTTTTCTATCTCTACCAAATATTTAAGTCTGTTTCTCCTCTCCTCCTGTCTTCTTCCACAAATACTTATAAAATGTTTATTGTATTAGATGCTGTTGGGTAAGTTAAGAAAAATTTAGTGGCCCTTTCCCCTAACAAAATTAAAAGTTTTCATTAATTTTAATGACAGCTAATTTTGTAACGGGTGAGGAGATCCAAAGATAGACAAAGTAAAAGCTAATAATCCATTCCTTGAGGGTATGAAATCCTCTAAAGAAGTCCCTGTTATTTTGCCCATATATTAGAAGTAACCAATGTTAACAGTTTAGCAAGTGCCCTGTCATCTTTCTCCAAGCTCTTTCAAATATACAATCATGTAGATTTTTATGAGTATGGACTCATTCTAAAAAAATTGATTTAAAACTTGCTTTTATAACCAATATTATTTGAGATAAATCATATAGATCTAATTTATGTCTATCAGCTGTATAATATTCCATAGTGTAGAAATACCAGAAATTAATCTTTTATCCCTTATTGCTTATTCCTGGACAGTCATGTGGTATCCAGTTTTTCCACCACTAAAAACTATGTCTTGGAACCAGTGTTGGATTCTGGAAATGTCAGCAGTTGCAGAGCTCCTCTGAATGCTCCTAATCCATGGTTTCAAGGTCAACAGAGCCATGTTCAGGATACAACCTGGAGCAGCTGATTGCAATTAATACCCCAGCACTATCTGAGGAGTTACCTCCAAGATATGTGACATGGTAGCTCAGGGGTAAGTTCTGCTCTCTCAGACCAAGAGAGAGGATCGGAGGAGCTTTCAACCAAGGAGCCCATCTAGAGTGAGCTACAAAGAGGAAAAAGAACTCTGAGTGATTCTGGCATAGAAGACATATTCATTGATCTTATATCACAGACAAGTTGACATCAGACATCTCTGTTGTTAGAGCTGCTGTAGAATCGTTAGCTACAGTCATCAGTGCAACAATCAAGGCAAGTAACACAAAGATCAATAAACTCCAGTCTGATGTGACATTCCTGTGTTCCAGTATGTCCCAAGGAACTCCTGCCACTGGTTCAATCATCACCCCATGTGGGTTCATGCTTCCATTGCCTACAGTTATTGAGCTGAGCTATTATTCCTTTTTTTTTTAAAGATTTTATTTATTTGATAGAGAGAAAGCACAAGCAGGAGCAGCAGAAGAGGGACAGGGAGAAGCAGGCTTCCCGCAGAGCAGGGAGCCTGATGCGGGGCTCGATCCCAGGACCCGAGGATCATGACCTGAGCTGAAGGCAGACGCTCAACGACTAAGCCACCCAGGCGCCCCCAGGCTGTTATTCCTACTGCTCCTCCTGATAACCATTTCTCAGATTGGTAGCTCTGGCATGGAAATATCAGGCTTACAGTGCTATTCAAGAGGCACCCCTCGATATATCAAGCTTAACACGTTTCCTGCCATGAAGACTTACCAGGTGAGGATGTTATCTGTAACATCACCATGGAAGCTGCTCCTCTGTCCCCATTGCAGCCACCATAGAGAGGTGTTAGGGATTCTGTACTGTCATTTGGCTTTGAAGAAGCCAGGAAAGCACATGAGCAGCACACAGATCCAGATGTGTATCTGCCAATATCATTCTTAATAACCCACAAAGGTGCAATTACTGGTGGTGTTATTACAGTATAAGGACAGATCCATGCCTCTGACTAACAAAGATTGTGACATTCATGTCCATGCCTAATGGCCACCCAAATCGCTTGTTTGAGAATTACTCAACCCTGCAAGCAATATAACTCTTCAGTGCACACCTTGCTCACTAGGGTACTCAATCAGACAAGCTGTCTCAGCCACACTCACCTGAATGTCAAAGGAACCGTCATTAACCATATGTGGATTATGTTACACAACCTTCACAAGGAATTTGACTTCAATAATAGCACAGTAATGGGAGGTAAAATAACTAGACAATGTCAACTGGTCCAGAATGGAAACAGGTGAAGTACGGCACAAGGCTACACTATTGATGCTGTAAGACTTCCTTTTCAAAGGTTAGATGGCACGTAGTCTACTGCATGCCTGCTCCCTCAAGTCTTTCACAGCCTTCATTTGACTGTGCTTGATTTTTGCTGCCTTGGCTCAGCAACCAAACAATCTCAGGTACTGTCTCAGGAGACTGAGCACTTGTCCGGCCTGTGTAAAGATGAACTATTCTGTCTTCAACCTAACAACAGATGGCCTAAAGGCTATCAAGGTACAATGCAGTGAAGCCTTGATGTTTTACCAGCTGGACAGGATCTTATATAGTAATTTGCCTTCCAGAAGCAAAGGATGATACATATCAACTAATCTGGCCAATAAAATGTGCCTTGAGTAGTCACCCTGACCATTGCCCTCATTTGCAGCAACCATTTTGTCAAAGCACCTTAATGGGCAAGTTTTTACTGGGAGACATCCATCAGGATTTTATAGCAAGCTCTCGTGCTGGATCCATTGTATTACGCAATTAGACCTAAATCTGATTTTTCTGAAATGTTTTGTGCATGATCAGTGCACCCACTTGAATAGTACTTTATGGCACATTAGATTACCTTCATTTACTTTCCTCCATCCACAAGACTGGCTTGGAGAGTTAACCTCATGGGCAGCTTGGCTGGATGGGATTTTAAACCTTATAAGACTTGCAACTTTGCTGGGAACAAAAGTCACACACAATTTTATTTTTTTTTAGATTTATTTATTTTAGAGAGAGAGAGAAAGAGCGCAGAAGAGGGGAGGGGCAAAGGGAGAGGGAGAGAGAGAATCTCAAGCTGACTCCCCCCTGAATGTGGAGCCTGATGCAGGGCTCCTTCTCACGACCCTGAGATCATGACCTGAGTCAAAATCAAGAGTCAAGAGTGGGACGCTTCACCAACCAAGCCACCCAGGTGCCTCAGTCACATGCCACTTTAAGTACTAGTACTTTCACTGTTAAATCATAGACTCTCAAAAGTGGAATTGCTGGCACTGAGAAATACATAGAATTGTTGGATCATTATATTGTACACCTGAAACTAGTATAACACTTGAATATATGTTAATTATACTTGGATAAGGAAAAAGAATTAATTTCTTGGTTAAAGGGTCTATATGATTGGGATGCCTGGGTGGCTCAGTCGATTAACTATCTGCCTTCAGCCCTGGTCATGATCCCAGGGTCCTGGGATAGAGCTAGGAGCCTGCTTCTCTCTCTGCCTGCCACTCCCCCTGCTTGTACTCTCTTTCTCTCTGACAAATAAATAAAATCTTTAAAAAAACAAAAAAGGGTCTTTGTGATTGAATATATTGCTGTATTATTTCCAAAGAGGTTGTAACAACAATATATGAGAGAACGCCTTTCTGATGCCCTGGATCAGTTCATTTCCCCCATTATAAGTTATCTTATTTTCCTGTGCCTCATATTATTAGCATTTATCACAATTGTAATAATTAGTTTTAATTCATTTTGTATCATTTTCCTGCTAGAACATAAATTACATAAGGACAGCCTTGTTTTTATTGAACCCCAGCGTAGCATTCCAGACAGTGCACTGCATATAGAGTACACACTCAGTGTTTATAAATAAACAAATGAAACAGAATCTCAAATAAGTCTTCAAGGATGGGCAGAGGGAAAGGAAGGGAACATTCCAGAGAAGGACAAAGGTCTTAGCAAAATCTTAGAAATGGAAATGCCCATTTTATTATTTGGGGACAGAAAATAAGTGAGCTTGGCTAGAGCAAAGAGTTTGGAGTGGGGAATTTGGAGAAGATAAAACTGGAGATGCAGAATTAGGGCAGCTTATGATAAGACATAAATGTGAACATCTGCTTCTCAAGCAGCAGGGTCCTAGTTTGTCCGAAATAGTGAACTACCTGCCCTTCCGAAGCTAACTGGATACACTGAGATGGTTTTTGAAACTACTATTGAAAATAGTAGTTTCTATGGCGTACTGGGAAGGAAAACCGGTAGGCCCAAGAAAACAGTGGGAAAACAGGAGCCAAGATAGGTTTAGACCAATTAGAATAGTCTTAAAATTGAAATACAATGTACTGGGCATCTGGGTGGCTCAGTCAGTTAAGCACCCAAATTTTGATTTCAGCTCAGGTCATGATCTCGGAGTCTTGAGATTGAGCCCGGCATCCAGCTCTGCACTCATTGTGGAGTCTGCTTGAGATTCTCTCTGCCCCTCTCCCTCAAATAAATAAATAAATAAATAAATGAAATCTTTAAAAATTGAAATACAATGTACTTACCAAAACATTCATCCTTTTAAAGTATACAATCCTATGGTTTTTTAGTGTATCTACAATGTTGTGGATTCCAGACTTTCACTAATTCCAGAACTTTTCATCACCCCCCCAAAAAATCCCTTACCCATTGGCAATCATACCTCACTCCCTCCCTCCCCAGTCCCCTGCAAGCACAAATCTACTTTCTGTTTGTGTGGATTTGCCTATTATGGACATTTCATATAAAAGGAATCATATAATATGTGGTCTTTTGTGTCTGGCTTCTGTCACTTAGCATGTTTTCAGGGTTCATCTAGGTTGTAGCAAATATCCATACTTCATTCCTTTTTGTGGCTGAATAATAGTCCATTGTTTGGATATACCACATTTGTCTATCTGTTCATCAGTTGGTGGACATTATGTTGTTTCTACTTTTTTGCTATTATGAATAAAGCTGCTATGAGCACCCATGTACAAGTTTTTGTATGAACATATGTCTTCAGTTCTCTTCGGTACATACTTAAGGGTGGAATTGCTGGGTCATTTGATAATGCTGTGTTTAACTTTGTGGGATTGCACCATTTTACATCCCCACCAGTAATGTATGAGGGTTTCCATTTCTCTACATCCTTGCCAACACCTTATTTTCTCTCTCTCTTAATTTTTAATGACAGTGGGCATGAATTTAAAGGAGTTTTGGTGAAAAGAAAAGCAAAGAATTGAGCTGGTGGCTAGAGAAGGTGGTTGG
This sequence comes from Eumetopias jubatus, assembly GCF_037043125.1. Classification (NCBI taxonomy): domain Eukaryota; kingdom Metazoa; phylum Chordata; class Mammalia; order Carnivora; family Otariidae; genus Eumetopias; species Eumetopias jubatus. Next base: position 88,380,295 of record NW_028274810.1, on the reverse strand, counting down.
ATCAAGCTTTTTTGTTTTGTTTTGTTTTGTTTGAAGATGGGCTATATTATACATAGCATATTTGTATACTGATGGAAATAATCTCGTAGAAAGGGGAAAATGGATGACGTGGGAGAGACGTTGGACAGTTGTGGAGTCCATGTAGTAGGAGCAGGAGTGAGGACAGGTCTACTGAACAAGGGGAGGAGCTGACCTTACATGTGAGCACAGACAGTTTATTCAATACAACAGGTGATGCTAGGGTCTGAATATTCCTGCCCCCTCCATTCATATCCTGAAATATGACCCCCAAAGTGATTGGATTAGGAGGTGGGGCCTTTGGGAGGTGATGAGGTCATGAGCGTGGAGCCCTCCTGATTGGAATTAGTGGCCTTCTAAAAGAGACCCCAGAGAGATCCCTCGCCCCCTCCACATGTGAAGAGCCAGTGGTGAGAAGTCAGCAGTTGGCAACCCACGATATGGTCTTCACCAGAACCCGGCCATAATGCACCGATCTTGGACTTCCAGCCTTCAGAACCACGAGAAGGAAATTTTTGTTGTTATAAGCCACCAAGTCTGTGGAACTCTGTCATAGCAGCCCAAATGGACTAGGACAAGTGGGAAAACAGTGTGAATCCAGGTGGAGGTAGGACAGCTTGGTGGTGAGCACCTGTGGAAGTCCTCTTGTTATTTTTTTTCCCCAGTGAAATAAGCAGCTGAGATTGAAGAGAAGCAGGAGTTATTCGGGATCTGAAGAGAAAGAAGAAGATCCAATACAGTCATCTTGGGTGACACTGACTAGAAATAGAAGGACAGCGAGGCATCACTCAGAGCCACTTGAGGTTGTGATCATGAGTTTAAAATTAGCCCAGTCAGTATTATTTTTTTCCAGCATCTGATCTTCTCTTACCATATTAGAAGTTTTCAATTTTCAATGAATGGAATTAATACTGAGTTGATGTTACATACACAAAAGACATTTTTCAATTTGCTGTTTTTATGTTAATTGGAAATGCTTCATGCTAGATTTTATTAAAGTTAAGGACTTTAGATAACAGCAAAGAGTAACACATCCTGGTTCCATTTTTCTGTCCAAGGTAATTAGAATAAACAAGGATTTTGTTTTAGTGCTATTATTTCTCTTGAGGATAATGTTGCTGAATAAAAAAGGATGTGAAACTGACTAGTTTTGAGTCTTTCCCTCTACATATTATTTTCAGAAAAGGGGGAGACTAGAAGTAGATGGTAGCTTCTTTAAGGATCTGGTATTCTCTAGAAATTTCTGGAATTCTGAATTATGCTTAGTCATCCATTCATTCAGTCAACAAGCATTTTCTCAGTATTTCCTCTTTTACCAGTTACAGGAAAAACAAAACTAAAGTAAATATGATTCCTACCTTGAAATACATCACAGGCATCTGGATATTACACTGTTTTTAGAAAAGGTAGATATACTTTTATTTGAACCAAGAGAACTTGGTTCTATGTCGTATCACATAAAATTAGCACTTTTGATAAAGAGAGAATGTTATGAAATTTGTAAAATGAAAAGTTAAGACACATTCATAAGTTTCATACATTACATATAAAATCTTTCTGGCGGGGCCTCTACTCTTTCAACAGTGCCCAGTGTGCTCCGAAGACTGCTTGTCCCAACTATAATCAGTCATGTGCTTCATGGAATCTTAATGAGAATATGCTATTAGAGTCTTCAGATTTTTATACTTTCCTTTTTGAGAAGTCTTTCAAAGAATTAACAATTTAGCGAGCCTGGTAGTGCTTGTGTTTCAGACGGCCATCGAGTTCAAGGGCAGAAGCCGGAGTCCTTTGGCTGCAGGACACGGGGATGGACAGTGTGTGGCAGTGTTTAAATGCTGTCGCCACCCTTCTACACATTGACTGCAAGTGCATCCCAGGATTATATTTTTCTATCGCTCTGTCACAGTTTGTTTGCCAAACGGAATACAGGAAACAGACAGTTTTCTTGTACAATTCTTAAAAAATGGTCAAAAGGAACTCCATTGCCAAAGAAAGGAATAAACACAGTGTAGTCCCTGAACATGGCTGTCTGTAGGTTGTTACTATGGGGAACCTTAGTTTGGTCAAAGGATTATTTTCATTGAAAATTCTGAAAGATCAAGGTTCTTTTTGGTTCCATAGTACTTAAAAAATAAAAACAAAAGATGAGCAAGCTATCAAATTACCAAGGTTTCACTTATATAACTGTAATTACAGATAAAAAATTTGATTGTGAACTTATTTTTCCAGGACTTTTAAATTATGAGCATTATTTGAATGAAAGAGAACCAGATTATTCGTTATTTAAAACTGAAGTTTATTTCATGGATTTTTTTTTCTCTTAGAGTACATAAAACAATGAATTTGACACTACCCCCTAAACATAGGGGCGAGTGTGTGTACCTTCCTTATTATCCTCCACATTCTAAGATGATTAATATCTTCACTCATAGTGATTGATATCAGACTAGGTCATTAAACACAGAAATTTATTTTTTTCACGGTTCTGGAGGCTGGAAGTTCAAGCACAAGGTGCTGGCAGGGTCAGTTTCTGGTAAGGCCTCTTCCTACCTTGCAGATAGTGACCTTGTTACTGTGTACTCCCATGGCCTTTTCTGTGTGCATGTGTGTTCGTGGTGTCTCCTTCCTCTTCTTATAAGGACACCAAGTCCTGTTGGATTGGGGCCCCACACATATGACCTCATTTAACATTAATAACTTCTTTGAAGACCCTATCTTCAAATATAATCGCATTCGGGGTTAGGGCTTCAACATATGAATTGGGGAAGGGGGATACATTTCGGTCCATAACAGCACTTATTAACAGACTTTATGTAAACTAGGGTATCTGGGTGGCTCAGCTAGTTGGGTGTCTGCCTTCAGCTCAGTTTGTGATCCCAGGGTCCTAGGAGCAAGCCCTGCATCGGGCTCCTTGCTCAGCGGGGGGTCTGCTTCTCCCTCTGTCCCTCAACCCTCTCTCTCTCTCTCTCTCAAATAAATAAATAAAATCTTTAAAAAAAAAAAAAGACTTTAGGAGCGCCTGGGTGGCTCAGTCGTTAAGCGTCTGCCTTCAGCTCAGGTCATGATCCCAGAGTCCTGGGATCGAGCCCCACATTGGGCTCCCTTCTCGTCAGGAAGCCCGCTTCTCCCTCTCCCACTCCCCCTGCTTGTGTTCCCTCTCTCGCTGTGTGTCTCTCTGTCAAAATAAATAAATAAAATCTTTAAAAAAAAAGACTTTATTTAAAGATAATTTTATTTTATGGTTACTGTCCTTGTACATAAGCTTTCTCAGTATTTCTCTGCCTTTCAAATATGGTGCTATCACAAAGACTTTGCTTGGAGAAAATGTGATTCCTTATTTCCCATGTTGCCATTCCATTCCAATTTACTATAATACAGTTAGATCTGTTGAGTGCTCAGTGTATTCCAGGAATTGTCCCAGATTCTGGGGACACATCTATGAAAGAACCATTGCCCCTGTTCTTAACTCAAATCTGACCAGACCTTCAGAAATTCAGAAAATTGCTACCTTCAAAGACATCTAGGAGTTTGGGAGTCCCAGATTGTGAACCACCCTACTTAACAATTCAACTTGCTCGTTAAAAAAAAAAAAAAAAAGTATTTTATGCATTAATTCACTTATTCAACCAATATTTTTGAGCCTAAGATACAGCAATAAATTGGATAAAGTGCCTCATGTCATGAATCTTGTCTTTTCATGGAAGAGACAGACAATAGGCAAATCAACAGAGACTATAATGTCAGGTAGTGATAACTGCTTTGAATGAAAACAAAGCTAAGGAGAAAAGACAACTTGTGGGGGAGGCTGCTATGCAAGACAGGGTGTGAGGGAAGACCTCGCTTAAAAGGTAACATCTGAGCAGAGACTTGAAAGGAGTGAAGGAGCTCGTGTGGGTGTGTGGAGGATGAACATTCCCAGTAGAGAGGCCAAGTTCAAAGGCTCAAGGGCAGGAGTGTGGCGTGTTCCAGAGCTTGTGACAGAGCAGAGCAAGGCCCAAGTAATGGTACCGATGAGGTATCCAGGAGCTAGAGCATGAAGGCTTTTGTTCTACAAGACGAGAAGACATTTGGAGAACAAAGGTAATAGAATCTGATTTATAGTTTAAAGCCTCTCAGCTGCTGTGTGGAGAAAAGATGGGTGGGGGTGGAGGCCTAAGATGAAGCAGGGAGACAACTGCAGTGATTAGAATGAGAAACGAGGCTGGATGGCACTAAAATGATAGCATGGTGTGCTGGGTGTGTGTTGGGGGGGAGGGGTGTGGTGTGTGTGTGTGTTTTAAAGCAGGCCCAACAGGTGTTATTATCACAACTGATAAGTAATTTTTTAAAAGATTTTATTTATTTATTTATTTGAGAGAGAGAGTGAGCGGGAGAGAGAGAGAGAGAGCACAAGCCAGGGGATGGACAGAGGGAGAAGCAAACTCCCCGCTGAGCAAGGAGCCCCATGCAGATCCCATGATCCTGGGATCATGACCTGAGCTGAAGGCAGACGCTTAACCAACTGAGCTGCCCAGGCACCCCTGAACATTTTTTTTTAAAGATTTTATTTATTTGAGAGAGAAAAAGAGAGAGAGAGAATGTGCATGAGCAGGGGGAGGGGCAGAGGGAGAGAGAGAAGCAGACTCCCCACTGAGCTGGGCATCTGACATGGGGCTCTACCCCAGGATCCAGAGATCATGACCTGAGCTGAAGGTAGACACTTAACCGACTGAGACACCCAGGTGCCCCTCCTGCTGAACATTCTGAAAGAATAATAGAACAGCAAAAAAGGCTATCAAATGAATAAAGTCATGGTCCTACAGCTGCAACAATTTCAGGGACCTTGACCCAACTTCAAGAGATCCACTCCTGCCCCAAGTTTTGCCCCAGTTGATAGAGATGCCTGTCAATACTGTACTCAAAAGAGACATTGGAAAAAGAATTGCCTACTTTTAAATGGAGGGCCTGTTAAACAATCCCGTTGCCATGTAAGAAGAGGGCCCTCATCTCCCAGACTCTGGTGATCACTGTCAACCGTGACAGGCCTCCGAGAATTTGCCTGGTAAGCTACTTCCAATAATTCCTTAAATTAACAAGGAAAATTAAACTACACTTAAATGGGGACATTTCTACCGTGTCGATAGATACCAGAGCAACTACTCTATTTACTTTACACCCCACCATTATACATGAAACCCCACCATTATACATGAAGAACTTGGAGTAATAAAAATATCTTAGCAGTGGAAGTTTCTATTCAAGTTCAAAGAGTTTCTTTACTGGAATCCATAACTGTTACCCTTGGCCCTTTCTCTGAAGGTCATACCTTTCTATTATGTGATTACTGCCCTTGTGAATTTCCTAGGTAGAGACCTGCTTTCTATATTAGGAGGCCACATAAAATTTTCCTCAGGAGAAATAGAGTTTTCAGACTCATCAGACACTGAAGCATTATGTGTTCTCCAAGTCCAAATTGATTGTCCCAAGGAGACTATTCAATTCGATGGAAGTGTAGATGCGATAGATCTCTCCGGAATCCTTGATACTCTGTTGGCCTCTTCCACAGATGTGGAAAAAAATCAGAAGTACCAAACCCATTAAAATTCAGATTGATCTTTCTGAACTGCTTCCTCCATACCCCTTAAAACCCAAGGCCAGAGAGAGCTCACTCCTATAACAGAAGATTTAGTAAGTCAGAGGTTTATTCCCTATATCAGCCCTTGAAATACTCCTGCCTTGCCTATGAAGAAACCTCATAGATGGGGATGGAGATTTGTATAAGACCTTAGAGCCATAAGTAAGATTGTGATACTGAAAGTTCCGGTGGTAGTGTAGTGAGTTCAGCTATGTCCATATACAATAAAATAGAAGAAAGACAGTATAGAAGAAAGTAAAATCTACCAGATGTACCACCAGCCTGTCGCACCATTATTTTATTGCTAGCTAGCTCCTGTTACCCATCATTCTTGTCTTTTATAATATAAATAATGATTTTTAACTTTTGATAATGGAAAACTTCAGGCATATACAGAAGTAAATATTGCAGGAGAAGAGACCCTCATCTACTCATCATGTTACCTCAACAACTACCAACACTTGGTCAATCTTGTTTTATCTATACATATATCCAATCGTCTTTCTCACTGGATTATTATTATTATTTTTTGAGAGAGAGAGAGAAAGCATGGGAGAGAGGAGGGGCTGAGGGAGGAGTAGAAAGAAAACTGCACAAAGCCTTAGCCATATACTGCCAGTTAGCACCGCTGTGTACAGGAGAGCAAAATGAACAAAACCCTGTGCCCCTCTCTAGAAAATGTCTAATAATTTGCTAAAGTTTAAGTTTCCAATTCTGTAGTTATACTATGGTTACCACCCATGCCATTAGGGTACCAAAGTCAACTTTTGCAACAATGCTATCCAGAAAATTCTTAATATCTTACTAAAGTTTAAGTTTGCAGTGTTTTAAAGTTCAATCCATATGGATAATGGAATGCGAATCAACATGGAAGCTGGATATGGGTTAGTCCGAGTTCTCCCAATTTACTTCACTATGTCCAAAAGCAAATCACATAAAACTTGGAGCCTGTTCCCTCAGAGGATGACTATGACAGCTCAGTTTTCTTTCAAGCTCTAGGTCTCTAAGTCTTTAACAAATTGACTTTGAGTAGCACTGCCTCTTGTTGGAGTTAGAAGAGAAAGCTTAAGTGCTCTTCACAGAGTTCACTGCAGTTGAAAATACTCTAAGAATAAGGTTGAGATATAGTAGCTGTGACAGTTTCTCAGACTTCCCTTGTTTCTGATGGACAGGTTTGAGGAGTACTGGTCATTAACAAAATGGGCACACAGGGCAAAACTAGTCCCAGGTCTTTGTGACCAGTGTGTTGTCTAAATATGAACTCTAAATGAATTCAGAAATCTGCCACTGGTTCACCCATTTTTGTTTACAGGGTTATATTACAGCCCAGTATATTCTCATAGGGAAAACTTCGGGAATTGCTACAAGAAGCAGTTGACTTATGTTTTTATTTATTTATTTTGCTCTTTTTATTTATCTCTAGAAGCATGTTTGGTGGGCTCCTCAAAATCTTGGGTAGGGACTTTCCAATATATTCCTTGAAGCCATTTTTTTAAGATTTTTATTTATTTATTTGAGAGAGAGAGAGAGAGAGCGTGCATGAGTGGGGGGAGGGGCAGTGGTAGAGGGAGAGGAACAAGTAGACTCCTCTCTGAGCGCAGAGCCCAAGCTGGGGCCGATCCCAGGACCCTGAGATCATGACCTGAGCTGAAGTCAGATGCCCAACTGAATGACCCACCCAGGCACCCCTTGAAGCCATTTTTGAGCATCCTCTGGACTTGCTATCATGTTAACAAACCGGTAAAAATCAGGTAGTCTAGGAACATAGGCACCAAGAAAAGTTTTAAGTTATTCTATAATTTTAATTTGGTCCTTTTAGGGTCTAGAAAATCACTTACAAGAGCTCAAAGTTTGGCTTGAGTCCAGAGTTTAAATTCTGCTGAGGCTAGGATCCCTGGTTCACTAGAAGGTCTTATCTTAAAAGGACAACTGATACTTAGGGGGTTTGAAGGGAAAGGGCAAAAGATCAAAGTGGTTAGTGGGTTCAGAATAATCAGGTAGAGGAGGATAAAGAGGAGCAGAGGGATTAGTTGGAGGTTGCTCAAGTCACTCATGTCAGAGCTTTGGCCTTAAGTTTTTCATTGGCTTGTAGTGATTCCTCTAGAGAGTCTATTTTAGAGTCGTTTTGTCTTTTGGGGGCCTCTATACCAATCAAGGAATGCATTCCATTGTTTTGGCAAGGTTCAGGATCATCTCTTTCAGGGTACCCCTAAGGTGAACTATCTTATCTAAGTTAAAGTTTCCCCAAAGTGGCCACTGAAATTCCACATTATCCTATGTAGAGAGCACCCATTTCTCCAAAAACGGTAAGATCCTGGTGTTAAATGGATATACATATAGGAAGTAGGAGTTTTTGAAAGAAGTGGGTAAAGAGTTTTAGACCAATTGGAATGAATCTTTGCCTTAGATTCTCTAAAATGGCTGTATCTATAGGGATCCTGAGAATTTTACTGCTGTCTAGAAACACAGGTAATCATGCATTTTTCTCCTCTTACAAACAGAAGGGTAACCAAGAAGGTTGAACAAAACACTGATATACACAATAAAGTCAGAGAGCTCAAAACATAAAGAAAATGGAGCTCTGATTTAGGAGAGACTTAGCCTGGAACTCCATAGTCAGTGAGAAAGCAGTAGGCACAATTGGGCTCATTAGGTACTGGCACCTGGTTCCTTACTCACCTGGGGGCTCTTTAGGGCTCTTCTTCAGATCCCATTTCTGACACCAGAAACTGTCAAAACTAAAATCAGATCAAATTAAAATGTTGAGTTTATTGTGCATACAAAAGAACAGTTCGCAAGCTAGGAGACTTCAAACCAAAACTAGCAAGAAGTTCAAACCAAAAATGGCAAGAAGATCAAAGTTCAAACCAAAAATGGCAAGAAGATCAAATACAAGATGGCTTATAACATGAGACTGATAACTTTGCAATGATGCATTATTACAATGGGTGTTTCACAGGCATTGGTTAAAAGTGATTATCTTAGGGGCACCTGGGTGGCTCGGTTGGTTAAGTGTCCGACTCTTGATATTGGCTTAGGTCATGATCTCAGTGTTCTGTGATGGAGCCCTGCAACTGGCTCCGTGCTCAGCTTGGAGTCTGCTTAGGATTCTCTCGGGGCGCCTCGGTGGCTCAGTCGTTAAGCGTCTGCCTTCAGCTCATGTCATGATCCCAGGGTCCTCGGATCGAGCCCCGCATCAGGCTCCCTTCTCCACGGGCAGCCTGCTTCTCCCTCTCCCACTCCCTCTGCTTGTGTTCCCTCTCTCACTGTGTCTCTCTCTGCCAAATAAATAAATAAAATCTTAAAAAAAAAAAGGATTCTCTCTCTCCCTCTCCCCCTCCCCCTGCTTGCATGCGTGCACTCCCTCTCTCTAAAATAAAAAAAAGTGATTATCTTACACCATTTTAGTAAAACAATTTAAGTTTTGTTTATGATTATCAGAGGCATTTACAAAACAGAGCCTAAACTAAATTTTGCTCACATTCATGAAATAAGCTAGGTTAAGTTTTGCTTACATGGCTTACCTGGTTTAATCTATTTTTAAGGCTCGTTTCCATTTTATTTTAACAGACTCAATTCGACCTACAAAGCCCTTCCTTATCCCCTCAGCCAAAAGTAATTATTTGGTGGTTCTCTTTAGCAAAAGATAATTGGTACCACAGTAGGGGAAAATCTCAAAGAGAATCTACTTAAAACAGGAACCAAAATTCCATAGTTACGAAGGTAAAAGGACTGACTGTAGGGACAGCCAATACAGGACAAAGCTAAAACAAACTAGGGGCGCCTGGGTGGCTCAGATGGTTAAATGTCTGCCTTCGGCTCAGGTCATGATCCCAGAGTCCTGGGATCGAGCCCCACATTGGGCTCCTGCCTCAGTGGGGAGCCTGCTTCTCCCTCTCCCTCTGCCTCTCCCCCTGCTCATGCTCTCTGTATCTCTGTGTCTCAAATGAATAAAAATCTTTAAAAAAAAAAAAAAGCTAAAACAAACTAAAAAGCATACACACAGACCATAATAAAATAAAAAATAATTATACCTAAGTATTATTATTTAACATAAAAATATGAAAGACAGGTATCTGCTTGAAAATATATATTCCATTATTTATCTTTAGGTTACCTATATGCCATTATTTAAATAGGACTAGTTAACATTAACAGTTAGTAATAATAGGACTGATTAAATAATGTATGAGAAACATGTAACAATATTTTTATGCCTTTGTCTTCTCTGATACAATAATTAACTTTTTTTAAACAACTATTTAAATTTTAAAGGCTATATTAATCTTTAGTCTTAAGATGTAAAATACGTGACTTTTTTCTTTTAAAAAAGATTTATTTATTTATCCTAGAGAGAAAGAGAGAGAGTGTGAGTGGGGGAAGGGGTAGAGGGAGAAGAGAGAGAAAGAGAATCCCAAGCAGACTCCGCACTGAGCATGGAGCCCAACTCTGGACTTGATCCCACAACCCATGAGATCATGACCAGAGCCGAAACCAAGAGTTGGACCGTTAACCAACTGAGTCACCTAGGCATCCACAAAATATGTGACTTTTTAAAAGAAGAACATAAATACAATAAGATGGACTAAACAGATGTGGCTATATTTATTAAAAATGACAATGGCGGGCACCTGGGTGGCTCAGATGGTTAAGCATCTGCCTTCGGCTCAGGTCATGATCCCAGGGTCCTGGGATCGAGTCCCGCATCGGGCTCCCTGCTAGGCAGGGAGCCTGCTTCTCCCTCTGCCTCTGCCTCTCTCTCTCTCTCTCTCTGACTCTCATGAATAAATAAATAAATAAAAACATTTTTTAAAAAATGACAATGGCATGTTTCTTTCTGTCTCATAATACAGGATATTTTTACTCTTTCTGTTTCCTTTTCCAATAATACTTCTGTGAACTGCCTGCAGCCTTTAGGACATCTTTCTTTTCTTTTATGTAGCAGTAAAACTGAATATAGTGAAATATAAATTTCTCTTGACTTGTAATTGTGCTCTTACCAAGCCCACATTACATCGATTGCTGGTGTTCAGTCCAATGCAATAACATCAACTGAAACAGCCTCTCAACACAAACATTTGAGCATGGAATACTTTGGATTTTACTTATGAGCAACAACAGGTTCTTAGACTTGTAGGAATTTTGTTTCCAGCTCTCCAAAAATGCCCATCCATTCTTTATCTATAGGCTTTTTTTGGTAGACCAGCTGTTTGTCAATCAGGTCCTTTGCATCTATGAATTCAACGGAGAGGTTGTCCGTGTCTCAAATGTCCATCATTTTTAAACATTCTGAAGCACACTGGATATCACTGTAAGTTAAACCTCTCTTTCTCAGGGAAAATGGTTTTCAAACACAGACATAATTTGATTGTGAAATTGAAACTGGATTCCAAGTAAGTCATCATTCTAGGAAAGAAATGGAGAAAGTCTTGTTTAATTTAATTTGGTTGCCCTTTTCTGATGACATTTTATTCAGTTCTGAAGCAGTCTTCTTTCCAAAAAAAAAAAAAAAAAAAAAAAACGAGTCATTTCTTCACTGTATGAGTTTTTGTTGCAACTTATACATAACATCAAATAACTCAGGTGCAGGCAGTTTATCTTTTTCTAGGCTCCTGAGAGTTTCTTCAAAGATCAGCAAGCAGGTCTGGAGAAACAGCAGATAAATTTCTGTTGTAGTCTAATCCTTTTCTTCATTCTCATCTTCAGTGTATTTCCAAATTAGAGAAGGACATTCGTCTTTTCCCACACTTTGAAAATAGGATTTTATGGTTGGCCAACATTTTAACATCTTTTCTATGGCTGGCAAGTGACAACCATCTTGTAGGCATATGTCTGAGGTGTCTATCTCCTTCCATTTCTAAAAGTCAAAAAGTCTCATTAAGTGTTTCTGCGTGTTTTGAGGAAACTGAAGTCACTAAAACTTTCATTATGAAAGCCTCAATGTCCAAGAAAGCAAATCACAACCCTTTTTAGCAGTCTGTGGTGTGCAAGGTGTGCCAGACATTTAGCAGATGAGATGCTTCCATTTTCTTTGGTAAGAAGTTTATAGACTGAATGGAATTTGCTGAAATTTACATCTGTACTATCTACCGAATATGCAGATAGGTGAGCCAAATCTAGTTTGTATTGCTATTGTATCGTTTGCTTGATCTTTTGTTTAATGTGTTCTAAGGTTTCATTAAAAATCTTCATAGCCATCAAGAAGACGATTTGAAACTTCATTTTTCAAATCAAAGTACTTAAGAGCTAGGGCGAACATTTTTTATTGCCATAATACAACACATCACTTGATATACTGTAGAAGGCACGATTATTGGTAAGATCTGACAGAATCAGCTCTACACTGTACAGGGCCAATACAACTGTGATCAAAATTTTCCCTTTTGTTCGCCCACAGGACATTTTAGTTGCAACCTCTGAATCAGGAAATGTAATTTTACCCAGTTTCATAGAGCAATCAAGGGAGCGAAAAGATAACATAGGTTCAATCGTGTGGTATGCCCACACTAATTCAGTGGCTGTTCTTTTTTTTTTTTAAGAGAGGGCGCACGCGCTTGTTGGTGGGGGGGGGGGGTGATGGGCAAAGAGATCATCTTAAGCAGGCTCCACATCCAGCGCAGAACCCAACTTGTGACTTGGTCCTGAGATCATGACCTGAGCCAAAATCAAGAGTCAGATGCTTAACCGACTGAGCCACCCAGGTGCACTGTGGCTGCTATTTTTTGATTGAACACAGGTGTCTTTTGGGGAGATGAAGACACTTTTCATTGATTCAAAAGTACTTGCTTGTCTCATTCCAGACTTGTGGTACTCAGTCTCTTCAGGTTTTCATACCCCCTTCTCTACCATGCCCAACCCCAAATTCTTTTCTGCAAATTGTGCAGTGTGCTCTCTTTGGATCATTTGTCTCCCTAATCCAGTTGTATGTGTCCTTCCAACTGTCATTAAAGTAACACAGCCATTTAGTCTTCTTTTTTTTGGTATTGTCTGGGTCATGCTGGCATCGACATTGTACTCACTCTCATTTTCATTATCTCAATTCTTAGAAAGCACAGTCACAATATTCACAAAGTTAAAAATTAAACTAGCGCTATCTCCCTCCAAAGCACAAGAGTTAATGCTTATGATTAGACTGTTCACACTCATGATTAGAATTTAAGTTGCTCTGAGAGAATGCTACAATAGATACATTATTGTGAACCACAAATCTTGGCTGCCAGTGTCAGTGGTCAACAGAAGGCAGATAATCACCCGATTCATTTGTCACTAAAAACGGTGTTGTCTTCCTTTTGGGGGGGCATAATATGGGTTTTGTATCTCCTCCCTTCTTCCAATCTATGGCACTCATTGTTAAAACCAGGACTTTTTACATCTGGGAAGGGTTTCTTGGAATATAGGACTTTCAGGGCTAGTCCCAATCTGGTGTGGTTGGTCACCAAAAATAGAATTGACTACTCTCCCATTTCCATGAGTGAGAGCTTGTCTAGTATTTTCAGATCTGCTATTTTGACATTAACAAATTATATTTAGCTAGACTTTCTGAGAAGTGTATTCTAAGGTAAATCAAATAAAAACGGTTAACCAGATCTTTCTGGCTACAGTTTTTGGGTTTTTTTTTTTTTTTTGAAGGTTCTGTTTGGATAAATCTGGCTTACCTGAACTTTGCATTATTTGGTATAGCTGTTACAAAATTCCATTCTTTAGCTACAAGAACAGTACTGAGACCGGGTGGCAAGTCAAGGTTGGCTATTCCCAAAGAGTCAGCTGGGCTGGCTTTTGCTATTTCTAATAGCTCCATTGTACGTAGAAAAGACAAAAACAAGCACTCATTAATTCTACAACGTATTCCAAAAAGGGTAAGAATGAGCCTGTACTTTATTATAAATTAAGCATGTACTTTATTATAAAAGCAACATAAAGGTGCTTACTTATGTTTATAAAATACCTGACAATTATTGTTAACTCCAGTAAATGTAAAAAAATGGCAGAGACAAAAAAAATTAAAGAAAAAGGAAAACTTAATACCGCTCCCCCCAGTTATTAGTTAACTTACTAAAAGCTGAAGGCAAGGGGCGCCTGGGTGGAGTCCTTAAGCTCCTGCCTCCCGCTCAGGTCATGATCCCAGGGTCCTGATTCTCCCTCTCCAGCTCCCCCTGCTTGTGTTCCCTCTCTCTCTCTCTGTCAAATTAATAAATAAAATCCTTAAAAAAAAGCTTAAGGCAAGATTTGTTATAGGCTGCTCAGAGCTGCTAAACTAACCTTAAGTCGTTAATAACCATTAAAAAGGTTCTACGAAGAACTGCCTGCAGTATATTACCCACCCCCAGCCATTTAACAGTCATAATTAATCTTTTTTTTAAGATTTTATTTATTTGACAGAGAGAGAGTACAAGCAGGGGGAGGGGCAGAGGGAGAAGCAGGCTCCCCACTGAGCAGGGAGCCCGATGCGGGGCTCGGTCCCAGGACTCTGGGATCATGACCTGAGCCGAAGGCAGACGCTTAACGACTGGGCCACCCAGGCGCCCCAGTCATAATTAATCTTTAATCCTGAGGGGTAAGAACTATGTCCATTTAAAAATAGGCTAAACGGGTTGTATTGTCCAGTTTTGCCTACTAATCAGCTAATGCCCTCCAAATCACAAAGCTACAGATGTTATGCATCAAAGGAAATTAAACGACATAACCTTGGTTCCTAGCTTATTCACATACTGTAGCCTCACATGTAAAAGAGGCGAACCTTGCGTCCCTCTTCACGACAAATGACCCATGCAACCTTAGCAAAACCCCTTGAGCAAAACGGATTCTGCTCTGCGACCTCTTCCTGGATCTCTTCCTCCAACCGCTGCTTTCTTTCGGTTCCGGGGCCGGCTCCGACTCCGGGACGACGCCCGACTCGAGCCGCTGGAGCCGGACCGACAGCTTCTGAGCGGCCGAACCGGCTACAAGTCGTTCATGTAGACAAGATTTCACTGCTTCTGGCTTTTGAAAAGGGTCACCTCCCCAAAACCCAGATCGTCTCCTTAACATTGGCTTCAACCTAGATGACTTTCCCGCGAACGGGATATTTAGCCTCTTGAGGCATATGTGGCTGTCACGACAGCCGGAATGACCCTGGCATCCAGTGGGCAGAGGCCGGGGATGCAGATAAACACCCTACAGTGCACAACAGGACAAGCCCTCATAAACAGAATTATCTGGCCCCAAATGTCAGCAGTGCCTTTTTCTCCAACGGGAAAAAACGTCAAGTCCCAGAAGAGGGTCAGCGCGCCGGGGACTAGGAGGGCACAGCACCCGCACGCTCACCCGGAACCTCCCCGCCTCCTGGGAGTGACTCCACCCCTTATGGAGGCGGAGCTACATCGAGGGCGGGCCCAGGCACTGGGAAAATAAACAAGACTTAAAAACTTAGGGGGGGCGTGAACCCAGAACCGCTTTTTTTTTTTTTAAGATTTTTATTTATTTATTTGTCAGAGAGAGAGAGAGAGAGCACAAGCAGGGGGAGCAGAAGGAGAGGGAGAAGCAGGCTCCTCACTGAGCAAGGAGCGCGATGTGGGACTCGATCCCAGGACCCTGGGATCATGACCTGAGCCGAAGGCAGACGCTTAACGACTGAGCCACCCAGGCGTCCCCCCAGAACCGCTTTTTGCACCACGCGGGACCCCGCACTTTTCCTGTCACTCTGAGATAACTGACGAGCCGACCGCGGCACTAGAAAGCTTACCACCTCACGCTGGACGAATACAAAGGCCCAACAGACGCTTTCCTTTGGAAGGTGCAGTCAGACTACCACTCCTGAGGTGCAGACGCGAACTGAGCGCCGCGGAAATTCCCCAGCCCCCGGCACCAGGAGCACCCACAGACTTTGGCGCGGTGGGCGTGGCTCCCTCTGGCCCTCCCCCCGCTCTTCTCCTCCCGCCCCCCCACCCCGAACTGCTCCCTCAGCCCCGCTCCCCGCATGCGCGACCGAGCTCCGGGGGCGGTGCTGTTTCATCCGGGTACCCGGTGGCGGGTGGCTGTTTTGTTTTCTTGGCTGAAAACTGGGAGAAAGTGAGGCGGCCCCGCGCTGCGCGACACCGGGCTCGGGACCGACTGCACGGGCGGGGCTGGACGTAAGTGCCGAGCAGGAGTGGGAGAGGGGATCGCCGCCACAGGCCCAGAGGGTTCGGGCCCGGGGCTGTCTGCCGGGCTGAGGCTGACGGGGTCATTATCTCCACCTTCTGGGAGGCTGCAGGCTCGGGCTGTGTCTCCCTGGACCCTTCCCGGCCGCTTCCTCCCGGACGGCCGCGTGCGCACTGCGCCGGATTGCAGGACAGCGCCCCTCCCCGGGATGTCCCGGGATCCGTGGAAATCACTGTGATCTCCTCCTTGAGGGTTGGAGAAACAGCCCCCGAGAGCGAGTGTCACCCCGCGGGTTCACGCGGCGGGGGGTGGGGGTGGGGTGGCCGAGCTAGAACGAGTTCCCACATCCTCTCAGCTCGCGTCCACTCCAGACCTGGAATCCCGGGTCTGGGGGCGGGCTTTGCGCAGCAGGGTGCGGGTAATAAACCCAAGAAGAATGGACTCGGATGGGTTGGGGCGGGGGCATAGAGATGAACCGAAAGTAACACACCCTGGATTGCACTTCCTCCCAGGGAAAATGAAAGGTGAATTTTCAAAACTGGGCTTGTCTCCAAAGCATATTAACACTGGTTATAATCACAGGTGTTAATATTTAATGCTTAAAAGGGATGTTACGCTTGGACTCCTTGCTCTTCTTTAGAATATCATGGTTTTGGGCAATCAGAATTGCTCTGTACAGAGTAGCTTAACAGACGGATTTAGAGCCTCTGTAGGAGTTTGGGTGTGTCTCGATAATTAGCAAGTTATACCTAATTCAGGCTTTTTCAGTACTCTGAAATAGCGATAGTCTGGATGTGTCTTAGGCCAGGTCTGCATAACTGGGTTCCGAGGAGTGTTCTATGTAATTTGTTAGGTCGGCTGTGGTAATTCATCTGTAGTAATTCAGCAGTGCATTTGGGGGGGGGGGTCTGAATTAATATTAGCTTCAATTTTATGCTTTCTTTTGGCTGGAAAGACATCTCTCAGAATCAGAGACAGATATTAAAATGAAATGGGTGTTCTTTACATAGAAATAACACCAAAAATCAGGATTGGTTCTGGAAAAAATAATGAAGTGAAAGAAAGTGATGTGAGTAGAAGACCTGCAGTGCACTGTTTAATTTCTTAATCTGAGTGTGAAGAAACACATGTTCTATGATAAAATGTGTAAATTCCCAAGACAAATATTTTTTCATTTGAGTGCATGCTTTAACTGAGAGCCAAAGTTTATCTTTTTTCTCTCCTTCATGTTAGTGCTCCTGGATTGTAAATGTTAAAATCACATAATAACTTGGTTTGGAATTAAAATTAATAACCATTATGAAATTTTTCCATATGTGGATACCCACCTTTGTTCATATTTCTTAAATATACCAAAACTATTTTAAATTAAAAAAAACTAAATGAATCCAAATTTTGTTTACCAAGGTTTTAATGTGGAGATTGATCAAAATTAAATCAAATATTCTGAAAAAGTATATGTAGCCAAGATAAAGTATTTAACTTTTATTAAATTATTCCTGAACTGTTAATTATTTTCTAGGAACATAACTCATGTTTGAAGCAAGTAAATAGGAGTACTTCAATGGAGTTTATTTTGTTTGTTTGTTTTTTAAGTGACCTGGAAAAAAAATGTCTGGATTTCTAGAAGGCTTGAGATGCTCAGAATGCATTGACTGGGGGGAAAAGCGCAATACTATTGCTTCCATTGCTGCTGGTGTTCTAGTAAGTGTCATTGATAATTTGGGCCTTCATTATTTTGTTGTGTTTGTTTTTATGTTTTGAATTCTGTATGATGTTCTTAAATATGTACTATTTATCTTTGACCACTATATTTTAATAAACGTTGATGTTTTGTTTACGAGGGAGTTGAGTTACTCCATTTTAAGAGTTGACATTATGGTTTGAAAAATGATTAGTAGAGTGATTGGTTTTCTTTAAATGCATGTGGAAAATGGTATATAAGATAGTATGCTTTGTATATTTATTCGTTATATAGATAGTGCCTCCTTTTTGTGAGTACGTTGAGATACCAGGAAGTGTTTAAGAAACAGGTCAAAAGCAGTGGAGAGATAAGATTGTATTTTTTCATAATCCAGAGTTAGCTTTCTTCTCAATCTCATTAAAAAGCAAAACAAAAGAAAAAACCACACAGGAAGCTCATTAAAGCATATTGCCTAGAAGTAATTCATAGTATAAAATTTTTATTTACATTGCAAATCCCTCAAGGCATCTGATACTTGTGTTTTATGCTCTTATGTTGTCATATGCTCTAAATAGTGGATTTTAAATAAACAAACAAAAATCTAAGTTTGGGGCGCCTGGCTGGCTCAGTCAGTGGACCATGTGACTCTTGATCTCTGCGTTGTAAGTTCAAGCCCCATGATGGGTGTAGAGGTTACTTAAAAGTAAAATCTTAAAAAAAAATTATCTAAGTTTAAATATCTCCTCTTTGCTTAGTCTCTGACATAATCTATGAAAAATAATTATCCTAAAGTAATGGCAAAATATAAAACTACCATAGGGGGGCGCTTGGCTGGCTGGCTGCCTGTAGAGCGTGGGACTCTTGATCTTGGCATTGTGAGTTCAAGCCCCACATTGGGCATAGAGATTACTTAAAAATAAAAAACAAAACTACTATAGAAATTCTGCTCTTACAAACATCCCCCCCCAAAAAGCTTTAAATTTTAGTTTATGAAGAAAATATCTTGAATACACTGAGGTGAGAGTCTTTTTTTAAAAAAAAGGAAGAGTACTCGTGCTAGCCAGAAAAAATGTCATTAATAGAGTATGGAACTGCCTATAACCTGATAAAAGTAATTTGATTAGCCTAAAGTAGTTACCTTTTTTTTAAGATTTTTTTATTTATTCATTTGAGACACAGAGATAGAGAGAGAGTGCATGAGCAGGGGGAGAGGCAGAGGGAGAGGGAGAATCAGGCTCCCCGCTGAGCCAGGAGCCTGCCGACGACGTTGGGCTCAATCCCAGGACCCTGAGATGATGACCTGAGCTGAAGGCAGACGCCTAAGGACTGAGCCACCCAGGTGCTCCAGTAGTTATTTTGAAAGAATTGCCAGGGGATGCCTGGGTGGCTCAGTTGGTTAAGCGACTGCCTTCGGCTCTGGTCATGATCCTGGAGTCCTGGGATCAAGTTGCATCGGGCTCCCTGCTCAGGGGAAGTCTGCTTCCCCCTCTGACCCTCCCCCCTCTCGTGTTTTCTCTCTCATTCTCTCTCTCATTCTCTCTCAAATAAATAAATAAAAATCTTTATTTAAAAAAAAAATTGCCAGAAGATGGCAGTTCCCAGAGCTAACTGGGTCATGGTTGGGAGTGGGGGTAGGGCAGGAGGTTACTTTTATTTATTTTTAAAGATTTTATTTTATTTATTTGTCAGAGAGAGTGTGCGCGTGCACAAGCAGGGGGAGTGGCAGGCAGAGGGAGAAGCAGACTCCCCCCTGGGCAGGGAGCCTGATGAGGGACTCGATCCTGGGACCCTGAGATCATGACCTGAGCCGAAGGCAGACTCTTAACCCAAAGAGCCACCCAGGCATCCCCAGGGGGTTACTTTTTAAAACTTTCTAAGCTACTTACCAGAATTTGGCTAATATCTTACTCTTAGCTTGTGGTCAGTTGATATTTGTGCAGTTTTAATGTTTTTTCATTATGTATTTACCCTTGATAACATCCAAAACCAAACTCAATTAAGATAAATTATATTTGGTATTTAAATTGAATTTAGCATCACACCTAAAACCATCTGTAGACTGTGCTGTAATACATCAAAAGGAAGAGCAGAACTGCAGAACCATTACTTATTTCACAACATCAAGAGAATAGCTAAAATTCTGTCAACAATAACTATTCCCACTATTATTTTGAATACTTTTTTTTTTTCATTTTCAATGATAACCTCTTTCTGGAGGTTATGTCAGCAACAAGCCACTCCTGTCAGTCAGAATCTGAATCGCTTTTTTCCTTTCTCCTGCCATGGGAAAATAGAACTTATTTCTAGTTCACAAAATAAGTTCACAGGCTATTACAACAATATAAAATAATGACTGAAGTAGGCTTAGAAAAGAAATTCGTATTACATAGTGATTACTGGCAGACCTAAGGGTATCTAATATTTATTCACATATTAAGCCATGTTCAAATTACATACAAGAAACTGCTAGAACATTTAAAAATTTTTGAAATTCATTAGAATGGATATCTTCATTTAGATACTTTGCTTTTTAGCTAGTATGATATGAAATTACGGTAATTTCTCATTAGCATCACTTTCTAATGTCTGTTTTAGTTTTTTACAGGCTGGTGGATTATCATAGATGCAGCTGTCATTTATCCCACTATGGAAGACTTCAACCACTCATACCATGCCTGTGGTGTTATAGCAACCATAGCCTTCCTGATGTAAGCATCATTGTTCATGACACTACTTAACACAGATTATCACAAAATAAAAATGTCTTCCATATAGTTTAGTAGAGTTCATATTTTTCAATGTCATCAATGTACTGGAATGGTTTAAAAGTTAGCTTGCAGAGAAGGACTTACAAAGAAAAGCAACAGTTCTCTTTTCTAGTCTCCCTTCCAGCTCTCCTCTCCCACTTCCATCCCCCAGCTCCTCTCAGCTCTCCTTTTGTTGCTACACTGCTCATGTTGCAACTTTACTTTTAGGTCAGAAACCATGTACTTTGTCTAAGTGTTTGTTTATTCATTTATCCAACAAATATTCATTACGCTTTTCTCTTCTCAGGCTCTGCTCTAGGTATAGGAAATATAGTAGTGAATAAAACAGGGAAACATCCATGCACTTACAGAATTTATACTTAAATGAGTGAGAGAGATAGTAAGCAAGGAGAAATAGATTATGTATATAGCATGTTAGATATCAGTAAGCAATACAGAGAAGGGAGAAAGTTGATGTCAGAAGGAGGTACAGAAATTTTAAATAGAGTCAAGGAAGGCCTCATGAAGAAGGCGCTGTTGTAGTAAAGACTTGGAGAAATGAAGGAGCTGACCATGGGCATATATAAGAGAGGATCATTCCAGACCTATGGAACAGCAAGGACAGAGGCTACATGACGAGACCAGGATGGCTGGAGTAAAGGGTTAAGGTCATAAAAGCCAGAGAAGACTGAGACTAAAGAGA
This sequence comes from Eumetopias jubatus, assembly GCF_037043125.1. Taxonomy (NCBI): domain Eukaryota; kingdom Metazoa; phylum Chordata; class Mammalia; order Carnivora; family Otariidae; genus Eumetopias; species Eumetopias jubatus. The sequence continues at coordinate 88,359,410 of NW_028274810.1, read as the reverse complement.
CATGGGAAGAAAATGTACCTCATAATTCTGCTTTTTTGCATGAGCAGATGCTTTTGTTAAGAGCATTATTGGGCCAACTGAGGAACTTGAATGAGGTCTGAAGAGTAGATGGTGGTAATGGATCATTGTTAACTTCCCAATTTTAATGGTTGTATTGGAGTTCTGTGGAACTGTCTTTTTTGTAGGAAATACATACACATTTCTAGGGTTACGGGGCATCAGTTTGGCAACTTCCAAATGTTTCAGAAAAAAAATTATTTGAACTATACTTGATAACTTTTCTGTAAGTTTGAGATTCTATATGAAACTAGTAATGCCAGAGAACAAATAGAGATTGTTCATTTCAGAATGTGCCTGATAGTGGAGACTGACAGGGCAGATCATGGCTGTTTGACAGAGGGCGAAAAAGTCTATTCAGATGGCTCAGCAAGGAAAAAATAGGAGCAAAGAATCACTAACCTAAGAACATCTGCGTTTTTTTAAAATATGAAGCTTGTGTTAAAATGTATTTATTTTGTGTACCAAATAATGTGGTTGATACAGAGATCACTGAACATAATTATGAGTATTTTGATCGTTCTAAAACTTAGATTTGAATGAATAAATTAAGACTTCATATTATTATTTAAAAAGTCAGGGTGTATGTAGTCAACATGTTTATTGGGCACCTACAATGTGCTAGGCGCTGAAAATAAAAATGGGAAACAAGATAGACACAACCCTTGCCCTCACGAAGCTTCCATTGTAGTGGTAGACACACACACATACATACACTATATATATATATATGTATATACTATATACATATATATGTACATAGTATGTATAAAGTTCTATAACTTTTTAACTTAACATATTGTGAACATTTTCCCATGATATTTAAATTTTTGAAAGGATACTTCTAAAGAAAGCAAGCTCTCTCAATTTCGAATGGTACTCTCTGAGAGTCAGCAAAAGACTTGCTATGTTTGGAACCTGTATCAGGGATTGAAAAACAAGATTTTACCACTTGAATCACTTTGATAATGTCTTCAGAGCAAAAAGTTATTGTTTTGCTTAATATATAATGATTTCTCCAAATTTTGGACATTAGTACAGAATTATCACAAAAAATTCATTCCAAAGCCAATTTTAAGTAGTTTTTGGATATTCTAGGGACCTTTTTCTCTCTGTGTTTTGTCATGCATGCATATTACATGTTGAGTATGTCCCATGTGTACAAATGGAAAAAGCTAGGTAGCACCAAGCTAAAAATTGTTCCATCTCAGCAAGATGTAATTTTGAGAATTTCACTCTCAAATTTTAACAAGTGAGACATCATTTTGAAAAATTCCCTCTCAAATGTTACCAAGCATCAGGATCACCTGAAGGACTTGTTAAAAGTCAAATTGCTGGGCCCCATACCCAGAGTTTCTGCCTTAGTAAGTCTAGGGTGGGGCTGGGGAATTTTCTTTCTAATCAGTTCCCAGGTGATGATTCTGCTGGTCTGGGGACTATCACCACTGCTTAGAGGGTATCTGGTTGAAGGGACTTGCTTAAGTTTACATGAACCCATTACTCAAGACTCATGAGGCCTAATCTTAAATTTGAGGCACTCTAGTTTATTGTATCTGGTAATTTGATGTCATGGGTATTTTCTCTTGGAGTCAAAGACCGTGATATCTTGGCTTTATTTTATTCATACAGGATTAATGCAGTATCAAATGGACAAGTCCGAGGTGATAGTTACAGTGAAGGTTGCCTGGGTCAAACAGGTAAACAGATGTAAAGCACATCTTACTATACATCCTTAAAAGTGAGAATTATACATGGAAGGGCCATGTGTCTAACTCCTTCAGATCAGAGATAGGATGGAAGTATATCTAGAGCAGAGGTTATAGGTTTCAAAGCATAAGGTACAAGTCACATTTAATCTAGCCTGGCCGTAGAGCCCAAGTACGCAGTCTTGAATTTATAGCCCCGTGCAGTAATACGTAGACATAAGTGTATACAGTATAAAGTAAAGGACAGTATGTAATAAAGAATCCATGTGCAAAATAGACTTTGCAGTACTTTAAGCTTTACCATATAAATTCTTTTCTTTTTTGCCAACTTTATTTGATTGGATTGGCATTTTGAAATAGTTAGAATCATAGTAATTTGGGTGTGTTTTGAAATATGCAACATAAAATTTACCAACTTAACCGTTTTTAAGTGTACAGTTCAGTAGTGTTAAATGCATTCACATTACTGTGTAACCAACCTCCAGAATTCTTTTCATCTTGCAAAATTGAATAGAATAAAAGAATTCTGGTGCTTAGGTTCACCAAGGCCCTCCCTCCTCGACTGAGCAACTCCCGTCCCCTGGCCTCCATTGCCATGCACCTGAGTGAGGTAGGCTGAGTACAGGATGTATGTGGCAAAGCTTCCTCGAGAGTCCAGCTTACACAAAGACTTGAGGGGACACTGATTAAACAATTTAAATTGTAAACTTACATTACATCCATAAAAAAATAAATAGGCAAAATTCAAGTGACTTTTTTCCTTTTTCTCCCCCCCCCCCTTTTTTTTTTTAATGAAACAGGAGTCAGCCCTGATCTATACTTTCAGACTCTTTGGTTCACTCTCTTTATAGATGAACTGAAGTATAAGAGATACAGAGACACTGATCTGCCATAATCATATACTATAAACAAATATATGAATGTTAGCAGTTGGTATTGATAATAATAAGCCAGTAATAGCGAGGGCTAGCACTAGAATATGGCCATCACATCTCTGACTAAAATTTGTTAGCTAGTACAGCTTTGGGGATCCAGAGCCAGTTGTATTTAATACCACATCTATGACTGTCAGCTTATTATTTCAAAACTATTGCTTGGTTTTATGTTTTGGAGATGAAATCAGAAATTAAATAGAGCATTCTATTTGCTTTGCTTTATTGAACAAGGCAGTGTTTTTATTAAAATGTAATTGTGCTAATTAAAGAAACTCATCTCCATTCATTTTAGGCAGTCTAAGGACTGTATTTTATAGCAAATCTTCATAAATATTTTATAAATGTGATTTAAAATTTGTCCTCCTCTGTTAACATAATTTTAATGTAGCTTTCCTAAGTGCCAGTCACAATAAGTTCGAATTTATTTCGCTGCCTGACTTACCTGAAAGTGAAGTATGGTAGTGTGTTTAGATTCATATATCACTGAATATGATTTTTTTGTTAAGCATACCTATGTTACTGCTTGGAAGTTCTCTTGGAGGAGTTTAAGTTTTGGAGTACAGTTTCTAAAAATATATCAAGAATGAGCCTGTAAATATGTTGAAACATATTTTGTGAGATTTTTATAAGATGGTTGAGGAATTTTTCTCAGTATATATATTTAAGGAGATTAATTATAGGCACTTAGAATATACAGACCAGCCAACAAGAAAAAGGCCAACGTCTGCACTGATGAAAGATACTCAACACATCTTCCATTTTTATTTTAGACTTTAAATGGCAACTACACATTTTTTCTGTTCTGGTTTTTGCTTTCCTTTTGAAAAGTTAATTAACTGACTGCTGCCATATGAGAAACAATTCTGGTAAAATGTTATTTCTTTTAAGGTGCTCGCATTTGGCTGTTCATTGGTTTCATGCTGGCCTTTGGATCTCTGATTGCATCTATGTGGATTCTCTTTGGAGGTTATGTTGCTAAAGGTAAGGGAAAACAGTTTACATTTTACTTCAATGAAATACTGAAGTTGTGCATTAGAGCTGGTTATTTTAGAGTAAAGGTGTTTTTCATACAGATGGGTCAGCGACTAGCTACTAGCATTTATACCTGGGAACTCCCTTCACCCTATCCGTATTTTGTTTTGTTTATTTGGTATGTTTTTACTATTCCTTTCTTCTGTATTTTTTCTTCTAATCTAGAGTCTGGAAGTAACGGTACACATCTCCAAACCTTGCTTCTCTTTGGCTTCCAAAAACCTCAAAACCAGGATATATATGTTCTGTAGCTGTTTGGCAAGTTTTGTCTTGCTGAATGATATCCATGCAAAGCTCTAACATCCTCGAATTAAAATTTGTTGAGCTAAGCCTCCCTGGTACTATGACATCATCTCCTTTTAGACAGAAAGTAAATTAACACTTCATGTGCATCTGCTGTATAAGGCCAGTGTAAAGCAAGGCCTGCTCTTGGACCCCTGTTTGAAATTTTACCTTGAGGGACCCCAGAAAAATACGAAAATCCCTTATTGTTCCGGGTAAAATTGACTATGCTTCTCACAGTAAAAATATGGTATTAAGGATTTGCAAAAACTGGACCAGCAGAGATCTAATCTAGCCCATATTTTAACCCTTTATTTCTTTAAACAAAATGTAATTCTTGGATTAAAATCCTGGGTTTCCTGAATTTTTTATTAAGATCATTTAAGTCTTATAGACAGGAATGATAGGCATTTTAAATATGTATTTTTGTTGTTGTTTATATAACTTATTACTAAAGCCATATTCCCAAAAATGTAGAGAAGAAAGAAACTATAATAATGTACTGTTTTTAAATGTTTTGGTATATTTCCTCTGGTCTCTTCTTTTATGTTTTTGTGTAGTTATAGTGTAAATATAATTTTGAACCTAGGTTTTTGCATTTTACATGATATCCTCAGTAGTTCTCTTGCTGCTACAAAATCTTTATCACCATCATATTTTAAAAACAAAAATTTACTTTTTTATCATGTGAATTCCATAGTACTCATTCATTATAGAATACTGATAACAGGGGCGCCTGGGTGGCTCAGTCATTAAACGTCTGCCTTCGGCTCAGGTCATGATCCCAGGATCCTGGGATCGAACCCCGCGTCGGGCTCCCTGCTCTGCAGGAAGCCTGCTTCTCCCTCTCCCTCTGCCCCTCCCCCCTGCTTGTGTTCCCTCTCTCGCTGTGTCTCTGTCAAATAAATAAATAAAATCTTTAGGAAAAAAAAATACGGATAATAGAGCTCAAAGAAGAAAATAAAATTATTGATAATTTTCCTCTCCCAGATGCAACTATTAATACAGAGCCCCTTTTTGTAGAAATGTGTTTATCTCACAGAATTTTTTTTAAACATTTTATTTATTTATTTGAGAGAGAGATAGAAAGTGAGAGAGAGCACAAGTGGGGTGAGGGGCAGAGGGAGAAGCAGACTCCCTGCTGAGTAGAGAGCCCAATGTGGGGCTCCATCCCAGTACCCTGGGATCATGACCTGAGCTGAAGGCAGACGTTTAACTGACTGAGCCATCCAGGCACCCCAATCTCACAGAATTTTTAGTTATTTTCCTAAAGACTTCTGGAGCCAGGTTATGCTTTGACAATTATTAGCAGGAGATCTGTAATTTTGTAAGTTGCCTTTCTGTAGGATCCTTAGGAGCCATTCTAGTGGTAGTAGTTCCAACTAATGTGGAATATTTAATCTGGCCTTAAAGTAGTGAAACCTATGCAAACCAGTTGTCACGGTAATCAGATTAATTGAAAACTATTCTGAGAAAAAGTTGATAATTCATCTACTTATCATGCTTGGTTTGTCAATTAATGAGTAATCATTGACAGCTCCAACAGTGGAAATTTATGAGGATTTCAACTTCAATCTGGGATAAATTGGAACAGAATGTTCCTCTGGCAGTCTTGCCCATCCTAGCTAATGGCTTCTCTGTCCCTCCAAATGTTCAGGTAAAAACTGGGTGATGAAGGCCTGTCAAAAATGATACTTCTCTTTCTCCCATGCCCCAGTCCATAGCAAATCCTGCTGATTCTGCTGCTAAAATATATCCTGAATCCTACCACTTTTTTTTTCTTTTAGAGAGAGGGAGGGAGAGAGAGAGAGCGCGTGCGCTTGTGCACAAGCATGCGCGAGCCGGGGAGGGGGCAGGGAGGAGGAGCAGAGGGACAGAGAGGATCTTAAGCAGGCTCTACACTCAGTGCAGATTCCAATGTGGGGTTCTGCCTCACTACCCTGAGATCATGACCTGAGCCAAAATCAAGAGTTGGACGCTTAACCGACTGAGCCACCCACGTGCCCCGCCACCATTTTTTTTTAATATAGATTTTTTTTTTTTAAGTAATCTCTACACCCAGTGTGGGGCTCGAACTTAAAACCCCTAGATCAAGGGTCACATGCCTTACCGACTGAGCCAGCCAGGCACCCCCTGAGTCCCACCACTTTTTACCATCTCCGTTGCTACCACCCTGGTTCAGTCTGTTAGTCTCCTGTCTGATTTCCTGAAACCACTTCCTCACTGATTTCTGTTTCTCCTCTTACCCCCTTTTGTCTACTCAGCTCAGCAGCCAGGGGAATCCTATTAAAATATGTCATTACTTTTCTGCTCAGAACCCTCCAGTGGCTTCTCATCTTCCTCAGAGTGAAAATCAAAGCCCTCACCGTGACTGCAAGGCTCCATATGATCTTCACCACCCCGCCACCCGCCCCTCATTCTTCTCTGATCTGTGTCTTGCTTTTCTCTCTTTTGCCCACATGGCCATTCCTCTCATGTGCCAGCCTGCCCCTACCTCCAGGCTTACTGTGCTTGCTCTTCTGCTGCTTCTGCATGGTCCTGCCCTCATGTACTTCCTGTCCTTTTGCCACTGTCACCTTCTCATGAGGTCTTCTTGGCCGCTTGGATAAAATGTAATCATTCACTGCACTTCCCTTACCTTTTCTCACTTTATTTTTTCTCCTCATTTACTTACTCTCTATGTTGTTTAGCTTCATGAAGATGAAAAAAATTTTGCCTGTTTTATTTACTTTCCACATTACAGTGCTGAACATGGTATGCACTCACTAAATATATGTTAAATGAAGGAAGGGAGCTATCACTTACTAAACCAGTGCTAGACTCTGTCACATGTATTATGTCATTTAATACTCAAACCAACCATGGTTACCAGAAAATTCAATTATGTAAGGCAGGAAACCTGCTATTCACCAGTATATCAGAAACTAAATGTTTTGAGACCATAAACCTTTAAATATTACAACTATTTTTACAGAAAAAGCCATCGTATACCCTGGAATTGCTGTATTTTTCCAAAATGCCTTCATCTTTTTTGGGTAAGTTTCTTTTGCATTCTTTATCCTATTTTTTGTAATTCTTTTTTTTTTTTTTTTAAGATTTTATTTATTAGAGAGTGAGAGAGAGAACATGAGTGGAGGGGAGGGGGAGATAAGGGGAGGGGCAGATGGAGAGGGAAAACCAGGCTCCCCGCTGAGCAGGGAACCCAATGCGGGGCTCTATTCCAGGACCCTGGGATCATGGCCTGAGCTGAAAGCAGACGCTTAACCGACTGAGCCCTCCAGGCGCCCCTGAATTCTTTTTTTATAATTGTTTCTTTTATGTTACTGTATTTAGCTGATTAATTTACCCTGGCCAGTGTCCCTCCCCCATGTTATGTCATAAAGTATGAAGAATGAGACTGAGAAAGATACCTTAATACAGGAGCTGGTTGTTAACCAACCTCAGGAACACACACTGACTTTATTAAAGCGCCACCACTTCCCCTTTAACGAAGAACTGTGATTCGTGTAGCTTTTGTTACAAAATACTGACCGTGTTCATTTTAAATCTGTATTTCTAATAGTTGCTTTTGGTGAATGCCTGCTTAAAACTTTTTCTCCTTAAAATTTTGTTTCTGAATGCATTTTATAGTTCGTTCTATCCTTGGTGTTATTAGAACTCATGCATGAGAATTGAGGTGTGGAGGAGAAGCCCTAACATTTTTTATCCTTCTGATGCAATGACAAATTAAAAGATTACTAAACCCCTAAAAACCTTAATATTTTCATCAATAATCTTCTCTAATGTTCATTCTTTCCTGGATACTAAGCCTTCCACCCTTGCCACCACCACCCCCACCAACCCGCACCCAAAATCTTCTTTATCCTCTGCATCAGGGATTCTTTTTTTTTTTTTTTTAAGATTTTATTTATTTATTTATTTAAAGAGAGAGATTGGGGGTGGTGGGCAGAGGGAGAGAGAATCTCAAGCAGACTCCACCCTGAGCCTGGAGCTCAAGCCCAGGATCCTGAGATCATGACCTGAGCTGAAACCAAGAGTTGGACTCTTAACCGACTGCGTCACCCAGGTGCCCCTGCATCAGGGGTTCTTAACCATCATCCTATGGGTAGGGTTCTGAAGAGGGGAAAGCACCAGACATTTCTGTATGCAAGACACTGGGTGTTTCTAGGAAGAGAGTCTATGGCTTTCATGATTTTCAAAGAAGTCCCTAATCCAAAAAAAGGTTAAAAAACTGCTCTGTATTCTAGGACAGTCTATTGTAGGACTTCTTTTCTATCCCTTCTTACCGACCCCCCAAAACGAAATTGAAGCCCCATATCTACTTCAGCCACTCATGAAATGCTGATAGTTGCCTTTCAGTTACGTTCAGCAGTGGTATCCAAACTTTTCCTCCACCAGGAATTCTTGCAGTTTTATAAAATCAGTCTGGAAATAAGAAAAAAGTGAACTTAGATGGCAAGATGCACAACGTCTTTGGGTCTTTCCTTGGGTCCTCAAACTAGTGGAGAAAACCCAAAGGGTTTAAACAACAACAACAAAAAGTTAAGCCACTGATTTTATGCAGAACATAATAATGACCAGAGTTTATTGAGCAATTACTATGTGCGAGGCACCATTCTTAGTATTTTACCTGTATGCTCTCAGTTAATTCCTGTAACAACTCTGAAGGCGGCCCCATTATTATCCCCATATTATATGTGAGAAAGTAAGCACAGAAAAAATAGGCCCCTTGATTGAGATCACGTGGCTAAAACTGAGGCTGTCTGACTACAGAGTTCAGGCTGTAGCTACTAGGAGGATGACGTTCCAGATTTGGGGGTGAATTCAGTTGATGTTTTCTCCTTTTGCTGTCCTCAGCCAGTTGTTTAGTATCAGTTCTCTTTCTCTCCTCCCCCCTCCTTTTTTGGGAGTATAACACTGTACTTCAAAAACATAGCACGAGTAAACCTCATTCCTCAGCTTTATGAAATAAAATTCGGGTACGTTTATTATTTTGTAGGCTAGTGTAGCATGTTCATGAGCAGGACGGTGTGGGTAGGTAGGATTTCTTTTCCTTTCAAGCTGCAGTGCTGAGGCTTGGGCCCCAAGCATCCTGAGCTCACTACCCCAGTGTCTCCACAGGGTGGGAGGCCCTTGGGAACTCAGAGCCCCACAACTTCAGCCAAGGGAGGTAGTGTGAGGGTGTGGAAGAAAAACTTCAGGATGGAGTTGGGGGAAGGGGATTTACTGAGAACCAGCCAGGGAGGGGCAAACAGCAGCCTTCTTTATCATTCTTTACTGTGGCAGAGAGAAGGGGTAAAGCAAGGTCCATCTTGAGATGCTGCCATAGCAGAGAAGTCACTGTGTCTCAGGAGGGAGGGACAGGGGATTGAGGGGGAAGATTTGCAGGAAATGTGTTGTCTCTTCCAGTGAGGGAAGAAACACATGAGTTCACATAGCAGTTTTCATGTCACAAAACCCTGGAAACCGATCATTGACTTGTCTCAAATTAGTTACGATAAATTCCTTTTATATGGAACAAGTTTGGTTAGTTTCTTATTTGGTACTAATGTCCCTATTATAAAGACTAAAAACCGTGTTGTTGTTTTTTTAAAGATTTTATTTATTTATTCATGAGAGACAGAGAGAGAGAGAGAGAGAAGCAGAGGGAGAAGCAGGCTCCCCGCTGAGCAGGGAGCCCGATGCGGGACTCGATCCCAGGACTCTGGGATCATGACCTGAGCCAAAGGCAGACACTTAACCATCTGAGCCACCCAGGCGCCCAAAAACCATGTTTTTGTAAAATAACTATAAGCAAATTGAAATTAAATTCAACTAATAAACACTGTTACTAGAATAGTTGTAGCAGATTGCCTACCATTCTGATTTGTAACAGAACAATAATACTCAGCAGCAGCTGAGAAATTACTGTTTCAGAAATCAGACACAGATGTCAGTACCAAAGGTGACCATCTGACAGTGTAGGAGGGACTGGGTTTTGCCCAAGAAACTCTTCAGATTACAGTTTACATCTGTTGACTAGTCTTCATTCTGAAGTATGTCTCATCCAAGCTATCTGGAGGGTAGAGGCCTGCTATTAACCAGAAGATCAGAGATCAAATCCCCTTTTGGAGCTTTATGAAATCCTTTATAAAGAGAAATTAACATACTTGCAAGAGAGCATACAGACAGTTTCCTGGTTGCATTTTTATTTTCCTCAAAAAACACTCAAGGGTTTACCTCTAGAAAGGCTTATGAAAGCCTTTTTAAATTGATCATTACGATTGCAGGCTTAACCTTGAGTAGACGCTGGGGCCTGGAAGACATGAGAAAACAAATGCAAACCAGCCCGTGCCACGTCTACCACCATCCTCAGTTTCTTCCTCCCACTTGCCCCCCACATCCAAGGCCTCTTGAACGGCCTCTGAAGGGTCTCAGACTTGCTCTCTTTCTGTCCGTTTCTGTTGTTGGGTCACCATCGTCCCTTCCTGAGCACTTCACATCCCTGATGGTTCCTCCCTTGGATCCAGTTTTCCTATGTCACTTTTTCTTCTAAAACATGGCTCTAATGCTGTCATTTCTCATCTTAAAATTTTTCAGAACTTGGAGCTGTCTACAGAAGAACTCAACACTAGTGGCCGTCCAGCCAAATTCTGTCCATAGTTCTGTTTTATTTATCCTGTACAGTATTTTCTGTTTTATTGAGCCAACATTTAAAACCAAGAGATTTTTACGTTAAAAATCTGAATTTTTGGCTTTTCCTCAAAAACTGGAAGATCTGACAATCCTGAGCCTTGCACAGCAACAATCAGCTGGAGGTAGATAGTTGTTCCTTTTAAACGGGGTGCATCTCTGCAAAACCCCATTTCATAAATTGCCTGGGAGTGAGTATCAGTTGCCCTCTGTAGTAGAACATACAGGCTGGCACCTGCCCTCTTGACTCATTTAAGGCATGTGCGGCCCCTGTGGGCAATTAGCCACCAATTAGTCAGTTGGTTTACCAAATCCTGGCCACCTCCGTTCCCTATCTTTCTTATCTCTTAAGCTATAATCCAGCCATATTGCCCTCCTCCCTTCTCTACTACACTTCAGGTATCTTTACGTCTATCCAGAGATCTAGATCTAGACATACACCCATATCTCCTTATGCATACAATTGCCGTCTTGCCCCTCTTTAAGTCGAAACCTTGAGGACAGCTGTAGACAGTTGCCCACCTAAACCCTGGGTGGTAAGTTCTGTGTGGGTATATTCCTGACACAACAGTCTTTCGGGCTTCTCCTGAGGCCCTGTGGTCTTTTTTTCCTCTTTGCCTTTTGATATGTTGTTTCCTCTCCCTGAAACATCTTCCTTCGTCACACTAGCTCCTGTTCCTACCAGTCTCCCATCGAAACTGCTGCTTATCCTTCAAAGCCCATTCCAAATATTACCACTTCTGTAACTTCTTTCCTAACACATTCAGGCAGAATAAATTCTCTATGTTTCCGTGTTCTCTCAACATTTGATAAATACACCCCTTCTCCGCCCCCCCCCCCACGCTCCCTCCACCATTACTACATTGTGTCACCAAGAATGTGAAATGTGAGCAGCTTGAGGGCAGGGACACCATATCTTTTGTATTTTTATAGCCTGAGCACCTAGCACATTATATTCAAAAAAGGTTTGTTGAATGAATATGATAAAATTAGACATATAATGGTTACATACTAAACATCGGTTAACTTTTTAAGAGTGGCATAGGTCTCCAGTACCCAGAAGTCAAGGACATGGGAAGCACATGATCAGTTTGTGTTCTGATGCATTCCATGGTTTTTTTCATACAACTCATCAATCCTTTGTTGCTAGTTTCCCACCATTCTCCCAATCTCACGTACTCTTTTTTTTCCCCCCAAACTCAACTAGATGTGATGTTTCTTATTTTATTTGCAGAGGACTGGTTTTTAAGTTTGGCCGCACTGAAGACTTATGGCAGTGAAAACATCCGGTATGCTTCCGCACAGCAGTCCTGCATGGGTTTTTTACTACTCACTCCCCAGTTTTTTGTAATGCCATTTTCTAAACTCATTTTCGAGTGTAGTCTCAGCTTCAGTTTGTGTAATACTAAAATCATGAGAACTTCCTATGTAAACAACAACAAAAATCTATTGTGTGCATCGGATTAACTTATAAAATGTTGAAAATAGGCCACATGAGTAATTTTTATTAAGTTTTATCATGGTATAATTTGTAAAAATAAATTACAAAAGGAATTATGGATACATCTTATATGAGCATTTGTCATATCCAAGGTCTAAAACTACAGATTAAAGTGCTCCAAAGATTTATTGTGTCTGTTTAAATGTGGCCTATTCTGTGTCAAATGTTAAATGAAATATAAACATTTCTTGTTTTTAAATCTATGCAGTGGTCAGAATTCTTTCTCACTATACTTTGTGTTTGGTTTATACAGTTTTGCCAAAAATTCTGGAAGCATTTCAGCGTAAGTAGCCGTTGAGGGTCTCCCAAGGGGTGAGTGACCGTGTTGGTGCCCCTAATGGGGGGGTGGGGAGTGGCAATCACTCAGCCATGACCCATGGTCCTGGGGGGATGCTGACAGTCACTCCACATCCACCACTGAAAGAAGGGAAAAGGACAGAGACTTGACGCTGGGCTTTACTCGGGTGGCAAATTTTTTGTTGTTGGTTTGACAATAAATTGGATTCCAAGTTTCATCGTATCTCTGTACTGAACCCCACTAACCTCAAAATAGACCAGCAAGGTCAATTAAAATGACAGACATTAACTACTGAGAATTCTCATGGTTTGTTCCTTTTGTCAGGCTCTCCCCTTCCCCCCACCTTGGCAAAATGGGAATCTTCTTGTAAATGAACTAGCTAACTATGGGGTACCTGTTCTTTAGAAATACAGCTCGAAATGTTTTCTTTCATAAAATTTGCTATAGTTAGCCCTGCCTGAAACACAGAATATCTCCTAGATGATTTAAATTTGTGGTGCTCTTGTCCACACCAGCCATGTGGTCTTTCACTGTGTACATATGGAATATCTCCTGGGCATCCAGACACACTCAAAAAATGGCCATGCTGCTGCCATCCCACAGCCGATCACTCACGGTGGGTTTTCAGAGAATTCGAGGGCATATGAGAGGTTGAAGGTCCACCTTCTCTTTTTACCAGATGAGGGAACCCAGACTGTGGAAACATTGATTTTCTCAAGGTCATAGAACCAGTTTTTTAATCTTGAGACACTGTATCTCCACAGTTTACTATGTTTTTCCCTATAGTTAAATCCAGAATGTGCCCAGGTTATAAGAACTACTTTGTGAAAGTGCTGAAATAGAAACACAATGTGCACGTTATAGGACTAAATATAAGTGAATTCTTCATTTTTCCCTATTTTATTCTGTGCTCTGCTGATGTAGACAAGAGTTCACTGGGTAGCATAGCACACTTTGTTAAGCATGAGAAAGAATCTAGGAATTGTCAATAAAATTGAACCAATACCTTAATTACATGTCTGCACCCAAGAAAATACTGATGGCATTATTTTTAATGAAACCAAACATTTATTTTAAACTATTATGAAATTACCATTCAAATAAATTTTTAATCTTATTTTTTAATACCAAATTCATCTCTGACCTTGTTCCATTGTATATAAGGAGACTTTGCTGTAACGAGTGTGTCATCCACAAAAAAAGGGGGGCAACTGTGAAAGGAAGTTGTCTCATTTTCAGACAGGCCTTGTTTTTCTTGGATGCTTTTGCTTAAAATCCAGTAGCCAAATGAGGAAACTGTGAAAACAAAACAAGTAACTTTTATTACAGATGAACCCGTATCGTCTTAAAATTTGGACACATACTGATTCTGGCTTGAACTCTGGAAACTGACATGTTGACGAAAATGTCTTATCACAGACGTCTTAGAGGGTCTTTCACAAAATCTGAATTGAAGAACTCTTAGATCTCATTTCTTACAGCTCTTTACATGCATCATTGATAAATAGTGATCTGGCTTTTGTCTGCCCCCAGTGACAGGGGACGCAGTTCACCCAATGGGTAAATTCACCGCACTATGAATTACTTCGTAGTAATTTTGCAGACAAGTTCAAATTGTTGGCAGTTTATATAGCATCGCCCACTGGACTAGGTAAATTCTTTGGAGAAGCATAGGAACAAATATTTGTCCTTTTCTACATGATAATCTTTCAAGTGTTTGAAGATTGTTCTTAGGTCTCCTTTGGGTCTTCTCTTCTGCAAGCTGAGCATATCCTCAGTTCTTGGGTGGTGCCATGTCACACCCTGCCATAAATCTCTGCATGTCTGGTAACATGGACCACAGAATTGTAGAAGTGGGAATCAGAGTGGCTAACATTTATGGGTTGTTTTTTGAGGATCAGTGTGCTATCATTTCACACATTATCTCCTTTAAACCCTTACCACAACCTGGTGAGATATTACTATTCCTATCTCCACAGAGATGGGAACAATGAGGCTCTGAGAGGTCACAGAACAAGGGGTGGTAGAACCCAGATCCGTCTGACTCCAGAATGTGGAATTTGGTCTCATTTTACAAATGAAGAAACTGAGCCCCAGAGAAGTAAAGAGACGTGCCTGAAGGCACTACTAGCCTGCCAGTGGGTGAACTAGGACTCGAATTCAGATCCGCCTTCCAGAACAAGGCTCTTTTCAGGGGCCTCTCCAAGAGGGGAGGAGTCCATTGGCAGGCTCCTAATCTGTCTTACTACTTTGCTTTAGAAACCCGCTCTCCTCATTTTTGTTGAACAAGCATTTGTTGGATCCTTACTGTGTGTCTACAATGTGTATCTTAAATCAGAAGCAGGGGTAATACCAGTGTGATGAGGCTAGGTTTTGAGAATTTTGCCTAACACAGCAGGAGGGACTCAGCAGATTCTGAGGTATTTATATGCTAAAACGGTGGTGTTTATGTTTCTTGGCAATAAAATCATTTTAAAAATAAACTGCAAATACTTGTTCAGAAGCCAATGGATGATCTTCAGCATATTGCACTCATTTCAGAATCCATCCTACGAGCTTAGTCTTGCTCCACTTAACTCTAAAACTATCCTATCATTTCCCCACTTAAACTTTTGGGAGCTTCCAGTTGCCTGGAGGATGAGTCAAGTGGCTCTCGCCTACCTTTCATCTTTCCCTTCACCAACCATCCTGCTGAGCCAGGTTGCCTCCTGCTTCTCCAGTTCTTGCTCACAACCTTCCCCTTGCTTGGAATGTCTTTCACTTCCTGCCACTTAACCAAATCCAACACAGCTCCAAGTTCCATGTTTCCTGACCTCCCCAAACTCTACCTTCTCTCATTTGTCCAGCAGCTACTGCCAGGATTACTCACTCAGTGCTTAACACATAGAGCTGTGCACATAGAAAGATCCAGTCCTTCTACATGGTGAAAGCCCTAGTTTCTCTGAACCCCCACACAGTACCCAGGACAGGGGCTTGTCTGCGATAGACTCACAAAAAAAGCTATTTTCTTCAGAAAGGTTAACTGTGGAATTAGTTTTTAATAAGTGGATGTCAGTGAGTCCTTGTGCTTTGGAAAGCATGAAATAAAATCCATGGGTTATTAAATTGAAATAAAAGTTGAAGGAAGGAATTTATGAAAAATTGTGTCAGGAACTGAATTTTTGTAAACCAGTATCTGAGGTAGGATCGTTGTAATCTATCGGAAGACAGAGGCTTAGTAGATGCAGTTCCTTGAGCTGCATTATATTTAGATTTGTCTCTCCAGCTCTTCACACAAGAGTTCTGTCATATATTAGGGAATACATTAAATGGAATTAATTAGTGAATGAATGATTAATTAGTAATAGAACCACCCAAGGATGACATGGGTACCTTTGAGGAGTGGTGAATGCCCCATCCCAAGAACTGTCGGGCATGGTTTGGGCAACCAGTGAAGGAATGTCCTTTCCAACCCCAGGCGTCTGGTTCTCTGAAGTGCGTTAGGACATTCAGTGATTAAAATGTCTTTTCAGATGGTTTTAAAAAAAATTACCCCTGGATTTATCAGCTTTGGAAGTTTGAACTCTTGCCTCTTTAATGGATATTTGGCTTTTCAAATGAAAGCTGTGTTCTACTGCTGAATAAATGTTCTGCTCAGCTGTAAGAGGATAAATCAGAATAGTGGGGGGAGGGGTAACTATCCTCCAGGAGCAGCTGTGTCTTTCAAGCCAAACAGATACCAGTTCAAATTCCTCCTTTTCCATTTACTAGCTTTATCATTTTGGACAAGTTACTCCTTCTTCTCCTTCTTTTTCTTCCTCGTCTTCCTCCTCATTTATTTTAGAAAGAGAAAGAGTGTGGTGGGGAGGGACAGAGGGAGAGGGAGAGAGAGTCTTACGCAGACTCTGTGCTGAGCCCAGAGCCGAATGTGTGGCTCGATCTCACAACCCCAAGATCATGACCTGAGCCGAAACCAAGAGTCAGATGCTTCACTGACTGTGCCATCCAGGCGCCCCATTCTTCATCCTTAAGACAGGGATGCTTACTCTTGTACAGGGTTGTTGTAAGGATAAAATCAGATAATGCTGAAAAGCATCTAGCACAAAATCGGAAACTATCGGCTTTCGATAAATGATAACTATTATGCTTACGCATTCCTTCATGGTTGGCTAAACCCCCAGTAATAAGCTTTCCTGTTCATGTGGTGCTTTGCATTTTACAGTTTATAGAATGTAGTTACAGCCATTATTACCTCGTTTGGTCTTCGAAACAACCCAGTGAGGTAGAACAAAGATTACCATTCTTATTTTACCAGTAAGAGAGGTCAAGGAACTTGCCTCCATGAGAACTTGCAGAATGGCAACTGGAATTCAGGTCTTCTCATTCCAGGTCCGTACCCGTGGTTTCACTTCACCTGCTGCTGCAGTGCCCAGCATTGGTGGTGGTGGTGGGGGGGGGGGTGTTCCTCAAATTTCCTTCCTTCATTCAGCAAATATTTATTGCAACTCAAATAATTGAGCTGGATATTGGTCCCATTTGTGGCATCCCTCGTTAATAGCAGAATGCTTGGCATATAGGGGTTGCTCAATAAATACTTGTGGAATGAATGGATGAGTTAAACCAGTTTCCTGAGTCCTTTCACTAGATTACCCTGCTACCACCAAAGGGGCAAGAACACTCGGCAGGGACTGAGAGAGACTGGCTGTAGGGAGAAGCTGGTACCAGATGAGACCGTTTATAAGCAACAACATAGATGACTCTCAGAATAATTATGCTGAATAAAAGAAGCCAGAAAAAGAATGTACTGTATGATTCATTTATATAAAATTATAGGAAATGTAAACCAATCTATTGGACAGAAGGCAGTTCAGTGGTTGTCTGGGGATGGAACGGGGTGGCCTAGGGAGGGAATAGTTTCAAAGAGGCACAAGGAAACATGGTGGCAATTAATATGTTCATTATCTTGACTGTAGTGATGGTTTCAGAGGCACATAAGTATGTTGAAATGCATCAAATTGTATATTTTAAATATGTGTGTTGTAGTCAGGTATACCTCCGTAAAGCCCTTTGGCAAGGGAAAGGAAGAAGAAGCGGAGTTAAGAGATAAAGAAGGAGGCAAAGGAGAAGAGGCAGGTTCTCTCTACAAACACTAACACCAAGGCCCATAATGAGGCTGGTCTCTGTCCCTTTAGTGATCAGTATGTAGACATGCCAGGTGGAGAAAGGATTGGCTTGGGACTCAGGAGGTGTAGTTCCTGGTCTTGTCTCTGCTGCTCGTGAAGGTATGATGCTGGGCATTAGCCTGGCCTCTGTCAGCCTCCACATCCCATTTATAATTTTGCAGTGTTTGCCCAGCCAACCTCAGCATCAAATGGGAGTTACCCAAGGTGACGCATCAGACTGCATGGTGAACTATGAGTGTTGGCCAAAGGGAGGGGTGCAGTGGGGTGACAGGGAATGAGCCTTGAGCCTCTTTCTAGACTAGTCATGACAACAAACACTACATGGAACACAGAGACCCTCAGCAGCAGCCGTGTTGTTTTGAGTTCTCTGTCCTTTAGCTAAATGAGCCCAGACTCCTACAGTACATGTGGTCTTGTGTCCACTAGCTACCATTTATCAAGAGTTGTGTTCTAGACCCAGCTCTGCCGCACACTCATTGTGAGAACCCAGATGGTCACGGCTCCGCTCAGTGTGTCTGTCAAATGAGACTGGACCTGCTGGCTCGTGCACTGCAGGATTCGATCACCTTTACGTCAAATCCTTTGCCTACGTTGATGACCCCAGATAAGGAAAGTGTGGCCAGCAGCTGTTCTCACATCTCTGACCCTCAGTGACTCTGAGGCATCAGGGGAATGGTAACCTTTACCACTTCCCTCCCCAGCTTTTACCAGCACACACACACACACACACACACACAATTTTGTTTTTAGTTTGTTCTCACAAACACCAAGTCAACATATATACAGATGTAACAAGTACCGTTCTAAGTTCATTCACTCAACACCTATGACCTTAGGTTGAAAATCTTACCTCCCAGAAAACTTGGTCATCAAAATATTTAGCTGTATGAGGTCCCTTGCATATTTTGAGGTTTAAGACCAAACCTGTTAAAATTCATAATTATGTGTTAAACCTTTAGAGCACAGCATTTGTTATCTCCAAATTAATCAAAATATCCTAGGCCAGCTATGGTTATCTCAACAAAATCCCTTTTTCTTCTACAGCCAGGAGACAGCCAAATTGAAGCACTGGCCTTCCTGGACCAGCTTTAATTCTATAGACATCTTTTAAAAGAAACTGGCAGGAGCAATTATCTCCAAAGGATTTAGATGATACTGAGAGGTGTAGAGTAGCCCCCTATCTGACATGCTTCCCAAGGTGGAATAGAAGAGCCCTGTCAGACGGTGCTCCTACTTAAAAGCTGATCTATTTGGAACACGAGAGCTACCATGGACAGCAACTCCAATTAGGTGCTCCTGACTGTCCGGTGTCACTGGCTCCAATAAACTCCGTGACCTCAGCTCAAGACTCCACTTGTGTAGTTAGGAAAGTAGTTTATACCAACTTGATTTTGAGCTAGTTTTTTCACCCATCCAGCCTCTGCCCAGAGAGCTTGGCCCTGTGTATTCCTCCAGCTATGCAAAGCGAACAGAATTTCCCAGGATACATGAAGGGATTGCTCACCTTTCATATGAACCAGGGAAATGCCGTTGATAGATTTATCTGTGTATTTTTAATGGTGATCGGTCCCCATGTATTAAGTAGTAAGATTAACAAGAGTAGGCGTGTACTTATTCACATTTTCCTTTTGTATTGCACACCTCTAACTGATATTGGCATGTAGGGTATAACCAGCACACCTCATTTAGCTAGAATTATTCAGAAATCTCTAACACCTACACGAACTTTCCACATAGCTGAGGCTTACTCACCACTGACGAAAATCCACCCCAAATATATTATGTTTTCTTGTCTTATAAGACAACACTAAACATATTTAGATTGTTTTGTTTTTTTTTAATCGGAACTGTTGCTAGGAACATCCATTTATGAAATGTTCTATCTAATGCAGAGAAAGTATGTAGCTGTTGAGGGTTGTTGGCTTCTCTTAGCAGCCCAAGTTTCATGTTCTAGTGTCTAGCTTTAAGAATTTCTTTTCTTCTGTTAGGCTGTCTTTTTTACCTCTCACTTCTACCAGTGTGCCTTACCTCTAGAAACCTCTCCCACTTCTAACCTGCCATTTCTGATCTGCCGGAACTGGGAAACCCAATAACCATGCTTGATGGGATTGTTTCTTATGTAAGTGTAGACAGGCCCAAATCGGGGGGGGGGGGCTCTTGGCAAGCAAAATGCTCAGCTTTAGGGGGTCAATTTGGTGCTATCTTGGCTGCTTGGTGGCCTCTTTCCCCCTTCCATTGTTCATGTTCTTTTTATTTACCAGTGTTCTTATGTTCAAAGCCACATGTAAAGAGGAACACTCATTGGTCTTAACTCTTAAAGGAACAATATTTTATTCTCTTTCTTGACTCCAGGCAAGCATTAAAAAAGCCCTCCCAGGGGCTTTACAAGATGGTACAAATCAGTATCACTTTGTGAATACTAGTGACAATGGTGAATGGTGTCACAGTCCGGGGGAGGGTTGCCAGATAAAATACAGGATGCTCAGTTAATGCTGAACTTAAAAAAAAAAAGGGCACCTTGGGTTTTCACGTGCTAAATCTGGTAACCCTACTCAGGATTAGACTGCCACCACGAACAGAATGTAAACTTACGGAGGGAGGCATTTGTCTCATCCGGTATTTAATCAATCACTTCGACTCTGCTGAAAGCTGAGGCCAGTGGGTATATTAGAGTAATTCTAGTCAGTCTCACTCTCTAAAATCACCTAGGCAATTCCAAAATATCTTCCTACATGTTTTGGAGCAGAAAAGAAGCCAAATGATTAGTTACCACTGTCCTTTCATTTTACAGAGAAGGTACCCAAGGACCAGTGAGAGTAAACTGAGGTGCCCAACGCCATACAACTCCTTTATGTCCGCTTATGCTATCTGGTCTCTTATTTGGCATTCATTCCCTGCTTAGGGACACAGTATATGAATGTCTAATGAATAAAGCTATTTGCTTGTAGAATAAAGGTGAGCAGTTCTAGACAGAAATCATACTTTCACATAGCATATAAATAAGACTGGCAGATTAGCAACTCCCTAAGGGTCTTGCTGTTCTGTCATATTGCAGGAGCAAAAGCATACTTCAATCCTCTGTTTAAAGATTTCCAATGGCTTCCCATCTCTCAGAATGATCTGGCTCCTTGTCACCGCTCTGTTCTCAACCCCTGCCACTCTCCCTTTCACTCTATCTATATCAGCCACACTGAGCATGCTTTGCTCTCGCCTCAGGGCCTTTGCACTTGGTATCTCTTTTCATGGAATGCTCTTCTGCCAAATAAACACATGGCATGTCTCCTTCCCTCTTTCCTTTCAGGTTTCTGCTTAAAGGTCAACTTATTAGATAGGCCTTCCCTTCCCACCATTCTAAAAGAGCTCCCCATCCTCACCCCGACTCTGTGTTCCTCTACCCTGAGTTATTTCTCTTCATAGCACTTACCATCTCTGACGTAGTAAATACTCCACTTATCTGTTTATTTATTATCCCCTCCCCCTTCACTAGAATATCAGCTCCATGAGATCAGGGAACGTGTTTGTTCACTCTTGTGTCCCTAGTGCCTAAGAATAGTGCCCTGGCTCATAGCAGATATTGAATAAATACTTGCTGAACAAAACAACAGTGTGAGTATTCTCAGGGAGTGAAGGTAAACTTTTTGGCATATGGGTTTCCTTGGCTTGCTGTACAAAATTGGGGGAAATCACCAGCCCTGAGCTCAGGAGACTGCAATGTTGCCACTCACTGCTACTTGTAACCTCCAGAAAGTCTCTTACTTTATCTGGCTGTCAGAGTCCACACCTCTGGCAGGTGACCTCTGAGGGCCCTTCTAATTCTGAAATCATGTGATTCTGTTTTTGTTGTTAATCAAGGTCTGAGCCCGTGTGCATCATTTAGGTTGAGCTGCGGGGGTTCACAGAGAAGGGGATGGGCACAGGCACAGACACATGTGGCCATGGGCCAGATGCCCTCTGGCCTCAGGACCTGTGCCCTGGGCCATGGGGGAAGGAGGGTCATCTCACACTTACCTGTCAAAACACCAGCTATCAGACCTGAAGCCATGGCCAAGCTGAGTGTCCCAATGCCAATGAACAACTGGTAGCCGATCCTAGAAATGACAAAGCGGGATGTAGTCACATTCAAGCATCAGACTGCAGAGGTCATTGGGATCAAGAAGGACTGTTTGCAACAGCAGTATTGCTGTCAGGAAGGGCTATCAGAAGAATAATTCCTCGGACGCCTGGGTGGCTCAGATGGTTAAGCGTCTGCCTTCGGCTCAGGTCATGATCCCAGGGTCCTGGGGGCGAGTCCTGCATCAGGCTCCCTGCTGAGCAGGGAGCCTGCTTCTCCCTCTGCTTCTCTCTCTCTCTCTCTCTCTCTCTCTCTCTCTGTCTGTCTCTCATGAATAAATAAATAAAATCTTTAAAAAAAAAAAGAATTCCTCTCCCCAGGTAACCCACTCCTCTGCCGTGTTCCTGCAAAGCCACACAGACATGGAGAGAAAGAGGGGATTCCAAGATCCTCTTTGGCTGACTTCAATTCTCAGAAACCATGGATGATGAACTTGACCAAGAGGCAGAAAACCAGGTTCAAGTCCAAGGACTGTAACTAGCTGCATGATCCTGGGCAAGTCACTTAACCTCTCTGAGCCCCAGGTTCCCTCATGAGGCAATTAATGATGAAAGTTCAATTTCCATCAGGGCAAGGTGGAGTAGAGCTTGGCTGTCAGGCTCATCTCCCCGGCCCACCCCTGTTGAACATACTTCCCTGTCCTCTCTCCTTCTAGGCAACCCCAGGAGCTCACTCTAAACTATGAAGTAGCCTGGGAGGACATCTATATGACCTTGCAGTAGGCAAAGATTTCTTTTTTTAAAGATTTTATTTATTTATTTAAGAGAGAGAGAAAGCAAGAGAGAGAGCGAGCATGATCGGGGAGCGGGGGAAGGACCGAGAGAAGCAGGCTCCCAGCTGAGCAGGGAGCCTGACATGGGGCTCAATGCCAGGACTCTGAGATCATGACCTGAGCTGAAGGCAGACGCTTAACCGACTGAGCCACCCAGGCACCCCTAGGCAAAAATTTCTTAAACAGGACTCACAAACATGAAGGGAACAATGATGAACTGAACTGTGTTAAAATTAAGAACTTCTGTCCATCAAAAGATACCATTAAGAAGGTGAAAGATAACCCACAAAATGGGAGAAGATATTTATGATACATTTATATAACAAAGGCTCTATATCCAAAATTCCTACAAATCTATAAGAAAAAGGCAGAACAATACAACAGAAAGATGGGCAAAAGAACTTGGACAGATATTTCACAAGAGAAGATGTTCAAATGTCCAGAAAGCCAATGAAAAGTGCTACACTTAATTGGTCATCAGGGAAATTAAAATTAAAGTGATGTTTGATGCCTAAGTGGATAAATTTAAAAAGAAGGAAAATATGGGGTGCTGGAGAATATATGAGGTAAATGGAACTCTTGGGTACCATGGGTGATTAGATTGGCACAGTGGAAAACTGGTACTATCCTCTCAAATGGATCATATGAATGCCATGATCCAACAGCTCTGCTTCTAGGCATTTACTCAACAGAAGAGCATTTGTATGTTCTAAAAAAAAAAAAAAAAAGTGCTAGAATGTTCATAGCAGCCATACTAGAATGTTCGTAATAGCTCCAAACCGGAAAGAACCCAAATGCTCATCAGTAATGGAGAAATTGTTTTGTATTCACACAATGGAACACTTACTTTAACTGTGTTTCTTAGATTCTATATTTGTCTACATGGCACTCATTTATCACAGGGCCCAACTAATGGCCGAAATTGTTTACTGCTCTCTCTCCACCAAGTCAGCTTTCATGGGAGTGCAAAATTCATATTATAAACCCCCTGACCACAAACTCTAACATATGCTTTCAATTCCTGCCCAAGAGGGGACTCCCGCCCCTCCCCCCCCTTACCCCACTGCCATCAAGCTGAAGGCATAGTCACAGTTCCCCTCTCTCTCTGCTGCCTGGTCCCTGGGTATAATAAGGTTTTGTGGGGCCCTACATGGTGTGTTGAGCCTCTCATTTCCAGGACAACAGTAACATTAAACTTTTCCTTCAATGACATTGACCTCTCCATGTCATCACTCAAGTCACCTTTAGGAAGTTAACCCAAGCACAATTCTATACTCTTCCCCAATGAAAATGAACAATCTACAGATATACTCAGCAATGTGGGAGAGTCTCACAACTACAAAGAGTCAAAGCCAGGCACACAAGAGCACGGACTTCCCGTAGGATTCCACGTACATGAAGGACAAAAGCAGGCAAAACTGACCGATGGTGTTAGAAGTCAGGTTCATGGTTGCCCTGGGATGGGACACGAAGGAGTTCTGGGTGCTGATTACATGGGCGTGTCAGAAAAATTCATCAAGTGGCGCCCTGAGGATATTTGCACTTCTCTGGATGTAGATTATACTACAAAAACGTTTTGTTTTTAAAAGTAATATTAAGGGGCGCCTCAGTGGCTCAGTCAGTTAAGCGTCTGCCCCCGGCTTAGGTCATGATCCCAGGGTCCTGGGATCGAGTCCCGCATCGGGCTCCTTGCTCAACGGGGAGCCTGCTTCTCCCTCTGCCTGCCACTCCCCCTGCTTGTGTTCCCTCCCACGCGCACGCTCTTTCTCTCTGACAAATAAATAAAATCTTTAAAAAAATAAAAGTAATATTAAGTGGTAGCATAGAAGCTAAATCTAAATCTGCTAACTGCCAGCCCCCCAGTTCACTCTTTCCTGATGCCATCTGAAAGCAGCAATGGATGACACAGAGCTAGCCATGACAGTCCCCACACAGGGTGGGCTCCCCTGCACCACGCCCTCTGCTCCCTGTGTTTACCATCTGATTTCATATGATGCTGGAGCAGCCCTCTGAGCGAGCTGTCAGTGTCCCTGTTCCACAAACAGGGAGATCCAGGTTAGGAAAGTGAACCAGGGTCTCCAACGTCACATGGCTTGGCATGGGTGGCTCTTGGGATTCAAACCCTATCTACCCACGAAGTCCAGACAGATCTTTCCCAAATTTCGGCATCTGTGAGTTACCTTCACAAATTTGGCCATATTGGCATTCCAAGGATACTATTTTTTTAAAATATTTTTCTTTAAATGGACTTTTTTTTTACATTTAAATAAATGTATTTAAAAGGAAACTTTGAGTCACCAGTGTAAATGGTAGAGAAATGGGAGGTAACTGTAAAAAGATACAGTGCAAAGTGTTGCTAAAATCTCCCCCAGATGCAGCCTGAGCACTGTCTCAGCCAGAGGCTGCCTCGCTAGCCTTCCAACCTGACCTGACGTCAGCATGTGTCAGAAGCACAGAGGCACTTAGCACCTGAGTGCAGGCTTTCTCCCTGATGCAATCCAAGGACTGAATAATTGAAAAACAGCATCTGCCCTGCATGATTCAATGTTATTTAAATGTGTCTCTACACCACTTAAATCCCACAGTTTGTGGAAACCCTGCCCCATCCCAGCGGCAAGCACGTGACCCGTTCACATTTGCTCCCATGAATAGGAGCTCGGCAAACATTGTGGAATGAATGAAAAGCCAACCGTGTTGCCCAATGACACGAAGCTAATAAACAGTTGCTCCACGTGTCACATTAAGTGTTCTGCCTCCCAGCTAGTCCTTTGTCCCTCTTTCCATACACAGAGGTGCTTCTCCTGTAGAAGGAGCAATAGCAAGAATCATCATGAAGACAAGAGGGTGTTCACTCCATTCTGAATCTTCACAGCAGCCCTGGGACGCAGATCTTATTATCCCATCATGCAGATCAAAGCTGAGACTTGAAGAGAGTTTGAGTATACTGTGCCTAAGATCACACGGCTGGTAAATGGGACCCTCCCTGAAGCCTGTGCCCTTGACTTCCAGCTGACTGGAGGCCTCCCTAAGAGAGGTCATTGCTGTCGCTATGTCCTTCCCTTTGCCGGGTTCCTGCAGAGGAGAGAAGACAACTCCTTGGTACTCCACTGTCCCATCCTGGTGAGACCTGACTCGCAGAGGTGTGCAAGAGCCCACTCCCAGGGGCGGGTTGACCAACGCCTGTTCTCAACCCTTCCCAACCCCCAGTTCAGTGATAGCCCCTCCATGGTTACAGATGGGAGTATCTGCACCTCTGCAATCAGGACTTTGTTTTCCTGGAGAGCAGGTTTTTGGTCCTTTAGTAGCACACCATTGGTTGGCTGACCTTTGTTTTTTGTTTTGTTGTTCTTTGTTGTTGTTTGCTCTCGGCTCATAGTCTCAAACTAGTTTGCAGGAGAATCCCCTAGAGGGCTGGTTGACCCACAGATTGCTGGGGCCCCATCACTAGATTTCTAACAGTGCAGGTCTGGGTTAGGGTAGGATTTGCATTTCTAGCAAGTTCCTGGTGATGCTAGTGCTGTTGAGAACCACTGCTCTAGGAGAGCCACAGAAGCACAGAATTAAGGAACTAGAAGGGTAGGTGGTTCAGAAGTCACAGGATGGCCGCCCAGGAGCAGAATTTGGCCCACACAATGTTTCTAATGACTCTGAATCTTTTGCCAATGGTTGGCAGCGCAGGTGCATAACTCTGGATTTCTGGTTTCTCTTAAAAAGCCATTAGACCTGGGGACTCTGAGCCTGGGTCCCAGCACCGTCATGGTTGCCTGGTGCTGAATTCAGAGCAATTGCCCACGATTTCCCAGCCTCCTCTCACTGCTCTCTTTTTGTAACCTTACCTGCCTGGCCCCTACAGTCACCTGAGCTTTACAGAGAGGGACTCAGGGGCTCAGAGAGAGGCTGAGTTGCACAACTGTTAAAACAGTGGCGGACACGTCGTTGAAGCCCATCCCTATGGTGTCTTGCTTCACGCAGACCGTCTCTTCCCCACCTGGAGTGGGATTCCCCCCTTACCCCAAGCAGTTTAAGGAGGGATGTCTCGCATGCTGTATGTGATTCCTGTAATGTGGGGCTGTGGCCATCTCTGTTGTTCGAGCTACAAGGGGCCCAGCCCTCCGTGATTTCTCCGAGCTGCCTCCAAATGCCATGAGCTCCTCATCACCCACTTCAGGCGCTCATCACCTGTACAGCCGCATTCCGACCAAGTGACTTAGGGCAGGTAACTCCCCATATGTGTCATGTCTTAGTGTATGATAATAATACATCTTGGGTGGGGGTGCGAGGATTAAATGAGATGACGCATGTGATGCTTTTAGCACAGGCCTGTTAGTACCTAGAAAGCGGTCGATAAACAATGGTGATTGTCACCAGTACTGTTATTATTGTTATCACTGTATCAGTTTGCCTGGAAAAATCTATCCCTGTATCATGCCCAAGTCACTCTTTCATTTTATGTGAGCCACGCCCAGAAGATACTCACACAGCCCCTGGGAGGTGATGGCCAGGTCTCCGGTATGTCAAATCAGTCACCGGCATCCATTGTCCAGAGGACATAGGACCTGACCCTAGTCCCAAGGCCCCCTTCCTGCCTCACAGCAAGACCTTGGCCAAGCTCCTTCTCTCTCTGGGCCTCAGGGATGGGCTGTTCCTACATTAAAGTATTAAATCCTTTTAACCACAAGGTGCCTGGCCTCAAGCAGTCTCCAACTACCCTATGAGGGGAGGCTCTGTCATTATCTGCGTTTACACCAGGCAACGAGGCTCAGAGAGACTAGGTAGCACACGCAGCTAGTAAGAGGTCAAGATGAGTCTGACTCCATGACACATTCTTCACCATGACCTAAACCACCAGGGGTTAAACAATGGACCCAGCTGGCTTGGGCCCAATTGACTTGCTCTGTCTACATTTGGGGGGCAGGACTCACAACTGTCTGCCTTTGCCCAGCATCTAAGCTGTCCTTTTTGGAAAGAAGACATGGCCTGGAGAGGTAGAGGTTAGGCAGAATGTATTAATAAATCTGCCAACAAATATTTGTTAAGGCCTGCAGAGTGCCTGGCTCTGAATGCATGCACCTCAGCTGAGGGCTCTGGGCATATTTCTTCCTGAGTTGGACAGGGTGTGAAGGGGATAAGCCAAGTCACTTACATGGACTGCTTGGTCCAGCTGACCTCATAGATTATCAGCAGAATGTAGGCGATTCCTCCGAGCAGACCTGGAAAGCCAAAGGTGTAGTGCACGCCACAGGTGTCGTGGATCCCCAGCACGTGGTTAAAGTATTCCTGGAACAAACATCAGATAAGCAGATGTACACGGAAGACTGATATCCCCTATCCAGGCTTTCCACAGATCCTTGGCATCCAGGGCCAGCCACATGGGGTAGGCTTTGGCGCTCACCTCCACAAGGGCTCCTCAGACCTGAATCACGTGGGGAGCTTATGAAGCTGCAGAGTCAGATTTAGTGGACCTAGGGCCTGGAATTCTGCATTTCTCACAAAGTTCCAGGTGATGTCAATGCTACTGGCCCCCTGACCACCCTTCCAGAACCATGGTCTAGCCCAGGTCCTACTCACACGTTGGGCTGATACTTCTGTGTTGTGCAAAGGCCGTAGGATGTTAAGCAGCATCCCTGGGCTCCACCCTCGAGATGCCAGGAGCAACCCTCACACTGTGTGTTAACCAAAAAAATGTCTCCAGGTATGGTCAAAACATCCCCAGAGGGTGATTGAGACCTGCTGGTCTAGCCCAAACGTAACTGCCATCCCAAAGACAACATGACTAATGAGAAGAAAAGAATCTGACCCACCCCCTCCGGACTCTCCTTTAGCACCCCTTCCCCTCCACCACTTGGCCTCCCAGGGGACCATGAGCCAACAAACGTGGATACGAATGCAAACAGGACAGGTGAGTTTCCCCCTTGGGACCCCCCACTGTCTTCAGAATAAAAACCCCGACTCCTCAAGCTGCCCAGGAGCCACACCTGGGTATCTCCCATCTCTCAAGACTGGTTCCACCACACTCCCAGGTGAACCCAGTGCTTCAGTGTCTATTTCCTGGCTGGGCCATCTGCTCTTCTCACCACTGAGCCTTTGAACACACTGTTCCTTCTCTCTGGAACACATTTCCCTTTATTTTGCCTGGCTAATATTAGTCATCTGTCAACACTCAGCTGAGACATCCTCTGCTCCAGGAAGCATTTTCTGATCCAACTCAGGCTGGCTTAGACGTGCTGTGTTATGTTTATTTGTCCATTGCTCTCACTACTCTATAGCTCGGGAAGCAGGATACATGTTAAAACATACGTGCTGAATGAATGAAGGGACGGATGAATGAGTGAATCATCTCTGAATCGTTCCCCCACTGATGGAGTCAAGAGAACAGGCACAGAGAATGGACGCCCAGCCTGATGAGAATTTATGCAGGTTTCCCTGCGCACTTCGGCCTTTCATCATAGGGGCTCAGAGCAGAGGAGATAAAAGACATTCATTGCAATTCCAAAGATGAAAAGCAGACTACCCCATTGCTGGTCAGACGAGACTGTTGGTACATCTTCCCCTATTCTGGAGTGAAACTGCCTCCCTGAATATCCATTGTTCATCCAAATTCAGCTTCTTGAGCCATCCAAAAGTCTACTCCTTTCTCCTCTACCAAGGCTTCAAACCCACAAAGAGTTGCTGCTCTGAAATTATTTCTCTTAGAAGTGTATTATAACAAATTGGCTATCATGGGGTATGCTGGTATTATCAGCACCTGCTGGATGTTGAAGGAAGAAAAGCCCATCCACTTAGAAGAACTAAACAATCAGAAGTGGACATGGCCTGGGTTAGCCCAGCATCCCTCTTCCGGCTGCTGCCCCTCCCCCCCCATTCACATGGCTCATGGGCAGCAGCTGTGTACGTATGTTATGCTCAGGTCCCCCACACTCCCAGTCAAAGATAAGCACACTGTCCAAACTAAGCCCATGAGTCCCTTCTCCAGAGCACTTGGGAATGGGGCCGAGAAATTCCACCCAGCTGCTTTCCTGAAGAGCAAGACTACATCCCACCATGTGGAGCAGGAGAAGGAGAAAGGGAAGGAAGTCTACAGAGTGAGAATAAAGCAGATACTCATGAAAAGCAAAGAAAGAAGAAGAGCGGGTACTTCTTGGGTTCCTCACAACATTCCTGTCCCTGGTGTCAGCCATTCCTGGGTTCCCAGCAGCATCCCTGTCCTTGGGTTCTGTGACAGTCCAGGGCCACCCACAGGGGGTAGGCTTTGGTGCTCACCTCCACAAGGGCTCCTCAGACCTGAATCACGTGGGGAGCTTGTGAAGCTGCAGAGTCAGATTTAGTGGACCTAGGGCCTGGGATTCTGCATTTCTCACAAAGTTCCAGGTGATGTCAATGCTACTGGCCCCCTGACCACCTGTGCCTAAGCACCACCTGTGCCTAAGCACCACCTGTGCCTAAGCAAACATGAATGGGTTCTGTTACTTGCTCCCCCAGATCCTAACAAATACACAGTACAACCTGGGTGGGTCGCTCACCCAAGCTCTGAAGCCTGCCTGAGTAGGTGCCAATGCCTGCCTAGTGCAGCCCATGGAGCCACACGACGGCCCACCATGCTCCCAGGGCCCTGCTGGTCTAAGCCAGACCAGGTGGTAGCGGCCCAGCTCCTTACCGGCAGGCACAGGGCTCCCCAGATGGAGATCAGTCCAGCCATAAAGCCCAGCAGCATGGCGAGCCAAGGAGAAGCGATCAGATGACACGAAGGGCCCACAGCCACACCTCCAGCCAGTACCGCATTGTGGATATGAGTCTGCAAAGAAAGAGCTTGTGGACGAATGAAGTGAGGTGCACAGAGGACAGCGTCTTGCCCAGGGTTACTTGGTAAGCTGGTAGCAAGCAACACTGTCATGTCTTCCCTGCTTCACTGACCCTGAAACCATCCCGTCCTCTCTGCTGAGACTACAGGACCTTCACCAGCGGTTTTATCTTACTCCACTTCTCAGGCTCAGTGAGCAGTCACCCTGACTGGGAGGCACTGAACTTGAAAGTGTATCCTAGCCACCCTCAGACCTATTAGCGGTGTGTCCTTGGGCACTGAGCCATTCCTGCTTCAACTTTTGCACCAGAAGAACGGGGTTTTGATTGTACCTCCTTAATACGGTTACTGTAAGACTAAATGAGTTACCACATGGAAGACTCTGAGCCAGGGGCTCAAGAAATATAAGCCATTCTTATTGTTTTTACTTTTTTTTATCATTATTATTGGCTATTTGGTGTTTACGCCCACCCTATACTACTGCATCCAGCTTTCACCAGCCATCTCTCGTTCCTGGGTCACATCTCCGCGGTCCTTTGGTCCCCTAGAACTGGGGCCTTGCTTTGCTCTCATGCTACTTCCCTCTGCCCTCCCAACTCTAAGCAGGTCTTGGAGCTCTGGGGCCTGGGACCAGCTTCTGGGCTTCCCTGACCTTCTGGCCACACATGCCTCCCTAGATGTCCCTACCTTGTCTGATCCTAGACTCCCTGTCACCATGGAGCTCCCCCAGAAAGACACCCACTCCCCTCAGTGCTTAACCTGTCATGCATGGCCACATTCTGTCCACCCTAGGTCCTGCTGTCTCTCTAGACTTTTTCCCACCACCTCTGGCTGGCTGGCCTCATGCCTGATCATCATGGAAACTTGTTCCATCTTTAGCTCTAGCCTTTCACTCGTCTCTCTCTTCCCCCCAAAAACTCACACACACAGTCTCCTGGCTACATTGGTAACATGGCTAGTGTTTGCCCCGCACTGTTTCCCCCACGGAGCACTTTATGTGCATGGCCTCTTAATTTCCACCTTACATATGAGCCAGTTGTGGCTCCAAAGGTTTAAGTGGCTTGACCAGGGTCACACGGCTAGGGTAGTAACATCCTTCTTTACCTCCAATTCCATTCATCCCATTCTTGAAATTTCTTAGGGGAAGGGGAGAGCCTGGCTGATTCTATTCTAGCTCTCCTCTGCTGACTTGCTCATGGTGGCTGGCTTTAGTAACTAGCAGAAACAGGGTTCACACGTGCGTCTGTTTGGTGTCAACACTGATAGACTTAATCATTCCCCTCAGAGAGCCTTTGATCATTTCATAGTCTCCAAATTCCACCTCCATTTTGATAAGCCAGTGCCCTTCCCCTTGCTCCAGGACACTGCAGACAAGTCTCTGTCACCCGGAATACTTTTTCCCACCCTGTGGGGCTGGTTCTGGAACAGGGGGCACGAATATGTATCCAGCCTAGAAGACCTGAGTGCTGCCCGAGGGGCAACACCCTCCTTACCATGTTGATCTTCCCCTGGGGGTGAGCCAAAGCCGACACTGAGATGGCTGTCACCGCGCCGGCTGCGAGAGCATAGTAGGTGTTGAACACGGCATTCTTCCTTTCCTTTGGAATATCCAGCAGAGCAGAGTTGAAACTCGGCCAGAATATCCACAAGAAGAGGGTTCCTGGGGGCCAGAGAGGGTCAGTGGCCAGAGCCAGCACTGCTACTCCAAAGCCTGAGCCTGCGGGGGCTTCCTGGAGCAGGCAAGTCTCAGCTTTGTCCCTTTTTAGTTATGTGACTTTTTGGGCAAGTCATGTCTCCTCTGAATTCTCAAGTTGCTAGGGCTCATAACATACTTCACGGGCAAAAAAACAAAGGCTCAGAGAGTTTAAATCACCAACTCCCAGGCCTCCTGAGCCCGGCTTGTGATGGCCAAATGCTTATTCTGAAAATGTCATGTGCCACTTTGATTTTGGCCTCGCGGCTGCCTGTTGGGTCCCCTACTGCCCGATTTCCTCTCGGCTTCTCCCAGTCGGGCTTCTGCATTTCCGCTGCGGCTTTGCCAGATACGCCAGTATTACTGGTCTCTTCCCCACCCTCTCCCTTCTCCACTTGTGCAGTTCCCTCCCTTTGCTCGATGACAAAAGGATGAGGCAAACTGATTTAAACTCAAGGGTAACGCGTCTCCCCTCTCCTGTGGATATTAATGAAGAGCGTTGCCCTAGATGGGATTGTGAATCCCTCCAACACTAGCTGGGGAGCTGAGTCATCATGGAGGGGCTCCAAGCACCCTGGGCAGGTTGGTAAAGGAGGGAGATTTTTCCACAGAGCCATCGGAGAGCCTCTCACTCACTCCAGGGGTGAGACCCCCTCCACACACACCCCACCTTGTCCTCACCCAGCATGGTAAACAAACTGGAGCTCTTTGCTGTCTGATTCTTCTCCTCTGTCACTCTCTCATTCAGACACCCCGAGAGGAACCAGGCCACCATCAGCCCAAAATAGGTTGCAAACACATGGATGTGCATCATGCTTACGTGGTTGTCCATCTGCAACAAAGCCAGCAGGGTGGTGAATGCCCACAGCCCCTGCCCACAGGCCAACCCCCTGTTCCTGGGAGACAGGTCCAAACTTCACTCAAGTTCAGAAGGTGTGACTTGGAGTCATGACACTGGTGTTTGGAGCCTCCCCAATCCAGCAGTTCCCCTTTCAGAGGAGACCCAGGAGAGACCCGGGAGCAGCCATGGGTTTATCCCAAGGAAGTTGCTGGTTTGGCCTTATCAGTAGCTCTTAAATGCTTTTGGCTGAGATCTACTTAGGTGAGGCAAAAAGTCACATGGACATGCACCCCCACTGCTTCCTACTTTTCAGCAGAATTTATGAGTGATGAGTGATATAAACTCTGCGGCAGGAAGCAGCCAGACTTTTTATAATACGAAACTAAAGTCTTTAGTAAATTCTAGACATATGCTAATTTTGCTTTATGAATATCAAAGTTAGTAATCCTTAATAACTCACTTAGTGGACTACTGGTAAGTCCTGTCAACTCTGCCTCTAAAAAATATCCAGAATTGGCAGAATTTTTACCACCAGGTTTCACTGACCCCACCCTGATTTAAGCCCCACCATCACCACTACCTCCAAATTATTGCAGTAACCTTCTAGCAGGTACCCCCATTTCCACCCTTGTCCCTCTACTGACTACACTCCACACAGCTGCCAGAGTGACCCTACGAACATCTAAGTCAGTTCATGGCCATCTCTGCTCAGAATCTCCCAAGGGTTCCTCTCTCACTCAATTCAAAGTCCGCGTTCTGGCTATGACCTGCAGAACCCTGTGTGACCTGCTCTCCCCTAACCTCCCTGACTTCATTTCCTGCCCCACTCCTGACACACTCTCCTTGCTCTTCCTCCAACCCACAGGCATGCTCCCACATCAGTCCCACTTCACTCTGGCTTTTCCAATGCCTGGAATGCAAGGTGGAGGGAGTGGCCCACCCTGGGTGCAGGCAGTAAGGGGGTGCATTGGAGAATTTAAAACGATAATAAAAGCTATTAGAAGTCTGTCTGCTTTTTATTATTACCCTGTGCCAACAATTCTAAACAGTGTGGATGATAAAATACTCCTGGGAAGAGGCAGACCACTCCCCACCCCCCCCACCCCCGCCCTTGACCTGCCACTGTGCTCAGGCACCCACGTGGCTTGTGCACTCCCCGCCTTCATGTCTCTACTCAAAATTACTTGGGGAAGCCTTCCCTGGCCACCTTATCTAACATTTTATCCCCCTCTCGATTCTTCATATCTCCTTTCTCATTTTATTTTCTCTCTACGTACTTAACGCCATCTAACATGCCGTGTCGTTTGCCTACGTTGATTGCTTATTGGCAGTCTTTCCCTCTGGAATGGAAGGTCCACCACAGTAGCATTTTCCCACTGCCGAAAAGATGCCTGGTACGTAATAGGCACGGAATAAATATTTGTGAAAGGAACGAGTGAATGGGAAGGATACATTCACATTCAGGCATACATGAAAATGAAGTCGCCTGGAAGAACTGAAAAGAGGTCTTGCGTTTTTAATGTCTGAGGTCTCCCAGGCATCCAGGAACCACACGTGGGGATTGGCGTGGAACCCTGCACTCATTTCTGGAGTTGCCGCCACCGAAGCAGCTCTGGTTGCTGACTCTGGTTTTCCCCGAGCCTTTCCATTCAATAAACCCAGGCTGAACTGACGTTTTTAGGTGAAGCAGCCAACTCTCAAAAATCAGTGCTGAATCCTCCCCGGCACCAACTAAACTAGAGTCAAAGCCATAAAGAGAGGAGATAGATGGCTTTGCATCCCTGCAGCCCTTTATAAGTAGGAAAACATTTACCACGCCCGGCCCGCAGGGAGCTTTCCCTCTCTCGAAATTTACCTCTTTTTCTGGACCCGCCACGTGTTCACTGCGTGACCCGCCCTCCACGCTGGCTGCAGCTGATTGGGCCAAAGCAGACACGTGGCTGCGTGAGCCAATCAGGTTCTTTCTTACTGGACCCTAAAACTGGGACCCGTGAGAGAGGAGGGCAGGTTCCTGCAGGATCTGGGACTTCGGAGCCCGGAAAAGAAAGGGGTGGAGAGAACATGTTCTCCACTGAAGAGAATGCTGATGTGCACAGAAGTTAGACATACAGAGAGGAACAGAACCAAAAGATGGAGAGCATGAACTACCTAGGATCTTAAAGGCTTCTCATATACAATTCCAGTCCTCAGTCTAACTGCTACTCCTGACCTCGGTGGTCCCCTCTTTCTGCCTAAAAAAAAGTTCCAGTGCAGTTTTCTTCCTTGAAACCAAGGAGTTGCAGTTAGTTCTTATGGTAAGCAGAGAGAAAAAAAAAATGAGAGTATGTCTGGGTGACTCCGTGAGCCCATAGTGAAATGAATGAATGAATGAGTGTATGCCTGAATGGAGGAGAAAAGAAAGTTCTTTCTTTCATTAGTTAGCGGAATGCTAACTAATGGTCGTGGAAGGGAAGATGGAATTAGAAAACCAATACTGGGGGCACCTGGTTGGCTCAGTCCTTAGAGCATGTGACTGTTGATTTGGTGGTTGTAGGTATGAGCCCTATTTTGGGTGTAGAGACTAATTAAAAATAACATCTTTTTTAAAAAAAGATTTTATCTATTTGTTTGAGAGAGAGAGATACAGAGCACGAGCAGGGGGGAGGGGCAGAGGGAGAAACTGACTCCCTGCTTAGTGGGAGCCCAATGCAGGGCTTGATCCCAGGACCCTGAGATCATGATTGAGCCAAAGTCGGATGCTTAACCAACTGAGCCACCCAGGCACCCCAAAAATAAAATATTTAAGGGGAAAAAAAAAGAAAGAAAACCAATATTGATAGTCATCAGAGTGCTAATTGATTCAGGCAAAAAAAAAAATCAATAGTTGCTAAAGACAGTGGGTTAGGGGCGCCTGGGTGGCTCAGTCCTTAAGCGTCTGCCTTCGGCTCAGGTCATGGTCCCGGGATCCTGGGATCGAGCCCCGCATGGGGCTCCCTGCTCTGTGGGAAGCCTGCTTCTCCTTCTCCCACTCCCCCTGCTTGTATTCCCTCTCTCACTGTGTCTCTCTCTGTCAAATAAATAAATAAAATATGAAAAAAAAAGAAAGTGGGTGAAAGTTTGATAAGAAACAGGATTTTACAGAATATTATCTCCCCCACAAGATGCTTTTTAATTACAAAGGGGAAAATAGTAACTTTACAGTGGAAGAGCCTGGAAGACAAAATCTTAACAGGTGACCAGAGTTAACATCCTCAGTAATGGGACAAATTGACAGCATGTGTCTCTTGATATGATGCACTGAGAAGGGCACAACATCACTTCTTCTGTGTAATTCCTGCCAAAAATGCATACCCTCCAACTAATCATGAGGAAACTGTAGACAAACCCACATTGTACAAAATAACTGGCTTGTAACCTCAAAACATGTCAAGTTCATGAAATATCAAGAAAAACTAAGAAACTGTTCCAGATTGAAAAAGTTTAAGGAGACATGAGAACTGAATGAAAGTGTGACCCTGGACCAAAAAGAAAGAAAGAAAGAAAATATATATATATATATATATATATATATATATATTGCTGTAACAGGATATTATTGGGGAAATTTGAATTAGATAATAATATGTCAACGTTAATTTCTAAAATTTGTTAACTGAACAATGGTTATGTAAAAGAATGCCCTTGTTTATAGGAAATACTACTACGCTGAAGTAGTTAGGGGTTAAAATAAAGTCATATAGAAAGATGAAGAGAACCAAAAATTAGTAAATAATAAGAACTTCAAATCTAAACTTCTAGACCATTGTTCATTTTCCCTCCCAAGTATCTCCAGCTCCCTTGAAGAACATGCTGGTGGACTCCACACTCCTTGCTGATTGTCCACCTGCTTCTTGGTCTCTAAGGATTTCAGCACCTGCCTTACCATCTTTCTATCACTCCTCCAGGTCATCATCTTGATCCATCCAACTCCCTCTCTCTGTTCCTTGACGCTTTCTCTCCTAATAACTTTCCTACATTACACTTCCGCCACCCATATCCCCTGTGAAACCTTAGACCTTGTCATCACCAGTGACTGCGCCACCTCCAGTTAAAACCATTAGGTTGCTATATTTAAACACTTAGCATAGATCACAATTTTGGAACCCCATTTGGGTCTGTCTTTATAATTTTTAAATCCCAGAAACTCCACCAAATGGAGGCACTATCCACCCCCCTCCACCTCCAAACCCCTCCTCCCCAAAGTCCCCTCCTCACAGCATCATGACTCACACTGAGGTACTGCCTGTCAATCATCCTCATGGTGACAAAGACCGTCACCTCCACCAGTGCCATCAACGTCAGCTGCAACAGGTTGGCCTTCCCCAGCACGGCGCCCGCTGAGATGACCACAGACATAGCACTCATGGTGGCCAACTTAATACTGGGGGGAGAGAGAGAGAGACAGGGATGACTGAAAAGGATCCTCTCCTTCGTTATTCACTCATTCACTCATTCAGCAAGCCTGGCGCTGTCCAAGAAATTAGGGACACAGTAGGAAAACAAGGAAACAAGATTCCATCCTCATGGGAACGGATGCAGCCCCATCTGCGGTCTCCGGGGGCTCCTTCCCCCATCAGGGTGGCATCAGGGTGAGCAATTGATCTGCACATACTCATTCCTACTGAAGCCATTCTGAATTTCTCGTGGGAATGTCATGGTGAGTTACAGAGGCTGATTGTTCCCTCAGGACCCCCTTCTAGGGTCTGACAACCGGGGTTCTGCCCACGGCTTCTCTTCTGCCTGCATCTCACAAAGATGCTCAATAGAGGGCGCTCTTCACCTGCTGGCCTGCCTGCCTTTCCGCAGCACCCCCACGGTCTCCTTGGTAATGGAAAGAGTCGGTTTAGAAGTAGGACAAGCCTGCTTCCAGTCCCAGCTTTTCCACTTGAGCAACTATTTAATCTCACTGGGCCTGTTTCTTCATCTGTAAAATAAGAGTGATGATAATATTTATCTTGTGGTAGTGCTGTGGGGATTAGAAGGAATATCTGTGCCTGTGTGTCTAGCACCATGATTGGCACAAAGAACTAACTGGGAAGTAGAAGCCCGCATTATTAGCACTACTACTGATTCCTTCCGTCCCTTGACCAATGAACTAGCTCAGGATGGGGATTCAGGAGAAGAAAACAATTTGTTTTCGAGGCACTTATGATCCAGCTGGGGAGATGGGGCTGACATCGTGAATCTGTCTACTAAGACTATCCATGATTATTACATGGCTAGAGGGGTTCACTGGAGGGAGAGAGCAGTGTGGACTGGACCCATCAGGGAGGGCTTCCTGGGGGAGGTGGCAATGAGCAGACTAATCCATGGTGGTTAAACCAACTCACCCTCTCTAGGCACCTTGCTCTGAGACCACCTCCCCTCTCTGATGCTACAACCACCACTACAAAATAACAATAATTTATTAAGCATTATGTATAATAGGCTTACAACTACCTCACCTCATTTAAATTTTAATCTTCTAAGTGGCCCTCTAGAAATGTGGCTAGGGTACCGTTCAGTACCTCTACGTTACAGAAAAGGACACTGAGACTAGAAGAGGTGACACTTTTGGCCGTAAAGTTAGTTAATGACAAATGTGAGGTTCAAACCCAGTTGGCCTGGATCTAAAGCCTGTGCTCTGAAGTCTGGACACAGCCTCCCTGGCATTTGCTGCCAACGTAGTACCTTGCTTAAGGCTCAAGGACTTCAGAGGGACCATGAGAAGAGGGCCAAGGGCCTGGGGAAGGAGTCTCACAGGGATCGGGAATTATTTGGAATAGGAGTTACTCAAAGTTAGGCCGCGTTATGTCTTTTTGGTGAGTGTTCACTTAATTGGCAAGGGCCTAATTCAAGGGGATGTATGCCAGTGGTGGGATGTCAGACCCCGGCGGCCAGTTGGTGCTGGGGAGGTGTTGAGACAGTGAGGTGCAGTGTTCAGGAGTGCAGTCTCCAGTCCAGCCAGCCTAGGTTGGAATCCTGGCTCAGTCCCTTCCTGGCTGTGTGACCTTGGGAAAATTACTGAACCACTCTGTGCCTCAGTGTCCTCATCTGTAAGGTGGAGGCCGGGCCTGTGAAGCTGTCATAAGGGTAAAGTGAGTTAATATGTGTCAAGCACAGTAAGAGGGTTGGTTATTGCTATATCCTCCAGCAGAGCCCTCCTGAACCTCTCAAAATACAGCATTAAATATATCACAACTCTCAGGGTTGCTTTTCTTTTCATTTTGGTTCCAAAAACCCTTTAGTAAGTCTTTACTACAGGAGGAAAACAAAGGACAGAGCTGAGCAGGAGAGGCCCCTGCCCCGAAGGGACTGGTCATCGGTGACTCAAGGCAATTCAGTGCCAAGTCAGGCTGCACAGTGTGGGTGAGGCCAAGGGAGAAGGGAGGACCCTGTCCTGGAGGCAGGCCTGGGCACTGCCCCCTGAAGCAGCCAGGCCCTTGGAAAGGTCAGGAAGGAGCTCGTTATTCAAATCTGTGAGCCGGTCCCAGCAGGGGTCACAGCTGGGAGGATCCAGGCCGCCAGAGGTGGGGCAGGGGAGTCCACTCAGGCTGCAGATGGCCTCTTCTTGTCTTCCCGGACTGAGTCAAGAACAAGTTGGCCCCCGTGGGCGCGGTACCTTAGAAGGAACAGCCCAGAGATGATGCCTGGACACTAAGGGGCAGGAGGCTGAAGGCAAGGCAGCAGAAACGCCAGACTAGGGCCACCACTGTCAGAATTCTTCCAGAGAGTACCCTTTGCCTCTTCCCAGGTGTTTCTTGGGGGTGGGGGTGGGTGGGTATCAAATCCGCATGGGGATTAGCTCTAAAACTTGTTAGAAGAAAAAATGTGGAGGGTTTTTTCAGGGCCAACAGGGAAGGAACTGACTGGGCTATGGCTCATGTCATAACCACCCTGGAGGGTGTGGGGAGGGTTGCAGATAGTAAAAAGCTAAAGCCATTACCACCACTTAGCCCTGTGACTCTTGGCAAATGCCTTAAGCTCTCTGAGCCTCTATTTCCTTGGCTGTACCCCGGTTAGACCCCTACTGGAAGGGTCAAACAAAATAATGTTTGTGTCCTGCCTGGTACCATTTCTGGCTTGTGGGGAGATGGTCAACAGCAGTGCCCAGAGACTTAGCAGGGTTTCATCGGAGGGGAGGATGGAGTGGCCTGGAGAGGTGACCGGTTCCCCAAGATGCCTAAGATGGGATTTACCATCATCTGGGCAGAACAGAGATTCAGAGCTGGATAAGAGCAAAAAACAATGTACAAGGTAAATTTTACCAAGTTTCCCCTGTCAAGTGCTAATGCCTCTTTTATTATTTTGCAATTTTTTGTCCTTTTTTTTTTTTTTTTTTTTCCTAAGTAGGCTCCAGGCCCAACATGAGGCCTGAACTCATGTTCTTTAGATCAAGGGTTGCATGCTCCACCTACTGAGCCCGCCAGGCGTCCCTTCCTGCCTTTTTTTTTTTTAAAAAAAGTGTACAACTTGATGGATGTATATATCTATCCCCTCGTGTAACCGTTACCTGGGGTAACACAGAGAACGTTTGCTGTGTCTCGTAATGTTTTTTATGCTCCTTCCTAATCAATAACCATCACCTTCCTCTTGTAAACATTATTCTGACTTCTAGCAACATGGGTAATTTTGCTAGTTTTTAGAATTTCATATACATGCATCTAAATGGTTCAAAGGTAATATTTAAAGGCATGGCTATTTCTTGTTCACCAACATTTGAGGACTAAGCGTACTTCTTTGTTTTCAAGAAACTGTGACATTTCTATTTCTTTTCTGTAACCTCTATTAACTTTTCTTTGAACCCATATTGCTTGTGTAACTTTATCAAATCATACTCAATAAATAAAGAACGAACTTGGGGAGGGCTGTAGATCTGGGCTCAGGGTTGTCAGATAAAATATAGGATTCCTGATGCAATTTGAATTTTAGATAAACAGTAAGTAATTTGTTAGCGGATATCCTCAATATTGCATGGCTTCAAGGGGACATCCCAGCTCCTCTAGAACCAGCTCTCTTGGGCCCCATACCCTCAAGGACCCAAAAAATGATAACAGCTGTCGTCTGGTTACCTGGACAGTTTGATGACCACCTTCTTATGGAAGGGCCGTTCCAGGAAGCCATCCATCAAGACTGCCCACTGAACCCCCAGGGCCAGCAAAAAGAGGTTGAAGGCCACACTGCTCCAGCCATATCTCCGCA
Source organism: Eumetopias jubatus (assembly GCF_037043125.1). Taxonomy (NCBI): domain Eukaryota; kingdom Metazoa; phylum Chordata; class Mammalia; order Carnivora; family Otariidae; genus Eumetopias; species Eumetopias jubatus. The sequence goes on along the minus strand of NW_028274810.1, from coordinate 88,318,351 downwards.
AAGACGAGTTGAGGAAGCCAAAGCCAAGGGCCACCATGATGGTCACATCCTGGAGGACTGCCCAGGAGCAGATATGGAGAAGGAGCAAGAGAAGCAGACAAGATGGAAAGTTAGAAATTAGAATTTACAGAGCTTACAGAATTAGAATTTACATACATTCTGTATGAATTTATGGGATGGCAGCTAGAAGAGATCATTAAAGAGTGCTGGGACAAGTTAGTTTGCCTCTTTGAGCCTCAGTCTTGTCATCTGAATAATGGGGACAATACATACCCGGCAGGGTTGGGGTTAGGATATGATGAGCTGATGCTGGTGAAGCACAAAGGCAGGGCTTGCCCGTAGTGAGTGCTCGGTAACTGTGGCAATTACTGTTATTATTAAACTTAATGATTTGAACATGTGTAAAGCATCTGGACCAGTGCTTGGCACACAGTCGACATCCAGTAAAGGTAATTACTGTGGCTACTGAGGAGCAGATTCAACCTGATCCTGTGCATGACAAAGTAAGAGTGCAGAAGCCAATGACTTGGCCCAGAAAAGAGGGCCCAGAGGAAGCTCAGAGATCCTGTTGGTAAGAACCAAATTATCTTTTCAGAAAGCAGCTCTCTCCCTTCGTCACTTGCTGGGAGGGACGCAGTGGGCCGGCAGGAAGCACCAGGACCATCTGAGTGACCCTCACCTTTTCCAGCCTCAGACCCTGTTCAGGGGCTGCTGCAGCAGGTGAGTGCGAGAGACTTATCTGACGGCAGGGAGAGGTCCAGCAAAAGGAAAAGGGTGGACACTTTAATTCCAAGTTTGGGAAAAATGGGTAGCGGCTTGACAAACTTGGGTTCAAAATCAGGAATCTGGAACTTTCTAGCTGTGTGACTTCATCTAGTTATTTAACGTCTCTGAGCTTTAGTAACAGCCCACATTTATTAAGTGTTTCTCATGTAGCAACACTGTTGTTGTTGTTTTTTAAATAATCTCTACGCCCAACATGGGGCTTGAACTCACCACCCTGAGATCAAGAGTCACATGCTCTCTAGACTGAGCCAGCCAGGAGCCCCAGCAACATGGTTTTAATCACATCACACAGACCAGCCCGCTTCCTTCTCCCAACCCCCCTTCAAGGTGGGTGCTATTATCACCATTTCACAGATGTGAAAACTGAGCCACAGGGGAGTTAAGTAACTTGCCCCAGCTCTTCCAGTCAGATTTAAACCTAGATGATCTGCTCTGAAGCCTGTGCCTTCAACTACCACACTATCTGTTCTTTGTCTTCTCACCTGTTAAATGGGAAAAATAATCACACTCTTCGTCTGGTGGCCAGAATCCAATGATAAAATGCACCCAATTGCTCAGAATAGGAGGACTGTTTTATCAACAAACACCAACTATTTCCCATGTATAAATGCCTGGGGAGAGAGCTTGAAAGAATTTGTCCCCCCACGATATTATCTCTGGGTTTGGGAGGGTTTTACTTGTTTTTTCTCGGTGTTTAAATTTTCTACAACCAGCATGCAGACAGTAAACAAAAACAAACAAAACAAAACACACAGAGACGAAAAATGGCATGGACTTCAAGTTTGGACAGTTCTGTTTGCTCCCAGCTCCGTCCTTTCCCATCAGGTTAAACCATATTAAAATTGCCAACATTTGAGCATTTTGACCTATAAAAATGGCGTTTTATCTGCTTCAACCTCATAGCTGTGTGGCCTTCTAGGTTGCTTACTTTCCTCATCCGCTAAATAAGGGCAATTGTGCCCACCCCAGAGGGGGCCGGGAGAGCTGAAGGAGGTGGGGTTTTGCTCAAGGGCTTAGCACGGCGCCTGGCGCAGGGAGGACGCTCGGGAAATGGTGGTTCTCCCCCTCCTGCCACCACCATCCTCACCATCACAGTCATAAGAACCGACCTGGTCTCCACCTCCAGCCCTGGCTCTGATAACACTGAGGAAGCACTCCTTTCCAGAACTCTCCAAAGTCTCAGAAAGCCCCTTCAAGTCACATTTAAATTCACCTTCATTGAGAAACGCACAGGATCTTGCGTGTGAGATGTGGGTGGGTATTGATGCCTCCGGAACAATCTGATTACACCAGGACGTTGGAGACCCCCGAGGACCTCCAGAGGGTCTAGGAACTTGGGGAGCGGGTGAGAAATGGCGTTGACTCAACTTCTTGCCCCTTCTCCTCTGCCATGGGGCGAGAGAGGTGCAGGCAATGTTTCTGTCTCCTGCTTACATCCTCTTAGGAGTGGGGGTGACGGGGCACATTTTGTATAAGGATCACTCAAATTCTTTCAGGAACCAAGCAGGAAATTATGTGTATGAAAGGCGCAGTGCATCTTTGGGAGTGGTAAGGCCTGTGGCCAACTGGAGACAGCACACCCAACAATCGGTATTCCGATTCAATCTTGTATTAAGTCCCGCCGTTAAACCAAACACATCTGCCATCTCGCAGCCACACCATATGCGTAGGGTCTGGACTTATTGAAGATCCCATGAGTAGGGAGAGCCTTTCATTTTCCTCCCATTTTACAGAAGCAGACCAGAGAGAGCCTGTGACTTCCTCAAGGCCACACAGCATGCTAGCAGCAAAGCCCTGCTCTGAACTCCAGGTACAGTGCTCTTCCACCAGGCTAGGCTGTTTCTTGCTTTTCTTTGCCCCCACCTCACTAATGGAACCCAAGCAAGTCCCCTACCCTCTTGGGGCCTCAATTTCTCTCTCTGTAAACACGTGTGAGTTGGACTTGCTACTCTCTAAGGCCCTTATGGCTCTGGCATATTCTGAGGAGAGACTCAGCGGGTGGGGAGAGGGGAGTGACCAGCATAGGGCAGAGAGTCGGAGGATCTGGGCTGGGGGGCTTTATCAGGCACAGTTGCCATGCCTGTCACTGCTGCCAGGCAGAGGAGCTCAGGGCCTTCCTCCCCAAGGCCCCACACTGTCCCTGAGGGAGGAGTTGTACTCCACCCCATGGGAGGAAGTCGGGGGGCAGTTTCTGGGAGCTGTTGACAGAGCCCAGTCACCCTAAATGGATGAGTCAATAACATTCGATGTCAGGCCTCTCTTCACTCTCTGCACCCTCCTGCTTCCTCTCCCGGCCTCCCAGAACTCTAGGCCCCCCTCCAACTCCTCCTCAGTCTCAGGACTGGGACCCCCACTTCAGGGCCAGGTCCCAGCTCAGGGCATCCCCAGTGGTGCTAGCCTCCCCCTCTCAGATTCCGCGCTGCACCCCACATCAGCTGCTGGGCTGATAAGCTAATGGACTCTAAGGTGTCTGGAGGTGATAAGGAGTGGATGTGCTACAGGGGTCCCAATGACTGGGCCCCAGAGGGGAGTTCTACAGTCTAAGACAGGCCTTCGGGAGAATTTTATGAAAGCCCCACGACTCGCAGGAAGGGTCTAAGTTGAGAGTCCGCTGGTGTGAGAGGAGGCAATGATGACCAGCATTGGCAACAGCAGGCCCGTGCACGGTGCCCTCCACACACCAGGCACCATTCTAAGTGCCTTATGGCTTTACCTGCAACCACTTCATGCAGTAGGTACTATTTATTATCCACCTTTTACAGATAGGAAAGGGAGGCCCAGAGAGGCGCCGTAACTAGCCCAGGTCACAGAGCTAGCAAATGGTGAGCGATCTGAATGCTGACCATCTGGGTTTAACCACGATGTATCATGCTTTTCCACACAGCACACAGGGTATAATGGTGAAGACTCTGAGTCAGGTTGTCAGGGTTTAGAGCCTGGCTCTACCTCTGTGTCCCAGCTTCCTAATCTGTAAAATGGGTATGAAACAATGGCACCTGCTCAGAGGATCCCTGTGAACATTTTCACTGGCTTGTGCAAACCACTTAGCCTGGCATTGGATACACAGTGTTAGACACTATTATCCTGTGTCTGCCACTTATTGGTTGTATGGCTTTGGGCAAGACCGTTCCCCCCTCCTCTGGCCTGGCTGCCCCTGTGTTTCCACCCACCTCTGTTCCTTCCTTTGGCCTGCAGACACTTCAGCACCAACAGCTTTGAAGCCAGAACCAGCTTCTGGCCCTTAGGCTCTAGGCTCGACTTCCACACTGTTCTCCCCACTGCTGACTGGGAAGACCTCTGCAGCCCCAGACTGGGGCCAACCATAGACCCCTAGGCTGACTTCTGTTCCCCAATAGCCTCTACTCCCATCTTACCTGTACCCCTACAGCAGACAGGGAATAGAAAAAGGGGTGTCCCAATCAAAGGGGATTGGAACATTGTAGGATTTGGGGGTACTGTATTTACATGTCAGTGGAAATGTCTTTTGGTAGCTCTCCTCCCTTTGGGGAGCAGGGGAGGGGACCTGGGTAGTACCCACAGTGCAGGGTCCAGGATGTTTCCCCAACGTGGCATTCCTAGAGCAGGCTCTGTGTGTAGATTGTTACAGTAATGGCTCCCGATGAATCACACCTTCCAGTATAGACCCCTCCTGCCTGGGTTGGGCCTTGTGATTTGCTTGGGCCAATGCGACATTAGTCAACATGTTACAAGCCAAGATTTGAAAAGCACCCACTCATTGGGGCTTATCCTCTTTTACTGCTATGACTCTTCTGCTGAACCACTTAATCACAATCATGAGCAAATTAAATGGTTGCTTTTTTCAGCCATTAAGTTTGGGGGTGGTTTGTTATGCAGCAATAGTTTAACTGCTACACTCTGCTTCTCCTAAGCGTCTCATAGGCGCCTCAACCCCAAGCCCAGAATGAATATATTGTTTATTTACCTCCCAAACTGCTCCTCCCCTTGTGCTTCTTGTCTCAGGAATTGGCACTTCCATATACCAAAGCTCATGTCTGAAGTCATCCTTAAAACCCTCCTTCACTTCCACCAGGTACAGCTCGTTTGATCTCCTAGCTGTCTCTTCAATATTTTGACACTTTGCATCTCCTTTGCTCTCCCTGCCCATATGGCCTCATCACTGGCTGTGGGACCAGTGGTCATCGGCGTAGGGAACACACACCTCAGAAGATGCTCCAGACAATCCACAGGGGCTGCTGGAAGAAGATATGAGCCCTTCTAGTTTTATTTGATTTTGTAAAAATATAAGAAATTGAAGTTTATTAATAATGAAAGTGAATACTCTTAATCAGTCTGTATATGTATTCGTTCTTTCAAACCTTCCAACAACAAATTGAAAAAGTACTATTGTCCATGTGACTGTTGTCATGTGACCCATGTCATGTGACATGGTTGAAATGGAGGGCAAGAGAGGCAGAATAATTTGCCCAAGTTCTCGCAGCTAAGAAGGGGCAGAGGCAGGGTCTGAATCAGTCTGCCTCGAATGCTTCTCAAACTCTCATGTGCGTAAGAGTCACTTAGAGGGCTTGGTAAAACACAGTTTGCTAAACCCCACCCTGAATATTTCTGATCGGTGGGTATGGATCCGGGCCCGGGAATCTGCATTTCTAACACATTCCTGAGCTGTTAGTGGCTGAGGTGGTAGCCTGGGGACCACACTTTGAGAACCACTGATCTAGGCTATCCTACCTCCAAAGGGCCTTGGTGAAGTTTGCAGCTCTGCAAGTACTTAAGATCCACATTGACCCAGGAGCCTCCTCTGCTTGCTCAGGATGTCAGACAGTTTCTAGGCTCCTAGCTTTGGAAGGAGTCCTGAGGGAATATTGGGCCACTGGGAAGAGGGGGACGTGTTTCTCCGTATTCATCATGTTGCAGTGAATGGCAGGGTTTTGTTTTTTGTTTTTTTTTTTTTTTGCTTTTCGTTTTAAATTTAATTCTTTATTATGGAAAACGTTAAGCATATACAAAAACAGAGAGTTGCATGGTGAATGTCATGTCCCATTCCCAGCTTTGATGACTGTCCCACACGGGGCTGATCTGGTTTTTATTTTCCTTTCCACTTGTTTCCTTTTTTGTTTTTTTTTTTTTTTGGTCTGGCATTAAGCAAGTCCTGGACATTGCTTCATTTCAATATACCTCTCTAGCAGATAGGGCCTTAAAAAAAAAAACCCACCATACTATTATCAGACTTAACAAAACAAACAACAATTCCTGTATGTCCTATAGGATTCATGCTGATTGCCTCAAAAATGTCTTTTTGGACTTGGCTGGTTTGAATAACATTGAGTTCACATGGACTAGATTAGATTAAGTGCATTGACTGATAAGGTAACCTAGTTTTAGCTCAACTAACCTTTACAAAATGGACTAATGGCTTGAACAATGCCTGCCTAAAACCACAGAATGAAGGCAGAACCATAATGGCAGCCAAGCGTAAGAAAAAAAAGGGCAGAGTGCTATTTCTTGTGTAAACTCTTCATCTGTCACATTGAAGGTTTTAAAAAAGTCAGTCTAATTAGATCTCACAGGAAGTCAACCCGGAGAATTTGAAGTTATCAAGAAGACTCTAGGAATGGATTTACATCCACTCTCAGTAATGGAAACAATGGACCTTGCCTTGAGATTGATTGGCACCATCACAATCAGTAATTTGAAAATATTATGTATTTCATTTGACCTCTTTCAGATTTTCTAATTTGTGTGTATTATTATAATGTACAAAATATATTCACGCAGCAGTACTTGATGATGACATGTAAGTATGGTACGTGCTTAAAAAATGGTGTGTGTGATCAGAAGCGTTTAAAGCCCTCTGGTCCATACTACACACAAGCCCCACACACTGGTCTCCCACCTCAAGTCATGGCCCTTTCCCCTACCCCTCCACTAGCCCTGGAATGGCTTTCTCCACAACCTGAACCCAAACTCACCACACCCCTGCTTCCTATCAGCTCAGCTGCGTGAAGGTCAAGCTCCTTACTCAACCCAGTGGGTCCACCATGCCCTACTGCCTTCTTTGGGCTCCGATGTTGCGATGTTAAACCCTAACCTGGTCCACTCCAGTGAGTGCACACACCAGCTCTTGCTGTCCTCTCACTCTGGCTGATGATCCATTTTCACATGGTGAACTCCTACCGAGCCTCCAGGATGTGGCTGGTCAGTCACTTCCTTCCAGAAGCCTTCCCTGACACCACCAACTGCCTTGCCTGATGGGCCCTCCTCTGTGCTTCCATGTAAAGTGAGTGTCTGAGGGCACTTCATTTCTGTGTTACCAGCATAGCAGAGGGGTAAAAAATGTGGACCCTGGCGCCAACATACAGAGTTGAAATACTGGCCCCTACACCCACTGGTTATATGACAGGTGACTCAAGTTCACCGTAAAACGGGGCAGTGAAGCATAGTGGTTACGTGCATGGAAACTAAAACCAGGCTGCACAAGTTTAAATTTGCTGTGTTATCACTGGTTGAGTGACTTTGTGCAAATTATTCAACGTCCAATTGCCTCATTTCCTTATATGAGAAACAGAGATCATAATCATACCAACTCATGAGATTGTTGTGAGGGTTCAATATGAAGCATTTAAATAGTGCCTGGTACATAGGAAGAGAAAATAAATATTGGCTCTGATTAGCACGTGTCTAGATTCCCCACTGGATGTAATACAGGGTTGAATGAATACATGCGCGAATGAATGCATGCATTGAATTCCATTGTATTGGACTGAAAAGAATTAAAGTAAACTGAAATGAACTTAAATTTGTCTAGGCCTTGCTCGTCAGGCCCCTCTCTGGCCCAGCCCCTGAAGTGGTGTAGAGCCTTCCCTCCCCAAGTCATTTCTTTGTCCGACTTACTGCTGATGAGGGCCCGGTGATGATTTTCCTTTGCGCGCAGCTAACTAGTCAGTTCGTATCACTGAGGAAGAAGCAGGCACTCAACCAGACTAGAGCTTCAGCTTTGTCTCAGGGAGGGCACCCAAGGTGGCCCATCCATTATCATAGATAAGACGCCGGCCCAATGAGATGCTTGAAACTCATCTCAATTTTTTTTTAAAAAAAGCAAAAGCCACACCACTGTGGACATCTGTCTTGTTTACAGTTGTTCTCATCACCGTCTGTGAATATTTTTAGCTGCATATAAAATCACAACCATCCTACACTCCTCTTCAGCCATACCTTATGGCTCTGGATTTGCAGACAGAATGTAGACTTCCCAGCCAATGAGTGAGAAGGAGAAGGCTGGGGGTGGGGGAGGGGCAACAGACTCAAGCTACCAAAAGGAGGGTGGTACAGAAGTGAGCAAGAGAGACCAAAAAAAAAAAAAAAAAAAAGGAAATAAAAACTAAAAGCCAAACAACGTGAAATTCCTTGCTGTTCAGGAGAAAGAGGGGGAAGGGACAGAGAAGCAGAGACTTATGAAGACCATTTGGCAAAGGAAATTCTAGAAATACAGAATAGGAGGCCCCTCACTGCCCCGACAAATCAAGGAAGGCTTCATGGAAGAGGAGATGTCCATGTTGGTCCTAAAGGGGGAGCCTACATTGTTGTCTGGGTCTCTGCGCAACCTATGGGAGAAGGTGTGGGAACCCATTTACTCAGAGACTTTGTGGAAAGGAACATAGCCCCTGGAGGACCACAGACCTCCTCTTCCCTTGTTCCTGCTACTTGCCTCCGTGACCACCCCCCCACCCCCACCCCCTGGACACTCACCTCGAAAGTTCGCCATGAGCTTCTTCGGATCCTGTGAGGAAGTGTCAGAGGAGGTGAAAAAGAAGAAGATGACAATGAGAGCCACCTCCAGCACTAGGGTCCACAGGGGCAGGCAGCCCCGCATAGATGGTGGGTACTTGGAGCCCATCCTGTGTCCTTGTCTGTGTCCGTGCGGCATCCAGCTCCAGGCATCACCCCTCTGCCCCCACCCCTCTGCCCCCACCCCCACTCCAGGGAGTGATAGGGGAGACACCCGCCAAAAGCCTTATCTCTGGCTGCAGGCTGGTTTTGCTGGCCTGTTGATGGAGTTAACATAGGAGCAGAGGGACTGTGACAGGGAGCAGAAGAGATGCATTTATTCCAACACAGTCATTCATTCAGTCCCTCACTTATTCGTTCATTCAACAAGTAGTTGCTGCATTCCTACTCTAGGACGGGCACTGTGCGCAGTTTCAAAGAGGGCATCCGTTCACTGGGCACCCACACATAAGAACCCTCCTTTGCTCGTGACTTCAGTTTACCCTCCCCATATCCTTGCAAGGCAGAGAATGGATCAGCACTCCTATTTTACAAATGGGGAAATGGAGTCTCAGAGGGGGCTTTGGATTGGCAAAATTTCTCTTTAAGACCTTACCCAGTGAGCTCTTAATAAGAATGTATTGAATGAGAACGAACGAACGAATGAATGAATGAATGAAAGCAAAGAACAACACTAAGCCCTGAGAAAGATCCAGACAAAGCCCCTGGGGAACTAACTCTTCAGAGTTACATTGTTGAAATTATTTATATTTGAATCTGTACTTAAATCTACAGATTTAAGGTGGGGGAAAAGAAAGGAGGCTTGGGTCCAGCTCTAGTAAAAATCTGGTGGGGTCCTGCTCCAGCCCTAGGCTGTAGTTGTCTCCAGCTCTGGTCACCTCCTTACAGAGCAACCCAGGACTCTGCCTGGAGCATGAGTACTTGTAGCGTATCTGAGGCAGACCACCAGCTTCAGGACCGCTGTCCCACAGCAGGGGCAGTCCCCTGAAATGGGACTTAGGGCACCTGGGCTCCAGTTCCTACCCTGCAGCTAACTTCTGGAGCCCCATCCATGTGCCTAGCAGATGGTCTGATCTATAATAAGCATAAAGAAAGAGAGGGAGAAAGGAAGGAAGGGAAGGATTGGCCCCAGCCACTGGCCACTGGGTATAGACTGAATTTATCGGGCCTCAGATAATAAAACTAGACTAGGAGTTGCAGGGAGGCAGATTCTGGCCCAGCATGGTGGATACTTTATTGACCATTACAGCTGTCTGGTGAAATAGGCTGCTCGTGAGGTAGTGAGCACCCTGTCCCTAGCAGAATGCAAACAGAAGCTGATGGTTACTTGTCAGCGATGTCTTGGAAGTGATTCAATATGTAGTTTGCTGGAGATTTGAATCACCCAGAAGAATCCTTTCATTTTGTTTTTAGATGAAGAAACTCACACCAGAAGGTCATACCCAAGGTCATACAGCCAGCTGACATCAGTCACTTCTTGCTCAGCGCAGCTTTATTTGCAGAAGGAAAAAAAAAATTGAAAGTAACCTAAATGTCCAGTAGTAGGGGACTGGCAAATAAGCTACAGGACACACATCTTGCCACCAACATCATGGTCCTTAATATATGTGGGAAAAATCCAGAGGAAAATGCTTTTAAGTTTATCAAAATTGACACAGAGGATATACCATTGGGTGGAAAAGCAAGTTATAGTACAGTGTATACAGTATGTTCACTCTTGTGAAAAATAATAAAAACCCAATATGTTAATGCATGCATAGGGTAAAAATGGCTGCAAACCACCAACACCAGCTCCTTTTGCTTTAGATGCTGTCTGGAGCTAACACTTACCAAGCACTTACCATTGCTAGGCACCGTTCTAGGCACTTTACATGTATGAACTCAGTTAATGACCCTGGGAGGTGGGTACTATTAGCCTTTTATGACAAATGAGGCACCCGAGGTGCAGAAGGGTTTTACGTGACTTGTCCAAGGTGACAGGACTAATAAGTAGGAGAACCTGGATTTAACCCAGACCCAGAGCCCGGATTGAGCAACTGGGTGTTTAACCACACAACTGTGGCCCAGACGACTTCTAAGTCCTCTTCCGAGTCTAGGAACATAGGATTCCCAGCCCTCTGCCCTCTCAACAGTAGCAATAGAGAGAAGGTTCCCTGACCGCTAGAGATCAGAGATAGAAATCTCCATCCCCTCATGGTCACCCCCTGGTTCTGATTTCTGGCCATCAGCACTTCTTATGAACTGGGTTTCCGTAAGGAGGGGCTCCCCTGTGTGGGGGATAAATAAACATGACCCTAGCTGGCCTGGGTCCTGTACCAGCACCTTGTAAACCAGGCAGCTGGACTCACCTGCCCAGGGGCACCAAAGGTCAGCCAGATGAACACTGAAGATTTTCAGTCTCTGCCAGCCCCTGTGCCTGGAGCCCCCTGATGGTTGTGTTCACCCTCGGGCCAACTTAGTGTGTGTGGCAGCTGGTTCCACACCCCGGAAACCCCTGTGCGGCCTGCTCCTACTCCAGTGAGGGACGGACTGCTTGACAAGAGGGCCAAGCTCCTTGCCAAACAGGCTCTCTTTAATAAGGGGAGGTGTCCCCCACACTTGGCCTCTCCCAACAGATTTGTCAAAAGGGGAATGTTCTTTCTTCCCCTCTGACTCTTGCAAAAGGTCCCTGTTTTTGCACTCCTGCTCCATTCTGTCTCCAAACCATCAAGGCAGCTCATCTGGTACAAGAAAGCACTGGGGGGGGGGGGGGGGAACGCCTGGGTGGCTCAGTCGTTAAGCGTCTGCCTTCGGCTCAAGTCATGGTCCCAGGGTCCTGGGATCGAGCCCCACATGGGCCTCCCTGCTCTGCGGGAAGCCTGCTTCTCCCTCTCCCACTCCCCCTGCTTGTGTTCCCTCTCTCGCTGTCTCTCTCTCTGTCAAATAAACAGATAAAATCTTTAGGAAAAAAAAAAAAGAAAGCACAGGGATCTAGGGCAGATACGTCACAAAACAAATATAGTTAAATGTTCATTGTTGAGTCTACGCGGGAGATAAAGGGCTTTTCACTGTACAATTCTTTCAACTTCTTTGGCATCTGTTAGAAACTTTTCATAATCAAATGTTGGGGAAAGCACTGTGTGCACCTGCTTCTCCCTCTGCCTGAAAGCCTCCTCCTGTCAGATAACTGCCCCTGCCCTCTCCGCCTCAGAGCCAAGCACGGGGACTTCTGATTGTTGTATCTCAGCACCTACTGCTCATCCATAAGAGGTGATCAATAAATATTTGGTTTTTTAAAAGATTTTATTTATTTATTTGAGAGAGAGAAAGTGCACAGAGGGAGAGGGAGAAGCAGACTCCCCGCTGAGCCGGGAGCCCGACGCAATGCGGAGCTTGATCCCAGGACCCATGAGATCATGACCTGAGCCGAAGGCAGATGCTTAGCCGGCGGAGCCCCGCAGGCACCCCTAAATATTTGTTGAATAAATAACAACTGCCATTTCCGGAATGCCAAGCACTGGAGCAAGTATTTTGCGTACATTATTCCATCTACTTTTCCCCTCAAGCCTGTGAGTACAGGCGTGGTCATCCCATCTTACAGATGAGGAAGCTGCTACTCAGAGAGGTGATGTGAGCACTCAACGTCACACAGCTAATAAATGCTAGGGGTGGGACTCAACCCACATCCCTCTGATGCCACGGCTTATGCTGTCAACTACTTTGCATTTCTGCCTTCCATTTAGTAAACCACTCACAGTCTCAACTTCCTTAATGAGTCAAATAAGATGAGCTGCTCTACTTTCCTCACAGAATTATTACAAATGTGAGAATGAATACGTAAACATGAGTGGCGGCTGGGTTATAGAAAGGAAGGTGGGCAAGTGGTGCCATGCCTGTGACGTTCTGATCTAAGTGACCAGGATTCCTCCAGGTGTGACGAATCAAGTCAGAGAGACTACAGAATTCACATGTAATCATGCATTTTCTGTAAAAACAGGACTCCATGAGAATACTCACCATACTGTCCTTATCGGGCATTGTAAAGCTCAGTCATGGGCAGCGAGCAAGGACGTAGATAAGTCCTCCATTCCCTCTCTGGAAGTTTGTCCATACCAAGGGTGTGATCCTGCTCTGGGCATGCCTGGGTAAACTGTGGCTAAGTCAATCATTCATTCATTTATTCATTCAACAAACATGAGCTTAGGAGTCAGGCAATCTGGGTTCAAATCCTGACTCCACAAATTATTGGCTGTGTGAACTTGCGTATGATGATCAATATCTGTTTCCTCATCTGTAAAGTAGGGAAAATCAGTGTCAATCTCATAGAGTGGTTGTGAAGATTTTTTTTTTAAGATTTATTTATTTGAGAGAGAGAGTGCATGCAAGTGGGGGCAGGGGCAGAGGGAGAGTATCTTCAGACTCCCTGCCAGTGCAGAGCCTAACGTGGGGCTTGATCCCACGAGCCACGAGATCATGATCTGAGCTGAAATCAAGAGTCAGACACCTAACCCACTGAGTCACCCAGAGAACCCCGGTCATGAAGAGTAAATGAGGAAGTGCATGTAAGTGTCAGATGTGTAGAAAATCCTCCATAAATGTTAGTAATTATTATTATTGCACAGGGTTGGCATATTTACTGTAGAAAACTCTGAAAATGCAGACGTGCATAAAGTTTACATAAAGCATCCGTGATTTCCATATCTCCAAAAACCGGTTCTTCTTCTTTTTGTATATTTTTCAGATTTTTTTCCTATTCACGTGAATTTAGGCCTTGTTTTCTCCCCTGCAAAAATGGGTGATTGCTTTTTCCGTGAATAGTATATCCTAAGTCATTTCCAAGCCGGAAATATCTTTCTACAACATTCTATCAGGGTGGCTAAGAACCCAGGCTCTGATGTCAGAATTTCTGAGTTTGAATTCACGCTTTCTGTGCGACCTTAGGCAAAGAACTGAGTTGCTCTGGGCTAGTTTTCTCGTCTGTGATATGGCACCGGTAACATCTCTACCTCATAGGGTTGTTGTGAGGTTGAGATCAAAGTGCATATGGTGCTTAGAGCAGTGACTGTATGTGGTAAGTGCTGCGTGTCACCATTCTCCATGCCACACGACTTCTGTGGGAAGAATGTGTGACCGTGTTTGACCAGCCCCCTTTGCAGGATTATCTGGGTTATTTCTCAACTGTTTCTGTTCTAAACATTACAATGAATATCCTCCGTTAACAGGGTTCTCTGGGGGACACAAATACGTGCATAAGAGGTGGCCACCCCAGTGTCTGGACTTTTCGGTGACTCCTGTGGCATGGGAACCAAGTTCAAGGCAGCTGGGCCAGCCCTGACTGGAGGGCTTGAGGGGATTGAAGCTACTGAAAGAGGGGGGGATGCAGTTTTCTTATTTGTGAAACAGGATGTGATGATCACTCTCCAGGCTCTTCTGAGCTATTCTGAGCTCAGGTGAAGCTCAAGGGCAAATCTCAACCCCTTGCCCATTGAACATCCCACGAGAAGAGGAGGGACAACCCTGAATTCTTGGCTGGGCCTTGGTCTTTTGAATACGAACAGATGACTTCCCTTCCCTGTCTTACTCATCTGTAAAATGGCTACTGCTCTCCCCTGGTTCCTGACTGATGGTGGAGGTATGGGGAGCTGGGGGGCTCTGTGGCGGGCAGGAGGCTACCCCACCTCTGCCCACGCCTGTGCCCTTAGGGTCCCAAAGAGCCATCTGAGGGCTCAGAGGGGAAAGGCTGGCACTTGACTAGAGCCCAAAGGAGCTTGGGCTAGGGCGGCCCAGGAAAAGAGATGGTCTGGCTGGGGCAGAAGGAGGGAATGGAGAAGGGCAGTCTTACTGTGGGCTCTTGGCAAGGTGACAATTCCTGTCATCCTACTCCAGCCCATCACCAGATCAATAAACCTAATCATCAATAACCATCTCTAGGCCCCAGGTTTGGCCTATAGCATCACAGCTTGATCTCACTCAGCTGTACCTTGAGCTAAACTGCTCTCCCAAGCCAATTGCATAATTTTATTTTCTCCGAGCCTCAGTTTTCCCATCTGTAAAATGGAGCTAAAATGACCTGCTTCTAAACACAGGGCTTGAAGAGTCTCCAGAGGGGATCTTGGCACAGATGTATGCAGGTAACTCAACAGCAGGATGTTGGGACTGGAACCCAGACCTCCAGATTTTCTCTGTTCTTTTATTTTTTTTTAAAGATTTTATTTATTTATTTGAGGGAGAGAGAATGAGAGATAGAAAGCACGAGAGGGAAGAGGGTCAGAGGGAGAAGCAGACTCCTTGCTGAGCAGGAAGCCCGATGTGGGACTCGATCCCGGGACTCCAGGATCATGACCTGAGCCGAAGGCAGTCGCTTAACCAACTGAGCCACCCAGGTGCCCCAGATTTTCTCTGTTCTTTCTCTTTTCCCCATGTCGCCTTATGCCTGAGAGTAACTCCCAGTCACTCCACACTTCTGCCACAGCATGGAATGTCCTTATCAGGATGGTAGGCTAGACAGTGAGCTCCAGCGCCTCTGTCATCTTTTCCTGGATTACTCACCTATTCGTTCCACAGTGTGCCATGGCACTGTCCTAGATAACAGGGACATAAGGGGGAGTGGAAAAGACCATGGATATGGCCCTGTTAATAACCTTACTGAGCTGGCTGTTTGTCTCTGGCCCAGGTAATCTGGAACCTTGTAGTCATGGAGTTAACGGCTATATTTAGATCTGGGGCCTCATGGAGTCTAGAGCCGGAATCTTACCATGTAACCTTCCTAACGCACTCAAGCCTCCAGAATATTGGTGTAGGTCCTGCCTGTATCCTCCTCCACGAACTAATTCACCTTGGCAGCCGAAGCCTTTTTCTGCTGCTCCAAGCGGAGCATTCCATTCAGACCCTTTTACAATGATGGGCAGCCTTGGTGAAAGTTTGAGCTCACGGAGTTTGTTATCCTTGGCCACCCAGTGCCACTTTATCAACATGCTGGAGAGAAGTGAGGGATGAAAAACAAGTATACTATTAACAGTAATTGCTTGCCGTTACCTACTGCATGCCTGGCCCTGAAAGTTCATTATTCTATAAGCCTTAAAACATACCTGAGTGGAAACAGAGGTTCTAAGATTCTGTAACTTGCCCAAGCTAGTAAGTGGCCAAGCTGGAATTTCAATCCTGGTCTGAAAAGATAGGTACTCTTGCAATTTTTCAAAACTGCATCTCTTCAGAATAAGGATCCAATCCCCCAAGAAGCTTTCATCATTGGTGAATGAACAAGACTCACCCAAGAAACCAGACTTAGGAGCAGCACTGCTGGAGATGCTCTGTGTGGGAGCAAAGGCAGAAAGGACGGAAGATAAGGTTGCAGTGGGTTTGAGGACAGTGAGTAGATAAGGCTTGCTGGCCTGGGTAGGCCTGGAAAAGGAGAGTGGGTCTCCAGTGTGACAGCTCTGGATGCCATAACAAAGAGAATGGTTTTCAGGCATTGGAGGATCTTTAAAGATTTGTGAGCGGATAAAATAAGGAAGAACAGCAGATGAGAATGATGACTTTGATACAAATTACAAGTTCCTCCTTGGGGTAGGTGTTGATTAAGGGGCTGATTATAGGGCAGGGAGAGGTCCACCCAACTCAGGACAAAACCAGATACCATCGACTTCCTGGAAGTTTTTAAAATGTGCTGGCAGACCACCTCACAGTCCCACTGTTGGTGTGTGGTTAAGTTGGTATGGCCACGTGACAGGAGATTCAGCAGCCATCAGAAATATTTAGGGAGGATGCATAATAACATGGGACAATGTTTACATTAAAGAACAGAATACAAAAAGACCAACCCTAAAGGCCCTCAGTGGCAACCCTGTCGGGACCCCTCTCACTTTGGAGAGCTTTTTCTGTATCTTCACTTAATAAACGTCTATCAATTTACTCACACACACACACACACACAAAAGAACAGAATACAGAGTTGAATATCTAGTATGATCACAACTCTTCAGTAATAATAGCAGTAATAGTAAAAATGATATCACCCATGGGAGAAAATAGGAAAGAAAGAAAAAATTTAGAGTGCTAATAGTGGTCGTGTTAAGGTGATGAGATCCGTGGGTGCTTCTCCTCCCTTCTTCTCCCCCTCTCTACTTTTGACAGCTTCCCAGTTTTCATTAATGACATTCTTTTTAAAAGAATCTTTGCTGTCTTTTCTAATGTGATTTTGCCATACCCACGTTGCAAGGGATTAATGAGGAGTAAATGAGCAAGTAGATGCAAAGCACTCAGCACGGTGCCTGGCACAAAATCGGCGGCGCTCTAGGAGGGTCGGGTGAGAGTCGCTGGCCCGGTGTCCCAACATCTGAAAAGCCCGGCCCTCGCCGCCGAGCAGCCTCCCCTTAGTCCCCGCGGCATCGACCCCTCGCACAGCACAGACACGTCCCTGACGCTGACGCTCGCCGTGTCCAGCAGGCGCGGTGCCCGCGGAGCCACCCGCACAGCCCGTCCTGCGGACGTGGAGATAGGGTCGCACCACCCCACACACCCGCGGCAGCCCAGCGCGACGTCGCGCGCACCCACGGCCCCGCCCCCTGTGACGCGCCTCCAGGGGGCAGGACCGTAGCAGCCCCGCCCAGCGCCTCCTCCGATTGGCCGCCGCGCTGTCACCACGTCGCCGGGAGCTGGCAGGGTGTGTGTGTGTGTGTATGTGTGTGTGGGGTTTGCTTTGTCATTCGTACCCCCGTCGCGCGCTGACGCGGCCGGCCTGGCCGAACGCTCCAGGATCCGCAGAAAGGGCTCCCGGCGCTGACCCCGGAGGCTCCCGGAGGGGGAGGATGCTGCGAACCCCTTACATAATGACGCGACTGACTGGGGCACATGTCAGCGCAGAAAACAGCACATGCCGCAAACCCAGGCCTCCCGATTTCATACGGTGCTAGTGATAGCGGGCAATGAATATAGCACGGTATGCTCTAGCATGGATTATAATACAATGAAACGCAATCCAACAGTCATGAAGTGTGCCTTCGCAATAAGGCGTAATATAGGATGTTATATTTATAGGGCCTATTTATAAGCCTCTATTTAAATCTTTTCTGATAGGCCCAGGCACGCACACAGACACTATAATGATTGGCGTATTCTTCAGTCCTTCACGGAGGCGGGTTCTCGAGTCCGTTTTGCCTCAGCTGGCCCTTGGATTGGCCGGCAGCGGCGTAGCGACGCCTTCGATTGGCCTCGGGGGCCGTCCGTTGGAGCCGAGGAGGCGGGGCAGGCGGCTGGCTGGTGCTGGGGCGGGTGGGCCCCGGAATTGTCATTTCTTTGTTTCCGAAGGCGGAGGAGGCTCTGAGCCCCCCCTCCCCGTCCCACCCCCTCCCCCCCGGGTGCTGGCTCCATGTCTGTGTGACCGGCCCCAGGGGTAGAGTCCAGGCCCGACGCGGGGCGGGCCGGCGGCGGCGGCGGCTGAGGTGAGAGACGGCGGCGGAGGCGGCGCGGGCACCCGGCCCCCCAGCGGGAGGATGAAGCGGCGGAACGCCGACTGCAGTAAGCTCCGCCGCCCCCTAAAGCGGAATCGGATCACCGAGGGCATCTACGGCAGGTGAGCGGCGGGGCGCCCCCGCCTCCGCCCGCGCGGGCTCCGCGGCCCCCGGTCGGCTGCAGAGGGGCCCGGCCCCGTTATGTAATCCCGACTAGGCCGCACGCCCGCGCCGGGGGCTCTCCGGAGGAGCGCGGCCCGGGGGGCTCCGGCCGGCCCGCAGGGGTGCGCCCCGGGGGCGCGGGGCGTGGCGAGGGCCGCCGTCCGGGCGGGGAGGGCGCGGCGGGCGCTGGCGGAGGAAGCTGCCGAGCAGCCGTTGGGAGCTCCCTGGACCCGCCGGGGGGAGGGGCGGCAAGCCCCCTCCCCTCCCGCGCCCCTAGCCCGAGCCGCCGGACCCCGAGGGCCGCTCCCGGGGCCGCCGGGCCTCCGCTGGCCCCCCAGTTCCTCTCTGGCCTGGGAGTCGCCGGCCTGAATCGGGAGGCGCGTGGACCATATGCACTAGGGGGAAAGGCTGACAAACTTGGGAGCAGACGGTGGCCCCACGGTCCCCGGCAGACTGGGCAGGTGGCCACGTTGCCCGGTCTTCCGCCCTCTACTTCTCTTGCGGGATCTCAGACTTGGCACCGAGGGCTGAAGCCGATACCCCCTAATCATGCCCTGTGACCCCGCTCCAGACTCAGGAGCTGATGATCATTTTCTTAGCAAACATTATTTTGACCATTCTAAGCTGATAGTTTTCTTCGAACCTTTTAAAAGGGATTTTTTTCCAAACTCAAAATTTTCTTTTTCTTCTGGGAAAAAAAAAAAAAGAAGGCAGTGTCCCTTTAAATAGAAACTGAATTCGCTGCTCTGAGGGGGAGAAGGACAGCAGGTTCACGGGGCAACTTAGTGACAATCACAGCTTCCTAAGCAAAACTTGTGTACGACCTGTCGTTTTTCTGGTTCTTCTTAGAATGTTAGTTCTGAATGGTACTTGCCTTGATAAATGATTTCGGTGGAGAAATCATTAATTTACAAAGGAGAATTATCAGCATGTGTATATTGGCTTAATTGAGTCTTCCTGGTATTTTACAATTTAGCTCTTTGAGCTGTGGGACTTAGAGAAATATGTGAGGTAGCTGATAACACCCAAGTTGTCACCAAGCTAATGACCTAGTCTTAGCATAACTGTACACCTTGCACATGCAGTTGTTTACATATATGGAAGATTGCTTTTCACAGCAGCTGAGTGATGTAAACATCAGGAATTTCTTTTATTTCAAGTTTAAAAGCATTAGGAAGTCAAAGTAAAAAGTTCTTATGTATATTTATCCTTCTCTATAGATATATCCTTATGTAATGAGCCATAGGTCATAGGAATAATTCATTCATTCATTCAACAAATGTACATACTATGTGCCAGGCCCCGTTCTAGCTATGAGGGTACAGCAGTCAGTAAAACAGGCCAAAATCCAAGCTGAATTAATCAAACCTGACCATTTAAACTAAAAGTGAAAAAGCAAAAACCATTTTCCTACACATTTAATAGGTGGGGGAGAAATGTCTCTTTAAGTTGAAGACACTGTGATCCTTTAGGAAGGATTTTTTTCTGCCCATTGAAAAAGATTTGAACAACTTAATAGTGACGCAAGAATAGAAAAAGTGTATTAAACAGAATTGTAGACCAAGGACTTTGAATGGCTGCTAGTCACAGTAACATATGATATACCTTTATAGAAAGAAGACTGGGGATCCCATATTGTTTACATGTGTTGTATTTTGACATCTCTTTATATTTGAACAAATGCCCAATTTAATACCTGCCTGATAGTAACCACTCGGTCAATGTGAACAATGTGAATTCATTGTCTAATGAAGATCTATTATTTTAGTGGTGAGCTTTTGGAATTCACATGTTCTTACCCTAAAGTAAATATGCTATGCAAGTTATTCAGAGTTTTGCTGTAAATTTTAAAACCCAACAGCTCTCAAATCTGTTTGCCCTTCTCTGTTTGGCATTCTTTAAGTTAGATGTTAATCAAAGACCTACATATATTTCTACCTGTCTTTCCTTTTGGAGCATCATATATCAAATGAATGTTTTAATTCACTTACCTGTTTCTTAGTTTATAATATGGAGTATTGGACTAAAGAACAAGATCATAGTTTTGTTTTTTTCCAATTCTGTTTTTAAAAATATGTTTAGAAATTTTTCCTTTATTCCTAAAGCAAACAGAATGAGTGGGCTAGTTATAAATTATGGTGTTTGAGGATTTGTGAATATCAAATTGCTGTGATCATCGAATTTAACTCTATATTAAATTGTTCTTCATACCATCTGTTACCCATTTTGTTTCTCAACATCTGGCCAATTTTGGTCTCATTAAACAGAGAGCTTTTTTTCTGAGGCTCTGTTGACAGTTTTGATACCCACTGTCTACTGTTTCACAGCATAACCTTTCATGAACATTATTTTCATGTTCTCAGTCTGCACAACTTTTCGAGTCTGGGCATAGCAAGGAGGCAGCTGTGATGAAGAGAGCACTGGACTGTGGGCGTTAGGAGACCTGGGTTTGGACTCAGAATCCCAGCTCTGCCACTTTGAGCCCCATTCTCTCATCTGTCAAATGAGTCTTGAGGACTAAAGGAGCTCATGTTCAGTTTGTGAAACTCTTACAAATTCTAGCAGGCTATCCAAATATTATTTACCCTGTTGTTATCACAGTTTAACATGTTTGGTTTATTTTTTAAGGAGGCAAGAGAGACTATAAGATTTGTTGCAGTTATAAACAGAAGTTGAGTAGTCAAAACAAAAGGTCAGTTGCTGCTTGGTCTTGCTGAAAAAAATCCTATTGCTGAGACGCTTTTAATCATGGGCTCCAATCCAGCAACTGTGACTGAGGTGATTGTCAAATGATATGATTATTGTCAGTATAATGACTGTGATAGAATTGTTTCAGGGGCAAGGTAAAAGGAAAATGGATTTTAGACATATCGGCATTATCTACACTTATATGTGTGCCCATTGTTTGAAAATTGAAATGTACATATATCTTATTCCAGTCAAATTAATAATCAAGAATAAGAGAAAAGAAACAGGAATGGTGATGATTTTCTTTTATGTTATTAAGGACTAAAATTCAAAACACATTTAAAAACAATCCGAGCCAGCACAGAGCCAGAGTAGAAATTGAGTATTCAATAAATGTTGAGTGTGTGAGTTAATAAATAAATGAATATAAACTAATTCATCCTGCTCAGTTAAGAACCTGTGTTCAGGGAATCGTGGAGGATACAGGATTAGATATGGTTTCTTGTCTTCAAGGAGTTTACAGTCTAGTAGAGCATCATAATGCCCTCTTAAATTTGTACAGTGGTTTTGAGGTTCCAAAGAACTTTGCATTCTGTTCAAGGAAAAATATTTTTGTTGAATTACATTTTAGCTGGCTATTTTAGTTGTTCACCTGATGCATTAACAGCTTTATTTTGCCCTGTGCTATTTTATGGTGAAGTAGACAGTCGCCACTAAGTGAGGGAATATTTTCTAACTCGAATGAGATAAATGTGAAAGTACTTCGGAAATAATAAGGAACGGTTACTAATAAGAGAAAGTAAAATAAATAACTGCACTTAACTGTGACATTCCAGACGTCCTCAGGTTTTATGGCAGTGATGCCCTGTCCATGTCTGCTCCTTCACACATGCACCAGACACTCCCAGCAGTAACGTCTAATTACATGCCATGATTCTCCAGGTGAGGTGGGGTTTAGCCACCTGTCACTTTGCCATGTTCCCCCACTTCCTTCCCCCTGAGAATTACTGACTTTATAATGGAAAGATGAGGAGATGAGGTGTGGTAGGGAGAAGAGGGGGCAGAGACGTTTATGTTGAAAGCTTCTGGAGTTGTTACTTGCCCAAATAGGCATAATAAGCATTTTAAGTAAGGCGCATGTGTTAAGCTTCAGGAAACTTTTCTATATCTTTGTTACTGGTGGTTGAAGGAAGCGCCCCTTCACTTGTGAATTTATGAATACTTCCTGTCATCATGTAGCACGCCACCTGCAGCTTCGAGGAGCAGGACCGTGCCTGCCTCGTAGATTCTTACAGCTTCACACCTTCAGACTAGAGCTGAGGACTCGGGACGTCCCTGGTAGGTAGAATACCTTGGCCCATCTTTTTTCAGAAAAGAGTTTCCTGGCCTCTGACTTTTGGAATGATCCAAGTTTGCATCCTTCTCAGCTTCCTAATTTCCTTTTTCAGACCCTAGTCGAAATAATCTGATCTCCAGAGATTTCACTTTTCTGCCGTTCCTGCCTCTTTAATTAATGATGTTTCCTAAGCCTAGTTTTAGCTCCTTTGGGCTATGCTTATTAAAGCCACTAGAGGCTGGTCTGACCCTTGGCTCCCTTGATTGTACATGTGTTCTGCAGCCGAGACCCCAGACACCCCAGTGTTGCAACCTCACAGTCTAAAAGCATTTTGGTAATCTTGGGAGGCTTTTTCAGCCGCACTGGACCTGACATGAAAGTGATAGATTCTGTATTGTTTTAGAGGGGTGTTGGGGAAGGGGGTAAGTTTTGACTAACCTTTCCAGGGAGGTGTTTACCTAATCCTTATATTTGCAGTTTGCATGAAATGCATTTGAACAAATCTGCCACACTGGAGTTTTGTACTTAGTTTTTGCCAGTAGTGTGTTACCTTAAAAGAAAGGTACTTTCCTCCAACTCTCATTTATGATTCTTCTTGTCTGAGTACTCTTGGCGGTTTAGTTTCATTAGATGTTTTGAAAACCCCTTTAAATTTCTGCTACGAGTTGAGGCAGGGGAAGGAGGGAACGTGATCTAGTTCAGATTATTTGCTTTAAAGCTTCCTGTTTCATTAGTGATATTCTCCTTTCTCTTTGATTCCTTGTGGCCTTTCTTGAACCTCACTAGATTTGGAGATTGATTTTAATGGTAGACTTAATAGCTTATTATTTTTACTTTCTTGTTCGTTATTTGCCAAATATCCTGGAGCCAGTTCCTGTTCTATAGGCACTTATATGTCCAGAGTCTTTTTCTTTGGCCATTTCTCCCAGATCTTCCCACTGATATTAACCCTTTGGGGTTTTGTGTGTATATATGTGTGTTTTGTTTTGTTCTGTCGTTTTCTAGGCTACCATCCAGGTGATACTTAAGGGAATATAATAAAATATAACATATACCTTGTGGAGTCTCGAGGGTCAGATAGAAATTTTAAACATGGTTAAGAGCTCAAAGTGAAATACTGTGATTAGGTTTCCTTCCTTCCTTCCTTCCTTCCTTCCTTCCTTCCTTCCTTCCTTCCTGTCATGGGGCTCAAACTCATAACCCTGAGATCAAGGGTCGTATGCTCTACCAACTGAGCCAGCCAGGCACTCCTGGGTTACTTTTCTTGATGAAATTTAGTGTGCTCTTCAAAGATACTGATTACTTTTATTCTCTAGGCTTACTAGATTTGGGTGTAATTATTTTACTTGGATCGTTTTCAAGAAATAGGTCCAGAAGAAAAAAGTTGTTTGCTCAACAAGCTACGTTAAGTATAATGGTACAGACCAACAGTAGAAACACATATCCTTTGCTAGATGTTTTTTTTTCCATCATGAATTTCTTCAAATACCCAAGGAGTGAATATTTCCTCAAGGTCTCTCACCTTTAGTCACATGGATCCTGGTATTGGAAACTTTAAAAAAAATAACTGTTAGAAGGTATTCTTTGAGGCTTTATATCTTTGACATTTAACTTAACTGATACCAAATTGGCCTCTGCTCATCAGCCTTCCAAAATGCCTATCATCCCCAGACTTGGAAGCCCCTTCATACCACTAACCTTCATTCCTTTGTTTTCCTCTGCTGCTTTTAAGGACAATGTATTTACATTAAGTCATGGGATTGTGACATCAGAAATAATTTATCTCTCATCCATCTCTTCTGTTGCCTTTTCTTTTTTAAAAAGAGGCTTTGCCTTTAGTGGATTGAAATAGTGCAGGTATATCTGTGGTATATCTGTAGACGTCACTAATAGATTTACACTGTTTGAGATCTCTTTCCTTACCTAGCACAGGGGAGGTGGCCAGAAACAGTCTAGCTCTGGTTTTAAATTATATTATTACTTTGTTCATCTTTAAAGCACCTCTAAAAACCAAATAAGTTGCTCAGTATTAAAGTCAATATTTTGTCTATTTGTAGTGAGGCTGCTTGAGTTATAGAGAGAAGGAGTGCCATGTTCATGGTCAAACAAAAACTCCTGTCTCAGATGAGAGAAATACTAAGGCTAGAATCTTTTTTCTCAGATGTAATAAGCATTATTTTCTTGCCTTGCTGTAGGCTTGGCAAGCTATACCTCATGGTTTATTGTAATTATGACTTTTTAAAAAATGAATTATCTTTTTATTTTTGAATTACATGTTTCTCTATTACAATGATCATTCTAGGAGTGTGAATTTCGCTAGAAAGCAGTCTTGAGTTGTCCCATGTTTCGTGCCATAGTTATTTCTGTAAAGAATATTTGACTTTAGGGGGCGCCTGGGTGGCTCAGTTGATTAAGCATCTGCCTTTGGCTCAGGTCGTGATCCCAGGGTCCTGCATCGAGTCTGCTTCTCCCTCTCCCCCCGTCCCCGCTCCTGCTCTCTCTCTCTCTCTCTCTCTCTCAAATAAATAAAATCTTAAAAAAAAAGAATAATTGACTTAAAATTTTTTTCTGCAGCTCTTCATAGTGTGTTTACAAATCAAGTTTATAAATTCATAGTTTATGAATGAGATACTGAGGGTTTATTCTTCCATAAAGTACATCTGCTCATTTTTTTAAAACTTGGTTCTCTTGGAGAATTAAAGAATTATATAAGTTGAATGTGTATATAGGAAAGCATATAAAGAAGGAAAGTAATATTTATTGAAATATCTAATGTGAGATGAGAAAGTCCAGTGTGATGGATAAGCATATGGGCTTTAAAGTCATTTGAACTCGACTTCAAAGAATGTCCCCGACACTAGTTGTGTCACTTTGAACAAGTCACTTACTTGCTTTAGCCCTCAGCTTTCTCATCTGTGAAAGGAGGATGGTAAATAATACCACCTACTTTATAGGACTGCTATAAGGATAATTGAGATAAGTCACGTAACAAACTTAGCATCGTGCCTGACACAGATAATTGCTCATAAAGTTATTTGCTGTTACTGCTATTATTATCTTTTCTTCATTGTCTTATTTTGTTCCAGTAAGGATATTAACTTCAGTTTCATATGTGAGGAAACCACAGTTGCCCCAGGTTTAGTTACTTGATAGAGGCCCGTATCTGTCTAACCCTAGAGTCTGTCCTCTCTCTGTTGTACAGTATGTTGCCACTTCATTGTTTCTGAGTGGTGTTTATGTGTAAGAACTCATATGATACTCTCAGACTTTCTGCTACATGGAGAGCAAGTGTCATTATCTTCATTTTCCAGGTGAAGCAACAGGTACCAGGAACCTTTTTTCCTTCTCAAAAAGAGAATCTCTATTAAATAATAATTTAAAAAAGAGTATAGGGCGCCTGGGTGGCTCAGTTGGTTAAGTGACTGCCTTCGGCTCAGGTCATGATCCTGGAGTCCCGGGATCGAGTGCCACATCGGGCTCCCTGCTCAGCAGGGAGTCTGCTTCTCCCTGTGACCCTCTTCCCTCTCGTGCTCTCTATCTCTCATTCTCTCTCTCTCAAATAAATAAATAAATAGTCTTTAAAAAAATAAAAAAAATAAAAAAGAGTATAGATATGACAACAGTGCAAAATGTGATTGGACCGGGATCCTATTGATCGATCGAGCTCTATCTATTTATCTGTTGCTTTAAAGGACATTAGTGAGGGGCGCCTGGGTGGCTCAGTCAGTTGAATATCTCTCTTGGTTTCGGCTCAGGTCATGATCTCAGATCAAGCCCCGTGTCAGTCTCCATGCTGAGCAGGGGGTCTGCTTGAGATTCTCTCTTTCCCTCCCCCTCTGTCCTTCCCCCCCAAAATAAATAAATAAATCTTTTAAAAAAATAAAGGATGTTAGTGAAATAATTACTGAAATTTGAATAAGGTGTCTAGATTAAATAATAGTAACATATCAATGTTAATTTCCTGACTTTGATTTTAAAAAAAACAATAAAACATATATAGGGAGAGAATGATATCAAGAACGTGATAAAATGTTTTATCATTTGTGCATTCTGAGTGAAAAATATAAGGGAACTCTTTGTACTATTCATGCAACTTTTCTGTAAGTCCAAAGTTATTTCAAAATGAAGAGTTAAAAAAAATAAAAGTAACATACTTGGTATGCAAAAATTAACACGATAGTGTATTAGCATAATGCACCAGACCTTAGTACTCCTGCCCTGGGATGATCACTGTTACATAATTTTTAAGTATCATTTTTTTCTTTTTTTCTATATAAGCAAACGTGTGTATTTCTTCCTTAACCAAAGTACGATTCCAGTTTACATAAAAGTTTTTTGGCTTTTCTGCTCACTTAATCTCTTCTCCATTTCTTTCCATGGAAATGTATTCATTGGCTTTTTTAGCAGCAGCACAGCATTCCACGTAGGATTCATTTCTCTGCGGTCTCCAGACTCCTGTTTTTCTGTGCTTTTTAAGCAGTGCTCTGCAGCCTCTCACTTCCTGGTTCCTCAGGTTTCTTTCCTATGAAAGGGTAATAACTGCCCTGCCTATTTCACAGTTGTAAGGCTAAAATGAGATAATTAATATGAAAGCTTTTGGAAAAATTGCACATATGATGTAAGTGTAAGGTGTGATTAGGTAGATGATTAGTGCTGCTGAAAATATGAAGTATAATCCTGTGGGTGGTTCTCTTTCTCCTCATGTGCTTCTGCAGCCCCCCATCCCAAACCTCACAGAGTCCACACTGTCAAAAGTGGTGTGGTTTGTTTGGTTGTTTTAGATGAAAGTGTTTTTGAAGCAGAATTTCCAAAACTCTAAATTCTCCAATTGTGTTAAGTTACAGTACCTGTCCTTGATATCTCTGCAGTCTATGTGATCCTTCGTAAAAACACTATACCACACAATTCTTTTTTTGAAGATTTATTTATTTATTTTAGAGAGAGAGTGTGTGCATGGGAGGGGGGTCGTCGGGAGGGCCAGGGGGAGGGAAAATCCCAAGCAGACCTTGCACTGAGCCTTGCGCGGGGCACGGGGCTCGGGGCTCGATCTTACCACCCCCAGCTCATGACCCCAGCTGAAACCAAGAGTTGGTCCAAGAGTCGGTCGCTTCATGGACCGCGCCACCAGGCACCCCACCACACAATTCTTAAAAGCTTTTTTAAGTGATTTCTTATTCTAGGTTTTCTTTATTCTTTCTAAATTGGGCATATTTTACACTAGATTTGTCATTGCAGTGGCTGTGTGTGTGTGTGTGTGTGTGTGTGTGTGTGTGTAATTGACACTCAAAAGGTTCTCTTGACAGTCTGCAAGAGGCCTAGAATAGAAAAGAGAAATAAGGAGTAGCTTAGGTCTTCTCAGGCATCCTCCTCTCTGGATTGCACACCGAGAGGCAGGTGCAGAACCTAGCAGCGGGGGTGAGGCCATTTTATCTTGATGCTGTGCACAACTTTCTGTAGTCCACCATTTTTCAGTTATTTTTGTCTCAGGACCTCTGTCCACTCTGGGTTTATATGGGTTATATCTATCAATATTTACTGTATTAGAAATTAAGACAGACACATTTTAAATAATAATGACAAGCTGATATAAAAATAATAAATCCATGAGAAGAGTGGTGTGGCTTTACATTTTTGCAGATTTCTTTAATGTTAGGCTAAATAGAAGACACTTTGAGAACCCCCGCTGCAGGCCGAGCCAGTGGCAGGCAGGCCAAATGGAGTGATAGTCTGGTACACAGAGCAAGGCTGATTAGATTCATTTCTTCCTATTGAAGACCACAATAGATTGGGAGCAGGTACATGGTAATCTTCAGAGCAGAAGCTGTATTTGTTTCTTTTGTTGATGTTGCTTTGTTCAGATACCCTTCCCAGTCATCTGTGCATGATTTCTCTACCTTCATTTTAAGTGTGTACTCTGGTAAAGGCCTTACTGTCAATCCTAAATACTCTTGTGCATTGCAGGTCATTCATTCAACAAATATTTGTTGAGTTTTTGTAGTGTGCAGGGTGCTCTGCCGGGCACTGAGGATAAAGTAGGGAACAAAATAGGCAGCTCCTTTGTTCTTGTGGACTTTACATCTAAATAGTTAATTAAATAAAATACATTTATTTATAACCGTGATTAAATGTTTTTACAGTACAGGATGGTATGTGAGCATATAATGGGGTAATAGTCTTTACTTTGGGATCAGGGAGGCCTTTTTTAATGAAGTGATGTTTGTGTTGTGTGCTGAAGGATGAGTATAGTAGCAGAAGTGCTTCATTTGGTTAAATTGTACTTAGGTGGGGATCTTGTCTGTGACTCAGAAAAGTAAGAAAATGGAAGAATCAACCCTGAACAGTGTTCCCAGCTGAGGGAAGGAGAACTAAGGGTTTGGAGATAAGTATTGATTATTTAAGTAGATAGTTGTTTTCTTTCTGAGACACTGTGGAATTCAGAGGAGGTTCCATGACAATGAGAAGTTTATACCGTGGGCCAGTACTTCTCAAGTTTTAATGTACAGACAAATGGTCTAGGGATCTGGTGAAAATGCAGGCTTACATGAAATAGGTCTGGGATGGGCCCTGAAATACTGTTGTTCTAAAAACCTCATAGTGATGCTGATGATGCTGGTCCACAGACCACACTTTGAGTAGCAGGACTATAATTACACATAATCTGATTTCAGTAGGAATATGGGCTGGACAAGAGGCTAGATGAATATTCTAGAGGTGATGTGGAGTACGGAGAGGTATTTGATAACAGAGAAGACAGCAGTTTGGTGTAAGAAGTATCGTGCCACATACTGAAAGCTGAAAGCAAATTCACAGTTGCTATTCCAGAGAAGACAGGAAAGCTAGGGATTGAGATAGACGGCCGCTGGCACAGCCAGTGAAATCTACAGAGTCATTTCTGTGGTGAGGACCAAGTGAACTAAAAGGCCATTAGTCTGCCTAGGGAAAAGGTCAGGGACTGAGGATTGATGGCCACACTCCTGGTAATTATGTGGGCTCCAAAAAATGATCTACATGATAGCAGCTAGTGGTACTAGAAAGAAGGTGCACTTTACTTGGAAAAAGAAAAATGTTCAGTACTACTTCTCATTAATCACAAATGATTAATCCTTAATCCATAGGTGAAAAGTATTGCCAAATAGATTCAGGTTAAAAATGGTTGTAAATGGCAAGGGTAGAAATAGAATGGAGGAGGGGAAAGAAACATAGTTAATAACCGCTTTGAAAGAATCACCACCATTAAGCCTAATAATCACACATGTCTCTTCTTAATTTCACTGGCATCCAGAACAGAAGCTTATATGACCATCAAAAGACATTATTGGTCTGCCCTCGTTCGATTATATTACTATGGAAAGTATCTTTTCATTGTAGTTACGCTTTAAATTTTTGTTTAAGATATTTTATAGTTATTCATAAATGTGTTTGGATCAGAGAAAGTAACATCAAGTTATGAACCATGTTGTGAACTGTATGTATAAAAATATTTTATATTTGATCACATTCTCTTCATGGTTTAAAAGAAATATTTTGGAATGCTATAATGGCTTAAAACCCAACTTTCTCTCCCCGGTAGAACGTCATCTCTTTGGATTTGGCAAAATCTTATGACCTTCAGAACATGGAAGGAAAGGAATTAGGGTACTGATAAGAAGTCATTTTAGGTTACTTGTCTTTTAACTTTTTTGCATGTACCTATAGAAGAATAATAAGCATAATTTACTGATACAGAGGACTAAGTGAATACTGAATCAGGCAACTGTTTTAAACTTTCTAAAACCATGAAGGCAGAAATGAATCAATAAAATTCAGTACTAGTCCTAAAGTAATATCAACTTTTTTTTAAAAGATGAGTAAAGAATTATTTATTTATATATATTTAAAAGTGCGGTCAAACACATAATGTAAAATTCAGCATCTTAGCCATTTTTAAGTGTACAGTTCAGGAACAATATATATATTCACATGATTGTGCGACTAAGCTCTAGAACTCTTTTTGCAAAACTTGTAAAATCTAATTTGTTAATTAGGTTGCCCCTTGATTTTTAGAGGCAGGCCCACCTAAAAGGGGAGCCTGAGGAAAGTTGAGGGTATGGCATATGTTTGTGAAAGGTCAAGTTTCCTTAGATATCTGTACTTCTAAACTGTGACTCAGTAAGAGCTGGGTGTCAAGGAACATGAAAATATGAAAGCAGTTTTTTTGAAAAGAACTGAAATATATAAAAAGGAACTCTTGAAGTCACAGACTTGAAAAAGAGTAGTCATTGTTACAAAGATGATCATTTCTGTATTGCCTTTGGTTTAAATGATTGGGCTATTAAAAGCTATTCAGTAGGCTGTCATTCTTTGGATAATGCTGTCTAAATAGTGCAACAGAACATTGCCTGCTAGACTGGGATCCTGCCATGCCTTGGGAGCATTTGCGGCAGAGACAGTTGGTAGTACTCTACCTTCTCCACCTGGGGAGTGGTGATGACTGCACACGATGATATACTCCCCACGTCTCATTCACCTCATCCAGAAGCAGCCCCATGGGGAAAAGTGTTCATTGGAGAGGTAAAAACATTTCCATATGTGCCTAGAAACAGTTCTAGAGACAAGAAAAAACCTTTCAGTTTTAAAGCCAAGCAGCTTGAAAATCTAGTTTGAAACTAGATTTGTGTTCCCAAATGCCGACATGACTCAGCTGTTCCTTCTAGTAAAATACGCCTTGCTCTCCGCTGGGTCAGTGATGGATTTTTAATGGGTGAGAATGAGGGCCCCATCTTCATCTGGCTAATATGATTCTAGTGAAATGAAACTAAAAGGTGGGACTTGCCTGTTTTCTTCTGGTTTGCCTTGAGTTCCTTGAGTGTATAGCAAACCTCTTAATTAAAACTTATTATCAAGCCTTAAGAAGTTCTACCAAGAGTTAGTATTAGAAATTGCCCCTAGCTGCAGATAATGTCTCATTATGCTACTGTATCATCAAGGGTCATACCTCTCCGTTCTTGACATCTTTTTACCCTTGTGGCTTCAGAGGGCACAGAAAGAATCCTCAGTGCTGGATCTTGCTTTTGTTGTCTGCTGCCCCCCCCAAGTTTATAATTTTTTTGTAGCTTATTTTAATATACTTAAAAATGATTTATTAAAGTCTTGATTTTGTTGTTGATGGCGTATATTCAAACAGCTAATGTAATCACATCAGTATTGGAATGTTTGTATTACAAAGCAGCATACAAGGCTGTGGCCCAAATCAAAGTAAATTTTAGGTATTTCCAATCTATATCTAAGAAAACCTTTTTTTTTTAATGCCTAAACTTAACCTGCTCCAGAATTGACTGGGTTAAGGACATACAATTAGGGGCTTATTAGTAAGGGGCTTATTAATCTGAAGGCTTCTATTATCTATTGTATAACTCATGAACTAGAAGAGTGGACTTTGAGATTTTAATCCATGTCCTTACCTTGTTCTGAGCCACTGCAGTGGTTAAATATGTGTCCTGCCTGGCTTATCAAAGTCTGCTTCTACTTAACATAAATCCAGAGGGAGCTGGAAGTGCACATTTACATCTTAGCTAGAGCAAGGCTAGGATACTTTAGGATTTTTTTCTTTAATGTACATTTTGTGTTCTCACAACCCATAGTAGTAATTGGCAACTGCTCCCTATGTTAGTTTCTTTCTTTTTTTTTTTTTAAGATTTTATTCATTCATTTGAGACACAGAGATACAGAGAGAGAGAGAGAGAGAGAGAGAGAGCATGAGCAAGGAGAAGGGCAGAAGGAGAGGGAGAAGCAGGCTCCCCGCTGAGCCAGGAGCCTGATGTGGGGCTCGATCCCAGGACCCCGGGATCATGACCTGAGCCGAAGGCAGACGCCCAACCATCTGAGCCACCCAGGCGCCCCTCCCTATGTTAGTTTCTATTTGGGGATGTCGTTTGGTTAATACAGGTGAATACTACATAGAAAGGCAAGAGGAGAAAAGAGGGAAAAAGACAGAATCCTTCAAGCATGTAGGGATGTGCATCAAGAATTTCAAAGACTCTTCAAACAGATGTAGAGGGGTGGGCAAACAGCAAATTCGAAGGCTTTCAACCATGACATTTTCTTCTAATGAAGAAGAGCTGGAAAGCTGTAATTTTGAGTGTTGCAGTATTTTAAATCAGACACTTAGCACATTTTAAAATAATGGTGAAATGTAAAGTTTTTTTCCATCTTAGATAGAATTAAACATTTTTGGTCATCATCTTACTTGGATAGTTGTGGGTCTCAGAGTGAATGGCAGAGCTTTTAAAATTTACGTGGGTCATAGCAACATTCCCCTCTGTCCTTTATCGCCGTTATTTTCATGGTATGTGAAGATACTTTTGTCTCTTAAAGAAAAGAGTGCATTTTCTTTTTCTAGTGCCTCACCAATGACCTTGAATTAATTCTTTATTTTTATGCTTTGCAGTACATTTTTATACCTGAAATTCCTGGTAGTGTGGGCACTTGTCCTCCTGGCAGATTTTGTCCTGGAGTTCAGATTTGAATACCTGTGGCCGTTTTGGCTTTTCATCAGGAGCGTCTATGATTCCTTCAGATACCAGGGACTGGTATGTTTATTAATATGTTTTTCAAATATAAGGGGTTTACTTTTCTAAGAAAATCTTCAGTAACTGATGATAAAAAAACCCGCTATCAAATCATTATACCTTGCCCACCCTTCTCTACCATTCCAGTGAAAAGAAGGGGAGGGACAAAGACCTTGGGAGGGAAACAGAGTAGTGAAGGAAGCAATAATTACCCAGCCCTACTCTGAAGTATTTCTGGAGCCCTATCACCATGTTAGTGATTGGGATAGAGTTAGAGCAGTGGTTCTCAAACTTTGTGGTCTCAGGGCCCCGTTAAATTCTTAAAAACTATTGAGGATTCCGAGAAGCTTTTATTTATCTGGGTTAGATCTATCCATATTTACTATATTAGAAATCAAAACTGAAAACAAATTTAAATGCTTATTAATTCACTTAAAAATAATAACAAGCCCATCACATGTTAATGTAAATTACATTTTTAAATGAAAAATAACTATATTTTCCAAAACAAAACAGTTAGAAGATTGACTACATTTTTGCAAATGTTTTTAATGTCTGGCTTAATGGAAAGCAGCTGCATTTTCATATCTGCGTCTGAACTCAGTGGATTGCAATATCACATATCATGTAGCTTCTCGAAAAAGCTACCTTAGTCCTAAGTGAATGAGCATGAAAAAGGCAGATGCCATCTTAATGTTGTTAGGAAAATGGTGTTGACCTGGAAGACCCACTGACAGGATCTCAGAGACACCCCCCACATCCCCCACCGATCCTAGGAATCCCCAGACTGTTTTGAAAACTACTGGGTTAGAGCAGGGGCATTGGCCTGGGCTTATTCCCCTGGTTGATCTGCAGTTCTCTTGTGTCCTGTGGCTACACCTTATACCTGGACTCTTCCACTCAGAAATCCGGAGCCTCAAAAAGATGGCTTTGGGCTCATGTCCTCTTGGGAATACCTAGTGGTGTGTCCAGAGAAAGGCTGCATTATTTAAATCCTTAACATCAGCATAATTCTTACTATCATGGTTCATTTGTGCTCCAACAGCCGGTTCTTCAAGAATGAGGCTCTTTAGGAATGTTTTAAGAGGAGAGAGGAGCCTTTTCTGTGTTAAAATTCTAGTTTTAGGTAATCCACCTTGAGTCCAAATGAACTCATTGGGACCCAACTCAGCTTGTTCTGGTCCAGTTCTTCTTGATTTGAGGACATAAATAGGATTACTTTTTAATATTGAATTAACCTCTACTTTTTACATAGTGGGTTTTATATGTTTAAAATTCCCTGTTGTTACTTGCTCTGTAGTTCTTGCATGGCAGTTTCAGAGATTTTGTTCAACATGCTTTTAATAATCTGTTTGAAAATAACAGGTTCTAAGATGAGTTTTTAATTTTGTTTTGTTTTTTCCTTTAGGCCTTCTCAGTATTTTTTGTTTGTGTAGCTTTCACATCAAATATAATATGTCTGCTGTTCATCCCCATACAGTGGCTTTTTTTTGCTGCTAGCACATATGTATGGGTTCAGTACGTATGGCACACAGGTAAGTCTTAATGGCTTCTTAGATGGATAGAAATCTTAGACTCAAACTTTTTTAATGTAATGATTTCTTTGACTACATTATTTAGAGTTGAGTTTAATTTGGACATTTTTTTTAAGATTTATTTATTTATTTTTGCGTGCGCATGCACACACGAGAGAGAGAGAGAGCACGAGCGGGGGGGGGGGAGGGGCAGAGGGAGACTAAAACTCCCCGCTGAGCAGGGAGCCTGATGCGGGACTTAATCCCAGGACCCTGGGATCATGACCTGAGCTGAAGGCAGACACTTAACCCACTGAGCCACCCAGGTGCTCATGTGGACATTTTTTCTTTTTTAAAGATTTTATTTATTTATTTGAGAGAGAGAGTGGAGAGAGAGTATGAGAGGGGGCAGAGTCAGAGGGAGAAGCAGACTCCCCACTGAGCCGGGAGCCCAACACGGGGGCTGATCCCCGGACTCCAGGATCATGACTTGAGCCAAAGGCAGAGGCCCAACCAACTGAGCCACCCAGGTGCCCACCATGTGGACATTTTTAAGTGGCCTTTTCCTAATAGATTATACCTCTAAAATATATTTTATATTTTTTTCATTATTAAATGAAAAGTTTAAGCCTTTATGATTTGACATCTCAATTGTAGGCATTTCAATGACCAATTCTTATTATGAAGATTTTTTTTTTTTTAACTTGAAGTTTAGGTAGACTCGTAAACAGTGATGTTCCACATAGGAAAAATGTTCCTGGAGTTTCAGCTTTTGAAAGGAATGTTTGAGGTCGTTTTGTTGAACCCTTATTTGGTATAAGAATCCCCACAGCATCCCTGACACATAGTGGTTTAGTCTCTGATTGAAAGGCCACAGTGACAAGGAACTCAGCTTTTGGGGCAGCTGTAATAGAAAGTTCTTCCTGATACTGAGCCAGAATTTTCCTCCTTACACTTTTGACCCAGTACATTTTGACTGTTTTTGGGGCTTGTTTATCTCTTAGAGGATATAAGGAGGCTTTCCCCCACAAGCATAGGGAAGTGTACAACACTTTGCCTTCAGATTCAAGGGGTCTGCAGACCATCCCCTCAAGCCCCAACACTGCATGCCTGCATTAGAGCCACACGAAAGGAGTATGGTCTCCCATCCATGGTTAACATTTTTGTAGAGATTTAAAGACACTGTCATATCCTCCCAGGCCTTCTTGTCTGTAGGCACAACATCTCTGGTTTCATCAGCTTTTCCTTGCATGTTATTTGAAGCACTTTCACCATCCTGATCTCCCTAGTTCTTTAGTGGTTCTCTTCACCAAAATGTGCTGTTTCTGGTATGTTCTGACTAGAGTGGAGCCACACAGTCCTCTCCCTTCTTCCTAAAGCTAACATGACAGTTCCTGAGTCTCCTTTCCTCTAATTAAAGTGATTTTTTCATACTTTAGTTTTTCCTTGTATTTTCTTGTCCTGGGTCTTAGTTTCAAGTGAGTTGCCATTTACACTTGTCATTCTGTCTAGGTCTCAGTTTCTTCTTTTTTTTAAAGATTTATTTATTTATTTGCGGGGGAGGAGCAGAGGGAGAGAGAGGATCTCCAGCAGACTCCCTGCTGAGCAAGGAGCCTGACATGGGGCTGGATCCCACAACCCTGAGATCATGACCTGAGCCCAAATAAAGAGTCGGCTGCCTAACCTACTGAGCCACCCAGGCACCCCATCAGTTTCTTCTTTGTCATAAGATGGTGGAATAATCTAGATAATGTTTAGGGGAGCCTTCCGGCTTAACAATCCATGACTCTGATGAGCTATAATGATTTCCTAAATTACTTTAATAATGTCTTAGTAGTTTGGAAACAACAACTCCTATAACTATTAACAGAACCTACTGGGAATGAGTTCAGTGGGTAACCCACAGGGCAGCAGTGAAGCTAATATCATAAGTGATAGTGGCCTCTCTTTAGCCCTAGGCTCAGAAATGTCGGAATAGCTAAGTTGTGAAGTATGTTTTAATTTGGAATGATTGATATTCAAATAAACAAAACAAAGCAAACTTTGTGTTCTTACTGGGCCAAAGAGATCTAAGTACAATTTATATAACTTGGGAATAATTTCTCTTATCATTTGTTAAAATTTAAAATTCTTAAGTTTATTAGGAATCGTTGATGCAATTATATATTGCCACAAAAGAATGATTATATTATATCATAAACTTCCTTGCTGTTGTTAAGAGGGAAAAAAACAGAATACAAAACTGTATGTACAACATGACTCACTTGCTTAAAAATATTTTCAACGTGATTTTGTTATTTGGTAAGTGTAGAAAATACAGGTATTTTGTCCAAAAATTTCTATTTTTTTCTGTAATGTGCTTATTATATATATGATAACTTCAGAAATTAATATAGGGAGTTAGAGAATATAAATTTTTGAAAATGCATTTTGCAATGAATTTGAAAATGCATTATCCTAAGAGTTGCTATTTGTCTTCGTACACTGTGAAAATGCCCCTTTTTTTGTATGTTAAATCTATAAGAATGGTTGAGGCCATTTGCTGCCTTCACAGAGCTTTTAGCGTTTTCTTACTGCACGGACTAGGTCTAAGGGGATTTAAGTTCTCCTTAGGAGCAGACCCAGGATTATCTCTGTGAACTTGGGCCCAATTTGTATAAACTCTGGCCTTACTTTACTCTTCAGTATGATAAGGAGGTTGGACTAAATGATCTTTGTAGTTCCAAGATGCTATGATTTTTCTTTTGTTTCATCCCAAAGATCCTTAGTAAAAAGCTATTTAGTCCTTCAGATCACTGATTTCCCTCTCCTGACTATTCTCTCGTCTATAACTTGCTTGCCTTAAATAGTCTCAAAGGAGCTCTTTCCAGAGTTATTGGACCTCATGCCTATGTAGTCCATCTTCATTAAAAAAAAAAAAAAATCCCATTATTAATCATGTCCTGACATAGATAGACCTAGCCTGCAGATTTTGATTCTAAAAATCAATGAAAATTACCTCATTATTTGTATCTTATTTATTCTATTGCAAGTTGCTTTTTACTCCCTTGAAAATTGTTTTTATATTTTATTTATTTTTTTTTTAAAGATTTTATTTATTTGTCAGAGAGCGCGCGCGCACAAGCAGGGGGAGCGGCAGGCAGAAAGAGAAGCAGGCTCCCCACTGAGCAGGGAGCCCAATGTAGGGCTCGATCCCAGGACCCTGGGATCATGACCTGAGCCAAAGGCAGATGCTTAACCGACCGAACCACCTGGGCACTCCCAAAAACTGTTTTTAATTATAAAAGAAATATAAGCTTGTAGTTAAGAGAAAAAATTTGTAGAACAGGGGTGCCTGGGTGGCTCAGATGGTTAAGCGTCTGCCTTTGGCTCAGGTCATGTTCTCCAGGTCCTGGGATTGAGCCCCTTGTCTCTCTGTCTGTCTCCCAGGTCAGCGGGGAGTCTGCTTCTCCCTCTCCCTCTGCCTTTCCCCCTGCTTGTACTCTCTCTGTCTCTCTGTCTCTCTCTCTCTCAAATGAATAAATAAAATCTTTAAAAAAAACTGTAGAACAAAACTTAAAAATGTCAGAAACATTTCTTTGTGCAATAACTCATTCTTCAGAATTTATTTTTTTTACACGTTAGTACAGATCATTCTTTTGAAATGCTGCATCATATTTTATTATACAGATTATCATAAACAGTTCTCTGTTGATACACATTTAAAATAATTCTACATTTTTTTGCTATTGCAAATAATAATATAGTGAATATTCTTATATATTCATTCCAGGGCCTTTTTTTTATATTTCTATAGGGTCAATTCCTGGAATTGGAATTTCTGGGTCAAATGTATAATATTTTAAATTTAATTATACTGACAAACTGTCTTCTAAAAATGTTGCCCCAATTTATATTTTGGCCAAGTATGAGAATGACCCCTTTGCCTTACCCTCCCTATATTACCTGTCTTTTAAATTTTGCTTATCTGATAGGTTAAAAAAAATGGAATCTCATTTTTGAAACATTTGTATCTCCCTAATCAGTGGTGAAGTTGAGCATCTTTTCATATGTTTTTTAGCCATCTGTATTTTTCTTTTATAATTTGCAAATTCTTTTCTTCAGTTGTCTTTTTATTGATTTGTAGCCGCTCTTTGTATGGTAGGACTGTGACTCCTTTCTTTTACATATTGTAAATATTTTTTGCCAGAATGGTTGTCTTTTATTTTTGTCTATGATTCCATCGCATCTTTTGTCACATAAAAGCTTTCAGTTTGGATCATATTCCTTTTTATTTTTAAAGGTATATTTATTTATTTTGAGAGAGAGAGAACATGAGCTAGAATGTAGGGAGGAGGGTAGAGGGAGAGGGAGAGAGAATCTCAACCAGACACTCTGCTGAGCGCAGAGCCCGACATGGGGTTTGATCTCACGGCCCTGAGATCGTTACCTGAGCCAAAATCAAGAGTCGGACACTTAACTGACTGAGCTACCCACGTGCCCCTGAATCATATTGCTTTTTCATTAGTTTGAAGTCTTAATGAAAGTTACTGTAGTTGAGAGAACAAAGTGATGGTTGCCAGAGGGAAGGAGCATGGGGGGAGGGGCAACATGGGTGAAGGGGAGTGGGAGGTTCAGGATTCCAGTTATGGAATGAGTAAGTCACGGGAGTAAAAGGCACAGCATAAGGAATATAGTCAGTGATATTGTAATAGGGTTGTGTGGTGACAGATGGTAACTACACTTGTGGTGGTGAGCACAACATAACATATAGGGAGGTTGAATCACTATGTCTAATGTAACATTGTGTGTCAACTATACTCAAAAAAAAAAAATAAGAAAGTTACTGTAGTTGAACTAGTCTCCCAAACAACCCATCTGTTATGTTAGTTTAATGTATCACTGATGCTTGTCTCTCTGCTGCTTTCCCACAGAAAGGGGAGTGTGTTTGCCCACAGTGTCCCTCTGGATACTCTTTGTTTACATTGAAGCAGCAATTAGATTTAAAGATCTCAAAAATTTTCATGTAGACCTTTGTCGTCCATTTGCTGCTCACTGGTGAGTATTATGTGTTTTCTTAATTTATAATTCAGTTCAATGTAGAATGGTAAGTTCAATTATAAATTTTTTTTTAGAGATTTTACATGAACCTAGAAGACAACATAACATAGTGGTAAAGAGCATGAGCCCTCTGTTCAGGCAGATGAGTGTTTGAACCCCAGCTCTTTCCCCCAATAGCATTGTTGCCTTGGGCCTGTCACCCTCTCTAAGCCTGAGCTGTCTCACCTGTGTATTAGGGACCTGTCTTGTGGGGTCATGGGAAAGAGGAAATGTGGGGATATATGTAAAGTATTTAACTTAATTTCAAGCACAAAGGTGTCTGATAAATGTTATCTATTTTTATTATAATCAGATAATGATTCTAAAATGCCCTGATGAAATGTATGGCTGTTTCATGAAGCTTAAATGAACTGACTTAATTTTTGCTAATATTTAGCAAAATAAAAATAAACAGGTATCAACTAAAAAGATATATTTTCCAGTGAAGTCTTTTCACAAGCAAATGAATTAAATAAACTTGGTCAATAAAACTTGTCACTTTAAATTTGTAGTGAGATCACATTTAGACTAATTATAATTTATAAGTTTGAATGTTAATGAAGCTTAATATGAGTTTTGACAGTGTTTGCAGAGGCTTTGAAATGATATTAGACAGACTGATGAGTTGAATGAAAATCTTTCGACTTTTTATCCCAGAGGTTAGAGTTATAAGTGCAGCTGGTTTAACTTGGTAGTATAAAACAAATATTGGCACTGATAATATCAATAATCATTTAAATGATTCTTGAATTTATGTATGACAGAGTATTTATGAACTGATTTTTCAGGAACAGCTGGTTGACGTTACCCCTCAGGCAGCAAGAATAAAGTAGTCACCTGAATTTGACCCTGGCTGTGGTATTAAAAATGAATATGTGTCCGTTTTGATTTTCTAACACTTACAGTGTTTACTTATACCCACTCATAAAATCTCCACCCTGTTAGTTCTTAAAAGCATACAGATGCCCAAGTTCTAATAATGCACAAGGGACTTCGGTGTTAATCAAAGACATTAGCCACTATATCCAGCAATCACTGGGTTAAGTTCTTGAGTTGGTTTGAAGAATGACAGAGTCTGGTGGGCAGCCTCTAATGGTCTAGCAGTCCTGCTGCTCCCTGGGGGTGTGTTCTGTGTGCCGGCTGCCTCTCATTTCCACAGCAGACATAAACACATATATTTATGTATTTACTAAGTGCTCTAATACCATCATCATCTAGAATTTATTTCTTAATTTCAGTCCTAGATGTCCTCATGTGCTTGATGCATGTGTTGTTTGTTTTTTACTGGCAGTAACTGGCTAGATTTTCTTCTTTCTAGCATTGGGTACCCTGTGGTGACTTTGGGCTTTGGCTTCAAAAGTTATGTAAGCTACAAAATGCGGTTAAGGAAGCAGAAGGAAGTGCAAAAAGAGAACGAATTTTACATGCAGCTTCTTCAACAAGCTCTCCCCCCAGAGCAACAGATGCTACAGAAGCAAGAAAAAGAGGCCGAGGAAGGTAGGTCTTTACCCTGAAGTTGTGTTGGCTCGGTAGATTAGTCATTATTTTGTTTATCGGTAGAATTTTTTTTTCCCCTGGCAACGTTGGTAGGACTTTGGAAGATGACCAAGGATTTTCCTGTTTTCTGGTGTTCCCTTTCAGGGCCATTACTTTGTTTGGTCATGAAATATAGGGTGTGGGGGTTTTCTGCCTAGTATCTGAAGACCATGTGCTTTTACTATGTTTATTTTATTTTATTATTTTTATATATTTTATTTTTAAAGCTTGTTTTATATTTCAATATTTTATCTGTTATAAACATTTTAAAATATTTATTCTCAGTAGCAATGTATATATAACTCTGTGAGGTTGTAGTTGAGGCAAGCCAAGAACCAAAGTATAAGCGAGATCGAGACATAGACAGAAACAATTGTTTTATAAGTTAAAATTCTTCTGAATAAAGCAAAGGTAGGTAGGTCCCATTTTAAATGGCTCATATAATGCAATGTGGATCTTCAAGTGAACTTTTTCTAACAGGATCTCTCTAATGAGCATATATCCAATTCAGTAGATGAATTGACAGCAGTATCAGTTTTCTTTGATTTGAAGGTTGGAAGTTTGGAGTCATGTTTTTAGTTGATATATACCAAAATCTTATTCTCTGGTATGGTGCAAAAATCTCTTCCAGTCGACTTGGACAAACTGGACTGTGTAGACCTCATACAGAAAATTCTTTTCGAGTGGTCTAGTAAAGGACACAGACTTCTTATTACCTTAATGCTAGAGTCAAGAAAAGGATAATGCCCTATATCCTAACATCACGCCTCTTCTTTTGTTTCATTTAATTGCTGTTTTTTCAGTAAAGTTATTAACAGGTTGGTTAACATCTCTTAAAATATGGCCACTTAAGAGTCTGACCTGCCTATGTGCTCTTTCTTCATCCCAGTGATAGACAAGTTTGATTTGACTGAGAAGAATGATTTAATTATAAAAGCCTCATCTTCTTTTCAAGGCCCAAACTATATGGCTTGTTTATAAATGATGGTGATTTTCTACATGGGCAGCTTCTTTTTTTTTTTTTTTAAAGATTTTATTTATTTATTTGAGAGACAGAGAATGAGAGACAGCACGAGGGGGAGGAGGGTCAGAGGGAGAAGCAGACTCCCCACTGAGCAGGGAGCCCGATGTCGGACTCGATCCCAGGACTCCAGGATCCTGACCCGAGCCGAAGGCAGTCGCTTAACCAACTGAGCCACCCAGGCGCCCTAAATGGGCAGCTTCTCAAATTTATCTGGATTTGCTTCTTGAAGTTAGCATAATGTGGTGTGGTTATTGCTTCTCAATGAGTTTGCAAATTGATCTAGTGAGTTTCTAAGCGTCGATAATGCAGTTTGTTGAATCAATCTGTGCTGTGTTTTTATACAACTAAATATTCCGGTGTGGGTTTTTTTGTTTGTTGGTTTGTTTTTGGTATCGTAGCAGCCAAAGGATTGCCTGACATGGACTCCTCGATCCTCATACACCACAACGGAGGCATCCCAGCCAACAAAAAGCTCTCCACAACGTTGCCAGAGATAGAATACCGAGACAAAGGAAAAGAAAAAGACAGGGATGCCAAAAAACACAACCTTGGAATAAACAACAACAATATCCTACAACCTGTGGACTCAAAAATACAAGAAATTGAGTACATGGAAAACCATATCAATAGTAAAAGATTAAATAATGATCTTGTGGGAAGTACAGAAAATCTCTTGAAAGAGGACTCATGCACTGCTTCCTCAAAAAATTACAAAAATGCCAGTGGGGTTGTGAACTCCTCACCTCGCAGTCATAGCGCCACAAATGGGAGCATTCCTTCCTCATCTAGTAAAAATGAGAAGAAGCAAAAATGCCCGAGCAAGACCCCAAGTACACACAAGGACTTAATGGAAAACTGTATTCCTAATAACCAGCTAAGCAAACCAGATGCACTGGTAAGGTAAGTGCGTGCTGTGTCCTCCCCACCGCTCTCCAGTAAAGCTGACTTGGGCCTTGAAAAACAGACACTTCCCCACAGGCCTATAGGCCTTGGTTGTGATCAGATACTGCGACTATTAACTCTGTGGGATTTGACATTTTAGTGTTTATCTCGCATGGCTTTGTTGACCCCCTGGTGCCATTGTCCTAAAGCATTGACTCCAGCTCTTTCCAGTGTCTGGAGTAAGAGGTGACCGTGATTTCTGTGCACATTTGACCAATTCACATGTAACTTGATTCCTCCGGTGGTGTTGAGAGACACACCTGTAGTGCTGGTCCTTTTCTGTTCGCATATCCAAAGTTCTTGTGGCTCAGACACAAAGCGAAGAGTCCATGTCCTGTTCGTGCGCAGCTCTTTTGTCAGAAAGGTACAGAAGATGGGGTGGGGCTGGTGTGGAGAAAGTTGTCCTTACCACCTTGTGCTTGCTTTTGTTATTCCACTTAAAATGTGAATTATGTCCCAGATAATTCTGGAAAAATTAGGTTTGAAAAGTGATTTCTAAAAATCCCATAGGTAAATACAATGTGAGATTTATTTTTTTATTTTTTTTAAGTTATTTATTTATTTATTTATTTGAGAGAGAGAATGAGAGACAGAGAGAGAGCGCATGAGATGGGGGAGGGTCAGAGGGAGAAGCGGACTCCCCGCCAAGCAGGGAGCCCGATGCGGGACTTGATCCCGGGACTCCAGGATCATGACCCGAGCCGAAGGCAGTCGCTTAACCGACTGAACCACCCAGGCGCCCTACAATGTGAGATTTAAATTTTAATCAGAAATGTCCTTTTCCCATCTTTAAGTAAAAGAATAACATTGTTGCATTACCTTGACGGGTTCAGCCTTAATTTTGCTGTGTTTTTTATATTTTCTAAAATACACATGTGTTCCTTTTACTTCATATCTTTCAATATGGAAACTGGGATCTGAACTGGAGCTTTTCTTATGTGTAACTTGAGAGGACACTTACAACTCCCTCCCTCCGCTAAGTTATCTTATATCCCTCTTCCTTTGGCTTAATTAAGAGCAGACAATGTATTCTAGGAGGGAAGGTTTCCAGCATTATAAATTATATGAACTAGATTATTCATTTGTCTGAATTTTCTGACTGGCAGCTAGATTAAGGGAAATATATTTGGGTTCTACCTACCGCTAAAGGCTGTAGAGGTTTCCAAGCCCCCAGCCACTTGTAGAAGTGTTCCATGCTGTTGATGTTGCCAGGCTGACATCCACCTCTGTTCGTTGTGACATTCTGCCCATGATGCCTTGCAAGAGAAAATACTCAGCAGAGAGCCCTCCTCCAGGCACCCATGGGAGAAAGACCAATTAGTTGACCTTCTATTTCAAAGGAAATGTCCCACAAATTTACTATATGCTATAAACAAAACATGGGCCACAAGCTTTTTAACCTCCTTTCTCCTACACAGTTTTAATAACAGCAGTCAAGGCAAAGCAGCTTTCCTCTGTTGGGTTTTGCAGAGAGAGCAGACGAGGCTCAGGCTTGTGACAGTATCTCACGTGGGCCACGGTTCCAACGTTGATTGACTCTACCACCTAACCTGCCTTTGGTAAAGAAGTGCAAGGACTCAGATGGCCCGTTTTCCTGTGCATGGGTCCAGTGCCCCCACGTCTCATCCTGGGTTGTATGCCTCTTCCTGTGGTCACTAACGC
The DNA here is from genome assembly GCF_037043125.1 of Eumetopias jubatus. NCBI lineage: Eukaryota > Metazoa > Chordata > Mammalia > Carnivora > Otariidae > Eumetopias > Eumetopias jubatus. Next base: position 88,273,883 of record NW_028274810.1, on the reverse strand, counting down.
ACTCTGATGTGCCTGGATCTGGAGGGCCCCAGATATTACTCTGTTCTAGGGAATATCTGCTGTCAAACACATTAATAGAAAATATTATATTTAAATAGTGTTATAAGTTTCCACAGGATTATTTTCAACTTCTAATGTATTCTAAAAAATAGGGAGATGATATACCTGACAACAGAGGAGAAATTTAAATAAAATATGGTCCATCCATTTGATGGACTTTTAATATAGACATTGCAAAAATAACATTTTGAGCCATATTAAACAATATAGGGAAGAGCTCATGACATAATAATGAAGAAAGTAAAAAGCAGTTTTATCAAAAACATCTTTTTCCCCCCCTAATAGACACAGAAAAATAATTTGGAGCGAAAGGAACTAAAATGATAACAATAGTTATTGCCTCATGATAGTATTGGGGCTTAATTTTTCTTTTTACTTTCATGCATTTTCCAGTTTTTCTAAGATGAACGACAATGGAAATTTATAAAAAGAAGAGTATGTGAGCAAATTACTCAGCTTGTAGGAGGCCTTATCACATTTCCTCTTGCCCTTCTTGGCTATCTCCTGTTTCCTCTTGTTTGACTTCATGTATGCTTTGATGGATATTAGTAAGACCATAACTGATCCAAACCTGACATGTTTGAGTTGTCAGCTAGAGAACGGGGTGGTTATCTTAAGATGGAGAGGGGCTGGAGCCAGCGCCCCATAAGGCTCCTTCTGATGCAAACATACACAGGCTAAGGGTGTGTACACGAGCCCTTTGCTACCGCAGACACGCCCAGGATTGTGTACGGGCCAGGCTGGCTGTTGGGAGAAGACTGATCGACTGCTTCCTGTTTTATAAATGTTTTTAAAAAAATCATTTGAAAAACCAGTACTGTATTATTAATAGTAAATTAATTGCAAAACATTCTATAGGTATCATTCCGTAGGTATCGTGGTTGAGAAGTGCTGTATTTGAGGAACCAATTCTGTGACTTTTGGCGGAAAAATTCATCAGTACCACTTTCAAAGAGAATTCTGGTAGATTGGTGTGGCTGTGAAAAGGTTTGACAGCCATTCCTTAGAAGGAGCAAGTAGTACTTCAGGTCTTTTCTCCATCCCTCTGAGCACCGTGGATGCTCTCCAGTGTGCTGTAGACCACAGGTTGGCAAATGACTGCACACAGGCCAAATCTGGCCCACTGCCTGTTTTTGTAAAAAATAGTTTTACTGGAACACAGCTACGCTCATTCATTTATGTAGCGTCTGTGGCTGCTTTTTTTTTTTTTTAAGATTTATTTATTTGGGAGGGAGCATGTGTATGGGGCAAGGTAGGGAGGCGCGCAGTGGGAGAAGGAGAGAGAGAATGTCAAGCTGACCCCCCACTGAGCTCTGAGCACGAAGTGGGACTGGATCTCACGACCCTGACGACATGACCCGAGCCGAAACCAAGAGTTGGGAACCTTACCCCACTGAGCCACCCAGGCACCCCGCATCTGTGGCTGCTTTTGTTCTACAGTTGCAGTGGAGTAGCCGCGACAGAGGCCGTATGGCCTGTAAAGGTGAAGATATTAACCGTCTAGCCCTGCACAGAAAAGGATGCTGATAGCCTGCTAAGGTTAAGGAAGGTGGGGGAAAGTGGGAACCGGGAATAAGTGTTGCCTGTCAGATCCTGCCCAGGAGGAGTTTGGGAACTTGCGAAAGCCAGTCCAAAGTCCTCTTTTTGTTTGAAAAATACATCTTACAAAATGACCTGATTTCTGCCAGCTTGATTTTTAAGCTCTTTACCCAAGATATTTAGAAACAGATGTGTAATGTGGGTAGCCGAAATATTTTAAATTCTGACCTGAGAAAAATTCTAGATAAAAACAGAAAAAGCAATGAGGAAGATCAGTTATTTTACTAAGTGCTGGGAATAATGTAAATTAGAATGAGATTTGCTTACATTTTTTTCTTCAGTGGTCAATTTTAAAACATTTTAAATATCAAAAAAATTACAGAAAATTTAGGCAGGGAAAAGGGGGAATAGTCCCACCACGTGACACGAATCACTATTAAAATTTTGTTGTATGTTCTTTTCATCAACTGAACTTATATCGCTGTGGCCATAGCATTTGTATAGTTTTTGTATCTAGGTTTTTTCACTTAAATTATATTGAGGGGCGCCTGCGTGGCGCAGTTGGTTAAGCTCCTCACTCTTGGTTTTGGCTCAGGTTGTGATTCACAGCGGTCATGGGATCAAGCCAGAGTCAGACTCTGCACTCATTTTGGAGTCTGCTTCAGATTCTTTCTCCCTCCCCCTCGGCCCCTCCCTGCTCACGCTCTCTCTCTTCTCTCAAAGAAATAAATAAAATCTTTAAAAAATTATATCGAAATCATTTTGCCAACTTAGCTTCACCCTCTTTTCTCTTGATGTGGAATATTCCGTGGCACGGACCGTGAGCTCCTTCAGCCGTCACTGGAAGATGGGGCAGGTCAGGGTGACACCTGAGGTGCTTTCCCGCAATTTCAGGGCCTGCAAGCAGAAGAGGTGATAGTTCTGTGTGCACTTGGCATGAAGCTCCCTTTCAGATACAGCCCAAAACTGGAGGAGTTCTTCTTGCTGATTGTTGTTTCAGTTTCCTGGTCAAGGAAGAGAATTTAAAACTGACTACAAGATGTAAAGTGATCCATATTCTGTAGAAATGTTGAAACAAAAGTCTCTTCTTGATTCATTTCTAGTCTCTTTTTTGTATACCCAAGACAGAAGATTCATCTTTTTTATTTTTAGCTCTTGTTCTTAATAAGAGATCACCTTTGACTTTAATGTAGTTGCATAGTATCTGGTATGAAGATTCACAAAGGAAAAGTATCCACAGTTTGCTGAACAGAGATGCATTTAACAAAACTGAGTAGGATTTAGAATCGTGATTATTTTTTTGAAGATGGAAGAGGTCTCAGAGGCATCTAGACCAGCCTCCCCAACCTTTTCTTTTTATCAGTGAAGTAAAGGAGCCCTGGAAGATTAAATGGCTAGTCCAGGTGACCAAGCTACAGTAGCAATGCCAGGACCAGACCGAAGTTTCTTCTTGACTTCTGCCTTTTTTGTTCTAACCACACTGCTTTAAAGAGGTTTATCAACCTGCTTTATTTTTCTACTTTATATTTTTGTTTGTTTCAAATGTACATACAACTAAAGCTGGCTCAAGGATTGGCACCAGACCTAGATTTTAAGCTCTCATGGCTAAAATCTATAGAAGAAATGCCTAGAACTTCAGAATTCATGTATTATTAGTTCATGAATTATTGAGAATTCATCCATTTCCTTTTTTATAGAGAGATGCTGTTCTAAGGTGTTCTTAAAATTCTTGTTCTTGCCCAAAGACACAAGGGTGTACTTAATCTCTGAACATAAAGGGGCTATCCACTCATACCCTTGAAAGCTTACAGAGTCTCTGAGACTTCAATTCTGATTAGAGCTAGCTTGGAAGTTACTCTGGTTCAGACAGCCCAGAACCACCGAGCATGGAATTTGCCCGGGAGGGGTAATTCTGGAGTAGGCTTAACTTGTCACCTGCAAACCTAAGGGCCCTGAACTGGAAGACTTGAGACCAGGGATGTAACCATCAACTTATCCTGAGGAGAGGCCACTAGTGACAGCTTGGGAGGCCTGGGACCCTGGGGTTTGGGCATTGCCATGAGAGTAAGTTCTGGAGAAAGTTTGAAGCAAGGGAGCCAGGGAGAGCCTTCTCTTCAGGGAAACATGGAAATCTGGGAAAAGCTATACTATATTGAATACTCTTTCATTCCTCTAAATTTATTTGGTTATTTTAAGCACACCAAAATATAGTCACTTATACTTTAGTTTGTTCGTATAATTCTGCTTATTTGGAGACTTGAAATCGGGGGTTGGGGGAGGGGGGAGATAGAGGAGAAAATGTGTATCAGGATTTTTCAGATAATCTCTAAGCAAGTGGTGGCCCTGCCTCAGAGGGAAGGGAGGAGACGGGAGGGATAGAGAAGCACTTTAAGAAATTCTAATTCATTCACTTATACTGAGGAGTATTGAACATTCATGCCCAGGGATTAACTTACACGACCAGATCTGGATCTTAGAGAAATCGTTTTGGAACATATAGATTGATAATAACATATTTTATTAAATGGGCTATATAATGTTCTAGTCCATCAGTGAGTACATCAATTAGTATTGTGTTTTAGCAGGCTGTCGTGTGTTTGTGACTCCTTTCTTTCTGGTTTAAGCTGGTGGGCAAGCAGAATGTCGTTGCTCTTCATTCCACTTTTAGCCCAAATAAACCTGTATTTGTTTTTATGATTTTAGATTTCTCTTAAAAAGGGGGGATGAGGGGTGCCTGGGTGGCTCAGTTGGTTAGGCGACTGCCTTCGGCTCAGGTCATGATCCTGGAGCCCTGGGATCGAGTCCCGCATCAGGCTCCCTGCTCAGCGGGGAGTCTGCTTCTCCCTCTGACCCTCCCCCCTCTCATGTTCTCTCTCTCTATCTCATTCTCTCTCTCAAATAAATAAATAAAATCTTTAAAAAAAGGGGGGGGGGAATGAAAGTAGCCAAAGCTAAAAACAGCTAGCTTTCCCCTTTGACTGGACTTGCTGGTCGCACAGATTGCCCAAATTTGGTTTGACGAGCAGTTCACAGTATTTTGTATTTCTGAATTTAATCTTGTCTTCCAAATACTATCATTTGAGATTGTTGTATAACCTCTGACTTACATAAGCCTCTGTAGTGTGGTCTTGCTCTTCGGGGAAAAACAACAGAAGACAGTTTTTTGTTTGTTCTTTTTTTTTAAAGAGTCTGTGCATGGAGTCCAAGATCGTAGGCACAAAGCGAGAATACATGCCAAAGCTGAGACCTGACTATGGGGAAGAAACAAGACAGAGCAGTCAATTCAGGAGGTAGAGCCTATGAGCAGTCCCTGGGACAGGTGCCCCAGAGGAGATGGCATTTTTATGGACCATTGCAGCCCTCCCCAAAGGCCTGAAGAGTCCTGAGTGGGGAATCACAGTGGTGTGAAAAGGAAAGGTTACAAAGGATTCTCTTGAAAGATGGAAACCCATCTTAAATGAGGATAATGGAAGGACTCCGAGATTGATTGTTAAAGGGGCGGAAGTAGTAAAACAGATTATATATTATGGGGCCATTACAAAATAAGGGTGGATGTAGTTCTCGGTACACAGAAAATTATTTGAAATAGTATCTACCAGATGGTCAATTGTAGTTGATTGTAGAGGATATTTATTTCCTACATTGCCCATTTCTATATAGTGTGAATTTTTACACAGGCTTGTTAAATCCATAATAGAATGTAAGCTCAGTGAGGTTAGGGACCTCCTTTTCTCTTATTTGCCATGGTACACAGAGTAGATAATAAATACTTGTTGAATGAATATTAGCTTTGTGCAGGGAAGATGTTAGAAAGAGAGGGGGGCAGAAAAAGCTGAGCCTCAGTATGTGCAGTGCAGTGTAGTTCAAAGTTGAATTGCCGTGCAGCTGAGAGAGGCTTTTGAAATTAGAAAGGCTAAATGTTACATCAGACCAGGCCAGGCACCAACATCCAGTGTCCCCTTATTTGTTGTTCCTGAGTAGGTTGTTATCAGTCTGATTTCTAAAAAATAGAATACTTTCCACCCTAAGCCCCTTTCCTTGGTATTTCCTGGGAAGTTTTGAAATTTGAGTATCTGTCAATACTCTTCTCTTCTTTAAAAATTTATTTTTTTAATTATTTTTGAGTATTTTATTATTATAGAGAGAAAGAGGGGGGTGTTGGGAGGGCAGAGGGAGAGTGAGAATCTCAAGCAGGCTCCCCACTGAGTGCAAAGCCCCACATGGGGCTCCATCTCACGACCCTGAGATCATGACCTGAGCCAAAATCAAGAGTCGGGACGCTTAACCGATTGAGCCACCCAGGCACCCAATACTATTTTCTAAGGCTGTGCAGGAGGTTCAAGAATTTCTGGACGTTACAAGGGACAAAGAGAAAACTCCTCCGAGGAACTGCTCTCAGCAGTGAGGGGTTCTAACTAAATTAAATATGTTGGCTATAGCTGCCATCAAATTATCTGGAAATTATTAAGTGGAAAAAATAAGTAGTAGAGCCATAGTTCTGTTTAGTAAGTTTAGCATGTTTGTTTTCTGTCTCTGTAGAAAAAAATGTTTTTGATTCATGTTTGGGTAGCATTGCCTCTGAGCAGAAATGATTTATTTCCATTTCTGCCATGCTCACAATATTTACGGCACCTATAGGTTTTACTTGGTTTGTTCTGTTTACATTAATTCACAATATATTCCAAGTTTATATTAACCATTGCAGTGATTTAAAACTATAATATTCTGAGATATAAATGTGGTAATAGAAGCATGATAATTTTATACTTAAACAGGGCTAGTTTGTGACTTGAAAACCATGTAGCTCTTGAGAAACTAGGCATCAGTGAATTTAAGTCAGCAGTTTACCTAATGTCTGCATATCCAGGTGATCAAAGAAGATAATTATATTGTATGGGTAACTGAACTATGAAATAACACAAATTATTTGGGGCAGGGAGTCCATGTTAGAAACATTTTTATGTTGAGTACTAAGAGTTTATTCTAACAAAACAGGGATTTCTAGTTAGACAATTGGAAAGTTTCCTCTCTAGAATTTAGAAGGAACTACTATAAAACCTTGTGTTAAATTCTGAGTCAGTACCCCTGCTGGCACATAATGAATTGAGATTTCCAGCTAAGGGGATTAGCGGTGGATTCCCTGAAGGGGGAGGTACTCCAGGGAAAAGGAACTATATTCTTTAAATGTTACTCACTCTGTCATTTAGAAACTAGCTGTTTGAATCCTTTGACAGCCCGTGTGGGCATTGAGTATTGGCAAATCTCTGAGACCTTTTTCCTAGCCAGCCAGGACGCTCAGAACTAGAACAAGTTTTAGTTTCTCTTTTCTGGGAAGAATGACAGCTCTTCTGTCTCATAAGGTACATTTCACCTCTCTTGGTAGAGCATTGTAACAGATTGGAAAAAGAAAGGCAGAATAATGAACTGGAAAAGACTGTTGCCCTTGTGACCCCCGCCCCACCCCCCCACCCAAGAGCTGGTGTTACAGACTTGACGCCTGCAGGAGCAGGACAGGGCACAGGCACGAACCGGGGCAGCCAGGGTGCCATCATTTGCATTCACTTCTGCACCTGGCCCCTGGGAGTCTGGGAGCACATACCCTTCCAGTGGGACAGCCAGTTGTCACCATGGAGAATGGCAGGCCTAGTGTTGCTAAATCTTCTGAGGTTTTGAAGAGATGCCAAAGATAGATATCTGTGTCAAATCTCCCAGTTATAAAGTCGAGGAGGGTCAAACAAAACAGGTTTCTGGGCCGAATTGACTTACAGTTTGGAACCTCTGCACCTGACCCTTCCTGTTATTCTTGTATTTTGTTCCCTCCCACCTCCTGGCCCCACCAATCAAAATTTGACTCCTAGAGGAAGGACTTTTCTGTTAGGAAATATCTGGTAAATCCCATGAACGAATCCGCCATGTATTAATGGGACTTTTTTTGCCTTCTCCTTTCCTTCAGTTTGTGGCATTCCTGGAAAACATGCACCTGCTGACGATGTCCCCCCCACCCCCACCCTAGTCAAAGACCACCCCAGTCTAATTGAATGCTCACACCCGACTGTGAGGCTTTCAGAGCACATAGAGGGAGAGGGGGCAGCAAGCCTTGTGGTGAGAAGGCGGATGTGGATCTCCGGTATTCCTCAAACCATGCAGTAGAGAGCTGCCTAGCCCTCCAGTGCCTAGGACTGGTGACTTCTTCCACACCAAGATGTTCCTCTACTGTGTTTTGGGAGCATAAAATACACCAAAATTCAGGACCTGGATGCTGGTTACTCAGACTTCACAGGCCAGCTGGTTTTGAGTCTGACCTCCCAGCACCATCCCTTATGATGTGTGTATACCGTGAAGCCTGATGTCAGAACAATGTCTGCTCTCCCCTTTCCAGAGGGAGCCAGACCGGGGCAATAAATTGTAGCTCTAGAGTCTAGATTTAGAAAAACTATTGTTTTGATAGGAACTGATGAATGGGAAGTAGTTGATGTAGATTCAGGAAGGGAGGCATTCTCTACTCCAGAAGGTTAAATTCCCCCTTTTCTGGAGTGACCTAAAAAGTTTATAAAGTGAAAGAGTTGGACTTTCCCTAAGGCTTTCAGATTACTCTGAAACTGACCTATGACATGGGCAAATCTAAGAGTAACAGTGAACATTGAAAAACCATGGAAAGCAGGTTACAGCCTCCTCTTTTATTTTATTTTTTTGAAGTTTTCATTTAAATTCCAGTCAGTTAACATACAGTGTGGTATTAGTTTCGGGTGTACAATATAGCGATTCAACACATCCATACAAGAGCTGGTGCTCCCCATGACTGCTGCACTCCTTGATCCCTATCACGTCTTTAGTCCCTCCCCCCAGCCCCCTTCCCTCTGGTAACCGTCAGTTTCTTCTCTTATAGTTAAGAGTCTGATTCTTGGTTTGCCCCTCTCTCATTCCCCCCACCTTGCTCATTTGTTTTGTTTCTTAAATTTCACATATGAATGAAATCATACGGTATTTGTCTTTCTCTGACTTATTTTGCTTAGCATAATACTCTTTAGCTCCATCCATGTGGTTGCAGATGGCAAGATTTCATTCTTTTGTGGCTGAGTAATATTCTATTGGGTATGTGTGTGTATAATAAAATGTTAAAAATAAGTTCTACATGTTGATTATATCCAGTTTTGAAGATCAAGAAGAGATAGCCACTATCTTAATATATATCCTGTCAGTCTTTTTTCTCTTGCATACATACATATTCTTTTTACAAATGGAGCTCATACTATGTATAATGTTTTGTAACTTGCCTTATCACTGACTATATCGTGAGCATTCTCCTGTGTCATCAAATACTCTTCCTTAATGATTTCTTAATGGTTGTGTGTCAGACACGTGAATATACAATTAGCCAGTCTTCTGTTGAATATTTAAGTGTTTCTGATTTCTTTCTTATTAGAAATAATGCTGCAACAGACACACTGTTACATAAGTCTTTGTGTATGTCTCCAGTTCCCTGAATGAATGTCAGGGAGTGAGATGCATCAATAGATATGAACATTTTAAAGACTTTTGATACAAACTATCAAATCTGACCACATCCTTTAAGGACCTTATTAAAAATACTAGTCGTAGCACTCATAGCTTTATTCTTGAAGGGTTTCAAGAAGTCAGTTTCTCTATTTCCCTATATGACCAGTTATGTGAATCCCTCTAGGATTCCTTTTCTTTCTTTGCATTCTTGGTGAAAATGAATGTGTTTACCTTTTGTGTTTGACAGATTAAGGAGCAGAGACATAAGGTACTTTGTAATATGGTTTTACTTAGTAATCATCAAGCTGTTGCTTATTTTTTGAGTAGGTAATTTTGGGTGGTGTGTCTAGTAGCAAGTGTAGTGACCACAGTGAGACCTGAGGCAGCTTCATTTCACTGTTTCCAAAGATGTGGTCTGTAGAAGATGCTGGGGCAGCTTCAAGTTAGTGTAAGCCTTACTGAAGATGAGATGCATTCGGGTTTTTATGTGCATGTCCCATGCTGCCCTTCCTGCCAGTGAGAACGACCTGGAAGTGGGGGAGGGGAAGGAGTTGGTGGAGAGGGTAAATACTATTTCTTCTGGGGACAGAGCTTTAATGTATGAGCTCGATGTTCTGCACAGACAGCTGGGTGGCCCTAAACAAGTCTTGTCTCGTATGATTAATGTATACCAGGGCATTTCCTAATGGAATTAGGTCCTTACCAAGATGAAGCAGTTGCTCTTCATTCATTCTTTTCATGTACACCTGCCTTCTTGATAAGCAGACACCCATTTACCCCTGTCTCCTTCAGCCACTATTAAACTAAGAATCTGACGGTCTGCTGTAGGTAGACCTCACCCTGTTCTTAGCACTGGGGAGATGGACAAAGAGTGAGGGTTGGAGACAGTGGCCTGTAAGGATTGGAAGAAACTTCAGAAGTACAGTTCCAGCTTCTAATTTTATAGCACAGTCAGTCCCTGGCTTCAGAGAATGTATAGTAGTTGTAGAAATAAGATACATACACAGGAAAAGGTTAAAAACCAAAACAAATTAAAAAACAGCCTAGGGCAGTGGTTTAGTGCCAAACGAAGCACCAACAGGAAGGGCTTTCATATTTTGTTTTGTTTTTTTTTAAAGATTTTATTAATTTCTTTGACAGAGAGACACAGCGACAGCAGGAACACAAGCAGGGGGAGCAGGAGAGGGAGAAACAGGCTTCCCGCAGAGCAGGGAGCCCGATGCGGGGCTCGATCCCAGGACCCCGGGATCATGACCTGAGCCGAAGGCAGACACTTAACGACTGAGCCACCCAGGCGCCCCTAGGGCTTTCATATTTTGGAGGGAGAGAGAACTTTGGGCCCTGGAGATCAGTACCTCATGGTGGAGAGTTTTAGTTTTTGTTTTTATTTTTTCACTGGGCCTTGAAGAGTACGATTTGAAAATTGGGGGCCATTCCTCCCCAACGGGGTGGTATAATTAAAGGCAGAAGATGTCTGGAAACAAGGAGTAGGTAATTTTGGGTGGTGTGACGGGTTTGTTAGAAGCATCCATCTTTCAGTCACTTGGCTGTATAATTTGGAGATGATCTCCCAAAGCCCCTTTTCTTACAGAGCAAGGAGCATTGTAAGTTGTATTTTTTTAAGATTTTCTTTATTTGGGCGCCTGGGTGGCTCAGTCGTTAAGCGTCTGCCTTCGGCTCAGGTCATGATCCCAGGGTCCTGGGATCGAGCCCCACATCGGGCTCCCTGCTCTGCAGGAAGCCTGCTTCTCCCTCTCCCACTCCCCCTGCTCGTGTTCCCTCTCTCGCTGTGTCTCTCTCTCTCAAATAAATAAAAGATTTTATTTATTTGAGAGAGAGAGAGAGGGAGATAACAGAGGGAGAGTAAGAGGGAGAAGCAGACTCCCCGCTGAGCAAGGAGCCCAATGTGGGACTCCATCCCAGGACCCTGGGATCATAACCTGAGCTGAAGGCAGACAACTGAATGAGCCACCCAGGCATCCCAGGTTGTATTTTTTTTTATAATTGAAGTATAGTTGACATTAGTCTCAGGTGTACTACATAGTATATAATTATGAAATGCTCACTGTGATAAGTGTATTGTGGTATTATTGATTATATGCCCTGTGCTATACTTTTTATCCCTCTGACTTATTTATTTTATAACTGGAAGCGTGTACCTCTTAATCCCCTTCACCTATTTCACCCACCTTCTACCCTTTGGCAACCACCAGTTTGTGCTCAATATTATGAGTCTGTTTCTCTCTTTTTTGTTGCTTTTTGTTTGTTCATTTGTTTGTTTTTTAGATTCCACATATAAGTGAAATCATATGGTATTTGTCTTTGGCTTATTTCACTTAGCATAATACCTTCTAGGTCTATCCATGTTGTCGTGAGTGGCAAGATCTCATTCTTTTCTTATGGCTGATCAGTATTCCATTGTGTGTATATATACCAACCACATCTTTATCCTTTCATCTGTCGTCAGATAGACATTTAGGTTGCTTCCGTATCTTGGCTATTGTAAATAACACTGCAGTAAACATAGGGTGCATATATCTTTTCAAATTAGTGTTATCGTTTTCTTCAGATGAATATCCAAAGTGGAATTACTAGATCCTACGGTACTTCTGTTGTTAGTTTTTTGAGGAGCCTCCATACTGTTTTCCAGAGTGGCTGCACGAATTTACATTCCCAGCAACAGTGCATGAGGGTTGCCTTTTCTCCACATCCTTGCTGACACTTGTTATTTCCAGTTCTGTGTTGTCTTGCAGAGCCTATAGCCTCTTGGTCACTAGCTCTTTTTTTTTTTTTTAAAGATTTATTTATTTATTTGAGAGAGAGAGAGAGAGCACATGAGAGGAGGGAGGGTCAGAGGGAGAAGCAGACTCCCTGCCGAGCAGGGAGCCCGATGCGGGACTCGATCCCGGGACTCCAGGATCATGACCTGAGCCGAAGGCAGTCGCTTAACCAACTGACCCACCCAGGCGCCCCTCGGTCACTAGCTCTTTAGGGTTCAGAGATAACCAGCAGAGCTGAGGCTCCTCATCTTTCTGATGGGTTCATGGGGTCAAACCAGCAGCTCTAGAAATATACACTTAGGTAGTTTTCTGGAGTGGGTATAGAGTGTGACTCATAGAGTATTTGGGGAACCTAGTCATCCCTAGGTGAAGTCCTGGCTGAAATAAGATCTCCTTCTTTTTTGCAGACTTAACTTCCTAGGGAAATTTACTGCCCCAAAGCCTTGAAGTTTTCTGAGCTATCAGTCAAGCCTCATAAAGCCTCAGGCTTTTATAAAACCCTGAAGTTATTGGCAGTACCCATTGTACACCTTCAGTGAAGTCATAGTACTGTGGGCTGTAATTCAAGTAATTCACAGAAGATATGGATTACAAACATTTAGACACAAATATCTCCCTACCTTTTCAGATACTTCAAAACAATACCCCTTTCAACTAAAAGCTGACACTTGAATACTGTACTTTGTTTTACTACCAGGTGTATGTACTTCAAGATACTCAGAGATACTTTTGCTCCTTAGCCTGCCTGGGAGACTAACATTTGAGCTTCATTCTTTTGGTCATCTAGGAGATTACCCCTTATTAAAATGTAAATCTTTCCTCTTGATATTAAATAATTATCAAACATTCATATGATTGCTTACCCTAATTGAGTGGGATGAGGGAGAAAATGAGATAGAGTTCAGGTTTGGAGCAGGTAAGAGGGATCCTCACCTTGACAGTTAATTGGGCTTTGAAGGCTGTGATGGCTTGAGGAAGGGCTGCTCTGAATGACCCCACCCCCGTGAGTGAGGTAGTCTGCTGGGGGTCAGAGCTTGCTTCACAGGTTACAAGTAGGGTGCTGTCTTTTAAAATTATTAATAAAAGTGGCTAGGAAAGGTGTCTGGACCTCATAGGTAACATTTTGGGTTGGTTACAACCTTAGCTTGTCTAATTGGGCACAAGTGGACATATTGGTTAGGCACACAGACTCTAGCTTTGCCAGGGGCTCTGTCTGGATCCCAAGTGGTAACAGCATTGGGCAGACTTTGTAAGGGTGAAAACTGGTTCCACAGGAGTTGGGCAAGCAGGAAGTGCATTTACTTCCTTCCTGAGCCTTACCAAGTTGGTTAAGATCTGTCTGGCCCAATTTCTTTTTTCTTTTCTTTTTTTGGGGATGAGAGTGTAGTTCTTCTGGAGTAAAATTCCCTTTTATGCCTTCACCTTTTGTGTAGGGAAGAGAGTAGGATTTAGCTCTGATAAAAGGGGTCTGAGCTTGTGGATGCATTTTCTTTCCTCCTTCCTTTTGATCCCTATTTACAGAAATCGGTTCTAAGGGTTATAAACTGTTACTTCTGCCTCATTTTCTTCCTGACCACTCGCTGCTGATTCAGATTATAGCTATTGACATTTTAATAAAATCCCATGAATACATTTGAAGATTTTGCATTAACCTCTAACACCATTTAATCAGTACTTCTTGGTGCCTCACACCAATAGATTATATATCTGCATTTTATCTAGGAAGTATTGACCTTCAGCACCAAAGGGTTAAGTAACACCATTAAGACAAGCAGTAGTTATTTGTCTAATAAATGTTCCTGGCACTTTGACTGGCTTGGTTCAATTCAATTTACTAATTCACATAATTCTTTTTTTAAAACTTGTGTACATTTTTCTGTTGCACATATGCAAAAATTGAAATATATCTTAGAAAATAGGATTGTGTAGTGCATCCATACAGTGGAATATTACGCAGCAATTAAATTATTTATGAAAATTTTCTAGGGGCACCTGGCTGGCTCAGTCGTTAGTAAAGCACGCGGCTCTTGATCTCAGGGTTGTCAGTTCAAGCCCTGCATTGGCACGAAGCCTACTTAAGAAAACAAAACAGAACAATTTCTGATGGTGCGGAAAGGTGTGTACAATATGCAAACTGCATATGTGGTACTCTCTCACCAATATTAAAAAATACACATACGAAGAAAGAGAAAGAAGACGCATGCAGAAGTAAACCAAATGTGACTAGTGAGTGCTTCTGTCTGAATGAGAGGATTAAGAATTACTGACCTTTTCTTTCCTTTTCTTTTTTTAGAGATTTTATATATTTATTTGACAGAGAGAGACACAGTGAAAGAGGGAACACAGCAGGGGGAGAGGGAGAGGGAGAAGCAGGCTTCCCGCAGAGCAGGGAGCCCGATGTGGGGCTTGATCCCAGGACCCCGGGACCATAACCTGAGCTGAAGGCAGATGCTTAACAACTGAGCCACCCAGGCACCCCGAATTACTGACATTTCCATTCTATATTTTTACTTTTCTGTTGTTTCTGTTGTTGTATGCAGTGTTTAACCTGGACTGGGTGTCATTTTTGCAATAAAAAATAGATCTAATAAGGGATTGTAAATCATTTTACCACCTACCTCCGGAAAGATTTAAAATATAGTGAACATGCAAGGTTAAATTAATGCTTTCTCTGGGAGACAATGCATAATTGCCCCTTATACGTTTTTAAAATTCCTGAGAGTTTTCCATTTAGCACTTGAAGTTATCTTGTGTGTCACCATGCAGTGTTCCCCCAGATTGGTGTTTCTTCAACTGGGGATGCCAGTGTTAGCTCCCCAGTTTGCCTCAGCTGTTTGGGGAACAGTAATTCAGAGTTTCACAAAATTAATGGCAGTTATGAAAATCCTGAAGCATTTTAATTTTACTTCTCTGTCTTGTGAAATTAGGTTATTTTATTTTTAAAATAAGCTTTTTATTGAAGTGTAACACACGTTCACGAAAGGGCACAAATCTTACGAATTTTCATAACCCTGGTAACCACGTCGTTCTATTTTTGTTGTATTGTCTTTGACAAAATTTCACAATCCTACCTAAGAAAGTATATTTTTGTTCAGGGTTCTGCAGTCTCCAGAAGTTACACTCAAGATACTTTGTACTTTTTGTTCTCATAATTGCATTAAGTCTTTGAGTTTTTACATTTTTCAAGGAGCTCTAAAGTTTCATTCAGAATATTGTCATTATTCTTAGTTCAGGGTAGGAAAATTGGCCCTTATAGATTAAATAATAACTGCAAAATAATAACTGCAAAATTATTGACATCTAGCCTCTGCAGATTTCATTTTTCTTTCATTCCCAACTGTGGCAGTGTTTTGCCCCAGCCGGCTGGTTGTATGGAACTTGATTCCTGGGCCTCCACATATGATACAGCTTAGGTTGCTAATCTGAGGAAGCAGATCAGCAGCCAGCAGTAAGTGTGTCAGGCCTAGAAACCCTAGACCGAGCTGGGAGGAACTTTAGAGGTCATTAGCCTACAATGGGGAAACTGAGTTTTGGAAGGTTACATGCCTTGCCCAGGGTCGTGGACTTGGCACCAGAGCTGAATCTAGAATCCTGGTCCTAAACCCCATTATAAACCATGCTAAGTCCCTATTCTCATCTTTAAGCTCACCCTTTCTACTAAAAATTCAACCCTCAGACTGTGAAATCAGCTTCTCCAGAAAGATAAATAACCTAACATGTTTTTCAGCCAAACTTCTTAATGGGGATAACCTAACAGCATCAACCTGCTTTGGAAAATATCCCTTGGGTTACTTCGGGTGAATGAGGGGTGGTGTGGGGATAGTACAAATGCCAGTCTGTAATTGTTTAGAGCAGTTCTGGGAGTGCATTCAACTGGAATAACCCTGGCAATAGGGAAAGTGTGGCGTGATGTCGACTTGTGACCCTTCCCTGGGGAGTGAGCTATGTCAGGAGACATGGCAGTGCTTCTGGAATACGGTCTCTTGTCTGTTCCTGGGCCCTGGACAGGGAGGGGGACAGGCTACGGTGCCTGGGAAATGACCATCGATGTGTTATGCCTTTTTGTTTTTGAGATTTTGTTTCAGTTGACTAAAGGTAGATCAGTAAATAAAGCCTCTCTTTGATTTTCCAAGGGAGGCCAGACAACATATATTTAGTAAGTGTTGTTCACTGTGGTGGGCCCTGGGGACTTAGGGCTTAATAAAACATGTCTGTAAGGACTGAAGTCTATGGGGCTGGCAGTTCCGAGGAGGGGTGACCACTGCCCTCCAGAAATCTCGGTTCTGTTGGTATGTTGGATTCACGACATGCATAGGGTCTCATCAGAGCCTACTGACTTTTGCCTGCCTGTTTATCAGAAAGCATACCTCCTCAGGCCCACCTGCAGCCATCCTTGGCCTGACCTTCAGTGCTCTCCACAGTCGCATCCACCAGACCCATTCTGCCCTTTCTCATTCAGCTCCCAGAGGACACGGCTTCCTCAGAGGCCAGGCTGATTGTTCCGTGCCCAAATATCTGTGGCTGTCCTTACTTTTTTGAGCTTTTGAGCATGTTGTCACCTTGTTTAGATTGCCCCCTCCTCCCCTTCTTCTTCAAATCCTGCCCAACCTTACAGGCCCAACCTAATTCCCACCTTCTCTTGTCGGAGCTCCTGTGGCACCTCTCCCCCTCCCCCGCTGTGGGTGACATAGCCACGGCCCAGCCTGCTGGGGAAGAGAGTGGGCTCTGGAAGGCTGGAGCCTTTCCTGAATCTAGACCTCTTCATCTGTAAGAATGGGAGTAACCAATTGTTACCTGGCCCACAATTGTGCAGACTAAATGAGTTCATACCGTTGGCCTGTAGAACAAACAGTACGGGGCCCATAAGTCCTCATTAAGTATTAGTTGTTATTCCTTCTCACGTGTATTCAATCCGGTCTTCCTCGTGCTACAGTCTCACCACTTTAAGTCGCCATTTGTGGGCCTCTAGTGAAATTATAAAGCCCTCTCATGAAGAGAGTCTGGATTTTATACTTTCTATTGACCCTTTTCAGTCCTACCTGCGCATATAATAGTTCCCCAAAACATAGCGCTTAAAATGGAGCTGTTACTGTTTTAAAAGAAAATAGATGGAACAGAGGTTAAGGAACTGAAGAGAAAAGATAGGCTTCAGTTCACAGATGGAGTTTTCTTACGATTCTCAGAGCATGTCATTTGTTCCTATTTGCACTGTTGTTGAGTCGAATGAGCTCTTCTGTCACAGTCACTAGAGGTGTGAACGTCGTGTAGCAAGAATGCTAGCAATTTCCGAGCCTGCCTTAGACACTCCTCTTCTCCAGGCCGGCGGTGGAAGGGAATCTTGAGACGGTAAACTCCGGTGTATCAGGATACCTCAGAGCCAGTGGGGCGTGAGCGGGCCGTTGCTAATACATCTCCCTTGCTGAGAGGCGTAGGAGAGTCACCGGGGTGGGGGTGTGTGGGGGTGTGTATGTGTTGGGGTTCCCACGCCTTTAGCCACCCTCTCTCTGCCTGTCCCTCCTTTATTAGCAGCTCAGGAATTCACAAGCACCTCAGCTGTTGGTGCTCACAACACGCGGAGGAAATCAGGTTACTCTCTGGCGGTGGGAAGAGGTGGGGACGCAGGCAGAAAGCAGCACTCAGTGAAAAGCCAGTTGCAGACGGGAGGGAGTCGTGGTGTTGGCCGGAGCTGCCAGAGGGGTCTTTTGCGGGGGCCCCCCCACCCCGCCCCCAGCAAGTCTTGGACTTCAGCCAGGGTCTCCCGCAGAGCCCTGTGGGTGTCCTTTCCCTGATGATGAAAATGCCACATTTCTCCTTCTCCTAGGCTGGAACAAGACATTAAAAAGTTAAAGGCCGACCTGCAGGCCAGCAGACAAGTCGAACAGGAGCTCCGCAGTCAGATCAGCTCCCTCTCCAGCACCGAGCGGGGGATCCGCTCTGAAATGGGCCAGCTCCGGCAGGAGAACGAGCTGCTGCAGAACAAGTACGTGCACCTTGTGGGCCTTTGGTTGCGAGCCAAGTGACCTCACTGTTCCTGTGGCTTCCAGGGACTGGAGCAAAAGATGTGATGACAAAGGGACCTGGCAGAGGGGGTTTTAAATGAAATGTTTAAAATTTTTAATGTAGTACCAGATATTCAACATGTTACAAAAATCTATAAAAACTTGTTTCATCGCAACAGTTTATTAATATTACTGTTCTTTCTTTTTTCATTTATTGAGTTCTTCTCTTAGTTTAAAATAGTCATTGAGCTTTTGTGATACTATAAGTAAAACTGACGAGCAGTCGTTCTGCCACAATTTGAAAATCCTCCTTTGAATGAAAGTTTCCAGAGGAAAAGACTCTATTTATTGATATCTGGAACTAAAAACTGACATTGAACTTTGATTTTATTTGAAGAGGCAAGCCAAAAGCCAGCTCTTCCATGTGAATTTGTTTATGCTTCCCATTGATTCATCCTGGAATTACTTCTTGACTCAATATCGATCTTTTTTTTTTTTTTTTAATCTCTCAGCAGTGTGCGCCTGGGGTAATGATTACTATGATAGGCTCTGGGCTTTCCCCATTGAAAGAAGAGTCCTTCAACATGCTTGAGGAACACAACTCAAAGCTAGAGCATTATAAGCACGTAACTTCTCCATTGCTTCTGACGTGCACACGTGATGGCTCGCACTGACAGAGGGTATCTCACCTTACGCTGATATTCTGAGATGAACTCACCTTGTACTGATATAGAAAGCTGGGGGTGGTAGTAGGCAGGGAAGGGAATATGGCTGAAATTTCTATCTGAAATTAAGCACCTTGTGACTCTTAACTCCGGGGTCTATTTTGGGGTACTTTGAGAAAACGTCTCACAGCTGGAAAAGGAAGGCTGCAGCATGACAGTATTCAGGCAAAGAGAAACCTTCCCCATCCCACCCTTTACCTTGGCTTCTGTGGGGCTGGTTCCATCGGTAGTTCTTTGATCTACTCTGGTTCTCTCACGGTGCTTTGGGGCACAACTAGAATTAGTTGTACAGCTGTCTTTCCCTCTGAGAGAAACTTGTTTTATCCTTTTTTCCTGGATCGCCTTCTGTAGATTGCTTACCATAGTAGGGCAAAGGCTAGGTCTTATTCTGTATGTTGTTAGGCAGCTTGTTGGTGTTTAGGAATTGTTAAATAACGACAATATGTTTCTCCTGGGCACTCTGGAAGCTGACATTTATGATTTGCTGTTCAAAAGAGGAGCCACGTTTCTCTAGGGTTTCTAGTGGGCATTTCTGATGATGAAACTCTGTATGATAATCATTTCCATATAGATTACATAATGCTGTGCAAATGAAGCAAAAAGACAAACAAAATATCAGCCAGTTGGAGAAAAAGCTAAAAGCTGAGCAGGAAGCCCGAAGTTTTGTAGAAAAGCAATTAATGGAGGAGAAAAAAAGGAAGAAGTTGGAAGAAGCTACTGCTGCCCGGGCCGTTGCATTTGCTGCCGCGTCTAGGTATGTCTGTGCTGCTCGTCCCACAACCCGACCCCCCCCGACCCCCCACCCCGCTCCTGGCGCTGCATCTGAGGTGGGCCTGCCTTGCACCAAGACCCAAGACCAGCATGGGAGTTTGAGGCCTCGGGCAGGGTTGAAATACAACCATCACGCACTGATAGGTTGCCACCAAGTACTGTTTCCTGAGATGGCCAAAGCCGTTCAACTTGCGCGGTCTTGTAACAGCTTCGTCCCTCAGTGACCTCATCTAGGGAGCGGGATGAGGGCGTCACCATGCCTCCCACACCCAGGAGGCAAAGTGCTGCTCATAAAAGGGTTTCCGGTCACTTTCTGTGTGGCCAACAACTACTAAACACTTGGAGAGATTCCAGTCTGGAATTTCATGCCCTTTATAGAACTGTCTTTACTCTCTACTCTCAGGTGTATGTGTTTCTGAAGTTTTTATCTTAAAATAGAAGAAAGGAGAATCTTGGTTGCCCAAGTCCTTTGTATGGACTGACTGACTGCTCCTGTCTTTGTCAGGTATCAGCAGACTGTCACATGAGCTGGAAAAGATGAAAAAAACAAAACCATAAGTCATTATTAGACATCGTTGAATTTGTGGAGGGTTGGGAATTGGGGACTACTTCTATGCCATTGAAAAGTATTCAAGTATTCCAGAAACTGAATTCCAGCAAGGAGGGAAGATCCTTAAGAGGCTTAAGAGCCTTCACTTTATGGCTTTTTCTTTTCTTTGTGTTTTGTTTTGTTTTGTTTTGTTTTGTTTGACTAGCGAAGTCCATCTGTGTGGTGGGGGTCAGTTATGGTTTTATAGTTGCAGAGTGAGGTTACATTATGATTGATTTCATTTTAAATTTTTATCGTAATTTGTATCGATATAATATAATTCTTTTTAAAAAATACTTTATTTATTTGAGAGAGCACCTGAGCAGAGGGAGAAGCAGGCACCCTGCTGAGCAGGGAGCCCGATGTGGGACTCGATCCCAGGACCCTGGGATCATGACCTTAGCTGAAGGCAGATGCTTAACTGACTGAGCCACCCAGGCACCCTCGATATCATATAATTCTACTGTAATTCTTAAGTTTTGTTGTTTTTTTTTTTTTTTGTATGTGGCATGTTAAAAGCCTTCTTTTGGGTTCTGGCATTGGTAGAAGAACTGGTGGATCATCATTTCACGTTTAAGGAAATAACAGCCAGAGAGAACTCTTTCTTCCTCTGGGCTCCTGCCTCCCCCAGCCAACTCTGGAGTGCAGATGGCTGAGCTCACTTGGCCCATCAGCATCCAGACAGACTCACAAGACACTTCACTAGCCTGCCTAGGATGTGGGGGTTTTGTTTGTTCATTCCTTTAAAGATTTGTAAGCACAGACCTCTTAGTAAAAAGCACATGTTTCTGAAGCACACTTAGGCTTGCAGGAGATTTTTCTGAACAGTCATCCGTGTGTGACCTGTGCTGTCCTTAATTCATCCAGCACCTCCTAACCTGAAAAAAAGTCCACTGAGGAGGATATGACAGTTCCTTAACCATATTGTTCAGTATCTTATGCCTGAGAATCAGTACATTGGTTTTAATCTCTTCCCTGACTCCCTTTGGCTTCCAGTCAAGCTTATTTGTTTTGATCTTATCCTTTGATGGTCCTTGTTTACCATCACTTAGGTAGAGGCAGTTTTTATTCTCAAGTAAATCTCAAGGTGTAAGTCCCTCACTGGACTTCCTTTTTGGTAGGCAGAAGACACCTACCTTCTCCATCTAGCTGTTTCTGAAACCTAAACGGTTAATCAGCTTTGGACTGGCTATTGCCATCATCTTTTTTAGTTTGTCCTTCTTACAGCCCTGAGAAGCAACCTAACGCTCTGGCAACTTCATGACTCAAGAAAGGTGAACTTTCCAAGGCATAGACCCTCAAAAGTGAAAAATGTTTTAGCTCACTGCCCCCTGCTGGAGATAGTACACATCCAGTTTCTTGCTCAGCTCCCGGGTACTGTCTCAGGTCATGTGGCTTGGGGGGAGTTTGCTGCATTGGGAAGCTGGAAAGCCTCAGTTCTTATCCCTGGAGTTCTGTGACCTACCAGCTAGGTGAGGCTGGACTGGTATTATATCTGTGTAGTCTTAGTTTTCTTCTCTGGAAAATGGGACAATATATCCTACCCTTGCAAAGAAGGCAGAATGGGTAAAGTACCTCACTTGGTGCCTGGTTCATATTAGATACCCAATTAATTGTTTCAGATCATTGTTGAAATTATCAAAGAACAGAGAATGAGCAGACTGAGCCAAAAGCTAAAACCGGACAGACTCTGGAGTATAAGAGAAATACCAATCTTGCAGCTTAAGTAAACCTCTGGTCTTTTAAATCCCTTTCTTTCCTTCTCTTCTTTTGCAAAAGGGGGGAGTGCACCGAAACCTTACGGAATCGGATCAGAGAATTAGAAGCAGAGGGCAAGAAGCTCACGATGGACATGAAGGTGAAAGAAGACCAGATCAGAGAACTAGAACTGAAAGTTCAGGTATGGGGAGCACAAAAAACTTTCTCCTACTTGGATTCTCCTTCTGTTAGCTGTGTGCTCAGTGTTGTGATGTGGAGGTGGTGTCTTTTTGTTTTATGTAGATTTTGTTTTATTTATTTGAGAGAGAGAGAACACAAGTACACAGAAGGAAAGGGAGAAGCAGACTCCCCACTGAGCAGGGAACCTGACTCGGGGCTCCATCCCAGGACCCTGGGATCATGACCTGAGCTGAAGGCAGATGGTTTTGCTTAACCGACTGAGCCACCCAGGAGCCTTGAGTTGGTGCCTTTTGATAATAGGCCAAATCCCACTGCATCTGAAAATCTCTGTATGACAAAAAAAAAAGCTCTAGCCTTGTCCAGCTCATTCAAGTCGTATTTAATTAGCCAGATTCTAATACAACCAGAAATGTTGACAGTCTTTTGACACAGTTTATACCAGAATTTGACCTACTGTAGATTCATTTCACTTTTTCAGGTTATAGGCTAGATTAGTATGCTTTGGAGCTTTTGCATCTCTTCTTAGCCCTAACCCTCTGTCCATCGCCAGGGAATTGACTGTTCTGAATGGCTCTCAGTCTTGTAGATTGCAATTCTGAGCAGTGCATGATGGGGAAAGCGGCCAGTGCTGGGGACACAACTGCTGGGTGGTGTGTATCTTAGCCCGGTATTTGGCATTGGTTCTCCAAAGGGACATTTAAAAGTGATGTCACATACCATGAAGTTACAGTAATTTGAATCACATGGAACTGGTAGGGAATTATGGGCAAGTCGGTGGGGTAGGACAGAGCCAGAGACAGAGCCTAAAGTCTGCAGTAAAAGTAGCAGCACAAATGGATGGGAACAGTGAGGACTGGTCAGAAAAAGGCTTCAGAACAGTTAGATAACTAGAAAAAAAGAATAAAATTAGAAGCTCATCTCATGGGGCGCCTGGGTATCTCAGTTGGTTGAGCGTCTGCCTTCGGCTCAGGTCATGGTCCCAGGGTCCTGGGATCGAGCCCCTCCTCAGGCTCCCTGCTCCGCGGGGAGCCTGCTTCTCCCTCTGCCTCCTGCTCGTGCTCTCTTGCTATCCCTCTCTCTCAAATAAGTAAATAAATCTTAAAAAAGAAAGAAGCTCATCTCATACCATACAAAAAGAAATTTCAGATGGAGTTGAATATAGGCAGAAAAGAGAAGCATTTTACTTTAAACTAGAATTTTATCTTGAAACCAGGAAAGACTTTCTTTTAAGATTTTATTTATTTATTTGACAGAGAGAGCACAAGCAGGGAGAGCTGCAGGCAGAGGGAGAGGGAGAAGCAGGCTCCCCGCTGAGCCAGGAGCCTGATGTGGGGCTTGATCCCAGGACCCCGGGATCATGACCCGAGCCGAAGGCAGTTGCTTAACCAACTGAGCCACCCGGGCACCCCAACCAGGAAAGACTTTCTAAACAAAAATAATGGAAGAAATCATAAAGCAAAAAAAAAAAAAAAAAATCAGTGGCAGAGCGTACAGATATTGAACAAATATAAGGAATTAATACTCTTGATAGGTAGGTAGCTCATAAAATTTGTTTAGTAAAGCTCAGATATTCAGAAAAATATGTAAAGAATATGAAAAAATAATTCACAGAAGAAAAATAAATGGCTGATAAGAATATATCCTCATCAATCACCAAAGACCTGTAGATTAAAATCAGACATCATTTATCTCCTGTGAAATTTCTGTTTCTTTTTTTTTAATTGCAGTAAATTTGGCACACAATGCTACATTAGTTGCAAGTGTACAACATAGTAATTCCACAGCTCTGTATGTCATGCTCTGCTCCGAGCGAGTCTGTCACCCTACAACCCTAGGGTGCTCCGGTACCATTGACTCTGTGCCCTATTCTGTACCTTTATCCCCTTGACTTATTTATTCTGTAACTGGAAGCCTGTACCTCCCACTCCCCCTCACCCATTTTGCCCACCCCACCAACTCTCTGTATCTTTGAGTCTGTCTCTGCTTTTGTTTGTTTGTTTGTTCCTTTGTTTTGTTTTGTAGATTCCACATATCAGTGAAATCGTATCTTTGTTTTTCTCTGTCTGGCTTATTTCACTTAGCATAGTATCTTCTAGGTCCATCCATGTTGTCACAAATAGCAAGATCTTATTCTTTTTTATGGCTGAGTAATATTGTGTGTGTGTGTGTGTGTGTGTGTGTATTCATTTTCTTTATCCATTCATCTCTCAATGGACACTTAGGTTGCTTCCATATCTTGGTTATTGTAAATAATGCTACAATAGACATGGGGATGCATATCTCTTTTGGAATTAGTGTTTTTGTTTTCTTTGGGTAAATACCCAGTAGTGGAATTACTGGATCATATGGTATTTCTACTTTTAATTTTTTGAGGAGCCTCTGTGGCCGCACCAGCTTGCAATCCCACCAGTAATGCACAAGGGTTCCCTTTTCTCCACATCCTCACCAACACTTGTTAGTTCTTGTCTTTTTGATAATAGCCATTCTAACAGGTGTGAGATGATTTTGTGGTTTTGATTTGCATTTTTCTGATTAGTGTTATTGAACATCTTTTCATGTGTTGGCCATCTTATGTCTTCTTTGGGAAAATGTCTGTTCAGATCCTCTGCCCATTTTTAATCAGATTATTTGTTTTTTTTGGTGTTGGGTTGTATAAGTTCTTTATATATTTTGGATATTAATCCTTTGCAGAATATATCATTTGCAAATATCTTCTTCCATTCAGTAGGTTGCCTTTCCATTTTGTAAAAGTTTTTTATTTTGGTATAGTCCCAGTAGCTTATTTTTGCTTTTGTTTCCCTTTTCTCTTGTGAAATTAGCAAAGAGTTTTTAAATAATAATATCAGCCTGGGTGAGGATGAATGAAACAGGCCTCATAATTGCTGGTGGAAGTATAACTTTCTGGAAAGGGTCATATACTTTTTAAGTATTTCCCATTTTACAACTCGTGCTTAAGATAAATATTTAAAAATCTCATCAATGATTGATATACGAAGATGTTCATCATAATGGTATATAAATGAAAAAAAAAACCTTAACAAAGGGAGATTTGTTTCATAAATTATGATACATGTAAGTAGGAATATTATACAGCCATTAAAAATTACATTTCCAAAGAACCGTTGAGATTATATGAGTTTTTTAAAAACTGTATACAAAACTACATATAGTATGATTTCATTTATGCTAAAAGATACACATATGCTTATAAAATACTAAAGGGAAATATATGGTTTTTCACAGTGTCAGGATATTGAGTGATTTTCATTTTCTTCCTTGAACTTTAATATATTTCTAAATTCTCTATAATATGTTTGGATTTCTCTCTTAAAAAATTAAAATACCTGTATGTGTATATATATATATATACACATATACATATATACACACACACATATATAATATGTATTAAAATATATATTAAATGTATATTTTATATATTAAATAAATATATTATTATATATCATATGTTACATATGATATATAATATGAAATAAATATATGATATATATTATATATATGGGCTACATTACCAGACGTTTTAAGTGGGCTTATTCTGCGGTACGTCCTGTCAAAATAATGAACACTTTTATAATTTTTAGTGCAGGTTGAGAGTAGAGTTTTGGCAAATTTGATCACAGCAACATTTGCATCTGGGAGCATGGAACAAGTTCTCTGTGGTTCTTCTGAATTAGGCTTGTAAGAAGTGTTTCATTTGGAGACAGTCTGTTGTTACTAGAAACAGCCCAACATAGTCAAATTTATCTACTAAAATATTTTTGTATGTCATACCATTATATAAATACATTTTGCACTTAGAGGGATCTAAGTGGTGAGGTCTTAACCCATGAAACACCAGGATTCTGTATTCTAGGGGCCAGGTCAGTAATAGCAGGATTTTATTTGTGATTTCAGGCTAATTTGTAGACATCGATGCCAAAACTATCTTGTAACATCTTGCTGCTTTGATGATGTTGATAGGAGCTTCGGAAGTATAAGGAAAACGAGAAGGACACGGAGGTGTTAATGTCAGCCCTCTCGGCCATGCAAGATAAAACACAGCACCTGGAGAACAGTCTGAGTGCAGAGACGAGAATCAAGCTGGACCTGTTCTCTGCACTGGGGGATGCAAAGCGACAGCTCGAGATTGCCCAAGGTAGGAGAGCTGCGGGCCCCAGATGAAGTGGTATGGCTAAGAATGCACAGGGGCGCAGGGAGCAGAGATCCCTTAGAGCTCAGAGCCAAAGGCATTCAGTTTTCTTTTTAAGTGGTTTGAGAAGTGCCCAACATTGATATTTAGGAATCATCACATTAATTCATCTTGCAGACATATTTTGAGGTGAGAATATGTCAAGTGCAGGGCATCCAGAGAAGAGTATGAGTTTCTGTGCTCAAGGAGCTCATGGTGTTGTTGAAGAAAGAGAGCGCTGCAGAGCCACCAAAAGGTGCTGGTGCTGCGGTATGTACGAGGTTGTGGGAACAGAGGGAGAAGCAGAGACCAAGCCCGTGTGGGAGTTCGACAGGGCTGTTTCCCAGGGGAACTGATGTCTGAGCTGGGTTTTGGATGAGCAAGGGTCAGCCCAGTGAAGAAGCAGTGTAGGGGGGAAAGGGGCAGAGAGGCCTGGAAGCAGAAGAAACCACTTGGGCCAGGCCACGGAAGCTGTGTTCCGAGCCGCAGCTGGCTCCGCGTGGTTACAAATGAGCAGCCTCTAGAGAGCCGGCTGTTCACTCAGCAGGTCTTTCCTGAGGCCTACTGTGTGCCAGGCACTGTGAGGTCCCCCGAGGGGACAGGCAGCCACAAGCAAGCACAGAGTGGAGCAGATGCTGATGGGTGCGGGGATGGAAGTGAAGCAGTGTCAGGCAGGATGCGTGAGCGTGTCCCCGTGGGGGCGCGGGTTCCACATGGTGATGGTGGAAGAGCCTTTGAATAGGGAGCATTTGAGCAGAGGCTGAAAGTAAGAGAGTGAGTGAGCCATGTCAGTCTGGCGGGGAAAGCCCTTCAGGGGGAAGGAGCACCTGGCAGCTGGTGGGGCTACAGCCTGAGGGATGGGCAGAGTTGTTGGAAGTCAGCAAGTCAAGACTGGCGGGAGCCACGTTCCGCCAGACTTGGTAGCCCATGGGAGGAACTTTGGATTTTACTCTGAGGGACTCGGAAAGCTTTGGAAGGTTTCTGAACAGAGGCATGACACAGTCTGATGAAAAGCAATTTGGATTTTGTCCAAGAAATTGATTAGCCAGCAATAGATTACTGAAAATATTTTCAAACACTTGGACTTAGTAAAAGGAGAAGAATATTTCAACAGGTACTTAAAGAGCATTTGAAGCATTGTACTAGAAGCTAAAGGGGAGACAAAGATGAACAAGATGCAGTCTAGTGGGGGGATTGACTACGGCAGTGGGGCTCAAACTTTTTGGTCTTAGGGACCCCTTTACACTGTTAAAGTTACCGAGTTCCCCAAGGAGATTTTTTCCAAGTGAGTTATATCTATCACTATTTACCTATTAGAAATTAAAACTTTAAAACATGTATTAATTTATCTTTAAAATAACATAATAAACATATAACTCAACATATTTTTTATGAAAAATAACTATATTTTCCAAAACCAAAAAAATTTGAGAAAAATGGCATTGTTTTACATTGAGCAAATCTCTCTAATTTCTGACTCAATAGAAGATACTTCAGTTCTCATCTCTGTTTCTACATTCAGTCTGTTGTAATTTTACTTGCATGTTGTTTTTGGAAGACTCCACTTACCCCCGGGAAGGAATGAGTGTGAAGAAGGCAAATGATGTGTTAGTATTATCACGAAGCTGGTTTGGACCCTGCGGACCCTGTAAGAATTACTGCACTTGGGCAAGCCAAGCAGAAAGGCCTGCTGCCTTTAGGTAGAAGTAGGAGGGCTTGAAAGGCCAGAGCAGAGATCAAGGGTGGCTTCATGAGGGAGGGGACATGGAGTGGGCTTTGAAGGATGAATTCTGAGAACAGAGAGTGGCAGGGAAGAACGTTGTCACCTGAGGGAATCCTTAAGCCAAGGCAAGAAATGCTGGGAATGTCCAGGTGAGCAGTCCAGTGGCTTCCAGCTGGAGGACATGGGAGATTAGGAGAACCATAAATGAAGCCATGCTAGAGAATGTATTCCCTAGATTTTCAGGAGGAAGGGGTAACGTGTTCTGGCCATCATTTTGGAATAGCAATGTGAAAGATGGATTTGAAGGTGAGATTGGGTGGACGAAGAGGGGCCTGTGAGGAAGCGGTCACTGGCTTTTGTCTAAGAGGTGAGGCTTGGGGGTGGATGGTCTGGGCAGGGCGTGAAGGGAAGTGCAGGCACCCGAGGGGTGTGGGAGGATAGAGTTCCCAGGAGCAAAGGGAAAAAACAGCAGGACAGATTCGAAGGATGAGAAGAGAGAAGGAGTTTGGTTGGAGATGTTCTGATTTGGAGTGGCTTCCTGACGGCCAGGTGGAAGATTGTCATCAGTCAGTGGGAATTTAGGGTCTAAACCCCAGAGAGAGGCCCAAACCCCGGGAGAGGGGAGAAATATAGAAGTTGTGAGAAGTGAACGGAACCGTAGGAGTGGCTTGGGTTGGCGCCGGGGTAGAGCAAGAAGAAGAGCAGGCTGAGGGTCAGGCGGATTACTGTGGACTCAGGGGAAAGCATTTAAAAAGAAGGTTCCTGGGAATTCTGCTTTCAAGCTGAACTCCTGACCATACACTGGCTTTTTTGCCCTCCTGGCTCAGCTTGCTGAGAAGTAGCCACCCCTCTCTGACTCGTTTCATTGACTTGGATTTGTCCACTTGGAGGAGCTAGCCCCCGGAGTGAGGAGCACCTGGTTGCGGGCTAGCCGAGGGGAGTTTGGCTCACCAGCGCAGCCTGCCCTTCCTTGTCAGCTCAGGAATTCCTGTAAAGTGACAAAAAAAGCAAAGAGAACTGCCTTTTCCAAAGCTCTGGGAATGTTTGCATGTTGCTGATTAAAAAAATCAAACTCAAATCTGCCTGAAAAAAAAAAAAAGATACGGTGGCTCATCTCTCAGACGCTGTTAGGTATTTTATTCATCTGAGGCTTATTTTGTTCAAAGGGAAGGAGGCTATTTGATGCTTACTTGTAGCCGAGGGGACATGAAGGCAGTCAGGGGGCAGTTCCTTTCCATGGCTCTGCTGCCTTCCCCACTACTTCCCTCCACTGTCAAGCTCAGAATATTCTAATAAGGATCCAACTTTGTAATTCAAATCAAACCCCTTGTTGCTTTTCTGCTTCCTACTTTCAATATCATTTGCTTCATCCCAGTTCCAAAATGACTTTCATCTCTCTTACATTCTTTTTAAAAACGTGCCACCGTGCTCTCTTAACATTTCAGATACATTACCCTCTTCCATAGGAATCAAAATGAGTGCAACTCAAATGCAACCTCTTTTTTTTTTTTTAAGCATTTAAATTTCTGAGGGGCTACTCCTAAGTGTTCTTCCCCAGGTAGACCAGGGAACTTCAAAGCATGATGGAAATGACACGGGCTTTGGAACACTGGTGCTGGGTTTAAGTCTTGCTCTACCTCTTAATAACTGAATGACTTTGGGCAAGATACATAACTTGCAGAGCCTCAGCTTTCTTCTGGGCCGGGCACTAGGGATCTAGCAGTGAATAAAGATGTAGACACGGTTTCTGCCCTCATGGAGCTCATAAACCACTGGAGAAATGAGGGACATGAGTCATCACCAGATGAGTAGTTACAAGAGACGGAAGAAGGCCGTACAAAGGAGTGAGGACTCTGGAGCCAGACCGCATAGAGCCGGATCCTGGCTCTGTCATTCAACCTCTCTCTGCCTCAGTTTCCTCCTCTATAAAATGGATGATGATGATGATAATTCCCATGTCATATAGGGTCATTGTGCTGAATAAATAAGTCTATGTAAACACTTAGAATGGTACCTGGCTTCATGTGTGTTAGCTACTGTAATTATTTTTTTTTAAAGGTCTTATTTATTTATTTGACAGAGAGAAACACAGCTAGAGAGGGAACACAAGCAGGGGGAGCGGGAGAGGGAGAAGCAGGCTTCCTGCAGAGCAGAGAGCCCGATGCGGGGCTCGATCCCAGGACCCTGGGATCATGACCTGAGCCGAAGGCAGACACTTAATGACTGAGCCACCCAGGCGCCCCAGCTACTGTAATTATTATCCTTATTAGAAGAAAGTGACAAAAAGGCAAGTGTAGGGTGTGTTGAGAATCTAGGAATTGGGGTGCAGGGTGGGGTCTGATTTAGAAGGGAGGGTCAGGGAAAGCCACATGAGTAAGTGGAAACCTCAAGAGTGAACACAGAGAGAGCAGGAGAAGCATGGAAAGGGAAGCGGCCCAAGGCAGGCAAGAGTTGGTCGGATCTAGAAACTAAGCATAGCGAGGGAGGGTGTGCTGCAATGTTGTGCAAGCATCCAGCCGGGGCACGATGCCAAGAGGCAGGGGCGAGTACGCTGAGTCGGGGGGGGGCCCCCGGTGCAGCCGCTGTAGAGCCTCGTGTATCTTCTGTCAGAGCACCTGGAGGCGGAGGCTGCTGGGACTGACTGCAGCCTCAGTTGTTCTCTGTGCCTGGGGCTGACACTCAGATATCCAGCCTCCCAGAAAAATAGTCCAGCTCAAGAGGTGCAGCCATAAGTGCAAAATCACCACCTTCTCAGGCTGCCGTAGGCCGCTGCCGTGCTCAGAACGTGGCTCCTGGAAGTGACCTGTTTGCTTGTCACACCTACATAAACAAGAGTCCCTTTTCAAAAACCTGCAAAACCATGGCCCACAGGCCACATGTGGCCTGCTGCCTGTTCTTGCACCACCCATGGGCTAAGAATGGTTTTTGTATTTCTCCAAGTTAAAAAAAAAAAAAAACAACAAAGACAGTCTGTGGCTCATAATGCGTAAAATATTTACTATTTGGCCCTTAACAGGAAAAGTTCCTACCCTTACAGACCGGCAGAGCTGGAGCGGAATGCACTTGGGACTGGCCCACGACAAGGGCATCGTGTTAGAGGAGCCCTCCCTTCTCACTAATGGTGGCTCTTTGATCTTCCAGGACAAATTCTTCAGAAAGACCAGGAAATCAAGGACCTTAAACAGAAGATAGCTGAAGTCATGGCCGTCATGCCCAGCATAACGTACAGTGCCGCCACCAGCCCCCTGAGCCCCGTTTCCCCCCACTACTCTTCCAAATTTGTGGAGACCAGCCCCTCTGGACTCGATCCCAATGCCTCTGTTTACCAGCCCCTGAAGAAATGAAGACCAGCTGTGGGTTTTGCCCAACCATTTGGTTACCAGAAGGCACCACAAAGGAACGTCTCTGGCAGTCAAGATAAAAAAAAAAAAAAAAAAAAAAAAAGTTTATATTGTATTTTGTGGGACTGTATATGTTGTCGTTTTTAAAAAGGGGGGGAAGATAACATCCAAGTCTGATTAGAACTGCCCATCAGTTTTTCTTGTAAATTTTTAGAAGACCTCACAGAACTTTGCAGTTTATTTTTCTCGGCCAATACATTAAAACCACTCTTGGATTTCAAGTAGCCAATTTTGCCTTTTATGTATTCTTACAGTTTCCTCTTGAAGAAAAAAAAAAGGCAGGGTTTTTGCTTCTCAATCCTTTCTTTTGGTTTTGTTCTTAAATAAGCAAGCAAAACCTGCACATTGGATTCACATGGGATGCTAATGAAAACGTTTCCTTTCTAGAGAAGGGTTAATAACCTCACACGGCTTTGATTTTATAGCTGCATCACAGAAGATGATTCTTGATATTACAGAAAACAAAAGTTGATTACCCCTCCAAGGACCAAACAAATTCTGGGAGTGTCATTTAAGCGAGGGGAGCAAGGTGATGAGACTAGCTGTGAGAGTGTCACCAGGGTTGTGTCGGAAACATTCCTGTTCCCCTCGGGTGTGCAGTCCTAGAAAATTGCTAGCAGTGCCTTGGGAAAAGACATTTCAAGAGGAAACTTGCTGATTTTAAACTACTTTCCCCCTTTACCATCATCTGTTTTCTGTCTGTGTCGAGCTCCCTGCGGATCCTGCTGGAAACTGGTGGGTAACGGGGCTCTTCGTGACCGCCGCCGCTCCAGCCCCTGTGCCCTTTCCAGAGAAGGCACCAAGGCGTTCTGGACACGTCCTGAGGCAAGCACCTCGGGGCGGGGAGCTGGGCGGTGTTTGTGTGCCAGAGACTGCGATGACAGCTAATTAACAAGCTGCCTTCTAAGTTCGGGGTTTGTTTGTTTTTTATTTCATTTCATTTAACTGCTTTCCTCTCTTCATCATCTTGTGTTTGATGATTTAAAAGAAACTTGACTATTCCTCAGTTCTTGTGCCAAGGAGGGTTTTTTTTTTTTAAGAGTTTTAAACTCAAAACTCTGCACAAAGATTTCAGTATCAAGTGTATATCAGACACTTGTAGAAAAGTGTTTGGCAACTTTTGGAAGTGTTTAAGAATCAGGGTGGGGGCGGGGGGAGGGGCTGGGAGAGGGAGGGGCAAAGCAAAATTGTATTGGGAAACTAGGAAAATTAAGAAACCAAATAGATTGGTTTTGCTTCCTTGCCATGGATTCTGGAAGGACACAGTTCTTCTCAAATTTCCTATTAATTGGCATGTGCGTCATATTTAAAGCAGATTAAGTAGGACAAGCAAGTCAGCAAAATAGAAGTATTAAAAAGAATCATCCTTTTAATCACAGATCTTATTTTGGGGTTAAAAAAAACTTCTAGCTTTAGCCAGGTGTGCATGTTGCTGCCATTTTGCATTTTTGAATCATCTTGTGTAATTGTTGCCATGGAAGTGTTACTCAGAATTGTCATAGGTTTTTTTCATCTTTGTGCAAAAACATGGAAAATTGTCCCTGACTCTGTGTTGAGGTTTCCCCCATTTTGCTGCCTTTGGGGACACTATTTCGTTAAACACGTGGTCTTGGCTGCATTCTTTTTTTTTTTTTTTTTCCTGTGGGGTTCAAAAGAATAAACATTTTCTTACAGATAAAACTAGTTTTCTGCCTTTTTAAACTTTGCAGGAGGGACAACAAGGTAGATTGTTCTGAACGGGCCCTCGATGGTCGCTCTTGCTCTCTCCTCATCTCGGTGCCCTGTCGGGGGTCAGTGCCCCATGTGGGGGGCAGAAACAGGATTTGAGATGAATCCATGCAGGGTCTCAAGTTGGTTTTGGTTCTAGTCCAACTTAAGACGTATGCATTCTCATTCTCTCTCCCTCATGCTTCCCTCTCCTCCCCTCCCTCCCTCCCTCTTGTTCTCCCTCCCCCCCCCCCCAACTTTCTCCCTCACATATGGTTAGAACCACAGCTGACTTGTTTTCTGGTACAACCCTCCTTTCCTGAAAAAGCAAGTTAGGGGTGGGGTTGGAAGGTAGTTGGCAAGAAAATCTTTTGAGAGCAAATTTCCTTCCCATTTTCCAGAATCTTTTGGGGCCACTTGGTGACCAGTAGCCTGTTGGGTTTCCTATCTGCTCTAGATCCTGAACTGACCTCTGAGATCGCCACTTCTAAGTCCTCCTGTGTTTCTAGAGGCTTTGTCTGTTTTCATCTTCTGAGAACGAGCTGCCTCTCTTGGTCCTTGCTTTCCTCTCTTGGCCATTGTTAGAATTGATCTTGGCTCCGGTTTTGGAAAATTCTGCTCTTGGCACCTCACCCTCTGTCCCTGTTGCTGGATAGCCTTCCCGAGTCTCAGCCACTTCGGCTCTCGCAGACACGCCACACGTAATACCATGAGCAGAGCCCCTGCCCCGGGGAAGCACCTTGGCTTGGCTTTTGCCTTCACCTTCCCCGGAGGAACGTGTCTGCCCACAGCATTCTCACTGGCACGTTCTTTTCCCCCAAGAAAATCTCCTGTTGTTGTTTTTGTTGTTTTAGGTCCATGACGAAGGGGTTCCACTTCTTAGTACACGAAATTTATGACCTGCCAGAAAGCCGTGTTTGCCATTCTGTATGGTTAAATACTGACAGAAGGAGCGGGCTGGGTGTGTTTTCACTGGCTGAATAAACCTCTCTTCATTGACATCCCCCAACTTGACAAGGAAGTAGCTGTCGTGTGTCCATTCTCTGTGATAATCTTTTCTATAAAGTGAGAACGAACAATTCCTCAGGGCTCTGGGCCTGAAGGAAGGGACTAGTCCTCTCTCCTCCCATCGCAGCTCGCGTGCTCACCTGGCGCTCTTCAAGGGGGTGATGCCAGCCCCCCGGGAGGGCCGAACCTTCTCAAGGCAGCTCTCAGATGGCTTCTTGCGAAATTCACGTCGCTCTAGAGGGAGCCGAAGAGGGACACCGGAAGCCTACCCAGAAGCCAATTCAGTGAAGCCCATCTAGTAAAGTTGTCAGGCGGGCCAGGCTGTGGCGGCTACACCCAGCTGGGTAAGTGCCTGGCCTTGTTTCTCTCAGTGCTTACCCCTCTGAGCAGGCTTCCTCACGGGCCTGTGGCGCTTGCCCAAGGGCACCCTGCTGTCAGGGCTCCGGTCCGCCCGAAGCTTGGTGGCTTAGGCAAGCCCTCTAGACACAGATGGGAGTCTGCTCCCAGCTTTGCAGCCACCAGCTCCATGACCTCCCTTAACCTCTCTGGGGGGTGTGGTTTCCTCACCTTTAAGGAGCTTTGTTCTTGCTGCCCTGCCTCCTGGAAGGAGTTGCTATGAGAACTAGATGAGCTGACACAAGTGTTCTGCAAACTATCCAGGACCTCCCAGATGCAAGTCCAGAACTGTAGCAAGGAGTCATGGAGGGGCAGGGACCTGGCTGAGTTCCATTTTCCTAGGGCTAGCTCCCTCCCCCACAGCCTGACTCCCCTGAGAGCTCTCCCCAGCACCCCCCATGGGAATCTGCATTTTAACAAGATCCCTAGAGGATTCCCTTGCTTTGCAGTGTTAATTGCTTAGAAGCCCCATCCTGAGCTGACCCAACCTGAAGATGAAACACTGTCACTCTCTCTCTTCTAGATCAAAAAGAGCCAACTGCTCAGTCTTTAAAAGTTCAGAGTTAAGAGCTTGGTAGAGGGTGGAGGGGCAAACTGGAGATGAAGAGCCCTAAGCTTTAAACATTTTGCTTATTTTGTTTATTGTCCCCCTCCCCCATTGGAGTGCAAGCTCTGTGAGGGCAGGGGTGTCTGTTTGTTTACTGCTGGAACCCTCGAACCCAGGGCAGTGACTGCTACATAGTAGGTGCTCAGGAAACATTTACTGAGTGAATAAGGTTACCAGGTTAGACATGTAATCTGAACTCCTGTGTCTTAACAGAGTGCCTCCGGAACAGTGCTGTTAGAATGACAGTGTATACAGAACTGTTTCTAGAAAGAGATGGGAAAATTTGAAGTGGCATATTTACCATGACATCTTCCATCTGCCTGTCTCTGGTTTCTGCCGAAACTTTGTTTTCTTGTCAGATTTTCTCTACAAATGCCTGCTTGACTTAGCCAGGTGCAAAGATTTCCTAAACAGCTGGATGCACGGAGAACACTCACTTCTCTGTCAGGGAAACCTCACTGCAGGGAACCTGCTGGGCCCATCCATCCATCCATCCATCCATCCATCACCCAGTTGGAGCCTTAGACCCGATTTCCCCAAGTGCTGGCCCCACTGCATCTTGAGTCAGTGTAGGGATTTTTCATTTTGACAGTAATCGAATTATAAAGCATTTCCTCCAGGAAGGTTAAATGAATGTCTCGAAGATGTCCTTCCGTCCGGCTACAGAGGCTACACTTCTCTTCTTGCCTCCCTCATTCCTTGGGCTTACTCTGGTCCTGCTTTATTCCTGTCTCAGTGCTTGCTTTTCACTCGTCTGCCTTTGCCCAAGGTTCAAATCTTACATCCCCCGCAGGATGGGCTCACTGGGTTCTGGAACCACCCTGCCGGTGTACCTCCGACCTCTGTTCTAAGAATCCCAGGCACAGCCTCACACACTGCACTGTGGCCTTTTAAGCCCCACCCAAGAAGCCTGATGGGTTTGTTTACTCTGGAGACAGCCCAGCCTACCCCTCTTCCCTAGCTCTGCGGGGCCAAGAGCCTTAGGGTCGAGCGGGAGGCCAGACAGCGTGCCAGTGACCTTTATGAGATGCGTCTGGCCTCCCTCTTGTCCTCGGATGCCTGTGCTGTTGTGACACGCTATCTGGGACAAGACCCATGCTTACCTAGAACAATGGTTCTCAAACTTCAGGGTTCATCAGAACCACCGGAATGGCTTGGTAAAACCCAAATTGCTGGGTCCCACCCCCAGTGGTTCTGATTCAGGAAGTCTAGGATGGCGCCCGGGAAAATGTGTTTCTTACAAGTTCCCAAGTGAGGCTGGGTCCTGGGACCCCACTCTGGGAACCACTGCCCTGGGGCCCAGCCTGGGTTGAAGCCATCCCCTCCGGCTGCCACCAGAGGGCACCTGCGGCCTTAGCCGGGGGTCCTTTCTCACCTCCGATGGCTGCACTGCTGCACAGCAGAGGTTCTCCCCTAAAGATTTCTAATTGTAATCTTTGTTATTATGTATTAGGAAGAAGAAATGTTGATCCAAAAAAGGAGGTAGGTTCTCAAAATCGGTCTGACAAGTATCAAAGGTCTGACGGACAAGGCTTTTGAAGGTGTTGAATAGCCCAGTTTTCGAGAACTGGAGCTCTGTACCCCTGAGAGGGGACCCTCCTCAGCACACTGACGTATGGACTTGCTTTCAGAACATCCTGCAGTCATTCCATATTCAGAGCCCAAGGGGCAGTTAAGATTATAGGGGATTTTCATTTTCTTCTTTACACTTTATATTCCAAATTTTCTACAATAAATTTAGTATTACTTTTATAATAAAAAGCTTTTAAAAAATACATTTTAAATGTAATTAAAAGCCAAAAAACAACTCAAAAAAAAAAAGCCAACAACAACCCAAGGGGGATCTTAGGGTGAGCAGCTTAGGGTAAAGAGAACCCCCAACTGGGACTTGCCCCCCTCTCCTCCTAGTTGGTTCTGCCCAGGTGTCTACCTGAGTGGGGGTGGGGGGGTGGAACCCAGGAGGCCATGTGCTCAGGGGGGGCCCAACTGGGACCAAGGGATGACGTGTGAGGGCTCTGTCACCTCTGTAGTGGTCTGATGCCCAGCCCAAGCACAGCCCCGGGTCCCATTCGGTGCTGCTATTCTCAGGCTCCAGGGCTTCCCTGGGGCCAAGCAGATGGGAGCAGGCCAGAGATGTTAAAACATAGAGACTTTATGGCCCAGGGCTTCCTATTTCGTGGTCTGAAGACCTCTTTTGTCTGGCCTGCATAGAACTGAGTAAGTTTGAGCTAACATTTAAAAAAATTGGGAGGTTTCATACTATCCAGATTTTTTTGTTTTCTGCTGAAATACCGGAAGATGTGAAATCCTAGGGCTGGTGCCCCTCCCCATGCACTGTGGAGCTTGGGAGAAATAGGCCTTGGTGTCAATCCTTGTTATTCATTACGATCACCTGGAGCTCTTAAAAATGCCCATCTCCAGGGCTGGCCCCTGAGGAGCCTGATTTAACAAGGCTGGGGAGCAAGAATTTGGTGGTGGTGGTGGTGGTGGTGGTGGTGGTGGTGATGGTGGTGGTGGTGGTGGTGGTGGTGGTGGTGGTGGTGGTGGTGGTGGTGGTGGTGGTGGAATTCCCTAGAGATTTCTAATATGCAGCCAAGGTGGAGAGACTGGGAACTGGAGTGTAATAATAATAAGAGGAAGCCTCAGTCCTGGCTGGGACCTGGGGCCTCAGAGAGCATCTGTGGGCCAGGACTTAAGGTGTTGAACTGGCCAAACGGAGATGTGAGGGAAGGGGGTCTGTCTTCCCACCTTCCCCGTGGAGACCCTTGTCAGCTCTCTTCAGCCTTGCGACTCCTGGGCTTCCCTCCAGGCCCTTGTCCTGGTTCCCCTTGACACCCACATTTATCCCACTGATCTTTACCAATTTAAATAGTTGGCCCTCGGGTCTCCAAAAAGAAATTCTGCTAGCATCATTTCAAATTTGTTGTTATTATGTGTTCTCTTCTTATCTGAGGTATTTTATATTGCATGTCATACAAACAGATTGTGGCCAGTATAAATCCAAAAGGGAATTAAGTGGAAAGGGGGGTGAGCACATACAGGGTTGTCTGGAAACTGAGAAGCCAGCTGGGAGAGACAGCAGTCCGCCAGCTTAGGCTCTCAGAGGCAGAAGCTGCTCAGCGGGCCAGGGCCCTGCCCCTGGACTGAATGAGTCCATGACCCAGCCTCTCTTGAGCAAGAGTCAGGAGACTGTGGTAGACTTGTACCATTGTTCTCAATGATCCACTCCATCCCCACTGAGAGGGTTATACACCCACCCTCCCGAGGGTCAGAATTGGCTTATGGAATGTGAGTGGACATCGCCTGTGCCCGATCTGAGCAGAAGTTTTAAATGCACCTGAGTGGTTCAGGTTAGCTTCCCGTTCACTCTGCCAGGAGAACAGTATTTCCCAGACAGGGGCCATGCCTGGCTGAGAGTTGAGCAGGTTCAAAGCCAGCCCTCGTGCCCATGAGCCAAAAACAAAACAAAACAAAAACAGGGGCACCTGGGTGGCTTGGTCAGTTAAGCGGTTGACTCTTGATTTCGGCTCAGGTCATGATCTTGGGGTCCGGGGATCGAGCCCTGCATCAGGCTACATCCTTAGTGGAGTGTCTGCTTGAGATTCTCTCTTCCTCTCCCTTTGCCCCTCCTCTTGCTCGTGCTCTCTCTCTCTTTCAAAGAAATAAATCTTAAAAAACAAACAAACGCTGAGATTTGGGGGCTGTTTGTTACCACAGCAAACCTGACCGATCCAGAGAAAGAGTCCAAGCTTGGGTCCTATGCCCTCCCCTTGGCTGAGCCCCAGGATGGAGAGCAAGAGCCTGTGGGAGGAGGCACGGGACCCTCAGCTTCACGTGGGAGACAGAGCTTGGGCCCGCCACAGGCTGCACACATAAACGGGTTGTTACAGAAGAGAAACCCAGCGTGCTGCTGGGCTGGAGGGCGAGAAGCCCACAGTCGGCCGCCACACCGATCGCTCTGGTAGCCAGAGCCCAAGGCAGCGAGTCCTAGCCTTCCACCACCCTGGCCCCTTGGATGTCTTCCTCTCCCGTGAGCTCCATGTTTGAAGGGTTTTGCCAGCAAACACAAGTAACTACATGGATTAATGCCTTACTGTGTTGTGTTAGTGTTAGTTCAGAAGGCCGCCGCTCGGAGAAGTTCCAGGGCAGCTGAAAAGCAAGAGAATTCAGCCTTTCCGGGGCACGTGTGCAGCCTTTCTGCAAGACCAGAACTAGCTTCGGGAACGCATGCTGCAGCTTGCCAGGCCTCTGGATATCCGGGCCCCCAGGTGGCAACTGGCAGCCTCATCCGCTCCCTCTCCGGAGAGTGTGTCCTTCCAGCTGCTGCCGCTGGAAGCCACAAATGTCCCAAGTACCACAGGAACTGGCCCCCGGGGGCATTTCGGGCACCGCGCAGGCTGGCACAGCAGGTGCTGGTGGCCCTCTCTGGGGAGGCCCTGTGGGTGAGGCTGCTCCACCCACTGATCAGTCCTGACGTCGAATAAACTGAATTCCTTATGAGAACCGAGGGCTTCGATGTGACCCCCACGGCCAGGATGCTTTCTGCTGGAAAGAGGGGGGCCACATCCCCTAAACTCTCTGTGCCTCACTCTCCTTGCCCGTCAAATGGGGTGATGAAAAAGGCCCCAGCCACTGGGTTGCTGGGGGAGCTCGGAGGGCCCGCCCCTGCCAGGCCCCGCGCGCTTGTTAGCCCTTGACCTCTCCCGCCATGTCCCTAGTCCTCACCACTGATGCAGGAGGAACGTCCAAAAAGTGGGCTGGGGAGGCGGCTGCAAGGATGAGAGCAGCCATGCGTGTTAAGTGACCATGTGTGCGTGCGCGGTGCCATCATTTACCCTGCCTCGCCCCAGGGGATCTCCCCTCCCTGGCTTCCAGGGTTTTCCCTTCTGTTTATTTGCTGACAACTCCCACACTCATAATCTACAGCTTAAATCTTCCTCCTCAGCTCCAGACTTGTATTTCCAGATGCCTCTTGACATCTCTGGGATGTCTCATGGCACCTCTGACTCAATATGTTTAAACTGAGCTCCTAACTTGACCCAAACCTATCTTCCTCCATCCTTCCAGTGGCTCAGGCTGTCCCAGAATCCTCCCCGACTCCCCTCTTTCTCTCACACCCCACATCTGATATCCAGTAAGCTCTAGCTCCCGCAAAATATTTCCAGGACCTAACCCATTCTCACCTCCTCCACCCACCATCGCCTCTGACCTGGACTTCTGCAGGAACCTCCTCACTGGTCTTTCTGCTTCAGCTTCTGCCCCGCATGGTCCATTTTCAACAAAGCAGCTGGAAGGATGCTGTTAGAACACAAGTCCAAAGATGTCAGAGCCCTCCAGTGGTTCTGTAGCCACCTCGGAGCAAACGATAGAGTCCTTAGAATGTCCCACAATCCTGCACACAACTAACTCTCTGACCTCCTCACCTCCCACTCTCCCTTAAGCAATGCCTCCTTGCTAATCCCACCAGGTGGCACACTCCTGCCTCAGGGCCTTTGCACTTGCTGCCCCCCTTTTTGATCAACGTTTTATTTTGGAATAGTTTTAGAAGGACAGAAAAACTCATAGTACAGAAGTTCTTGTATCCCCCACTTGTAGTTTCCCTATCATTAATATCTTACATTAATATGGTACATGTGTTACAAATAACAAGCCAATATTAATACATTATTATTAACTAAATCCATACTTAGTTCAGATTTCCTCAGTTTTTACCTAGTGTCCTTTTTCTGTTCCAGGATCCCATCCAGGATATCACATTACATTTAGTCATTACATCTCTTTAGACTCCTCTTGCCTGTGACAGTTCTATTTTTTTCTTTCTAGAATGTTCTAGACTCGTTTTCTTACCTCCTTCTGATCTTTACTCAAATATGATCTTCTAAGAGCCCTTCCCTAACCAGCTAACCAATAGTCTCTATCTGTCTTCTCTGCTTTATTCTTCTCAGTATTTATTGCTATCTATCATATTTAAATTTTTTAAACTGATTTTGTGGTGTGTCTGTCTCTCCTGACAGAAATGCCAGTTCCATGAAGGCAGGGATTTTTGTCTGTTTTGTTTACTGCTGTAGCCCTCGTGCTCTGTATCATGCCTGGCACATAGTAGGTGCTCAATAAATGTTTGCTGGTCATCCAGAGAATGAGCACTAGAATCTGACTGAGAGCCTCCTGATGTTCTTTCCACCCTGATCCTGCATGTCCTCCCAACAAGTAGAGAAAATCTCTCTGAGAGACTCCCTCAAACCAGGCCCCATGTCCATATCCGCTCCTTTACTCCCACAACAATCTGGGGATGTTGGTGGTTATCTAGTCCTCATGGGTGAGGAAACTGAGGCTCAGCGAAGCAGGGTCACAGGCAGGAAGAGGAGAAGTGTTCGACCCCCAGTTTCCCAGCATCCCTGAGCCCCACTCTGGGTCCCACCTGGGACTCGTCCTGCAGTCAGAACGAGGGGCGGTGTGCACAGATTCACAGAGGGAGTGTGATTCAGCCCTCTCAGAACATGCACCTGCAGGGAAGGGTCTAGTGGGCAAGGTGCCTTCCTGGGCCTCGCCTCCACTGGACCTTCAGCACAGCACTGTGCAGGTGAGCACACTGAGGCCCCGTCTGAGCTCGAGCACCCACAGCCAACAAGAGGAGGAACGGGGCGGGGAGGCCACTTTCCCTGACTTGGAGGGTCCAGCCGCTCCCTTGAGAGACGTGGGGATCTGTCCCTAAGTTCTCAGCTTCAGGCAACAGGAGTGAGTGGGCAGGTGTGGCCACCTCCCGGCATCTACCTGCCTTCTTCCACCCAGACCCTGCCTTTTGTTTAGGCGGTTCACCTCTCTTACCTTCTTAACTGCACCCAGGTCTGGAATTAACACCTGCCCACTTCTGGGGGCGGAGTCAACCCACCAATGGCATCCTGACTGGTTCAGGGATGGCATCTCAACACAAGGAGGGCCAAAGATATGCAAGGAAACATTATTCATCTTCTGAGAAAGAGCGCTTCCTCTCCCTCCCACCCAAACTGCCACTGGGTGTGAGGATATGAAGTTCAAGGCCACAGGAGCCATTTTTGGTAGGCTGTCACAGGTTGTACCCCAGGCGTTGGGTGAAGAGCCTCATGCAAGGGCTGGCCAGGGTAAAGAGGGGACATGGGGCGGTACTTCCCTGGTGCTCACTGACCACAGGGCCTAGCATGGACCAGGCATCCCATAGACATCCAGCGTCTAGCTGCAGCAAAATCTTCCTAGATAAATGGATGGATAGACGGATGATGCCTGCTCTCAGCTCCCCCTCCCAAATGTCTCTAAGCCCCTGTTCCCTAACGTATAAGTGTAATGCAAGGATCTACCTTCCAGAATTATTGTGGGAACTACATGAATTAATACATGTCTGGCACATAGTAGGTACATAACAAATATCAGTTATAATTATCATCATCATCATTTCCCTCTGGAGCCTCAGTTTTCTCATCTGTGAAATGGGAATTCATTTATTCGACAAACTGCTGGTCATCATCCATGTGCCAGGTATTATGGTTAAGATCTGGGGCAAGTACAGAGATGAATGGGCCATGGTCTCTGCCTGGAAGAATCCACCTTCTGATGTGGCAGGCGGTCAAGTGTTAAAACCCAGTGGGAGGAGAGCCACGGTGTACGGAAAGTCTGCGTACAGATGTGAGGTGGTCAGCAGCTACCTCCAGAGTTGGGCTAATTGAGGTGAGGGATGTTAGCTGACTCCATGCCCTCTGATCTTTCCAGTATGTTGAGTTGGCATGAAAACATTAGGGATGGGCTCTAGTTGTTGACCCAAGTCAGTAGATAGATAAAAGTTAAAGGTCAAGGAAGAAAGAACCAACTTGTATTCAGGTGTTTTTCTCCTCAAATATCATCTTTGTTTTAAAAAATTATGTGACGGGTGCCTGGGTGGCTCAGATGGTTAAGCGTCTGCCTTCGGCTCAGGTCATGATCCCAGGGTCCTGGGATCGAGTCCCGCATCAGGCTCCCTGCTCCTTGGGAGCCTGCTTCTCCCTCTGCTTCTCTCTCTTTCTCTCTCCCTCTCTTTCTCCTTCTGTCTCTCATGAATAAATAAATAAAATATTTAAAAAACTGTTTAAAAAAATAAAAATAAAATAAAAATAAAAAAATAAAAAATTATGTGACATCAGTATAAATCTAAATCTTTAGACTTTTATCTTTTTTCAAAAATGAGTGAAATTTTAATTTTAATGGCAGTTAATGTTATGAGCAGCCAAGTTACACCACCACCTGATGGCAGCATACTGAAATCCCAGGTTTGTTTCGTTTGCCATGAACAAAACACCGCAAGCTCAATTTCTGGACCTGGCTAGCGATATCAAAGCCATTCCCCACTCTCCCCTTCTCCCTACCCTTTTGCTACAACCCAACCTCCATAGTTGAAGCTCCCAAGCTCCCAGCTTTTGGCCCGAGCCGTGCCTGCTCCAGTTTCCCAGCAAGGAAGTCCGCCTGCCCCTCCTCCCTGTATCTTGCTCTCGGGCAGCCCTAGGCAGCCTTGGGCCCGCCATATGCCCTTCAGCTGCACA
Source organism: Eumetopias jubatus (assembly GCF_037043125.1). Classification (NCBI taxonomy): domain Eukaryota; kingdom Metazoa; phylum Chordata; class Mammalia; order Carnivora; family Otariidae; genus Eumetopias; species Eumetopias jubatus. Next base: position 88,230,450 of record NW_028274810.1, on the reverse strand, counting down.
TTGGTGCTAACACCTCCCCGAGCCCTCAGCCCTGCCCCCAAGGGGAAAGTGGGAATAGGGAGAGAACCTAGCCCAATGGTACCAGTTAGGAGTACAGATGCTACAGACTGATGTGGGTCCAAATCCCTGCTGACCACTTGCTGGTTGTGGGTCTGTGGACCTCTCTAAGGCCTCTATGAGCCTCACTTTCCCACCAGAGAAATGGGATGGAATCTGGATTCAAGAGACTTCTTATTCTTTCTACTCTATGTCTTTCTCCTTCTCCTCATACAGAGCTGGAGTGAGCGGAGACCAAGAAATGAAGGGGAGGAACAGGTGGAGAGGAGCAGAGAGGCAGAATGCCCCCGCATTGCACTCCCACCTCTTGGGGCCCCTCTCCAAGAATGGCCAAGCCCTCGCTGCCTGGAGCTCCCTCCCAGGCTCTCCTCCTCATCGTAGTCCATCCACTTGCTCCTCCAGCCTCTTCCCGAGCCTGGTTCCTGACGCCCTGCACCATCTCATAATCCGCTTGGGTCTAAAGGGGCAGTGACTGAGCACAGGGCCATTGGCCCCTCCTTGGCGTCCAGAGAGGGCAATGTTTCACACTCTCAAATGGCTCAAGTGCACTTGGGAAGGGAAGGGGTTCAGAGCTGGGTTTCCCCAGTCTTGGCAGCCTGAGAGCCCTGTCCTGCAGCTTAGGAAACCGGCCTTCTGGCCCGTTGCTGATGCTGCCTGGATCCTGTCCTGTGGCCTTGAACGAGTCGCTTACTCCCGTGAGCTTCGCATCCCCCATTGGTAAAAGGGAGCTCTCCAATCCACTCCAGCTCCCACGATGTGGCTGCCAGGGCCGCTGAAGAGGTGGGCAGGATTGGGGAGGGGTCCTCTCCCCTCCGTGCCTCCTTGGGGAGCCCCAGGACCCTGCTCAGAGGGGGAGGCTGTTCCCCTGGGGAAGTAAGTCCCGGGGCAACTCTGTGAGGCTTCCCACACTCGCTGTGAGCAGCAGTGCTAAGTGCTGTATTAATTATTACCCACGCCCCCTGGGAAGCAAATTCAAAGTGAGGTCACCATGGTAACCTAGACGGTGGCAATGTCATCAAATATTTTAAGTGCTCAACGTGTTCCAGGCAAATTACCTTCCAGTGGAAGAGAAAAGAACGGGGCCTCAGTCCCACACTTCAGTGGCCTGGGGAAGAAAAGCCCAGGAGCTCCGGTGGGGGCTCCCTCCTTTCTTCAGGAGGGAGCGAGGTGGGGGCGGGGCTAGCAGATTAGACTCCCTGCCTTGCGGGGCCAGAGCAGAGCTGCAGATGACGTCCAGGGTTCTAAACGAGGCCTGGCCGGGGAGCCAGGGGCCCTCAGTGGCAGTCCCCGCTCCCGTCCCGTCTTGTCTGCAGCCCCGGGCTGGTGCTTTGACCTCTGTGGGCCTCCGGGGAAGCTTCATCCAGCAGCATCTCGTAAAGCACCAAAGAGGAGCCAGTGGGTCATTAACCTCACTTGTTGCGGGTGGGGGTCCAAAGGGGGGGTGACTGGGGGTTTTGCTAGTCAGACCTTCAAGGCAGAGAGACTTGGATTCAAATCCCACCTCTGCCACCCAGCAACTGTGTGACTTGGGCCAGTGACTTCACCCCTCTGAGCTCTGGCTCCCTTACCTATGAGAGGAGGCTTGACAATAGTCCCTGCCCCTTGGTGTGACTGCAAAGTGTAAGTTAAGACAAGCGTGGAAAGTGCTCAGGACAGCACCCTGCACAGCGGAGGTACCAGTGTCCGCGCTGTTGCTGCCGCTTACTAAGTATCCATGTGCCCGGCTCTGAGGTGAGCAGGTTACACGGGATCTACCATCAAATCCTCACCACGTTGCTCCCACGAGTTGGGTGTTATTATTAACCACATTTCACCCACGTGGAAGCTAAGGTTAGCCAGCGGAGGAGGTAGACGGACGCCCACGGGGTGGGGCCTGCATTCTGACCCAGGTCCCTCAGCCTCCAGAACTCAAGCCCTCACCCCTCCCCACATGGCCTGAGGATGAAACGGGTCATATGTTGAGTGCCCAGCACAAGTGTGTTGCACACAGCAGGTGCTCACTAGATAGTGAAGTAGTGGGCCCCCATGGGCACATCCAAGTTTATGTCACGGCCACAATTTTGCCCTTGACTCCTATCTTCTGGGGTTTGGGATCCTGGGTGTGCGGGGCTCAGGCAGTGAGGGGGAATTAATTAGAGGCAGGGACCCCCAAGAAGGCCCCCTCTTCAGGTCGTTGCCTGAGGGGGTTGCCAGTGGCCATCTGCATTACAACCGTTCTGCCTGTCCCTGGGCCCCTGGCTGTCCTCACACTGACTGGACACAGACAGCCAGGAGCTGTCTCTGACCTCCTCCTACCCGGGCTACTCTGGCCTTGCAGGCCCCCACCCACCCTTTCCTGCTGGGTCAGCATCCCACCCCACCCTCCCCTCACAGCCGCCCCCGGGGCAAAACTGGCTTTCCCAGGACAGAATGAGGTCAGGCCTGCAGAGTGATGGATGGATTTAATAACTGGCCATTCCTACCACCAGTCCATTTGCCCTTCACAGTCCCAGGGCCATGTAGGGGCCAGAGGCAGCCTCATCCGCCAGGGGAGAGGAGTCAGAGGGGTAGAGACCACCCTTCCAGCCAGCTCAGGGCCCTCCAGGAGCCCGGAACAGCTCAAAGCCAATAACTTGAACATGGACACCCTCGTTTTAGCCCTTCTCCTTGATGGTGGTCTGTCCTTGAGCAAATCACTTCTCTTCTCTGAGCCTCAGTGTCTCCATCTGCAAAATGGAGTGGATAATCCCCCTTGTTTGCCTCTTGGGGTTTCTGTAGGGATGGAGCCAGCAGCAGATGTGATCTCACTGTGTAAACCTCCACGCACAGAGAGAGTTGATTCCAGTTATTGATCATCTTGGCTGCTCTCTGGATTGGGCTCCCCCAGAAGCAGACCCTGAGACAGGGATGGGAGAAGTTTCTTTGGGTGGTGATCCCAAGAAGCACTGGTAGGGAAGAGGGAAACTGAGGCAGGGAAGGAGGACTCCAAGTCAGGAAACGCTGGTGAACAGGCTGCAGGGGGGACAGATGAGGCTCAGCCCCTCTGGAGACTTCCAGGAGACAGGGTAGAATGGGCCTCAGATGTGTCCTAATGAAGAGGTGAGAAGGCTGGGCTCTTTGCCCACCAGCTCCCATCCACCCTTGGCTGAGGACTGCTCCCAAAGACATTAAGGTGCCAGCACTCCCAGCCTGCCCTGTGTCAGCGAACCGGCCCTGTGTTGGCGAGCATGCCCTCCGGCCAGGGAAAGCTCCCAGAAGGTCACAGGTACTTCTCGGAGGCTGTCCTATGCACGGGAATGGTGATCCGGAGGAGATGCCGGTAGGACTCCACATACGTGATCTCATTCACTGTTGTCCGCAAGCAGCCTTGTGAAGGGCATATGATCAGTAGCCCCATTATGCAGATGAGGAATCTGAGACTCAAAGGTGACATTCACTTGCCCCAGGCCACTCAATTCAGCAGGGCAAGGATTAGACCTGGCTGCAGGGTCTCTGGTCCTTCCACTGCCTCTCAGATGGGCAGGACCCATTTGCATGTGGGTTGCAGTCAGTAGCATGCTGATAACTGTGTAACAATAGGAGAAAAAAGCCCTGGATTATAGCGTTTGCTGGTTGCCATGGTGTAAGTACTCCCACCATGGCCAATTTCATGCTACCAAAGTGATGGCTGTCACTGAGCACAGATGCTAACGGTCAGCTCTCCCGAGCTGGTGTGAGCTGGCCCCAGCACACCAGCGTGGCCCTCAGTACCAATCCCGGATCTCTCTCTAGCGTGCAAACACGTCGCCCTGGTCCAGCTCCCACCCGCTTGCTACCACTGTTCCTTCCCTCTGGAAGGTCCGTGTGTCCAAACCTTACCCGCCCTCTAAGAGCCTGCTCTGGTCCCACTTCCTCCAGGCTGTAGCAGGCTAAGTACCACTAGCTGCTGTTACAACAAACAACGCCATCGGCTCCGTCCTTCAGCACAGCCTGAGTCCGTCCTGCCTCATCCTGACGCCCACTGCACGTCGTAGTGGGCTGGGGGTGCTTCTCCGCCCCCCTGGAGTCCAGCTTCCTTCCACCGCCTCTGACACTTCATGTCCAAGTTCACCACAGAATGGGGAGGAAGCATGCAGGGTCCTGTGAGTTTTAGGGCCAGGCCTGGAACTGATGCCCATCACTTCTACCTCCTTTGTTGGCCAGGACCGCCCCTCCTAACTGCAAGGGGGGCAGGAAGGATCATTTCACTGGAAATGTGATTTTTTTCCGAGGAGAAAATGAAACCATGAAAACGGACTAAAGCCAGCTTCTGCTTCTACTTCCCTCCCACCCCAACATCCACGGTCCAACCGACTTCCTTTAGTATCTTCCACAACATACTTTCCAGAAAGTGTTTCCTTTGGGCTTTGACTCAGACTGCCCAGCATTGTTACTGGGTTGGTCTCTTCTGCCTCCATAAACTCACAGAGGCTGAGCTATGGAAGGTCCCTAGAAGCAGGGTTCCCAGTGCTTACTTCGGGTGTGAATCACCTATGGATTTGGGGTTCCCAGACCTGATAATGCAGGTCTGGGGAAGGGCCCATCAATCAGTATCTTTAACCAGCTTAGGTAGTTTGGATGTACAGCTAACATGGGAACCGCTGATCTAGTCAAAATGTCCCATTTCATGGATGTGAACACTGAGGCCCAGGGAGGGGGAGGAATTTGTCCTAAGCCATGGAGTAAGCTAAAGCTGGATCTGAAACTTGAACCCAGGGCTCCTGACCTTTAACCCTGTGCTCTGTCTATATACTATGGTGCTGTTTCCCCTGGAAGACCTGATGGTAAATTCCAGCATAAGACACTGGTAGATGCTGAGTTGCTCATAGGTCATCAAGAGGGCCTTAGTGGTCAAAAGACAATGAGTTGAATGTGAGCTCTAGAAGTCGGCAGACCTAGGTTTAAACCCTACCTTTCCCACCTATTTGTTTTGGGATCTTGGGCAAGTCTCTTTACTTCTCTGAGTCTCAAGTTTCCTCATCTGGAAAATGGGGGTGATAATGGTACCTATCCTAGAGGGTGGCTAGGAGCTTAACATATATGAATAGTGCTCGATGATGTACCTGGTAAATTCTCCATTGGTACTTATTTTGGCTCTGATTATCTGCCAAGGTGAGTGGTGAGTGGTTGTTCTCGAGAGCACAAGGGGCATATGGAAACAAGCTCAAGGGAGAGCCTTATCCACAATTGAGAGCCTCATCTGGGTAAAGTTTCAGCCACTGTGCAGACAGAATTTTCATGAAAATCAGCTCCCAAAATGTACTTGCCAAGCCTTTGGAAATTCAAGCCACACTGCCTGACCTTGGTTTTTATCCGGTTTGGTGCATAACTCATTGTTTCAAAAATATACCCAAGCTGTGCGTGTGCATGTGCGAGCCTGGACGTTGCTTCTGTGCACAGAGACGGCGTGGGTCCCAGCCCACGGAAGCGCCAGGTCCGTCAGGGAAGGCTGGGCTCTGCTGCAGTCACAAGTGACCCCCAATCTCAGGGCCTTCCAACAGCAAAGGCTCCTTTGCCAGTCATTGTCCCCGTCCTTCGTGGCTCAGCGGGAGCTCTGCCCCAGGTAGGCACTCGGGCACAGAGGCTGAAGGAGCAGCCACCAACTCAACTGACTCAGTGGTTTCTGTGCCCGGAGCCAAGGGAAAGAGGGCTCCGGGGGTCTCGCTCTGGCCTGGAAGGGATTCATGTCCTCTCCGAGTCTGAACACGGACAGAGCCACACTGAGACAAATCCTGGCTCCCGGCTCCTCCCCTGTCTGCACAGAGGGGACTAGAACAGTACCCACCTCAAAGGACTGGAGTGAGGGGCCACGTGGGACGACGCTGAGGAACTCTTGAAACAGCGCCTGGGGCCAGGGAGAAAGAACTTGATAAATGATGGGTTATAATAGCCAAAAAGTGGAAACCACGCAAACATCCGTCAGCGGATGAACGGCTAAACAACCCGTGGTGAATCCACACAATGGGGTACTGGCCGGCCGTGAAAAAGAGCGAAGTACCAATATATGATCATGGATGAACCTTAAAAACACTTATGCCAAGTGAAAAAGCCAGTCATAAAAGGTCTCGGGCTCTAGGATTCCGCTTCTGTGAACTGTCCGGAATAGGCAAATCCAGAGAGACAGAAAGTAGATTGGTGGCTGCCAGGGGCAACGGGAGGAAGGAACTAAGAGCGACTACTAAGAGGTACAGTGTTTCACTTGGGGGTGATGGAAATGTTCTGGGATTAGTGGGGACCATTTCATGACATTGTGACTGCACTAAAAACCCGCTGAATTGCACACTTTAAAATGGTGACGTTTATGTTATATGGATTCTATCTCAATATTATAAAAAATTAAAATAAATAAAACAAATAATGATAAATAAACAATGGGCAAACAATGGTCAGCCCCCCCCCAGCCCCCTGCAGAGTTGTTCGCCTCCACCCCAAAACCGCAAGTCCCCATTATAATGCCTTTCTCTGTTTTGTCGTTCCTGCGGGCTGGTCTGGCTCCCTGGCCCAGGGGACCCTCCAGGGCCATGTATGTCTTGGATCCGGAGCCTGCAGGAAACTGGGCTCGTGTCTGCTCTTGCCACAGGGAGACCCCTCTCCGGTCTCCCCAGTCGCTCCTCCTGCTGCCCCCAGGACCCTGTGGGATGCCTGGGAGGGAAGAGCCCTTGGCCATCAGACACCAAGCCCCTTCCATTCAGTAATGCAGAAATCCAGGTCCGGGGAGGTGGTTTGCCCGGTGTGCCACACTGAGAGGATTGCAGGGCTGGGCCAGGCACCCCGGGCACCCCACGGCAGACCTGGTGCCCCCCCGTGGTGCTGGTGCATCCGAGGGTGGGCCGTGGGGCTGGTCCAATGCGGAGAGGCTCTTGGGACTTCTCAGAAGCCCTCACACCAGACAGGTGTCCAGCCTGGTGTGTGAGGATATGGAGGAGACAGAGGGCTGGTGGGATGGAGGAAGGCTGAAGTCAGACGAGGAAGGTCTCAGCTGCTTGATACTTCCTGTTTTTATCACCACTGTAGTCGTGGGAAACAGTTGTCACCACAAAACTAACACCAAACCCACAAGCTTCCCTTGTGCACACACCCATCGTTCCCAGTGGCCTCTCTCTGGGACCATGTCTGCCCCAACCCTCTCACTCCAGGCCCACACAACCGGGGTCCCCCATGTCAGGGATGAGGCTGGACCCTGAGATGAACCAGCCCCTCTGGGAGCCCCCACCATAGCCAAGCGCCCAGCCCCCCGGGGTCTGACCCGTCCCTCTTCCAAGAGCTCTGCATTCACGCATTGACAGAGCACCTACTACTGCATACCAGCTCCCTCATGACTGAGATTAAAGGGTGTCGAAACCAGCCTGTTCAAGACTCACTTGAGACAGGAGTAACCAGGCTGAGCTGGGGTATAGCTCAGGGCCCAGCCCTTTCCCAGAACCAGAGGCCCCAGCAATTCCCACCCCAACTCTGAAAGGTCACTCTTGTCATGTCCCTAGGAGCCGTTTTTTACAGGGAGGGGACACGTTCGTCGTGAAATGGGGTAGGCGGCCACAGATGCCGCATTAAAGGACTCAGACGTACGGTGGGTGAATATGGTTCCATTTCTGACGTGAAAGGGGAGTCTCAGGTGGATACTATCCGTCTTCCTGACCTTTCTGACCTTGGCTAACCTCCCTTTGAACGCAAAGACTGGCCCTCAGATTCAGAACAGTCGGGGCACCAGAATCCAGCTAGCATTTCAGATCTCTACTTGATTAACATTGTCCTCATGCGATTGCATAGCTTCTATTTATGGTGATCCTGCAAGTTTCCCATTTACATAGTTTCCTTTGGAAAATAAATTATTTAAGTGGAGATGAGTTGATTTTTCTAAAAACACCAAATAGCTATCCGCACAGGCGGAAGGGAAAGTGGGTTTGAATGTTTGGGAAGTTCGGGAGGCAATCCGAGGTTTTCCGGGGCTGGGAGTCCTGGCTTCCCCTGCTGGAGGGACCCTGGCCCAGACATGTCCTAACTGACTCAAGGTGGCCCGAGTCTGTGACTTGCAAAAAAGCATCTGAGTGTCAGGCTCCCTGCCTCCAGAGCCACACTGGGGTGGACCTTGGAGGTCCTGAAGGCAGATGGCTAAGTGGAGGCCACCCTCCCTTGGAGGCTGCCTCCTCGTGGGTGTGGGAGCTGCTCTGTCACCTGTGACTCAGGACCTGGAAGCGTCGCCCTCCTCTCTTCCCTACCCCTTCCCCATAGCTTTTCCTACAGACCTCTCAAATCACAAGCAAGGGGTCTGATTACTTGGCCTTCCCCCTCGCTCCCTACCGTTCTAGGTGAAGTTGAGGTTCCCTGGCACAGAGCCTCTCCTGGCACCCCATTCCCTGGACCACAGTCCACCTTCCCTGTGCCTCCTCTTCTGGGTGCAGTCTCCTCCGTGGTTCCTGGCTGCAGAGAGAAGCTGCCCTCAGAGGGTCTGAGGTGGTTTTCCAGCACCTTCCTTTGAAACGCTACCACCACCACCACCACTCAGATTTGTGGGAATCCTGTAGAACAGGGCTAGGGCTAGGGTGAGGGAGGTGAGGTGCCTCAGGTGCAAAATTTATGGAGGCACCCATTTTCAGTGGTCACCCCGACCCCGATGGAGAGTGTCTCCTTAACCACGTGCTCTAGGTGCCTGGCTTGCCCCACAGGAGCCCTCCACCTGTTGCAGAGTCCAGGAGAAAGGAAATCTACTGGTGAGAAGGGTGCTCCAGGGATTACTGGGGTTCTGGGGAATTTTCACAGCAGTTACCCTCTTGGGATCACACAGCATCTCAGGAGATGATCTGCAAGGCTGCTGCCTACACACGGCTGTGTGGGCTGTGCACTGAACAAGGGTGGGAAGCCAAGGGGGAAGGGTGGCTGAAATCTACGTGTCTCCACGTGTGTCCGAGCGTGGGGCCCACGTCAACCTGGAGAAGGGGTCACCTTCTTGTATTTTGTCCATCGGCGACTGAGCCTTTCAGTACTTCCTCCGAGAGCATGGACGGTGCCTGCGGTGGCCCAGCACGCAGCATGAAGCGCAGGTGATTAGAGAGGGACAGGGACTTGCCCTAGGACAGACAACAGCAGGGCCAGGACCTGAGTTTCTAGAATCTTTACTTCATCTTCTATCCTTTACTTTCCATCACTCGAGTACAGTGTGTTAGACCATGGAGTGTTTCCCACAAGCAGAGGTAAATCTAGCACATGATGTCCCTTTTGTGTCCCTTCTTGCCCGCCCCTCCCCCACCCCGCCAAGCCCGAGTTAATTCCCTCCCCGTCTTTTCAGCAGCTTGGACTTGCCTCTAATCCCGAATCTGTCTTCCCCACTGGACTAGATCCCTGGAGGCCAGAGACCGTGTCCCGTGTCCTCAGTCTCAGCACAGGGTCTGGGAGATTGTAAGTGCACTGTGCATGCGTCACCCACATTTCCGGGGACCTCTGGGGGCCCAGTCTCCGCACCACGAGGCCAGAGCACTTAAGAAGACACAGCCCAGTAAGCAGAAGTAATTTAAGGATAATCCCAGCCGTGACTTGTGTCCCTCTAATACCCTTAACATCGTCTTCCCTCCACGGCCCTGTCCCTTTTCCTCTCCCTCTCTGTAACACAAAACCTGGAAACCAGATTGTCCAAAAGCCAGAGTCACCCTACAGGGAGAGAGCCGGCTGTCCTCCCAGCCCTGGGCCCCTCCTGCTCCCAGGCACAGGGCTGCTCTGCTGGGCGTGCCGATTCCCGGCCTCCCTCGCAGGAGGGGCCCCGGGGACCAAGTCGCAGCCCCTGGAAGGTCACTGCAGTGATGGAAGCCACTTTCAGCCCTAGGCCTCCGGTCACCGCGTGCCTTCTTCTCCCTCCCCGCTGGCTGAGGCCAGACATGGCAACAACCCAGGGAGGTGCCGACGGAGCCCGCGGCATGGAAGGGCTGTACGGTGGAAGGAAGTGGCTCTCGGAATGGGCCGCGCGCGGGCGGTCTCCAGACGGGCACACTCACCGGGCCTGCTGTGTGAGAGAGGGACACGCTCCTGTCCTCCTTACGGTGCTCTGTTTGGGGGGTTCTCTGCCTCCACAAAGAGCAGTTTAGTCTTCCTGGTAAATAAGAGGGCTGGGAAGGGAGAGAGCCTGGCTGAGGAGTCCCAGCCAGAATTCTCGTTAGGAGAAAGGGGGAGCGGAGTCGGGACCCCCGCACGTCGGGCTCTGTTGCCTCACACGTCTGTGGCATGACTGAATGGCCGGGGGTGCTCGCAGCGGCAATGAAGCAGGACGGTTTCTTGTGTAACTAAAGGGGAAAGGGAAAGAATGGGGTCAGCCGGCATCCGGGTTCAGTGCCAACACTCAAACGTAACAGAAGCAACCCCCACTCTTCTCCTAAAGGGCTCTGCTCCTGCCGTCCTTCCTGGGGGGGGGCAAGAGCAGCCCCCCTCATCTCACAGGGGCCTCCGCAGAGGACAGTGGGAGGCTTGCCCAAGGTCACCCTGGCCATTAGAGGCGGAAGGGCCAGGGAAACCCCAAGAAAGGATTTGGAGCCAAAAAGGATTTGGACCTGGAAGCAGCTGGGGAAACCAGCAAGGGAACCTTGCCGAGGTGGAAAGACTAACTCAAGAAGCTGTAGCCAAACACAATGGATGGAAATGACCTAAGGAATTCCAGGAAGGAGAGAAGCCTCTGGTCCAGGCACCTGGTGGGCTCCTCACAGCCTGCAGAGCCACCACCATTCACGCCGACAGAGCTGGGGCTGGTGGGAGACTCAAAAGCTCAAGCACTGAGCTCTGAAAAGGAAATGCCAGAACCACAAAGTTCTAACGTGAATGGTCTCAGCCAAAACAGACAAAACTGGCCTTGGGGAGGGAGGGAGAGGAAAGACCTGGACGGGCCTGTCTTCCCAGGTAACATCCTTTCATTCAACATTCCTTGAACATTTCTGGAGCTCCTACCACGTCCTGGGCACCTCTGCAGCCTAGGGATACAGCCGTGAACCAAACAGAAAAAAACCCCCACCGTCCGTGGGCCCCACATGCTGGTGGGGGAAGCAGACCTTAAAAGACAACCACAAGAAATAAGTCAGTTCCGTCGTGCCAAGATGCAGCGTGGGCTATTAAAGCAAAACAAAACAACAGGACCAGGAGTGATGGAGATGAGGCTGACTACATAATCTGTGGAGGCCAGTGCAAAATGAGAACATGGGGCCCTGTTCTAAAAGCAGAGAAAACGAGCTGTTAAAGGTACACAGGAAATTTTTCCTTCTTTCTGCAGTCTCTCCTCTCTCTCTCTCTCTCTCGACTTGTCACTGTTTTCTATTTGCTATTTAATGTCATGTGAAGTAAAGAAAAAAATTAAATTTAAATTATCAGCATGCGCTTTACCGTGCATTTTTATATTGTGTGATGCCAGCCTTGAAATGAAAATATTAGGGCATTCAACTTGTATGTGGAATCACAGAAGTTACACAATTTCTATTTCATCGTTTGTCCCCAAGGGTGCCCCAAACCTGCCAGAAGAGGCCAAACAGAAAGACTGGAAAGAGGAAGAGCTGATCCACCCAGCCAAAGAGTAAGGGAGCCCTCCTGGGCACAGAGAGACCCTCAGGGTAAAAACTCCCTGGGTTCCCAGGGGCCCTGCCCCATTATGGGGGACACGCCCACTCTCCAGAACCTGCCGGCTGCCAAGTTCCCCTACCAAATCGTCCCTCCCACCAGATGCAGGACTGATGCTTAGCACCCCGGATGAAGGTGGGGCCTTGTGGAACTCAACTCCTCTCCATGGGTCCACCGCTCCAACCCTTGGCAGATGGGCCACCCCCAAGGGTCTTGAAACTTCCATTCTAGGATGTGCTCAGTACCTGGATCAAGGTCTTACCCCCACTGAGATGTGGCCTCTGGCCGGTCACCTACCAGATGTGCCCTGGCGCTGCCAGTGCAGGGCGGGGTTGGCCATGCCCCGCCCCAAGACGCTGTGGGGTGCGTGCCCCCTGACCTCCCCACCCCTGTTCTGTGCCTGTGATCAGGGTCCTGCCAGGCGCCCAAGACAGCCACAGTCATTGGGTGGGGCCAGAGAGAGGAGGCTGGCTGGGGCCAGAGGGACCAGTGGGCAGGGGAGCAGGCAACGTGTGGGAGCTGAGGCCAAGTTCCTGGCACCCACTCCCTTGTCCCTCCAGACTTCACTTACGACACACAAATCCAAAGATAAAATTATCAAGAACCTCAAGACAGCAATGGTGGAACATAAAGTGCAAAGCACGGGGCCCTTCTGAGCACAGGGTCCTGCGCCAGGGGGCTGATGGCGCTCCCAGAATCCAGCCCTGGAGGGAGGAACGGTTGTCATGCTGAACAAATGTTCAGAGAAGGCTTTTGTGAGAAGATGGGGTTTGAGCAAAGATGAAGAATGAGAAGGAACGGGCCACTCAGATTCCAGAGGGAAGGGTGTTATGGGCAGAGGGAACAGCACGTACAAAGGCCCTGTGGCTTGGGCATGTGCCTAATGCATCCATGGGGTGGCAAGGAGGCCCGTGTGGTTGGAGTGGAGGGAGAAGGGGCCAGTACAGCAAGGCCCTGGGGGACAGTTTAGGGACTGGGACTTTTGGTCTGAGAGAAAGGGGGAGTCAAGGAAGGGTTTTCAGTAGAGGAGTGACATGGTCAGACTTAGCAGGGGCTCCTGAGGGGTTAAGAGGAGACTGTAGGAGGCAGGGAGACAAGCAGAGGGCCACTGCCGTCATCCAGGAGAGGGATGAGGGTGGCACGGACCAGCCTTGAAGGATTCGTGGTCAGATTCTGGATATTTAGGAACAACCTAACATATATTTATTCAAGCCCCAGGATGCCGCCTAGGGTTCAAGGCTCAGGGAGTTAAGCAGGAGACCCGAGGTTCCAGCTGCGGTGGAGCCGGCATTCTGGTGAGGTGGGAGCAGGGCCCCTCTGACATGTCATTTCAGCTGAAATCTGGGAGACATAAGGAGCCACTGTGAGATAGGGGAAATCATTCCAAGCACAGCGCACAGCATGGGCCTCAGTTGGCTCAGGCTGCCAGAACAGAACACTGCAGACTGGCTGGCTGAAATGGAACTGTGGTTTTTTTTCACAGATTTGAAGGCTGGGAAGTGTAAGATCAAGGTGCCCGCCAATTCGGTTCTGGAGAGAGCTCTCCTCCTGACTTGCAGACAGGCACCTTTTTTTGTGACAGTCTTCACCTAGCCTTGCCACAGCGCCCCGCAAGCGATCTCTCCCTCTCTCTCTTTCCTCTCCTTGCAGAGGGCACCAGTCCTGTCAGATTAGGCCCCCCACACTCTTGACTTCACTTAACCCTCATTACCTCCTGAGAGCCCCACCTCCGCACACAACCACACTGGGGAGCTTCAACGTATGAATTCTTGGGGCGGTGGGGAGACACAATTCAGTCCAAAGCTCACCAGCCGCACGGTGCTCAGCCCCCCAGGGGAGGAGTACAGAGCAACCCTTAGCTGGGCCCAGAGGATGGGCCCTCCAGGCTGGGTGACCTCAGCAGCAGACACCGGATTCCATCCCACAGAGGCATATTGAGCAGGTGGTCCTGGTGGGGGTAGAGGCCTCCGTGTGAATCAGCCACAGCCCTGGTGAGTTAGGATAGGGTTTCTCAGCGTCAGGTTCTCAGTCCCCTATAGCCAAAGGTCCTGGGGCAGGGCACAGATTCCCGCCCTGCCTGTAGCTAGGAGGGCTCAGAGGGTATTTTAAAAAAGGATCCCAAGGAGAACTGCTGCTGCAGGGGGAGGGGCAGGGCAGCTGGGCAAGCAGCTACTGCACCTGCAGAGGGGGCTCCGGAGACTTCTGCTGGTGAATGACTTCTTGACGTACTGTTGCAGCTGGGCATTGTAGGGAGAGAGGGGGAGGGCATTCCAAACGGAGGGGACTGAAGAGGCAAAGACTTGGAGGCTGGGCACGACCAGAGGAGAGGAGGGGGTGGAGAGGTGAGATGAGATTGTGCACAAGTTGTCTTTGCTCCCCACTGTGACCGAGGGGACGAGGTTCAGCGTTACCTGCAACGGCGGTGGGGACAGCATTATTGTGAAGAGGCCCCTGGTGGCTGCACAGGTAGCCCCCCTTTGCCCAGGCCCCCAGGAGTCACTGATGGATCATCTGGGTCCATTGGTTCCTCCTGCTGAGGGAGGAGATGGATGGGCGATTTCACAGAGAACAAAGGGGCTGGAGGCCTGGGGGAGGGGATGATTGAGGACGTCTGTGGAGCTTCACGACCTTATGGCCCTTCCCTGGGTGGCCCTCAATGGGTTGGCTGGGCAGAGGGCACGGGAAACAGCCTGTCTTTCAACTACGGGCCCCAGCCTATTTTGGCTGCCCTTCTGCTCCGAGCAATCACACCCAGAGGGGTGCTGGAGCTGGGTGCTAGAGCTGAGTGCTGGAGCTGAGTGCTGGAGCTGGGTGCTGGAGCTGAGTGCTGGTGCTGAGTGCTGGAGCTGGGTGCTGGAGCTGGGTGCTAGAGCTGGGTGCTGGAGCTGGGTGGCTCACAGGAACAGACTGTTAAAATATTCAGGAACTTTTTAAGCTGGTTGTTAAACTTTTGGTCACTTGAAATTGGCCTTGGTGGGTGTTTTTACTGCATGGAAATTGGCAAAAAATAAAAAATCAAGGGTCTTTTTCTTTTTAATTCTTCCCCAGAGCTGGTGAATTAGCACTCCACTGACAAGGAGCCACAGCCACCGGGACGTGGGAAACAAAGACAAAAGAAAAACTGGGTTTCCTTACCACCTACAGCCCACGGACAAGTCCTTCAAACAGGCAGGGTGACATTCCTCTAGGGACTCAGCTGCCTGGATGTTAATACTTTGCTAAGGGCAAAAGACAACCCTAGCCTGACACCCACCCCCCTCCCCGCCCGCCAGGATCCTGTAAGTCTGCTTCAACATAAGAATTCCTTTGGAAACTTCCTTTATCTCTACCCGCCACCCCCCCGCAAGATACATGTTGGCAATCACCCCCCAAGCATATGGCCCCCTGATATACACCTGAAGGGTCTCATGACTCAGGTTTTATTAGACGGTAATAAATGACCTTTCCCCAACAATAGCTGGCCCCCTCAAGGTCCTGGAAACCTGGCTTCCACATTCCTTAGAGACCTACGCTATCCCTGACCCCCTCCCAACTTGAAAGCATATAATGGGCCACTTCTCATGACCCCGATGCCGAGGCCACTCTTCCTGCCCACAGATACTGTCCCCGTGCTTTGATAAAACCACCTTTTTGCACCAAAAGATGTCTCAAGAATTCTTTCTTGGCTGTGGGCTTCGAACCCTCACTCCTCCCTACACCGCTGTCACCATGGGGCAGGCAGCAGCCAGAGACCCTTCTCCAAAACACACCCTCTGCGCAAAAAGCCCCGCACAGAGCCCAGGAAACATCCAGGTACATCAGACACTCTCAAGTGTCCCTGCTCTCAAGGAGCAACCAGTCTGTTGGGAGACAGAGAAAACAACCTGGGACGTCATCAACCAGAGAAATAAAGCTAACAAGAGCCGCTGTATCTCGAGTCTCTCCCATGTGTCATGGTGCTGGGAACTTTTCACACACCACCTCTACTCCTCACAGTAGATGCCCCTGTATAGATGGGAAAAATGAAGCTCAACAGTACAAAGGCACCTGCCCAGGATCACACAGCCGGCACCGTCAGGTCCAAATCGCACATTGTTCTGACTCTGGAGCTTGCATGTAGCCTTCACCTCTGCAAGTCCTGCCTCCCCGTAGCATGCTGCGCTACAGAGCCTGGGGCAGGGAGCAACTAGCCCTGCCTGGGGCAGGTGCAGGGGTGGCACTGGAAAAGTCTTCCCAAGAGTGGGGACATTTGGTCTGGGTCTTGAAGGATGAATAGGAGTTTGCCGGTTTAAGGGCAAAGTGAGGAAGGGCATTCCAGATGGAAGGAGGAGCATAGGAAAAAGACATGGAGGAGTGAGAAGGCATGGGAGGTTCAGGAGGCGAGGAGGCAGGGGGAGAGCACAGGGTTGTATTACAAGGCTGTGTCATGGGGAAGGAGGCAAGATGAGAAGGCAGGTTGGGACTTTAGTCAGGAGGACTTTGAAACCAGGCTAAGAGATTTGGTCTTGATCCTGAAGGCTTGGGAGCCACGGAAGTGGAAGGTCCCTGGAAATTACACCCTAGAACTATGAAAATGTGGCAAGATTGTTACCACATCTGTTTTACAAGGTTCTCTAAAGCAATGCTTCTCAAACCATCCGTGGAGAAGGACCACCTTTTTAAAAAATTTCTAATCTGTCACAGACCAATACTTTTATAAAATACAAGGAAAATGAATTACTTAAAAAATAAAATGAAAAAAATACAAGCCTTTTTTCTATTATGACATTAAAGACATACAATTGTTCAATCAAGTTACACTACAAGTTTTCAACCCTTAATTTCTGTGTTCACTTTGATAGAGATGCGCTTGTCCAGAGAGTCTCTGTTACACGCACACATCTAGGACAAATGAGGGTTCTCCTAGTAAGAGCTAAGTGCTGTCAAACAAATCCCATTTTGATGATGAGGAATCTGTTGTTCAGAGAAGGTAAGCAGCCTGCCCGGGATCACACAGCAGGTGAGAGGCGGGGCTAGGACTTAAACCCAGGGCTGTCTGCCTTATTGAGGCTGTCTGCCTCAACCCACCTGGTAGGTGCAGCCCAGTCCCTCCGCAGAGCCCTTTGGCCTGGCCCCGTAACCTTGTCCCTGCTCTTAACACAAGGTCAGGAGCCCTGCAGATGGGGAAACAGAGCCAACGTAATGGAGGCCGGGGTCCCACGCCAGAGGGTGGCAGAAGCAGCCAGCCTCCAAGTCTCCTGATACTAGTCTGTGCTCCATTTTGCCACTCTGCCTGCCTCCGGGCCAGGCCTCCAGGCCAGACAGTGCCAAGGAGGGCAAAGGGAAGGAGGGGCAGGAAGAGGCAGGGGACTCATCAATTGCTGGCAATTACATGGTGCTTTGTCATTCTTCATTAGCTCTGCAGCTCCATAAGCAAAGAGTTCCCTGTGGAAGCAGGAGACAGCTGCTGGTCCTACCCAGGTGGGCAGTCTGGGTGGGTAGGGGCCCCTCAGGAGCACTTTCCCCAGCCCCTTTAGGTGCTGCTGCTTCTCCAGCTGCAGGGGGTCACCTGCTTGCTGGGCACATGCTGAGAACCAGAGGATAGAACTTAAGTGGAGTCCCTGGATGTGTACTGGGCACTTCCTCACTGCCAGGCACTGGTCAGCTGCTCCAGGGAACCCTGGGGTGAAGGCTGATTCCCAGCTCCCATGCTTGGGGCATGCTCAGCTGCTGGAGGAGGTAAACAGGTTCACCAAGAACCATAAAACACGAATGTAGCCAGACTTACCATTTACTGAGCACTTGCCACTTGGCAGGCACTAGGTCAAGCATTTCCCCCCGTATTATCCAACAGAAGCCTTACAAAGCTCTCTAAAGCAGGTATTATGCCCACTATACAGATGGGGAAACTGAAGCCCAGTTGGCTAAGATTGCACACGTATAGACGGAGGATTTGGTTTCAGGGCCCAAATATGTAGAACTCCAAGGTCAAACAGTTGTTGTCGTCGCTTGCCAGGGAAGACAAGTGTGTAGGTAGCTGTGACTGGGTCTTAGGGAGGAGGCCAACTAGATCTTTGGGGCAAAGGTGGGTAGTCTGGAAAAGTTGAGGAGGCAATCTGGCTGGATGTTTCTAAAAGAGGAAGCAGCCTGGGAAGGGTCTGAGGAGGGAAGGGTTCAGAAGCAAATGGTTGGAGCAGTTGGATCAATGGGACACAGAAGGCAGGAGAGGTCTGTGGGTCGGGCAAAAGGTCAAGTCTAAGCAGTAATCCCTGGGCTTCTGACTCACCAGTGACCCAGGTTCCCTCTGATTCCCTGAGAGAGTGCTGAGCAGCCGGGCGTGGGGATGGGAACTCTGGGAGGCTGGACTACCCGCAGCTCAGACTGGGCCAGGCTGGTTCCAATCGCAAGAGAGCTCCCTTCCCTGAGGGCCAGTCAAGAATTATGATAATAACAGCCATTCCACCTTTACTGTTCATCCACTCAGAAAAGTGATTCTATATATATATACACACACATATATATATATCACTTACTATAGGCCAGGCATAATTCTAAACACGTTCTAAACGTTAACTCTTTTAATTCTTGCAACCATCCATGACATATAATCCCCATTTTACAGATGAGGAAACTGAGGTCTGTGGAATTTAAGTGACCAACCTCAGGTCATGAAGTAAAGGAGTAGGGGAGACAGGATCTCGGGCTCCAGTATCCACGTGTTTAAGCCCTGTGCTCTGCTGATGGGGGGCAAGAAAACACACGCTGCTGTAAAAACTCCCATTTTACAGATGGAAAAACTAAGGCCAACCCAGGTAAAGGGACTGGCTCAGGCAAGTAGGGAGGACAGATCGCTTGAGGAAGTCAGGGCTCGTGGTCCTAGGCTAGGCTTCTGTCTTGGTCCCACTACAAGCCCAAGTGATAGCTGGAGAGAAGCCGAGAGCCCTCCCAACCTGCTGGCACCCACTCTTTAACTGGGGTCTCATGAGGGTCCCGTGGGGGAGAAAACAGTAAAATTACAATTCTGGCACCATTTTCCTAAAGACAAAAGCCACCTATAACCAGAGGTAGCTTCTCCCTCTCTTTTATTTTTCTTTCTGATTACTAAAGGCTATATGATCATTGCAAATTTTTTTTTACAAAGTTAGATCAGATGAGAAAAATAAAAGAGAGAGAGAGAGAGAAAAGAAAAAAAAATCACCTTCAAACTCTTCCCTGAATACTGGTGTATTTTCAAGATTTCTCTGCTCTCTCTCTGTTTTTATAAGCATCCAAGATGAGAGGCAAGAGATTTGGCTCCCTGTCCTGGCTTGCGGTGTGACCTTGGGCAAGTCCCTGCCCTTCCCTGGGCCTCAGGCTCCTCACTTGTGAAAGGAGGCTTTGGACATGGTGACCTCAGAGGAGGCCCCTTGCAGCTCTGACCTTCTGTTTCTGCTTCTGTTCCTGGATTGGCAGAAGGGGCACAGGCAGGCCGCCCCTCTGTGGGGGACGCATGGCTGACAGCTCCCAGCAAGTCACCTCCGGGACGATGTGATGGGCCTGGAAACAGCCTTCACTGCAGGCTCAGCGTTCCCAGGCCTGCCTGCTCACTAGGCCCATATGGTGCCCCCTGCCAGCCGGACACCACCAGCTGCCCTTCACCTGCCAGCCCTGGGTGATTGCTTTTCCTTTGGGCTCCAGAATGCTCTCTCTCTACTGCCCCAGGACCCAGAAGGCTCAGGCTAAGAGAGCTGGGGGGCTCAGCCCTGAGGACCTACCTACCCAACGCCACAGCCCTTTGTGGGAGAAGACAGCCTCATACGGCAAAAAGCTAGAGAGAGGAAAGGAACATTGACTATATTCCAACTCCATTTGGACCCCTTGCTAGGCGTTCAGAAATGAATCAGAAAAACTTATTGCCGTTGAAGGACCCAAAGTCTAGTGGAGGCAATCAGAGTAGAAATAGGCAGCAGCAACACTCACAATGCTGAGAGCTCAGGTCTGTGAGATCCCAAAGACAGAAGCCTAACAGATGGGTGGCAGTCAGGGAAGGCTTTCTGGAGGAGGCAACTTCATAGGTGAGTTCTCAAGGACTGCTCTCTGCCTTTCCAACTCAAGAACTCATGTTTTTAATTCTTATAGAGAGCCTGCTGGAATAGGTGTTGTCGCTGCTTTTACAGATGAGGCTCAGAAAAGTGAGTTCACAACCGCCAAAAAGGAGTCAGGTTCACATCCCCAGCATTCCACTCTGGCCTATAAGCCTGGGTTTGAGCTTGATCCCAACCTCTGGCTTGCAGAGACCCTTCTTGAGTGCTTCTCTCCCAGACTTTGGAATCTTATCTGTAAAGTGGGTGTATTGCAGGCTGCAGGGTTTTGGAGGAGCAAAGGACAGATGGCCGAGAAAGCACTTAGTTTATAAACCGAGAAAGGAATGTCAGTGGGGCCTCACTACCCAGCTGGGGACAGCACAACCCCATCTTTCCCCCAACACAAGAACAGGACTCCTGTCTTCTGAGCTAGCAGCAATCCTAGAGGCTGAAGTTCACCTTGCCGAAGCTCCCCATCTAGAAGAAGCCAGACTGTGGCACGGAGGCATGTGCTCTTTTGACTGCAAAGCCTAACGGGAGGGTATAGGATCCTAGAGAGAATTCTAAATCCTGGACTTAGACTATCTGTGCTGGAGGATTTCTAGAATCCAGACCCCCCCCCCCCTCAAAATGCCTCCTACAAAGCTTGGGAGGCTCTGGGTCAAGGTCATGCAGCACCTGACCACCAGCAGACGCCAGTAATAGGATCCCATCTCCTTTGACAGATAAAGATTAAGACCTAGTGGGGGGCAGCAATTGCCTAAGGTAACAGAGCAAGTCAGTGTTAGAGCATAACACCCGGGCCATATCACTACATGGGGAGTGGGGTGGGGTGGGGCAGCCCAGGTGCCCAGGTGCTGCCAGCGAGCAGCCTGGATGCTGTTGGATAAGCAAAATGCCCAGCTGCTCTTACTAAGGAAAACTGTTATGGTCCTGCCCGGCTCCCAGCAAAGTTCTACTACTCCCACCTCTTCTCAGCCTCCCCTTGCCCTGGGCAGCGCCCTTCTCTCCGACCCTGAGTCTGGACCGTCTGTAAAATGGCCCCCAAGTACCTTACAGCTGGGCTGTCTAGAAATCCTAGGAATAAGGGGATTGGGAACTGGAGGAAAAGAAGGGGCTTCTAGGGCTTTCGGCCCTCTACCTTAGGGGTGCCCTTTGTGGGGACCTCCTGGGGAGCAACAGCAGGAGCCCGGGCTGGGCGGGGCGAGGCCGGGCGGCCGGGGGCGGGGCCGGGGGCGGGGCCTGGCCGGCCATCATCCCGCCCCGTCGGACGTCGGCGTGGAGCTCGCGCCGCGGGGGGAGGAGCGCGGAGTCCGCGCGTCGCGCGGCCCCGGCGGAAAGTTTTTCCTGACGGAGTTTTGGCGGCGGCAGCCGGAGCGGCCATGGACGCGCTCAAGTCCGCCGGGCGGGCGCTGATCCGGAGCCCCAGCCTCGCCAAGCAGAGCTGGGGGGGCGGCGGCCGGCATCGGAGTGAGTGTGTGCGCGTCCGCCGGGCCGGGCGGGGGTCGGGCGGAGCGGACCGGCCTCCCGCGGGCGCCGGGGGCAGAGGCGCGGTCTGCCCGGTGCCCTGCGGCCCTGCCCGGTCCTGCGGGGTTGGGGGTCGCCCGCGGTCAAGTCGGGCTCCCACTCCCGTCCCGGCTCTGTGCGGCTGGGGAGGAGGGGCAGAGCTGGGGGGGGGGTTGAGCGGGGCTCGGGCTCCCCAGGTGCAGGCGGCTGTCGGAGGGGCCGCAGGTGAGGGGAAGAGACCTGCGCGAACCCCGGCACCTGGCCACCTCGCCGCGCTGGGCAGCTTAGGGGAGACAGGAGCTCAGCGGGAGGGGAGGCAGTGCCCGGGGGAGGAGGAGTGGGCACCGGGGTTTGGGGAGATGCCCGCAGCCCTGCGCCCTAGCCGCGAGGTCCGCGGCCGGTGGGAGCCCGCGTGCCCCCCGCCCCACCGCCAGCCCTTGAGGTCGTCTTTTGACCCCCAGGCGTCCAGGAACCGACTCAGGTGTGAGCGGGCTTCCCAGGTACCTACTTGAGGTTGGGGGCGAGGCTCAGCCTGGGGTCTCAGAAGGTACCACACCCCGAGCCTTCCAGACCCCTGCGTCCCCTCCTCTTCCCACGTCTAGGTGGCGAGGCTGGCGTTCTGGCTAATTTTGAAACCTGTTTTCTCTCGCACTTTCCCCCTCGGGCTTCCGAAGTCCCGGGGCGCCCAGGCGAATGGCAGACTCGCTGCCACCTCTCCCTTCTCCCGGGGACGTCTGGGAGGCTGGGAGGGGGCCCCCCCCTTCTCTCCCCGTCTCAGATTACTCTCAGGGAACCCGTCACCTGGCACTTTCCCCTGAGGCCTGAGAAACCCAGCCCAAGTCCCTCTTTTTTTCTCCAGAAGAAAGGGAGTGGATTGCCTGGGGTCACACAGGCCTTCCTGGTAGATGTGGAGCCCGAGCCAAGACTTCTGTACACTCCCACCCTCCTATCAAACACCTGGGACCTCCAGGGGATGACTCCCCTCCCCCCCACCTCGCTCCCCTCCCCCTCCAAGAAACCCCTGACAGTACAGTCACACCCCACCCCCCCTTCCTTCTTTCCAGGGCTCCGCCAGGGGAGCCCGAGTTCCCAGTGCCAGCGTGTCTGGGCCTAGAAAGCCCGCCCTTCCCCTCCCTCTTGCCCCACTCTGCTGTTCCAGCTGTGGCCACCTCCTAAACCAAGACTGGCACTGGGAACATGGGCTGGTGCCTGCTGGTGGGGGTGGGGTCAGAGACCCATTAGGGCTGGTCTGGGCTGGCCCAGGGATGCACTGTCTCCCACACTTATTGGCCCCTAAATAGCCCCTTTAAATAAATACTTAAGGGATTTGACTGGGACTTCTGAGAATAACGGTTTGTTACAGTGGTGGAACCCTGCAGTTCTTTTGGGGTGGGGGAGGAAGGGGGTGCTGGGTAAGGGAAGAAAGCTTAAAAGCCTCTTTGATTCTGGGGAAGGGGGAGAGGTAGCCACCTTGGATGGTGGAAAAGAGTTTCTTGTGCTGCTCTGATCTTGACAAGTCATTTTCCTTTCTGACCCTCAGTTTCCTCACCAGAAAAATGGGGATAAAAATTCTAACCTGATGGAGGTGTTGGGAAAATTCTTGGTAATGCTTCCTACTGGCACCTCATTGGTGGTTTCCTCCTGTCCCACTCCCCCTTCATGTCATGTGGACCTTCAACATGACTGTTACTGTGGGAGAACAAGTTTTGGGGGCTCAGAGCCTATCTACACCTGCGGAGAAAAGGAGAGGAGAACCCCCCTTCCCTGCAGACCCCCAGAGTGTTGTCCTGAGCCTTCTGGACCCAGAATGAACTGGGTGGAACCTTCACCTGTCCCTCCTTATTGTCAGTTTCCTTATCTGTAAATTGTAAATAACGGTAGTACCAGGCTGGGGGGGGTGGGCGAGGGGGGGTGGGTGTTTGGTGTGGATTAAATGAAATAGTGTTTTGCCTGGAATAGCAAAGGGATTCAATAAATAGTAACTACTGCTTTTGTCACTTTATGTTTTACACAGTTTTTGCTTCTGTTATTTCATTTGCTCCTGTGAGGTGACAGAGCAGGGATTCTTAACAGACCCGTGTCAGAGATAAAAGACCGGAGGCTCAGGCTCCAGCACAGCTTCCTAGAGGTAGCACTCCGAATCCCCAGCCCAGGGGGTCTTATCACCGTGCCTCCTGGACTCTGGCCACGGAATGAGCTGGGGCAGGCCCCATCCCAGGATGGGCTGACGGCTGACAGCCCCTGAGAACAGAGGTGGCCACAAGGTAGAGAGGGACGCTGTGGGGTGTGTCTGGGGTAGAGGTGCTGGGGTAACTTGGTCTGAGGTGGTGTTCCGGCCAACTGGAACTGAGCCTGGTGGTTGACTTTTGGGGCCAAAATGAAGCCAGGGGAGTTAAGGTTAGACTTGACACCTGCTATCAGCTGTGACTTGCTCCTCACCAAACCACTCAAGATCCTCAGCTGGGATTAGCATGATCACTGTTTCATTTGTGGAAAAACTGAAACCCAAAGAAGGGAGGCAGCTTGCCTGAGGTCACACAGTAAGCTAGAACCCCACGCTTTTTAACACTGAACCTCACGGCCCCCTGTCTCCCAGCTGGTCCTGAGTTTGAAGAACTATCTCCCTCTCCCACACATGGCCTTTTTCCCATCTCAATAAATATTCACATAAAATAAATATTTAATCTCAGTCACTAGCCAGGGATTTTCCTTTCTTCCAGCTGCCTGAAAAGTGGCTCACCCTGGCCCCTCAGTACCCTTCTTTCCAAGAGGGGTCCCTCTGATCTTCAGGCTCCCTACAAGCTGTCAGAGAACTCAGAGCAGGTAAAGAAATACAAGATACAGGTTCCAGAAAAGCTAGAGTATGGTGGTATGTGGGAGACAGAGAATCTATTTGTACTTACTTATAGTATTTACAATAAAAGATACTATAAATAAACCCCCAAGTCATAATACTTATTGATCACAGACTATGTGACATGCCCTGATAGGTACTGGAGAGTCTGGTGAACAAGTCCGTCTTTCTCCCAGCAGTGCTCACGGTCTGGTGGAGGAAGCAGAATGACCAGGGTGCAAATGAGTGGTTTGGTGATAAGTAGTGGTGACACCATGCAGAGGGATAAAGTGGGCTGAGGAAATGGCGGGGACCACTTCCTTAGAGTGGTATCTTCCTTTGGGTTCTTCTAGAAAGCAGATGCTGAGAGAAGGATCTGAGTGTGAGTCATCTATTTGGGAAAAGATCCCGGGAAATACCTTCAGGAGAAGTGGGAAGGGAAGAAAGTCCAAAACGTGGACAATATGAAGCCACTCACCAGCGTGGGTGAGTGGAGCGCCATCCCGTGGGGAGTTTTGGGGGGCAGTGGAGAATGTGCTCTTCAGTTATTCTGTTTGAGGGGCAGTTCCTGGCAGCGGTGGGTTCGGGGATGGGAGCCCTGAATACCCTAGTGTGCATGGGCATTGGCCCCTCCGGTAGCCAGAGAGCTGCAGGCAGAGAGGTGGCTTGTCAGGTGGCGTGTGTGGAAATGGTGTCCAGGGAGGGGATGAAGGTGAGGCTCTGATGGCGTCAGTGCGGGCAGTCAGGGAAGGCCTCTCCAGGAAGATGACCTGGAGCACATGTGAGAATACAGGAGGGAGGAATCTGGGAACAGCCTTCCAGCCAGAGGGAGCAGCAGGTGCAGGGGACATTTAACTGGAGGCTGGGGCCCTGCTTCTCACGGGTCTGGTGGCTGGGGGAGGCATATGTGCCTTGAAGGAGTTAGGTCATCCCCTGCTCACTGAGGGGCACTCTGTTCAGGCAGCCGTGCAGGACAGCATGCCCACCCCTCTGGGTGAGCCTGCGCGTGACCCCTGCCTCACGTGGGAAGGGGCTTGGTGGGCTGTGGGCATGGGTGAACAGCAGGGGCTGCGGGAGGCAAAGACGAGCGTGTCTTAATGCTTAACGCCTTAAATGACTCTGTCAATTAAGAGTCATGGCCAGACTCCTCTGAGCCTCTTTATCCTGGAAAGTGGGAATCCTAATATATCCTTGCCTCTCCTCGCAAAACACTGCAAATGGCTGTGTGTGCACATTCAAGCTCTTAGCCCTGGGCCCTTGGTAATGACAGTAGCTCACACTTCAGTGGCCCTCAGCATGTGCCAGGCATGGTTCTAAGCCCACCTGGTATGTGAACTCACTTCATCCTCACAGCAACCCCGTGGGGTGGACATGCTTCTTGTCCCAGTTTTTAAGTGAGGAAACTGAGGACCAGGGAGGTGGAGTGACTGAATCCCACAGCCCATCTCCAGACCCCATGGTTTTAACCTTGACAGCACGTTTTTCTCTTACAAGAGTAAGTAGGTACCCAGGAAATGAGAGCTTATGCTGTGATCATTTTTTAAATTATTTTCTTTTGATAATCTTAACAACTTCTGAAATTTGCTGGCACTTTTTACATGCTGAGCCTGTTTCTGATGATGCTCTTGAGGAACTGAACCTATTTGTCAGATGAAGAGACTGTGGCCTTAGAGAAGCAGCTATATTCCGGGTCATGGCAGAGCTTGAGTCCCTTTCCGAGACATTAGTGGCTTCTGAGGCCACCTTCCCACCAGGCTGGAGGAGTCTGGAGGCCAGGGCCCTTGGAGGTTCCCCCTGGTCCATGGGTTTGGCTATCACTCTGATGTTCCAGACACCAGCCAGGCTGGGTCTCCTGGGCAGCAAGAGGGGCACAGGGGCCCCCTGCCCAGCTCTGAGTCCTGGGCAGGGGGCTTAATGATGAGAGAGCACATGTTTGCAGCCATGAGTTAAACTGGGCATATGGTCCGTCCCCAGCTAACTCTGACAGCAGGTCATCTGTAAAATTGCTAAGTTAAAATAGCGCAGTCATTATGCACCACAGGGCCAAAAATAACCAGGACCGGAACAGGGCTGTGGACTCAGGCCTGTATTTGCCTGAGGGCCTCTGGGAGCTCTTCCTGAAGGCCCCGGGCTCCTCCTAGAAAGGAGCATGTGGCCTCCAGCCTGAGGTGGCTGGCTGGTGAGTAGGCACCAACTCTGCGTTTGCCTTATTGAGTGCTCTTAGGTGTGGGTTTCTTCAGGGAGGGTGTGGGGCCTGAGAGACCTTCCACCTCATTGAAGAGATGAGTCATGCCCAGAAGGACAGTATAGGAGCAGAGGCAGGGTTCCCTCCCTCGAGGGGAAGGAGGATCTCGCTGGGCCTGGGAGGACGGCGTAATGGGAAGGGGGAAAAGGACACGGCAGAGCTGCAACACTGGACAGGAATGTACCTTCTCCGGTTCCGGGGGGAGACACACGTGAATGGAAGTCCTTCAAGAGGAAGACACACGGTAGACAGCTGCTGGCTGTGAGTGATGTGGTTGGAGAAGGAAGAGAAGGAAATCCACGCCCAAGAGAGGCACAGGCGACCTGCTCACAGAGGGACGAGGCCCCATCAAGAGGCGAGACCATGGGCGGGGTTCTGTGCTAATAAGCACATTGCGTTTATTATCTCATTATCTAATTTTATTATCTCATCAAAGGGTCAAAACAGTAGCCCTGTGAGCGGGGGACAGTTGTTTCCCCCATCTTATGGATGAGAAAACTGAGTCTGAGGGAAGGTAATTAATTTGCTCAAGATCACTCAATGTCAGAACTGGGTTTCTAGGATTAGGCTTTTGCTCTTAACTGCCAGGCAGTCCTGCCTTCAAGAAGGCTTCCTGGATGAGGCTGGATGCCAGGGGTTTCAATCAAATAAAGGGAAGGGCATTTCTGAGAGAAGGAACTCCTTGAGCAAAAGCATAGAAGTGGGAAAGAAAATGTTGCATCACGAGGAAGAAGCTCTGCATGGTTGGAGCTTCCGTTGTGTGTGCATGTGCGTGTGAATGAGTGTGTGCATGTAGGGAGATTGTGGGAGAGGACACTGGGACACCTGTGATTCCCCAGTAGTCATTGTGGGAATTGCCTGTAGTGGATCGGGAGCTGGTTGGGGCGGGGTGGCGGGGTGAAGCTCTGACTTGCTGTGTGATCTTGCACAAGTCCCATCCCTCTCTGGGCCTCGTCATCTGTCATGTGAGGAGTTTGGGCAGAGGGTCTCCAAGGATGATGAGTGGCAGCTGGTCTACCAGGGCCCTCATGAAGGAGGCCATGGAGTGGGGTAAGGGTCAGGCCAGGGAAGGAAGAATGCAGAATATGCCAAGCATTTCAGAGGTCAGGGAGGACTGGGGAATGTTTTGACAACAAAAAGGTCATCTGTGACCTTGGCAAGCTTTGGCCCTTTGGAATGGAAAGAGCGGAAGTGGTTTTGGAGATGGGCCAGGAAAGCCTGAGCCGAAGGAAATGGGAGAGTGGGGACGTGAAAATGGCGGGGAGGAAGGTTGTTCGCTGTGGGGCAGGTATGGATAGTGAGATGGACGAGGCCACCCTCGATCGATTGGTGTTGCCTCCCGGGAGCCTTGTATTGAGAAATAGTCCAAAGCCTGTAAATCAGGGGGAATAGAGCTGCAGTTGATTAGCCATGTCTGTCAAGGGCACCAGTGATAGGCATGGTAGCACGTAGTTGGCCATCCTTGCTCAGATGCATCTCAGGTTGAAAGCAGTAGTCTGAGTACCTGCTCAGGGGAGGCCTCAGGAATTAGGAAGTGTGGGCGGAAATACCTCTGGCTCTGGGTACTTCTTCCTGACCTTTTGCCAAAATCAAGGTCGTTTGCCTCATGAGAGGGTAGTATGGGCTACTGGTCAGGAGCTTGGAGCTTGGGCTTTAGAGTCAGATAGACAACTAATGTGACAAATCACATGTCCTTTGAGCCTCCCTTTCCTCCTCTGAAAGGGGAATGAGAATGCCAGGCCGCCAGGTAGCTGTGAATGTTAGAAGTAATGGTCGGAGCTGCTCTTTTGTTATTGTTGTCTGTGTTACTTGACAGCTCTGTTCTGCGCTGATGACGTGGTGGTGGTCTTGGTTTCTTTGAGAGAAAGCCTCAGGTCTGATGGGACGTCCATCACCCAACCCAGGACTGGGTCACCTCAGGGACTTTCTGATTCTTTTTGGGGGATCAAATGAAACAGGCTCATGATTGATACAGCAGAGGATAGGGTCCCTTGGGGGGGGGTCTTCTCAGCGGGGGTTGGGCCTCTCCTTGGGGTGGTGGCCCAGGTGCAAGGGCTGGAGGGCAGTGGGCTGGGGACCGGAGCTGAGGATGGGGTTTGAGACACTGCAGACCTGAAAGAAGCCTTGGAGTTGTCCGGGTCATTTCTTCACTCAGCAGATATTGAGTGCCAACTGCATGCCAGGCTCTGAATAACCAGCCAACACGTCCCTGCTCACCTGGACATCAGACAGGGGGACTGGGTACACCTGTAAGTTCTTGTAAGACACCTCGCTGCCCAACACACATGCATTCTTTCTCAGATGAAGAAGCAGTCTCGGAGACAGTGGCTTGCTCAAGTCAAAACCAGAGAGGTGTGGGTGTACAAGGCTCCTTCTGGCTGGTGGAGAGGGAGGCCGAGCCCCTGGAGAAGTAGAACTCCAAGACAGTTGCTGGGAGGGGCAGCATGGGCCAGACAGGGCGGAGGGCCCAGTACTACCACCTGGGCCTGATAGCGCGGGAACCCCCGAACCAGGCTGTGCCTTGTAGGCGGGGCCCACAGCCCTGCCAGGGCCTCAGCTGTCCTGGCACTAGTAATGCCCAGTCTGAAGCTTTCTTCCCGTGGCTCTTCCATTAGAGCCCCCCAGGATCCCTGGAGGAGCAGGGAGAGTACAGGATTCTCCCAGCTCCTCTCCCAGAAAGTGGTCCAGGGAAGTGGTCCTGGCCATCTCCATGCTGGCCCCCGGAAACTGATTTCTCTGTGGATCCTGCCCCATCCAAGATGGTATGTGACGCTGAAGAGCTGTCTCCTCCTCTTTAAATGTGGCTACAATCATAATAACCTGCTACACTGCAGCATCGTCGGAGAAAGGATCATAAGGGACAGGCAAAGGGCCTTGACAGGCAGGAGCGTGGGGTGCTCATTCGTCTTGGTGATCGGGCTTGGAAGGATCCCTAGTTACCTTCCTTCCACTTTCTGGCTTCATTGCTTCCAGCTGAGTGATCTGGGGAGGAACCTTGGGATTGTTCAAACCGCTGATGAGGTCCACACTTGCCCTCCTGTCCCTCTGCCTGCTCAGGGCCCTCTCTCGCGTGGGTGGGGTGAGGTGGGGGCTTTCCAGCTCTCTCTCCCGCGGTCTGTTTCCCTACCCAGCGAGCTGGGCTCATTTCCCCCATCTCCCAACCTTCCTGATCTCAGTCTTGGGCAGGGTTTTCAGAGGACCCTTGCGCCGTACCATGGCCTCAGCATTACTAGGCTTAGAGAGGAGAGGGGACTTGCCCAACACATGCAGGTGGTGGGAAGCAGAGCTGGGACTTGAACCCCCTGGATTCCAGCAGCCTTCATAGGATGTCATTTGAGCAGTCACCTCTCCCATTCCCTGCCCCCTGCCTCTCTCCTGGTCCCTCTCCTCCCTGCCTCTTCGTCTCCATGGCTGTGCAGATGGAGCCCAGCAGAGCAGGCTGGGGCCTTGGGAGTTGCCCAGGTTTGAGTTCTGACTCCCAACCCTTTCCTCACCGTATGTGATGCCTCTCTCAGCCTGTTTCCTAATCTGTAAAGTAAGGATAACATCCACCTCACAGGATCGTGTAGAAGATTCAGCAAGAAAATAGCATGGTTTGCTCTCAGCAGGTATTAGCTTTGAAGTGTAGAGTTTGGGTTTTGAACTTGAAAGTATGGGTTCAGATCTTGGCTCTTATATTTGCTGGCTCTGTGGACTTGGTTGTGTGATTTCACCTCCCGGGGCCTCAGTGTCTTTGTAAGTGCATGTGATAAAAGTGTCTACCTCATAGGTTGTCATAAGGATTAATGAGAATATTTTATGGAAGGCTTCTTACCGTGGTGCTTGGTAGGTACTGGAAAATGTTGGCCCTTTATTATAGGTAAAAATAATGGTAGATGGACGACCCCATGCCCCTTGCTTGGTCTTCCTAGGAAATGGGGGCTGGGAGGACAGGGTCTGAAGGCCTCTCCTTCTGCACAGAGCTGCCGGAGAACTGGACAGACACTCGGGAGACGCTGCTCGAGGGAATGCTCTTCAGCCTCAAGTACCTGGGCATGACGCTGGTGGAGCAGCCCAAGGGTGAGGAGCTGTCAGCTGCTGCTGTCAAGAGGATTGTGGCCACGGTGAGCCCCAGTCAGGGTGGGGGAGCCATGAGCCAAAGGCCAGCTTCTTCCTGGGGTACCACTCATCCTCTGCTTATTACCCTGATTGGATATTCCAATCTGAGCTGTTCCCGTCCCCTAGCATCCAGCTTAGGGACTCTGGTAGAGGGGAGCCACTGGGCTTGTGGGGTCAGGGTCAATGTCCTCCTCCCCAGCTGTTGTGGCCATGGCCTCTCCCAGTCTCCCCTCCCCCAACTCAGGTCTCCTGTCTCAGGGTTGGTGACTTAGTGCCAAGGAGTAGTGGGGAGGTTGCTGTCATGCAACCACTTGTCCTCTGGTCTGAGGGACAGGGTAACCCACCAGAGACAGATCTGCACCCTCCCCAGCTGGCCATCCTGAGTAAGCATGGCCCTATAAAGGCACCTCCCTTGGTGGCCTTGGACCCCTCGGCTCAGACCCTCGCCGTGTAGTGGGTGGAGTGGAGAGTCCCCGGGAGTGACCCTGCTGGGTTGTGATAGCCCACTCGGTGCTCGGATGCTGCAGTCCCTCCTAGCTGTGTGTCCTTGGGCAGCTCCCTTAACCTCTGAGTCCCCGGGAGTGACCCTGCTGGGTTGTGATAGCCCACTCGGTGCTCGGATGCTGCAGTCCCTCCTAGCTGTGTGTCCTTGGGCAGCTCCCTTAACCTCTGAGTCCCCGGGAGTGACCCTGCTGGGTTGTGATAGCCCACTCGGTGCTCGGATGCTGCAGCCCCTCCTAGCTGTGTGTCCTTGGGCAGCTCCCTTAACCTCTGAGTCCCATTTCCTCCTCGGGAGAAGCTCTGTTGCCTCTCAGGACGACTCGAGGTCCAGGGCCTGGCAGACAGCAGGCGCTCCGTGGGCAGTGGTTGTCCCTGGGTTTATCACAGGAGTGGGCTGACGGCTGTCTTCCCCAGCGTGTCTGCGTCTCTACGCTGAGGCCTCCCGGGGGCCTTGAGTCTGGGGCTTAGACTAGCTAGGTGTAGCCCATGAGAGTAGGTCCCAAGTGGGGCAGGCAGGTTCTCTGACCCACATCTACCCCAAGGCCAAGGCCAGCGGGAAGAAGCTGCAGAAAGTGACCCTCAAGGTGTCGCCACGGGGGATTATCCTGACTGACAACATCACCAACCAGCTCATTGAGAATGTGTCCATTTACAGGTATGCTCAGTGTCGCCCACATTCACTCTGCCACTTGGGGGCAGTGGGTGGGGCGCCCCTTCTGAATCCAGGCTCCACCACTTTCTGTCTCGGTGACCTTGGAGCCTCAGTTTCCTCGTGTGTGTGTGGGGGGTGGAAACAAACCCTGCCTCTCAGTGCTGTTAGAAAGTGCTGGGTGCACAGTGCCTGGCTCACAGTGGGCACTTGGTTAAAGGGCAGTTGCTGCTGTCATTATTCCGAGTTGCAGGAGGCAGCTGAGGCCTACTCAGGGCTAGGACCCCCTCCCTGCCACCCCTCCCCAGGCATGCTGCTGAGTCAGGCTTGGTGCCGAGAGCTGTGAACGTAGCAGCTCAGCTCTGGACATCTGGCCAGGCATTCAGGGAGGCCTTAGGGCAGAGTCGGAGGCCAGAGCGTAGATGGTATGGGGGGGCAGGGGGGAGGGCACTGTTCTCAGGGAGGCAGAGCCCAGCCCTTGGAACCTTAAATTCTCCCCATTCCCTCTCTTGGCTGGTCAGTTGTAGGATTTCAGTGCTGGAAGGGACAGTCCATTTTACAGATGGAGAAGCTGAGGCCTGGGGAGTTGCCCAAGTCCCCACAGTGAAGTAGTGGCTGAGCTGGGACCAGGGCACGAAGGCTAGAGCTCTGTCCAGCAGGCACTCAGCTGCCGGGCGCTCCTCCACCCTCTTGCTTTTTCTCCAGGCACATGGCTCAATCCCCTGGAGCACAAGCCAGTCCTGGGGGGTGGGGTGGGGGGTTGGTTTTAGAGTTTTTGGCTGGTGTCTTCCCCTCACCTTCCTGATTCTGCCTGCCTCCTTTGACTAGGGGAGGCCTCAGACCCAGCCCCTGCCAGCAAGGAGGGCAGAGAAGGAGGGGCCTGTCTTGGGGAGACCTGGCAAGGCCTCCCCGGGGAGGTGGCAGGAGGCTGGATCCACTGGGGTGGAGAAGAGGTAGCTGCTGGCCTGGGGGTCCTAAGTGGTGCCGATCCCTGTGTCAGTGGCTGTGAGGGAAGCCGGGAGCACTGGGGGAGGAGTTTGCTGAGCTCCTTTCCCATCCCAGTTCCTCTGCTGATGGAGATTCCCGGGCTGAGTAGCTGGCAGGGAGGGAACAGACGAGGAGGGGTGTGGGGGCAAGTGTTCCAAGAGGAGGGAACTGCTGTGTATTCCTCCTGGACCCGCTGGGGCTCCCGGGCTGGTCATCTTCACACATCCTCACCTGACTCCCAGCTCCTCGACCTCTGACCACACCCTGGGAGAGAGGGCCTGGGGCTCCTCCAACCTCTGGGCAGGGGCATGACTGGAGGTCGGGGAGGGAAGGCCGGTGAAGGGCATCGGTGGGCGGGGCGGTGTCCTGCTCCCCCTTCCGTGTGGTCAGCACAGACCCGGAAGGGTAGCATGGCAGTGCTTACAGCCTCTGGAATCTGCAGGTGAGTGCAGGTCTCAGGTCTGCCACTCTCCTGGTGATCTGACCATTAGCTTCGGTTTTCTCACCTGAAAAGTGGGAATAATAATAGAACCCATCTCAGGGCAACTCTGAGAATTAAGTCATATCTAGAGGAGGCAGAGCCCAGCCCTTGGAACCTTAAGCTCGGGGAGGCATAGCTATTACCATTTTGGGATATGACTCAGTAGAGGGGGGGAGTACCCTCCACTCCTTCCTGCCTAGCTTGGGTGCCCCCCATCGATGGCCCAGAATGCCAGGTCCAGAGGCCAAAGCCAGAGTCTCCCCCTGGTAGAGTAGGATAGCTGGCTCTCGGGGACTTAGGGGAGATGCCCTGTGGGGCACCCCGGATGTGGGCAGGCCCCTGTGCCGGGTTTGGTGACACTTCCCACTTGCCTTTCAGGATCTCCTATTGCACAGCAGACAAGATGCACGACAAAGTGTTTGCCTACATTGCACAGAGCCAGCACAACGAGAATCTTGAGTGCCATGCCTTCCTCTGCACCAAGCGGAAACTGGTCAGTGGGAAGAGGCTGGGGCCCAGGCAGGCTCTGGCCTTGGCAGCCCTGCCTTTGCGGGGGGGAGGCAGGACCCAGAGGTGACATCACTTACTATGAAGTATGAAATTCCTGGGAATCCCACATGGATGCTGAGAGCACCGAGTAAGCCTGGCCTGTGGGCGGTGACAAGCCCATGTCACCAGTGAGTGCCCTGGTCCCTTCCTCTCTAACATGCTTGATTGGATTTGAATGGGGGGGCACTCTCCTGTCAGTAGGACAGTCTGGGGGTTCAGGGCCTTGTAGGAATTAGTCCTTGGAGACTGGTGATCAGAGGGCCCAGGGGAAAGGCAAGGCGACCTGGCTCGCTGTAGCCAGAGTGGAGAGGGAAATGGCCATTTTTTGGCACCTCCCATGCGCCTCTTTCAGTGGTGGACTTTAGTCCTCATAGCTCTGTGAGGCAGCAGCTGCTTCTGGCTTCACTGTTTTTATTTTCAGTGAGGAAGCAGATTCACAGAGGTCAGCTGTCTTGCTGAAGATGACACAGCCGGCCGGGCAGAGCGAGGGTTTAAACCCATGTTTCTTCCCCTCCCCGCATGGCCACAAGGAGCCCTGAGCTCCTTGTCCCATTTCCAGGCTAACCCCCTTGCCCCATCCAGCTGAGACGAGGGGGGACCTCTGTGGTCTCTGGGCTTTGTCTTGAACTTTGGGACAAGCAGGCAGAGTGAGTCCACCTTTGGTGTTGATGCTTTTGTTTCGGAGGCCTGGAGATCTGAACATCTGCTCTGTGAGGAGATTTCTGACGTTTATTGGTTTAGTGTTGGCCTCTGTTGACCTCCGTATGGAGCCCAGAGCCCTCCTCCCCATACCCTGTGGTCCTTGGAACCAAGGAGACAAGATCCTCTCCCCTGCTCCTCTCCTCACGAACACATCAAGGACAGCACAGTCTTTAAGTGGCCCCCAGGCTTCCTGCCACCCATCAGGGCCTGTTCGAGATACGGTATTAGTTTCCAATAGCTGCTGTAAGAAGTTGCCACAAACTTAGTGGTTTAAAACAACCCAAATTTATTCTCTTAACAGTTCTGGAGGTCAGAAGTCTAAAGTGGGTCAGCAGAGTTGTCCTTTTGGAGGTTCCAGGGGAGAATACGTTTCCTTGCCCTTTTTAAATTTTCTAGAGGCCACCGTTCCCTGGTTCCTGGCGCCTTCTTCAACCCGAGGGCCAGCAGTGCAGCACCTCCCAGACTTCCTCCTGCTTCTGTTGTCACAGTCCATTGTCACTGGCTCTGACCCTCCTGCCTCCCTCTTAGAAGGCCTGTTGTGATTGGGCCCCCTGGATAATCCAGGATAACCTCCCATCTCAAAATCCTTAACTTAATCATGTCTGTGAAGTCCCCTTTGCCATTCCAGCTAACCCTCACAGGTTCCAGGGGTTAGGATGTGGACATCTTTGGGGGCCACGGTTCAGCCTCCCACAGGTCTTTTGGAGGGAACACTGCAGGATGAGACAGATTAGGGGTTTGGTCCTGGCTCCTGTGCTGTGTGACTGTGGATAAGACCCTGCCCTTCTCTGGGCTGCTTGCCCATCAGCAGAATGAAGGTCACCTCAGTGACCTCCAGGATTGCTCTGAAAGGCCCCTTTTCTTTTGTGTACCTTGTTTCTTTCCTGCAGACTCAGTGTCGCCAGCCACTCACCCAGGGCCTCGTGATGCCCCGGGTCCCCGGGCTGCAGTGGCTTCTCCCATGACGGCTTTGTTCTCACAGACAGTGACTCTTGGCTTTGTCTCTTATGAGGCCACAGAGACTTAAAAATACAGGCTCATTATGTCCCCATTGTTTGTCTCTTCCTCCCACTGACCAGAGCAGGCACTGGGCAGGGGCAGCGGTGGCCCACAGCCACTGCTGCCAGGTGCGGACCCTGGGCAGGAGGGGCGCCACGCTCCAGAGGCTTCCTCTGGGAAGAGGAGCTAGGGGGTAAAAGAAAGCGGATGCTGGCCCAGTGGCTGAAGGGAGGCCTGGTCTGGGGCCAGAGGACTTTAGACAAGCTTGAACAAAATCAGCCTGGCCCAGGCCGAGAGGTCAGTTATTGAGGAAAACAGCCTGCCTGCTGCTTGGCGCTGGCAGCTGAACCCTGGTCCGGCAGGGGGCATGGCTACTGCTGGACACCTGGGCCCAGGCTCTTCACTTTTCCTCACACACTTTGCCCTGTGTCAGGAGCTGACTAGCTCGATTACCGGCTTATCCACCCTTTCTCAGCTGGCTTTCCCCCTTCAGACAGCCCAGGGCAGGACATGGTCAATAGGCCACCCGATGTGAGAGTGGTATTCTCGTCCCTCCCCCGGGCCTCTGCTCAGCCCAAGTTGGCAGTAGGAAATCCTGGCCATGTTGGAAATCCTGAGATTCTCAGGGCTTAGTGGACATTTCTGAGAAGGAGGCAGAAGGTGAGATGGGGGCCTCAGGTTCAGGTGCCTCCACAGATGTCCGCTGCTGCCTGTCCCGGGCTAAGCCCTGTGTTGGGCACCAGGGACCCAGGGAATCGGCCGTGGAGATACCAACGAGATGGTGGGGGAGAAGGGCCAGGATTTGGTAACTGGAACACGGTGGGCTCAGTTCTAGGGTGGAGGTCGGTAAGGCTTCCCAGAGAAGGGGACATTTTGAATCAAGCTTTGAGGGCTGAGTAATAAGTAAGAGTTTGCTGGCCGAGAGAAGGGGTGGGGCAGTGAAAGAGCGCATGCACCCCAGCATAGGAGTCAGCACACGCAAAGACACAGGTGCAGAATTAAATGGTATGATTGGTGGTTGAGGACCCAGATGTGACTGGAGCTGGGGTGGGTGGCAAAGTAGAGTCAGCCTGCAGGGGAAACTTGAATTTGCATGCTGACCTAGCCCTCGTTGCCTTTGGCTGGGGGCCCACAGTCTCCACACATCCCCACCCTTTCTCTGGGCGAGAAGTCGGTGACCACCCAGGGTGGAGGGGAAGGGGTTCCTTTCTGGGTCGCCCACCCGTCCAGCTCAGCTCGGGCAGCACAGCCACCAGGCCTCCCTCCCCTGGTGACTTCTACTGGGCATGGCCAGGATGAGTTCCTCCAGAAAGAAATGCTTCTCTCTGCCCAACCGGGAGGCCTCCACCAGCACTGCAGCCTCAGGGTTCTGAAGTGAAGGTGGGGTTGCCGGCTTTGATGGGGGGCCCAGGGTTGCAGTGCAGGTGGACTGACAGGAAACAAAGTGACGCCCCTGATTCTACCCCGGGCACGCTGGGGCAGGGCTATTATCCCGTACATGGCCATCGGCATTCCTCAGGTAATCCTTCTGTGCAGAATTTGTGCTTCTGGGGCAGCAGGGCCATAAGGGACCCGCGGCCAGACTTGGTCTATGTACTAGGCTGGGATCTGGAATCCTGGGGGGTCCTGAGCTAGACCTGGCCCCTTGAAGGAACTCACAGCCTGGTTACTGGGAACAAGCCAGAGACATGAAAAACTGGGTGAGGTAGAACCCAGTTCAGGTGCTGAGAGACTCACAGGCCAGAGTCACTCCTGGGAAGGATAAGCATTTAGCCTGTGGGATCAGGGAAGGAAGACCTCCCCGTGGGCCGACTCGAGCAGTCCTTTCTTGTAATGCTGCCCAGATTCCTGCAGCCGCCCCAGAGAGCAGGGCCCACCCCACCCCCAGTCCCTGCCCAGCCTGGGCTTGCAGCCACCTGCGCACATGTGCATCTTGGGTTATATTTGGTTTACTTGCAGCTTGGGATTTCGGGGCGAAAGGGCAGAAATGTATGCAAATGAACAAGTAGATATATGCAAAAACAGTATCAGGTTCATGCCCCAGATATTCTGGAGGCAAAAATAATGGTATTTCCATCTCCCTGCCACGTTAGGTGACCAGCCCTGTCTTGGGTGTATAGTGAGCTGACTCTGGCTGGTAATCAGCCCATATTTTTAGTTCATGGGCAATTCTCAATGGTAACTGGGTCTATTAAACTTGATTCAGACGTGACAGCTTAAATTGTAAACAGCTGTGAAGAGTTTCATACTTAATTACCATATTTAAGTTTTGCTATAAAGCACCCGTACTTGCATCAAAAATGTAAATGACGGAGAGATTCAAATGAGATTTTTATACTTCATGAAGTTTAATTGGCATGGATCAGTCAGCTTGTTTAAGGATTTTAAATTTTAGAAAAAAGAGTTTTAAAGGCAGTAGCCACAGATTCATTTCTCAATTAAATCAAGTCGTCTGGTGGAGGGAAAGGGAGTGGGTCTGAGGCTGGTTAGGCCTGAACTTATTGTGCACTTGGAAGAATCTCGTGCTTTCCTCCCTAGGCTTGGGCTGTCAGAGGGAAGCTGGATGTCGCTTCCGGCTACAGCTGAGCTCTGGGACTCCCACAGCCCAGCAGCTGAGCTGTGATTAACCCTGAACTGGAAGCAGAGCGAGGAAGAGGCTGCGATGAATGTGGGCTGGGGTGAGGTCCTGGCTCAGGGAGGCCTCAGGAGGCTGGCCCCTTAGGCAGATGCAGCGTTGCACCTCTGGAGGGCGTGGCCTGCTCTGGAGGGTCAGGGTGTTTAGACCAGGTTCTTGCCTTTAGGGAGCACCCAGATGGGGTGTCACAGGCATGTGAGCTGCTGACACTTTGATAGGCATGATGCCAGAGAGAGGTAGGTGGGCCTGTGGGGCCCCAGTGCAGGTGACTTGAGAGAGCTGGTGACATCTGAGATGGGTGTGAAGGGGTGCATGGGAGTTCCTCAGGGGTAAAGGGCCAAGGGGTGGCCCCCTCTTCCCGGTGAGTTATGTCACTGAATGGTTTTGGTCCCCTGCCACAGGCACGCATTGCCATAGTGGATCCAGTTAGAAGTCCCTCCGACCTGGCATAGGGCTAACCAGAGTCGAACCTTTGCCTCTGGCTGTTGGTCATTCAGGCAGTGGCCAGGCCCTTTCCAGTTCTGGCTTTTCTGCTCTCTCATTCCAAGGGCTAAGTTATTGTGTGAAGTACTCGGGTAATTAGAGGGGGGCTTCTTGGAAGAAGCCAGCCCCTAGTTATTTGAATATAGAGAAGCCCAAAGGAAAGGGGGGAAAAGTGGAGGCGAACAGCCATTGCAAACGTGGGGGCTGGAACAGAGGCAGGAATCTTGGCTGGGCTGCTGGTGCTGAGGATGTGGCCCCATCTGTCTGGAGAGGGCGTGGCCTTGTTACACTGCAGGGCTGCTTGGTGACCAGGGAGGGGCCGGGACTCTGCCTTCACCCACCTGCCGGTTCGGTTCGGAGCCTTGGCGGAGCAGAGCCTCAGGCCCGCATTTCAGACTTGCTGTTACCTGCCTAACAGGCACCCCCCCCACCCTGTTTCCTGTTTTTCAGGCCCAGGCTGTCACCCTCACAGTAGCCCAGGCCTTCAAAGTCGCCTTTGAGTTTTGGCAGGCGTCCAAGGAAGGTGAGTCTTGTTCAGGGACACTGTGGGGGGTGGAGGTGGAACGGGGGAAGACTGGCAGAGAGGGAGGAGTGGGGAATGGGTGGTAAAGGCCCTGGAGTCCAGGCCCAACTCCCCTCTTCCTTGCCTACCTGGGGTGTGACTTTGGAGAGCTCACTTCACCTGCCTGAGTCTCATTGTCCCCCTGCAAAGAAATGGGAACAGCTGTCTCCCTCCCCCAGGGTGCTTGTGAGGGTCAAATCTGCAGTTTCCTTCCTCCCTGCTGGAGACCTAATGCCTGCCCCCCCCGCCACGTTGGCTGCTGGCTGCCCCTGTCCAGCGATTGCTGGGGGCGGGGCCTGCAACGCTCTGTGCCTTGGTCCCACAGAGAAGGAGAAGAGGGACAAAGCCAGCCAAGAGGGAGGGGACATCCTGGGCGGGGGCCTCCGAGACAGCACCCCGTCGTTGAAGAGCCGTGAGTCTTGGGCAGGGGGTGGGGCCAGAATCAGCTGCATGATCCAGGTCTGCCCTTTATCCAGAGGGCCCTACTCACTCCCTCCTGGGCTGGGGCAAACCCTTGGCATTTTATTTTTGTTTTGTTGTTAAATAAATAATACATGCTCATCATAGATAAATTAGAAAATGTAGATAAAGGGAAAGATTGCTCATTTTGGTGCATGTTCTTCCAAATATGTCTCTATGCAACTATATAAATATATGTATACATCTCTTTCTGTACATCTAACATTTTATTATGTGAACAGGTGTTAAAAACTTAACACCTGTTGTGAATGTAAAAATTTCAGCCTAAAACATTAGTTGGGGTGAGATTCTCACCCTGTGGGCTGCTGTCCAGCTGCTTCAGGAGGTGCTCAGGTGGGGCTCGGGTGGGGCTCTGGGTGGTCTGGTCGATAGGCCTGGGAAGGCCATGCCTGAGGACAGAGTCAGGACCAGGATAGCCTGGGAGCCTCCGGGACGGGGCTGGGAGATGAGGCCTGGAACCAGGAGGCTCCTCCTACTGACACACCTGACCGGACCCCTCATAGTGGTTGCCACTGGGAACCTGCTGGACTTGGAAGAGACGGCCAAGGCCCCGCTGTCCACAGTCAGCTCTAATACCACTAACATGGACGAGGCACCGAGGCCTCAAGCCTTGAACAATAGCAGTGTTGTCTGGGTGAGTGGTCATGTGGCTTGGGGACCCCACCGGGATCTAGCAAGCCTCCGCCTGATCCCTGGTTGAGGCCTAAGGCTTCTCTAGGGCCCAGGCCCTGGCACCCATGACTTCAGTCCTTTGGGAGGGCCAGACTCAGCCCAGCAGCGCCCAGGCCCAGGGTGGGGGGCAAACAATGTCCCTTTGAACTCAGGGCTGCCTCCCCAGCAGGCTTGGCTCCCAGCACAGCTGTCTCCTCACAATGCACAGCCTCTTGGTCTGAGCGCCCATGGCTCGGCCCACCACAGGACCAGGCAAAGGCTCCCTTGTTCTTGGCGTGGGCACAGTTTGCTCCCAACACCCTCCCTGCTCCGCCATCTGAAGGAGGAGGCTGAGGCCTGGCGGTCAGCGTTTGGGCCCTGACTCGCTCTGTGACTCGAGGCAAGCCCCCGACCTCTCTGTGTCTCAGCTTTTTCATCCCCTCAACAAGGATGATGACCTCTGCCTGCAGAATCTCCCAGAGGAAACTGGGTTTTTTTAATTAAAAATTTAAAAAGTTTTTTCACTTGAAAATAATTTCAGACTTACAAAAACATTATAAAAACAGTACAAAGCATTCCTGTTCACCTCTCATCCAAATTCTCCACATATCAGCATCTCACACAAGCACGTTACAGTGATGGAAATCATTACCATCAATCCGATGCCTTTAGATCATCACAGGCCATAGTCACATTTCCCCACGTGTCCACTGCACGTCCCTTTTCTGCTCTCGGATCACTTGCAGAATCACACATTTCTAATTGTAAAATATCTGGAATGGTGACGGACTCGGGAAACTCAAATCCCGTTCAATATGGCCCCCTCGAGTAGGCATCAGGAGCCCATTCTCTGCTGCTTGGGAAACTCCCTTAGCACCCACCCATCTGCTCAGGGAGGCTGCAGGGAGCCCCGCCCATTGTTTTCCCACCTAAGCTGCGGGGTTCCTGCTATCGGTTATCCCTCCGGAGCTTGGAAGTGGATGAAAGCAAGAAAACCTTCCCTACCCTCTTTGCTCTTGGAACTTACAAGCCATCTACCTCATCCAGTCCAACCCCCTCATTTTACGGAAGGACAAGCTGAGTCCCAGAGAGGAGCAGCAGCTTGCCCAAGGTGTCCCTTGAGTGGTGGCTGAGCTGGGAATTCTACCCACCCGGATCCTTTCTCCTGTTCCACACCCCAGGTTTGGGCCCGCGG
Organism: Eumetopias jubatus; assembly: GCF_037043125.1. NCBI lineage: Eukaryota > Metazoa > Chordata > Mammalia > Carnivora > Otariidae > Eumetopias > Eumetopias jubatus. Next base: position 88,189,236 of record NW_028274810.1, on the reverse strand, counting down.
GTTGAGACGTGTGTGCCTGTTCACCAGGCACTCACCAGACTCCTACGCTTGTGTCCCGAGTCCCCAAAGCTTACCCAGGGCTGGGCTAGCCCCTGGCTGTGAGCACGGGCTCCCCCACTGAGGGTTCGTATCTCCTGCTTTGTTTTTCCCCAAGGAGCTGGATGACGGCCTGGATGAAGCATTTTCAAGGTAACATTAGCTGGGCTCCTTGTGCTGGGGAAGAGGGCCTGGCATTTGTGGGCTGGTCTCTGGGGTCCTTTGCCATATCTGAGAACATGAACTCTGACCTTTTCCAGAGGAAAAATCTCAACTTGAATACCTCCTGGGTTGGGGAACTCACTTTCTGGGGTTGGCCAGGTCTGCTAAAAGGCTCTTGCTGTTGAATCAAAAACTATTCCTAGTGGCTTCTCTACCACAATCTGAGATGAACTAAACACTCTGCGCCTCAGGTTGATTCCCTCTTCCTACACCTGGTGGAGCCTTCCAAACCTGGCTTTTTGCAGGTTTTGTTCCCTCCAGAGGTTTTGCAGTTGTGGAAAGGGGCAGGGAGGAGGTAATGCTTGATGAAACCGTGGAGCAATACATAGAGGAGGAATGTCAGGCACAGCAAGGAGATATTTTGGTCTTGTCTGAGGGTGGTGGCCTTTCCCCATCTTCCCAGGGGCCAGCCCGGTAGCAATGGCTACCGTGGGGCTAGCTTGGGGACATGGCCCCGAGAAGGCTGGGCTGGAGAAAGCCCTGGGCAGCCCAAGGTTCTGAGCACTGGGCCTGGTCAGTCAGGTGCCCCTGTCTCCCTGGGGACCTTGGGCAGCCCCCTGCAGCCCTCTCCTTCCTCCCCAACCCCTCCCTGCCGGAACCTGCTAGAAACCCCTGGGCCCAGCCTGGGAAGGTGGGGAGTCAGCATAGATGGCCCTTTCAGGGAGGCAAAGACATTCTTTTTATTGTCTTCCTGCTGACTGCAACCCCCTCATTTTAAGAAAATCTTCCATTTGCTTTTTCCAGATTACTTAAGTATCCTATGCCCTTTATTAACAACTTTGAAAATCAGCAAAGCATTAAACAGGAAATAACACCATCCTATAATCCCACAGCCCAGACTTTTGGGCTTAATTCACGCTAATCCTATACATATACATTTTTTTTTCTTTTTGCCTTGATCACTCATGATGGTATTTGCATTTGGGAATCCTGATTTTCACTGAACACTGACCTATCAGGAGCATTCCCCCAGGCTGTTAAAAACTCCTTATAAACACCTCATTTATTGACTGCCTCACCTTCTTCTAAGGACCTGGGCTGTAATTTACTTACCTCTCCCCTAGTCTTTGGATCCTTAGGTTGTCTTCCTTCCTGTAACAGGTCTGGTCGGTGATCCGCTCCTGGTTGCACCACCCCCACCACGCGTGTGCCCCTCACTGCCACACGAGCGCTGCCCTTCCCCCTCTTTCTGGGTGGAGTTGGGGTAGGGGTGGCTCCCCTGTACCCTCTCTCCATGGTGGGAATGCCCCTGCCTGCCCCACAGTTTTCTGAGCCGTTTGGTCCTCAAGGGTAGACTCTGGTCAGAGGGGCCACCCGTCCTGACATCCAGGACTGTCTTCTCTGGCCCCTGAGTCCTGGCCTTCTCCCACCCATGCCCTCTCACTTCCGCCCCAGGACTGGCTGCTCAGGCCCCCACCAGCCCCCTTTGGGGGCCCCGGGCTCACAGAGCTCTGCTTTCCAGGCTTGCGCAGTCTCGGACAAACCCTCAGGTCCTGGACACTGGATTGACAGCACAGGACATCCGTTACGCGCAGTGCCACTCACCTGTCGACTGGGACAAGCCTGACAGCAGCGGCGCTGAGCAGGATGATCTCTTCAGCTTCTGAGCGCCCCGGGCCTGGTGGGACACGTGACACAGACCAAAGCCAATGGTGGCAGCGTGGGGCCGGCGCCAGGACCCCCAGCCACCCTCTGCTGGGTGATGGCACCATCATCCTGCGAATCACAGCTGCATCCAGTCAAGCAGGGGAGGAAGGAGAAAATTCTCTTTTAGCCCCACTCTTTCTGTAAGAACTGAAGGATGCCTTGGATATTTATTCAGTGACTCCTGGTTCAGCTCAGAAGCTGGATTTGCGTCAGGCACGAGCGCATGTTTTAACCAGCTTTCTGCCCTCTCTTGAGCAAGCTCTGCTCTGCTGCGGGTGTCAGGACGGTGACCAAAGCATTTCTTGTCCCTTCTCTCTTTCTAAGGACCCAGATTTCCCTGGTGGCGCCCCCACTCCTTAGCACAGGAGGGTCCTGCAGCCTCAGCAGAACGCTGCGTCCTCAAGTGTGCCTTCGGCCGGGGCCCCGCGGGCCTGGGCTTGCGCCCCTGCCCCGGGGCTCCCAGCAGAGGGGCAGCCGCTGACCAAAGACAATGTGTAGCTGGCACTTTAAAGCGCACACGGCAGGTGCGGCCCCCAGGGGCTCCTCGATGGTGCTGCATTACATAGAGCTTTCTGTCTGCCCTTCCACAAGATGGTCCCCGTCGGGGCTCGGAACCAGTGGACCTGGCTGCCTATGGGTCCCCAGAGTCTCTCCGTCAGGATTCCCCAACCCACTCTCCTCCCCGAGTTGGACGGGCACGTGCCCGCTCTTCCTGTCTCGTCCGCGTGGGTGTCTCTGAGCCCCGATTCCCCACGCCTCCGGGGACAGTGTGTAGCGCCGAACACCGAGCCTTGGTCAGGACTCTTGTCGCCATTTTACAGAGGAGACAGGCCCCGAGCGTGGAAGGGGTGGACGGCAGAGTAGAACCAGATCTGATGCCAAAGTTGCCTCTCCCGGCTCATACCTCCCTTCTTTCTGGCTTTGTTGTCCTCCCAGGAACCAAAAACCCCAGCTCTTTTCTGACCAAAATGTGTTTCATAACAAACCATCTGGTGCCTTTCCACAGACAACTGGCTTGAGCCTCCGCGCCCTGCTCGCTGGCTGGCTGCCGATTTGCGTGGAATGAAAGTTGATGCTAATTTGGAGGGTGAAACCAAACTAGACGCCGAAGCATCACACTCTTCTTCGTTCCCGACCCTGACCCCTGGGTCGGCGCATGGCAGCTGAGTCTGTCTCTTGTCTCCTGTCCTTCTCCCGCTCCCTCCCTCCCAACCCCCCCCCCCCCCGCCCCACCCCCGGGGCTCCCAGCAAAGCTGCCAGTGCCCTCTCCCCCTGGGGGTGGCTCCCGGGCCTGGCTTTACTGAGCTCAAGGCACTGATGGTAGCAGGTTTCACCAGCCCAGGAAAAACACACACCCTTTCTCAGAATCTACTTCTCTACGCACTTGAATCGGAGCACAGAGACAGAAGTGCCTGGCCAAGGGGTGGGGTGGCATCTGTAGAGTGTCTGTCAGAATACGGGGATCAGTTCCTTTCCTTGCCCAGCCCCCGCACCTTGCTGCCCACCCCAGACCTTGGTACCGGCCCCTGGATTTATTACGAGGCAGCAAGGTTAGGGCCCGACACCGGCTGTCCCTGGCACAAGGGTCCAGAAGCCCCAAGAGGCCGTGCTGTGTGTGTGTGTGTGTGTGTGTGTGTGTGTGAGTGTGAGAACCGGACTTGGCCTTTGTGTGGGTCCCTGGCTGACAGGCTGTCTGTGCTCCCATGTGTCTGCACATGAGTCTTGTGCTTTGCTTTGTGTTGCTGCAAAAGACATTCTAATGAGGAAAAGACTAAGTAATAAAGGTTCTCTTTTTGAAATACAAAGAGCACTTGGAGGGAGTGGCCTGTGGCCGGGTGGGAGCGCTCCTGCCTTTAGGGGCTGCAGTGGCAGTGACCACAGGCCAAGGCATGGCAGGGGTAATGGTCTGTGGTACCCTGGTAGAAGCCCAGTGGGACCCCTTCGCACCCAGCAGATGTGGGTGTGTGGCGAGGTCATCCCTGGAGAGCTCGGGGCTGCACCAGCAATCCAGGGCAGTGGAAACGTAGGGTGGGGCCTCCTGGCCAGAAGTCTGTGAACCCATGGAATGTGCATATGATTATGTGTGGGTCCACGTGTGCATTTTTCTTGGGGAGGATGCCCATCATCTCCGTCACATTCTTACGTGGGTCCTCGACATGCGTTCATTTAGCCAACTCTGTGCTGAACACAACCCAGGCCTGGGGGTCAAGTGCTGGGGCTGGCAGTTCAGACAGGGTCCAAGTGGACTCCAGACTGCGGCTTTGGTGTGAGTGGGGACCAGGGTGGGGGATGGTGGAAAGTGTCTTAGTGACGTGGGAGACCCAAGGCCTCACTCAGGCTGTGACACTGGATCGGTCCCTTCTTTCCTTAAGCTTCGGCTTCCCCATTTGGGAAAAGGCTGCCGCAAGCTCCACCCCTCCCACCTCCCTGGTTTCTGTGACTCGGGTAACCATTATGTCATTGGTGGCTATTGAGAAGGCTCAAAAGTTTATCTCAGAGCAAAAGGCCTTTGGACCCAATACATTTGAGGAAGTCAAAGTACAACCGACAGCAGGTCACTGAGCTCTTCCTGTGTGCCTGGGGCCGTGCTGAACTTGATCTCCTCCTGGCCCAGTGCTTTTAGCTCCTTTTACTGCTGCAGCACCCAGGCTAGGGAGGAAGGCAGTCGTGCGCCCAGCACTTTAGAGCCATAGGCCAGACTCAGATCTGTGTGCCCCTGACCCCACCGTGTCCTGACCTCCCTGGAGCCACACCTGTAGTCGTGCTGCCTGTGGCCTCCTGTGAGCCCCACGGTGCCGGCCACAGAAAGACCCCTCTCTTCGGGCTCCAGTGGGGGTCTCCTCCAACACATATCTCTTTGTCCCTTTCAAACAGTGATATGTAAAATGTCCGGAACCCAGAGGCGGGGCCCTCTGATGTCAGGCCGACTCACTGTGAATTCTGAGTGGATCATAGATGACTAAGAAATTCTCTCCTTTCTTCTCCCATAATCTGAAAAGACACCCAACAAGTTCATCTTTCGGTTTAAATTTGGCCAATGTCTTTAGTCTCCGGATGTCTCAAATTATGAATCCTGAGCACCCGCCGTCTGCTCTTTCATGCGTAACGGATGAAGCCAGGAAGAACAAAGTCGCCTTTCAGATTTGATGGGACCTTCAGCTTCACCGGGTGGATGTCGAGGTCTCCTCTCCCAGGAGGAGATGCCATCCCAGTTAAATCTCTCCAAGGACTTCTCAACAAGCCCAGATGGGGAATCGGGGTAGATTCTGTGCCCTTGGCTCTGGCCTTCCTCCTCCTGCCACCCCATGTGTACAGATCACAACAGGTGGCCTGCTTACCTGTTAGGACGGGAGCCTTTCTCCAGTGCTTTATACATGCCGGGCCCCGTTAGGTCCTCTACACCGACATCTGATGCTGTGATACTAGTTCTGACAACCGTGCAGTGAGGTGGGTGGTCCTAGTCCCATTTTCAAGATGAGACAACGGAGCCTCAGGGAAGATACGTGAATTGACCAAAGTCTCACAGCCAGTAAGGAGTCTGTCTGACTCCAGTGCTTATTTCCATAGCACTACCCACCCCGTGGAGTGGAGGGCAAAGCTGAGCCGAACGGCCCATGCCCAGAAATGGGCAGCCTCTCCCATGGGGCAGATGGGAGCTGCTGGCCTATGGGTGTCTCCATGGGCAGAGTAGTGGGGCCTGGGCCAGGCTAGGCACCCAAAGCAGGGGCCGTCTTCCAGACGGGTCCAAACACATCCTTCCTGCTCTCACTAGGTAGTTGCCCTTCGGGGCTGTTGCTCTGGACCTGCCCGGTCTAGGACTTGGCATCGGCACCATGTATTGCCCCCAGTAGGCATTGCCCAGCCTGGGGCAGGCAGGGAAGGGGGGTGGCCAGAGTGAGCTTTGGGGTCCCTCAGAGGGGGAAGGTGTCCTCTGGGGGCAGACTCAGTGTGTGGCTAGTGGTGAACGGCGGCCTCAGAGGCGCCAGGGAGGGGAACACCTTTCCGGAACACCGGCTGCACCTGCACACGTTAGCTAATCAAAGCTGCTGCACAATGACTGTGCTAGCAAGCGTTATAAGCCCATTTTAAAGACAATGAAACTGAGGCTCACAGAGCTTATGTGACCTGCCAGCCTCCCACAGATGGTAAGAGGCAGGCCTGGGATTCAAAGCCTGTGTGTTCACTGTCCCGGTGTGGCTCTGCCTCTCTCTGTGGGTCACTTGGAACATTTGGACAATACCTTGCTTGCTTATTAGGAGCTTCTGAGCTGAGCCCCCAGCACACAGGTGCTGGATCAGGTTGGTGCCTTTGCTTCCAGCCAGGACAGATGTGAGCTGTGTCACAAGTCTTGGTTGCCAAGCAACAATTCTGACCGCACCTGCTGAGCCCCCGCATGGGGTGGGGCTTCGAGGGCCTGCCCTGATCTCTTCGCAGTCCAGGGGTTGTGGGTCACGGTGCCCTGGAGAGCTGGGCATGACGTAGGTTTGCCTCACACCATGGGGACGTGGGAAGTCAGAGCTGAGGAAGCCAGCAAGGGCTTCTGGAAGAGGGGAGTGTTCCTACTGGGCCTTGAAGGAGCGTACAGAGGTTGGAGATTGCCTTGGTTACCCTGAGCTCTGGGCAGCCAAGGCCTGTGTTTGAGACACCTGTGGTCCCAGTGCCCAGCATAGCACCTGGCAGCAAGTGGCCGTCAGTGACCAAAAAGGGGACGGCCAGCTGGCTTCCTGTGAGAACCCGCTCAGAGAGGGGGCGAGACCAGCCTCTGTGGCACCATGGTGCACTTCGCAGGCTATCTGTCTGGAGGCAGACCCGTCCTACGGCAAGCTCCCCCAGTTCCGCTGGGCCTGGCACTCTAGGTCTCCGCCACACACAGCCCCGCCTGGTTTGGTAAAATGTGTGGTCTCCTCCTCCGCCCTGACCAAAGATCTTGGTTTTCAAAATGCCTTTAAAGCAGGATTCTAGAATGTCAGTGCCAGAAGAGCCCCTAATGGTCCTCCGGGCCACCCCCTTTGTTTATACCTGGGACGCTGAGGCCCACAGAGGGAAAGGACTCCCCCCAGGTTGTGTGGGCAGTTAGTCACGCAGAGCTGCAATTCCAGCCATAGATTTTTCTGCGGGCCCCATGCTCAGTCCTCCACCCCAGAGGGAGAAGTCCCTTCCTCACACTTGGGCTCGAGGTCCGAGGGCTTGTGGGGAAGTGGAAAGGATTATAAGAAGGGCTGGAGAAAGTGCCTGGTGAATTCCAAGGCATGGAACGAGTGTCTGCTCATCATCTCCCTCTTCAGCCCCCTCCTCGAGCCCCAAGGTCTGCTCTGCAGCCAGAGGGGCTGGCACAAGGCCTAAGAAAACCAAGAGCTGTGCTGACCAGCACGCCCCTCTAGCAGCCTGCGCCGGGATCTCAGCTTGGCCGCTTCTTAGCCGTGTGAACGACTTCCTAGTCCGGGTCTGGGTCTCCTCTCCGGTGAAGTGGACAAGAGCAGTACTGTCCAAGTTGGGGTGTTGTGAGGAGAGAATGAGTTAACGAATACTTCATATTTGTAAGGTGCTGAAAACACCACCCGCTGGGGCTGTCCCTCTGTCCTTGTTGCTGTGAGGCCTGCTCTGTGGGGAGGGGGCGGGGGGGGGAACCAGTCTCCCCCCCAGGGGAGAACCCCCCCACCTTTCCTGGTGGCAAATGTCCCACCAGCTTCTACCCTGATGCCACTCAAGTGTACATGCTGGCTTGTCCCCACCATCGAAACATGCCCTCTGCGAAAACTCGAGAGACTTTCTTGTCCATTTGGGATTCAGTTAAGAAAACGTTCTACCCTAGCTGTTTCAAGTAGGAAATGAATCTCTTAATAAAGAGATTCAGCTCACAAAACCACTGGCAGGGCTAGGGGAGTGAAGGAGGCCCCTGAAAAGGTTCAGGGAATCAGGGAAGGCTGGGGTGGGGCAATTTGCTGCCAGGGATCCCAGGGCCCACTCACCTCCAGCTCTCATGTGATCTGGTCTCACGGGCAGAAGCCGCTCGGAGTCTGCCCACAAAGGGAAGTGGGAAAGTGGTTTATAGGAGTCTAGCCCTGAGATACAAGAGGGCATCTAGAAGGGAAGGGAGGCAGTGCCGAGCAGCCACCAGACCACCTGGCACTGCCCCACCCTGCACTCCGGTGCGGGCGGTGTGGTCCAGGGCGAACCTCCCTGCCCCACCCACCACCTGTCAGGTGCTACACTGAAACTCACACCCCATCTTAATCCTCAGGACAGCCCCGTGAGAGCTGAGACTGAGGAGAGTGACCTGATAAATGACAGAACCAGGACTGTACCCCAGGCCTGTCTGGAGATAAGCCTGCCCCTGGATGCTTTCAGGGATCAGGAGTCACTCCTTTAACACCCATTGACTGATCACCCACCACACACCAGGCAGGGTTCCAGGTGGTTGGAACATGGCAGGAAACAAAATGACCCAAGTCCCATCCTCGTGGAGTTGATGTTCCGCTATGGGTGGTACTGAGACCACCGCCCGCCCCCCCCCCCCCCCCCCGCCGCCCAATTATGAATCAGTCACCTATGGTGCTCAGTCCCATGAAGGAGAAAAAGCAGGGAAAGAGGCTAGACCACCTGGTGGGCAGTGTTGTTTTACCCAGGGTGGGCAGGGACTCTTGAGCAGAGACCCCACAGGAAGTAGGGAGGCCAACACATGGCTATTGGAGGAAAGAGCGTTGGAGCACGTGCAAAGCCCCCCAGGCAGACAGAAGCAGAATGTGGCAGGAACAGGAGGGGCAAGATCCGTGTGGCTGGAGAGGAGAGCTGGGAAGTGGGGTCTGAGAGCAGGTCAAGCACGTGGGACCTCCAGGCCATGGCAGGGGCCTTGGGCCGGCTTCTGAGTGAGACGGTCATCGGAAGGTCCTGTGCGGACAGAGACAAGAGTGCAGAGAGGCGGTATGCGAGGGTGGATGCAGAGATCTCTGGGGTCCAGGGTTGCGGGCCAGCCGGAGAGGAAGCCCGCTCAGGGCTAGGAAAGGGGCAGCAGCAGCTTAAAAGCGAAACAGCATTTCCTCCCTCTCTGTTTTCCAACCGAGGACAGCACCATGTGCCTGGTCAGGGACCCAAATCTGTGCGCCAGGGACACTGTGGGTTTCTATGGGGCTGGGTCCAGAGTTTGTGCATCCTTATCCGGTGTGCAGGGCTGGCGTCTCTGAGTGCCTGCCAGCCCCAAGGCCGTGGTACCACAAGCATCTCCAGGCACGCCGTGTCATCCCTTTGGGTGTGCGGAGCAAGCCCATGTCGGCCAAGTGGGTCTGTGTGCGGGGTCCCAGGCGCGCACACCTGAATGTGAGCCTGGGAACATGTGAGTTCGGGGCGGGGGGCGCGGGGGCATACGTATTCCTTTGTGCGTTACATGTGGGTCCCTGCTTGTCTGTAGGGGGCAGCAGTGGGGAATGTCTTAGATTTTGGCTCAGTCACTGGGGCCCCTGCTTGCTTGACATTCCACAGAGTTCAGCTCGAGTTTTTATAGTGAATCAAAACAGATGGCCCCTGGGACCCAGCGGAGTTGATGTGCGCTTCCTGAGGACTTGGGTGGAAGGTCTGCTCCCTGGGGGTCTCTGACAGCTTAGGGAGGACTCCCCATCCCTCCCCAGTGACCAAGTTGGATCAGGGCTCCCTCCACCCAGGTAGGAAGACTGTCTGATGCTTGGGCCCTGCCAGCCTTAAGTAACAGCCAGATTCCTGAACCAGAGGGCCTTCTGGAAAGGCCAGGTCTTTAGTACTGTGGAAAGGGCACAGAGCTAGGGATCGGAGGGACCCGGGTTCAAAGTCCTTCTCTACCATTTCCTCCTTCCTCACCTCGGTCTGATGACTGCAGTTTCCCCATCTGCAGAGTGGGGACCTACCATGGAGCTGAGGTGAGCACTCACCATGTGCCAGGCACTGTGCTGGGGGCTTTATACGGAGCACCTCATTTGGTCTGTACACTAACCCTCTGCAATGGCTACTGTCCCCATTTTACAGAAGGGGAAAGTGAGGCCTGGGGAGGTGGAGTTACTTGCCCCGTCACTCAGCTGGGAATGGGCAGAGCCTGGGTTTGGGCCAGGTAGTCCGGCTGCAAAAGCAGGAGTGTGAGACAGTGAATAGAAAGCAGGGTGCCTGACTCCTCGTCGGTGTTTGGTCCATGGTGGTGTTATTGATGCCAAATGGCTATTCAGGGTCAAACTCCTGACCCCGAAGGATCGCTCTGGGCTCTCCTCTCGTTTTAAATTTAAAGAGGGTAGTGGAAAATCACCAGAGTCGGGGGACCGAAGTTCAAACCCCGGCTCCATGACTCCCTCGCTGTGTGACCTTGTACGGGTCACGCAGCCTCCCCGAGTGAGGAGGGGCCCGCCCGTCAGGATCATTCAGGCACAAAAGAGCTTTGCATCCTGTTATGAGTTGTGTCCTCCCAAAAAGCTATGTGGAAGTTCCAACCCCCACTTCAGAATCTGGCCTGATTAGGAAATAGGGTCTTCACAGAAGTCATCAAGTTTAAACGAGGTCCCTCAGGTGGGCTCTAATCGGATGCGACGGATAGCCTTGTACAAGGGGGAGTTTGGACAGGGCAGATGCGCACCGAGGAGGGGCTGAGGAGACAGGGAGAGCATCATGTGGAGACGGGAGCGATGCTGCCATACCCTGGGGACTTCTGGGGTGGTCAGTGGCTGGCAGAGGCCAGGCACAATCCTTCCCCTGCGGGTGACAGAGGGAGCACAGTCTTCTGGCGTCCGGAACTGTGAGACAATACATTTCCTGTTGTTTTAGCACCTGAGTTTGTGGTGCTTTGCTACAGCAGCCCTAGGGAGCTAATACACAGGCTGTGACAGAATATCCGCAATGCCCTCCATTTTTTCCGGGGGTACAAACACCCTACCCCCCCACCTCCACTAACCCTGTGAAGAAACCCAGGCTCCCAGAGGTGCCGTCAGTGGTCCTATGACCCAACAAGTGAGTGCAGCATCAGCACTTGAACCCAGGTCTGCCTGACTCCGAAGTCAGTGTTGCTGTGCCCGGCCCCAGAGCCCGAGGCTGGGTGAGCCTGGGGCAGCCCAGGAACCAGGGCCCCCCACCCCCGCTCTTCAGCTTTGCTCTGTGGACTCTCCCCACCCTTGGTACCCCTGCCCGCCTCCAGGGCTGTTGGGTCTGTCTCACAGCCTGGGCCATGAAGCACTTGGAGGGGGAGATGGCAGTTAGCGGCTCATTGGTGTCGGAGCCAGAGGTCCCGGGTTCAGGCCTGACTCCTGCTGTCTAGCTGTGTGACTTGAGCAAGTCCCCACCCCCTTTCTGAGCCTGTTACTTTGTCCGCGAAATGGGACCACGAATGGGTCTCTACCTTCCCTGCAGGGGGGTGGTGAGATCAGGCATGGGAGGAAGCTCCCGAGGGGCTGTCACGGGGGGCTGCTGCCTGGGCAGGGCCTGTGAGTGAGGCTATAAAGTCCTGCCTGAGGCCACCAGGGCACTGTGTCCCTACACTGGCTAATGGCTCTGGTCTACCCCAGAGTGGGAAGGCAGGTGCGTCCGGTCTGGACGATACCAAAAGCTGTTAACTCCCCCACCTCAGCTCTCAGTCCCCAGGGTTGCCATGGCAAAGGGGCCAGGGATTGGGATAATTCGTGGTCATCATTTATTGAGCACTTAGTCTGTGCCTTATTTTTGTTTGAATGTCATTTCCACGACGGCTCTGCAGAGCAGGTGATGTTGGTCCCATTTTATAGATGAGGAAACAGGCTCAGAGAAGTGAAGTGACTGGCCCCAGGCCACAGAGGCAGAAAGGGCCAGGGCCAGGATTTGAGGTCAGGCCCAACTCAACATCCCGGGGCTCTTTTCTCTGCCACAGCGGCTCCCTCGTGCCCAGATCAGCCTGATGTTTGGCAGAGACTGGGCTGGGGCCCAGAGGAGGGATGGAACTCGTCTGAGGCCACGCTAGAGATGGGGGCCAGACGCAGGTCCAGGCCTCTCTTCCTCCGCAGAGAGCAGGGCTGGAGGGCAGCGACAGACGCCTGTGTGCTTAGCGAACCCCAATTAAATAGGTCTGGAGTCTTCAGCTGCCCCTCCTGGTGTGGAGAAGGCCATGCGGGGCCATCAGGCAGAGAGGCCTTGGGGCTGGCCTGAGGCACAGGCCTGAAGAGGGCCCAAGGGTGAGGTCCAGGCCGGTGCTTGGTCTCTCTGAACAGACAGACCTCTGCGCTAAGCGTGGTGCCCCCGGGTGGCTCAGTCAGGGGAGGCCTCAGCTGGGCTGGAGGTGCCAGGCCAGTGGTTCGGGCCCCAGGTGATGTCCTATGAGCAGGGCACTCAGTCCTAGCACTGCCGGTCCCCACCCCCTTCCCGGCAGTAAAGGCCCCATGCCATCCCGCTTCCACTGCCGAAGAAAGAGCAGGGGAGAAAATGTCTCGAATGCTGTTCTATCGCAGTAGGTTTGTCGATTCAGCTCATTACATTTCATTAGAATTATTTAATTAGAATCTTAATAAAAGAGTAAAGCAGGAAGGAGGCTGAGGAGCTGAGGTGGGGAAATCCGTGCTGAGCGTGTGAAGTAGACCCAGCTGGGGAGGTGGAGTGGCGGAGGGGCTGCTGGGACATTTGCCTGCAAAGAGGCAGGGGTTTGCACGCGCCGGGCTGCTAGGGCAGGGCCTGGCAGCGGGGGAGGGGAGTGCACGGAGGACCCAGGGCTGGGCTCTCACCAGGTGGCCCCTACGTGCCAGGTCTGCACTGAGGACACTGGGCATGTGGGGGGGGGGTAGGACCCATTTCCTGCCCTCCAGAGAGACAAGAAGCCAGACAGTTACAACGCCCGGTGCTCGGGGCTCCGATGGGGGAGGCAGAGCGCGCTGTGCCAGCCATGGAGAGGGCGTTAGCCTGGCATGCGGTTAGAGAACAGGGATGCCTTTGGTGACACCTGAACACTGACTTGGAGTTGACGAGGAGGGGAAGGGCTTTAAGCAGGTTTGGAGAGAAGGCAATGAGTTTGAGGCTCCTATGGGGGCCGGGGTGGGGGCAGGGTGGAGTAGAGTTTCAGAGCCAGGACCTGGAGCCGGGTAGCTGGTTCCCCATCCTGGTGCCACCACTGTGGCCTCTGGCAAGTTATGCTCCCCCTCTGAGCCTCGTTTTCCTCATCTGTGGATGGGGGCAACAACAGCACCCACCTCGTACGGGCTCTTCTGTGGTTAGATGCGCTGATACATGTAAAGCACTGGGAACAGCAGCTGGTACAAGGCCAATGCTCTGTGCTCTAGCTGTTAGCTCTGTCTTTCTTACCGCCCAAGTGCGGATGTCCGGTCGTGATCAGTTACACGAGGCTGGGCGGGGCCTAGCTCTGGTGGTGGTCAGGGAAGCCACGGGTGCCACTGGGCATCCTAAGAGGGTGTGGTAGGTACCCATCCTGCCACTCATCCTCTACATTCCCTCTTTTCCTCCTTCCCTGAAGGACCCATTTTGTTCAGAGATCTGCCCTCAACACAGCCCATGCTCTTCAGGGCAGCTGACCCCGCACTCCAGCTCCAGAGAGGGATCTGGAGAGACTCAGCCAGTCTGGTCATAGCATTCCGCCTGGTGCAGGTGCTCAGTGAGGCCGAAAAGCCGACCTGGTTCCACGGTCAGGGGAGAGAGATCCTCCCTCCCTCCCTCCGTCACTCCCCCTCTCCCTCTCTGGTACAAACACAAAGAAACCAGTGGCCCCCTTGCCACCCCTCAGGACACCAGACCTAGCAGGAAGCCAGTCGTGGGCTGCTATACCACCTCTCCCCCTTACAGAAAAGAAGGTGCTGTTGGGTAGCGTTTGCGGATTTCCAGGGTGTAAATATCCCCTCCGCGGCCACTTTCAAGCTGTGACAGGACATCACCGAACACAGACACGGAGTGCATACAATCAGCTCTGCTAGCCAGCATAAGCGAGCTCCAGCCCTGCCAGATGAAGCCAACCCCGAGGAAGGCAGAGCTGAGAGAACAGCAGTGGCCTCTCTGACAGCTCTGGGAGCCGCTGGGAACCACTGGGAGCTGCTGGGAGCCGGGCTGTGCCCAGGGGCCCACCTGCCCCGGGCCTGCACTTTCCCAGGGTGTTCAGCCACTTGTGGCCAAATGCACCCCACACGCTGCAGGACATGGAGCGGGAAGAGAAGAGGTCCCAGGAGCAGCCGTGACCCATCCGCATCCGTGCAGCTGAGGAAGAGGAGGCTGGGTGCTTAGCTGCCAGTGCATCTGGGCAAAATGCAAAGGATCACGTTTGCATGTAGTTTTCCTCCAACTTCATTCTGCTGCAGTAAAAGATAAGAGAATTTCTAGCCCAGCTGTAAAAGAAGTTCCTAGGCTCCAGTCCATGCCTTGAGCCAAGAATGTAGGGATTAAAGCTGTTATTCTTTTAATTGTCCAGTGTCATGGAAGCAGCCAACCGATCTTTCAAATCTTCATGCCATTCATGTGCTCAATGGCAGTAGCAAATCTGGCCCCTCCAAGCTCTGCCTTCAATGGCACTTTTTTCCAGATGGCCACAGGCCATAATGTAATTCATTAATTTAATTTAATTAGCTGTTTCACCACTACATACCACAGCCTGCTAGATTCCCATCCCTGGATACTAACTGGATTTTTGCTACCTTCAGTCCCAGCTAGACCAGATCATTATTTCCCCCATTTCCCTGAGGGTATGTTGTCTGAAACCCACCCCCTCAGACCAATTTCCAAACCAGTCAAGTTCCCCAGGGGAAAACAGTGGAGACTGACGCTCACTAATTGAAGCAGGACAGGAATTTGTTGGAAGGACACCAACCCGGCTCAGGGAAAGGGCAGATATGGAAGGAGGCGGGCAGCTCAGGACGCATCAAGGGGCCCCGAGAGGAGATGCGTGGTTTCGGTGCTGTGGGCCACGATCGCCGGACGTCACAGCCTGGGCGTGGCTGCCGTGCCCCATGAATGATCTGCACTGTCCTCCGCACCACCTTAGTCGTCCCTGAATTCAGGGCCGGCTCCTGCCTGATGGAGTCCAGTCCCATGCCTGCTCCTGGCTGACCCAGCGAGGCTCAGCCTCTGCACTGGGAGGACAGCTGCCTCCCATGAGATAGTCCTGCAAACAAGAAAGGGGTTTGAATGCTGAGCAAGGGGGAGAAAACCCCATAAAACAGCAAATGTTACCCTCAGCTAGGCAACATGCTAACATTTTTGCCTGCCTTTCCTCAATGAAATCTTTCACAATTATCTTTTGAAGGGTGTTACTTTTATCAACCTCATTTTGTACCTGGGGAAACAAGCTCTGAGTTTCTTCATCAGTAAGAAACCCAGACTTTTGAGGGGTCCTGTGAGGACCAGGCTGTGCACCATGGATGCCAGATGTTTCAGAGCTAGGCTCCTGGAGGGGTTGTCCTGAATTTAGGCCAGCCTGGGTCTTTGGGTCTCGCACAGGTGGAAGGAGCCTGTCTGGTCTGAGCACTTCCCAATTCTAGACCCCCCTGCTCTTGGCTTGCCTGGACCAAGGTGGCACCATCCCGGGGACTGTGACGGACACAGATGAGCCAGAGAGCTTCTCTCTCAAAGCAAACAGTGTATCAGGAACATGTGCTTTCTGTCAGGCCGCAGCAGGGGCCGTCTGTCGTGAAGTGGCATCTACTGCTGTGTAAACTGAGAGAGATGCTGCTTTCTGAGAAACAGGTGTGAGCCCCTAAGCCTGTGAGTGGGAAGAGGAGAGCTGTATCTGAAAAATAGAGAGAAGGGGCGCCTGGGGGGCTTGGTCGGTTAAACCTCCGACTCTTGATTTCAGCTCAGGTTCTGATCTCAGGGTCGTGAGACCGAGCCCCACATCGGGCTCTGCGCTCAGCGTGGAGTCTGCTTGAGATTCTCTCTCTCCTTCTCCCTCTGCCTCTCCCCCTACTTGCACGCTAAATCAATCAATCTCCAAAAAGATAGAGAGAAGCCAGCCAGAGCCCAAGCATTGGCACAGGCCTCCTGCTGGTGGCCCAGGTCTCCCCCATCGGACTAGGAGTTTCTGAACCTGAGGTGCTCGCCCTCCTTAGATTGGGGGATCCTTCAAGTGGCCTGACATCTCTTTCAGCTCTCGGGAGGTTGTGTGTGCAGGGTTGGACTAGGGCATCTAAGGGTAGGATGTCACTTCCCTCAGACTAGGCAGGGCTGAGTGTTCTAAGAGGTCAGTGTCAGCAAAGCCAGATTGGAACTAACAGAACTGGATGGAAGCTGATCCCCTGGAAGGGGAAGTTGAGACCCAGAGAGGGGCAGGGACCTGCTGAGTTCATCCCCCAGAGAGCAGCTGACCAGGACGGTATCCCAGGGCTCCTGCCTCCCAGCCAGGAGGAATTAGAGTGACAGTGTGACGTGTGGCCTGGGGAACGCAGCTCCCAGAGTCAGGTAGGAGGAGGCAGGCCTATGGGGACCCAGGCTTAGTGCTGGGCTGCCAACCCCCCCCGTTGGAAGTGCCTTCTGTTGTTCTGTCCTGTAGGTTTGAGTCCTTGGCCAGCCTCCTGGGAGATTGCCTCCTCCCACTGAGGCCAACAGATGTACACAGCTGGAGAGGCACTGTCCGTGGAGTTCAGCTCTGCCTGTCAGGGGCCTGCACTGCAGGAGATGGAAATCTGAGTTTGGGTCCTGGCCACCCCCTTTCCCTGGTTGTGTGGCCCTTCGCAGGGCCATGGCCTCCCTGGGCCTCAGTTTCTTCTCTAATGGGGGAGGCTCTTCATTCTTTCCCCAGATGTTGACTGAGGACCTCTGATGTGTTCGGCTCTGTGCTGGGCCCCAGGCGACAGCCAGACCCAGTGGTCCCTGCCGTCAAGGAGTTTATGCTCCATGGGGAGCTGACACTGAGCATCTGTAGCCAGTTTGATGAGCTCCCTGATTATAGGGGTATTAACAGGAAACCGTTTCATTTTTCTCCAGTCACGGGCCCCAACTGTTTAGTGGCAGATCCCAGGGTGTCGTGGTCACACTGTTATTTCACGACCATCTGTCGGAGATCCTCATCCCAGGGGCAATTCAAAGCTTTCCCTTCCTTTGTCTCCAGATGACAGACTTGTGGGACTTGGAGTGTGGGTGTGAGTGTGTGTGAGTGTGAGTGTATGTGAGTGAGTGTGAGTGTGTGTGTGTGTGTGCAGCATGGGTTCTTCTTTGGTCCCCAGTATCTTGGAGTATTTGGAAGTACGTACTCTTGTTCGGGATACTTACCTCCCCTGCCATTTTTTTCAAATTTAAATTTAAATTTTTATTTGTTTGAAATTGGCGGTAAAATGTACCTAACATAAAATCTATCATTTTGGCCATGTGGAAGTGTACCGGCCCCCTGGCATTAAGCACACTCGGCCTTGTGTAGCCATCACCCCCGTTCATCTCCAGAACTTTAGCATCACCCCCAAAGAAATCCACCTCCATTTTTAAATAACAGCAGTATTGAGATGTAATTCACATAACATACAATTCACCCGTTTAAAGTGCACACATGAATTTTAGTATAGTCACAGAGTTGTGCAATCAGCATCACAATCCACTTTCGAACCTTTTCATCCCCCCCAAAATATCCCCTCTCCACTGGAAGCCCTCCACTACCGGCCCCCCACCTTAGCCAACTGCCAATCTACATTCTATCTGTGGATCTACCTGTTCTGGACATTTCATATATATGGAATCATCTGAAATGTGGCCTTTTGCGTCTGGCTGTTTGCACTGAGCACTATGGTTCCGACGTGCATCCACATGGTAACAGGGGCTTCATTCCCCCCTCTCTGTTGTTAAGGCACAGATGCAGAGGCTGAGGGAATCAGGGCTCAGGAGACAACATCTCCTTGTTACCCACCGTGGCCGGGCTCCTCCCTGTGCAGTGATCCTGCCAGCTGCCGGTGCCCTCAGCGGGGCAGGTGTCTGAATGCTGGCTCTCTGCTGGGCACGCGAGTGTGCTCTTTGGGGGTCCTGGGAGCCCCGGCCTCCACAGTCCCCTGATGTGGATATCTGGCTCCTCCATCACCTCCTCTCCCCAGCTCCTGCCTGCAGCAGTCTGCCCCATGGTTCCTGTTTTGGGACCCTTGTGTGGGGGGATGCCTTCTTGGATGGGTACCAAAGATGATGCAAGCCTGGCTCTTTTCTGTAGCATCTACTGACCCTCAGCAAGGGGCAGGCATGCAGGCTGCCCCCTCGCCAGTTCTTTCCAACCTGCTGTTCCTCTCTGCTTCTCTCCTGCCCTGCTCAGGTGGGCCCAGAACAAATCTGCCCCACCAACGACTATTCCCAGGAGGGAGATGCCAACGTCACCTCCTAGCAGGGACCTTCTTACTTCCAAGATAACGCAGGATAATGTGGCATCTCTCCCACAGGCTTAGGAGGGGTCCCTGTGTGAAAAGAGAGACCCAAGTGGGGTGTCTGTACTGCACCCTATCCATTCTTTCTCTTATACTGCCTTTCCCTGGGAGCCTGCATGGGGTGGGATAGGAGCAGACTGTTGGCCGCTCTCAGAGACAAAAGAGGCTGGCAAGAGCAATAAGGACTGTGGGGCTGGAAGGCCTGGGTTCTGGCCCCCACACAGTCCCTCGCTGGGCTGTGAGCCAGGATCAGTCCCCGCCCTTTGATTGTCAGTTTCCTCCTTTGTCAAATACTCACCCTTCTTCATTTATTTAATCTCCATTTTATAGATGGCTCAGAGACAGGAAGCAAGGCAGTGGTACCCAGGCCCCCCAGATCCAGCCCAGGGCTCTTTCCTCTATCCTGGTGGTCATCCTCCCAGGGGTCTGGGCAGGGCCAGTCCCGAGGGACTCACAGCAGGCAGTCGAGGCAGAGGCCCAGATTTCTGTAGGCTGGTGGCCCTGGGGCTCTCATGATAGGCTGGGGGGGGGGTGCAGCCTGCACCACCCCCCCTTCCCTGCACCCACCTCTGTGCCTTCCTGGGAGCTAACTCTGATTTCCCCGGGGTCCCATCTGATCTGTGCAGACCATTCCCTGCAAACACCAGACTTTAGCAGTGCCACAGCATTCCCAAGGGCCTCGTACCTGGATCCCTCCTTCCCACATACTGCGTACCCACATGTGCTTGCAAATGCTGGGCCAAGGGAGGCGAGAGGGAGGGGGATGAGTTAGGTGATCGGGAGCACCGCACTGCAGCAGGGGTGGAGCCTCAGCTGGGCTGAGGGCAGGGTGTGTCTCTCTCCACCAGGCTTCTCCTGCCTCCTGCACCCTGGGCAGGTCTCAGGCTGAGAGGCTGGGAAGTCAGAGGCCTGCCGGTCCTCAGTCCATCCCAGACAGATTCCCATCCCTGAGCCCCAGCCGGAGGCTTAACCCTGACTCTGTTTCCAGGCCAAGACCCAAACCAGCCCCCAGACAGAGCCTTGCCCGGATCTTTGTGCTAAGCCCTGATCATAGTCCCTAGACTGAGCCCTGGTCCTGGTTCCAGACTGGGCCCTGGCCTTATTCTAAGACTGAGCCCCGATCTTTTTTCGAGACTGTTCTTTGACCCCAGTTCTAGGCTGAGTTCTGACCCAATTCCAGACCATTCCCTGACCCTGGTTCCATGTTGAGCTCTTATTATAGATGAAGCTCTAAACCTAATCCCTAACTAAATCTTGGCTCTGGTCAGAAATTCAATCATTATCCAGCCCTAACTTCAGTCCTGATCTCTGTCCTTGGCTGAACTGTGACCATGGCCACAGACTGATCTCAAATTTCCAAACAACAAGTCAACCCTTGACCTGAAACCTAACCCAAGTGGGAGCCAGGATCCCTTCAGACGGCAGAATCGGTGCTGGAACAAGAGGGAATGTTCGAGTTTCCCCAGGCAGAGCTTTAGGCACAGTGTGCGCAGGCGCCGAGGGGAGACCAGAGACTGACAGCGGCCACCTCACCGAAGAGACTGACAAGGACTGGCATCCGAATGGGGGTGGGGTGTGGGAGGGCTCTGGAATTGGGGTGCGCAGCCCAGATTCTAATCCGGACTCTCTCGTTGGCTGTAATCTTTTTTTTTTTTAAAGATTTTATTTATTTATTCATGAGAGACAGAGAGAGAGAGGCAGAGGGAGAAGCAGGCTCCCCACTGAGCAGGGAGCCCGATGCAGGACTCGATCCCAGGACCCTGGGATCATGACCTGAGCCGAAGGCAGACGCTTAACCATCTGAGCCACCCAGGCGCCCCTCGTTTGCTGTAATCTTGCTTTGTTTTTTTGGTGGTGTGTGTGTGTGTGTGTGTGTGTGTGTGTGTGTGTGTGTGTGTGTGTGTGTGTGTGTGTTTTAAGATTTTATTTATTTATTTGACAGAGAGAGACACAGAGAGAGACGCAGCGAGAGAGGGAACACAAGCAGGGGGAGTGGGAGAGGGAGAAGCAGGCTCCCCGCTGAACCAGGAGCCGATGTGGGGCTCGATCCCAGGACCCCACAATCATGACCTGAGCCGAAGGCAGACGCTTAACGACTGAGCCACCCAGGTGCTCCTGTAACCTTACTTTGGGCGAGTCCACTGGCCTTGGTGAGGTGGTTTCTTCACCTTAAAATGGACTGACTGCTTTCCTCATGGGATGTGTAGCTCCTTGAGAACACTGTTGTCCATCTTGCCTTTCGATTTTTCTTAGGTACTGTCTCCTTTGCCTGAACAGCTATTCTTTCCTTGCTCACCCCTGCATCCCCAAGGTGGAATGCCCCTTCCTCTAGGAAGTCATCCTGAAGCTCCTTGTGGTGGACATAAGATGCACCATGCAGATCGCCCCTCAATGAAAGACTCAGTGTTCTGGGTCCGGGGTGCTTCCCGCAGACAGCCTGCACCCTTCGGCCACCATCCCGTTCAGGGCTGCCTGTGTCTGGGGACTGCTCGGTGACCACTGGCAGGAGGGAGAATCAAAGAACTCCTCCCAGACATCCCAACCAACTCAGGATGAATCTGAAGGGCTGTTCTCACTCCACGGCTCCCGTAGGGGTAGCTGAGGTCCTTGGACCAGTACTGGGGTCTCCCCTTTCCTCCCACCCAGTTTCTGTCCCCTCCCTTCCACGGGTGTTGATCTCCGAACACTCCCTAATAAGCACCTACATGCTGACCTCCGTCTAAACTTCTGCCTCCAGAGAACCCAGCCTGTGACACCCCTAGTCCAAGTCCTAAGTCACTCCCACGGCGCCTGGTCATCTCCTGTGTAACACTCGTAATAATTTAGGGCACTTGCCCATTTCCTGCCTACTTCCACTAGAGTTCTTGTGCAAGGGGGCATGCACACACAGCACTAGCACCCCTCGGGGCAGGTTGAGATCACCAGGGAGGAACTGAGAGGCAGAGAAGTAGTAGAGTGTCCACAGCCCCTGGAACTCTCAAGATCCTCAGCGTGGTCCTCAACATGGCCAGTGTTCCAGCAGAGAGGGTCCCACCAGTAGCCAGTGGGCCGGACGTGCAACGGTCTCCAGGAGAAGACCTACCTGTCACTCTTGGGCTAAGAGGGAGGAGAGGACATGCAATTTCTCTAAGTAATAAGAAATACATCGAGGGATGTGTGGCCATGAGCAGCTCCCCGAGGATTTGGGGAGAGCCTCGAAGGTCTCGGCATGCAGGAACACCAACATTTGCCAAAGCAGACGTGGACGGCTCCTGGCAGACCGGCCTGGTCCAGCCAAGGCAGCCCTCTGCTGAGCCACCAAAAGTGACAGGCCCCCCCCCCAGGCTTGTCTCTCATAAGAGTACACACCTCATGAGGGTAGGAGCTGAGTTGGTCTGGTTCCCTGCTTAATAAATTGTATGGGTGCCATATGGATAAATACACAGATCAGTAAATAAGGGACAGAAAAGCCATTTACAAACCTGAAGCATTATTCAAGATAGAGGATACTTGGGGGGAAAAAATGCTTCTTCCAGGAGTTATTCCTTAGGAATAGCAAAGGAAAAAAAAGGTCTATTAATAGACCCGATTAATAAACATTCAGCCAAGGTAAATGTTAACAGGAAGTACGTCTACAAATGTTGGCGGTCTCCCCGGCAGGGCTCAGGGTAGGCTGGCGTGCAGGCAAAGAAGGCATCCTCCCTTCTGTTTGCTCAAGGCAGCCTCATTCCTAGGGCAGCCTGCTCCCTGAGTCCCAGAGTGGGGGCCACTGTCCAGGCTTGCTGCTTCCTGGAAGCTCACGCTGCTCCCAGCTACTCCTACCCCTTAGATGTTCCCTAAACACGCCAAATTAGGCGAACACACCTCAAAGCCTCCCCCCTTCCATTGTCCTTCTTTCCCTCACTTCCTTCAGGTTTCTGTACAAATGTCACCTCCTCAGACAGGACTTTCCTGGCCCCAATCTAAAATAGCAGTCGCTGTCCCCATCACTGCTCATCTCTCTCTCTCTCTCTCTCTCTCTCTTAGTTCCCTAACTCCATTTTAATTTATTGAAGGGACTTCGTACAACCTGAAATTGTATATATAATAGATATGGCTTTTAAAAAAACAATTCTTTGTGTCCAACTCCCCCTCTAAAATGAGGATAGCGACTTTTTCTGTCCCATTTACTGCTGTATCTGCTAGAAGAGTGCCTGGCACTTGAGTAGGCTCTCGGTAAAATGGACAAATAAGGGAGGGGTGACCTGGACAGAGTCCCTGTCCTCAACCAGCTCCCCTTCTAACAGGCAGCGCTGATAGCTAACCAGGCAGTTTCTCCACTGCAGGCTGGCTGGCGCAATGGGGGCACGCAGGATGCTCTGGGGGCAGTGAGGACAGCATATAACCCTGCTGGGAGGGTGAGCAAAGGCTTCCTGCATGAGGCTGCCTCTCACTAAGACCTGAGCGCTGAGTGGGAATCCTCCAAGTGCCGGGGAGGACTGAGTTCTGGGCAGAGGGATATACAGGTTTAAAAGCCTGAAAGCGAGAGAGAACCTAGCAAGTTGGAAGAAGGTAAAGAAATTGTGTGGGACTGGACCAGAATGGCGAGGGGTGAAGGGATGCAGTAGAGGCTGGGTGGTGGGCTGGGCAGGGGTCCCCTCATGAAGGATCAGGAGCAGATGCTGAGCTTGGAATAACATAACCAGATTGCACTTCTGCACACCAGTGTTTTCTCACCATATCCAGCATCTCTTGTCCCAGTGATCAAGACTGTTCACAGAATATTTTACATGTAACTGACTCACTTTGTGTATATGCATTCATTTAAAAGGGAAACTCTTTGTAATACGATCCTAATTTGTGTCAAATATACAAAGTGACAGTAAAATGAAACCTAATGAAAATGAAATATTGTTACATCCCATTGCCTGCCTAAGGCTCTGATCTTTTCTTGTTAAAAAGGGAGATTAAAGTATCAGCAAGGTGCTAAAGACACAATAGCACCAGGTGGGACTTTCTCCTTGACGTAATCATCAGAAAGATGGAAAGAGGAGTCAAAGGGAATATCTTCCTTGCTGTGTGATTCAGGTTACTTCAAGCTGTGTCTGGATTTCTTCTAAGAATCTTTTATAACTACATAAAATAATTTTATGCACGACCACTGGTACAATTTCCACACATTGAGAAACTCGCTGTAAATGTTTCGGGTGTCTGTGACTGAATGGGAGTAGAGTATGGAAGAGGAAATGGAGTAAATGGCCAAGAAAACTGAACAAACCAATCAATCAAATTTTATCCCCTAAGCCTTCCTACATTGGAAAACCCACCCACCCATCCAACCACCTGGGCATCTACCTGCCTGTCCCTATGCCCACCCACCTTTTTGCATGTCTGCTCACCCACTCACAGATCCCATTTACTTACCCATTTGCTCACATGCCTTCCATTTACCTGAATATATGCACCTGTCTCATCTACCAAATATGTGCACTCACTCCCTCCACCCAAATACTCTACTGAACCTTCCCCATCCATTCCTTTGTCTACCTATCCATCCATCCATCCATCCATCCATCCATCCATCCATCCATCCATCCATCTACCCTTCCATCTATCTATCCATCCCACACATTAAATTCCACACTTATTGTCTTAACGCCTGGTTGTGTTCTTCCTAAAATAGAAGCCGTGACCATGACCTCTTTTACTGAGCTCTGACTTGGGGTTCATTGCCTCTTACAAGCTTCAGTTCTCTCTGAGCTGCCCTTGTCCCTAAACGGAAGCTCTGAAAATCACCTTATTCTTGTTGTTCGTGACCTCTTCCCCTCACACCCTCCTCCCCACCGTGGGTTTTATTTACCATAACCTTACCAGATTGTCAAAACTGGAAGGGACTGCAGAGACCCCTGGAAGGGACTGCAGAGACCATCTGAGCTTTCAGCTTCTAGATGGGAAAGCTGGGGTCCAGAGTGGGCAAAGTCACAGTGTGAACCAGTCACAGTACTAGGAAACTTCTCTTTCCCAAGCTAAATCCCTTAGTCCCCACAAACTACTCACGGATTTCCAAATGGCAGGACTTGAGGCATCCTAAGACATCATTTCCTTGAGTGGCTTTTCACTCAAGGATATGGGCTTCACAGAAGAGGGGGTTGTAAGTGGTCTGGTCTCTTAGTTCCTACAACCCTATTTCCTAGAGGATGGGACATGTAAGACTTCTTTTTTTTTTAAGCGGGGCTTGAACTCACAACCCTGAGATCGAGACCTGAGCTGAGATCAAGAATCGGACATTTAACCGACTGAGCCACCTAGGCACCCTGTAAGATTTTTTTTTTCTTTTTTGAACAAAGGTTTCTGGTGCTAAGAAGCAAAGTTTAAATCCTTTGCTCTCATCCAACACCCTCATTTCGTGGACAAGGAATAGGTTCAGAGAGAGAAGGTTCTTGCCCAAAGTCATACAGCAGGTGAGTGGCAGAGCAGGTTTGCTAACCAGGGTTTTCCGGTCTTGTCTTTTTCCTCTGCTGAGCATCTGCTGACCTTAGAAGACCTTGAGCTGTGGTGGCTGGGGAAGAGGGAATGCCATTCTTTTACCCTGAGGCATCCCAGGCCTAGCTTAGGGAGGGCAAGCGATCCCATTCACTGCTTATGGACTGAGGACATACTACATTTTCAAAAATCAGATGTGGTCCTCTGGACTCCTGGACTCCCTTCACTGGGCCCTGGCAGCCAAGGGGAGGCAAGCAGGGGTACCAGTTATACCCCAAGCCCTTCCTTTATGATGGCTCTCTCTCCTTAACAGCTGTCTCTTTGCTCTACAAAATTCTGCCTGTTAAAGTTATGAGAACTGAGCACACTTTGTTCACTGTGATTGTGGGTTTTGCTGTTGAAATTGATAATCCCTCTTGGGAGAGGCATGAGAGGCCGACCTTGATACACAGTGCAAATTGCTCTCTGCTTCCTAGTGGAGGGTAGAAGTGTCAGGGTTCTGTGGAAATCTAGCTCAGGTGTATTTGAAACTCAAGCCTATCGATGTTCTCTGGGGATAGGGGCCAAGCTCCACAGCACCTGACCCTGTCCTGAGACCTTCCACCTGCACCGCCTGTCACTCTCAGAGTTCTCTGGGCTTATCAACATTTGCTGAAGCATCACCCTTGTTTCTTTATAGGTTGGCTGTAGGCCTTTTAACACAGGTGAACTTGTCTTTGCATGACATAATGCAGTTGTTAAGAGCAGACTCTGGAGTCAGGCTGCCTGAGTTCAAATTCCAGCCACCCTGTTTACTGGTAGTGTATTCTTGGGCAAATTACTTAACCTCACTGGGCCTCAGTTTCCTCATCCATAAAATGGAGATATAAACTAATAGGAAGAGGACGTAGAGCAATTCCTAGGGCCTGGAAGAAGGCCCAGGAGGGTGGAGATACTGTAGCTTGGCTTGATCAGCATCTTTTGTAGTGTGCTTTCCTGTACTAGAAAGACCAAGAAGCTAGACTTCTGAAGCCAGGCCTCCAGATGTGAATTAGGTCCTATCACCACGGATGCACCACAGACATTAACACTGTAGGGCAAAGTCATGCCTCTCTGATCCTGGGGCGAGGAGACTTAGAGGTGAGGAGACTTTGTTTTTCTGCAGCAGCTAGTGCACAGGGCCCAGTGTCTAGACCCTCGTCTGCAAAGAGTTTGGGGCCCCCATTCTCTCAGAGAGGGGATCAGGGTAGAGTTTAGTCCTGGAACCAGCAGCGGTGGTGCCAGCATCCCGATTTCCCAGCTGCTTGATCATGGCAGAGGCTGCAGTGTCATCTGGGGATCATTTCCAGAAGCTCAGCCAAGAACCCGCCTCTCCAACCCTCCCTACAGTGCTGTAGGTACTTTCCCCTGGATTAAATTCCTTTCTGCTTTAATGAACTGGAGCGGTTTCTGTGATCAGAAGCTGAGACCAGCTGCGGTGGATCAAAGAGGGCCACCAATTCTTCCCCATCAAGCAATGGAGCTGCTTTTCCTCCCCTTCAACCTGGGCTGGACCTGTGACTTCTTAACCAAAAGATAGCGGCACACATGGTACTCTATTCCAGGCCTAGCCTTGAAGTTAAGAGCTAGACGTTGCTGCTTTTTACCTTCTGGAATGCTCACTTTTGAGACATTCCAGCTGGCATGCTGTGAGAATCCCAAGCCACATGGAGAGGCCATATGTAGCCTCTGGTCCACAGCGCCAGTCAAACTCCTAGGGAACAGCCAGTTTCCATCACCAGACTGGTGAGTGAGCATCTTGGAGGCCACACCTCCAGATGACGTCAGTCTCAGAAGAACCACACAGCTGAGCCTAGTCAAGCCCAAGAAGCACAAGAGGTAACAAACAGGTGTGGTTTTAAGGCACTACATCTCAGGGTGATTTGTTATGCAGCAACAGATAACCAAAATACCGACTGATGCAGGCAGAGGGAGTAAGAGGAAGCAAGATGAAGCTGGGCAGGTCAGCAGGAGTAGATTACATGGAACCTGGTTGGCCATGATCAGGAGTTTTGTTATCATCCCAGAGCAGAGGAAAACTGTGGAAACGTATTAGGCAGGAAGGTGACATGTTAGCATTTACCTTTCACACGGACCATCCTGCCTGCTGTGTGGAGAACAGACTGGAGAGGTGAGCCAGCCTGACTCACCTATTGTTGAGGTTGTGGTTTGGGCTGGGGGAGAGGGGTAGTAATTCAAAGGGAGCAAAACGGGTGGCTCAGAGATACTTAGGAGATAAAACTGTAATGCTGGGTGATGGCTCAGGGTCATCTAGGTGGGCTTTACCCGATCTGTTCCTGCTACTCTTAGGGCCCCTGATACTCAGTGCTTCATACCTCTACGGAGGCATAAAGGGGAAGGAGCAAGGGCTCAGGTGTCAGATACATTGGGTGTGAGTCCCCCATTCCTCCCCTACCTGCTGTGTTACTTTGGGCAAGTCACCTAAAATGCTCTAGACTTCACTTTCCCTCTTCAATCAAATGGAGGTAATAAGAAGATGATCATAGTAATACCATTGGTTTATTGAACAGTGCCTGGCACACAGTAGGGTGTGCATGCAATAAATAGTTTTTGCAATGAATGAATGTAATAGACTGGAACCAATGGGGTATGAGGAAAAAATGGCCTTATTTTTCTTCTCCACCTGCAAACTTCTTCTGTCAAAGGCACTTTTTCCTTCCTTGACTCTTGATGACAGTCAGGCAGATCCATGACTTTCTGGTCTCTTTGGGTTAAATAACAGTTTCATTTTGGTAATTAAAACTCACTTCCAGTGACTGGAAAGTCCACTCTGACCCAGTGAGATAGAACATTGTGATTTCCCATCCAGCTCAAAGCTCAAACAAATCCCTCCTTCATGGAGCACTGCTATGTGCTAGGCCCTGTGCTAGGGGCAGGTAGAGTTGCCAGATCAAATACAGGAAGTCCCATTAAATGCGAACTCCAGACATAATTACTGAGTAATCTGTTAGTATATATATGTCCCAAATATTGCACAGAGCACACTTATAGTAGAAATTATCTGTTAGGGGCACCTGGCTGGCTCAGTTGGAGGAGTGTGCAGCTCTTGATCTCAAGGTCATGAGTTTGAGCCCCATGTTGGGTGTAGAGATTACTTAAATGAATAAACTTAAAAAAAAAAAAAAAGGAATCAGTGTTGCTTATCGGAAATTCAAATGTAATTGGACTTACTGTGTTTTTATTTGCTAAATCGCAGCCCTTGTCCACCTTGCCCCTATCCTGGGGGGCATATGAGCCCTCCCTGCCTCTGCCAAAGGCATTTGACTTGAGGTGAGCAGACAGGTCAAGGAATACCTTTCCCTCTATTTTCCCCTTAGCCCATTTGACATGACTAT
The DNA here is from genome assembly GCF_037043125.1 of Eumetopias jubatus. Taxonomy (NCBI): domain Eukaryota; kingdom Metazoa; phylum Chordata; class Mammalia; order Carnivora; family Otariidae; genus Eumetopias; species Eumetopias jubatus. The sequence continues at coordinate 88,161,224 of NW_028274810.1, read as the reverse complement.
CTACAAGTACGGTTTGAGCGGCGCTCCTCTGTCCACCTGATCGGCCCCACTGCCTCTAGGTTTCCACCATTATAGCTACAATCCTTTGGTCTTTGGAAACTTGTTTCTTTTCAGATGGTTAGGAAAGCACGTCTCCCTCCGGGAGGGTTAAACCATATGTGCCATCGGATTGGGAATAGGAGTTTCTGAGAAGAGCACTCAGTGGTGATTTCCCAGAAGGGATGGGGGCGGTGCTGCCAGGAGGGTGGGAGTGGCCTGATGGAGGAGCGAGAGGGACCCAAACTGGGGATCCTGGGCCCAGCGACTGGCTGAGCAGGATACTCCCTACCCTTATCTGAGCAACAGGCTGAAGAGAAAGCACCTGGAGAAGAACTGGAGGAGGCCACTGTCTGCCTGGGTGGCAAAAGGGAAGCGCAGGGAGAGCTGGGCTGGGGACATGGGCAGGGACAGGCTAAAGGGTGTGCGTTTGGGGCAAGGCCCTTCCTCTTGGGCTTCAGAGCCCCCATCTTAACATGGGCAGTTGGGGCAGCCCACCAGACCCATGTCCCACCCCCCTTTGATCTCTATCTCTGACTCGCCAGAGCAAGTTGGCCTTTCTGCTAGGTCCTGCAGAGCCCCCCTCCCAGGAGAGTCTGCTTCTGTGTCTGCCGTCCTCTGCCGCCACGGGCACGTGGGGCCTGGCACAGGGTGGGCTGCACATGCCCACGGGAGGGACAGCCTTTCTCCCACCTGTCCTCAGGCCCTGACCCTGGTTGTCTGTCCAGAAGCAGGAACCGGGTACAGGGCAGGGCAAGGAAGGGAAGGGACCACTCTCCTGTTTAGCTCCCCCTTCTGTTGGCCTCTGTAGGTAACTACTGAGCCTTTGGGGGCTCCTATCATGTAAGTGGGGTTACTTCCAGCTTTCCCCACTGGTCCTTGGTTCCTCTAAGCTACAATCCATTGATCTGCTTTTCTGCCTTCCAAATTTTGTTAACGTTATCTCTTTGTGCTAATTATCCTTGCGGTTTTTTGCCTTGAACAAAATCCATTTTGCCTCTGTGTTAGTGGAGCGTCAGGAGGGAGCCGAGTTGGGTGTGCGCATGCTCCATCTGTCTTATTTAACCAGATTTCATAGTCAGTCTGATTTAATCTTTGCAACAATACCAAGGGGCCACTTATTACCCTCGTTTTCCCAGTGAGGGAACTGAGGCTCAGTAACGGTGTCCACAGAGCAATGAAGTAGGCAGGACCTGGGACCTCTCACAACCCTCTGTCTCCAACACTCTTTTCATCTTGCACAGCTCTCCTGGCAGTGTCCCGAGAAGGCCGTGCCCTCCTCACCACCCCTCCAGAAGTTGGCCTCCTATGTGGTAAAACCCCAGTTTGCCAGAAGGACGACTTGGGATGATCATGCCTTCCTCCATCTGCATGTGTCCTCTGCCTGTGCCTTCTGCAGGAGCTGAGGCATTTATGAGAGCAATGAGCTATTGTCGAACGCAATTAACAATTGGAAATGACCTTAATGTCCAACAATAGCAGATTGGGTAAATAAATTACGGTATACCCATTTAAGTAATACTATCTGGCTGTCAGAATGATGAGGTAGAAGAATATTTAATTTCATGGAAAAATGCTCCTGACATATTGGTAAATCGCAAAAAGCACATTTTCCAAGCAGCAGGTGCTGTATATAGCAACAATAGCACGCATATAGTAACAAATGAATAAAAAAGCAATTAACACTTACCTGCAACCCTTGATCCTTGAGTATAAGTTCCAAGACAATATCCAAAGTCAGAAGGAATTCTCTCTGTCCCAGGATATGACATCAAGTCCTAATGCCTTAGTTCCACCCTTCTTGCACCCCCCCCTCCCCTCCCTCGTGATCCTGAAGCCCACAGTTCACATCCCATGGAGAAGAAAGCACACTGACCATCCCTCACCCTTACCCGGGGCTTAGTGAATTTCTACTCCTGGAAAACCATGGGTACTGAGAACATTTTAAATAGTCAAGTTTTCTCTTTACCATCAAGCTGGGCCACTTGAAAACACCCTTGTCTTTTTTTTTTTCCCCCTTTGAGGGAGAGTAGGGGTGAGTGAATGAGTGAAAGGGTGGGAAGTGGCAGGGAGTTGTAACACTGGAAGGAAAATACCCCACCTCACACTAATGAGGAAAAATGTACCAGAAATGTAGCCACAGCCTACTTTATGAAACACTGGATTTCCTTTTCCAAAGCTCCTCTGGACTAGGATAAAGATTTATGTATTCAGGATGCCTTAGAATAGTGTGCTTCAAAATGAGGATCATTAGCCATTCCGGCCGTGCTGTCCAGGCCGGTAGCACCAGGCACATGGGGCTTGTGGCACAACTGAAATGTGCTGTAAATGTAAAAAACACACTAGACCATGAAGACTTGGTATGTAAAAAAGAATGTAACTTATCTTATTACTGATTTTAAAATAATTGAAATGATAATATTTTAGCTATTTTGGATTAAGTAAAATAGATTATTAAAGTTAACTTCACCTTAAAAAATTATTGAATTTAAAAAATCCTTTTAAAGCCCTGTGGTCTCAGTGGCTTGATACAACACGTATTAATTTTTCATCTAAGCTTCATGCCAGTGCAGCCAATGCAGATGTGCAGAAGGTTCTGCTCATCATAGTCATGCAGGGACTCTGGCTGATGGAGCAGCTGCTGGCTGGAGCGCTCTAAGTCACCTTGCTAGAGGGAAAGCCGTAGCTCTGGAGAAGACGGCTCTGGCAATTAAATACTCTGGCCTAGAAGTGACACCTGACATTCTGCTTACAACTCACTGGCCAGAATTAGTCACGTGGCTCCATTCAACCACAAGGGGGTGGGGCAATTCTACCACGTGCTCCAAAGGCGGACATCCAGAAATAATTGGCAATGGGGGCAAATGACCCACTCGGTTTCTATCAGCTTTTTAATTTTTTTAAAAATATAGAGAATAGAATACTAGAAAAAGTAGAATGGAACAAAATAGGAAAGAGAGGGACTGGCAAAGCTTTTAAATTATGGTGAGGGCCATAAGTATTTGCAGAATGGTGAAAATTCTTTCTAAAAAGGGATGGTAGCCACAACAAACACGTCCCTTTTGCTTTCTTTCTTTTTTTTTTTTAAGATTTTATTTATTTATTTGACACAGAGAGAGAGACAGTGAGAGAAGGAACACAAGCAGGGGGAGCCAGATAGGGAGAAGCAGGCTTCTGGCTGAGCAGGGAGCCCGATGCAGGGCTCGATCTCAGGACCCTGGAATCATGACCAGAGCGGAAGCGACTGAGCCACCCAGACGCCCCTCCCTTTTGCTTTCTTACTAACAAAGTAAGTGCTTGCCCCCTGGTGATCTCAGTTGGGTGTTACGGGTCTCCTTTATAGATGAAGAAACTGGTTCACAATCAAATGGCAGAGCTAGGGCTTGGGACAAAGAAGATAACTGGTGGGCTTCCGTCTTCAAACCTGTTTTTCTTTTTTGTTTATCAACCTTAAATCCTAAACTTGCTATTTTCTATTTCTTTGAATAATGCAAATGTTTAACATGTACTGAATTTAGTACTAACATCATTGTTAGTTTGTAGCCAAGGAAACTGAGACAGAAATAGATGAGATAACCTGTTCAAAGTTACATAGTCAGTAAGGAGCAGGACCTGGACTCATATGTGGGTCTATAAGATTCAAGGCTGTAACCACAATTCCGCCTTATTGATCTGGTTTTAGAAAACACTTGAATGGCTTCATGGATAAGGCTTGAGGATACTTCCCAAGATTGTTTGGTCCATGTGGTCTTCACCCAGCAACACCTGTTTTTTGCCTTGGGCCCTTCTTATCATCCTAACACCATAAGGGCAGATACTTTGAGATCCTGCCTGGAATCTGGAGCCTCAATAAGCAACCTATGGACATTAAAAAACAGAGAGACAGACAAACAAACAAATTAAAACTCTCTAATATTAGCAAATAGAACCAGATGACTACATTATGCCAGGGTTACATTTTAAAGATACTATTTCATTTCTAGCTTTATGGGATTTGATGTAGGCTTTTGGAAGTGTACTTTTATGAGACTCAGATATTTATTTTACATGATCTTTAAAAAGTGCCAGTACCATAAATAATAGCTAACATTTAGTTCCTGCTATATGCCCTGCACTTTGCCAAGGAATTAACGTGGATTATTTCATTAATCCTCACAATGTTAATGAGGTAAATGTCACCCTGAATTTCAGGAGTGAGAAGAACCTCGACCCCTTACTGTGCTTGTGAAAGTGGCCTCCGCTGGTATTCTCAAGTACTGAGACCCGGCATGTGCTCTGCCTCTAACTACAAGTTACTTACTTACATGCTTTGATCCTTAGATTCCACATCTACTATTGAGATGGATGCTCTAGAAACTCCTAAAGAGGACGGGCTTGCCTGACTAGTACTTAGCACAGTAGGACTTTCATCTGAAATGAAAAATCCCTGTCTAATTTAATCTTCACCTTACCAATGAGAGTTCTCATAGGGACCATGGACAGAGTATTTGAGAATGGAGCTTCCCTCCTGGAAACTTTGTTGCAAAGTTTCAGTTTGGGTTGCTAGCTTGCTTGCCACTAGGAAATGAAGCAGCAGTGATTCTTTTTGTCTTTTGTAAGATTGGTTCACATTGATCAAGTGCTCACTATGTGCCAAACTCCCGTGCTCAGACATTTACAAGGATTAATTCTGGTAGTCCTCATAACCACCATATGTGGTGGGTACTGTGAACATGCCCATTTCACAGATGAGGAAACGGGGATTCAAGAGGTGGGCAATTTGCCCAAGGTTTCAATGCTGGTAGGAGACTGAGTCCAGACTCAGAACTGGTACTCTGACTCCAGGGTTCTTGTTCTTAACCACTCTGCTTTCCCTTCTCCAGCATACTGAGGACTTGGGTTTGGGAGGTAGATCAAGAACAAGCCCAGCTCAGTTCCTGCTCACTTGGAGGATGAGCCTGACATTTGCTTCAGGCTCTTTATGGTCAGCTATCCCATTTAATTCTCACATCATCTTCCTGAGGTATGTATTACCATTGACACCCCCTTTGACAGATGGAAAAATCAAGGCTCAGAGAGGTCAGACAAGTTGTCCAAGATCAACCGGTCAATGTGTGGCAAAGCCAGGCCTCTCTGACTTCAAAGCCTTGGCATCAAGCCAAGGTTTCTCACCCTTGACATTGTTGACATTTGTGGCTGGACAGTTCTTTTTTTTAAGATTGTATTTATTTGACACAGAGAGAGTGTGTGCACAAACAGGGGGAGCAGGAGAGGGAGAAGCAGGCTGAGCAGGGAGCCCGATATGGGGCTTGATCCCAGGACCCTGGGATCATGACCTGAGCCGAAGGCAGACGCTTAAAGGCTAAGCCAACCAGGCACCCCTGGACAGTTCTTTATTGTGGGGGGCTGCCCTGTGCATTGTAAGGTGTTTAATAGCATCCTTGACCTGTATCCACTAGATGCCAGTAGCACTCCTCTCCCAGTTGTGACAACCAAAATTCTCTCCAGACTTTGCCAAAAGTTCCCTGGGGTCAACATTGCTCCCAGTTGAGAATTCTTGCTCCTGGCTGACTGGGTGACTTCTGATGCAGGGTTGGGGACTCAGGTAAAATGAGGTGAAAGGGAATTTCATGACTTTCTTTTAAGATCCATGAGGGCAGGGGCACCAGGGTGGCTCAGTCAGTTAAGCATCTGCCTTTGGCTCAGGTCATGATCCCGGGGTCCTGGGATCGAGCCCCGCATAGGGCTCCCTGCTCAGCAGGGAGTCTGCTTCTCCCTCTCCCTCTGTGTGCTCTCTCTCTCTCAAATAAATAAATAAAATCTTTTAAAAAATCCATGTGGGCAGGTGTTCAGGGCTCTGTGGCTCTGAAATCAGCCCCCACTGCGCAGCGAGGTATTGACTAGGTCTTGTAGCCTGCTGGAGTGAGCCCAGCTCTAGCGCCTTTTATCTCAAAACTGACAGGGTGTGCTCTCACTGAGCAGGGCTCCAGTTATCAGTGTCTCTCCTGCCCAGGGTTCAGTTTATCTGGTGCCATTAAGGAACCTGCCTGATGATTATCTCTTGGCTTGAACTTGGCTTTATCTCTGGTCTTTGATTCTAAGTGGGACTAATGACCACTTGAGATTCATATTCTGCACCAACTGCCCAGCACCTTCTTGATGAACCGAAGGGAAGCCCCTCACAGCCCGGTTCACTGCTCCCATCTCAACAAATGCCCTCACCTCCGGGACAAGTTAGAGAGCTGGGAATCGGGGCAGATGTCTCCCTCTCGATCAATGTCCTATCTGAAGTATTCACCAAGTCCTATCGATTTTGGATTCTAAAAATGATTTGGATCTTGCAGTCCTGGTGACTCGTACTTCCCCAGGCCAAGACACCATAGACTATTGCAATATCCTCTGAAAGGCACCCACTTTGTTCACTCCTGCCTTCCATTCTGTGGCCCACACAGCAGCTAGAGTAGCCTTTTTAAAATGCTAATCTGAATCTAACCACCCACCTACCTCTATACACACATTCCTACTCCTGCCCTAAATCATTCAGTGATGCTACCTGTCTTTCCCCCATCACTCTCTCTACTCTACTCCACACTTACTGGCTTTTCTGTTCTCAAAAGCACCATGTTCTCTCCACTCCAGGGCCTTTGCACATGTTGTCCCCTTAAGCTATCTTCCTACAGCAGCATTTCTCTCTTTCCTCACTGTCATCTCAGCCTGTGTACATATTTGGGGATTGCTTATTTGTTGAAACTCCCCTTCCCCTTGAGACTGGAAGCTCCACAAATGGGAACAATGTGTCTATTTTTGCTCACCATTATATCCCTGAAGCCTTGTATATTGCCTGGAACATAGCAGGCACTTTATAGGTACTTGTTGAATGATGGTAATGAGCTCATACAATCCTCCCAAGTGAGAATTTTACCTAAGGCCAGTGCTCTGCTCTGACCCCCTATAGTACCTGCTTTCATGTCATTATAAGATGGAGAGCAATAGGCTTGAAAGACATAAAGGGCTCTGGAGCCTGACTGACTGGGTTCATATCCTCCCTCTGCCACTTCCCAGATATGGGACATGGGGCAAATTCTTTAATATCTGTGTTTTGGTTTCCTCTTCTGTAAAATGTCAGTAATAATAGTACCTGTCTCGTGGGGTGATTGTAAGGATCCAATAAGTGGACTTCTAGAACATGCTATTGGAAGGGCTTGGTGGTTAGCAAGTGCCCCATTAATCTTAGTTATTATTAATATTATTAACAGAAGGAGCATAGATTCTGGGAGTAGATGAATCTGGTTTTCTGTCATATTTGCAAATCATTCCCTGTGGGACTTTGGATAAGTCGTGTCACACCCCTGAGCCTCAGTTTCTCCATCTGTTAAAGTGGGATCTCAAGACCTACTTCAGAGAGAGCCATCATGAGGGCCTGATAAGATATGAAACATGCAGACCAGTGCCCTGTGGTCCTTCCTGATGGACTAAATTGGTCCCTGTTGCCTTTTAGACAAGAAGCTTCCTGAAGATAGGCTTCACATCTGCCTTATTTAGGGCTGTTATCCCCAGCCCCTCTGTACTTGGTTATTGTAAGTGTTCACTAAATAGTTCTATTTTTAAAAAAATATTTTATTTATTTATTTGAGAGAGAGTGAGAGAGCACGAGTCAGGGGGAGGGGCAGAGGGAGAAACAAACTTCCCATTGAGCAGGGAGCCCGATGTAGGGCTCCATCCCAGGATCTGGGATCATGACCTGAGCCAAAGGCAGACTACTTAACCATCCAGGTTAAGTGGGTGGCTGAGCCACTCAGGCACCCCTCAATAAATAGTTCTTTACTAAATGAATGAATCAATAATGGCAGGGACCATGCTTTGTTCGTCTTTGTGTCCAACCTGAGACTAGTGAAATACCTAGCATCTAAGTTCAATAAATGCTTGTTGACAGAATAGATTTTTAAATAGCTATTCATTTCTGTTCCCTGCCCCATTTGAGTTTCTAAATTAAACTGAGAAAGATACTTGTTAACTTATCCTATACCTCTCTAGCCTTAGTCTTCTTATCTATAAAATGAGGCTATAAATAAAATCCACCACATAAGAGTGTTCCGAAAAGTAAACAAAGCAATATGTATTTGGCACATAGAAAATGTTAGTTCGTTAGTATTCCTTTCCCTGAGTTTCAATTTCCTCATCTGTGAAATGGGCATCCACTCACTCATTTATTCATTGGTTATTCAACAAACAACAGTGCCCACATGCAAGGCATTGTAATTAAGACCTAGGGCAGTTAGAGAGGTGAACAAGCCATGGTCCCCGTCGGGAGGAAGTGTCTGCTGTGGGACAACATACGGATAGCAAAACCCAGTGATAAAAGAGCCACGATATGTGTGAGGTCTATGGAAGTTGGGCTGGGCACCTGCAGGGTTTCAGTGAGCTCTTTAGGGCGCGTGTAAAAGGTCACCAACTCAGTGTAACCACCAACATGACATCAATCTGAAATGGAGTTGTCCTCTCTGGGCTCTGGTTTTTGTAGCCTGGGTCTGTGGGATGTGCCAGTTTTGCTGCCGTCCCACTTTCTACCCTGGCTCACCAGCATATGAGAGGCTGATCCAGGTGTCACAATCCCACTGAGCATCCAGTTCAAACAGACATATCCTTCCAAGATTCAGCCTTGCCTTCCTCCCCTTCCCCCTGGATCCTACCTTCCCAGGGGACTGAACAGTGATTCACTCACAACGTGGAACAATGGGGTGCCTCCAATGAATGCTGGGCTCCTGGTTCTCCAAAGACAAGTCTCCATCTTCCTGCAGTGGGACCTAGGGAAGGGATCGTTGGGCACTGGGCATGGGGACAGGCCAGGCTGGGTGTCTGGGCTCCTGCATCTAAGGGGATCACATGTTTGTCTCTGATGTTCACAGCTGGTTCCAGGAAACTGACTCCTGCCAATCAAACTCATGGGAGATTGAAACATCTGAATTAGAATTTTACATTTAAGCTAGGTGCAACTTGTGGGGTTGGGAGGGACTATTTGTCTCCAATCACCAACATATTTGCACCTGTTACCCAGAGCAGTCTTTTACTTTCAAGTGAAAGAAATTTACATGCCAAGGGTATTTAAATATCAGGGGAGGGTCTGCCGTCAGTGGCCTGCCAGAGGGAGAAGGATGTCTGAGTCCCGATGGCCCATCCTAGCAGGCCTCAGGGAAGAAGCAAGATTTATGACGTGAGAGCCCGCCTGGGCCGTTTCTTCTAACCATAAAGGCCTCCCTGCAGTATTTTCTGTCTCGTCAACGCTGCATTTCATTTTAAATTGCAGCTGAAAGCAGATATTTTCCCTCTTGCCTATTACACCTCTTAATTTGTCTCTCCCTCTGCTGTTATTTGTTTCTATAAAGTGTTTTGCGTGAAAGACCCACACCGCACAATGTTGCTTTGCCCTGGGTTGAGTTTAACAGGAAGGGAAGGCACAGAGAGACTTAAGTCCAAGGAGGAAGGTGTGAGGGAGGGCCTTGGGGTGGAGACACACACGGGTCTGGGAATATACGCCTGGCAGTGTGTCCATGTGCATGTTTTTGGACCTGTCTATTGTGCGTCAGTGGGTATGTGTGCACACATGTCAATGTTTGTACTGATATGTATAGATGTCTATGTATGCTCCGGCATAATCACGTGGTGTCCGTCCATACCTAAATTAAGTGTATGTGTGCAGGTACTCCCTCACATGCAATCCCTGAGCGCATGGGTATCTATGCATAGGAGCACACATGTGCACATAAACACACACAGGCATGAAGGTACGCATGTCACATTATGTGTGTGGTCTGTACACACGACCAGGGTTTTCTCTTTCCTGCCCTCCCCTCGCATCTCTCCCTTCCCGACCTGGGGGCCCTAGTCGGGTTTGGGGCTGCGGCAGAGCAGTGGTCGGTGGGGGCCCAGTGGAAACACTGCCTTAGCCTGGTCCAGCCGCGGCCGCAGCCCTCCGGCTTGGCTCCAGCCACCTTTTCCTTGGAGCCTGCCCCAGCAGCACCACCACGGCTCCTGCAGAAGCTCTGGGGACCCCTGGGCAGGCCCCCAGCTCCCTGCCAATCCTGGACTGGCACGGAGGGGTGACAACGGCTCCCGAACAATGGCCAGAGCCCTTCAGACTGTCCGCGTCTCCTGCCCCCACCCGGAGGCCAACAACCCGAGCGGCGCGGGCGGGGGCGGCCAGGGGGCCTCGCTGTCGCTCCCAGGCCAGCGAACGCCGGCCACTAACCAATGGGCTACTGCAGCCCAACGGGGATCCCTCCGAGGCGGCCAATGACCTCGCTCCGCTCTCCACCCCGCCCTCGCCAACTCCGCGCAGCTGGACCGTTGGTGCTGGATGGCGGGGGCGGGGGGGGGAGTGTGCGCGGCGCTGGCCACTTGAGGGAGGGGGCGTGGCTTGGAGTCCCGTCGCCTCTCCCCACCCGCGCTTACGCCCCGCGCTCCCTACCCACGGATGCGAGGCCATCGGCCTGGCTGCGACGCCGCGGGGGTGGACCGCGGGGCGCGCGCAGTGGGCGTGGCCCGAGGGCGTGGCCCGAAGGGAGGCGGGGCCGCGGGCGCTGTCTCAGTGAAAGCGGAGCTGCGGCGGCGGCGGAGGCGTCCGGGCGGGTGTGCGCGCGTGTGGAGCGCAGGCTCGGCAGCGGCGGCGGCGGCGGCGGCGGCGGCGGCTCAGCCTGCGGCGGCAGCGGCCCGTCTGGAGCGGCCGCTGCGAGGACGCCAGCTGCAGCGGGAGAGGTGCAGCCGGGGCTGAGCGCTCCGCGGAGCCGGCGGGGGACGGGAACAGGTGATCCCAGCGTGTTGCTGAGCCCTATCGAGTTGGCGGGGCGGGAGTCCGCACTCCCGGGCGCAGCTGCGGCCGCCCCGCCGCGGCTGGTCGCGGACGGCGCCCGGCTCCGGACTGCGGCTCGGGCATCCCTCCGCTCCCGGGGGCCCAGGAAGCCTCCTGCCCAGCGGGCTCAGAAGTGCCTAGTGCCGCTGCCCGGCGTCCGCTCCGCGGCGGAGCAAAGTTGTGGACGTGTCCCGATAGCCGAGCCGGGCGCTGTCGCGACCCGGCCGGGTCGGCGCGTTCTCGCAGCGGCGCTGACACGCCGGCCCCGCCACCGCCTCGCCCCCTGAGCCGGCCCCCTCTGGAAACTGCTTCTGAGGCTGAAACTTTGAGCCGAGGGGCTGCGGGCGGCTCGGCGCGGGGACGAGGCCTGCCGGCGCCCCTCCGCGCGGACGGCCTGGAAGCCGCGGACGGCATGTGACGGCCCCGGCGGCGGCCGCAGCGCGGGAAGGCGCGGGCCCCGCGGGCTCCGGCCGCTGCGAGGAGGGGCTGCGCGGCGGCCGGAGAGAAGGCTGTGGCGCGCGGCCGACCCTTGCGGGCCCGGGCCCCGAGCCGTGCCGCCCGGCGCGCCCGGGCCCCGCCGAGGTCGTTGCGTCCCCGCCTCAGCGCGGGGACACTCGCCCCAAACTCCCTGAACTTCAGGGGCAGCCCCCGAAGCGGCAAAACTCTCACGGACCCCCACCCCGGCGGCGCCCCTCGACGACCTCCCCGCGCCGAGCCCCTTGCTGGCCAGGGCCTGCACTGAGAGGGCCTGGGGGCGAGGCCGGAGCTGACCGGCCTCAGCTCCGTGCCAGGCCACGATGCTCGTGAGGAAAGTGCCCGTCTTCGTCCCGGCCTCTCCGTGGGGGCTGCGGCTGCCGCAGAAGTTCCTCTTCCTTCTCTTCCTCTCGGGCCTCGTCACCCTGTGCTTCGGGGCCCTCTTCCTGCTGCCCAACTCCTCTCGGCTCAAGCGCCTCTTCCTGGCCCACCGGACCCAGCAGCCCGGCCTGGAGGTAGTGGCCGAAGTCGCTGGCCACCCCCTGGCCCGCGAGCAGGAGTCGCCTCCCAACCCGGTCCCCGCTGTGCCAGCCCCCGGGGAGGGCGACGCCAGCAGCCAAGCCAGTACCCGCCGCCGGAAAGTGTGGCTGCGGCGCACCCACCCCACCGGGACACGGGAAATGGCCACGGTGGCCCGGAGCAGCGGCAGCACGGCCCTCAGACCCCAGGAGGGGGGCATCCCGTTTAGCTTTGACTTCAACGCGTTCCGGAGCCGCCTCCGCCACCCGGTCCTGGGGACCAGGGCAGATGAGAGTAAGGAGCCCCAGAGCCTAGTTCGAGCCCAGCGGGAGAAAATCAAGGAGGTAAGGACTCTCCTCTCCCGGAAAAGGAAAAGACTCTCTGTGCTTCCGTCTGTTTCCCCTGGCCCCAGTCACTTCTGGTCCCTGGACTACTGCTCTAGGTCCTCCCTGCACACTGCACCCTCCTCTCAAACTTTCCACCTTCTCCTCAGTGAGCACTTTCCCCACTGCTGGGTTCAGTTAATCGTCCCCACCTCTGACAGATGGGAGCTGAACCCACTGGATCGACTCTCCCCTACCCCGACTCTGGTCTTTTCAGTCAAGTCCCCAACCCAGGTGGGTTGCACTTTGTCCCTTTGTGGAGTTGCTAGTTAGGTTCATTAATGGACACCCTCTCTGCTTGCATGGGGCCAAGGGCCACACTCTTTCTCACCGTGTGTTCTTGAGTCCTGACTTCCCCCAAACCTAGGATCTGCTACCTGCAAATCCAGGATATGGGGGTGGGGGGTGGTATTTAGTGTTCTGCAAGTATTTTGTAATCTAGCCAGCAACCTACAAACCAGAGGGTGTTGTGTATTCTTGCTATTTCTATTGAGCTTTGAAACAATTGTGCATAATCGCGTCTGATGCAGGAAGGAGTGATCAACAGGGCAGTTGGTAATGTTACAGAAGCTCCGAGGTTATTGGCTTAATGAAGCAGGTCTTGGACTTGCTCCCTGCAGGGACTGTACCAGGGAGGGGTTTAGAAGGATCACTTGGAGTGTCAATCTTGGTCCTAGTTTAAGAAACCAAAAACAAACACAGCCTCACCATGGCTTGAAGACTGTTGCCAAGCTGCCTCTGGTCACCAAATATTCTGCTCTACCACTGTCAGAGCTGCCTCCCTGAGGTTTTTGCCCAGCAATGCAGAGGGGGCTGCAGTGACACCCCTGGGCCACGAGGGGGCTCTGGGCAAGCTGTGGGCCAGGGTCTCCTTCCTAGAAATGAGAGGATGCATCCCCCACTCCCTGTGGACCCAGAAGGAAAGGGCTGTTTCTGCCTGGACTTCTTGGTTTGCTGCAAAGGAGTCAGCAGGTCTGACTTCCAAGGGGAGCCAACAGCAATGGTCAGGACCTGCCCTGCCGGATCTACCCGGAGCCAGTAGAGGGCTTAGCTATCCCTCTCTCCTTGTCTGGACTGTCCTCCATCCCAGTGTCCACCTCTGCCCTACTTCTTACCTCCGCTGGTCCCCAGCCCTTCTGCAATAAGCCCTGTTGGGAGACTATCTTAACTCGCAACCACAGGACATTCTGTGACGTCAACATAGGAAGTCACAGAGATAAGTCCTTGTTTTGTGCGTGTGTGCACGAGTGCACTCTCAGTTTCCAAATTCTTGTTGAAATTTCAAAGGCTAATTGAAGGCTGGAACTTGCAGTAGCTAAGGAAGGGACATCATTTCTCCCTTTTTGGTTAAGAACTGTGTTTTTGACTACTTACCTGAACCACCCATAGCTCCTTTGCTCAAAGCTGGCTCTGAGCACGTTAGCCTTTTCTGCCTTTTTATACCTCCCCGGAGGCTAACCACCCCCAGTGAAATTACATATAAACTGCATGCTTGCAGTTTCTCATGGTGTGTCCAGAGCTGCCATCAGATCTTCAAAAGGATCCCCCAAACAATTAAGAATTAACTATTGTCCTTTTCAGAAGAGGTGCTTTCTGCATTTGCATCTGGATCTGTGACCTATTTCTGAAAGCCTGGAGTTGGGAGCCCTGGTAAAAAGAGTGGGCTGGCTAGTGGGGACTTGGTTCTGCCCCTCTGTACAGAGACAGCCTCCCTTGCTGGCTGAGGCTGCAGGCTGCAGCAGCTAGGGGGTGGTAGGAGGTGTGGAGACTCTGCTCTGCAGGTGGGTGTAAAATAATATGGTGGGTGAAGGTCTGTGTTGGTTGCCAGATGTCTGGATCATTCAGTCTGGCATCTCTGAGCCCCCGTGGTAGTAGCTGGACGCTTGTTTGTATATACCTGCAGTTGGTGTTTAGTGAGCCCTCTCTTACTATCTTGGAGACCTTAAACTCCTCAGAATGGAGGAGGCTGAACTATATACACTATTATATTTTGAAGCCTATTGTCTCTTCAGGCTTCTTGAGTTTGGACCCCCTTTCCAAACAACCTGAAAAATGGGAGGCAGAGTTTTTGGTTTAGCTGTCAACACAGAGTCACCTTCCATGGTGTCCTGCCTGATAAGGAATGCATAGGACTATGGCTGGAGGATGTCTTTATTTCCTTCTCATTTAAATTTCTATCTGTGCCCTGCTCAGGGGTAGATCATTTTAGAAAGGTGCCTGTTTTCATAAAAGGGACTGTTGCTTCCTTCTCTGGCTTGTTTATTTCCAGACTTGGATTGATTAGACCCCAGGAGCAGAGGGGGCGCTAGCATCAGATAAAAAGGGCTCTGTTCTTATAAGATGAGGTTTTTAAAGTGAAAGTAAACGTCAAGAGAGACCCAGAGAGGGTGATAAATGAGAGTGAATGAAGACTGGACACCCAGGCTCTAGATCAATGAAGTATATTTATAAACATTCTGGTTTGAGAGATGAACATAGGCATGAGGTCTGTGCTGATAAGATGGGTTGAAGCTGCATGTTCTGGGTGTACACACATCAGGAAACAATCTGTCTATTTTCGCTTTGCAGCCTTAGAACCTTAGAAGAGGCAATGTGGTGGAAGGGGGAAAGCTGGAGACTGTGGGTTCAAGTCCCAGCTCAATTATCAGCTGTCTGACTTTGGGCAAGCCACCTGCTCTCATTCCTGGACCTTATTTTTCCTTCTGTAAAATGGAGTAAGGGAGGGGAGAGTAGGCTGGTCACGTACACTCTTGCTTCCAGACCTGGCCCCAAGCAGGCTGCCAGTCTGGTCAAGGACTCCTTAGCAATTGGGCTTTTCCCAGCTCTGTAGTCAACATGCTAGTTCCATGAAGTCGGAGACAATGTTGTGTTGTTGTTGACAAGGGTGGTGGTATTCACTGTTTTATCCCTGGCACTTAGTCAAGAGTAGATACTCACATAGTGGTTAAGTTAATTATTCCCATTGTCCATATGGAACTTTAGAGATGGGATTGAACAATGACAGATCCTCAGCTTGGGATCATGAGGAGTAAAGGAGTTGGTGAGAATGTAAAATAGCTTGCTAGCAGCCTTCCCTTTCAGATCTGATGATAATATAGGAAATTATTGTCATGATTATTAATTATTGGGGACCTTCACCACTGGTGGATTTCTTAACAGATTCAAGTTCAACAGACTTTTCTTACTCATGACAAGAGCTGGGAGTATATAACTTGTCAGGGTTACATCCCGTGAAAGGACTCAAACTCTCCTGGGTCCTGCTAATGATGGTTGGTTGCCGATCTGGGGAACCTGAGTTCTCCCTTCCAGTGAAGGGGGGCTTTTGTTAAAGGGAATTGGACAGTCTGGGACAGTGAGAATATAGTACTGGAATGAGGCTGCTCCTGGGTTGCAGAACATAGGCTGAATTTCGTCTTCATCCCCTGTGCACCACTGTATGTGGCAGTCCTGCTAAGGATCCAACCTGGGTTCAAGTCCTTGCCACACCATCAACTCTGGCCTCAAAGAAAAATTCCTATCACTGGGCCTATTTTCCCGGTAAAATAAAGGGACTGGCATTTAGGGAGCTCTTCTCTTTCCCTCACTCCCAACTATTTACTTGTTTGTTTATGGATCTCCCAAGCACCTAGAAGATAGGGTCGGACACCTAGTTGGAGCTCAGTTACTTGAATGAGTGCCTACAGTAAAGATCTATAAACTAACGGCTAAGGTTGCTGGTGGCAGAGGCTGGGTCTTCTTTCTGAGGGTACCTGGAATTCTAAGAGTGTCAGAGGAGGGGCCGTAGCAAGGTTGGGGACTTGGCAGCTCTGTGACCCAAGAGGCCTTTTAGAAGTTGCGGTATTTTTCCAAGTGCAAGTCTACCTTGAAGAGAGTGGGGAGGTGGCAGCCATGAATAAAATCTTCTTGTGCCTGGATAGCAGGCATCTGGAGGATGCCCCAGTCGCCCTGGAGTGCCCGAGACTTGGCAGGGAGTGCCCCAGCTCTTGCTTTCTATGCCTGCTGCGTTAAGTCTCCAGGATATTGCTGGTTATGATATGTGACTATGTCTGAATAAGTCATCTTGGCAAATGATCTTTGCTCGCCATTAATGGGTTGGTTTGTTAGTCATGTGTGGTTTCTCTGAATATCTGATTTATCACCTCTAGTGCCATGGACAGGTAGGAAAATTAAAAGGCTTTGTGTTCTTTGTAGCATGTGAATCTGAGCCTGTGAGATGTTCAGGATAATTAATATTAGGAACACTTTAGATTTAAATAGCTTTCCTTTGAAGAGCTCTGTTTAAGTTGCCGATTCATCGAAGATCTTTTTCTCCCCCTGTCCTTCAGTTTCACTCTTGTCCTGCTCTATGATACATTTAATGTAGATAGGAAGACTGGCCTCCAATAACTGGACTGGTCCCTTGGGAGACCCTTACATCCTGAGCCCAGCCGCACTTCATCCTTCCTCCTTGGAAATGAGTACTGTGTGTAAAGCTTAGAATTTTGTTCCCCTGCCCCCCCCCCCCACCCCGCTGGTGTACAACTTAATACCTGCAGGTTGGGTGGATCTCTTCTTTCATTTTGAGTTGTATTGTCATTTTGGGGAATTAGGTGCAGACATTCCAGGAACAATTGCTTTTTGGGCCTCACATCCTTAACTCGGTTGTTAGTGTTAGGTCTAGAAACAGTGACTTTTAAAAGTCAGTGTTTATTGCACACTGTAGTTAGCAGAGGGGTAAGAATTATAGATTCCTCTGCGATTTTCAGAGTGACTGATTTACATCTGAGCTCAAGAAATGCTTTTTCTCTAGCTTTCCCCGAAGACTGATCCATTACTCTACCAAAAATAAATATTGTGATACATATCAGGCATACTTTGCTCAAAGGGACTTACATCTTTTCTCTTACTGAAAAAAATAAATCAGGCTCACAAATTGGAAAGTCCCATTCAGGGAAGCAGTTTGATTATCTCAGTGGGCACCCGGTCTTGTAGATACTGCCTCTGGTCTTCCTGTATCCTAACTTGAGTCTGTGTTAAGGGAGGTGGTGGGAGCTTTAGGAAATTCTCTCCCTGCCTTGCTTTCATTGGCCAGTCGGGAAAGCCTTAGCAAGGGAATGACGGACAGGATTCAGGAGAGTAGTTGCCTCTGGTGAATTCGTGGGTATCTATTACATTACTTTAAAAGAGAGACCAGGGGCACCTGGGTGGCTCAGTTGGTTAAGCATCCGACTCTTGATTTCAGCTCAGGTCATGATCTCAACATGGTGAGATGGAGCCCCGCATCAGGCTCCACACTGGGCGTGGAGCCTGCCTGGGATTCTCTCTCTCCCCCTCTTCCTCTGCCCCTCCCCCCCAAATAAATAAATAAGAAATAAAAATAAAATAAAAGAGGGACCATGCATGGAGCAGGGATGAGTGTCATGAATCAAAGATTATTATTATTATTCCAGTCTGTATACCTGCAGGCCAGAAAGACCAGGCTCATTCAAATAGCAAGCTCTGATTTTTGACTTCCAACTACCCCATGACCAAGTCCTTAAACACAACAGTTTATATGATTTGGGGGAAAGAAACAGTGGGATTTCTTAGTTCTGCATTCTCATAGCAGATGATGACAAGACACCAAATTGGAGACTCATCAAAAGAATTCTGAGTCAAGAGCCTAAGTCCCTCTTCTTTTCCCCCACTCATCTCTAGGGGCTAGTTAATAGCTTAGGCAGCATAGTTTTGGTTATTTTTTAATTTTAATTTTTTTTAAGTAGGCTCCACCCGCAATGTGGGGCTTGAGCTCAGGACCCTGAGATCAGAAGTCACATGCTCCCCTGACTGAGCCAGCCAGGTGCCCCAGTTTTGGTTCTTTTAAATGCAGAGTTGATGTGGCTGTGATCACTGTAAGTCACAGTTACAGATCACTGTAAGTTACACAGTTTTGGCACCTCGACCCCCAAAGAGAACAGAAGCTGTGGAGACCACAGCTATAGGCTGTGGACTCAGCATGTGTGGTGGCCCAGTTGAAGGATTTTCTTCCCTGAAAATGCTGTTTTCTAAGATTTGGGCTGAGAGCTCCCCAAACTTGGCAGGCAGGCAGTCGGAATAGCTCTTTCTCACAGGGAGGTCTGAGTATGTCTCTTAACTCTGCATTTTCATTAATTAAAGGATAAGACCAGGGCAGTTGTCTGTCTCTTTTAGGGCAACACCGTTAGTGGTAACTTTTACAGAAGAAACTTTGGCATATGATTCGTGTTCTCCTCAATCGATGAGCAATAATTTTGCTTTTATCTGGCATGCTCTGGGTATCAACTGCTCCACAGGTGAACATTACAGGCAAATAGTTTTCACTAAATAGCAGCCATTTTCAGTGGCTGAATAATAGGAGATTTCTCTCCCCTCCTTCCACCTCCACCATGATTTGGTGGTTGTCAGAAAATCCACTGTGCGGTACAGCTGTGTTCTGTAGGGTCTGCTGAGTTGTCTAGATAAGTCTGTTGGCCTCTCAATGCCTGTCCCTTGTGTTCTTGTCTTGTTTTTTTACAACAATCCTGCAATGCAGGCACTGTCTCTTTATTTAAGTATAGTTTACATATAGCAAAATATACAGATCTTAAACATACAGTTTGCTGAATTTTAACAAATGCAGAAAACTACGTAAACCACACGTGGAAATATGGAACATTTCTATCCCCTCAGAAAGATCCCTCTGCTCCTTCCCAGGCAATCCCCCATCATCCACCTCCCATCTACTATTTCAGTTTGTCACTAGAGATTCTGATTCTGTTCTGAAACTTCAAATAAATGGGGTAGTACAACATATGCCCTTTTGTGCAAGGCTTCTTTCACCAAGGATGTTTTTGAAATTCATCCATGTGTGTATTCATACTTCATTCCTCTTTATTGTCAAGATACGTTCTGTTGCATGAATATGCTACAGTTTGTTTATCACTTGTTGTGGACTTTTTGGTTGTTTCCAGTGTTTGGCTATTATGAACTAAGCTGCTATGAATATTTTAGATACAAGTCTTTGTATAGACATGTTTCCATTTCTTTTATGTAAATACATAGGAGTAGAATTGCTGGTTAATAGAGCAGACATATGTTTAACTTTATAAGAAAACTGGAAACACTTTCCCCAAGTAGTTAAGGCCATTTTATACTTCCATCAGCAGTGTGTGAGAATTCTGCATTTTTGCCAACACTTGCTATTTTCCACCTTTTCAAGTTTAGCCATTCTATGTGATATGCAGTAATATTTCATTGTTTTAATTTTTGATTCCCTGTTAACTATTGGTATTGAACATCTTTTCATGTGTTTATTTACTGTTTCTGTATCTTCCTTTAAGTGTCCAAATCTTACACCCTTTTTTAATTAAAAAATTGGGCTCTTTATCATCTTATTGAATATAGAAATTCTTTATATATTCTGGATATAAGTCCTTTGTCAGATATACATTTTGTAAATATTTGCTCCCAGTCTGTGGTTTGTCCTTGCATTTTCTTAGTGGTAGGATTCAAAGAGCAGAAGTTTTAAATTTTGATGAGATCAGTGTATCAATATTTTCTTTTATGGTTAGTGCTTTCTGTGTCTACTTAGAAAAAAAATTCTTGCCTTCCCCATGGTTATGAAAATAGTCTCCTATTAATTCCAGAAGCTTGATCATTTTAGTTTTTACATTGAATTCTCCCATCTACTTCAAATGAATTTTTGTATGTGGTATGAGGTAGGAATCCAGAGTCATTATTTTACATTTAGATGTCCAGTTGTTTAGTATTTCTTGTTGAAAAGTCTTTCCTTTTCCCATTGAATTGCTTTGAAGCCATGTTAGATTTATCGACCATATATATACACCATATATATTCTGTTCTGTTTCTGGACTCTTCTTCTACTGATTTATCTTCATGCCAATTCATACTGTCTTGATGCTATCTTTATAATAAGTCCTAAAAGCAGGTCCTCTATCTTTGAGCCGCTTTTGCAAAATTGCTTTGGCTATTATAGGTACTTTGCATTTCTGCATACATTTGAGAACAAGCTTGTCAGTTCCTGTGAAAAATCCTGCTGGGAGTTTGATTGGGTTTGCTTTGAACCTGTAAGTCAAATTGGGGAGGACTGATACCTTAACAGTATTGGGCTTTTTATCCATGAAAGTGGTATCTCTTTGCATTTATTTAGATTTTCTTTTACTTCTCTGAACAATGTTTTGTAGTTTTCAATGTGGAGAACTTGAAGATCTTTTATTAACTGTATTTCTAAGTATTTTATAATTTTTATGCTGTGGTAAATGGTAATCTTTAAATTTTTGTATTTTAAAATAAAAATTTTTATTTTTTAAATTTTTGTTGCCAATACATAGAAATACAAGAGATTTTTGTATATTGACTTTATATCATGTGACCTTATTGAATTCATTTAATTTTTTTTTTTTTGTAGCTTCTTAAGGATCTGTTAGGTATACAATCATGTTGTCTGTGAGTCAAGATACTTTTACTTCTTCCTTTCCAATGTTTATGCCTTTTATTTTTCTGTCTTCCTTGGTTGCACTGGTTAGGACTTCCAGTTCAAGGTTAAATAGAAGTGGTGAGAACTGACATCTTTGCTCTTTTTTTTTAAAGATTTTATTTATTTATTCATGAGAGACAGACAGAGAGAGAGAGAGAGAGAGGCAGAGGGAGAAGCAGGATCCCCTCTGAGCAGGGAGCCCGATGCGGGACCCGATCCCAGGACCCTGGGGTCATGACCTGAGCTGAAGGCAGGTGCTTAACCTGAGCTGAAGGCAGGCGCTTAACCATCTGAGCCACCCAGGCGCCCCTGACATCTTTGTTCTTGATCTCAAGGGAGGAGCATTCAGTCTTCTACATTAAGTATGATGTTAGGTGTAGGTTTTGGTAGATGCCTTTTATCAGGTTGAAGTTCCCTCCCATTCCTAGTTTGCTGAGAGTTTTTATCAGAAATAGGATCAAATTTTGTCAAAGGCTTTTTCTGCATCTGTGGAGATAACCATATTGTTTTTCTGTCTAATTCTGTTAATATGGTGAATCATATTGATTTTAAAAGAATGTTAAACTTGCATTTGATTTTCTAATATTTTGTTAAGAATTTTTGCATCTGTGTTCATGAGGCATATTGGTCTGTAGTTTTCTTATAAGGGCTTTGTCTGGGTTTTGGCACAGCATTATGTTACTTCATAAAATGAACTGGAAAATGTTCTCTTCTATTTTCTGAACAAGCTTGTGGGACGGTAATATTATGTCTTCTTAAATGTTTGGTAGAATTCACCACCAAAGCCATCTAGGCCTAGAGAGAGAGAGAGTGTGTGTGTGTGAGAGAGAAAGAGACGGTGAGAGAGAGAGAGGGAGGGAAGGAGAGAGAGAGGGAGGGAGAGGGAGGGATGGAGGGAGGGAGAGAGAGAGAGGGAGAGGTTTTAAATTATCAGTTCAATTACTTCAACAGATATAGAGCTATTCAGAATTTCTGTCTCGTGTTGGTTTTGTCAATTTTGCTTTCAAGAAATTTGTCAGTTTCATCCAAGTTGTAGAATTTATTGGCATAAAATTGTTCCTAAGATTCTCATTTTCCTTTTAACATTTGTAGGACCTGTAGTGGTGTTCCCTCTTTTATTCCCAATGTTGGTAATCGCTTTCTCTGTTTCATTCTCAAAAATAGTTCAGCTAGGGGCGCCTGGGTGGCTCAGATGGTTAAGCATCTGCCTTCAGCTCAGGTCATGATCCCAGGGTCCTGGGATTGAGTCCCGCATCGGGCTCCTTGCTCGGCAGGGAGTCTGCTTCTCCCTCTCCCTCTGCCTCTCCCCCTGCTTGTGCTCTTTCTGTCTCTCGCAAATGAATAAATAAAATCTTAAAAAAAAAAAGTAGTTTAGCTAGTAGTTTACCAGTTTTACTGATCTTTTTCTGGAACCAACTTTTGATCTTTCTAAAAAAAAATATCCATAGATGGGGTGGCTGGGTGATAGACATTGAGGAGGGTATGTGCTATGGTGAGCACTGTGAATTGTGCAAGACTGTTGAATCACAGATCTGTACCTCTGAAACAAATAATACATTATATGTTAAAAAAAAAAGAAGAAGATAGCAGGAGGGGAAGAATGAAGGAGGGGAAGAATGAAGGGGGGTGAAATCGGAGGGAGAGGTGAACCATGAGAGATGATGGACTCTGAAAAACAACCTGAGGGTTCTAGAGGGGAGGGGGTGGGGGGATGGGTTAGCCTGGTGATGGGTATTAAAGAGGGCACGTTCTGCATGGAGCCCTGGGTGTTATGCTCAAACAATGAGTCATGGAACACTACATCAAAAACTAATGATGTAATGTATGGTGATTAACATAACAATAAAAAATTTAAAGAAAAAATATCCATTAAAGGGGCACCTGGGTGGCTCAGGTCATGATCCTGGGATTGGCCCTGGCATTGGGCTCCCTACTCAGTGGGGAGTCTGCTTCTCCCTCTCCCTCTGCCTGCCCCTCACCCAGCTTGTGCTTTCTCTCTCTCAAATGAATAAATAAAATCTTAAAAAAATATATCCATTAAACATTTTTTAATATTTACATTTGTCTTTATTTTCTTCTTTCTCCTTACTTTGGGCTTAATTCACTGTTTTCTTATAATTTCTTTATCTAGTCTGACAATCTGCTTATGTCCACTTCCCCTCTTGTCGGTCTTCATTCTGTTGTTGTCATATAGTTTGCTTCTACATATATTACAAACCTCATAATACATTAGTAATTTTTTTGCTTCAATTTTCTTAAATAAATTAATAAATCAGAGTCTTTTTATTCACACACATACTTACCATTTATAATGTTCTTTACTCCTTCTTGCATGTCTCAGTTTCTGTCTGGTACCATTTTCCCTTCAGCCTGAAAAACTACTCTTAATATTTCTCGTAGTGTAGGTTTGCTGATAACAAATTCTTGTAGCTTTTGTCTATTTTGCCTTCATTTTAAAAGGATATTTTTGCTGGATATAGAATTTTAAGTTGACTTTTATTTTTCTTTAATGAAAGACTCATTGTCTTATAGCTTTCATTGTTTTTGATGAGAACTTAGAGTATATTCCCCTGCATATAATGTATTTCCCCTCCCTTTGCATGCTACTAAGATGTTATCTTTCATATTCAGCAATTTATGATGTGCCTAGATGTGGATGTCATTGTTATTTTTCTTGGGGTTTATTGAGCTTCTTGTGTCTGTGAGTTGATATTTTTTCATCAGGTTTGGAAAAATTTTGGCTTATATTTCTTCAGTATATTTTTCTGCCCCAATCTATCTCCTTTTCTTTTAGAGCTCCAGTTACGTATGAGTTAAATTGCTGGATATTTTTTTTACAGTCACTGAATTTCTTTATTTTCTTTTCAGGCTTTCTCTCTATGCCTTGATGTAGATAGTTTATATGAACATATCTTCCAGTTCACTGCACTTTTCTGTAGTGTCCAATCGATTGTTAAGCCTACCCAGTGAATTTTTTATTTCAGGTATTTTCTTACATCTAGAATTTCCATCTGGACCTTTTCCATTGTTTTTGTTTCTCTGATATTTCCCATCTCTTCATTTATTGTCTCCACATTTTTCTTTAAGTTCTAAGGCATATTTATAATATTTTTTCAAAAAGTCTTTTTGGCTATTTCCAAATTCTTTCTCGTCATTGGGTCTGTACTTATTGACTGTTTTATCTCCTGGTTCACATTTTTTTTTTAAATACATCTTCATGTGTCTACTCATTTAAAAAAAAATCTGTGCAAAACATTGTGAATCCTACTTTTTTAAGATTCTAGCTTCATCTGCTTTTATGCAGTCTTTCTCCCCTCTTTCTGTAGTTATCAGGCTACCTGTTCTGGCTGCTTTATTTTCTACTTTTCCTATTTTGTGATGTTCTAACCTGTACTTGGCCAGGAAACCATTCAATCTAGCTTCTATAAGTTAGTGTTATATGTAACGTACAAATGAACACTTTGAGTAGGTTTCTAAAGACTCCTGAATCAACTGCGTGAACTTTAATGTACATATTTTAGTGCAGTTTAGATATTTAAAGATTCTTATTTATTTTTGGTGATTGATGTTGGGTACATGAAATATAATTTTGTATTGAATCTATATCTTAAGACAACAGTTCTCAAAGGGCTCCTAATTTTTGGCTGATGTGATCTTAAACTATTTGTGCATTTTTTTGCTCCTCTGTTTTTAGATGTTACAAGAAACATTTGTTAGTATCTTCATGTTCCAGCAGCCTCCATTAGTGTCCCTTTCTTTCCAGGATTTGACCTGTCAAATATTTTCTCTGGGCTCCTTACCTTAAGTCTAATGACTACTTCTTAAACCTTGTTTTGTAAATGCCCACATTAAAAAAAAAAAAAAAAAAAAAAAGAACTGTTCACATAGACCACATTACTGAATTACTGAAAAGAAGAAAGCTAAATACACATGGATGAAGGATTTCCAAAGTGCATTCTGTGAGATCTGATCTCTTATTTCCCCTTATTCAATAAAGTTAATGTGGAGTAAAGATAGTATTTTATAGCAAAGGCTACCCTTAACTTTATTTGTCTCCTTTTGAATGAGTGGGGTGTTGAATAAAAGTTATAAATCACTTATTTAAGATCCGTCTCCCCCATTTTCACTCCTGGAGTGAGCTTTTCAGAGGTTAAACCAAAACTTTGCCAAGTAAATGCTGATCTCCTGGGAAGACATTTCAGCACCATTTTTGTTTTTTCTGTACTTGTGTTCTTGACCTAAATCAGCAAATCTTTCTCCTTTCCAGCTCTCCCAGAAGCCATTCTCCATGTCTGTCACATACCTTACAGAGCTCTGGAGTAGTCTTGGTTTTTAATTATAAGAATCGATGGGGAGGGGCGCCTGGGTAGCTCAGTCGTTAAGCGTCTGCCTTCGGCTCAGGTCATGATCCCGGGGTCCTGGGATGGAGCCCTGTGTAGGGCTCCCTTCTCACCCGGCAGGGAGCCTGCTTCTCCCTCTCCCACTCCCCCTGCTTGTGTTTCCTCTCTCACTGTCTCTGTCAAATAAATAAATAAAATCTTTAAAAAAAAAAAAGAATCAACGAGGAAAGAAGATTTTGGTTTCTTTCAGAGCTGGACCTTTTAGAGAGCAGCCTATAAAATATAACCAATGTTGTTACTTTGGAGTATGAGAAAACCCTTTGTAGAGAAAGTTTCATCTTTAGACAGAAAAATAGCAGCTCAGTCTAGAGACTTCTCTAGCAGTTTCAGATACAGGAGTTCTTGGATGTATAATTATGTAAGGGGCAGAGACTTCACACTGATGTACTTTCAGAGGTAATAGCCTCCTTATAATCATGCTAGGAGGTCTGTCTGGTTATTGATCCTTCAGTAACTAAGAATGGTACCAGAGTAGTGTCTGTCCAGATGGGGCTGAGGGAGACAAACAATATTAGACATTTTCTGTGATTAGGCACTGAATTAGATTAAAGCATAATAAGATTCTCTGTGCTCTGAATAAAGTGCTCTTAAACTCAGCACCAGTGGGAACAGAGTTCCAGGTTTCCAGCCCTGGTATTTGAAGTCATCTTGCATGTTATAAAAAGGGTTTCTGACTCTGGCCTCTGTACCACCCACTGGCATTTAAATCCTGAGGGAGAATCCACAGGGGGTCTGCTTTGGAGGGGAGTGGGGGTTGGGCTGGGATGATGCCCGCTTCCTCCTGGAGAGATGAGATCAAAAACTCCTTCTGGGAGTTTCGCCCATTAAGAGTTTAGCTGATCCCCAGCACAGCCTGTGGCAGACAGGGCATGGACTATAATCCCATTTTATAGCTGAGAGAATAGAGACACTGAAAAGACAGGCCACCACCTCCAGGCCCAGCCAGTTTAAACGCTGATATACAATATAAACCTACTCTCCTGCCACTTTCGTTGACATTTGTTCTATTACATCATCTAAAGCCTTGTGGGTGATAATTTAGAGGAAGAGCTTTCACTTTGGGGTGGAATGAAGTAGAAATTGTCAGTCTTGGTAGGTATCAAAAGAAGTGGTGTAGTGAATCTTTAGAACAGGGATTCTAACCTTAATTACAGTCTGGAACCCCATCGGGGATTTTAGTAAATACCGACACCCGAGTTCCTCTTCCAGAGAGTTTGATTTAATTGGTCTTGGGTGCAGCCTGAGCATTGGGATGTTTAAAAACTTCCAGGGGCTCTAATGTGCAGCCATGCTTTCGAACACATCTATGACAGTTTTGTCTTCATGTAGGCTGTGTCTCCTTTCTGGCTTTATTTCCCTTTTACCCACTTATGGGAGAGGTTGGAAATTTTCTGTATTTATTCAGACTTCGGCCAGGATCAGATAAGGAAAAAATGAGCTGGGGAAAGGACTCAATTAAAACTGACTTTTCCAGTTTATACTGTTAATATGATCAAGAGGAGCCATGAATTTATTAAAACTTTAAGAAAAAACATTGAAAACACCAACTATCTATTGAGCTTCAGTTATACACTGAAGAGGCTATATAAGCTGAAGAAAAGGCAACGATGAATCTCTGGCTTTTGGGAATTTTATGGTGTAATATTGTTATGGGTCTGAATCACTTCCCACCATATATGGATGCATAGAAGGGAGGAAACATTCGTTAGCTGCGTAATATTTGCCTGGCCCACCTAAATCCTTTTTTTGGGAAGCTGGTAGGACATAAACATCTGGGATGAAAATATTTGCTTGTCCAGAAGTAGATTTCCCAAAAGACCGTCGCCCTCCTGCCTATGGCTCCTCTTCCGCTTTCCAGTTAACAGAGCCGCCTTTTCACCTTGCTGTTTGGGCCTTAACATCGAGTAACAGATGCTCAGGAAAAAGAAGATATTGAAGAAGTGGAAAGCTGAACCCAGCCCCCAGCGTTCGGTCTCCCAGCAGCCGGGTCTGCAATTTCGGACCCTCTCTGCCCTGCCAGGTGCTCGATGTGACTTAACCTGAGAATTGCTGTCCTGGGTTATCAGATCGACTCTACCCAGGCCTCCTCTGGTGGAAGCTGCACAAGGTGAGAATAGCTACAAAGCAGTGTGAGTGTCCTCCCCACGGCTCCCTGACAGTCCTCTTGCGAGCTCTGTTTCCACGCAAGAAACCTTGGAATCCTCCACCTGTGCCAGATTGCCCCGTTTCTTCAATCTGTCCCAACTATTTCTAGCAAATTCTTTGGCTGAAGCGGCATCTAAAACAAGTCCCATTTGCCCCAGTCTTATTTCATTCCAGCTTCCAGAAGTGGACGTTCAGCACAGGAGCATTAATGGAGACGCAGACTTCAGAGAAGACATTTCCTTCTGTTGTTAGATCTTCTGTTAAAGCCGTGCTTACTCAGAGGCCTCTGGCTACAGGAAGCGGTGACGGGGATGGAACTTGGCAGATAGCTGTGGCTGTGGCTTTGTGGAGGCCTGTGTGGGGACATGATTGTTTGTATATTGGTTTGCATTTATGTATTGGTCTAATTTTCATCTTCCTGAGGTACCCAGATGCTATGGTGATAGATTGGTTGGAAACGACTCATTTGTCAGGGTTCCGTGGGGGACGTAGGTTTCCTTCTCGTGTGCAGTGGAGTCTAAAATGTTTAATTAGATGCTGAGGCATTTCTGCATGGGTCCATCTCTGCCAGTTCTCCTGGTGAATGCCTTTCCTAGGTTGGAGAGGGACTGGGCATTTCTGGGCCTGACCTACCCTCCCCTCTTGATGCAATTCTCAGTCCTCCCTTTTTATTAGCTGCTGGGTTCCCCCCCCCCCGGTTTTTGTTCTAGAAACTGCCTTTATGTGACTGCTGGAATTTGCAGAGCTGATTCGTGTTGGAAATCTAGTTGTCAAACAGGTCCAACCCAGACTTTATGAAATAATGTAGTTGAACTGATATGCAGTGAGAGGAATATTAACTACCTGCTGCTGATCTGTTTTGTTCAGTGCAACTTTTTCAGAGAACTTACCTTGTTCTTACTGCATGCCAAGCGGTGCCTGGGATGCTGAGGATGCAGAGATGTGGCTCTGCTCTCGGGAGTAGAACATCTAGCCAGGGTGCAGTGGATGTGTACACTGTTATAGCACCATGGAGGTGTCCAAATAAAGGGGTGAACAAAGGACTGGGGAGTCCCATCAATTTGACATCAGCTTAGGGAAAAGGAGAGCATTTCAGGCAAATGTGGAGAATACCAGGAGTAGTGGGCTTATGGGATAGCAGGCTGCTCCGTGTGCTGGACCTGGGGAGGGGTTGGAGGTATGAATGTAGGTGAAATGTGGAATGCCTAGGGTTTCTACCTGGGGTAGATGGGGACATTGGGGAGTGGGGACAGTGAGAAATCCTGGGAGGAGAGAGAAGTTGAATTCTAGGCATGATAAAATGATATGCTTATGAAATTGAGGTGGACACATCCAGTGGGTGGTTGGAAATACGGGTTTGGGACTGGGGGTGGTGGCACAGGAGATGCTGATTTCGAAGTCACAGCGTGGTGTGGCAGGGGTCGAAAGCTGGAGTGCAAAGCCATTCAAGGAAAACTTGGAGAGCACCTGTGTTTAAAGAAGAAACCGAGATTTGGAGAGAAGGTAGAGTCAGGTGGTAGAGGGACCAAGAAAGCCACACCCAGCCTTCCTTTTCCAGCTGGTTCTGCCATACCTGGCTGCCCACTAAGCCCTGGGAGCAGCTCCCAGGCTCAGACAGGCTTGCTGGGCTGTGTCCTCTCCTGAGGGGCCAGCCCTTCATTTCCTCTCCTCCTCACCCCTGCCCAGCTACAGAGGACTGTCTTTACTGGCTACAAACTCTTCGGCTGGCCTTCCTTGCTGGAATCAAGGATTAGTCTGTTTCTCCCCTTTGTTTTCTCACAGTTTATCAGGACTCACCTTCAGACCTCTGTTAAGAAGAGCTGGGTGCTCTGAGTGGACTCTTCTGCTGGCCTGGTGCTGAGTGAGCCCAGCCCTGTAGCTTACTCCTTGTCCTGGAAGAGCAGGCAGAGGCACTCCTCCACCTCCTTTCTGGAAATAGGGTGTGTGCGTCTCTGGCCTGGCCCTGTGCTAAAGATTCTCAGGCCAGCTCATCAGTAGGAGGAGGCCAAGCGTGGAGGGAGAAGGCATAGTTTAATCTTCAACGCAGAGGAAGAAGGTGTAGTTTAATCTTCATTGCTGTCCAGGAAAGGAAGACACTGTGGAGTAGTGAAGATACATTTTGTCTTTTCTCAGTGACCACAAGCAGGCAGTAGCCAAAGAGATACATTCTTCTCAACTTGTGGCCCGAAGCCTCCCCTCCAGAGGAAAGGTTCTCTTGAAACCGAGCCACTGGCCATAGAACGGGGAGGGTCCCTAATGAAACTGCCATCCAAGGAACCTCTGTGTGGCTTTGTCACCCTGGACACCCTTCCAGATTTTCTCATGACGTGTGAGCTGCCGAAGCTGCCCTGCTTTCTGGCCGCAGCCCAGGACTGAAAACAGGCTCCTCAGCCAGACTGTGTCTAGAAGAAATCCGAAAGCTCAAGGGCCAAATCAGCCCCTACCTTGAGGCCACGAGGTAGCCATGACTTTTTCTGTCTCGCCCGAATTGCTCTAAGTTTTCCTGTAGTGGTTTGAGCATCTTGAAATTGGAATATGTAGGTCTGTTCGCCCCCTGGGGTAACAGGTGAGATGTGGCCAGTGCTAGTCCATTCCAGTTTTTCATCGCAGGACTGGAAAGCATGTGGTGTCTTTCTCCCCTGTGTCACTGTATTTTCAGTGACAGTCTCTGTTGGGTTGCTCAGCCTCCTCAGGGAGGTGATGAAAGCTAAAATGAGTTCCTGTTCATCCCTGCTCGTCCTTACAGGGTTTATTGATGTTGGAGCAGCCCCACCAGCTAAGTTGAAAAGCGTCCAACTTCCTGGCTCTGTACCTCCGTGCAGTGCCGGCCCCTATTGGGCCTGGACCTTCTGCCCCAAGCCAGCACCCCCTCTCCAGTCCCGGAGCTCTGGAGACTACAGTCTTGCATTAGCAAGGCTACAGAGCCTACTGCATGGCACCAAGGAATTGCACAGACTATTATATGAGGTGACTTTTTAAAAAATTGTGTGTAAAGTACACATAACATAAAACTTATTATTTTAAGCATGTTAAAGTGTACAATTCAGTAGCATTAAGTACATTCACAATATTATGTGATTATCACCACTGGCTAGTTCCAGAAGTTTTTCATCACTCCAGTGGAAACCCTCTACCCTTTGAGCAGCCATTTCCCACTTCCTTCCTGACCTCAGCCCCTGGAGACCACTAACCCACTTTCTGTTTCTATGGATTTTTCTAGTCTGGATATTTTATGTAAGTGGAATCATGCACCGTGTGGTCTTATGACGTCAAGGTTCATCCATGTGGTAGCACGTGTCAGTTTCGTTTCTTTTATTCATTTCGGAATAATGTTCCCTTGTATGAGTATACCACATTTTGTTTATCCATTCACCTGTCGATGGACATTGAGATAGTTCTACCTTTTGGCTATTATGAATAATGCTTCTATGAACATCTGTGTACATATTTTTGGGTGGACCTCTGTTTTCAGTTCTTTTGGGTACCTACCTAGGAGTAGAATTACTGGGTCACATGACAGTTCTATGTTGAACTTAATGAGGAACTTCCACAGACTTCCATGGTGGCTATACCATCTTACATTCTTACCAGAGGCATGAGGGGCAGTGACTTGGGCAGGGAAGGACCATGTGGTCAGCTTGGGAGGGCTGATCTGGGAGGTGTTTGTGGGCTGAGCCTGGGATGGTGGCAGAGGATGGCCTCACTGCGGGAGGGTGGGGGGGGTGGGGAGGGGAGCCTGGTTTGAGAACCAAGCCCAGCCCACAGATGAGGCTGTTGGGGGAAGGAGTGTATGATGGCGGATGGGAGTATTTCACTGGGTTCCAGCATGGAGGCACCATGTTTTACCCTAAAGCAATGCCCCTTTCCTGAGGCAGAGGCAGCTGGTTGCCCTCTACGTGGGGTTGGGTTTTGAATAAAACATGTGAGGTGAAATCACTTATGGTCAAAAGTATCCTTGAAAATCTCTCATTACCAGGACCTTGGCCCTCGGAAATTCAAAAGCCAAAATTTAGCTTCCTTTGTTTGCTCTTCAGTGGTGGCTTCTCTTTCCTTGGGGCAATGGAGGTCAAGGCGTAGTTTGCTTGAGAAAAGAATAATAGGGAAAATAAAGACATTGGGGGAAGAGGTAGCAGATAGATAGAATCAAATATCTGCAAGTTAAATGTATATATGATGCGACGCTCAGGCCTTGTGGCCTCTGTACTGATTGGCTTAGGACCAAGAGTAGGTGTGGTGGGGCTGGGGAGGACCAGAAAAGCCAATAGCAGCCCCAACTCAGCATAGGCAGGGTTGGGGTGGCCCCTTCAGCATACCCAAACTCCGGGAGCCCAGACTGCATCTTGGCCTACCTGGGCCAAGTCAGTGCCACCTTACAGTGTTATGATTTATCAGTGTTACAGTTTCATTGTGATGCTTCTACATTCACTGCCTCCTAGAAGCATCTGGTAATTGGGAAGCGTATTCCCAGTTTACAGATTGAGGCTTAGAAAAAGAATGGCTTTCAGAGTGGCATGATTAGGAAGAGACAGAGCTAGGACACACACCTGGGACTTCTGGCTATAGATTCAGCATTCTTTTTCTTGTGTTCCACTTCTTGTGGGGAACTATCTGATATTGGTGCTAATCTTTTCCAACGTGCTCTTTGTTAGGACAGATGATAGTCTTGGGGGTCACGTGGTGGTGCTGAGAACCTGGGAAGCGATCAGGGTCATGTCTGTTTCTTACACACGCAGCTTTCATTCTCCCCAGGCTCTGGTCAGACGTGAGCTAGATCTGTTTACTCTGTCTCTGCCAAGGCCATCTTGGCCCCCGGCTGTGCCCCCATCTGTCTGAGCCCCTTTCTGGGCAGCAGCCTCCCAAAGAAACAGCCCTCAGCTCAAGTCGGCTGAGATTTTTGGGTCGAGCCCCAATTCTGATGAGGCAGAGTTAGCATCTCCTGCTGCAGCTCTGGCTTTCAGCAAATGGTAAACTCTGCTTGAGGGCAACATTCAATTATGAAAATCTATTTCTCTTGCCACATTCAAAAAGTCTCCTAATGTGCCTTTGTGCACATACACATTTAGTGACACATCACTAAATGTGTATGAGGTTGCCATGGAAATGTCTCTCCTCTAACATGGCATTCCAAGAGCAAAGAGAAGGGAAGTTTTCTTTGTAAAGAGAAGCAGAGCAGAACTTGGTTAATTGTCATCACATGGATCCCCAAACTGTCATTCTTCCCTGACTACCTATCTCCTACTTCCTGTCAACAACCTAGTGCTGGAAGCCAAATCAGCACGCTGCGTTTCCTCAGGAATTCCACAAGCATTGTTCTTAACCTCTATGCCAGGCACATCCCAGGAAGGATGCCAGGATTCCTGATTTGAGTTTTCACCCAGCTTAGAAAGTGCACCTTCCTGGACCGTCTAGCACATGCCACTCATGAACACTCAAGTCTCAGAAGAGCTCTTGGCACCAGCCTCTTTGTAGACGGTGCAGGCTGCGCAGGTCTTCAGAAGATACTAGACATTTTCCACCAGAGACCCTGAGCTTCAGTTTTTGTCTTTGTGACAAGTGCACGGTATGACAGCATACAGAGAGTGCTAATACTAAAGCACCTTTTGAATGTCAAAAATCCCCCAAATTTTCCCAGTAGTGGTGTGAATCCACAAAGATGGAGAAGAACCTCAGAGACCTAAATCTGACTGAATGTCTTCCGGTTTCTGACTCATCTTGCCCTGTTTTCATCTCTGTCCTGTCAACTTTCTTTCCCTTTTTTTTTTTTTAAAGATTTTATTTATTTATTTGACAGAGATAGAGAACACAAGCAGGGGAGGTGGCAGGCAGAGGGAGAAGCTGACTCCTCATTGAGCAAGGAGCCTGATGCAGGACTCGATCCCAGGACCCTGGGATCATGACCTGAGCCGAAGGCAGCCGCTTAACTGACTGAGTCACCCAGGCGCCCCTATCCTGTCAACTTTCTTTATTGATCCTATCTGTGAACAAAGAAGTCATTGTATTTCTGGACTTTACTGGCAATTTTGGAGGTTATCCTTTATCCGTATTGGCCGATCCTTTGACTAGGTCATGGGGTTCACTGGCTTTCCCAGTTTTGGAGTTGGGTTGCTGTTCTTATTGGTTCTGAAGTCAAAGCTGATGGGTCTACTGTAGTTCACCAGTGGCAAGCTCTAACGTGGGGACCTTAGCATCTTGCCCTGCACACCTGCCCTAGGAACCTGTCATTTCTATTCTCAGTTGCTCTGGATTTCTCCGCAGTCCCCTTTGGCCTGTGAGGCTTTGCTATCATTTCACAGGTAAGAGATGGTTTCAGGGCTCAGAGACCAGTTCACCCATATGCATGTTTCTGTTTCTGGCATCCAACACACATGTGGCTCTTGGGCTGGAGGGTTCCAGAATGCTGGACTCCAAGGGGACTTCTTGGTTCCTTGGGTTCTGAGAGCCTGCTTGTTGCTGTGCTCCAGCTGCCCTGCATCTGATAGAAGCATCTGGTTCCTGTCCAGTATCATAAGGTGAACTCCAGAGGTTGAACATATTCCAGCCTTGTTGCTTTTAATGTTGAAAATCCTGGGATGCTCCATCTTGCTCATGGCCATACTAGCTTCCCAAAGACTGTTTGCCACTAGCCAAGCCGCATTGCCAAAGTGGTGGGACTGAACCAGCTTCTGACTTAAAAGAGCAGAGGGTATGTGTGCTGCCGGCCCCCCACATACTCAAATCTCCATTCCTGACGGGATCTTATTGGGTCTCCACTTACCTTGGGTGTGAAGCAGGTCTTTCCTGCCATGAGACAGATTGATCTTCTTGCTTTTATAAATGAGGTTCTCAGCATTGTTTCTTAACCAACATTTATTTCTCCTGCTGTCAAGGGATGGATGACGAGTCAAGCAGCTCATTGCTGACTGTGACCTTGTCGATGATATGTAAGCCAGACCATGAGCTGAGGGTTTGGTTCTGGTTCCAACCAGAAACTCTGTAGGGGTTTGGAGCCTTTTGTTACCAAGTCAGTGGCCAGTGCTCACCACTCTGGGGCCTCTGAGGAACCTGCCCAGCTCCTTAGGCAGCCGCTGCTCCGGGCTACTTCTGTGGTTGCTTCTGAGCTTATTTTGGGGCCTATATTGGGAGCTCATGACCTCTCCCTTGAGAGACCAGGTCAGACATTGCCTGCTTTAACTCTATGGCCTAACCAAATCTCCCCTCCAGCAAGGGACAGGGACTTTTAACAATAGAAAACTCTATTTGGGACCATATAGAACTTACTCTGATGCAGAATGTTCTGAATTTTCCTTCTGCCATTTTAGGCTCTGATAAATCTGCCACATTTGAATGGTTAAATGTCTGTTAGGAGAGCTCACTGCCCCTTTTTGCTCTTGGCTTGTGCAAGTAAATATCAATTTAGTTCTTATAGAAGAAAAATAAAGGAGACTCGGTTGTCTTCCTAATCCACAAACCCTGTAATTCTCACCTGGAAAATCTGGCTCTCCTATTTCAGATCAGTTCTAACAGCACAGGCTAAAAGGAGGCTTTATTGCTCTTAACCGAGCTTATTTCTAAACTTATTTTTCAGGTTGTTCATTTAGTAAATAAGAACCCCTCAGAAGAGATGTGGAGGGGATTGGCTTAGGAGAAAGGGAGAAAGGCAATGATGCCCGCAGGATGAGTTGGGGAGGGAAACTTGGTTCTGGAGAGAGTCCCACCTACTGCATACTCAGAGTGGAGTCCACCAATTAATGAGCAAACATTCTAGAAATCAGTGGATGCCAAGAACCAAGGGCCTGGCCACTGCTGAGTCTTCTAGAGTGTCCCACAGGAAAGCACAGACTAGCCCTTGACAGAGACTTCTATTGGTAACCGGGCCCAGCTGGCCAGAAAGACAGACTGCCCAGTTGGAGGGGTCAGAGGGTTTTTGGTTCTTCCAGGCCCGGACCCTGAGCGTGCTGGGCTCTTCAGCTGTACTTTAAGCTTCTCGCCGAGCTCACTGCCTTCGTGGGGCCAGGAGGGGCCAGCTCCAGGCTGCTCGTTGCCCTATAAGTCCTTTGAATTGGACAGATTCCTGTTCCTGTTCTGCCCTTGTCACTTGTGAGCAGCCTCCCAGCAGATGGAAAGGGCAGCCCATGCCCAGCACTGTGGACACGGCTCCTGAAGGCAGTGCCTGACCCTTCTGTGTCTGTGGGACCGTGACCCAAGGCAAAACTCCATATCTTCAAGTAAGGTGCTCTCTGCAGGGAGAGACTAATGTGTGTTCCTCTGGCTCTTGTCACTGAGCAGGTTGCCCAGAATTAACATGCTCACCCTTTAACCGCAAGCTGATCCTTCTGGCCTGGTAGAGTGCATTCTTATTCCCACCCTGGCAGGGGCCTGAGGTCAACTGTCCGTAAAAGAGAGATGTTCCCCATGGGGAAAATCTGTGCTTTGGGGGGCTATATCAGGTTTATTTCAGGCGTTTCCTTAGACTACTGGATTGTGGGATTTAGAAAAGCAATGAAGTCCTGTTCCATCTGAGACGTGTTAGCGACGTGGTCCCACATTAGTGCTATGGGAGTTCCTGAGGGGGAGGGAAGACACTGCTGCCTGCCTGCTGTGGCCTGAGCAGGGATCACAGAGTAGTTTGGAGACCTGGAGGGCCCGTCCTGCTTCCCAGCA
This sequence comes from Eumetopias jubatus, assembly GCF_037043125.1. NCBI lineage: Eukaryota > Metazoa > Chordata > Mammalia > Carnivora > Otariidae > Eumetopias > Eumetopias jubatus. The sequence goes on along the minus strand of NW_028274810.1, from coordinate 88,125,329 downwards.
ACGGCTACCCAAAGCCAAGTGCTTTATCTTTCCGATTTGCCCTGTCAGCAGCTCCCGAAGCCTGAGTCTGAGTGGCTGACCCCCAGGCCTCCAGGCACTTCCCAAGGACACTGGTAGCCGCTCTGCTCCCAGAGGAGTCAGGGCTGGAAGGCCCGTGTGGCCCCTGGCAAGAGGTTCGGGCAGCGCCAAAGGCTCCTGCTGCAGGACAGCTGTTGCCTTCCTGGTGGCTGAGGGGAAACAAATGGCTTCTCTAAGTGACACTGGGGCTTTTGCGAGTACTGCTTGCTGCCAAAGAAGTCTGTTCAGTGTGGCGGAGTCGTGCTCTCCTGGGAAGTGAGACTCTGCTAATGTGTTCTCAAGTTCTGTTCCAGCTGGCGGCCGCCTGTCCTGCCCCATAGGCTGGAAGGCCCCCTGCGCCCGCCCCGGCACGGGCCTCGGGGGCCGGCAGCGCCTGGCGTGTGGCTGGGCAGCAAAGACCGAGGCTGCTGCCGGCCCTGAGCCGTGCAATCTTTTCCCCGGTGGGCCTTGGGAGCTAGGGCCAGGGCCTCGTGAGGAGCTGTCGTGAAGCAGAGTTTGGGTGTGTCCTCCCAGAGACATGCGGGGGCAGCCGGGCACCTCAAGCAAGTCACGGAACTGCTGCCTCAGTTTCTTTTTCCTCACAACGAGCGATAATGGAAACCACCCTTGAGGTTGGAATACGCGTGAAGTGCTTAGCCCAGTGCCTGGCACATAGTAGGTGTTTCATCAGTATTAGCTCCTATTGTAACTTCTCTGCTGAGACCCCTGAAAATTACCCAGCTCTCTAAGGGGCTTTTATAGGAAACCATCTTTTTTGTGTTGTGATGTGACTACTGTGTGCCCTTCCTTCAAATGCCTTCTGATCAGATGTCTTGTCCCCTGCCCTGGATGCAGTCCTCTGGCTTCTAAGATGGGAATTCCACAGATGTCCGAATTTTTCTGAACTCTCTTGGAACCAACAGCTGTCAGTGTCCTGGGCTAGGGGCCATGTTGGAGAGAGTAAGCAGCTAAGCTGCTTTCTCCAGAACTAGGCTCCTGTGGCTGGCCTCAGTTTCCCTCAAGTCTGGCTCTAGCAGGAAATTTGCTGAGTGGCCCAGCTCTTGCCTGGGAAGCAAGGGATGAGGAATATTTGGGATGACAGTGTGGGGACTGCCCCTGAAACTCACCATCTGTCTGCTGTAGTGGTTCTCAACTGGGGTGATTTTGTACCACATGCCCCTCCCTGCCTTGGCCAATTGCAGGTGACGTTTGGCAATGTCTGGGGATATTTTTGGTTGTCACAACTGGGGATGATTTTGCAGTGGGTAGAGGCCAGGGATATTGCTAAACATTTGACAATGCACAGGACAGCCCCCCACAATGAAGAATTATCCAGCCCAAAGTGTCAGTAGTGCTGAGGCTGAGAAACCCTGATCTGTTCCCTTCTGGATGAGGACACAAGGATTGTAGGGGGCAGCATCACCCAGAGAGATCAACCTGAGGCCTTTATCCCTTCCTGCCCTGCAGCCCAGAACCTAGGCTCACTTACCTCTTACTGATACGCTGTGCAACTGTGGACAGATTAGCCCCTCTGAACCTTCGTTTTCATTCCTTGTACTCAGGGATACTAGAGGTTGCCTTTCCAAATGAGGGCCTATCCAAGGCTTTCAGGTCTAATGTAGAGATTATTATCTTAGGGAATCCCAGGCTGTTATACCGATTCATGAGGCACCTGACTCCTTCCAGAGGGTAAGGCTTTGTAAAAAAACAACTCTGACTTTTATCTGGGGGGAACTGTTGAGCTGGATCTAGACTGCATTAAGGAAGCTCTGCCCCATGGGGTGGGTGGATACTCACCCCCAACCTCTCCCACGTCCCAGGACATAGCCACTGCTGAAGCAGCTTTTCTTGCCTCCAACTAAGCAAGCTTTTAATCTGTGTGTGGCCGCACTGGGAAACCTGACTTTATGGCAGATGCTGTGGAATGTAATCTGCTCACGTTTAGGCTGTAAATTTTCTGTGGTTCCAAAGTGCTGTGGAGTTCACCAGAACACATGCTGTCCTCTGATAATTGAAGTGCCTTAAAACAAAGCAAGGCCTTCTTGGTTTGAAATAAACTGTCTTGCGAGCTAGGCTATTTTAAAAAGAAAACAAAACTTAGAGCATATCTCTAATGGAGGGCTCCAACCTACTTCATCCCCAAAGGTCATGGATTAAGGAATTAATCCACTCTGTGATCTTGGGCAAGTCCTTTAACTTCTCTGGTCTGAGTTTCATCTGTAAAATGTGGGGCCCAAACTAGATCCCCAAGTCTCCCTCCTACTACAGCCTCTCACTCAGCTCCTGTGTTTCATGGAACTTAGGGAGGGAACCTAATGCTGCTCTTCCAGGGCGAAAATCACCCCTTCTGAAAGGTGTGGGCCAGCTGAGGAAATGACCCTCTCCTCCCCTCCATAATTATGATTCTCAGATGCTCTCCAAATACTAAATGACTAGTTTAGTTACATGGAGCTGACTGATACTCATAGTTTAAATCTCTTTTCTTGACTTCAAGGGAGTGAACTGAGTTTGACAAATACAAATGGAAAACCATTCTCTGGCTCTTTCCTCTGACCCTTGGGGACAGAAGATGACTGATGTGTGGGGCAGAGGGTGGCTGGTTAAAAAGTGGGCTCTTCCTCCCACATCCCTCTTCAACCCCTGGTTTGTCTCGTTGGGTCTGTTGTCATCCTCACATCAGGGGTATTGATTTCCAAGTCTATTGGTTGAAATCTTTTCCTTTTTAAAACCCTCTGGAAAATGCCAGTTTTCCCTCAAGGACTTGTGCCAGGGGTTAATAGGACAATGTAAAGAAATTCACTCTTACCCTGAAACCTCAGTTTTTCCTGTTGCAGTTTGACCTAAACAAACAAACAAACAAAACTCTTGTCCTTGAGCCTGACAATATGAAATAGCTCCCCTGGAGCTGGGGTGGGAGAGCAAGCCCAGGGCCTGGACTGGGGGTCCTCATGAGCTGCTTCCTGTTTCGGAGGGGAGGGAGTGGTGGGGTGTGTCTCCGAAGGATTGTCTACAAAGCCAGTGTGGGTCTTAGGATGGTATTATCATGTCCTTCTAAAAGATATCATTTCATAATATAGCTGCGGGTATATTTGGCACCTTTTCCAGGTCTAGAGACTCCCAGTTTAGTAGTCCTTCACCAAAGTATTAGCTGAAATACTTGCCCAGTTTGATACGGTCAGCTTCATATTTGGAATAAACAGACCTGAGTGTTAAATTCCTTCTGGGTCTCTACCTTCTGCAGGTGATTCCATGTGTGTTTCTCTGCTTACGTCAGGCTGTGCTTCTGTCTGCTTTATTGTAGTGCTTCCTTTGAAGGTGCTGGTGGAAGTGGAAAATGGAAGGAGAAGACACTTGTTTGGTCATGCCCATGCTGGCGTCTTGCTCTTCACATTCATTGATCACAAAGGAGTCAAAGAGGTGGCAGTGGTGGGGGGCGTAGTGAATCGAGAGGCCAGCCTGGGTGGTAACCAAGCAGAGGAAAGGTCTTTCTTGGATCCAGAAGGAAAATGGATCCCAGGACCTTCAACCTTCTAAGTGAGAGCCTGACATGGTCCTGTGTATCATGACGTAGCTGGATAGTTCTGTGTCCTGAAACCGTTTTCTAGGAGTGAAGGAACATTCAGACTGAGAAAGCCACCCTCAACATGTACCTTTGTCCAGAGGTTGGGGAGAAGGAGAAGCAACAGTTACAGGGGCAGGGGTAAAGATGGTTTACCATCTTAGGGGATGCTGCTCAAAGTATAAGAACAAAGTGATGAAGCAAGGCCCCGAGGCTTGAAGTGGTGGTGCCTTCTGTGTTTGGTTGGAGGTGCCTACCTTCTGGTGAATCATCCATACACACAGCAGTTTATGGTCTTCATTATTCTTTAGCAAGAAATAATTTCCTACTCATATGTCACTTTAAGGCTAAGGACCTTACACTCCCGGTGCTGAGAATATAGTAGCTCATTGTACATCAGTCCTATTTATGTCCCATTTGGGGACTTGGGGGCTGCCCTTTGACAAACACACAGAAAGGAGATTGATACAGCAAAAGCCATAGAAGAACGAGAAGGCAGGACCAGGGAGCTTGGTAACCTCATGTTAGGCCCTGTTACCCATGGGGGCTTTGATCTCAGTAAGTTATCACCAGCTAACCACTGCCTTTTAGATGTCATCCTTACTAGAATAAATACACCCATGTAACTTGCATGGTGAATCACCTGCCCTGTAGTGTGATCAGGGACATGAGTTCTGGGCTGTGGATGACCACACATGGAGCCTGACCCACCGACTGGACACCTGCCCACTTTGAGGGCTTGCCCCCTTTTAGAGCATTACAGCCAGGCCCCTGCTGTGCTCCTCCCTGTTCTCTATGCCCACTTCCCAGCCCCCCAGGCCTTGATGGTCTAAGCAAGAACATACCCCTGCTTTCTACGAACATCTGGTCTCCCTCTGGGTGGCCCGGCAGGTGTTAGTCATCTAAAGCCACAACTCGGTGACCACTACCAGAGTGTGTGTGTGGGGGGGGGATCCTTTCCTATAGGTTATTCATCTTCATGATGGTTCCAGGAGACAGAGATGATAGTTCTCCTGTGTTACAGTTGAGGAAGCTGAGGCTCAGAGATGTGAAGCAACATGCCCAGTGTTATACAGCCGGAAAGTGACAGAAGCAGAGTGTGAATCTAGAGTGGGACCCTTGGTTATCCCGTTCTGCCCTAATCATAGGATACACAAACTATAGGCTGTAAGGGCTCTGTGAATGGGGAGGTTTCATGGGAGTGAAGGAGATTGGCCCAAGGGTTGGTGTGAGCCCAGTAAAGAGACAGCCTGCTGCTCCTCCAAACCTGCCTCTGAAAATTCTTCCTCTTCTCTGAGCTCCCTCCCATCTACTCAGCCCCTTACAGCTTCTGTAGCCCCTTCTCTTTCTCTCTTTTGATCTTGGGAATTGTTCTCATAGTTGCCATCTCTCCGGATGAAAAAAACGAGGCCCACAGGGAGGGCTTGTGCAAGATGGTGTGGCAAACAGGAGAGTTAGCGGGACTTGGGGTCCTGAGTTGTGCTCTCTACTTTCTGTGCCAGCCCCAGCCCTGCCATTCCCACCATGCTGGTGTTTTCTAAACCCCAGGTGTGACTGTCCCTGCAGAAGGACGCTGGGCTGGGCCCTCTGAGCCCCTCCCCAGACCCTCGCAGCCCCTCCTTTCCCCGGCTCACCCCAGCCTACTCATTCCATCAGACTGACTCTCCACAGACCGTGAAGAAGCTGAGAGCAGCTGCACTGATTCCATGTGTTACCGGCATCTTCCAGGCCTGGCCAGCAGCATCACCAACAACGCTGGCCCTCCCTGCCTCTCCCCTGCGTGCCTTACGTTGTTCCTGAGCCCACTGCCCAGGGGAGGAATGTCAAGAAAAGCAGGAGGCTGTGGCAGGGTCAAGGGTGCTTATTCCCAGCACCTGACAAGGGACTTGAGCTATGAAGTCACCCACTTGCCTGAATGGTCCCTGGTTTCATCACAACCGCTACCAGATGGAGCTCAGATGTGATTCAGGAAGTTGGAGTTGGGGATTTTCTTGTCTCGGGCAGCTTTCAAAGTCAGGACCATTTTGTTCTTCCCTTGTCTTCTGGGACCTTTCCCCACTCCCCATGCCCCCTGGTGTCAACAAAGCGTATGGTTCTACTTCTTCAGCACACCCGGCTCTGTCCTCCCACCCCTGCCTCAGACCCAGAATTATCTCTTCTCTGGCTGACCTGCCAGAGCTTCTGCTTGATCCTCAGGCCACAGTTGTCTATAATATGGACTTCACTACCTAAAAAGCACAGTATCGACTACATCTTTTTTGAGGCCTCCAAGAGGCAGCACCCTTCCCTCCAGGGAACTGAGTAGGCCCCGGGGTGGGGCTGCAGCATAGTTCTTAGAAACCCTAAATCCAGGGAGATTAGCGGGCCCAAAATATAATTCAAAAGAATTGTGTGTTTTTGGTGGTGCTTTTTTTTTTTAATGACAAAACTTACATGTTGTATAAACATGGTTGCACAGTCCTGGGTGAGTCCCTCGCAGCTGAATCACCTATGATCCCAAAGCAGGGTTTGGTCTGCCTGTGGGGTGCACCCAGAGATGTGCCAGAGCTGAAACAGGAGAGCCACTGTTAAATTTTCAGAAATTTTTAGAGTGAATTGTTCAAAACAGCCATTACTTAAAAATTAATTATATAAATTTACAATTAAGGTATATTAAAAGCAAAGGTAGCCAATATTCAAAACTCCTCACTTCCTAATTAATTTACTACATTATTACTCACCTGTGCTCATGAGGTAACATGCATCCTCTCTGTCTGTATATAATGGTGCTCTGCACATCTCTTCCTAACATCATGTTGGTAGCTTGAAATAGACAGTGGTAGGAAGAATGTTTACACCACAGAAACTAGCAAAGGCTATAAATCAGGATCTGATTTATTGTTCAGATGATTGTCTAGACGTAGGAAAGTGGTGGAGAAAATGTTAATGCAGAGTAAACTTAAAGTGTATCATTGTAAATAGCATGAAAAATTGAAAATAACCTTTTTCCAGTTTTCAAAAACTGCTGTCAAATTCAGCAAAGAATCTGCTACTGTCTTGACAGACAAATGGAATTCTGGTCTGTTTTCTGTTACTTCATTTTTGTCTTACTCTTAAAGGTAAGCGAAAATATCCAGCAGAGCTGGTTAATTTGGTAATGTGGTAATGACACATTTGCCAAAACACCATTGGTACAGCTCTGCCACATGTCCTGTATATTTTGCCACCTGCCTGCCTCTGACTGGCATGTCCAGTCCCCTTTCATTCACTGGCTCATTTAGCAAATAAGGATTGAGTGTGAACTATGTGGCAGCAGTCAACAAAACAGACAGTAAACAAAATCAATGTCAACTCCATAGTATGCATTTTCAAACTCTTCCCTGCTTTGAGGCACAAGCTCCCCCTTCTCTGTGTCCTGCTCTTCCCCACGGAGGGTGAGCTCTGTCTTTTCAACCTTTCACAGAGTGTGAGCAGAGTCATGTGTGAACAGCTAAGAACTTGAACCAAGGCCCAGAATTGAATATTGAAGTAGCTTTGTGGGAGAAAGCCAGTAAGAGGGAAGCAAAATCCGTTTCTTGAGGGTTTGTGAGATGGGATGCATCCTCCGAGTTGGATGATTTTTTAGCTGCTCTCCGTGCTGTGGGCTTGAAGGAGATCTCAGATGAGACCTGTGTGCCTGAAAGGTCTGAAAAATATTTAATAAAAGAAACAGCACAGGATAGCCTGCTGATCCACTCATCTGTTTGTTCAGCAAATACACGTGCTCCCCAGTGCCAGGTGCTTGCAAGCTCTGTGAGCTGCCACGCCTAATGATCCGTGGTCTCTCGCCTTGAGCATTTTCAAACTTGTGGGGCAGTTTATAATCCAGATTGCTGGCCAGTGAGTGCAGAAGTCTTGCCCATCTCTCTGGAATCCGGCCCCCACAGGCAACAATTCTCTTTCTCTGTTCTCCCCCTACTTAGCACTGATCTCAGTTTGTAATGATATATCTGGATATTTGATTGATGTCTGTCTATCTTAACAAGAATGTCAGCTCCAGGAGGGTAGGGACCCATGTCTATCTTGCTCACAGGGCCCTGCATAAGTAGGTGCTCGGGAAAAACTTGAGTAAGTGGATGAAGGGAGCATGGAGGAGGGGGATTGGTGTGGGTGAGGGGCCCGGAGGGCATCTGGAGGAAGAGGCTTGAGCTGGCAGGATGCAACCTTCATTCTTTGACTCCAGGCAGGCGAAGCCAAGCCCTTGCATTTGCCAAGACCTTGCCCAAACATCACCTCCATTGCATAACCTGTCCTTACCCCTTCTCTGTGGGTGGATCTTGGTGACAGAACACAGCAGTTTGCGTTATAGCTTTTCTGTGATCCTTAACTTGTCTTGAGTCACAGACCCCTATGCTTATCTGATAAAAAGCATAAACCCTCCTCCCCCAGAATAATGCTAATGGTATGTGCACACATGCACAGTTTTATGTACAGTTTCAAGGGATTCATGGATTCCAATTCCATCCATAAACCCCAAATCAAGAATCTGCTTTAAAAAATGATTCCTCATAATAACCATTCATCCTGTTCCTCTGAGCCTCCAATATCTAGCACGGTTCATGGCATATAGACCGTACTTAATGTGGAATATTATGTGGGTGAATGGGTATGTTAAAAAGTGTCCTGATCTGCCATGACCTGTTTAGAATTGAGCTAATAATTCCATTGAAGTATTGGGGGAGAAGGGGCAGCTTGAGCAGAGGACGGTAGCACTCTTGACATCATTGCTCTGTCCTGGCACTGGGAGTATGGTTCTGCCCACATCAGGAGGCCCACCAATGCTGTAAAACCACTTTCCAACTAAAAACTTAGAACATGGTGTCTGACACATTGTCTAATAATGGGACAGAATATTTGAAATTGGGCCTGTCTCAGAGAATCAGAGATTGTGTGATTCTATAGGAACATAACCTAATCCGAGGCTGATTGGGTTGTTCTTAGAGCTTCTTTAATCCTCAGAAAGGGATGGTCAGGGAGTAGGCTGCACTCCGCCTGGAGTCTAAATTAGTCCTCCAGCTCTGGGTAGAGGGTCCCAGCATTGCAGGCTATCTGTCCTCCACATTCTTCTCCATAGTCACCTGTGCTGAGTAACTAAGTGAACCCTAGTGGTACCTCTCAATGCTGCCCATCTTCTGCTCATTACTCTCTCCCCCCACCCACCCACCTACCCACACACAAAAGGTAGTGTGAATCCCTGGCCTTTAAAATGTTCAGCTCTGGAGGCTTAATTTTTTTTTTCTTTGCTTCTGTTTTGATCCCTATTTTTCACATTAGGGCCTTTGACAATGTTGATTTTTAGACACCAGAATATTTCAAAATCATGGGGAAAAAAATCCTACAGTACTAACATTTGTTTGGAAAACAGTTGCCAAGGAAATAGATTTTGCAAAACACTTCCTCCCAGGAGAGCTCTCTCTTTCCATGTATCCCCACATTGAACATTATTCTCTTGTGCAATAGTGGTAGGCAAAGGTACCATTGGCAGGTAATTTGTCTAGCCAACATCTAATTATGAATTAAAGCCCTTGCTGGCAGGTTCTCAGGTCGGCAGCCGATGGTGGATGAAGTTCAAGTGTAGTTTATAGTGCATATGAAACGTTCTTGGACTTACAGGAATGATGGAGGATTTCTTGGCTCTGGCTATAGACTGGGGAATAGGATTCTGTAAACTCTATCAGCAGACAATGGAAGCACTTGATAGATGGAGCTGAAATTGCAAAACGTTGTTAGATTAAAAGAAAAGGTGAAGGCTCATGGGGCAGGGGCTGTGACTCAAGGCACTCACATAAGGAGATACTTATCTGATGATTAGAGTGATGGCAGCCCAGGCACCAGCCAGTGGTTCTTTGAGAATCCATAACTGTTAGACATGCCAACATATGTACGTACTGCTCAGTTGTGATCAGGCCTCACAAGCAAGGCTGGTGGGTTTAATTATCACTTGTAAGAACTTAGTGAAGAAAGTGCTGGCCTGGTTAGACTTACGGCCACCAACACTGGCAGGTGGTTAATTACAGACTTGGCCCATGCCATGGAAGCGTAGGGTCCACGTGTAGGCAGGAGGACAGTTGCTGACAAAGAGGCAGAGAGATGGCTGTGTCTCCATTATTCCCATTTGTGTTAGAATCTATTGTACTAGCAGTAATCTTCAATTATAAAAGCTATTACTATGGGATTGATTATCAATATTATTCATTTCTGTCATGTTGCCTGGTAACGTCACTTTGTGCCCAAGACACACATGTTTCTGTAGTTACAGGTTGAAGAATTGAAATCTTCCTCTCAGCCACTTTGCCATCACCAAATTATAAAAAGCTATTTTGAGAGATAGTGGAGCCCAGTCTATGGCGTGATAAATGGACCCGATCTGACGACAGCCCGAATCTTCAAAAAGACTCCATTTTAACCAGAGTAGTTCTTCACGATGCGGCATGCCTCCGTAGCAAGACAGAAGGATGTTCCTAAACAGCTGACTGTTCTCCTCTTTTGGATAACATTCTATCCAATTACAGACCAATCTCTACTGAGGGACCCATTTTGTACATCCCTACAGATGGCGTGAGATGTGAGATGTTGTGAATCTTTAAGTTTTTGACGATGTCCAACCCAAGAAGAGATCACTGATGGAGAAAATAGGGCATTAGATACTGCAGGTAATCTGTTTGTACCTCTGTGACGTCAAGTTATCTCCATCACCCTGCTGTTTTTGAAAATGCCCCATTAGTGGAAGAAATGGTGGAGCATTATCACCAGAAGTACTCAAAATCCTTCTCCTTAAAGGTCACACTGGTGGGATTTTCAGATAACCCTTGGCATTGCTATTTTTTTTTTTTAAGTGGGAAAGCAGCTGCTCCGGGTCTGGGGAGAGGTCATGTGTTGGGTTTCGGATCTCCAGTTAAGGCTGTAACCCCACAAAAGTGGTTATCGCTTAAAGATAATTACATTCCACGTTGTTTCTGCTAAACTCTTGAGATGGACTGATTGGCATATTTAAATCTCATCTCCCAGGCATTTGCTAATTATCATAGCCTCGTTGGAGAAAAGAAAAAAACACCTAATCAAATAGCTGTTTAGAGATGCTTTGCGTTTTAAAATTTTGCTGGGTTTATCATAAGAAGAGAAGAAATGTGCCTCTGATTTTCCTCTGGTTCTTTCCCTGACCTCAAGAGGGTTTAAACTTTTAATGGCTTAAATAGCCACAGCTTATCACTCAAAAAGCATTTTTGCATTGACACATTCTCTGTCTCTTTGGCATCATTTCCATCCCTGCCCTCCTCTGTCTCCTCCAATGAAGCTTTCTCACTTAGTGACTTCCTATCTGTGAGGGGGCCCTTGGATTCCAAATAATGAGGCTCATCCTTTTTATTCATTTTAAGTGGCACCAGGCAGGCCCGGAGTCAGATCTGAGCGTGAACAGTTACTCACATCTTTCTCAGGTGCATAAATAGAACACCAAATCCACAGTGAAAATAAGAGGCATTTCTTCCTCTTGCCCAGAAAGAGACACAAAGAGAGCAGCTTCTGAGGTCAGCAGGTTGAGTAGAAGCCACCCTCCTTAGAAAAGGCACCCAAGACGTTTGATTTTATTAACAGCAGCTGGAGAAGACCCCTCACCCCGCCCCCACCCCTGCCTCTGCCTGCTGAACTGATACCATTTTATGTAACTTTTTTTTTCGGCCATTGTGCTCAGAATTGGGCAAACATGATGGTTTTTCCTTTATACAGAATACATGGCTGTCAGTAACAGAAATCTCACCAAGGCCTTTCTTTTGTAGGGAATGCCTGAAAGGGCCTGTCTTTGAGATTTATGAAAGAGCCCCAGTGAGCCACCATCACCTAGAGTTGTACCTCCAAAGCAAATACAGGGAAGAGGGATTCTGTGAAGGTTTCATCAGATCCCCTGTCACGGGCCATCAGTCTGCTTGTCTCCCTCCTGTGAAAGGGTCTGTTTTGCCCGCTGGTTTACCAGGCCCCAGCAGGAAGCCCAGATCTGAGGCAGCTCAGGTGACAGAAAATCCTGGTCCTGTTAGATGCCAGAGCAGCAGAGCAGGGGCAGGTGAATCCAGTTATTTAGGATGTGTGGACTTGAGGGAGGAGAGAGCTACAAATCCAGCCAGCTGAAGACCTGCTGTGAACTTGGACGCTGATCGTTCAAACCATTCAAGAATCTGTGAAACTCTATAAAGATCTGAGTTTTCTCTCTCTCCTAGTCTGTCCCATTAGCTCATCAAGATTAGTGTCTTTTGGTTTTCATAGTTAATTATTCTTTGGTATTCTCTTTCAGGGTTTTGAAATCAAATCACTCTCTCCCGTGTGATTAGGTTATCTTTTATAACAGGACTGCAATAATCCTTTCGAGAACACAGGGTTTCAGATCAGTGCTGTCAAGGAAAATGTCCTGTGTCCCATGAATTTCAGTCTTGTGGGAGTGAGAAAACACCACCAACCCCTTATTATGTATCCAGAAGTGCCACCCTACGTCGTCCATCATCACAGACCTAGAGAAATGAAAAGAAAACTTATGTTGAGCTGATTAATGCAAACTCAAAGAGAGCTTTTGGGGTGGCAGCTACTTGGCTTGGTAGGATGAATGAGCTCCAACTCCCGAATCATCTTATACCGTGTTTATAAGGCTGAGCGGGTCTGTTTACTGCTTTGGAATTTTCTCTCCTGAGGTGAACAGGTAACCTTATCAGTGGGTTTTGCAAGTCTTTCTAGCCAAAAAAAGAAACTATGTACTTTGTAATCTGCTGATGGAGACCTAAGAGGAAAAAAAGTCAAGTGCGTTTCTCAGGCTACACATGGAAAACAGAAGGAGCTTTGTTTTTCAGATACTAAGTAAGATCTCAGCTTAGTTACCATCTTGGGGGCTTTCCTCCACCATCCCCACCCACTCAGTCACCCTCTATTCCCTCACCTTGCTCGGTTTTTCTTCATAGTGCTTATCACCATTCAGAATTACCCTGCTTGCTTGTTTCCCTCTTATTATCTGTTTCCCCACACAGGTGTAGGAGCTGTGGTGTCAGGAACACAGGGTACATAGTAGGGGCTCGATACTTATTTTCTGAATGGTGTCAGGGGAGGGGAGGTTGAGGAAAGAACAGGAAGAGGCAAAGGTTGGAATCAGACCTGGGTTTGGCTGTGTACCCTTGGAATAATTACTGAACCTCAGTTTTCTTGTCCGTAAAATGGGCATGATACCTGCTTCCCAGAGTAGCCATGGAGGATTAAATGAGATAAAGTATACGATAACATCTGGTGCAGGGACTGGCACATGGAGGTACGTAGTAAATACTGGTTCATTCTCCAAGCCTTGATTGAAACTTTTACTGGACAAGAAACAAGGCCCTTCACAATCTCTGAGTGTCCAGTGGTTCTCAGGCCTCCTTCTTGAGTCCAGGACTGGGATCTCTGAGAACAGTACTGGATCCTCTTTGGGCCCCAAGAAGAATCATCAGAGAATGTAGGTGGCCCCACATGGTTCTACATGGGTGTGTTAAGGAGGGGGCCCCAGGGATTCTACACCCGGAGCTTGTCCTCAAGAAATGGTGTCACCAACTAGAAAACAAGACTCCTGCCCTCCTGGAGCTTTTGTTGTCCTCCTTGGCTGAGGGCCTTCCTGTGAACCCCAAAGGCCCTGAAATAGGTCACCTGGGTTCCTTGCTGTCACTGAGGTGCCACTAGCAGTCTTTAGAAGGTGGTTATCTAGGCCGAACCTCCAGATTTCAGGTCGCGTCACCTCCCTCGGAGACATGGCAGCAGGATTATTTCTCTCCACACTCTAGTCAAGATCTGTGCAGGGCTCATGCAGGTATTTTCCTTGTTTTCACTTAAATCTGTTTTTCTTCCCCTTTCTTTTTACAAAACTCTTAACATTTAGGCAAAAGAACGGATTCTGCCTCTTTCATGTTTCCAGAGGCTCTAGCCTCTGCTGGAACAGCTTTAAAGCAGGTCATCCATTTCTTCTAGCAGCCTGAGCCTTCAGGAACTGGGAATGTGGACGTTTCTTGTTTTCAAAGAGAAACCTTAGGATGGGCCATTCGGCTCAGGCACTAGGCAGCAGGCTGGTCCTTGGTTTGATTCTCTGCGTGCTGCACGCCGTCCGGAGGTGCCGGGTCAACCTTGTGTTCCTTTACTCTTTAGACAGCGGAGCAGCCTGGGGGGGATGGAAGGGACACACAGACTTTTGAATCAGCCAGACCCCCGCTTCAAACACCAGCTCTACCACTCTGCATAGCACAGGTGTTGGGAAAAGGAGCCGCTGATCTCATCTGGGAGGGTTTTTGGGTGGGATGTGGTGTGCTGTTGTGGTTAAGAGTGCAGGCTTCCAAGTTGTCCTGTTGCGTCCATGGCCTGGCTCTGTCGCTCTTTGCTCTGTGTCCTTAGGCAAGGTAGCTAACCCTCCAGGACTTGACTGCATCATCCTGTAAGACAGGGGTACTAACAGTAGCCCACCTTGCAGGGCTGGTGTTGGATGAAATGCCTGTGAAGGGCCTAGACCCGTGCTCGTCACACAGTAGATGCTCAGCTCATGTCTGCTCCTGGATGACAGAGGTAATGCATACAGCCATTGTTATTACTCATGAGCTGTGTTGATTTCCTCTGTTTGGCCAGCCCCTGGGCTAGGGGTTGGGGATGTTTTGATGAACAGGTCACAGAGTTCAAGGGCAGGGGAGACAGACTCAAAAGAAATTATGACCATGCTGAAGTGTTAAGTATTACCATTGATGGATAGCCAGGGGCTGCAGGAGAATAGTGAATTCCAGAATGCTGGTACCCATGCTCCAGAATATCAGAAGTCCTTATGCAGAAAAAGAGCCATGATGGAGAGGGAAGTGCATTTGGAGATTTGGTGGTTTGTTCATTCACTTCTTCATTGGGAAGTGCAAAGGCCCTGAGGTAGTGGATTAGTCGCCTATACAGTACCAAATCATACAAACTCAGTGACTTGAAACAATACAAATTTATTCTCTTACAGTTCTGGAGGTCTGAAGTTGAAAATGTGTCTCATTGTTATACTACATTCCTTTCTGGAGGCTCTGGGGGACCATCCCCTTGCCTTTTCCAGCTTCTGGAGGCACCTACATTCCGTGGCTCGTGGCGCCTTCCGCCATCTTCAAAGCCAGCAAAGGCCAGTGGAGTCTTTTTCACATTTCACCGCTTGGACACTGACTCTCCTGCCTTCCTCCTTCCTTTCTAAGGACCCTTGTGAGTACATTGACCCACCTGGATAATCCAGGCTAATCTCCCCCATCTCAAGGTCAGCTGATTAGCAAGCTCAGTTTCATCTGAAACCTTGATTCCATTTTACCATACATACTCACAGGCTCTGGGGATTAGGACATGGCACTTCAGGGGCCATTATCTGCCTACCCCAGGCAGGACGGGGCTGTATGCGTCTGAGGCATTGTCCAGAGGCCCCTGTGGTGGACACACAGAGATTGAGAAGGGGTCTGGGGAGAGGCCAGAGCAGGCCTTTCAAGCCTGGAGCCTTGGGAGGCTCTCCGAGGCACTCACACAGAAGAATGGCATTTAATGATTTACATTTGTAAAGGATCAGCTCCAGCAGTTGGAGAGAGGGGGGAAGTGGGGTGAGAGAGAAAGCAGGGAGGCTGGCTGATGTTCAGGGACAGGGGACTGGGAGGGGGGTGGGGAAGGAGGTGAATTACAGGAGTGTGTCAGAGATCTCAGTGACAGTATTGCTGGATGTGAGGTGTGGAGAAGGCGACTCTGGTCCTGCTTCCTGATGGGAGGAAAATGATGCCCTTGGACCCCGCGGCTTGCAGTCCCAGGTGCTAACGCTGACCCGGAGTTTTCCATGTGCCGGGCACTGCACTGAGTGCCTCGTGTTGTGATTCATCCGTGTGGCACCCATTTGAGGCAGTTATGCAATTGCTCCACTCTCTGAGAGGCGGTGGAGGACTGTGGCCAAGAGCACAGACTGCCCGGGTTTGAATCCTGGCTCTGCCACTGACTTGCCATGACGCTGGGGCATGTGCCTCAGGTTCCTTATATGAGAATAGGGCTAGTGATATACTAATGTTATAAGGTTAACGTGAGGATTAAATGAATTAATATATGTGTAGATCACTGGTGACTCATGGGAAACACTGGGTAATCATAACAGTATCAGTATTTTTAAGCAGATGAGCTCATTGAGGCACAGAGAGGTTAAGTATCTTGTCTGAGGACACACAGCTGGGGAGAGCTGGGATCCAAAGCCAGGCTCTTAGCTCCTATACCTTGTCGCCACCTCCTCGAAAGTGCCTGTCAGAGCCGTGGTGAAAACTGTATGTGCTCATACACACAAAAGCCCTTATCATGTTTGGCACATGGTATATGTTCCATAAATGTATGTATGTGGAAGTGCAGGGGTTTTTTCTGTAAAATGGGGGTGATGACACCCACCCTGTCTCACTCACAGGTGACCATAAGGCTCAAATGAGGAAGGGAAAGCACTTTGGAAATGGCAGAGCTACCTGCACATAGGTGGGTTTTGTACTAAAATCCTTCAGAGGGCCTTGTTGAACCGTTTCCCCCTGGCAGTTCACTCACAAATGAGCTGGGGTCTTCCTTGCTGTCATTCATCTCTGTCCTCCACACCCCATCTCCTGGTCTTCCCCCCACACCCAGTCAAGGACAGAATAGAGGAGTGGGGAGGAGCCTTCACTTTGCAGGCAGGGAACCAATCTCAGTGCAGTGGCAGACCTCAGACTTGCTTGTGATCTTCCCCATCAGCTCCTTTTGTCCAGCTGCAGACTCTGTACCAAGATCAAAAAGGTATCTCATAGGAGAGTGTCTTGCTCATTCTTGCTATCCCTTGTGGCCTCACATTTGGAGCTCTTCTGTTGTTGGGCCTTTGGTAAATCCTTGCTGAGTCAAAGCCACTGGGCAGTCGGTGTTTCTGTCCCAGCATTGCCCTTTCTTCATGATCCTCGTGACATGAGCAGCCCAGGGGAGCTTCCCTGCGTTGTCACCATCCTTAGGCATTTATTCAACGTGTATTCATGGAGGGCCTCTGTGTCCCAGGCACTCTGCTAGGGGATGGGGAGCAATAGTGAGCAATGGAGACTACGTTCTGGTGGGGAGAAATAGATACTAATTAACCAGTCACACAACTAATGTAAAATTCTGGCTTTGATGATCTTCCATAATAGGGGAATTTGCCTTGATCCAGGAGGCTAGGATTCTCTAGGACCGAGATGTGAAAGATGAGTGGAATTTGCCAGGCAAAAAGAAGAGAGGGGCGTGGTCCAAGGAGAGGTGCTATCATGTGCAAAGGCCCTGTGGTAGGAAGAGGTGTGGTTCTTTGAGGAACCGAAAAGGAAAGCTGGTGTGGTTAAGGGCAGAGACAGGGAGGATAAGCTGAGGCTGGAGGCATGAGTGGGTGGGACTCTGCAGGGCTTGATGAGCTTGATGAGTTTGATCTTTATACCTGATAGAAGTGTTGAAGTGTGTGTTGGGGGTGGAGAAGAGGTATGAGTACTTTTGCATTTCGAATAATCACCCTGACTACAGTGTAGACAACAGTGTAGGAGGCGGGAGAGGACCCCAGCTGTAGGCCAGTTAGGAGGCTGCTGCAGGAGTCCCATGAGAGATGGGAGTGCTTCAGATTAGTGTGGTGATGTGGGGAGAAAAGAATGGAGGGATACTTAGTCAGTAAATTAATAGGGTAGTGAAGATCCTATGGCTGCTTTTTATTGAGCACATATTATGTACCAGCTGCTATGCTAAACACTTTTCATAGATTATTTTATTTACTCTCAGGATTATTATAAGGATTATATTCCTGTCCTTATTTTACAGATGAGGAAACTGAGGCTCAAAGAGGTTAAGTCACTCACTCAAGGCCCCACAGCCAGTAGGTGACAGAGCCCTATAGCAGCTTCTCAAAATTTAATGTGTAATTGGATCCCTTGAGGGTCTTGTTAAAATGCTGGTTCTGATTCAGCACGTCTGGGATGGGGCCCAGGATGCTACATTCTTAATATGCTCACTGGGTATGCCCAGCTTCTAGTCCCTGGACCACACTTCGAGCAGCAAAGGGCCTATCTCCAGGGCCCAGACTCTCAACTGTGGTGCTCTAGAACAGCTACAGATGAGGGAAGATTTCTGAGACTGCTTGAGTCTGCAACCCCATGGGCAGGATGTGGAAGAGCTGTCTGGACCTCGGATAGGTAGGGAGTGATATCACATTTTTATTTCCTACATTTGCCTTTCAATATCTCAAGCAAACCCAAAAGTGAAAGGGTTGGGGGCAGCACCTCCCCCTTCTACTCTCCACCCCACCCCTCCACCGCTCCACCCCTCAGCACAACCAAATCCCACCTCTGTCCAGCTTCTGAACTAGACCAGGGACTATGTGTATTCACGGGTGTCTCATTAGCAGTCACCAATCAGATCATGCTGTGAGGCGCTGATAGATGGAGGTAGATTGAGGAATCTAATACTGATGGTTTTTAGGGACCAAGCTGTCAGCTGTCTCCCTGAACTGTGCTGAAGGGGACGGAAAAGAAAACCCAACATTCTCATCTCTGTGTGGTCATTAGATCCCAAGATCATCAGAGACCAAAATCGTTTCCCTCTCAGCCCCTGCAGATGGGTCCAGGCGTCACTGCTGGGAGACGCCAATAAGGCTGAGAGTCATGGTGCGAGCACTTGTCTCTTAATGACTGGGAAAATCCATTTCCCATCTTGGCAGCTTTGAGAAGTTGTGACGATGGTTCTGGGTCACTACCAGGCCTGATCCTGTCTGTGTGGGTTTTCTTGACCATTTCAGTGATTACTCCTTCCTCCCTAGTTGCCCCCAAAGAACTTTCCAACACAAACTCTCTCTTAGTTTTCCAGTCTGGAGGCAGGCTGCCAGTTAGCCCATTTCCTCCCCTCCTCGAATGCGTTCTTCTTCTCCTGGTTCCATTGTTCTGGGGCCCTTGAGCCAGGCTGGGTGTCCGTGCCTGGGCCATGCAGTGGATTCCAGTAGCTTTTCTCCGGAGAGAATTCTAGAGCTCTGAGACAGGTAGAAAGAACATCTTAAACAAAATAATAATGTCTACCTCAGACAAGTAAATATTTTTCGTTTTAATATTTTGTGTCCGTGTAATTTGTTCAGGTGGACAAGAACGTCTTTTGTCTGAGAAGAAACGGAAGGGATGTCTTAGGATTCCGCTCCCATTTGCTCTGCCCGTGCCTATCATTGCAGCTTTGTTTTCTACCTTTGCAGGACTCAGCAAAAGGAAGGCTTTGTGGTCTATTGTTAGGTATTCTTTGAATCTATAAATCACAGACTGCTGGAAGGAGGGGCTTCTAGAGACCATCTAGGGCCGCCTTCTGTCTCCAGCATGGACACGCACAACGACTGCCTGTTGTGTATTTCTGGAACCCATTGGGGGCAGAGGTATAATTTCTCTTGGTATTTGGTTCTCATGTCTCTTGGTTCTTGTAGTCATGTTCTTGAGTCCATCCCAGATCCCTGTCGCCATGGCTCAGGCTGTCCCTGCTCCAGTCAGCTGCGTCACTGTCCTGGCCCACGTTCTTGGAGACAGGACCGTCCCCATGCTGTGAACTTCTGTGTCCTGGCCATGGCAAATCACTTCCCCCATCTGAGCCTCATGTAGTTCTTGTAAAATGTGGCTTTGGGAATAGAGAATGTCTTTGACACTCAGATTCCGTTTGACTCTGAGATTCTGGCTCTGTGCTTCTGTTTACGTTGTTTTTCTTGCTGGTTGGCCTTCTTCTCCCTGACTCCCAGCTATAAAAAGCCTTCTTCTCTTTTGTCAAACCTGGCTCCATCCCGTCCACTCCATGGCCAACCACCCAAGCACACTCCCTTCTGACTTAGGAGTAGCACCATATCATTTCCTCCTTATGCTTTTCATTCTACCAACCTTTAATTTTCACATTACAAGTATTTCTAGATACTCATTATAGAAAATCCAGAAAATGTAAGTCAACTAAAAGGAAAAAATAACAACCACTAAACTTCTTACTATCAGAGATAATCACTGTCAGCATTTTGGTGTATTTCCTTCCCATCGTTCTTTTTTTTTTTTTCTTTCCTTCTTCTTCTTTAAAATACTCATACATGGGGGGCGCCTGGGTGGCTCAGTCATTAAGCGTCCACCTTTGGCTCAGGTCATGATCCCAGGGGGCTGGACTCGAGCCCCACATCGGGCTCCTTGCTTGGTAGGAAGCCTGCTTCTCCCTCTCCAACTCCCCCTGCTTGTGTTCCTGCTCTCACTATCTCTCTCTCTGTGTCAAATAAATAAATAAAATCTTTTAAAAATAAATAAATAAAATACTCATACATGGTCCAGTAGGTTTCACACTATATAATTTGGTGCCCTGCTTTTTCACTTAATATTATACAAATAGCATTTCGTATATCACTATGCACTTGGGAACAGGTTTTATCATCTATTTATTACTTTACATCTCATACTTTATTGAGCTCTTGCATGATTATTTCTAAATGACAATAATACCTATCCTGTCAAGACCACTGAACTACCCAAACCAAATGGGATAAAGTGTGCAAAGAGCTACACAAATATAAATGACTATTATTTAGTTTTATCTCCCCAAGTGCACTACATTACTGTATTGTATAACAAGCTTGTTATATATTTTTCCATTCACCAAGTTGTGCATATTGATGGGCAAAACAAGCTGTCTGGATTTACTCTTTAAAAGGGAACATACATATTAATAACTTCTAATTTTTTCCCAGCAATTTCTTGGAGACTCTGGCCTAAATAACTTATTTGAAGTGCAGAAAAGGGAGTGTGCACAGAGATGTTCATTGTGGCATTATTTACAATAGCTGCGAAGTAGAAATCACGGAAATGTTGGATTGTATGGGAGGAAGGTTAAGTAAATGATGCTGAACCTATGTGCTAGGCTATTATATAGCTCTTGAAAATGATGTTTGCAAAGACTTTGTAATAAAATGGAAAATGTTTATGTCAACATCCCTGGAAGAAGCAAAGATGAAAGGGAAAAGAGTAGAAAGAAAGACACCAAAATGGGAATGGTGGTTATAGTATTTGAATAATGGGTGGTGGTTTTCTTTCTGCTTTTCTACAGTGAGCATCTATATGTTAGATACATTAAAAGAGAGAGATCTACTTTATTTTTAAAACTATTGTAAAGGTCAAATGCAGAAGAGGGAAGTAGAGGGCACAGAACATAGCTCAGGCGAGAGGAGTGACCCAGACATGGGAGAATGGGCAGGGGGCTGAGGCCTGGACTGAGCTGAGACTTCTGGAAAATACCCAGAACCACGAAAGGGAACTTTATTTTTGTAGTGGGAAGAATAGAGTAAGGATGGGCACCTCATTTAAACATGGTAATGTAATTATAAAAGGAGAAACCAAAATTGCTAATTCCTCATTTGCTCTATCTTCTGAGGAGAGCCTGCAGGACAGGCCTGGAGAGGGGGCTGTGAACGCCCAGCAGGGCATTTGTGGAAGGGTGGCTGTGGGAGGACCTACGGGGAGACCGGCAACAGGCACATTCTGACATAATTTATAGAAGTGGAGGGAAGCAGAACCTTGTAATATAGAAATGTGGGTAAAAATGGCATCAACTTCCAGCAAAGTTCCCTATTGGATTTTTTAACTTTTTTTAAAAAAGTAGGCTCTACCCCCAGAGTGGGGCTCGAACTCACAACCCTGAGAACAAACATTGCATGTTCTACCAACTGAGCCAGCCGGGTGCCCCTTCAATGGGTTTTTTTTAAAAAATGATTTCAGATTTGTAGAAAAGTTGCAAAAATCTAACAAAGGTTTCACATTTACCTTTTACCCAGATTCCTCAAATGTTAACATTTTACCCTTTGCTTTTTTCCTCTCTTGCCACACACACACGCACATGCACACATGCACACACTGTTTTCTGAACCATTTGAGAGTAAGTTGCCAACATAATGCCTCTAACCCTTAAATATTTCATTGTGTATTTCCAAAAACTTAGTGCCACTTTTCTACATAACCACAGTAAAACCCTTAAAAGAAAAAATTAACACTGATGCAATACTACCATCTGATTCCTACACCCCATTCAAATTTTGTCAGTTGTCTTGACAGTTGTCTTCATAAAAATAGTAATTGTTGGGCGCCTGGGTGGCTCAGTCGTTAAGCGTCTGCCTTCGGCTCAGGTCATGATCCCAGGGTCCTGGGATCGAGCCCCGCATCGGGCTCCCTGCTCCGCGGGAAGCCTGCTTCTCCCTCTCCCACTCTCCCTGCTTGTGTTCCCTCTCTCGCTGTGTCTCTCTCTGTCAAATAAATAAAATCTTTTAAAATAATAATAATAATTGTTATTGTTATTTCTGCTCCAGGATCACATTCAAGTTCACGTGTGGCATTTAGTTCATGTCTCTCTAGTCTCCTTCGATCTGGAAGAGTCCCTCAGTCTTTCCTTTTCTTTCATGACCTTGATGTTTTTGAAGCGTGAAGGTCAGTTGTGTTGTACATGGTCTCCCAATCTCAGAGATCCTTCCTCATGATTCAGTTTAGGTTTGCATTTTTGGCAGGAATACAACTGAAATGAAGGGGAGTGCCCTCCGCGTGTCATATCAAGCGGCATATGACATCGATTTGTCCCTGCTAATAGTTTTTTAAAAATATAATTAACTTTAGGGCGCCTGGGTGGCTCAGTCAGTTAAGCGTCTGCCTTCGGCTCAGGTCACGATCCCTGGGCCCTGGGATTGAGCCCCACATCAGGCTCCCTGCTCCGCGGGGAGTCTGCTTCTCCCTCTGCTCCTCCCCCTGCTCATGCTCTCTTTCTCTCTCTCTCAAATAAATAAAATCTTTAAAAAAAGATTTATGTATTTTTAAAAAGATTTATGTATTTTTAAAAATATATATAAATAACTATTGAGATCTAGTTCATGTACCATAAAACTCACCTTTTTTGAAAGTGTAAAATTCAGTGGCTTTTAGTATATTCCCAGAGTTGTGCAGTCCCCAGCATAATTATAGAACACTTTTCCTCATCCCAAAAGGCCTCATTCCCGCTAGCAGTCATTTCCCATGTCTTCTTTTCCCCAGTCCCTGGTGATCACTAACCTACTTTCCGTCTGCATGAATTTGCCTGTTCTGGGCATTGCATAGAAATGGGATCCTACACTGTGTGACCTTTTGTGTCTGACTTTCAAGGTTCCTCCCTGCTATAGCATGTGGTAGTATTTCATTTCTTTTTATAGCTGAGTACTATTCCATTGCATGCATATGTATTCTACATTTTGTTGATGCATTTATCAGTCAATGGACATTTGGGTGGTTTCTCACTTTTCAGCTATTACAAATAGTATTGCTATGCATATGTGTGTACAAGTTTTTGTGTAGACTTATGTTTTTTATTTTCTAGGAGATGTGTCAGGGGACCCCTAGGTTCAGTGATTCACCAGGAGGGCTCACAAGACTCAGCATTCTTGATTTGTACTGTAGGGAAAGGACACAGAAAGAAATCAGCAGAGGGAAAAGGGGCATGCAGGGAAGCCCAGAGGAAATGAGGCCAGCTTCCAAGAGTTCTCTCCCAGCGGGATCACACAGGGTATGCCGAATTCTTCCAGCACTGAATCGTGACAACATGTGTGAGGTGTTATTTATCAGGGAAACCCATTAGAGACTCAGTGCTAGAGGTTTTTACTGGGGACTGGTCACATGGGTACCATTTTAGCACATACCAAAATCCTAGACTCCCAGAAGGAGAGCAGGTAGGTACTCAGCATCACAGATTGTACAGGAAACCACCCTCACCAGTTAGAGGATGATGGGGACACCCGTGAAATCCTCCTTCCCAGACACCAGCCAAGGACCAACCTTGCAGGCAGGCCTTTTCTAGGGATGGAAGTCTCTGGCCAGCTGTTAGTTCTTTTCTGCACAGGTCCATAGGAGTGGAGTTGCTGGGTCCCATGGGAACTTTTTATTTAACTTTTTTTGCCAAACTGTTTTCCAGAGTGACTGTACCATTATCATTCCCACCAGCAACGTATGAGGGTTCCAATTTCTCCCCATTGTGGCCAACACTAGTTATTGTCCATCTTTTTGATTATAGCCTCCCAGGAGGCACTAATAGGTTTTTAAGTTAGTGATTTGCAAGCATTTGGAACAAAAAATGATGATTTGTAGGAGCCAAAATGGGTTCTCTAAGAATAAATCGTGCCCGTCTAACCCCTGATTTTCCTTTTAAAAAAATGCAGCAATTTATCTTTTTCTGTACTAGCTATGGTAGGGGAGTATTTTTGTGTTTCAGCCCTGTCCTTCACAGTATCTTCATGTACAAAAATGGAGACATGGGGGTTGTATTGATTGGTGGGTTCCTCACTTGATAACAGGTGACACTTAAAATGCAACATCCAGGAGGAAAGCCTCTGCTGCAATTTCTCCAACGCTGTTCTCAGGCCCTCTGTTTAGTGTGTCTGTCCAAAACTCCAGGGGGCGGGGGGAGGAGACACAGATGGCTGTCCTATCAAGTTTGCAGATTACCCAAAGCAGGCAGACACACGCACATTGAATTATAAGATCTGGTTCCAGAAAGATCCTGACAGCACAGAATGGTAGGCAGAGTCCTACAGGATAAAATTATTAGGGACAAATGGCAAGTCCACGCCCACAGGATCTGGTCCAGATGTAACCAGGGAGTGTCTGCACTTTGGTTTCTGCTCATTAACAAAAGTATAGCCAACCATAACAAATGGGCAACAAAGTCTCGGGGCACCCCGGAAAAACATGATGATGTGTGGGTCTGCGGTTTCAGGGAATTCAGAGATCTGCCAGGAGGGGAACTGTTGAAGGAGCTGGGCTGCTCAGTGGGCCAACAGACAGCCTAAGGTGACTGGAGAGTTGGCTCCCCCTGTCTGAAGGTCTCTGGTATAAAGGCAGTATGAACTGTCTTCTCCATGGCCCATAGGGGAAAACAGATTTGGACCGATTAAGGAAGAATTTTGTGAAACTGTAGTGAAATGGGCTGCTGGGTAAGGTGGTGAGCACCCCATCACTGGGGGTGTTCAAAGAGGCATTACTTAATCTTTTATTAAGGAACTTGCATGGGGCAGGAGGTTGTCTGGATGACCTTTGAGGTCTTAGAACTGCCTAACACAAAGCGAGGGTCTGTCCACCTCTAAAGCCCAGTCCAGGGGTCACCTAAGGCACGTATCGCCAGCTCCAGAGTGAGATAGCTTTTCTGTGCTTCCTCCTCTTCCTGTGCCCCTCCCAGTCCTCTGTGTCCATCAGGACGCTTGGGTACCCACTTGAGACACACACTTGCCCTCTTCTTAGTGCCCCTGTTGCCCAGAAGCCTCTCCCCTCTGACCCATTACCTATCCTACCCAGGACGTGTGTGGTCTACCAGTCTGCCAACCATCTGTTAAACTCTACAGCCATTTTCTTGTTTTTTGTGGGTTTTTTTTAAGATTTTATTTATTTATTTGACGGAGAGAGACACAGTGAGAACAGGAACACAAACAGGGAGCAGGGAGGAGGGAGAAGCAGGCTTCCCGCAGAGCAGGGAGCCCGATGCGGGGCTTGATCCCAGGACCCTGGGATCATGACCCGAGCCGAAGGCAGATGCTCAACAACTGAGCCACCCAGGTGCCCCCATTTTCCTGTTCTTATAGCCATTCAGCAAATATTTAGTGAGCACCTAGTATGTGCCAGTCCCTGGTTGAGTTGCAAGACATGCAGCAATGACTAGGGGCTGGGGGTGGGGGGGCGACTGTATAAAAGCTTGACTGCAGGCTGCTGTGGGCTGTGGCATCAGGAATGTGGGGAAGGAGTGGGGGCCTGACTCAGGCGTGGCGGGGGAGGTGGCCTCCTGCAAAAGTGCTGTTTCAACTGGGATCTGAAAGAAGATAAGCAGTGGGCAAGGAGGTAGAAGGCGGGGCCAGAGTAGCCTTCCCACTGGGGCTCTAGCCCAAACTGTAGCTGGCACAGGACAGGACACCGGGTCGGTGCTTGCTTAGGGTGCTTTAGGAAGAGAAGTAAGGACTGCCTGGCTGGGGGTCTTTTCCTGTCTTCTGCTCATCCAGTGCCCAGGTTGAGCCACTTGTGACCCGAGATGGGAGACACAAGTGTGTCCGGGCGGAGGCGGGGGGGGGGGGGGGCGGTTTGAGAGCCACTCTGGCTGCCTTCTGAATCCAGTCCCAGGTGGCAGAGGGATTATTGGTGCCTTCGTTCCCCTCTGCTGATGTGGATGACTGAGGTAACGGGCCCCGTTCCAAACGTCTCCACGTCCCTGCAGTGGGAGCTCCTCTGGGAACATGTAGATAACCTACGATTCTCCTAATTACTCAGGTACACCCACTTCTCTCTCTCTTTCTCTTAAGCAGGACGGGTTTGGAGGGGAGGGTGCCGTCCTCCCCCTTCCAGACCTCTCCTGCTGCTTTCCTGCTGTCATTTATGTTTTACCAGCCTCCTGCTGTTCTCCCCCACACACCGCAACTCACATTGACTTAACTGAGGGAGACTCCAGATAAGAGAGACGGAGGGAGGAGGCCAGTCCCCCTTAAGCACTCATACCCGGCAATTAGTTTCTGTTATTGCCAATTCAGGATAAGTAGAAAATAACAGAGGAATGGAACTAGGACTCAAAGCCCATGCCAAGTGCTTGGCATGCGTTACCATGACATTTGCATGTGTGTCACATGGGAAGCCACATACCAGGCCGAGCACGAGGGTAGGGTCGGCCAGCCTGGGAGTTGAAAGAGCCTGGTTCCAGCCCTGCTGGCTGTGCCGTCCTGATCACTTCCACGTCTGAGCCTCAGTTTGAACATCTGTGAAGTGGACAGGTGCTGCTGGATCATTCTGCCATTTCACGGGGGGCGTGGGCCGTAGATTTGTCACATCTGCCCTCCTGGCCTGTGTATTTGGGCCGCAGCGGCAAGCACAGCAGAAGTTACGGTCCAGATGTGCCTGGAAGAGACTGCTCCTAAGCCTTGGCGCCCAGAACGGCAGAGCATGGAGGATGAGGGTGGAGATGTCCAGAAGGAGGGGGAAGAGGCATGGAAGGCAGGCCGGGAGATAGAAGGAGAAAAGTAGAGTGCCAGACAGTGTCTGGAGGTGAGGTGAGAAATAGAAATAAACACGTGTACCAGATCCGCGGTTCTCAGGGGTGGCCTGTGGACCAGCAGCATCATGTGGGAGCTCGTTAGAAGGCACGTTCTTGGGCCCACCCCAAACCTGCTGAATCAGAAATTCAAGGATGGGGCTGACAGTCTGATTCAGTAAGCTCTCCAGGTGATTCTCACGCCTACAAAGTTTGAGAACCCAAGGATGGATGGAAGGAGGAGTGGTGGCTGTGGCTTGGGGGACCAGACGGGGATTTTAGAGGCTGAGGAGGGCAGAGGACTAGTGCTTTTCAATCACATGCTGTGGCAGGTCAGAAACTGAGTGTTTCCAGCTACTTTCTTTCACGGAAACCTTTTAGGACTGGGGGCTAAACCTTTCAGCAAAACAGCCCCTATTATTATCCCATTTCAAAGAGAAGTCCACTGAGGCTCAGAGATGTTTAGTCACTTGCCAAGGTCAAAGCAGAGGTGAGATGAGAACACAGACGTCTCTGGCCGCGAAGCCTGAGTCCTTTACATTACACCAGCTGCCTCCCTGGGCACCAGGCCCCCAGCTGTGCCTCAGCTGCCTGCCCTGCTGTCACCCAAGCAGCCTGCCAGGCAGAGGCAACAAGGCAGCACCCTAGAGAGGTGAGCCCCAGGGGCTGGGAGAGCAGGGCTGAGCTCACGTGTCAGCTTGCATTCCTCTGGCCTCCAGGCTAAGTGCGACTGGGGGACCAAGGTGCCTGCGTGATGTTCCCTAGGGACTGACATAGTTGCCTTAGTGTATGTAGTAAGCACTCGTGCACGGACTGGGGCACAAAGTTGATAAATAACTCATTGCTGCCTACATGTGCCAAGCCCTGTGCTGGATGCTGTGGGGGAAACTGAGGCAGGCGTAGTTTCTGGCTTTGAGGAGCTTATCGTTTATAGCTCGGGAAACAAAAACTGGTAAGTGAGCAGCTGGGGTGCTAGGGAAGCTGGGATGGCCAGGGTAGGTCAAGGCAAGTGTCGGAAAAGTTTGGAGAGACTTGTGGTGACTTTAGGGGACAGAAAAGAGGCTTTGGGGACAGACTTAAGGTTTCGGAGCCACAGGGCATGGGTTTGGTTCCCAGCACTCTCACGGACTCTGGGTAACCTTGGACAGATTACCTCAGGTCTCTGCCTAGTCTCCTTATCTGCAGAACGGAGCCAATAATCCCTAGCCCAGGGGATTGCTTTATTAGATTATACCAGGCATCATTCAGTGAGGTGTTATCTTCCTTTTAGAAGACCACTTTAGGCCAGAGCAAAGCAGGAAGGCTTCATGGAAGAGGTGGCTTTTCACTGTGGCACTGAAGGATGTCTAGAATATATTTAGTGCTTTCTGTGTCTTCTCTCAGGCCTCTGTGGGTAGACTCTGGGCTCGTGGGGTCGTCACCATGAATAGAACTATGTGAGAGGAAGTCGTCTTCCTCAGTTTGGAAGACTATTTTTTAAATGTGGTTTCAAATCCTGTTGCGGAGGGCAAAGCCAGGTGGCCAGTGCACATGGTTGGGAATTGCCATCTCAGGTTCGGTTTCCTGCTTTTTCTTGCAGATGATGCAGTTCGCCTGGCAGAGCTACAAGCTTTATGCAATGGGGAAAAACGAGCTCCGGCCACTCACAAAAGACGGCTATGAGGGCAACATGTTTGGTGAGTTGGTGTTGGGGAGAACCACTGCCCCTCTGGTGGCTGAGTGGAATTCAATTTTGGCTCTTCTCCGCCCCCGCCCCCCCCCCCCCACCGCTGAGTTGTGTCCCTGTTTCCCCATACCTGGGAGGCTCCCAAGTCTGAGTTCCTTCTGGACTATTGAGGCTTCTGAGCCTCTAGATTTGGGGAAGCCAACACGCTTCCCTCTCACTTTACACTCTTTGTACGCACTTAGCATCTGTGTTTTAGAGCAAACACACTTGGACGTGTGACTGGGGATGGTGAGGAACGGAGACCTGTTTCCAAGGAGCAGGTTTGGAGTTCTGAAGGACACAGACGACTGGGTTTAAATCCACTCCCCCAAGCATAGCTCTTAGACAATCTCGGGTGAGTTCGTGGAGAAACGGAACACGTTTCTGATGAGGTGGGCGCATGTGCCGCCTTTAGGGTCCTGTGGATGCGTCTTGCATGCTCAGCTGGTGGACGGACAGAACCGTCACTCATCAGGGAGCAGCACGGGTGCTGCCTCGTGTCGGCAGCTCCTGTGTGACCTGCCGCCTCACTTGCTCGTGTCTCTTCCCTTTCCAGCCACGGGTTCTCCTAACTCGAAAGCCTGTCTCCGCTGGAGAGTCTGCAGAGTGCCTTATTGTGGGCACGGCCTCACATTCCAAATTTAACACCCTTCCAAGTCACCAGCTCTCCTCTCGGCAGGCCTTTCTCCAGAAAAGATGCCGGAGGCGGCCTGGCTTGCTTCCTCCCTGAGAGACAGTTGTCCGGGGCTGGAGACAGAGATTCACCTGCTGTGTTCCTCACTACTTAGAGACACAGGCTCCTGAGGTCCAGAACCAAAGAACCAAGCCAGATGAAAAGTCCCAGGAAGATCTTCGAGGCAGATTTAAAGGGATGGCCCCCACATGTATGGTCTTGGGGAAAGTGCTTGTGTTATGGGAAGAGGTACACGGGACCTGCCTTCCTCCCTCTAACCAGTCAGCATCACATCATTTCTGGATGTTCAGATAACTCACTCCCCTTGGGGTGTGTGTGTGTGGGTGGGTGTGTGGGTGTGGGTGTGGGTGTGTGTGTGTATGTCTAAGAGAGAGAGAATTTTGGGTAGCTTCTTTCATTTTTCTGATTATCATAGGAACATAGGGGAAAAGAAAAAATATCAAAAAATGGAAAACAGACAAAAAATAACTCATTCTGCCACATAGATGCAGCCTCTGTTGAATCTTGTTCATTTCCTTCCAATCTTCTCTGCTTTTTTCCCTTCGATATATAATTTTATGTCCTCTCTCTCTCTGGCTTAATGTTACATCATAAGTGTTTCCCTAACTTACTCAAATTTTGTCATAAAGAATGTTTTTAATGGTTGCAGTTATTGCATGGATATGCCATAATTCATTTAACCATCCTGCTAATGTTGGACAGAAGTCGTTTCCAATTTTTTGTTATTAAAAATAATTCAGCAGTTGTCATCTTTGTGTATAAAATATTGTCTTAGGATAGATTCCTAGGGAGGACTCCTGAATCAGAAGAGAGGAAGACAGATGTTTCTTTAACCTCAAACATGAAATGTGTGGATTTCTGTCCAGGAGCCTGCCTGTCTTCTCTGTCTTGGAACACAGACGTTCCCCAACGACCCTCATCAGACCTGGGGAAAGGGGGCCCATGTGGGCCTCACCACAGTCTTTGGAGCTTTGGCTACTAGTGTAAATCTGGGATGGAACCATGGAGGCTTCCCCCGCCTTCTAACAGTTTGCAGATATTCAGGGAATTAGTGGAAGTCAGGGGAGCTGATTTCTGAAACTGCACGGCATGGGCATAGCTGTTGCTCAGACCATCCACAGGGACAGAGGGAGCACCATGGGGAGCATTATAAGTAGGCCTGGGCTAAGCCACGTCCTGTTGTGTAAAATTCCTCAGGGCTGTCCTTTGCATCTCAACTCTTCAGTCCCTTTCAATCACCAAACCTGATGGAGAAAGTGGGCAGCTAGAATGATGGAAAGAAACTTGGACCTTGGATCAGAAGACCTGGGTGCAAGTCCTCACTCTGTCCTGAGCTGTCTGTGTGGCCAAGTCTGAGTCACTTAACCTCTATGGCCGCCTGCTCATTTGTCCTTCATACTGGACTGCTGTGAGAGTACGTATGAACACGCAAAGGGCCAAGTATGTGTGAGTGATTTGCAATTTACAGTATAATACATGCAGTCAGCAGTTGCCCAGGTGAGCCCATGGGAAGTCCTGAGGTCCCCTGGGTGTCTGTCTCCCAGAGCAGCTACTCCCTTGGGTGCCCATTATCCAGTGCCTGCAACAGTCCCGATAGTGAGACAGCATCTTTCCTCTGCAGATAGGAAAGGGGTCACAGTGGGCGTCTGGCCCCTGGGAAAGGAGGATGTGCAGGGACCCGGGGAACTGGGCAGGGAGAGCTGGTCTCAGTTTTGTCTTTCACTCAACAAATGCTTATGTACCACTTCCCAGCTGTGTGACCTTAGGCAAGTCATTTCTTTGGGAGCCTGAGTTTTTCTGCACAGTGGTACTAATGAAAATATCAGAACCCCAGCCTAGGGCCTGCCTGACACAGAACCTACTTAATTGATAGTGGCTATGACCGTGGTTACCTACAAATGTGTCTTATGAGACAGAAGCTTATGGGAAAGCACCCAGACGAGGGGGTTCTAGTTTGGGGTAGATCCATGAGGGACTTCAAAGCCATACTATTCCCAAAGATAGAAGTAGGTGAACTGGCCTGAGTTAAGCTGCTTGTCACCCTCCCCCTTCTTTTTCCAGACTCATGTGGGCTGGTAGGTGGCATATGGCTGGGCTCTGGCCACTGCCATCCTCAGTGACTTCACTGTAAACTGAGCCCTGCCGGGAAGGCCAGATGACAGCAATGCCCCCCCCACTTGGCTAAGCTGTTTGGACATGGGCTTTAGCAAACCCCTGCCCAGGCCTGCAGGGCCCAGAGGGCTGCATATGGGGAAGAGTCACGAGTTCATACTGGTGCCTGACTTTGCAGTGAGAACATCAGGTGCCAAGCCTGGTCTCCTGTGCAGCATTTCACTAAATTGAATTCCCCTCCCAGCTGCCCATGAACCCCTTCTTGAATCTGTTCTCACTCTGGGAGCAAGACTGCCGAGTAAGGTATCTCTCAAGCCAGTTTTTGTATCCTTAATGATTCAGAGTCAAAGTGGCTTCCTTTTTCCTAACCTCTGGCTCAGCAGACCCTGTCATAAAATGTTCCCAAGACCCCAGGCCTGCGAGCAAGGCCACAGCCTGCTCCTTGCCTTGTGGCCCAGGCCATGGCAGATCCCTGCCTCGTTCCCCTTCCTCTGAGACGTCACTCAAATGTCCCTGTTAGCGTCCAGCCAGGTGTGGTGGGCAGAGTGTGGACTTTGGATCTAAGCAGGCCTGAGGAGAACCTCTGTGTTGCCACTTAGTAGCTGTGTAGCTTCAGACTGCGGGGTGGGGCAGGGCCCATGGTGACAGACTGGAGATGGACGAAGGCCTCGCCCGGAGCCAGGCCCAGAGCGGGCACTCGATGGCAGCGTTCTGATCACTCATAAGTTCCAGGGGCAAGTCTGCCACTTGAAGAACGCATTTGGGGGTGGGGGGCTGGGGGGGAGGAGAGGAGGCAGCCGTGACACAGCCGGAAATGCCACAAAGCACAGTGGCTCGGTACACAAAGGCCCAGCTTCCTTACCTGTAGGAAGGGCTGCTGCTGGGACTTGGAAGGACAATAAGTAAGCCGGCTGAGGAGCATGGACTCAGGGGCCAGATGGCTTGCATTTGCATGCTGCTGTGCCACTTCTTAGCTGTGTGAACCTGGGCAAGTTTCCTAACCTTTCTGGGCCTCGGGGTCCCAGCTGTAAAGTTGGGACCACAGTACTGCCTGCTCA
This sequence comes from Eumetopias jubatus, assembly GCF_037043125.1. Lineage (NCBI taxonomy): Eukaryota > Metazoa > Chordata > Mammalia > Carnivora > Otariidae > Eumetopias > Eumetopias jubatus. The sequence goes on along the minus strand of NW_028274810.1, from coordinate 88,093,083 downwards.
CAGGACTGTTTGGAGAACTAAATGAGTTAAGACATGAGAAGTGCTCATATTCACATATCCACGACTGGCATTCTTAAAGTCAGCGGCTATGAGGATGATGTAAGGCTCTTAGGACAGTGTGGGCCTCTCCCATGTTGACTGGAGCGTGTCCAAGACCCCAGGACCCAGGAACCCGCCAAAGGGCTCCAGGGCTTTCCAAGCCCCGATCCCTCCTGCCCTATTTCCCCAGCCCTGGAGTGCCCATGGCAGAGCTCGTGGGTGGGCAGCCCACTGGCGGGCAGTGTCCTGTTCACTCCCTCATTTAAGCAGCTTACAGAGGAATTTTTAGGCAGCGGAAGGTTAAGGTTCAAGGCCATGGAATAAATCAGCCTCCCGCCGGATAAGAGTTTCCGGGCAGGTGGTAAGTGACACCTTGCACTGGTGTCAGCTTCCAGCCCTGAAGCACTTAATGAGCATTAATCCTTGCAGGAAGCCAGAGTGAGCCATGCTAACTTCATCTTCCCTTAGCAGGAGGGAAGGTCACATTGGGCACAGAGTCCTGGGAGGGTGCCACCAGAGAGGCCCTTTGAAGGCAAGTCCCACTCCTTCATCTGAGTCGGGTGGGGCAGGGGGGGAACCAAGGTCAGAGAGGGGAGGGGACTTGCCCAAGGAGACACAGCACATTACAGGACTGGGGACTTGGACTCTGGTGGCCTGAGTCCCAGCCCTCTGCTCTTTGCACCACCCACTCTGAGATTAGCTAAACTGACCAAGGCCAGATTGTTGAAATGCAGGCCTATGGTCATGGCCAGATCACCACCAGGAAGTAGAACTTTGCGGAGCTTTAGTAGGAGCAGACTGTCAGGAGGTGTATGATTTGGGGGTAAAGAGCCCACCTGCCCCCTGCACATGCATCACACCAGCCACTGTAGCTACATTCTCTTGTGTCCTACTCACAGCCCTTGTAAGGAATATATCACCCATTTTATCCCCATTTCACAGATGAGGACACTGAGGCTAGGCAAGTTTTAGGACTTGTTTAGTCACACAGTTATCAAGCAGAGCCTTGATTACAAGGCTGTCAAGCTCCAAAACCCAGTCCATAAGCCACTGTGCTGCCCTGTCCCCCCAGTGACCACATATGGTGGCCACAGAAAAGGGAACAGGGCAGAGGGATGGTCTCAGGGTTGGTGAGGCTGCATCTTCTACTGCCCTGCCCTGATGGGAACTGGGGAGGACACGCACTTCATGGCCAGGGTCTGCAGCCACCCATCTCCACACATCACTAGTTAGTTAGCTGAGTATTCAGGGCTTGGAAAAAAGATTCAGATGTTCCTCTTTTCTCCCAACATAGCCCAATAACCCAAAAACACAGGATTGCAAAGCATGCCTTTGGCCGTCAGCACAATGAGTTGAGGGTAGTATGGCTTTGAGAACCATGCCTGCCTGAGTTTGAATCCTGGCTCTGCCACTTACGAGTCATGTGACTGTGGGCAAGTTTCGTAATCTCTCTGCACCTCATTTTCTCCATCTGTACAATGAGGATAATACCTCCTTCACCCAGCAGTTGTGGAGATTAGATAAAGTTCATGTGCAGCACCTGCCCGCGTGCCTACATGTTCCCGTCCATGTATACTTGTTAACGGTAAGCTGCTGCCATTGTTCTTTTTGTTAAAAAAATACTTGGGAAAATAATTATATTCCAAGGAAAGAAACAGTGCCTGGCACATAACATGTAGTGGGCTCTCAATAAATGTTTTGGAATGAATGAATTGCCCGCTGCAGTCTCTCCCTGCCCTGTTTTCCCTTAGCCCTTTGTCCTAGGTTTGGCTGGGGGGGGCTGGATCCTGCTTTGCTCTCTTCCTCTCATTCTCTTCAGCCACCTTGACTTCCTCCTCTGTCACAAAGTGCATTTAGAATCAGCAGACTAACCCCGTAAGAGCAAGGGTCCTGCTCACTCAGCAGATCTGCTGCTTGGGGGTCTTCTCTGTGGAGCATGGAGATGCTCGCGTCGCCTAGCCGGCTCAGGACGACCGTGAGAGCGCCAAATTGGATTCCGCCTCTGCCTTATGAGTCCCCGATAGAACTGCCAACCAAATCCGCATTTCCAGGGATGATTTATGGACTTGGGTGAGTTAAGAGGCAAAATGAACACAGCATGATTTTCAGATCACAGGCTGGGAATGTTCGGCCTTGGCAGAGGGAAAAATTATCTTTGCCTTGTAAACGGAGCAAATATGATGTTGAAGAGGGAATAAATCCAGGTCCCAAGATGTCACTTTTACAATTGCTTTTTGGCGTGTGACTTCGTAGTGCCTTCTGCAAAATGCTCAGAGTCTCCTACACATACACCCCAGTCTCACTGGATCTTTCTGTGGGGGTGAGAGTTACTCTACCAGCATAGCTGCCTAGGGAACTGCACACTTTGCCAGAGAGACCTTTGTGAAAACCACCTGCTTCTGCAGTTTTCCACAGAACTCCATGTTTCCACGGATCTCTGAGCTTGTTTCTGGGAGGCAGCAATTTGATGTTAGAGGTACGCCTGGATTCAGATCCTCAGCACTTACCAACTGAATGAAATTGGGCACGTCACAAAATTCTCCGAACCTCAGTTTACTCACCTGTGAAGGTGGGGCAGGGTTAGGTCGCCCCAGTACCCTGCCTGGCATGCATGTACACCCTTCCCGGTCCCCCTCCCACCTTCCCTGCTGTTGGGTAGCAGAACACGTTGATTTATCTGGCTGAAAATACCATATCCACTTTTATGAGGTTTTTTTTTTTTTTTTTTTTCTGAAAAGCAAAAACACCCAGTATCCATCCATAGTTCTTGGAAAATCATTGTCAGGCCATGTTGCTCACTGATTCTTAGCAGGCTGTGGTGCACATTCCTGACCCAGGCTTTGAGTTTGTTTTGAGAAGGGGCTGTCATCTGCGTCGGAAGTGGTGATGTTGCAATTCCTTGCATAGAACGGGTCAGGCGTAAGGGCAGCAAGCAAACCTTCGGGGGAGTCACATGTTTTGGGAGCCATGGCTGCTCCATCCGGAGGCTGGTGGCTGTCAAAGTGCAGAGGAAATGGATTAGAAGCGCTGGTCACTGGCAGATGGGCTTTTTAGCACAAGGAGGGTAATGGGATGAAAATATTAACCCCACATGTGAAGGACAGGCAGAACTGGCAGCTGCCGGTCAGATGCTGCAGTCCTGTGGGGAGGGCATCTCCCTGTGGCCTTGAATGACACATCCATGATTTTGCCGCTACCTCCTAAAGACTAGAAAGTACCTCAGGTCACACTGGGTAATTGTCAGAGCAAAACGCTCACCTCTGAGGTAGCCTGCTGGATTTTCACTCTCTTAGGCTGCAGACCATTCGTGGCATGGTGCTCTCTGCACCCTCCTCCCTCAAAGATTTTTTTCCCAAGCACTTTCTAATTAAGATGCATCTTGGCTGTTTTCTTTTTCTTTTTGTTTAAAAGGCTTCCCACCAGCACAGAGCATAATTTATTTCTCTCAAAACTATAGTAGCAGGTTGTTGTAAAAAGAAAACTCGAGGTCAGGAGCCTCGGGTCCCCGTCCCAGCCCTGGCGCCAGCAGCCATGTGAGCCGGCGGCCTCCTTTGGGCCTCGTCCGGTCTTCAGTACAAAGACGCCCATCCCCTCTGTGATTCCTGGTTGGTTACTAGGCTGATTTCCTCTTCTTTTTTTTTTTTTTTTTTTTTTTCCGCCTCTGAGAGGCTATTTGGGCTGTGCTGGTTCTCTTGAAATCTGAAATTTTAGTAGCAAGTCTTGTTCCTGTCAGGGAGAAGTGAGTCAGGGTATCTATTCCCAGAGCAAGTTGCTGGATGCCAAAGATGATTCATATTGAAAGTGACATTCCCTCCTGGAGGCAGGGTGTTCCCACCCACTTTCCAAAGACCTTGCCTTCCTTGGAAATAAGGCTGAGCCCACAGCAGCCAACCAGCCCCCTTTTTCTTCACACCGCATTGATGGCAAGCACTTGCCAGATTTCCCAACAAACTCAGTGACAAATAGGTATGTGAATTCGCAGAATCTCAGACTGTCAGTGCCAGTTGGATTCTTTGAAACCATCTGGTCCGATGTCTGGAGGATGGAGAACGAGGCACACCGAGGGACAGGGACTCTCACAAAGGCCTGACAGCCAGGACTTGAGCCTTGGTCTTTTCACTTGAGCCTCTTTTTTTTTTTTTAATTACTTTTTAAACACTGAGATGGGACTTATACCTTACATACAGTAGAAGGCACAATCCCAGTGAGTTTTACATACAGGTGCAGCATGTAACTACGCCGCAGATCAAGGTGGGCATTTCCCGTACCTCACGAGGTCCCCTCGGGCCCCTCCCAGTCAGCAGCCCCCAGAGCCGCCGCTATTCTGACTTCTGTCGTCTTAGATTAGTTTTGTCTGCTTTAAAATTTCATACCAGACTGTCTGTACTCTTTCATGGTTTGCTGCTTTGCACTCATAATTATATCATAAACAGTGGTTCACTCCTTTACAAGTTTACCCACCCATTCTGTTGTTGGACATTTTTGTTTCCAGTTTGTGGCAACTGCAAGCAAACCCCGTACCCATCAGCAGTCACTCTCTCCAGCTCCCCCTCCCCTGCCATCCCTCGGCAACCACTAATCTACTTTCTTTCCCTACATAGATTTGCCTATTCTGGACATTTCATATGACAGGGATCATATGATATCTGGTCTCTTGTGACTGACTTCTTTCACTGGGCCTCATTTTTCGCCATTCATCCACACAGTGGCATGTACCGGTTCCTCATTTCCCCTACTGCCAAATAATATCCCATCGTGTGAGTAGACCATATTTTATTTATCCTTTTAGCAGTTGATGGACATTTGGATTGTGTCTACTTTTTATTTTTTATTTTTTGGCTATTCTGAATAATGCTGCTATGAACATTTATGTGCACGTTTTTGGGTGGACGTGGGTTTTCATTTCTCTTGGGTATCTGTCTAGGAGGAGACTTGCCGGATCACATGGTAACTCTGTGTATAAACTTCTGAGGAGCTGCCAGACTGTTTTGCACAGTGGCTGCACCATTTTACGTTCCCATCAGAAGTATTTGAGGGTTATAAACGCTTTTGTACATGCTTTTTGGTGGAAACAAGCAGTCACTTATGTTGGGATCTACCCAGGATTTGAATTGCTGGGTCATACCGTATTAGTATGTTGAGCTTTAGTCGGATGCTGCCGGTTTGCAAAGTGGATAAACGGATCAGTAGTCATACCAGCCATGTGTGAGAGTTCTAGTCACTCCATTATCCTCACCAATGCTTGTTGTTGTCAGTATACTTAATTGTCGCCTCCTACTAAGTATTTCCCTCTTAATCAAGATGATACGCCGGGGGCGCCTGGGTGGCTCAGTCAGTTGAGCATCTGCCTTCGGCTCAGGCCATGATCCCAGGGTTCTGGGATTGAGCCCCACATTGGGCTCCCTGCTCAGTGGGGAGTCTACTTCTCCCTCTCCCTCTGCTGCTCCCCCCCCCCCGCTCATGCTCTCTTTCTCCCTCTTTCTCTCAAATCAATAAATAAAATCCTAAAAAAAGATGCCACACCCTTTGTTCAAAGCCCAAACTTCCCAGGCATGTGCTCCCTGGAGCAGAGCGGCCCTGCACTGCCTCCTCAGCCCTGGTCTGGAAGGGTCCCTGTTCTTCCTGCCTTAACCTAGGAGTGAATTGGGGCTCCCAGGCTGGCTGCCTCAAGTGCTCCTTGTAGCAGAGGGAATGATTAGCAAAGTCTTCCTTCATTACCCCCTCCCCACGTTGTCTTCCAGTGCTATGGGGTGACTTCTCTACTCGCCAGCCCACCCCAGTTGTAACGCACAGGTCCAAAATGGTGTGAACTGGAACTTTTTTAGTTCAGTTATTACGCCAGGAAGGGGGTCGTAATAAAGAAAATGTTGACCTGGGGTCAGAAGACTTGGATTCTCCAAATCCTGGCTCTACCAGCTCAGTGGGCAGGGGTCACAATGGGCAGGGCTCTTTTCTGAGCCTCAGTTTTCTCTTCTGTGGAATGGGGAGGTTGACATCTCATAGGATTGTTACTGGGATCATATGAGACTACTTCTTTATCTGTCTATGATTGTTCATAGCCTATAGTGTGCCAGACCGTATTCTAGACACAGAGGGAAGCAGCAGGAAGCAAGACAGAGACACCGATGTAGACCTCCCAGGCTAGTGGGGAAACAAATACATGAACTTGTAGTTTCAACTAAGGTAGTACGAGTACAGTGAGGTGCTCACACCGAGGACTGTTCAATTCATTCTTGGAGCGATGGGCTTGAAAAGTTGAAGCATTAGCATAAGAGAGGGGTCATGGGCACAGAAACACAAGTGCAGCAACCTAGAGAGGAGATTGAACGAGACCATGGCCCCTCGAGGTCTAAAAGATATCTGGTGCGGCCAGAGCAGGTGGGGGTGTGGTAAGAGACCATACGCAAGCAGTGCTAGCCTAAAAATGGGGTCCCCTGAATGTAGCTCCCCAGTGTTTTCTCCCCATCCTGAACCTCAGGAACCAGGAGACCTGGCTTCTAATTGCTTCTCAGCCACCAATCTGCTCTGTGACCCAGGCAAGGCCCATTCTCTCTCTGAGCTCATTTCCCCATCATACAGTGTGGGCGTCTGGCATACCGACTCTCCTGTGACTTCTAGGTCCTAAAATAGTAGGTGATTGGGCTACTGGCTGATGAAGGTCTGGTGTGGCCGAGTGGGCCGCGGGCTCAGTGATGGGAGAGGAGGTGCAGCACCGGTTGATGTGGGAAACAAAGGCAGAAGAAAAATTATTAAATTTCCTTACTACCTACAGCCCATTGACAAGTCCTTGAAACAGGCAGAGTGGCATTCCTCTAGGGACTTAACTGCCCCAACGTTAATACTTTGCTAAGGTCAAAAGGCAGTCCTAGCCTGACCACCCGCCCCCCGCCCCAGGATCCTGTAAGTCTACTTTAACGTATAAGAATTCCTTTGGAAATTTCCTTTATCTCTAAACCCTCCAAGATACGTGTTGGCAATCACCCCCCAAGCATATGGCCCACCGATATACATCTGAAGGGTCTCGTGCCTCAGGTTTTATTAGACGGTAGTAAATGACCTTTCCCCAACAATAGCTGGCCCCCTCAAGGTCCTGGAAACCTTGCTTCCAAAATTCCTTAGAGACCTACGCTATCCCTGACCCCCTCCCAACTTGAAAGCATACAATGGGCCACTTCTCATGACCCCGGATGCCGAGGCCACTCTTCCTGCCCACAGATACTGTCCCCGTGCTTTAATAAAACCACCTTTTTGCACCAAAGACATCTCAAGAATCCCTTCTTGGCCATCGGCTTCAAACCCTAATAATGTCTTTCCTACATCACGGTCACCGGTGAGGACCCAGCAAGGGTCGCTCCTCTGGGCTGGGGGAGCAGGCACATCACTCTCCCCCCCACCCCCGCCCCGCACCCTCCCCTTCCCGGGGCCCCTCAGGCTGGCAGATCAGTTCCCTGCTCCCCAGACATGCTCTCCCCTGGCCTGAGAACCAGGCAGGGATCAGTAGGAATGGCTGAAAACTTCTGAAGCAAGCAGGGAGGAGGACAAAGGGACCCGGAAGTGTGTTGTCAGCAAAATTTGGGGCTAATACTCAAGTTTGTTTTTCTTTTCATCAAATTTGAAAGGCAGTTTGAAATCCACGGCTCCTGTTTTGTTTTGTTTTTTTAAATGACTGGATAAAAGCACAATTGCATTTTCTCCTCCAATAACGTTGAATTCTGGGAATAGACCATGTGGGGATAATTGCTGTTGTCTAATCCTGCCGATGGCCAAGCAAATGATTAGGAGAGGGAGGAAGGGAGCCACCGTGGCAGAGGCCCTCGGCCTGCTCCGTACCCAGCCAGCGTGGCTCGGCTTCCCAAATAACCCTGTTCCTGAAATAGCAGTTGCCCAGAAATGCATCTGGATGTTGTTTTGCAGCAAGTAACTGATAATGCTGTTGGGGACATGCAGAGTTGGGGTTATTTAAGTTTTAATCCAATCTGCAATTTTGTGTTGAGGACCTACTGTGTGCCAGGCTCCCAGCTGGGGATGGAGTGGGGAAGAGGGTGCAAAATGAACAAGATGCCAATGAGCTCGTTGGAGGGAAGACCAAGGTCATCTGCCTGTGCTGCCAGGAAGGACCCATGCCTGAGTTACGTGGGTGTAGGAGAGGGTGACAGTACCCAAAGAGAGCTGCCCAGCAAGTTCCTGAAACTATTCGAAAAGTTCTCATAAAGTTCCCCACATTTCACTGCTGACAGATCACAAAGCTGGTGCATCTGAGAGGAGTTGTATGGGAGGGGGCAGATTCTTGGGTGCCAGAGTTGCTCAGTGGGTAGATTTTGTCAAACGTCAATGAAGTCTCTGTTATGGGGGTCAACAGCATGGGCCAAGCCTAGGAGGTCATGCTGGGTAGAGCGTGGGCGCTGAGACAGAGGTGGGGGCAGCGGGTGGGGTGGGAGGAAGCAGGTTTGGAGGGAAAAGACCTGGTCCCAGCATCCAGCACCCAGCACCCAAGATGCCCCCGTACAGGACTGACTTCTTCATTAGACACAGTGCCTACAGCTCACAGAAGTATTGTAATTTTCATTTCTCTTAAAATCAGAAGACAAAAATGAATATAATGGGGCGCCTGGGTGGCTCAGTTGGTTAAGCGACTGCCTTAGGCTCGGGTCATGATCCTGGAGTCCCGGGATCAAGTCCCACATCGGGCTCCCTGCTCGGCGGGGAGTCTGCTTCTCCCTCTGACCCTCTTCCCTCTCGTGCTCTCTCTCTCTCATTCTCGCTCTCTTAAATAAATAAAAAAATCTTTACAAAAAAATGAATAATGAATCTAGCCTGGGTTATATTCATTTTTATACAAATGCAATTGTAAAAGATCTTTTTTTTTAAAGATTTTTATTTATTTATTTGAGAGAGATACCAGAGAGAATACGAGCTGGGTGGGGGGAGGAGAGAGAGAAACAGACTGTCCGCAGAGCCAGGAGCCCGAAGCAGGACTCCAGCCCAGGACCTGGGGATCATGACCTGAGCCAAAGGCAGACGCTTAATCGACTGAGCCACCCAGGCATCCCTAAAAGATCATTTTTTAATATATTTTTTTATGAAGGTAGGGCCAACAAAAGTCATGATGCAGCCCTGCTTCTGTGTCCTTTGCCAGGGGCGTTCCCGAAAGTTTGCTACCACTCTGACTCCGGGGGAAGAATTCCTTCCTTCTCATTGTTGTCTTGAAAGCTGGCGCCTAAACAACTCAGGGTCTTTGTCTCCGTTAGTGTGGGGCAGGGAGGGCGTGTCCCCAGGTGCCCACCTGCTTGCGCAGCTACCTTCTCCTGAGTTTCCTGTCTTCCCCTCGGTACCTCTTTGAAGTAGGTGTTGTGATGACAAGCACACTGAGACTTTGAGAGAAGTCACTTGTCCAAGCCTGCCAAGAGCCAGAGTGGCAGTTCAAACCCAGGCATGCCTACCTCCGAAGCCCACATGTCCTGTTTCCTCTGCCTCTGGAACTATGAACCCCCCCCGAGGGCCAGGACTTCCCGCGTAATCTGCCTTGTGTGTCCCTGGTATGGCGCAGACCCAGATGGTGCTTTTGGGGTCTCCAGTGGTAACGGTGAATGACAAAGAAGGGTCCATGTGTGTGCACTGATTAGAAGTGATGAGGGAGCAGAAGGCTAGCTGAGGACAAAGCACAAGCTGACACCCCACTCCTGGGTGGGATCTGTGTGACATTCCTCCAGGAGGTTCCCAACTGTCTGAATGTTAATGCCTTACTAGAGGGAAAAACAACCTTAGCTTGATAACAGCAAGGCCTGCAGTATCCCGGAGGTCCTCCTTAGTATGTGAAAGTTCTTTTGAAAACTTCCCCTTTTCCTTACCTCCCCCAGCTCCAAAGTATATAGTCAGCCATTCCTCATGACCCCATTGCAGCTTTTTCTGCCCATGGGTCCTGCCCTGTGCTTTAATAAAACTACCGTTTTTTAAAAAAAGATTTTATTTATTTATTTGAGAGAGAGAATGAGCAGGGAGGAGAGGGAAAAGCAGGCTCTCTGCTGAGCAAGGAGACCGAAGCGGGACTTGATTCCAGAACCCCAGGATCATGACCTGAGCTGAAGGCAAACGCTTAACCAACCAAGCCACCCAGGGGCCCCTAATAAAACCACTTTTTAAAAAAAGATTTTATTTATTTGTCAGAGAGAGAGAACGCAAGCAGGGGGAGCAGCAGAGGGAGAGGAAGAAGCAAGCTCCCCTGCTGAGCAAGGAGCCCAATGTGGGGCTCGATCCCAGGGCCCCGGGATCATGATCTGAGCCAAAGGCAGACACTTAACCAACCAAGCCACCCAGGCATCCATAAAACCACCTTTTTGCACCAAAGATGTCTCAAGAATTCTTTCTTGGTCATTGGTTCCAGACCCCACCCCACCAAACCTCACCTATATTCTGAAACCACATCAGGAGGCTGTGACATTCTTCTTTTGACACTGCTCAGCCTTTGTCCATTACATCCCTCTTCCCTGCATTAAAAGGAAAGCCAATGTAGTTACTTATCTTCCCCAAACCAAGGAGGACAAAATCCCAGATACCCCAGGTGACTCTGACGCTAACCAGAGTCTAAGAGGGTGTCACAGGAGTCTGGCTGGACTGGGAAAGGCTGAATCTCCTGTTATTGCCCACATCCAGCAGTGGGTCCTTCTTGCCACCGGCAGCATGGCTTTATCTGAAGGACCTTGAACTCCAGAGACATAAACCATGCCCAGACCAGGGTATACATGCAAAAGTAGGTCCCTTAGCGAATGAGATATACCTTCTGGGCTCCACCAGACTCCAGAGGTCAGGATGCAAAGCTGAGCAGAGACCATTCCCCAGAAACATCCCCGACCCTGCAGCTCAACCCACGAACTGGAGAGGAACAAAACCCCTCAATCAGGGTCCTGGTGATTTGAGGCAGGTTTGCCAATTGGATAGGAACATAGGGCTTTTGACTCCATTTCCTAGTTGTGTGACCTTGGGGAAGTGAATTAACTTCTCTGAGTTTTTTCCTCTCCTGGAAAAAACAGGAATAACAGTACCTATTTCATAGAGCGATTGTGAGAATTCAGTTAGTTAATACGTGTGCAGGGCTTAGGGTAGCACCAATAAATGGTAAAGGCTGCCATCATCTTTACCATCAGTGTTGTCAAAGCTGTCCAGGGAAACAGTGCTTGTCTGTGTAACCTTGGACAGTGCATTTTTCCCACCCCTCCCTGGGATAGTCTCACTATCTCTGAAATGAGCGGCTTGGGCCAAGTTATGGCTCTTCAGCAGGGGAAGACATCAAAACTACCTCCTGGACATTTGCAAACATGGATTTCCAGGTTCCATCCCTAGGAATTCTGATTCAGTAGTCTGTAGCTGGCCCAGGGATCTGTGTTAAAAATAGAATTTGTCAGTGGTTCTGATAGACAGCCTGGGTTAGGATCCGCAGGACCCTCCTAGGCCTAAAGTCTGTCATTCCTGAAGTGGTTGGTCCCCCACCCACAGCCCTGTTAGCCCAGGTAATGCCTTTGGCGAGAGTGAGCCCCCTTGGGGGTTGAGTCTGCCACGTAGGTGGGCTCCCACCTTGTCGGATGCGGCAGGCCCCCAGTTCAACAGGAGGGCTGCGGGGGCCTGGGCCGCTGTGGGAGTGACCAGCATGTCTAGGGGTTTTCAGTCAGCAGATGTTTGATGAACATGGCATTTGCAAATGGCAGGCAGAGCAGTTGTGTAAAGGGGGTGCCTTCCAGCCCTGTAGTGCTTGGGGCTAATCCTACCCTCAGGTAACACAGGCTATTCTTGGTGTAACTTTGAACTGTTTCTGAAGTGTGGTTGAGAAGGGGCTGGGAGTGTGGTTGTATGTCACCCCAAATCCCTGAATCGCCAGGGAGAGGATTTTAGATGCTTTTAATAAGAAAGCCTCAAAGGAGCTTTATTATCACACATGGCCCATCTTCTTGGGCGCTGGTGGGTCCCAAATCCCCAATCCCCACCTTCCCCTGCTGGAGCTCACTGTAATGCCCAGCTGCAAAACCCACCCACCCACCCACCCCCGCCCCGCACACTGACCTTGTTCCTTACCCTTCAGCATACCCCAGCTCCCTTCTCTGACAAGTACGATGCAGCCAGGAAAGTAGGAAATCTCAGCCCCTTTCTGTCTCCCACAGCCTCTAGATCAACCTTCCCCTTTATCTTTCTTCCTGCCTCCAATCCCCCACTTTCCCTTTGTGAGGTGAATTGGATTCCTGTTTTCCTCTTTGAAGAACATGCTCTGCAGTAGAAGCTGCTTCCTGAAGGCAGGCACAGACCCTCACATCCAGCACTGGCACCGGCCACAGAACAGGTACTGGGAATGGGCTGGTGAATTAATCAATCCGACTCCTGTCCTGAGACCCCCATCCCAGGGCAACAGGGCTGTGCAGCCAGCCTCTGGGTACCAGCTTGCTAAAGAATCTCAGTAGTTAGGATAGCTTACACATTCAGCTACTTCAGTTTGGTACATGTCTTGGGGTGCTGAGTAAGCATCTTGTCAACTTCAGCACAGCTGACAAAGTTATGACATGAAAAACGTTTAGACTTTGCAGTTTTCCCTGACCTGCAGCTGATCCTGTGAAAATGTCTCTCCTCCTTCCAGAAAAGCTGATTTGTGCCCTGCATTTTCTCATCTCAGCAGGAAGCGTCTCTTGTCGAGGTAAAACAAATTTGTTGTCATTCTGATACCCTGATTTTGTGTTCCCTAAGAGGAAGGCATGTTTCACGTCTGGTTTGTTGCTGTCAAGGTCCGTGTCCCACAGGATGGAGTGATGGGGAAGGGCTGCTGGAGTCACTTTCATTTTTAAGCTACTCTTCTCCGACACTAAACCTTGAAACGTGGGATTTTCCCTCTTCCTAAGGCTGCCATTCCAGGTGTCTCTTCTTAGTTGGAAAGTGATGAAGTTTGAACAAATCCCTTTATCCATGTTGGAATTACCTGGGTGTGAAAATCCTTCTCTACCCTTACAGTTACTCCATCTATCTTTTTCCAAAAATGGTAAACATAATACATGCCCATTGTAGAGAAATGAGAAATTACAAGTAAGAACTACAAAGAAAAGCTCCTAAAGTCCCACCACCCAGACATCCTGTAGTTCCATGCATCTCTCCAGATACGTCCCCATGAAAATAAATAGATATAAATATGTATTTTTACGTAAATAGAATCATACGATAAATACTGTCTTGTGATCTTTTCTCACTTCGTATTTTGTGATTACCTTTTTAAGCTGTTAAACACGAAACACCTATGTTGTCATATTTAATGGCTACATGGTATTGTTGTATGAATGGACTTGATATGTATGTGTGTGTGTATTCACACACATTTTATATATATATACACATACATTTTATATATATATATATATTTTTTTTTATTCCTCTTACCAGGCATTTAGGTTATTTCTGATTTTTTGCCATTCTAAGCACTGGTAAGATGAATTTCCTAATTCAGCTCACTAATCTTTACATACATGTCCTAATGTTTTCTTAGGATTAGTTTTTAGAACAGGACTAGCTACCATGTTCAAGCATTGACCACGTGCCACTCTGCTGAGCACTTTACATATATTATTTATTGAATTCTACAAATGATCCTATGCAGAAATATCCCCATTTTACAGATGACGACACTAAGGCCAGGAGAGGTTATACACCTTGGTCAGGATCACGCAGCAGGTACACTGCAGAGCCAGGATTGGAACCCAAGCTCTCTGACCCCAGAAGTTTCTGATACAAAACATTAGGTCTGCTTAGCCTCCCACTGTGTGGTGTAAGAGTGCCTGTCCCCTACTTCCTTTCCCGCAGCTCCGTGACTGCCTTGCCTGAGGCCTGGCCTCTCAGAATTCCCTCACACCCCCAATCCTGTAATAGGAACAGGAAAAGAAGAATTGGTGGTGCCACTGTGACCTAGATGTGGTTCTCAGTCCCTGGGAAGTGCCTTCTAGGGAACCGTCCAGAGCCAGGCAGTTGAAGCAACTAGAGGCCCATGTTAGGGAAGAAGGGAGTGTCTCTGCACAGCTCAGCAAGCTTGGCCAGCCTGTGGGCTCTTCTGAGAGCAGGTTCCTCTCGGGAGCTGGGCTCTGGCTGGGGGGAATCCTCACAGGCCACTCTGGGGACAGGTGGGCGACGTAAGGCAGCCTGAGCCCTCAACAGTGAGTACAGTGGGAAAAGAAGGCTGTGAGCAAGAGGCAGATTCCAGACTGGGGGCCATAGAGGTTTGCTTCTAGATTGGGCAAGTCCAAGGCCAGACCCCAGAAGGTGCAGCCTGTTTTGCAGGACTCACCAGTGAGCACTAAGACAAACTGATGGCTCTGAGGTGAGACCGGGGTGCTCTTTTCATGACCCTCACTTTGCCTAACTCATCCCTTTGGGGATAATGAGATTCTAGCTGCCTCAGTCCTTGAGGCTCTGCCCTGGAGCCGGGGCACAGGATGTGGCTGGTCATGTCACATAGGCAGATCAAGGCACAGCATCTCCAAGGAGCAGAGGTTCAAGGATTCCCGCCTTGGCCGCCTACAGGGCAAGGGTGTCTTGGCCCAGGGTAAGAGCCTGACGGGGAGGGTTTGCCCTCCCCTCAGCCCAGCTAGCTCTTCTTGATTTATCCATACACTGAGCTTGATGATGGCAGACTCATATTCATTCAAATAATCACACGAGTTATTTCTGCAATTTAGGTCTTCGAATAAGTGTACTTGGTTGCTGAATATGTGATCAGCCACAGATTTCTCATTCTTTAAAACCCAAGGAGCGGAAATGCCAATATAGAAAAGCCATCCTACAACGGCAGAGATTTCCATAGCACGAAAATCAGGCTGCTCAACCTCAGGCCCCTGAACCTCCCATCCAGCTGCCACTGGGCCCATCAGCGTTCCTTGCAGAGCCCAGATTGGGGGGCTTTATCTGCGAAGCCCCTGGGGGGATGACAAACAATGGAAAATCGGCTCACATCCTTTTTACTTAACCAGAAAATTGGTTTGCCTCTGAAGTAACAGGATCTGGAGGAGAAAATGCATTTGAGGGCTTAGGTCGACCGGGAAAAACCACTGCAGGCTTTGAGGTTGAAAAGGTCAGTGTCTGCTCTTGCTGCCCAGGCTCCGATATAACCTTGAACAGGTTCACATCTTCCTCGTCCTCCTCGTCCTCAGCACACCCGTCCCCATCGGGGCCCCTGACAAGGAAGCAGTCAGTGGACAGGACTTACAATTCATTCATTCTTTCACTTATTTATTCAACGAGCCATCGTTGAACTCCTGCAGAGTTCCAAGTATTGGGTTAGACACGGAGATTTCAGAGAGAACGCAGACCTGGGCCCTGCCCTTACATTGCTCATAATCTCACAGGAAAGACAGCTGCAAACAGTTAGGATGCGGGTGTGGGGAAACGGGGGTCAGGAGGAGAAAGGAGGCGCCTCCAGCCCCTGCCCCAGTGTGGGCGTCTGGTTCCCATCTGCAGGTGACTGGGACGGGCCATGTCAGAAGTCTCCAACCGGCTGTGGAGAAGAGGCTGTTCTTGTTCCTTTCTCTGTGAGCTGCTCAGAAGCTGCAAACTGCACTGGGCCAGGGCTCCATTGATGGAAAAGGCGTTCGCTTGACAGCTACACTCTGTACCCCAGTTAGATTCTTCCTGTTTCCCCAGGGCCAGGAACACTAACTCATACCCCTAAGCACAGAGGGGATGAAGTTCTCCAGCCAAAATAAGTATTTGGGGACAGAATCCCCCACAGTGGCCTGGGATAGTAAGACATACTAGAGCCGTAAATCCAGGACAGCCTTGCATCCTTCTAGAGTGACAGTCTCATCTTATTTGACCTCAAAACTTACATTGTTAAAACAAAACAAAACCACTAGAGTGACACAAGTGACTCTTTATCACCGTGGCCCTTTTGACAAGCTAACTCACATTCCCTGATCTGAGAGCGGCTTTCAGGAACCAGCGCCTGAACCACACAGTATCATGTCCTACTGCTTTGTTGTCTCTCACCAGACTGGGGCCCCAGTAAACTCTGTTTCTAGAAAGTTGGGTCTCTGCTTGCTGCTGTGGAGATTCAAAACATGAGTTTGAATTTTGCTTTGCTGTTTGTTATTATCATTACACTGGGCAAATCACCCGGCTTCTGTGGATTTGTTTCTTCACCTGTAAAATGGGCACAGTACCATCTCATCTAGTTGTGGGGAGATGACACACAAAAGCTCCCACCACACCATATTTATGAGAGGATATGAGATATGTAGTGGAAAGAGCACTGGACTGAGTCAGGCGGGAAGCCTGTGTGAGCCTACGCCAGATATTCACCTTTCAGACCTCAGTGGACTATTTCCTAAGTCTGGCCAGCCTCAAAGGATTAGGGTTAGAAAGATTAAATAACAAGGATCATAGGACAGTATTTTTTAAATATAAAATGTTGGACAAGTGCTTATAGGATCTTAGAACCTGAGGTGGTGGGAGTCTCAAAGGGCCACTGTCTTGGAAAGTATCAGAAAGTCCCAGATGAACTTCATATTCAGTTCCAAATGGGGCTTGGGCATTTGCATTTTCCTGAGCCTAGGAGAGTGAGAGTCTGTAGGTCTGCCCAGCTGAAACCCAGCCAGTGACCACCGGACTGAGTAACCCCAGGGCACTAAGCAAGGGAGATGGATGGAAGATCATTTTGCCCCCACCAGATGGCACCTGCCTTAGTCAGTTGGAGTTGCTAGAGCAAAAATATCACAGACTGGGTAGCTTAAAGAGCAAACATTTATTTCTCACAGTTTTGGAGGCTGGGAGTCCAAGATTAAAGTGTCGGTAGATTCATTGTCTGCTTGATGGCTGGCTTCTTGGTTCATAAACAGCTGTCTTCTCTCTGTGTCCTCACATGGTAGAAGGGGCAAGAGCTCTCCGGGGGCCCCTTTCTAAGGACACTAATCCCATTCATGAGGGCTCCACCCTCATGACCTAATCACTTTCCAAAGGCCTCACCTCCTAATACCATCACATTGAGAGTTAGGATTTCAACCTATGAAATTTGGGGGGACACAAACATTCAGTCTGTTAATAGGGAAAATCCCTAGGCTTCTATGGGCCAAGGAGGGAATGGACTTTCCCACTTGAGAAACGAAGGTCAGATATAATGGCAGTCCCTGTAGCTTCGGTTATTCTAAGACGGTGAGACTTGGATGGTAAGTGACATTTTCTGCTCTCAAAGAGCGGGGACACCTGGGGACCTGGTGAAGCCTTTAGAGGCCACGACCGAAGACCAGGCAGGCTGGTTGAGTTTAGAAAATTCCAATAGGACCATCTACTTACATTGCAGCCCTAACACAGCAGCTCCAGGGTCTCAATGCTAACATATAGCAGGTGCTCAGTGAAGTCTGCAGAAGCCATGAATGAGTCCTCTAGAAAGTAACAGTGCTGGATCAGACTAGTGCGCTAAAGGCTCACAGATAGTTCTTGTTCACTCTGCCTCTAAAATCCATGCTTATAAACCACAGCTCTGTAAGGCCTCTTCAGTTGTGTTCATCAGTCAGACATGGTTGCTGGCCCTACCCTCTTGGTTACAGCAAATGTCCTTTCAAGTACAAGAGCCTGGGATCTGGTGAGAGGGTAGAGGGTGGGGAGGACAGTGCGTGAGAGTTCCAGTTGCTCCACATCCTTACCAATGCTTAGTATTGTCAGTCTTCTAGGGACGCCTGGGTGGCTCAGTCAGTTAAACGTCTGCTTTCAGCTCAGGTCATGATCCCAGGGTCCTGGAATCAAGACCCACATCTGGCTCTCTGCTTGGCGGAGAGCCTGCTTCTCTCTCTGCCTCTGCCACTCCTCCTGCTTGTGCTCTCTCTCTCTCTTTCTCTCTGATAAATAAATAAATAAAATATTTTAAAAAAATACATTGTCAGTCTTCTAAATTTTAGCCCCTCTGGCAGGGGGTGGGGGACAAACCCTAGCCTCTCTGAACCTCACTTGGGATTTATGCATTTGTTAATTCTGCACTTTTGTTCAATCTGCACTCTGGGCTAAGCAGAAGAGAGAATGAAGAGGAGTGATCATGGTCTGTGCTCCCCACAGGCTTGCATCAGACGGCTGGGGTGACCCCTGCGCCACCGCTCCCCAGCTTCACTAACCAGGGGCAGATCCATCCCGCCAAGTCTCAGTTTCCTCATCTGTAAGATGGGGTTGGTTAACTGCAGTGATGTATGTAACAGGCCTGGCCTACAGAGGTACTCAATAGATGTTAACGCTGCCTGTTATTATTCAATCCCCTGCCTGCGGGCTGACAAAGGGCAGCAGGCACCAAAGGTTTAAGAACAATTTGTGAGAGGAGAATTTAATAATAATAGCTAATGTTCATTGAACATTGAAATTTACTGTGTGCCAAATGCTGTTCTAAGTGCCTTTCAGAGATTACTTGTAATATCTACAATCTTATTGGTTTCTGTAATTTTTTGCAAATTGAGAAAAAGCCCTCGTGGTTTGATTTTCATGGCAGAATACACGGTTACAATGCACGGGAACCCAGTGGCTTTCTAGGAACATGATGCTAGAACCTCAGAGGTATGACATCTGCTTTGCCTCTACATGGGTGCTGATGACTTACGTGTACCTGCTCCTGCCCTCTGTTTGGATCCTGAGGGTTAGTGACTTAGAAAGATGGAAGATATGGCTTCTTGAAGAAAGATCAGTGTTCAGGAGAATTGAAAGGCCCTGGGTGAGTGGTTCCCATACTTGGATTCTTGTCACAGGCAGATGTGGTTGTAGGGAAGGTCTCTTCTCTGGGCCTCAGGGTACCCACCTGTTTGGAATTCGAACTCAGTGTATCAGTTAGCTAATGCTGTGTAATGAACCATCCCACAACTCAGTGATTTCAAACAAAAACCGTTTATTATTTCTCACATGTCTGCAGGCATCTGGTAGGTCACCTGGGGGCCAGCTGGTCTAGGATGGCCTTGGTGGGGTGACCTGGCTTTGCTCCATGTGGCCCCAGACTTCTTCTCATGACAGGGACAGGGTCTGAAAGAACAGGTGGAAGTATGCATATCCTCTTAAGACCCGGGCTCAGAACTAGCACAGTGTCACTTTCTTCACATTCTGTTGGTCAAGCAAGTTAAAAGCCCAGCCTAGATCAAGGGCCGAGGAAATAGGACTCCACATCTCTTGATGGGAGCAGCTGCTAAGTCACAGTGCCGAAGACGTGGGAACAGGGAAGAGTGGAGAATCAGGAGTGCTTTTGCAATCCACCACACTGGGATTCCTTCCTACTCTAACACCTCTGAAATCAAACAGCTCCTGGGTCACCATGGGAGAAAAAAAAGGTAGGGTCCCCATCATCTCAGGCCCAGGCTAGACGCACCTTTCCTGGATTTGGGATAAATTGACCAGGCACCCAGTCACTGTTGGTGTGGAGCTCAGATCCAAATGGACAGAATTAAAGACACGGTTTTACTCAGCTACCCATTCTGCATTTATTGAGCACTACATATGTGCCAGCTACCGAGCTAAGCCCCAAGGAGGTAGGTTAGCCCCTGCTTTCAAGACACACTCAGGCCTTGAGCATAACAGACAGAGCATTATGATGCAGCAGACACGGGTGTTAACGGAGTCATAGAGAAGGCCCCTCTGGATTTGTTTTAACACAAACTGCAGAGAGCTCCCTGCAGTTTGGACTTCCTTCAGCCCAATTCCGAGACACATCCATGGGCCTCTTTTTAGACCACATACAAATCAGTGGCCCTTAGGGCCCAACAGTTCCATTTAAACTCCATGACTTGGAGTTAGACAGCCCCATCCAAACCCCTCCAGCACTGGGCAGGCAGGAAATGGAAAAATAGAACAAGGTGTCCTGGGTCTGCATGTGAATTTGATTAGTCCCCTCCTGTGCTCTAGGACTGTCTCCGTCTGCTATTTGCAGCCGCAAACCAAGGCTACAGGTTACTCAGCACTTGCAAGTAACTGAGCTTCAGAGGGAGTTATATAAACCTTTGTGTTTCCCATAGCCCCTCCTCAAATATGTATACCCAGCTGGCATTTTTCCTTAAATACCGCTTATTTTTAAAAGGGGAAAAATGTTGGTGGTGCTGAAATAGATCACATTTTAAAATGCAGAGTAGCAGAAGAGTCCATTCAAATTATTCTCTTAATAGAGTTCTTCAGAGAGAGGAAGTGATGGGGGAGCATAATCACTTCTTTTGTCGTTGGAGCAAAATCTAAGGACTGCAATCCATTTGTCTGCAAATGTGTCTCTTCAGTACAAATTGCAGCAAGCAATCCATTCCCAGGGTAAATGGTCTTTAATTAAAGTCAGTCAGTTGTCTCGGGTGGTTGGAAGGAAAGAGGGTTGTTTGAAACCCAAACCAATATAAATCTCCTTCCCCTTAAAAAAGAGTGTATTTTTTTAATTACTTTTTTCCCCTGATTTGATAATTAGGGAAACGCTTTGTTGATAAGTAAAACTATTCTGGCTCTATTCATGAATCAAAATTTTGATAGTAAGGCCTCAGAAAAGCAGTATAAGAATTTCTGTAGCAATCCTGGTAAAAACACGTCCTCGAGCATTGATTTTTGTAGCTGAAGTGCATTATGTGTTTTGCATGAGCTTTTGAAAGCTTAGATAAATGAGATGGCTCAGAAAGCAGATAAAGAAAATGGGAGGAAATTATACTGATCCAAAAGAAGATAAATGTCCACTAATTCCCAGATTAACATTTTAGACTCCTGTATTTTTATAGGGGAATTTTTGCAATGCTGATAATGTGAGATTGGTTTACAATGTCACATACCAGATAAATCAAGAAGGCCTTGTTTGAGTTCCTAGAGTCAGCTATATGCAAAAGGAAGTAGAGTTAATGCAACAACCTGGTGGTGCCCTGGTACCTATATCAGAATACAATACTATACCCAAGATGATGTATTGTAGGGGTGACATTGACCCTCAAGGTCAACTGTATTAGTTTGCACTCTCTGAGTTGCAAAAACAAAACAAAACAAAAACAAAAAACAAAGACTCAAGCCCATTTGGTTTAAGCCCAAAGGAATTTACTAGATCACTTGATTGAAATCACTAGGATCGTACTTCAGGCACAGCTTGATCCAGGGATCAGATGAAGTCACTAAGACTCAGTTTTTCTTTCTCTGCCCCTGTGATCCACTTTCTCAGTTTGGCTGCAGCTACTCTAGCTTCCGTCCACCCAATTTGTGCATGGCATAAACATGCCATTTTCTTAACTGTTTCAGAAAGTCCCAAGATTAGCTCTGATAAGCTTTAGTTGGGCCCATGGCTTTGTCTGTCCCTGACTAATCCTTATTTCCAGAGAAATGAAAGGTGTGGATTGGCTGAAGTCTGGATCACATGATCATCCCCATTTCTCAGGGTCTGGATGGTCCCACCCCAAGAAGGACATAGACTAGGAGTGAAGGAGGGGAAGAAGTACCCAGAAGGCGATTTAAAGAACGATGTGTGGATACTGACCTTTGAAACCTCAGGCTTTTCATTCTTTCAGCTACATCAGCTTTTCATTCTTTCCTTCCACAAATACCTGAGATCCCACAGCACATCTTCTGGAGCTAGGTACAAGGGTTACAGTGGTGACCAGGAGGGTGGAGGCCCTGCCCACAGAGAGCAAGCTCAGTCCGTCTTGTGTATGTTAGTTAACTTAGGCTGCTGTAACAACATACCATAGACTGGTGGCTTAAACAACAGAAATTTATTTCTCATAGTTCTGGAGTCTAGAAGTCCAAGATCAAGGTGCCCACAACGTGAGCTTCATTCTGATACCTCTTCTCTTGGGTTGTAGGCTGGTGCAATCATGCTGTGTGCTCTGTGTTACTTGTGTGCTCTTTGTATACATGCTGACTTCTTTGTATACATGTCAGAGGAGGGAGAGAGACAGAAGGACAGCATGCTCTCTGGCATCTCTTCTTATGGGGACACTAATCCCATCAGAGGGTCCCACCTTCATGACCTGTCTAACCCTAATTATCTCCCAGTGGCCTAATCTCCAAATGCCATCATTTAGGGGTTAGGGTTTCAACATACGAATTTTGGGGAGACACAGATGTTCAGTCTATAATATCATGCTGGAACTTGAATCATGGTCTTCCAGCCAACTCGATGTTTTTCCTGAGAACCTGTTGTGTGCCAGCCCTGAAAGCAGAAAGATGGGGAGCACCAGGGCCCAGTCCCCAAGCAGTGTAGACAAATCCTGCTGGTGGTGTCTGGGAGAGCCTAAACACTGGGAGAAGAGCACTTCACTCTTATGCCTCTGCTCATTTTCTTACTTAGGATGGGATCCTACTGGAACTAAAAGAAAACCCAAGGGCGCCTGGGTGGCTCAGTTGGTTAAGCGACTGCCTTCGGCTCAGGTCATGATCCTGGAGTCCCGGGATCGAGTCCCGCATCGGGCTCCCTGCTCGGCCGGGAGTCTGCTTCTCCGTCGGCCCGCCCCACTCTCATGTACTCTCTCTCTCAAGTAAATAAATAAAATCTTTAAAAAAAAAAAAGGAGGGGGGATGATACACCCTCCCCCCCCCAAAAAAAAGAAAACCCAAAATAGCAGTGGCCTAAACAGAATAGAAGTTATTTCCCTCTTACAAGTCTGGGTAGTCAGTCTAGTACCGGTATGGTAGCTCCACTCTCAACAGCAACTCCCATTCATCTCTTCCTCCTTAGTGATGCCTTCTACCTTGTGATCCCAGGTGGCTGCTGGGGCTCTAGTCATCACGTCCACGTCCCAGCAAGCAGGAAGGGAAAACAGGGATGAGAAGGAATGTTGCCGCCCTTCAAACATGTTCACCACTCCCACTGACATCCCGTTGACTGAAACATGCTCATGTGCCTGTACCTAACTGCAAGGGAGGCTGAAGACAGAGCCTCTCTTCTCATGGCCCTGTGCTCAGCCAAAGCTGTGGCTTCTGTTTCTGTGGAAATCCAGGGAGAATGGACATTAGGGAACAGCTAACAGACTCAGCCACACTTGTTTGTTCCTCTGTTCTGCACACAGGTCCCTGCCCTTTCTTCTGTATGTCTCTCAAATTCATTTTTAAAAACCAAGCTGACACACGACCTCCTCCATGAAGTCTCCCTGGTTTGAACCCCAATCAAATAGCTCTATCCCTTTTTTCCCCACTTACTAATCAATTATATTGAGGTATAATTTCGTACAGTAAAATGTGTACATTTTAAGCATATGGTTCAGTGCCTTTTGACAGATGCTTTTAACCACTGCCAACATTAAGATATGGAACTTTTTTTTTTCTTACCTCTGAAAGTTCCCCCATGCCCCATTGCAGTTCATATCTCCTTGATTTCTGTCTCAGGCAGTCACTGATCTCTTTCCTGTCCATCTAGATTAGTTTGAACCTTCTGGCATTTCTTAAAAATAAAATCATAATATAATAAACATAATAAAATGAGTGTATACTCTTATGTCTTGCTCTTTCACTTAACAATATTTTTGAGGTTTATCCACATTGTTGTATGTATCAGTAGTTTGCTCCTTTTTATTGCTCACTAGTGTTCCATCGTGTGGGTGGACCCCAGTTGGTTTATCCGGTCACCAGCTGGTGGGCATTTGGGTTGTTTCACTCTGAGGCTCTTACAAATAAGGCTGCTTTGTATCCTCGTGTACAGATCGCTGTGCAGATGTATATTTTCATTTCTCTTCTGCATGTACCCAGGAGCAGAATTGCTGGGCATTATATGAAGTGTCTGCTTAACTTTGTAAGGAACTGCCAAACTCTTTTTCAAAGTAACTGTACCGTTTTCCATCCCCCGCCCCCAGTTCCAGTTGCTCCACATCCTCACCAACACTTGGTATTGTTGGCCTTTTTTGTTTTTTAATTTTAGCTATTCTGGTGGATAAATATTGATATCTCATTGTAGCTTTATTTACTTTATACATTCATCCCTCTCCCTCTCTGTCTGTCTCTGTCTCTGTCTCTCTCTCTCTCTCTCTCTCACACACACACACACACACACCCCATTCTCCATTCCTTCTATTACCAAATATTGACGAACTATTGATTATTGGGTGTTGAACATCATCATAGCAGCTCTTCATGGCTGATCCTGATACAGTGTGACTCCCTTCTCTTTCCTACATACCTGTTCTCTGCAGTTTGTAGTTGTCCTACTTGTTTGCTGCTTGTTTGTAACCGTTACCACCACATCTCCACACTCTCCCTGCTGTGTAGACTCCTCTCAGCATGTTCAAGTGCATTAGGTGTGGCATCGATTTCTTCCTCTTGAAGAAGTCTCTCCTTAAACCTCTGACCTGCTCTGTTCTGAAGACTTGACCTGCAGGCCTGCTGCACAGCGGCTCTTCTCTGGGGATCTTTTGGCCTCTCTTGATTTTATTTTATTTTTTTTTTAAGATTTTATTTATTTATTTGAGAGAGAGAATGAGAGAGAGAGAGAGAGCATGAGAGAGGGGAAGGTCAGAGGGAGAGGCAGACTCTCTGCCGAGCAGGGAGCCCGATGCGGGACTCGATCCCGGGACTCCAGGATCATGACCTGAGCCGAAGGCAGTCGCTTAACCAACTGAGCCACCCAGGCGCCCCGATTTTATTTTTTAATAGTTAATGTTGACATATAAGTTACATGCCATAAAATTCACCCATTTTTAGGAATGCGATTCTGTGAATTTTAGTATATTTACAGAGCTGTATAAATAGCACCACAATCTAATTTTACATTTTCGGTACCTAAAAAGAAACCTTGTGCCCATTCCCACCCCCGGCCACAGGCAACTACCAGTTTACTCTGTCTCTGTACCTTTGCCTTTTCTGGACATTTCGTAAAAATGGAACGATACAGTCTGTGGTCTTTTGCATCAGGCTTCTTTCACTGAGCATCATGTTTTCAAGGTTCATCTGTGTTGTAGCATGCATCACTTTCTCTTTATTGCTGAATAATATTTCATTAAGGATCTACTGCGTTTTATGTATGCATTCATCAGCTGATGGACATTTGGGTTGTTTCCACTTTTTGGCTACCATGAATAATACTGCTGTGAACATTCATGTACAAAGTTTTGTGTCAACGAATGCTTTTATTTCTTTTGGGTATGGATGCCCAGGAGTGGAATTGCTGGGTCATGGGAGGCCTCTTTTTTGAACTTTTTGAGAAACTGCCAAATGGAACCTGCACCATTTTACATTGCCACGAGCAGTGTGTGAGAGTTCTGATTTCTCCACATCCTGTCCAACACCTGTGGTAGTCCGTCACCCTTTTTATTATAGTGATCCTAGTAGGAATGAAGTGATCTCATCATGGTTTTGATTTTCTTTCCCCTAACACTTAATGATGTTGAGCATCTTTTTGTGTGCTTATTGATCATTTGTATATCTTCTTTGGAGAAATGTATATTCAAATCCTTTGCCCATATATTTTTTTAATTTTTTATTGTTATGTTAATCACCGTACATTACATCATTAGTTTTTAATGTAGTGTTCCATGATTCATTGCTTGTGTATTACACCCAGTGCTCCATGCAGAACATGCCCTCTTTAATACCCATCACCAGGCTAACCCATCCCCCCACCCACCTCCCCTCTAGAACCCTCAGTTTGTTTTTCAGAGTCCATCGTCTCTCATGGTTCGTCTCCCCCTCCGATTTTCCCCCTCTTCATTCTTCCCCTCCTGCTATCATCTTCTTTTTTTTTTAAACATATATTGTATTATTTGTTTCAGAGGTACAGATCTGTGATTCAACAGTCTTGCACAATTCACAGTGCTCACCATAGCACATACCCTCCCCAGTGTCTATCACCCAGCCACCCATCCCTCCCACCCCCACACCACTCCAGCAACACTCAGTTTGTTTCCTGAGATTAAGAATTCCTCACATCAATGAGGTCATATGATACATGTCTTTCTCTGATTGACTTATTTCGCTCAGCATAACACCCTCCAGTTCCATCCACGTCGTTGCAAATGGCAGGATCTCATTCCTTTGGATGGCTGCATAATATTTTAATTGGGTAATATATCTTTTTTTATTGTTGAGTTATAAGAGTTCTTTCTGTATTCCAGATACCAGTCCCGTTTGGATATATAGTTTGTAAATATTTCCTTCCATTTTGTGGGTTGTCTTTCACTTTCTTGATGGTATAGTTTTCTTTTCTTTTTTTTTAAGCTTTTATTTATTTATTTGAGAGAGAGAGAGACAGAGATCGCGACCAAGATAGTGAGAGAGAGCACAAGCAGGGAGGAGAAGGAGAAGCAGGCTCCCTGACACAGGGCTCGACCCCAGGACTCTGAGACCATGACCTGAGCCAAAGGCAGATGCTTAACCGACTGAGCCACCCAGACGCCCCTTGATGGTCTAGTTTTCAACAAAAATTTTAAATTGGTTGTAATCCAATTATCTGTTTTTTCTTTGGTTACTTGTACTTTTGAGGTGTCATATCTAAGAAACCATTGCCCAACCCAAGGTCATGAACTCCTGTGTTTTCTTCTAAAAGCGTTTCAGTTTTAGCCCTTATTTTAGAACTGTGATCTGTTTTGAGTTGCTTGATGTGTATGGCGTGAGGTAGGAGTCCAACTTCATTCTTTTATGTGTGGATATCTAGTTGTCCCAGCACTGTTTTTTGAAAAGACTATTCTTTCTCCATCGAGTGGTGTTAGCGTCCTTGTCAAAAAGCAGTTGACTGTAAGGTAAGATTTTATTTCTGGACCATCAGCTCTATTCCACTGATCTCCAGGCCCGTCTTTATGCTAATATCACACTGTCTTGATTATTACAGCTTTGTAGTTTTTGGGTTTTTTTTTAAAGATTTTCTTTATTTATTTGACAGAGAGAGACACAGCAAAAGAGGGAACACAAGCAGGGGGAGCGGGAGAGGGAGAAGCAGGCTTCCCACGGAGCAGGGAGCCCAATGTGGGTCTGATCCCAGGACCCTGAGATCATGACCTGAGCTGAAGGCAGATGCTTAACGACTGAGCCACCCAGGCGCCCCCAGCTTTGTAGTTTTTAAAACAGGAAGTGAGTCTTCCAACTTTGTTCTCCTTGTTCAAGGTTGTTTGGGCTATTGTTTGGCTGTTCCTTGTATGAGTGCTTATACTTCCTTATGAGCTTTAAGATCAGCTTGTCAGCTTCCACCAAAAAAGCCAGCTGGGATTTTGATAGGCATTTACATTGAATTAATTTGGGGAGTATTGCCATTATTAAAGTCTTCTAGTCCACAAATATGGAACATCTTTCCATTTGTTTAGATCTTCTTTAATTTCTCTCAACAGTGTTTTCTAGATTTCGGTGTACAGGTCTTAAAATTCTTTGATTAAGTATATACCTGAGTATTTTATTCTTTTTGGTACTATTGTAAATAGAATCATTATTATTAACTCTAATAGTGTTTTAGGATTTTTTAATTTTTAGGCTTTTAAAATTCCTTGGGACTTTTAAAAAGATTTATTTATTTATTTGGGTGGGGGAGGGGCAGGGGGAGAGGGAGAGACAGTCCCAAGCAGATTCTGTAATGAGTGCAGACCCCAACGCAGGGCTCAATCTCACCACCCTGAGATCTCAACCCGAGCTGAAACCAAGAGTCAGGTGCTTAACTGATTGTGCCACCCCGGTGCCCCAATTCCTTAGGGTTTTTATGTGTAAGATTATGTCCTCTGTGGAAACAAACCGTAAGAGACTCTTAATCATAGGAAACAAACTGAGGGTTGCTGGAGGGGCGGGGGGTGAGGGAATGGCGTAGCTGGGTGATGGACATTAAGGAGGGCACGTGATGTAATGAGCACTGGGTAGTATATAAGACTGATGAATCACTGAACCCTATCTCTAAAACTAATAATACTCTATAGGTTAATTAACTGAATTTAAAAAAACAAACAAAAAGATTATGTCTTCTGCAACCAGATAGTTTTACTCCTTCCTTTCCAATGTGGATGCCTTTTGTTTCTCTCTCCTGCCTAACTGCCCTGTCTAGAATTTTCAGTACAATGTTAAGTAGAAGTGGATGTCCTTGTTTGTTCCTGATCCTAGGGGGGAAGCTTTCAGCCTTTCACTAGTAAGTATGATGTTAGCTATGAGTCCCTCTTGTTTTAAAGCCCCAATTTTCTGGATCTCTTATCTTTCTTTTTCTTGGTTTACACCATCCAGTAGTTTCCTGGAAAAGAGTGCAATGAGGAGAATTGAGGGGATAAAATATTTGAAACTTTTAAAATCAGGAAATCTTTCTATTCTACTCTCATGCTTAATTGCTAATGGGCTAAATAAAGAATTCTAAGATGAAAGTCATTTTTACTCAGAATTTTGAAATCGGTTCATTGTTTCTAGTTTCTGGCATTCCTGATGAGAAGCCTGATGCCATTCTGATACCGGATGACTTGTATGTGGCCTGTGTCTTTTCTCTGGAAGCTTATAGGATCTAACCTTTGTTGATGAGATTTTGAAATTTTATGATAATGTGTCTTAGTGTGAATCTCTTTTTAGCCACTATGCTGGGAAATCAGTGGACCTTCTCAGTATGCAAACCTATGTCTGGTTCTGGGAAGTTTTCTTGAATTATTTTTTTGATTATTTTCTTCCCTCCATTTTTCTCCATTTCTGAAATTCCTATAGTTTGGATGTTAGACTTCCTGAGTTGGTCCTCTAAGTTTCTTATTTCTCTTCTATTTTCTCTCTCTCTGCCCCTTTACCATTTGAAAAAAATTTTTTTTGGTTCCGCTCTGGGAAATTTCCTCAAATTTATATTCCAGTTCTTCTATTGAGTTTCTTATTTCTGTCAAACTGTGTATTAATTCCAAGAATTCTGTTTTATTTTGTGAATGTTCTATTTTGAGCATCCCTTTCTTATTTAATGGATGCAATATGTCCCTCTGAGGATATTATTCTATGTAACTTCCTTCCTCCTGCAGAGCCTCTGTGTCCTCTAAATTCACTTTTCCTATGTGTGTGTAGGTATGTCTAGCTCACACGTTAGTTTTTCCACAAATGTTTGAGGATCCTTGGTTGTGTGCTCATCTTAAATGTGGGGCAAAAGACAAGATGGTTGGAGCTCCAGTGTGGTGACTGGGCTTTATTGGCTGATGCCTCACTGTAGGGTGATCTGACAGCAGACTTCTTGGTATAGGTTCTTGCTTTCTAGGGATAGTCCAGAAACCTTCACCTAACCCTCATGCTCTCAGGATGAGTCTCTGTGCCTCTTCCAGGTATCCCACAGTCCAGAGGACCTGTCTTACTCCCTCTCATGATTCAAGCTCTAATCTTCTGTTGGCATGAGAGGGGGACATATTCTTGGCTGAAGAAGGGTAAGGAGGACATCTAGGGGTCTTACTGCCTTTAAGCTGACTTTAAACAAATCCTCCTATTATTCCACTTCCAGAGATGCCTGGTATTGTCGCCAATTCCAGAGCCATTGGATTTGCTGATGGAGACCTGGTGCGTGTTTGCTCTCAGCATCAGGGCTTATATTCTGCTTTCTTGGCTTTGTGAAGTCAGTGTTACACATCTGTCTCCTTTCCAGCTGCCAAACCTTTCTTGCTGCTGTTTTTTCCTCTGTTTGCTTTGTCCTTGTGGATTGATGCCTTTGAAAAATAATTCTCACATTGTTGTTTTAGTGGAGTGTCAGGGGAGAAACAGAGGTTAATGCATTTACCCAGCCCACTGTCTTTACCCACAATCTCTTGCACTTCACATTGTTTGGTTCCCTGAGCCTCAGTGTCATCAGTGTATCGGTTATGTATTGCCACAATGATGCTGCCTAACAAATACCCACAAACCTCACAGGCCTGCGACAAAAAGTGTTTATTTAGCATGAGGGTCTTCAGGGTTCAGCTTCTCCTGGCTGAGTCAGCTCAGTGACTGCTGATCTTGAATGGGCTCACCCTCGTGTCTGGGGAAAGCTGAGTGTGGGCTGATCTAGGAGACCCTTGCCTGGGACAGCTGGGCGACTCAGCTTTGCTCCATGTGTCTTCCATTTTCAGCAGGCTAGTCCAGGAATGTTCTCATGGCAATGGCAAAGGGGCAAGAAAGCAAGGAAAACGTGCAAGTGCTTTTTCAAGCCTCTGCTCATATCACGTTTGCTGTCATTGGTTAAAGTTAGTGGCATGGCCGAGTCCAGAGTAAAAGGAGAGGGTCAGACACCCCACTCAGAGTGGCGAAGGGTGCGGACGCAGGGAGGGGTGAGGAACTGGGGCTATTTATGCAGCCTCTTTACCATGGGTGTCCAGGCGTGGCTCTGGAGCAGAGTGCCCCCACCCTTGAGTTTTCTTCTACTAAACTCAGAGTACGTTGCCTAAAGCAGGAACCTGGGGTCCTGCCACCCTGATCTGTATTCAGTCGACAGAGTCATTCCTTTGCTTACTACTTGGGAGCAATGCTCTCCATCTCTACAATCAGAAATGATCTCTCCGATAGAGAAGTGTACTCCCCAGGCACAGGCTGGGGCCGTAGATCACAGGCAACCAGTTTAATCTGCTTAATTATTTGATTCAATCAGAAGTTGGCTTAATTATTTTCTTGCTTCTCACCTCTTTTTAATCCATTCTGGAAACTGATTATGTCTCTAACAGAACCCAGAGATAAGCGTTTCAATTGGGAAACGTAATTAGCCAAGGAAAATTAACATGGGTGTTGCCTTTTGTCAAAGCACCATTAAAACCCAACTCTGGTCAATACCAATGTAGTGTGAAGACAAACAGCACAGTTTGCACCTCTTTGTGACTGAAGAGGGGAGGTCCGCAGGAGGTAAGGAATTAGGTCTCTTGGGATCTTAGCAAAAGAGGCCCACTCATTCATTCATTCATTCATTTGGCATTTCTAGGCCAGTTCTGGGCTACTGCTAGAGGTGCAAAGGTGAACCGGCCATGTCCCTTGCCCCCCAAGAGTGTAGGGGGAAGAGTCTACACATGATTGTGATGTACAGAGTGTGGGGAACACAAAGGAAGGAGGCCCAGATTCTACCTCCAGAGCTTCCTGGAGCCGGTAACATTGAGCTGGGCCTGGAAGGCAGAGAAGAATAAAATGGCATATTCCAGGGAGAAGGTGCAGCGTGTGCAAGGAGCATGGCAGTGTGAGAGCCAGGCGCGCACGTGGAGGCTGCTAGAGCAGGGCTGCCGAGGGCCTCCTGGGCCAAGCTCAGGCCTCTGAGAGCACAGGTGTGTGGTGTGGCTTTGGGCCATTTCACTTTTCAGCTCCTCTCTCCCTGCTAGGAGTACTAGGATTCTCCTAAAGTGTTTGTTTTAATAGAAGTTTGAAATATATGCCTTTTGCGGGAGACTCTGAATAATCTGGAACCTGAGGGATGGATTCAGGGCAATTGAGAACCACAGATGTGCATTCTAAAGCTTGAGAATAGGAGGGCAGGGGAAGGGAAGGCGTTCTGGACAGAAGGTCCAGCCCGGGCAAAGGCTCAGTGGTCTCGCACATTGAACTGAGTTATGACTGCAGCATGAACCGAAACGTGGGTAATGAGCCACCGGGTAGGCAGGACCGGGGCCACCAAGGGCCTTTTAGAGAGCAATTGGAGGCCAGCGGCTTCACCTGAGCGTCTACAGTGGGGGGACTGCAGACACGGGGGCCTTCCTAATGCTGCTTGGGCTATAACTGTGGCTTCAGGCCCCCTCCTATGAGTCTTTACTTTTTCAAAAGCTCTAAGTGCTCACATCAGTGGTCAGTGGTTTGCTTGGACCTCTGCCCGAGACTGAAGCATGTCTGGAATGTGGTGAGGTGGAGAGGTTCCCTGGCCAGGTGGCTCTTGCACCTGGAGAAAGGGAGGGAGGACCCTCTGCCACCAGGGCCAAGGAAAGGTCGAGCCACCACACCTGCACCTACCTGGTTTCTATGTACCTGAACCCTCAGCCGTCCTTACAGAGAAGAATTCAGCCAAGGGAGACCGTGAGCTAACAGAAGTTGCCAGGCCGCACCTCACTCAGAGGCACACACCCACTGTCTACCACCCCATCTGATCCACGCGCACTCGTGTGTGGAATGGAATGGTGACTGACATGGGTGCAGCTGTCTGTCCCGCTTTGTCGCTTGGTAGGACCTTGCAGCCTCATTCCCTGCCTTTCCCAGGT
Source organism: Eumetopias jubatus (assembly GCF_037043125.1). Taxonomy (NCBI): domain Eukaryota; kingdom Metazoa; phylum Chordata; class Mammalia; order Carnivora; family Otariidae; genus Eumetopias; species Eumetopias jubatus. Next base: position 88,061,029 of record NW_028274810.1, on the reverse strand, counting down.
GGGACCCTTCGCACCGGGGAGACAACTGGTGTAGGAAAGACCACCAACCCTGTAGCATGGAGGCTGGGATTCCAGCTTCCTTGCTGTGTGACCTTGGACAAAGTTGCTCGGCCTCACTAAGCCTCAGCCTTGTCATCTGGCAATGGAGGTAACATAGCCTCCTAAGCCGTGGAGCTGAATAAAATCCTCGGCATAGTGCTTGGCATGCAGGGTGTCCCGGAGGTGGGGGGGGGGGCGTCCCGTGGGGAGAGCATCCTGGTGTGGGGGCGCAGCAGGACCCAGCACAGACTGCTGCCTAGGGGACTAGCTGAGTGGCCTTGGGTGCCAGTTGCTAATCTCCATGAACCTCAGTTTCCTCCTCAGTGAAATAGGGGTGACAGCACCCCTCAGGTGTAAGGATCAAACAGGTGCATTGCTGTGTGTGAAAAGACTTTGGAAACGGATGCTTTTTGTGCTTGTTGTTTCTCCTCTGTCTCTCCAGGGAGCTTAGTCCAGGGTGGGGAGGGTCCTTATTCCGTCAGGTGATTTGAGAGCTCCTTAGAGCCCCCAGCCAGGGCTGGAGAGCGGCAGTGGGAGAAGGTGAGAGCTCGGGAAGTAGAGAAGGTGGAGAAGGTCTGGTCTGCACCCGCCCAAGAACCAGGCAGCAGGGCTTCTGACTCCAGGCCCTGGAGGCTGGGAGAGGGGCATTCCCCACCCCTTCCCCCAGGCTGTGGGAGAGGAGGCCCCCTCAGCAAAAGGGACAGGTAATAACCAGGGTCCTGTTAAAGTTGGGGATGGCCAAATCCAGCTCATCACATTGCATATTGCTCAGGCCTTTCTCCTGTCTCCCTGTGGGTCTCAGCATCAGACCTGGGCTGGGAGTGCAGCACTGCTTCGGAGCCGGGTGCAGGGGGAGCCTCAGCCACCCAGGCGGGCTTCCATCCTGAGCCTTGGGTCCTAGCCAGACTGGCTGGCAGAACTCTCAGCCACACGAGGTTCTCAGATCTTCAAAGGCAGCAGGCGTGTGTCCTGAGCACAGAGCCTGGCAGGAGGACACCAGAGCAGGAGAATGTGGCGGCCGTGTAGAGACATGATAAGCTTTTGATAACAGTGTCTACCTGACATGTCTGAAAAATCAGGAGTGCATCTTCTTGGCAGGGCTTGCAATTTCCTGCTAATGAGTTGTGAGAGGCTGGAACAAGTCATCAGAAGGCTGGGCTGACTCCTTACCAGGGGAGCTGCCAGGAGATGGAACCAGGCGCCAGCTCCCCCCACGCCCTGGGAGGGGGCTCAGCTATGTGGGGATCATCTCTGTTGAGGGACAGAACTAAAACCTGGAGTGAGGTTAGGATCTGCTGGTGGACCTTGACCCCTTGCCTAGAGCTTCCTCAAGACCCCGGCTACATATGTCCTGCCTCAGCAGGGTCTATGCCAAGTCCGCTCTCCTTCAGGCTCCATCCAAGCCAGGAGCACCGGCAATGAATGGCACCTCTCTGGTACCCCCCTGCTTGCAAAGCAGCACTCATTTGTCGTCTTATTGGACCTTCATGACAATCCGCATGAGAGAAACTGAGGCTCAGAGAGGCAAAATAACATGCTCAAGATCATTCCATTGAGTGGGTATATTTATTTAAGGTAACACTAGCTGCTATAACAGATAAACCCAGAGAGCTCAATGGATTGAGACAAGAGACATTTATTTCTTGCTCATGTAAAGTCAAACTGATGGGACGAGGAGGGGGACTCTGTTCCTCATGGCCACATAGGGACCCAAGGTGATGGAGGCTCCATCGTCTTCAGATTGTGACTCCCAAGGTTACCTGGGCCTTGGAGCATCCCACAGGTTGATCAGGCTTCAGAGTGGTGTATGTACTTTATGTCCACATTACATTGGCCAGAACTTGGTCATAGGGCCCCACCTAAATGCAAAGGGGTGGGACATACAGTTCCTGACTGGGCAGCAGTTTTCCCATGATGGCTCTGCCCCAATGAAGGGGGGTGGGATTGTTGCGGGGCCTAGGACAAAGTGTTTTCCTGGAACAGAGGTTGGGAACACTGGATCAGAGTTTGATGGGGGGGTGGTCACTTAGAGGTCAGCAGTGCCAGATGTGGACTAAGACCTAGAAGAAGGCACAGGATGTTCCTGACCCTGTGAGGAGCCTGGACCGCACACTGTCCCAGCCTTTCCCACGACCTCTTTGTGGCCCCTCAGTCAGCTTCTAGCCCACACAGCTGCTGCAGGCCTGCCCTGCTGACACACCTCGTGGCTCCCCACGGCCCTCTCGACAGAGTCCAAACCCTTTAGTCTGGCATTCACAGACCTTCACAGAAGGGCGCCAAGTTAGCTTGCAGCATCCCCCTCTCCTCACCGCCCCCCACCTCCACATATGCTGTGCTCCTCCCTGACCAGCCTCTTCCTGTGGGGTCTTTGCACATGCTGTGTGCTCTGCCTGGGTGTCTTTCCTCCAGTTCCTCAGCCTGCAGACTTCTGCTCATCCTTCCTGATCCAAATCAAAGGTTGTCTTTGAGGCCCCCTTCAGCAGTGAGCCGCTTAGCCAGCTTTGACTGACAGTGTACTGTGTACCAGGCACTGTACGAAAGGCTTTATGTGAATTAACTCCTTCACAGCCTGCCAAGCCTCTGAGATGAGCATCCCGTTTTATAGAGGAGGAGCCGAGTCTGAGAGACAAGAACCTGTGTGAGGTCACACAGCTAGTGAGCGGCAGACAGGTCCCAAAGCCAGGTACGTATGCTCACAGCTGAGACAACCACTGGCTAAACTCCTGCCTTTTATTAGCACCTGTCACAATACATCATTATTATTCATTTGCTTAATAGTTTGCCTTGAATGTGCTGTCTTTCTGAGAGATCAGCTGCAGACTTCCTGTGGGCAGAGGTCACAGCAGATCCATTCTGGAATCTCCCTCACCACTGTCCCCACCACTGCCTTGCCAAGCTCTGGGTGGCGATTTTCTCTGAAATCAATCCCTCACCCTCCGCTGAGAAGCAGAACCAGAAATTCCTCAAGTTATCGTCTGTCATAATCCCCTCCCTGCTTGCCTGTCAGTTTTTGAAAGTTAACCTGAAACCATTTGAAAATGATCTGAGAGGCATAGACCAGCCTTCTCTTTGCATGATTAAGTACAATGGCTTTTTAATGATTTGAGCTGTGCCTTCTGCGGTTTGACAAAAATGGATTACCATATATTTCTGAAAACTGTGCCGCTGAAATCAGATTTTTTTCCATTTTCTCGGTCATCCTCACAAACCTTTGCTGAGAATGACAAATACTCGGGCTTTAATTGTTCAGTCGCACAGGGGTGGTGCCTCCCGAGTTCCAAGAACTGCTGTCTTCGGGGAAAGCCTTGAAAGGCTCCTGGGGTTCGATCTTTAGGAAATTGAACTGTGTGTTTTCTCCGAAGCAGGGAGAGCTGTCTTCTGGGCTTGGCATATTTGCTGCATTTGTGAATTGCTTTGGCCCCAAGATCCAAAACAGAGGCAGTTCTTACCCAGGAAGCATGCTCAGGGTTGTCATACCAGGCATGTGGAGTGGGTGGGTGTGGGCAAGTGGGGTGAGAGGCCTCTCCCTGCTCAGCCCATCCACAGACCTTCCACCTCCTGTTCCCCCTCCTGCCAGACTCTATGCCTCATCCAAGCTGCCCACACCTTCAAGGGGGGTGTTATCAGTTCCCTTTGACAGATACAGACTCATGGCTCAGAGAGGTTAAGTAACTTGGTTATGGCCACACAGCTGGTAATATACAGAGCCAAGGCTTGAACATTTTGACCAGAAGCCTATGCTTTTTCCACTCTTGCTCCTGCCTCTAAAAACACCAAATTTAATCAAATGAAAGGTGACTCACAGGCACCCCCTGCAGCCCATTTATATTTAAAGAAAAGAAAAAAAATTCACTGTACACCTACTAATCCGTCTCTCTAGTGATGTGCGTTATCTGACATTATCCCCATTTCACAGATGAGGATGTTGAGGCTCATGTGGGTGAAGTAGCTAACCAGAGGTCACACAGCTAGGAATAGCCATGGTAAGGTTTGACTCTATGCCTGCCTGACTCCAAAATAATTTCCTCACCCCATCCTTTGTAGGAAATAAAAATCTGTCCCCCTCACCTCAGTTAGGTGGTTAATGTAGATAAGTCTGGCTGGGGGAAGCCTGCATTACTTTCTGTGTAAAATGTGTACAAGTATCTTTTCAGTTAAGGAGAAGGGGTGGTGTGATTTCTGTTAGATTCTAGAAGGAGCCTATGGACAAAAGAAAGGGAGGGTCCCTGGTCAGTGGAGTGAGTTGAGTTGTTCCCCTCCTCTTCCTTGGATGCTGAGAGTGTATCAGGTGGGCCCCTCAAAGGCTCGAGGGGGCAAGGACCACCTGGTCTGGGTTCTGGTCATGCTCTCTCTGCCTCCTTCTCAGGTCTCCAGGTTAACTCAGTACACACTTCCTCAGAACCTCCTGAGTGCCCAGCGTTATACTATGTGGTCAGGATCTCTGCCTTCTGGGGCTTCGGCCTGTCAGAGAGATAGACCAACATAGATCCTCCTGTGAATCAGCCTGGGCCAGGTGATTGATTAGCAGTGGGACCCAAAATGGGGCAGGGAGGAAGCATCACCCCTAGAGGGGATCTGGGAAGGCTTCGTGGAGGAAGGAGGGCCAGGCTGGTCTGTGTGTCATGGCAGGGCTCCTGCAGGGGGAGGCACCCAGCTCTCCGTGCATGGTCAGTGCCTACACCCCAGGGGCATTGTCCCAGCCCACAGGTGAGGAGGGGGCCTGGGAGTCTTGTGGCTGTGGGCACCTCCCCAGGATCCTCTCAGGCCCTCTGAGTCTAGCCGGGGTGGCACAGCAATAAAATGCAGAGTCTCTGTAGCAGACGGCCCGAGTTGAATCCTGATTCCACCCCTCATCAACCTCGGGAAATGTTCGTGACCACTCGCAGCCTCAGTTTCCCCATCTGTGGAACAAGGACATGAATTGTGCCGTCCTCATAGCATTGTTGGAGGCTTAAAAGAGGTGCTGTCTGTGGGTACCCAGCAGCTCAGTGTCCATCTCCACACAGGCTGCCGGCTATTGCTTTGTCTCCGCCAAGGCCCCTGTGGCCAGCTGCATGTCCAGTATTTTACACGCACTGTGTGATCGGTCACCCCCAGGATGGTTCTGCAAGGCAGAGTACAGATGGGGAAACCGAAGCAGCTAGTAAGTGTGGCTCCAAGCTCACCCCTTTCTTCTAGCCCATTCCCTGCAGCCCGGCCATCCCAGCAAGTGGCAGGACGCTGCCCTGGGGCGTAGCTCCGTACCAGGCTCTCCCGGCACTGCCTCTGCCATGTGTCTATTTCTTGGGGTGAATAGGGCCTCTTTGATTTCCTTTCTTTCCCCCTTTCCAAAAATCAACCTTCATCTTGTTATCAGAGCCACGCATCTGTGTCTCTTGGCTCTGGTCCACAGGCTATGTTTGCCACGATCAATGCATAGCTCTGTGTGGCCACGATGTATATCCAAGATGGCATTGTGACCCTGTGCCCATGGACCTGGGAGGACAGCTGGAGGCTCCCCGGATGGGGCTGAGGTGAGGCTGACATTGCCCTGCGCTTGGGGTTAATTCTTCTTGTTCCCGGACTGGTGAACGGCTGCCCCCCAGCTTGGGGGCATCACCAGTGGTCCTCAGGTGGTCTCAGAGCACGGGCCCAGGTGCCCCCGCCACTCTCCTGCCCAGCCACAAGTGATGAGTGGGTCCTTGCCAACCAAGAGGCTTAGCTCCCTGATTTACTCCACATGGAGTCCCCGCTGGGTCCCCCTCCCAGCCACTCTTCCCACAGCAGCCAGAGGATTGGGTCCCTAAGCTGTCCAGGCCTCTCCCTGAGTCCCCAGGGCTGTGTGGCCCTGCCCCAGCCCCTCGCTCCCACCACTGTCCTTCCTCCCTGCATGCGACCTCTCTCTTCCTTTATCACGTGCATTACTTTGTACCTAGAGGTTGTCTGTGTGACACCCGGTTGGTGTCATTCTCTCCCACCAGACCTGCCGCTCTTTGAGGGTGGGAGCCAGGACTGTCCGCTCCCCGTCGTGCTTCAGCACCAGACACGTCCTGAGCACTCAGAAATGTGGTTTGGGGTGAAGAAATAAATCTTGAGCGATCGACTTAATTCCTTGAAGCCTCAACCTTCATGTGTAAAGGAGGGACAATAACAGAGTTGTCATGAGGTTTAAAAAAGCAGCGTGTGAAACCTATAGCATGGTGCCTGGCACAAAGCCAGGGCTCAGCCGGTGCTCCCTGCGGTTATTTCTGTTAACCTCTGATGAGGAAGGGGTTGGTGGTTGGCACTGAGGAGAACTCCACATTCCACAAGCAAACCTTTGTGGAGGGCCAGCCCTTGGCCAAAACCTCGGGGTGTCATGGGGTTGGTCTCTGTCCCCCAGCGCCTCACACTACACAGGAACAACCTCTGGCAAGGGGCGCTGGCTGTCAGGGAGGCTTCCTCACCTGGGAACAAGGCAGTGGGAGGATGGCATCCATTCCTTCTTTCGGCAAATCCCAGAGATGCCTTGCCTCTGCAGGGCCTGTCCCAGCTTAGATGAACCAGGCTTACGTTCAGCCCCCAAAGACACTCTCTGCCCACCATGGACTTGAGAAAAGGACACAGATGACACAGATTACCATACTGAAAGTTGAAAGAAACTCTTTTATTAAAAGAGTTCAGAGGAGGAAGACCCCAGGTCCAGGTGGGGAAATCAGGGATGTCTTCATGGAAGCAGCAGCATTTTCTCCAGGACTTAGAGTAGCCGTTGGATTGGGAGATAGGTAGAGACATTTGGGATAAAAGGAGGGCATTCCACGCAGAGGTAACAGCTTGAGTAATGGGGCTGGAAGCCGAGAAAGACAGGGCCAGAGAATCAGTAGTCTAGCTGGAGTGTGGAGAACATAAAAAGACTAGTAAGAAATAAGGCTAGAAGGGTGTTGTATCAGTCAGCCTCTTCCAAAATAACGCTGTGGAACAAATTATTCTGCAACGAGTGGCCGACAACAATGAACATTTATTTCTAACTCGTGTGGTTGCACAAAGGCTGGACTTGATTTTATTTTATCTAGTCTGTGCTCAGCTGGGTCGTCTGCTCCACCTATCTCTCACCGTCCTTGGACCAGTGGCTGTTTGAGATTCGTTCTTGTCACGGTGGAAGGCGGGAGCACGGGAGGACAAGCCCAACCAGGCAGGCTTGGTTCAAACTGCCATTCAAGTCACGTCCACCAATCCCATGGGCAAGTCTCACAGCCAAGCCCCAAATCAAGGGCACAGTTTAATTCCCCACCCACCGTGAAGCCAAAGCAAATTACATGGGCACGACCAAGGTTGATGGGCCGGAGATGTTTGCTTCTCCCATGGAGGTAGAGGGAGGGTACTGAGCAATCCTCTAACTTGCAGGTAAAAGCCAGGTAGATGCCAGTGTATGGAGGGACTTAGGAGCTGCCCAGGGCTGCAGCTGGACTCTAATATCTCTTGGGGTGAGCAGCAGAAGACTCTGGCTTTTGTTTTACCCTCAACGAGGCAAGAAATGTGTTTAGAATGCCACAAAGCCTGCCCAGCACCTTCGTGCCTTCCTGAGGGAGGGCTCATGCCTCCTGCCTGTCTGGCTTGAAAGCCATGCTATTCTTTCCTGCGGGGCTAAGGAGGCCAAGGGTCTGCAAGGGATCCTAGCTTTGCCAGCCCCATTGTGGCTTCCTCTGCTGGAGCTGAGCCTCATGATAACAGGCCCATGCACTGAACACCTAAGATGTGGTATGCTGGGTATATCAAATTCTCTTGTATTGAATGCCTGCTGAATGCTCTTTGTATACATTTGTCTGAATTGGCCACCCCATTTTTCTGAGCTCAGGTCGGTTGCCCAAGATCACACAGCTAGGAAGGGACGAAGCTCGGATTAGAACCAAGCCTCTAAGATCACATGGTCTGGAAGGTGGTGCCCGGCTACAGCTCTGCCCTGAGCTGCTGAGCCACTGTGTGACTTTGGAGATACCGCTGTAGCGTCCTGGACTCCAATTCGTCCATCTGCCTTTTCTTCTCTCAGAGATGCTCTGAGATAAAAAGCAGTTCCAAATTGGATCCCCAGGACTGTCAGAAGGAGTTTTTCTTTTTATTATTTTTCGAGATTTTATTTATTTATTTGACAGAGAGAGACACAGTGAGAGAGGGAGGACAAGCAGGGGGAGTGGGAGAGGGAGAAGCAGGCTTCCCGCTGAGCAGGGAGCCCGAGGCGGGGCTCGATCCCAGGACCCTGGGACCATGACCTGAGCCGAAGGCAGACGCTTAACGACTGCGCCACCCAGGCGCCCCATCAGAAGTTTTAAAATACACGTTTCCCGATCAGACAGCACCCTGAGCTCTGACTTTAAAACAAACAAATACCACATTAACGTTTTTGAAACACACCCTCTTTTCCCCAGAGGTGCCCTGTCCAGCAGACTGCTTCAGCGAACCGGGCCTGGTCGTGGGGCGCACTGAGCCCCCTTCAGCCGCCGGCCACAGCAAACATTCTGCAGCCGCTGTAGCAGCGAAGCATGGCACCTGTCTGGGAAGGCAGGAGGCCGCGCCATCTGCGGCAACCCATTTTGTCCCGGCCACAGTGTTTTCCTTGGATAGCTGGCCACTGCTGCGGAGAGTGTTTTCTCCGAGGCCAAGACGCCTTGTCAAGTGTCTGGGGATCTCCAAGAAAGCGCCGTCCGTGTTTCCACGAGCCGTTCATTCCTTCAGCAGCCCTCTGTTCTCACCTTCCCTGTGCCTGGCCCCGGGGTGGATCCAGGCCACTGGGAAGAGTCAGAAGCAGCCACTGCCCCTGGGGTTCACAGGCGTGTGTGGTGTGGTGGGGGCAGTGCTGTGACCAAGGCACCTGCGGTGGAGCCGGGCGGGCCGGCCCAGGAGGGAGAAGTCAGGTCTGCTGGGTGGCTCAGGAATTCTTGAGAGAAGACTCAACACTCAAGCCCAGGCCAGGACAAAGTAGCCAACTCAGAAAAGGATGGCATCCCAGGCCTAGGGACCCATGTCAGCAGTCACCCCAAGGCATTTGGGGAGCTTGTGGTGAGATCATGTGGATGGAGCCTCACCCGCACAGAGAGGCAGCAGAGCGCGGCAGAGGCTCCCAAGGCCTGGACCACAGGCACCCTGCACACAGGGCCCTGGGGACTTTGAATGTGGTCGGGGCACTGGGGCCTTAATAAAGGGCAGGAGCATCATAGGATCTGACCATCTTTTATCGATTCACCTCTAGTAAGAGCATTCTGTCGAGTGCCAGGAAGAGTTCCTAAAAAATATCTTTAGTCCTTCCAGAGGCTCCAGGAAACCTTTGCCTGGAAACACACATCCTCTGGACACGACTTGATGTGATCAGGAAATAGCCATCATGGGAAGATTTAAGAAAAATGTTATTACTGGAGGGAAAAAAACCCCGCCCCAGACCTGACAGAGTGCAGAGGTCCTGATCCCTGAAAGGATTTCGCGAGGCCAGACGACCTCGCCAGACAAGACGGTGTGGTTTTAAACAATGCCCTTTGGGGTGGTGGGGATATCACTTTAATCATCCTAGAAACCCACATGACAGAACATTCCAGTTGCTACTCCTGCATAACAAATTACTCTGAAACTTAGCAGCTTAAAACAATTATTATGCTCAGAGATTCAGTGGGTCAGGAATTCAGAAAGGGCACAGTGGGGACATCTTTACCACCCTCAGCTGGAAAGGCTTGAAGGGGAACTTGACAGCTGGAGCCATCTGGAAGCTTCTTAATTCACGTGTGTGGAATTGATGCTGGCTTTTGGCGGGGAGCTCAGAAGGGGCTGCCGGTCAGAAAACATACACATGGCCTCTCCCTGTGTTCTCTCCTTATGGGCTACCTTGCGCTTCCTCACAGTATGGTGACTGCTTCTAAGCGCCAGTGTTCCAAGAGACAGGAAGTGGAGACTGCCCGGTTCTTAAGGTCTGGGTCTAGAAACTCCCTTGTGGTTTGTTCTGTTGTTCCTGGTAGTCACAAAGGTCCACCTCGATTCAAGGAGAGGAACGGTGGGAGGAGTCCCTCTCCTGGGGTGGGGTACACTGTGGCGCCCTGTTTGGAAAGAAGACCTGCCACACAGCCACACTGGCTTCTTTGGAAGCTGAGAAAGAAACACTTGTGTTGTTTCTTTACAGATTAAGGAAAGTCTCTGAGGATTATGTCATCAAATTAAATGCAACCGTTAAGAGTATGGCTCTGGGGATAGTGCAGTAATAGGCTATGCTTTGGGTGATTTTTTTTTTTTCCTTCTGAATGTTCTTCCTGCAGTTTATGTTCCCCAGCCTGACTGCTTTCTCTTTGCTAATGTAACATCCCCTAAAAACCTCACTGTCATTAGTACGGCAGAGTCAGGAGAAGGGGTACAAGCCTCAGTCCAGCAGAGCAGGGCTCCTGCCCAGGCAGCCCCAGGGGGAGGAGGTGACAGGAGTGGAGGTCTAGTTCCTTGTAGAAACTGACCTACACATGACAAACAGCTTCACACAGGACAATGGTGCACACACACTTAGCCCCTCTGGCTGATCTGGTCTCAGCCTGGTGGCAGGGTCTCCCCTGTCTACTGGCACCAGCCCCTGAAATAGCTAGCTAGCCTGCCCTGGGTGCGGTCCCCACAGATGCCTCCTTGGTGGGCTCAGTCTGTTCAACCCAACACGTTTACCCTTAACACTTCCGGGTGCCAGACTGTAGCCAGGCGCCGAAAAATGTGAATGAGCCACAGCCCGCTCCAAACCTTCCCCACCCAGGGTCAGGGGCCATTTATTCTCGAATGCTGGAAAGTGTTCTAGGCGGTGGAGGACAGCAGTGGACAAAACAGGGCTCTCCCCCCAGAAGCCTATGCTCCCTTAGGAGAAGCCAGTAATGGGGAGCCATCCACATGTAGTATCCCTGGGACGAAGGTGCTGAGGAGAATAAAGAGATGAGGGAGAAGCGATGGGGGTGCTGTTCTGGCAGAGTGATGGGAACTGCCGAGGCCTAACACGGAGCAGGCTTGGAGTTCTCCATGAGCAGCAGGAGCGTAGTGCGAGAAGTGGGAGGGGAGCAGGGGACGAGGCCGAGAGGGTCACAGGGCCTCTGGGTCCAGTGGGAGCCATGAGAGGATTTTGGGAAGAGTAGCACTCTAGGACTGGCATTTTCAAACGGCCCTTCTGGCTGCCGTGTTGAGGACAGATAGGTGGAGGGGTGGGGGGTGGGGAGCGCAAGGGGAGAAGCCCAGGGGCCAGTTAGGAAGCTCTTGGAATAAATCCAAGAGAGAAGAAGGCGACTGGACCAAGGTGGGAGCACAGAGGAGGTGAGAAGTGCGTGGAGTCTGGAAATCTTGTGAAGAGAGCCACCAGGATTCGCCGCGGGATGGGATATGGGGAAGAGAAATGCAGAGTCAAGGGCTGGGGCACAGCTTTTGGAAGGAGGGGCTTGGCGTTAACCACTGTGGTTGGGGAACGGATTTGGAGGAACGGGTTAAAGGTGAAATGCCTGTGACCTCCCAGTGGTGATAGGAGTGGAGGCTACTGGATAGAGGAAGTTGGGGTTCAAGGACAGGTCCTGGGAGTGGACATCTGGGAGCCCTCAGCATGCGGGTGGTACTGAATCACTAAGCGAATGAAGGAGGGCAGAGAAAAGAAAAGCCCCAACAACGGAGTCTGTCCACAGAGTTCTGGAGAAGAGGAGGGAGCCACAGACGGCACTGGGCAGGCCCAGTCACAGGGTTAGGAGGAAAGGCTAGAGGAAGAGTGGCATCCTGAAAGCCAAGGTCAGCTGAGAGCAAGCGCGATGCCAGGGAGAGTATGTGCGGCGTCGGAGATGGACCAGCCTGCTCCCGGCCCTTCCCCTGCCCACTTTCACTGGGAGCTGTTGCTGGAGCCTGGAGAGCGGTCTGACGCAGACCAGAGCCCTGCTCTTACTCAGGGACAGACTGACAATTCCTCTGTGGTGTGAGGAGAGGGGAGCAGCCCTTGTTCTAGAGATGGGGGTGCACAGAACAGGGGCCTGCGGTGAGGGCCTGGAGGAGCTGGTGGAGATTTCTCAGGAGAGGAGGGTCAGGGAGGCAGAACCTCATGTAGGCCGCAGGGTGGTGATCTCAGTGGGTTCCTGGGCAGGGAGACACCAGGTGGGCTCTAGATGGCCCAGGAGAAGGTGGGATGGGGGAGGCAGTTGCTAGCAGTCTGCAGAGAGTCACGGAAGTTGGGGCTATAACGAAGCCCCAGGGGATGGCGAGTGGCCCACGTGGGCTGAGGGCTCTGGCCTTTGGGGCTGCTTGGGGACAAGGTGCAGAAGAGGGGCAGAGAGGCAGTGGGGACCCTTGACCTGAAGGAGCTCACGGTTAGTTAGAAGGTGAGCCAAGCCCCACAGTGCAGGCAGGGCAGGAGTGGTAGGCACATGATTTGGGAGCTCCCTCAGCAAGAGGGGGTTATATGGGTGGAATCAGGGAAGGCTGCCAGGGGGAGGCAGACCTTGGAGAACATGGGGGCTTTGAGTATGCCCCGACGCACAGAACAGCGCTCTTGGCAGAGGAGAGTGCACATGCCAAGGTACGGAGGCAGGAGGGTGCGGCACGGCACGTGTCCAGGAAGCACAGCTCGATGGGAGATGAGATTAGCCAGGTCCTTTAGCATCAGACCCAGGAGCTTCCCCCCTCCCTCCCCTTTTGCACGGGTACTCGAAAGCCATTGCAGCTTCTGAGCTGAGGAGGGACACGATTGGATCTGGTTTCAGGAAGGCAGGTCAGGTAACAGTGTGCAGGGTGAATTTGAGGGGAAGGGCAGGGGTCCAGGAGGTAAGAATACCTTTTGAGAGGCTAGGTGCACACCCAGATTAGGGGCGTTAATGGCCTCAGCAGCAGACACAGGTGGGACCCATGTGACACTTTTAAGTAGGGCCAAAGGTTTTGCAAGCTGCAGTCAGGCCACACTGACCTGGGAGGGGCCAGAGATGGAAGAGATGCAGAGATGCAAGAGCACTCCCAAGGCCTGGGTGACCCCAGAAGACTGTGGAGGGGCTGCCCAGGGCCAGTTGGGGGCAAGGAAGGCCACGCAGTTGGGTTAAGCTCACAGGTACCCAGCGCTGCACCAGCTCCTTTCCGTCCATCGCCCCATTTAGGCCTCCCTGCGGCCTTATGAAGTAGGTCCCACTGTCATGCCCATTTTGAAGACGAGGATCATGAGACTCAGCAAGGTACAGTGACTTACCTTGGCACACAGCTAGTATGTGATGGAATCAGAATTTGAACCCACGTCTCTTTGAAAGGGCCAATGTTTCAAGATAAGCTACAGGGCCTCAGGAAGGAGAACAGTGAACTGATTGATCAAGCACTTATTCTGTGCCAGGCGCAAACAGGTGTCTTTGTCAGAAAGGCCAGGCACACATGTGATGCATTTATCCCAGCTCAGAAACCTGCAGTGGCTCCCCAGTACCTAACCCAGTGGTCTTCCCTCACTTAACAGAAGAGAACTTTGACACTGGGAGTAGATGTGTTGCTGGCCCAAGCTGGGGTTTGAACTGAGGGCTGTGTTCTTTTAACTCACCTCACGGCCTCCTGCCTGGCAGGCAGGGGCAGGGGCGGTCCTTTGTGAACAGCAAGGGTTCAGAGCTGGAGGTGGGAGAGTGAGCCAACCTGGAGCCTGCCTCAGGGCCAAGCCCAGTGGAGCTTCCAAGCCGGGCTGCCTGACTTTTTGTCCCCCTTTGGCTCTGTGCATAGAAATCCTGTGCCTGTTCACTGAATAGGTGTGTGTGTTTCCCCCCATCTCCCCCCCGGGGAGCCGCCCCAGGCCAGCTGCAGGTACAGATAGAGTTGAATTCGGGATTGGACCTCCTCTCTTGCCCAGCCTAGCCGCTGGGTAACCTCTGGCCTAGAATGAAAGGCTTTCCAAGTGCCTAACTGGCCCGCAGCCTGGCTGCACAATAGGTGTGGGCCGGGGTGAGAGATATCCAAGGGAAGATGCAGGAACCTGAGAGCAGGGTGGAGCCTTGCCAATAAATCCCTCAGTGAGCTGCCTTCTCAGCTGGTGCCTCTGGAGCACTTGGGCAGGAGAACCGGTCACCAGGAGCCCTGGCTGCCTTCCTGGCCCAGCCTAGGCCCTTGGGCCTCCAGGCTCAGGCTCAGCCCAGGGAAGGAGGGCCCGTGGGGTGAAAACACCAGGCAGCCCAGGGCAGGATTCGGAAATCAGATACTCTGGGCCGCGTCTCCCTTGGCCTTGAGCTTCTCTTCAAGCCTTCACGGGTCACAGCGGCCTCCTGCCCCCGTTGGGGGGTGGGGCACGGTTACCAATCAGATCCGACTGTTTTCACAGGGAAACAAGAGAACTTGGGTTCTTCTCCTCCTTTGGTCAATCCTAGGCATGTCCCACCCCTTCTCTGGGGCTCCTCCATGAAATTTAGGGGCAAGGTAGTGGGATTTTAAAAATCCCTTCAGGCCCTTAAAAAATCAGGCGTGAGGCCCTGTGGCATAAGCTTCGGAGCCGAGAGGATGGACACCCGGCGGGCGCTTCCCAGCAACTGTGGCGTCTGGGGTAAATCAGTGCTTTCATGCCTCACTACCTCTCTACCTCACGGTAAAGCGTCCCCGCGAGCTGTGTTTGGCCTTTGGCACCCGCAGGGGAAGCAGCCAGCACCAACCAGGAAAGATCAACTTTGTTTGGCTTTGGGTGTTTTCCTACCAATCCTTCAGCATAGGAGGGGTTGACATTCTGGAAATTCACTTCCACCCCAGTACTGAAGCCAACCTGGGATGCCTGACTCTGAATCGGGAAGCCCCTGCTTCTGGAAGTGGATTCTGAGACCTCCAGCCTGATCCTTCTCCCAGTTTCTCCTGATCTCCCTCCCATCCTGTTCTAGGCCATGCCCTTTATCAGACCTTGCCCGGCCTAGAGAGGTGGTGGTTTGAGTTTCAGGAGTCTCTGCCTGCAAAGTCAACACAAGCGAGCAGTTAGGGAAGCACTAATGAAGGAGGTTAGATGCTAACTCTGAATTCAGGTGTGCCGGCAAAGCCCGTGCTCATGCTTCAGACTCTAGAGAGGCTCAGCCTGCTGGGGGAAGTGGAGCCTGTGCTTCTCACTGCTTTTTGAGCCTCTGCAAGGACACTGAAGGAACCATCAGTCCTCTTAAGCTAAATGAAGGAAATTGCTCCTACTTGTGGTTTTAAGGAGTTGCTGGGAGGGAGCTACCTCTTCCAGGAAGCCCTCCTGATGGCCCCAGGCACATCTCTTTCTCCCTCCTTTCCTCCTTCACAGTACTCTGCACTCAGGCTCTGGTTGTGCCACATGCGAAGGCCTTCCTCATCACTCTCCTGTCCAGTCCGTGGTGTGAAAAGCTGTGATATTTTACACCATTATCTCAGCCTTTACTCCCAAGAGTCTAAGGCCTGGTGGCAGGGGCCTGGTCTCATAGCTCGTGCTACAGTGTAGTCACTGTCCTAGAGCGACCACAAAATCTTTGCTTTGTGCATTTGTGTGGTTTCTTTGCCCAAACTTTTTTTTTTCAAATGGAAATACATTTCTGGTTATAAAAAATAATCCATGAGCAGAAGAAATCAAAAAGTACCTGTAATCCCAGCACTTGGAGATAACCATTGATCACATCCTGCCAGACTTAGTTCTGCAAAAGCTCATCCACATTTGGCATACAACAAAGAAATTAAACTGTGCTTCTTTCCTTTTTTTTGCAACCTACGTTTTTTAACTTAACAGATCCCATGGGTATTTCTCCAGTAAACACAGGTCTGCGTCACCTGCAGGGAGGGCTGCATCATGTCCGATTTTATATTTGAGCCACAATTTATATAACTAATCCCCTATCGTTGGATTTGGAGTTTTTTTCCCAACTTTTCTCCATTGTATATGGTACTTCCCAACTTTTCTCCATTGTATATGATACATGTATATGTAAATACCCTCCTGGATAAATATTTGTGAACATCTTTTTTTTTTTTTTTTGGTCTTAGAATAAAATGAAGAATGAAATTGAAAAGTCAGAGGACTGGCATGTTTGTTAAGATAGAGTAAACCCAATACCGATTCGCCCTCTCCCCCGTGTCACAGAAAAGTGGTGGGTGCCTGGCTGGTACTGATGGTTGACTTTCGGGTGGATATGCATGGACCCTGAAGGTCTGGGAAGCAGTTCGGCCTGTGAACTCGGTTTCCCAGCCCGCTGCCCACTGCCCAGGAAGCAGCCTAGGGTGGGCGGGAGAAGGGATGCTTGCTCCTGGACTCCCCCCTTTCGAAGACTGGTGGAGTCTCCCTGGATCGTGCTTGGGCCAGCCTTGGCCTTGGAGCTTGCCCAGGCACTTAGAAGGGGAATGGGTGCTTATGTGGCTGAGGATGGAAAGGATGGGAACAAGCCTGGGTCATGCCTTCAATCTCTCTGCCTACAGGAGGTCTCAGTGGGGCAACCATCATTGACTCCCTTGACACTCTCTACCTCATGGAGCTGCAGGAGGAGTTCCAGGAGGCCAAGGCCTGGGTTGAAGAGAACTTCCACCTGAACGTGGTGAGTCAGAGACCCTTGGGGTGTTAGAGCCAAAAGGGGTCTGGAAGGTCAGTGGCCAGCTCCACCCTATCACTTCAGAGACCCAGAGACCCTGGGCCCAAGCTGCCCAGCAGAGCAGTGCTGGAAATGGGGCTCCAGGCACTCTCTACTTTGTCCTCTCCTAAGACCAGCCTCAAGGTGGGGGATCCCTCCAGCCCTGGCCAGCCCATGAGTATTTACCAGCCTGTTCTCCTCTGGTAGGGAAGACAGCCGACGACCCCTCCTTCCCCTCCCTGCTGTGCCAGGCACCCAGGAAGTCCCTCCTAGGGCTGAATCTGTAGAGCAGAACAGCGGCAACCGAAGGGGCTTATCTGCTCAGAGCTGCTCTAACCTGGAGCCCCCACCCCACCCTCTGCTGCCCTCAGGAGATAGGTGAGAGAATTGGGAGCCATCTGGATGGCCGAGACAATGACAATGCCTAATTCACAGGCTTGTTGTGAGGTGAACTCCCGCGGAGGGTTGTAACAAGCATCATAACAGGATCAAGCCCGATCTGCATGTAGGGTGGTATCCTTCTCCTCCTCCTCATTACCACTATTTTGAGGCATGTTATGCCTTCTGGTAGTCTGTGTGAGGAAGCTTAGAATCCTTCCATTTCCTACCGTACTGAATGGGAGAAAGGCCGAGGTGGGGGAAGGAAGGGGTATCTTCACAGGCCCACCTTGCCTCTGTGCATATGGTGGAGAGAGAATGGGCATTAGGCAGCTACCTAGGGTGCCAGGTGCTGGCAGGCCCGGGGAGCCTGGGGACATTCAAGCAAGCTGGGGCAGGTTAGGGAGGGTCCTCGGAAGCAAGCAAGATAGGGTCACACCCCCTCTCTGAGCCTTGGCTTTCTCATCTGGAAAATGGGAATGGTGACCTCGCTGAGCACAGGGAGGCTAAAAGAGGGAACGGCTTTGCGGTTTTCTGTTTCACGAGGCTCGCCCACATGAAGGGATGGTCACTGCGTGTTGTCAGCAGTAAAAGACTGTGATGTGGGGAGCGCCGGGCACAGGGGAGGTCAGAGCGGGCACCTTTAGGAAGCCACATGGGGCGCCGGGCGGGTGTCTCACCTGTACCCCGCAGCACCTCAGAGCCACCCTGCTCCCGATGAAGAACCTCGGGCAGAGAGAAGCTAAATCTCTTGCCCGACGTCCCAAAGCCAAGTAAGAGACTGAGGTGGGATTTTAACCTAGAGCTGGTCCTTGGCATGATGCCCCAACACCCCAGATTTGCAGTCCAGACCCCGAGAAAGAAAGCACTGATTAAGGCAAGTGTGGACATGCCCTGCAGGCCGCAGACCTGAGGCTGAGAATTGCTGCTTACCTGCAAGTGTCTGCCTGGCACCCTTGCCTCTCAGCCTCGGCTTTGTCCCCTTTGCCCCAGAACCTCCTCAGAGAACCTTCCCCTCACCCTGTCTCACCTCCCTCCTGCTAAGCTGGAAAGTTCCCACAGGAAGGGGAGGTGGCTGGACTAGAGAATTTGCCTCCCCTCAGGCTAAGCTTCAGCCCTAGCTCCCCCACCAAGTTCTTGAGCTGCCTGGAGAGCAGCCAGGCATAACTTTGCTCCTACGGCCTCGGGCAAGGGCTGGGGAAGGAAGCCAAACCCAGTGTTTATTTGTAATGCTGTCAACGTGCTGTAGTGGCCTGCCAAGCAGGTGCTGATCCCTCTCAACTTTTGCTCTGAAAACCACTGCCCAGCATAGCCCGGCCTGCCAGGCAAGGCCCCGGAGCTCAGCACAAGGGTGGCCAGGCCAATGGGCTTGGGGGCGGGGGGGGGGGGGGGGGAGGCTGGGGCCGGTGTGACTTGTCTCAAGGGCCTGGCTGTCCCTGGGAGCCCTGCAGGCGGCTCACAAGTGTTATCCCCCACCCCGGGTTCCCCCTCCCCCACACCCCTCTTTCATGCGGCCCTGCAGAGTGGAGAAGCATCCTTGTTTGAGGTGAACATCCGGTACATCGGAGGACTTCTCTCAGCCTTCTACCTGACGGGAGAAGAGGTAAGTTGGCCCTTTGAGGCCCCTGGACCCTTCAGGTGTGAGAAGACTTCGGAGAACATCCAATCCCACTCCCTCGTTTCACCAGTGAGGAAACAGGGATGCAAGGGGATTTGCCCGGGGCTGCCCACATCCACCCAACCTCCACGGAGCCACCTGCTGACTCTCCTTGCCCTCTGTCTGACGCTTCCTTTCCGCTGCCCAAGTGAGCCCCACGGGCTCCCACGTTTATAGTAAATTCTCTCAGGAGCACGACTAGTCTCTTCACACCATCCACGCAGCTCCCCACACAGCACCCAGCAGGCTCTGGGCTCAGCTCGGGCTTGTAGAGCTGCTGGACTGGTTTTTGCAGGTGTTGGTTTTCAGGAGAGATGAGGCCAAGACCACTGTTTCACCATTTCCACCGCTAGGGGCCCTTGGCCTTGTCCTGCTCCACAGCCACCCCCGTCTGTCCCCCTCCTGGGCCAGCCACCAGCCAGCCACTGCTCCAGGTCTCCAGCGGCCACAGGAGATGGGACAGCCGCTGCTGGTCACATGCCCTAAGTGCAAGGCCTCAGCCCCAGGCTTCAGCTTCCAGCAGAAGGGCTGTGAGAAGGGTGGGGAGAAGGCAGAGCCCTGGGCACAGAGTCAGAAAACCTGGGTCTTATCTAACCCACACCACACCTGCCTGTGACCTTGAGCAAGTCCTCTCCCACTCCGGGGCCTCGCTTCCTTCCCCACGGTGGGGATCGGCTCCCAGAGCTCTTGTGAAATGGGACATGAGGGACAAGCTTTGACCCCGAGCTGACCAGCTCCAAAGCCTATACTCTCCGCGCTGCAGGAGAATTTTGAAAACCACAGAGCTCTGTAGAAATGGGAGGCTCTTCATCCCCTCGTCAGCTCCCATGAAAGTGCAGCCCAAGTATCTGGGCATGAGGTTGGCCAAGTCCCCAGGACATGGGTCATCCATCGTTGTGCTCCGCCTTAGCCAGAGGGCCGCACTGCTCAGCGCAACCGCTGCTCTAGGGCTGGATGCCTTGGCTTTGGCCTTTCCCTTCCCTGCACTTCTCCCTGCTCTGTCCACCCTGAGGCAAATATCATCCCTACCCCCTGCCACCCGGGGACGCAGAAAATTCCCTGCTAAGCCCCAGTGCTGTTGTCTGAGGAGGTCATTTCTGCAACCAGGGGTTCGAAGCAACAGGTGCATGCGCTCCCGCCCCAGCCGCTTTGGGCCTCTCCCTCAAGCCTCATCTCCTCAGCAGAGATTAGCACTTGTACCAATTCGTCCCCAAATAATTGTAGCTGGGAGCCCTTGGCTTTGAGCCACACAAAGCCTGAATTTTATTTGAAAGGCCGAGGACAGGAAAGCGCATGGAGCGGAGAAAGGCACCCTGTTCTTCCAGGTACTTGCCCAGCCTGTCTGCTGCTCATGGCTCTGGGAGGTGGCCACAGAACGTGGGGACAGGAGAGGGAGCCATGCAGCTCCGGGCTCACAGGGGTCAATTTGGGGGCCAGTGATTGAGGGAGGAGCTGATGCCCCTCAGTCCTGATGCTCGACCTCTTAGGGTGTCTGTGATTCTGAGAACTTATTTGAGGCCTTGGCTCCCTAGTGATATAGTCTGGCTGCGTCTGAGGACCCAGAGGACGGGAGGTCCCCCAGGGGGGTCGTTGGCTTCATGCAGGATAGAAATGGAACATGAGCCAAGAGGAAGTGAGAGCAGAGTTTATTGAAGACAGAGTGCGGGCACAGACAGAGCATCTAGGAGACTCGGAAAGGAAAAGGAGAATGAGTCTCTTTGCTTGGGATCTGGGGTTTTTATTGAAAATTGTGGTCCGATGTCCTTGTCCTCTCAGGCATCCAGGAACTGGTCAGAACAAGGACAGGGGTCCAGGTGCCTCCATACGTCACTTACTGCTTGGAGCCAGGGGGTCTTGGCATCAAGATATCTAGTGTCAGTGTCTAGGATATACACAGGGCCGTCTTGCCTGGTCATTCTTGCCTGGGCAGTCCTTAGATGGTACCTGTCGTGCTGGAAGACTCCAAAGAAATCATTAACTCCTTGATCCTTACAAGGAGGGCTACATGATTTATACTGAGGCAGGTGTAAGGCAGGGTGCTAGCAAGGATAGAGGCAGGAGAGGGGGCATAAAAAGCAGTCCTTCATAGGCTCACTTCAGTTCCCCTATGTCACTAGAAGGATCATCAGTCTGAGTCTCTAGGATGCAGACTGGACAGTGGGGTGTGGACAGGAGTGCCTGTGATTTAGAACTAGTTCACAAAGCCCAGGGAGCCCCACATGGCTCAGAATCCCTGAGCAGGCCGACTCCTGAGGTTGTGGGCACAGCCCTGTCCTCTAGCCACACCCTGCTGATCCCCCTCTGTCCCCAGCACTTCCACATGGCAGAGACCGGGCCCCATGTGCCCTGTCTCATCGGCCCCCAAACACCCCATGAGGTGGGGGTCTTCGCCTACTTGCAGATGCGGGAACTGAGACTTAGAAGGAACTTGCTCAGGTCGAGGTCCCTGAGGGCTGTGGTGGGTCGGCTCCTGACCCCGTGGCCTTTCTGCCACAGGCCGGGGTTACAGCCCCCATGCAGCTTGGCCCGGCATCACCGCTTGTCGCCAGAGCTCGGCCGCACTGGACTGGGGCCTCCCTTCTCTCTGTGCTCCGTCTCGCACAGAGTGGGTGCCCGTGGCTGGGTCTTCCCATTCTTCAGATTTCCCACGAGTATTTGTGGAATGGTGGCAGAGACCCCAGCCCCCTCCCGGCCTGAGGCCTTTCTTTGCTGCAGGGGGAACCTAAGGGAGGCAAATCCCCTGCTGGGTAGGCCAGCCCTACAAGACGCCCCTGAGAATGGCCAGCGTGATGACAGCCACGCCAGGTGACATTTGCACAGCTCTGTACGGTTCTTGCAGCACATTCACTTATATACATCCTCTTACTTGAGTTCTAAAAGAACCCCGTGAAGCATCCAGGGCACGTGAGCAGTTCCACTGTGCAGACGAGGGTCAGAGACAGTACGCGGCTCACCTGAGGTCACACAGCTGCCAAGTGGGAACATCTGAACCTGGGCTCTGCCTCCCAGCCTGGAGACCTTTCCACTCTACAGAATAGGATTCTTGCTGGTTTCTCTCACCTCTGTTCCGGAACCACTGGGCCCCTGACTGTGGCTTACCATGGCTGCCTGCCTTGCTCTGTGTTGGAAAAGCAGCTGATAGCACTTACAGGCTCCACAACCTTGGGCAGATTGCTTCATCCTCAAAGTGCTCAACACCCTCCCCACCAGGCTGTTGCAGGGATTGAAGGTCGTGTAGATAAGACACCCGGCACAGTGATACATTGTGATTTCTAATAAGTAATATATATTTGGTCTTCATCCCATTTCTGGCAGAGCTCCTAAAACCCTTGGAATTTCCTAAGCACTGAGAGCAATAAATGTGTCTTTTGTTTTTGTAAATTGGGTGACTCTTGGACCCCACCTGAGGATAGAGGCTGGTTGCCAGGAGAACCAGCCACAAGGTGAGAGGGTTATTATATTCAGTCCCACCACCCTGACTTCCAGGGATGGGAGAGGGGCTGGAGGTTGAATCAGGAGCCAATTAGCAGTGGTTTAATTAGTTGTGCCCATGTAATGAATCCTCCATAAGGAACTGGGCCATGGAGCTTCCGGGGTGGCTGAGCACCGGGAGATTTGGGGAAAGCACCACTCCTGGAGAAGGCATGGAAGCTCTGTGCCCTCTCCCCATACTTCGCCTTAAGCATCTCTTCCATCTGGCTGGTTCCTGAGCTACATCCTTTTTATAATAAACCAGTTAAGTAAAATGTTTCCTGAGTTCTGTGAATCACTCTAGAAAATTAATCAAACCCACAGAGGGGTTCGTGAGAACCTCTGATTTAGAGACCGTGGGTCAGAAGCACAGGTAACAGGCTGGACTTGGGACTGGTGTCTGAAGTGGGGGGGCGGTGGGGGGAGCAGTCTCATAAGGACTGAATCCTCAAACTGGAATCTGATGCTGTCTCCAGGAAGATAGTGTCAGAACTGGGTTGAATTATAGGGCACCCAGCTGGTGTCTGGCGAATTGCTTGGTGGTATAGGGAAACACCCCCCCACACACATAGTGGAATTGGGTTCAGAATCTGTTCCATACCTACTCACGTCCAAGAGAATAAGTAGGACTCATGTTTTTCTGTTCCCAGTGGTACCCCTCTGGTCTACACACACTCACTCAGCATCCTTCCTGGTGTGGTTGAGACCCTGCAGTGCCCACCAGCCATAGGGCTTTCCAAAGGTGGAGACGTGGAAATTCCTAAGAGCATTTAAGAAGATTGAGCTCGGAGTCCTCAGGGCAGAGGGCAGCCAGCCAGCTGCCTGGAGCCTCACCACTGGGGTCAGACGTTGAGTTCAGTTCCTCTGCGCCTCACTGCTCAGCCTCTCGGGGGGCAAGTGACACTATCAGGAGCCTCAGATGAGATCCCTTTGTTGTTGCTAAACCAGTGGCTTCTGGGCCAAGGCTTTGGGATCTGGGTTCTAGACACACTCCCGCAGGGACTCCGATGTGGGTGGCCCCCATGCCCACTTCTGGGACCCACTGTCTGGCGCTGGACACTGTCCTCTCCTCTCGCCCGTCCCTGCCAGGCCCCAGGTGTGGTTCTTCCCTTCCCCCCCTCTCCCCTCCCGAGCAAGAGCCACAGCTGCCCTCGGAGGCCTTGCTGCCACATCACAGCTAGTCCGGCTAACTCCCCACCACTGCAGGCCCTCCGCAGCTGCCTCAGCTTTTCAGTGGCCCATACTGGGGCCAGGGTACTCAAGAGGACTTGGTTTTGCAGCACACGGGAGGTCGGCAAACCGGATCAGCCTCGAGCTTGGAAGCAAAAGGAAACGTGTGTTGTTCCACTCAGAACGGTTGCTAAGTGACTTACATCTCGCGTTTTAAAAAATAAATAATACTGTGGGCTTGCTTTTATTATAAAACAGCACAAAAAGAGAGATAAGCCAGATGAAGAAAACAAAATTCCTCTGTGAGCCCACCCCGCACCCCTAGGAGAGCATTGTTAATATTTTGGTGTATTTCCTTCTCATCTGTTCCTCACGCATCCGTGTGCATATAATTACTAAAGTTGAATTACACTATTTCAAAATACACTTTTAATAAACTACAAACCCTTTCTTTGCTATTAAGTAATTGTCTACATCATTCCAGTGGCTGCCTGGTATTCCATTGCATGGATAAGTCCTAATTTAACCACTTCTGTATTGTTTGATGTTTAGAATACCTTCGTTTTTCCACTCTTATAAACAATGCTGGAATAGCCCTAAAGTTCAGTCTTCACAACATCCTTGATTACTTACTTCCTTAGAATAGATTCCTAAGAGGGAAACCGAGGCATCAGAAGGGTCACAGGTGCTTCTGAATTAGGAGAACGGTGTGAGGGGGTCAGAGCCTCCAGCAGGGCCCTGAGGCCAGAGGGCCTCCTTACGGCTCCTTGGCCATCATGTCAGGGGCTTAACTGTTCACCTTCTCTGCTCACTCCCGTCTGTAGAATGGGAATGGTGGGAAGATCCAGAATGTCCGGCCCTTCCCCTGGTTTTGCACACGGGGTGGCGTGGCTTTGCTGAGAAGCTCACAGCAGCCGAGCTGCGAGGCAAGGACTAGAACACGGGGCGGGGCAGGGCTCCCAGTCCAGTGCTCCTCACACTCTGTCAGATGTGCTCCCACACGCCCCACCTGTGGCGTCCCGGCCCCGCCGTGCGGGCAGGCACTGGCCGTTGGTGACCGCCGCCCTGGCAGCTTCATCCCCTCGGCGGCCACCCGAGGCACAGCTGGAATCACCGAGCCCTCGTCACAGTCCTGACGCTGTCCTACGGGCTTTACAACGATGACCTAATCGTCATTCCTCCCGACAGCCTCTGTGGAAGGCCATTTTGGCCTCGTTTTATGATTGAAGAGGGAAATTGAGGCTCAGAGGAGGTGCCTCAACTAAGGCATGTCGCCAGAAATGCAGAGTCAGGTTCACATCCGGGCCCATCTGACTCCGGAGCCGGACGCAGCGCCCCCTCCCACTCCATGCCCGCAGCTCCTGGGTCCATCCGCCGCCGGCAGGAGCGGGGCTTGGGGCAGGGATGGCACCCACCCAGCGCCATTCATGATGCCCCATGCTTCTTCCTTTACAGGTGTTCCGAATAAAGGCCATCAAGCTGGGAGAGAAGCTTCTGCCGGCCTTCAACACTCCCACGGGAATCCCAAAAGGTGTTGTGAACTTCAAAAGGTAGGACATCTTCTGGTTGCCCTCTTGTGGCTTTGGCTGCATCTGTGAAGAAATTGAAGCATGGAGAGGACAGGACCCGCCTTGGGAATCCCAGCCAGTCAGTGGCACAGTGGAGACTAGCCTTAGCCGAGGGCTCTCCAGGGTTGATCTTCCCTAGGTGGGGAGGGAGCAGCTGGTCTGTAATCGCTCCCTAATACTGCCTTGACTCACAGCCCTACTGGTGTGCCCAGCTAGGGTCAGGCGCCAGTAGGCACATCACACCCACCTGCCATGAGGTACCCCAAACTGCTAGGGGGTCTCGAGACCCTGAGCAGAGGGACCCCTGGGCTGGGCCTCAGGAACCGATTGTCAGAACCCAGAGGGGCTTCTGGGGGCATCAAGCCCACGGAGGCTTGGACTCCAAGGAATAAGGGCCTAGTCAGGTCACATAAGCCAGTAACTGACCATTCCTGGACACAAACCCGGGACTTCCAACTCCATTTTTAATAATACTTATTGGAATTTCCCCCTCTTGAAAAATAATAAGTTCTCATTGCAGAAAATGTGAATTATACCAAAAATGTTAGGTAAGACCAGAAAACTCCCATGTGGTTCCACTAATCAAAAAAACCACCGGTAATGCTTCTTTCTACTGGCTTGGTTTTAAAACATTGATTTTTATTGGCTGCTTCCATAATTTTCCTTCCTGATCTTTTGCTTAATTCAGTGTGTGAACTAGAGACTTTCTGGGTAGTCACTAAGTCACAGAATGTCAACATGGAAGGGACCCTGGGTGGTGCAAAGGGAGAAAGGTAGAGCCGGGGCTGCCGCTGGGTCCAGCTCCAACTCCTGGGGGTGGGGTGTGCCTACCTGCCCCCCTCGAAGCTGCCCTTCCCTCTCGTGGGGATAGGAGTGTGTTTATATCCACTCGTTTTCCAGATGTGGCGACTGAGACCCAGAGAGGGGAAGGGATGGGCTCAGAGTCAAGAGAACTAATGGCCAGCCAGCTGGATGCTGGATGAATCTTCATGAGCACGAGTCTTGCTCCTGCCGGTCCCCAGTGCCCCATTGTCTTGCCTCGCCTCACGCTGTTCTTGCACCGGTCGACTTACTCTCACAGCTCCCCTGGCCCGCAGAGGCCAGCTCGCCTGCCACCTGTGCCTTTAGGGCCAGAAGCGTTTTAGCCTCTCCTGGCCTCCGGGCACTTTGTCTCCCTCCTTATGGCCCCGTCACATGCCTCTTCATGTTCGCCGCTGGCCTGGGAGCTTCTTGAGGGCAGGATCCGTGTCCGATTCTTTGCTCATCCCTTCCACAAATATCCGTGCTGGGGACTGTGTGCGGGATGAGAGATGAACCGTGGCGCTGTGCCGACCGTTTCTGAGCAATTCCATGTGCCCGGCATTGTGCTGAGGCTTTCTGTACATGGCCTCACCAAGGATTCCTCACAGCCACCCTTTATTCAAACAGTCTCGGAGAGGTGAAGTAACTTGCCCAAAGTCTTCCAGCTACTAGGTAATTGGGGATACGATTTCAGCCCGTTTGGTTAGAGATGGAAAGCTCTGCTCTTGAGGCCTGCCTGGCCCTCCCTCAGGCGGGAGCCCTGCTGTCCCTGTGCTGCAGGAGCAGCCCCCCGGGAGACATTGTAGAAGGCACCAGGGGCTCCCTGGGGCCGTTCTTGAGGCTCTCCCCCAACCCCGAGTCTGGGAGGAAGGCTGTAATATTTCCATCTCACCACACTTCCCCGTTCCATATCCTGAGGCGATGTCTTACCTCAGGAGCTGCCTGGGAGGGAGGCAGGGGCCGTGGGCTCTGGTCGAGTGCCTCCCTGCCTCGGCTTCCTCTCTGTCCTGGGGAGGGCCCACTCTTCGGGTTATCCTGCCCGGGGCCTCGCAGAGGAGAGGGGACTCGCCTGCTCGGCCCCTTCGCTTACTGTCTCTGGTCCAAGAGCATTCCCGGGGTGTGACCTCACATAAACCTCACCAGAGGCCACAAAGGGGCCCCCAGGGCCAATCGAATCCCGTTCTCAGTGCCAGGGTTGACTTCTCGGAGCCAGACGTTTGGATCACTGCTCAGATTCCTTTCCCACAAACACTGATCCTGGAGAAACACAGCCCCGCTATCATGGAGCCGAGACACAAACACAGTATCTTTGTGGCTCTCTTGTCCTAGGGCTAGCCCCTTGGGCCTCACTGCCTGGAGGCTGGGATAGGACCTTAGCTCCGTCATCCTTCCCCCGTCTGTGCATGGCACTGCCCTGGCTGTCTGCCTTACCCCTGTCCCTCAGAGCCCGGACAGGATGCGACACAGATCCTGACATTTCTGATTAAGAAAACGCATTTGTTTTTAGGCCATTTGCATGCTGCCGGTGCTGTAGACATATGTATATGCATATTTCCTGGCAACACCTCCCTTTCATTTTGTGGGTAAGAGTCTGTTGCTAAAAAAATGCCTCCCTGTTCCAGCCGGGGGAATGTCAGGATGTTTACGGCCCATGGGGTGCTGAGTTTGCTCTTTGGAGAGGGCCTGCTGGTGGGGGCTGGGCCGCACACTGCCGCCCCCAGCCTGGGCAGGGCTTGCTCTGGGCAGCTCCAGGAGGAAGGGCCAGACCGGATCCCCGTGGGAGGGGTAGATAACTAAGCCCTGCCCCAAAGTGAGCCTGACTGCTCTTCCTGTTTGGGAGGCAGAGGCGTGGACCCTTGTGACCCGTGACCCCCAAGGACCACTGAGTCCGAGAGAGTGGCAGTGGCCAGTCCAAGGACTAAGCTCTCACACACGCGGACACACTTGGCTGCCACCCACCCAAATCATGCAGGCTGAGATACACAAGTTCACCTGTGTCACACGCCCTGCATCCACACACACACAAACATGCATTTACATAGACACGCTCCCCCCGCACAGATATGTGCATCTTAGTAATTGCTGATGTTTATCGAGCATTCACTATGCGCCACACACAATGTGAACACATGATCTGGGTTCTCTCTCTTCAACCTCACGATGACCACAAGACCCCATTTCACCTGTGAAGACACTGAGGCGGAGAGAGGTGAGGTAACTTACCCAAGGTCACACAGCAGTAGAGTGAAGTTAGAGTTAGCAACCAGGTCTGTCTGGCTCTAAAGTTCATAGTTATACCATACACACGCGTGCACATACAGACACACAGATACACATGGGGGCTTCTGCCGCGCTGGGGAGGGGCACTGGGGAGCAGACAGGGAGGGAGGCAGAGGGCAGAGCTTCGTTAGCCCATTGCCTTGCAGGGCTGATGAAAAGCCCTCCTGGTCTCTGGATGCCGCCCAGAACAGGTGCATTTGGGGCACAGAATACCTAGGGTTTTGGATTTGGATTCAGCTCTACCAGTTCTGTCCCTTGCTGTGTGACCTTGAAGAAGTGTCTCCCCCTCTCGGAGTCTGAGCATCCTCACCTATGAAATAAGAATTGTGGTATCTACCTCCGAAGCTGGGTGTGAAGATAAAATAAGACACTACAGCTGTCTAGCACCCTTCAGGAACTCAATAGCTCAAATAATAATTTTAATATGCTATAAACACATGATTTATATGTGTATAATTACATAACGTGAAAAATGACAGTAATTACATGCCTAATTTATACATCACAATAGCTTTATGAGGTGTGGGTTCAGTCATTTAACAGACGAGGAAACAGGGTGAGAGAGATCAGCCGACCTGCCCGGCCGGGCGCTGCAGGAGCCGGCACTTGAAGACAAACAGGAGAGGGAAGGCGCCTGCCCACTGCCCACCTCTGCCCAGTCCTGGTCTGCCTGTCTGCCAGGCTGGCTCCACTGCAGGGTGCCCACTCCGGAGCGAGGGGAGAGGAAGGAGAGGCTCATGTGGGGGAAAACAAGAACAAAAGACAACTGGGTGACCAGTGGCTATTTTGACCTTGAATTTCTCTGTGAGGGCAGGAAGCATCCATTATTCAGGAAACCCTCGGTGGGTACCCGCATGTCCCACTGAGATAGCTGGAGAGAGAAGTCTCACTTGGCCTGAGGGGAAGAGGGACAGAGAGGGGACACCTTCCCCTTCCCTCTGGGTGGATGCGGGGCCATCTGGGTGGGAGACCGTTAGGGGATGCACAGAGCCCAGGCTGAATCTGGCCTCTGCCACCTACCAGCTCCGACCTTCCAATAGCTTACTTTCCCTCTCTGAGCCTCAGTTTCCTCTTCCTCTTCATATATGGGGATGGATGATGTGTTACCTTGTACTCTTTAAATGAAGTCAAGAAGCAAACAGCTTGACCCAGTGCCTGGTATCTGTAGTGGCTCAATACACAGAAGCTGTTTTATTTATTATCCATGAGCCAAGTCTCCCCTCTCTTTGCAGCCCATCCCTCTCTACCTGCCCCCAAGTCAGGGAAATACCCAAAGAGGTGGACACAGGAAGAAGGGGCCAGTGGTCATCTCTGTTTATTGAGACCACCTGCTCCGTCAGATCCTAAAACTTGAGTCCTCCACCTGTTTCTGGAAGTTGAGACTGATGAGTTTGATTTCAGAAACTATATTTAGGCCGGATAATGGAGTTTGGAGAGGAGAGGGGCAGCTAGGGGGAGAGCCCCAGCCCACCCCAGGAAAAGGGTGACCCTCAGATGGCACACTGTGACCTCCCAGACCCACCTTCTCCCACACCTGCCTCCCTATGTCCTGTCCTGGGGAGACAGACAGACAGAGGCCAGTTCCTAGAGAGGCAGAGCTATCCCAGCAAGGAAGTGGAAGGGCTTCCCAGAGGCCAGGGCAGAGCCAGCCCCTCAGCCTACTCCTTGGAGCCTCTACAGATAGGGGCACGCACTCCACCCTGCTCTGTCCTGACCCTGGCCCCCTGGTTGTCCTAAATGTCCCACAGGAAAGATCATCATGGTACATATGAGGAAACTGAGGCACGGGGAGAGGAATCAGAAAGGACACCCCCCTTCCGCACTTTTCTTTTCCCTCTTCACCCCTCAAAAGCCTGGGGAACAGAGACCAGAACCAATGACCCTTGCCCAGTTTGATGATGCAGGAACTCAGGTGCATAAGGTGGGGATGGTTTGCCCAAGGCCTGTCAGCTAACAAACTTGATCCTGGCCCCCTGGCTACAGAGATTTAAGTGAAAACACCTGGAAAGGCAGCGTCCTTGCTTATTACATAATTTAAGGAGAGGCAGGCCACACAGTGGTTCGGACCAGCTCTGGTGTCAGGCCAGCCTTGAGTCCCAGCTGCTCCACGCGCTGTGTGATGGCGAGTGGGTGACATCACCAGGCCTTGTTTTCCTCATCCGTGAGAGGGGCAGGTGGGAGGATTGCCCGAGACCCCACCTCTGCGCTCTTCCTCCTTGGAAGCACCCCGGACCTGGAAGCGTGACTGAGACAGCCTTCTCCGGCTAGGATCTGTCTGAGGTGTTCATGAGACACACGTGATTAACAGCTGAGGAGACCTTTACTCCGAGAGCCCCTGTTCGTTTCATTCCCAACCTCGGGCCTCCCAGGGAGCCTGCAGCTCGGGGCACGTAGTCGTACCAGGGTCACCTGCCCGTCAGGCGTGGAGTCCACAAAATTCCAGGAGGGGCCACTGTGTGTCCTTGGGCAGCCCTGACAGTGTGAGGAGAGGGAAAGAGCCAGGTAGGGTCCCCGCTTTTCATCTGCCCCGTTCCGACCCCAGCCACAGCGGTGTACCCCGCGCACACGGCGCCACAGACTGTGAGGCAGCCGGATTGCCTTCAGCCAGAGGACAGAAAGCATTCTGCAGTGTCCTTGTGGTCCCTGACAGCACTGTCCATATCACCTGTAAATTTAGCGTAACTTGGATGCCACCAAGGTCTTGGCCACCAAGGCAGCTCTGCTACCGTCCTTGAGCCCACACATCTCCCAGGGGCTGCTTGACGACAGAAACAAAGAATAGTGCAGGTGACCTCTGTGTCCTCCTCAGCAATTGGGGCTGTTACTGGTACTGACTCCCAGGGAGGAGCAACGGAAACCAGGTGGCCAGAGCGCCCAGGACGGGACCTGGCAGGAGTGGGTGCTCCCCCACTGTGCAATCTCCCCCCCCTCAACCGGTTACTCTCAGCAGGGGAGCCAGCCCCACAGCAGCAGGGTGACAGGGGGTGCTTCCGTCTCTTTACAGCGGCTCCAACAGGAGCTGGGGCTGGGCCATGGCCGGGAGCAGCAGCATCCTGGCTGAGTTTGGATCCCTGCACCTGGAGTTCTTACACCTCACGGAGCTCTCTGGCAACCAGGTCTTTGCAGAAAAGGCAAGTGTTCTCCCTGCTCCCCCCACCCCCGAATGGCTCCTCCCTTTTCTCCGCACTCAGCAGGTCCCCCCTCAGCGGGGGGGGGGGGGGTGAGCGCGTCTGGCCACCGCTAATACAGCTGTGGGGGCCCTGAGCGTGCCTGAAGCCAGGTGGCAGGAGGGTGCGCACAGGGGGTAATCGGGGTTCTGCCGGGGCAAGGAGGAGAGGAGGCTGCCAGCGAGGTTTTCACCGGGGCAACCACGCATACGTGGAATCTGGAGAGAGCGAAGGAACTGAAATCCAGGCACCCGTGGGCGTTGGCAGGAATTGGCCACTGGGTGCAAAAGTCCCCTTTCCAGAGCCAGTTAACTTTTTCATGTGAGATCTGCTGCCTTTTCCTTCCAGATGCCCGCCTAGCTCATGTTGTCAGCAGGCTGGCAAAGCAATTTCACTCTATGACGGCAGAGGCACATGTCTCTTCATCCTCATTGTTACCGGGCTGGCTCAGGCCGCAGGGGGTGCTGA
Organism: Eumetopias jubatus; assembly: GCF_037043125.1. Classification (NCBI taxonomy): domain Eukaryota; kingdom Metazoa; phylum Chordata; class Mammalia; order Carnivora; family Otariidae; genus Eumetopias; species Eumetopias jubatus. Next base: position 88,029,540 of record NW_028274810.1, on the reverse strand, counting down.
GAGCTAGCATCCAGGCTGTCGGCCAGCCTTACGGCTGCCCGTTCCTGCCCCTCTGTGGAGCCCTCCAGAAGAAACAATTCCTTCATGTCGATAGCCCTCAGCAGTCCCACTGTCTGGAAGTGCCTCTGGGCGGGTCTAACCCTAAACGCAAGGAAGGCAAGGGTACACACACCACCCTCAGAGGGCACTCGGGCTGCATCAGCAATTGTCCCTTCCTGAGTCCTGCCTGGGGAGATGAAGTCCCGCCTCCAAGAATATCCCTTTGGAGGCACCTCCACTCCCAAAACCTTCCCTTCTCTGAGGGTTAGACTCTTGGGGTGCCAAGGGAGCTGGGAGATCATAGATTCACACCTCCACCCAGCCTCAAAGCATCACCCGGCGTGCCTGTAGGAAACACATCTCTGGGCATCACCCAGGTCTGGGAATCTGCATTTTTAATAAGCACCCAAGTGCTTTTCGATGCCAGATTTAAGAGCACTGCTTATTCAGTGTGGGTATCCCCCCCGAGCATTCTTGGGAAGCTCAAGAAGAGCTTTTCAGCCCCTTGATCACTTCCTCTGGGTTGGGGCTCACAACCCCCCCCTTAAATAGCCTGTCATATCAGACCTACCTTCAGAGCCTGTACTGGGAGGACTCTGCCACCCTGTGACACCCCACCTTGCAAGTTCATGAAAGAAATTCCATCCCACTTCCTGATGGGTCTTATTTACTGATCCGTTTTCCTACCTCCCAAGCCCTCCTTCCCCCAGCCTCCCTGTTTCCTTTGCTCTTGAGTCAAACTCCTCTGGGAAGGTTGTGACTGGCTCACACTGGAGTGGAACAGGGAGCTCACTCTAGTCCCTGGCTAGTCTGGACAAACTAGCTACCACTGCCCGAGCACCTACTATGTGTTGGGTACCTTATAGTGTCCCTAACCACCCCTCCAAACCCTGAGGTGGGTCTTATTGTTATCCGCATTTTACAGAGGAGGAAACTGAGACTCAGGGGTTCAGTCTCTTGTCCTGGGTCATTCAGCTGGTAAGTGATAAAGCTAGAATTCAAGCCCAGGACTTTCTGACTCCGAAGCCCACATTCTTTCAGGACCAGATTAGTATAGCAGGCTTCAGGCTTTTCCTCTCGAGTCCATCTGCCTGTCTCTCTGTCTCCCTCTACATTTATATTCTCCGGCTATTTTCAGCCCCCAATCATGCCTCCCACAGAGGCGATTATTGGCAGTCAACAAATTGGCCCAAATTCTAGAAGCACCCGTACCCTCCAGGGGAGCTAATTTAGCCTGCTTCACTGCTCACCACCAGGGCAGTCGAGAATAACTCAGGTACAAGCACATTCCTGTCCCCTATAATGGACTCCGTTAACATAAATGGATATGAAATCTCATGTGGTAAAGCAAAGTGCCATCCCCTAGAAAGAAAGGTCTAACAGCGAAAAGGCTCCTCTCCCTGCTCCTTGCCTTGTAGATAAATCTACAAGCATGATATAGTACCGTCTCCGAGGGCCTTGCTGTTCTGGTGGATTCTGTGCTGGAAGCATTTCATGTACTGCCAGAGAGCAGACCCCGAGGGATAAAGCCTTCCTGCTTCTCAGCCTTTGTAGCCCCAAGGGTTGCAAATCTAGCCTCTTCTTGCTCCATGCGGGCAGCCTCTGTGACATGTGACTGCACAGCCTGCCCTGACCCCTGTTGGACACAAGGGCTACTCCGTGTGGCCAGCCGAGCCCTGCCTCATGTCCTGGCTCTGCCACCTATGAACTGAGTGGCCACGGGCACGCCACTGAAAGTCTGGGGTTCGGGTTTGTCACCTGTTACACAGAGATAATACCAGATGGGTTGTTCTAAGGGTCCGAGGTGGTGTATGTAATGGGTCTGGCCCAGAAGGACTGAGAAATGCTAACAGCTGTTGTTGTTGGGGCAGGGGTGTTAGGATCCCAGGCCTTTCCTCTGGAATGGCTCTTATGGTGTCCGATACAATAACATGTTTCTAGGCTGAATGTTATGAAATTGCCAGTATTGACCATTTCTGACCTATTAAAGAGGCAGTGTTACCTAGCACTTACAAATGAGCTACTATCGCTTATAGGAACCGCCCCCTCTCCTGAAAAGGCCCATGCCCCAAAGCAAGGCCCTGTGAGGAAGGGGTGAAGTGAGGGGAGCATGGGGACCTTGCAGGGCCCCAAGGCGGTGGCCAGGCTCCCCCGTGGCCATGTCCTGCAGTGCCCCACCCGTGGGCCCGGGCTAGGGCCTGCTGCTGTCAGCTCTCCCTCCTGCCTCGTCTGAGTGGTGTCCTCTTTGGATCGAAACAAGCTGCCTCCTTCGGCGGCGGCGGCGGCTAAGAGCTGCTGGCTCCTTCCAGAAAGTGAAGGTGCGTCTGGTGTCCGTTTCTTGGCAGGTCAGGAACATCCGAAAAGTCCTCAGGAAGATCAACAAGCCCTTCGGCCTCTACCCCAACTTCCTCAGCCCAGTGAGCGGGAACTGGATGCAACGTGAGTACGGAGATGCCGCCGCCCTGCCTTCTACTGATTGCAGTCAGCATCCCATGCGAGGCGTGCGGGCCAAGTGAAGAGGGTCACATTTCTCAGAGCCACAGGCCAGTGAGGCCTTTGCTCTGTGCTCCCAGATGCCACCCGCCCTGCCAGGCGTCCTGGGGTCTTCACTGTCCTTGTGTTGGGTGGGCTGTTGTGACAGGTATGGTGGCTGCCCCCTCACGAGGCCTGCCCTCTGCATCCCCTGCACACTCCCTGTCTCCAGGCTTCCATCTCTTAAGGCACCACTGAAGCGTCTCTGGCCATCCTCCAGACTTGTGGGGGTGTTCCACATAGAACCGTCTGTCCACTCCAGAAATGGCCCCGGGAAAGACCACGCATCCTCTTCCAGGCCTTGGATCGGGTGCCCCACCTCCAACTTTAATCCTTTTTTTTTTTTTTTTTAATTTTTAAGCAGAGCCTAACTATATAGCAATACAAAAATCATGAATTTACCGCTGTATCTTGCACCTGCCAGAACGGGTCCTGGGCGTTCTGTCCTCTGTTCAGAGGCTTGTGCCTCAACCAGACGGGTGTGGGTCACTGGGGAGCCTCAGTTACAGTCCCCAGTTCCACCCACTGAAACAGAATGGGGTCTGGGGGACTTGCAGGCTGGAGGGTGTGGAGAAGTCTCCCAGGACCCTGGGATTGCACCCCTGTCGAGAGGCCCTGATCATGAGGTCACAGCGGGAATTGGTGGCCGCAGGTTCCTTGGGCCCTGCTTCCAGGGGCTCCCTCCCCCACCTCCACCACTTCTGCTGAAACAAGGAGTCCTCTCCCTTTCCTCTGCCTCCAGCCCTAGTTGTTACGACACCAGCACAGGGCTCAGAAGCAAAGTACTTGAGACTAATTATTGCCTGACTGCGGGAAATGTACTTTATCTCCTCAAGCCTTGGTTTTGTCTCCTGCAAATGGGAGAAGACCCTGAGATAGCTTTTTTGTGCACCACGGAGGGATGTGGGAGTAATGGTCAGAAGCTGCAGGAAACGGATTTCAGTTCATCTTCCAAAGATGACGTGTTGTGCCAAAAGGTAACGAGTGCCCATCAGTAAAAGTAGGCAAGCAGGGCCTGGGGGCCGGGCCGGCCTGCAGGGACACGGGGGAGAAGCTGCAGAAGCCTATTCTTGCCACCCTGGGCCTCTCTGACTGCAGATCCAGGAGGCCCAGAAAATGTGACCCAGGAATTTTCCCCGGTGATGACCTCATCCCCAAGTGGCCTCCTGCAGGAACCACTTACAGAAATACAAAGTATTTTTAACCAAAGCACACTGCCAAATCCAAAAGTGCAGGGAGAAAATGAAGGTTTGAATTACAGATTATGGCCACGGGAAGACAGTTCAATAACCGTTACTGCTTTTAATTGCAAGACCTGACTGGGTAAAGAGATAAACTACCCGGCTGCTGGCCTTAGCCGCTCCGCCCTTGGAGAATTCCAAGGAGCCGCCCCACCCCCCACCCCCCTGAGAAGCAGAACTTTCTTTTCAGGTTGCGCCAGGCGTCGCGGGCCTGGGTAAGGTCAGTCACATAAGGAAAATTGTTTCATATTAATAAAATATGAATCTGAGGCCTGCTAAAGAACAGAGGGAAAGCTAGAAAGTCCTGCTCATCTGGGCACCTGCCTGCCTCCCCTCCCAACCCCCCCGATCTGGCACCCCAGCCCATCTCAGGTTCTCTGTGGTTTCACTGGGATTTTTTGGTAATTGTGTGTTTTTCCAACAGACGATAACAGTCCCAACTTACATACGCTAAGTATGTTCACCTTCTTTCCTCCTTTTGAATCCTTGGTTAGCCCATTTGCAACCACAGAAACTGCAGCTTGGGGAGGGAGAGTTGGGCCTGTGTCCTGGTGTTAGGCCCCTGTTCCTGCTGCTCCCCACTCCTGCTGGAAGCTGAGCTGCTGGGTAACAGAGGAGGCCAAGACCCTCCTGCCACTAGGACTAACAGCCAGGACAAGTCCACCAGGTTTCTGCTGGTACCTAGCACAGACGAGACCCATCCTCATAGAGCCACTTAGAGCTCAGAGGGCGGCCTGCCCGTCAGCGTGACCCCCGGAGTGGCTTGTCTGCCTGGTCCGCTGCCTGAATCCCACACTTTCCTCAGTGGGAGGGTGTGGCAAGTCCACCTTCTCCCCAGTGGGGACAGCAGTGTGAGCTGCCCTTCAGCCCCAGCCTGGCAGCCTCCCCCCGGGTTCATGGTCCTTTCCTACCGGCCACTTCCCCAGCCTGTACGGTGACCACCTCTTGCTGCCAAGTGTGATGACAGTATTGACATGGTCAGGAAGCAGCAGGGCCCATCTCTGCTCAGGCTCATGGACACCAATTCACGCTCCTCTTTTGCATTTTATTGACCAAAAGCTAGAGGCCCAGAGAGGAGAATGGCTTGCCCTGAGCTAATGGCAGATCTGTGTCTTCCAGTTCCCGCTCTGGGCTCTCTGTGTACCACACGCTGCAGGGGGTAGACACCGCAGACACACACTAGCCAGGAAGCAGTGGAACCTCCAAAGGAGAATCATCCACATAGCCCCAAGAGGGTGTCCTGTCGCAAACACCCATGGAGCTCCCGGGGGCCTGGCTCCCCTCTCCTGCACACCTGCCAGGCCGCACCCTCAGCCACGTCATGCACACACTGCGGTCACATGATGAAGTCCCAACTCTTTGGCTTGGCATTCGAGGCCCTTCCCAGCACAGCTCAAACCTCCCTTTCTTCCATTCAGGACTTACTGGGTGTCCACAGTGGGCATAAAATGTGAATCCTACACGGCCCCTCCCCATAGAGAGCCCACAGCCTGGTGGGGGGTGGGCCCATAAGCAGATACCGATACCACTGCTTTGGGAGCCGCCAAGGGCAAGGCTCAGAAGGATCTGCTGCCACGGAGATCTGCTGCCACGGAGCGCTTCCCACGTGAGGCGCCGTGGGGCCAGATTTATGTGCACCTTGTCTCACTCGCTCCTCATGTAAGGAAGGATGGCGAGCAGACTTATGAGAACACTGAGAAAGGCCTTTCTGCGGAGGGGATGCCTGAGCTGGGGTGTAGCAGTGAGGAAGTGCTAGCCATGCAAGGCGGGGGAAGGGGTGTTCCTGGCGGAGGGGTCACCACAGGTAAGAGAGACGTGGGAAGGCAGGGGGCTAGGAGTGTCTGGGGTGGCAGAGAAAACGGTGACAGGCGGCAGGCCCGGAAGAGTATGGAGATGGCAGGGCCCCTGACTGCATGCCTGTGTGCTGCTTCTGTGGGCTGTGGGATGTCCCCTCAGCGGAGGCTGGCCTTGACTTGCAGCCTTCCCCAGCCCCTGCTCGGCATAGACCTCCTGCTGCAGCTTCAGACACGCCATCAGCACGCTGGGCCTGGCATGCCCCTGCGCCTCCCTTTGTGCTATGTCCTCCATGTAGCAATGGGGTGTCGGGGGGTATGCTGTGCTGGTGAGTGTCTCTTCACACAGCAGGGTCCAGCCTGCACAGACCGCCCTCCCACGCCTCTCCAAGACTCAGGATTTCTCTGGTCTGTTCCAATTTTTGCAAGTCCTGAGCCCTTGCTGGGCCATGATTTATTTATGGGGCTGGAGGGAGCTGTAAGGGCTGGTTTACCCTGGGTATTCCTCTCAGCCCACGTTCCTGGTCCTCACCTGCCTTTACCCTCTGACTTCGGGTCCCGCTCTCTTCACACTTGGCCTTTCTATCTCTAGGCATAGAAGAAGGATGTTTTCATGCTCTGGTTGGCTGTAAAGTGGCAGAAAGCGAGGGCTCTGCCGCTTTGGTGGCCTTGGAGGAGCTATGTGGGCCCACCCACAGTTTTCCCATCAGGGAAAGGGATTGGCAGTGCCTACCTTGCAGGATTCTTGGGAGGTGGTTATAGATAGTACAGTAAAGCTCCTGGCCCAGAGTAGACCCTGGAGAAATGGTAGCTTTTGATGGATTCTCTGTTTCTTTCTCTTTTCCCCCCACCTACCTTCCCTCCCTTCTCTTCCCATCCCCACTTTCTCCAGAGGAGCTGGAAGTACCCTCCGCACCGACCCTGCCCCGCCTTAACCTGCCCCCATTTTCCTTCCTCTCTGTCTCTCTGCTTAAGTGCATCTTAACAGGGAACTGAAGTTGCTCCTTGTTATATTTTTAAATGCCTTTGTGTTTCCCTGTTGCTAATTTGTACAGCATGTGAGTGAAGTGTTTTCCATGTCTTGCTTCTCTGGTTAAGTGATCCTGGTTGACCCGTCTTTCTCCAGGGATAGGGCTGGGTGGAGTCACTCGGTTCTGCTCCATGGGCGACTCTAGGCAGATGCCACCAGGGCAAAGACGGGCTCCTCAGACCCAATTCTTCCCAACCCCCTGCTCCTTGGAAACTCCATTTATCCTAGTCTGCTCAACAGAAGCTCAGTTTGTCCAAGTGGCTCTGTATTCCGACTAAATTAAACCTCCTGTTCCTCCTTTCCGTGGCCTTTTATGAACCTGCCCAGCATTAATTACCATGTTTGTCACCGGGTAATAAAAATCTCTGAACTCCCTGCCACCAGATTATCTTTTTAAAGAAATGCAACTCATTTACAGTTAATAACCAGAGGCCCTGCCATGCTTGGCCTGCTGAAGCGACATGATTTATACACCCGGGTGAGTCGTGCACTCATGCGCCAGATGATCATGCTCAGGATGGCCCTGGGTTCCCCGAGTCTCAGCCTGGGGCTTCCTTTCTGCCCCTGTTCCTGCAGGGCTCAGAGGCTGCTGGTTAAAGGCTTGCTCCCCACCCGCACGTGGCCCTGGGGGGGGCCACTGAGGCCGGCAGAGGAGACTCGCTGCCCGGGTGCCTTCCCTCGGGGAGGCCTGCCCGGCAGCCTCAGCAATAGGAGATAATGCTTCTGCCCTCTCTCTCTTCACAGACCACGTCTCGGTTGGAGGCCTCGGGGACAGTTTTTATGAATATTTGATCAAATCCTGGTTGATGTCGGCCAAGACAGATGTGGAGGCTAAAGATATGTACTACGAAGCCTTGGAGGTAAGACAAGTGCCTACTTCTTCGTGGGCAGTTGGCCATTCACCACCAGCTCTGGCACTGACCCCTGAGTGCCAGGGTCTTCCTTGCCCACCCCTCCTCCATGGCGAGCTGGCTGGAAGAACAAGAAAGTCTCCCTCCCAGCCACGTGCTTTGCACACACAGCTTGTGACTGTACTCAAATGCCTTGAAATTAGGGCCATGCTAGCATCCTCGTTTTAGAGATGCAAAACCCATGCTCAGGGAGGTAAAGCCATTTGTCCGAGGTCTCACAGGAAGCGGCAGTCAGTCTGATTTGGAAACCATGGTGTCTGGGCTTCCGTGAATGTGTCAGAGCCCAGAACACAGCCAGACGCTGGCCCGGGAGCCCCCAGATGAGGCTGCCAAAGCAAGACCCTCAGCCATCTCCCTGCAGAGCCAAGGGTGATGTAATCAGCATGTGCAGGCAGGGAGGGGCCTCCCTCAGTGGAGCATCCGGTTCTGCTCCTTCTCTTTATGTGGATGGAAACCAAGGCCCAGAGAGGGGAAGGCGCTTGCTCAAAGCCACACAGGACGGAGCTGGCGGAGCTGGAGCTAGAGCCAGATCTAAGTCCGTCCCGTGTTCCCCCCACTGCCCCTCACCACTGCTGGTCTGTCCACAGGGTGTGAACTCTCAACAAGGGATGATAGGCTGAGATGAATCTCTCCAAAGAGAGGGAGACTTCAGGATGGAAGAGGAAGGTGGTTAGCTTGAGCTATTTGCAAGGGGTTTATGGAATCCCATCAGCCCATCACTAGATACTTCTGAGCCCAACTAAGGAAAAGGCACTGGGTAGGCTCCAGGCCTTAGTTTCCCTATAAAGTAAGTTACAGCTTGGATCTACTCTGCCACCACCTTGGTCTGAGGTCTTGTGTCCCCTAAAGTAGAATTCTTGCTCCTGTCCCCTTCGGAGTCGGTTCTCCCTCCACACAGCAGCCAGGAGCACTGGAAATTCATGTCCCTACCTCATTGGCTCCCCATTTGCACTTGGAAGAAGCTAGACTCCTCCCCTTTGCCCACCTGATCTAGACCTGCCGATCACCTTGAACTCTTACCCCTTTACTCCCAGCTCTGGTCTCCAGCCTTCCTCAGACACACCAGATTCATTCCCACCTCGGGGCTTGTGTACTTGCTGTCCTTTCCACCTGGAATAGCATTCAAATGGCTGGGCCCCATTTATTGGTCAAGTCAAATGTCACTGGAAACTGGCCTTTCACAGCCTCTCTGTCATATACACCAGATTTATTCTCTTCTTCGCCTTCATCAGCATCAAAAATTACCCCATGCATATGTTTGTTTACTTGTTCATTGTCTGTCTTCCCCAAGTAGAATGTGAGCTCTCTGGGAGCAAGGATCTCGTCTAGTCATTCACCCTCTCTGCCTCATTCTAAAACAGTGCCCAATACATAGGAGGTGTACAAGAGCTATTTTGTGAATGAATGAACACACAATTGCTGAAGGGATGGGTTGGTAGAAGGATGGATGGATGGATGGATGGATGCATAGATGGATGGATGAGTGGCTGGTAGATCAGTGGGTGGAAGGATTGATGGGTGGATGGATGGGTTGGTGGAAGGATGGATGGATGGATGGATGGATGCATGGATGCATGGATGCATAGATGGATGGATGAGTGGATGGTAGATCAGTGGGTGGAAGAATTGATGGGTGGATGGATGGGTTGGTAGGAGGATGGATGGATGGATGAGTGGATGGATGGATGAGTGGATGGTAGATCAGTGGGTGGAAGGATTGATGGGTGGATGGATGGGTTGGTAGGAGGATGGATGGATGGATGGATGAGTGGATGGATGGATGAGTGGATGGTAGATCAGTGGGTGGAAGGATTGATGGGTGGATGGATGGGTTGGTAGGAGGATGGATGGATGGATGGATGCATAGATGGATGGATGAGTGGATGGTAGATCAGTGGGTGGAAGGATTGATGGGTGGATGGATGGGTTGGTGGAAGGATGGATGGATGGATGGATGGATGGGCAGATGGACGGATGGGTGGGTGGGTGGATGTGTGGGTGGAAGGACGGACTGGTAGGTAGGTAGAGGACAGATGGGTGGGTAGGTGGATAGGCGGGTGGAAAGATGGTTAGGTGGGTAGATATGGTGGATGGATGAGTATGAACTGTTGGATAGATGGATGAATGAGCTCTAACTCTCCTCTGATTGCATGAATCTGGCCAGGAATGGTAGTGCTTAAAGGAAGCCTATTGAAACAGGTCTCCTCAGTCATGGACCTTTTAACCTGTGGGCTTGATGATGAGTTTTCCCTGCCCAGGTCCCCAGCACCAAGACCTTGGTCATGAAGCCGCTACTGGGACTCCAGTCCCATCTCTGTCTGCATCTCAGCCCCAGCTTCAGCTTCGGCTGAGCTCAGACCACAGCCTGTGTCTGCTGTCAGGGGATCAGTGTTCAGCCTACACAGAGTGGGCTGCCTGCAAAGGCCTTTCTGCACTTTCCTCCATTCCTTGCGGGGTAAACATGAAGTTAGCGAGCAGCCTGGTTCCCTGCCCTTAGGGCACACTGTGGTTGAGCCTTCAAGGGAAGAAACGGCCGTGAATTATTTAAGCAAACTGGGAGCTTTATGGAAAGCCCTTGATTGACCAGGAGAGAACTTGGCTTTGCTCCCCTCATTTGATATCCCCAGTGAATAGCCTGGAGTATCTCCGATCCTGGGTAAAGACTGGGCCTCTGGCAAGTTTGGGGCTTTGAAGAATATTCTGGTAATTCTCAACCTTGTCCACACATTAAAAATCACTGGGGGAGCTGTAAAATCCCATTGCTCAGGCTGCACCCTGACAAGGCTACATCAGAACCTCTGGGCCAGGGCCCAGGAAACAGTCTGGAAAGCTGCCCTGGGCGGGGGGGCGTGGTGAGACCACTGTCCAGCTGGGGTGAGTGGGGATGATTTAGACGGGCCCACGGGGCACACCCCTGAAGGTCATGGGGAGGGGCAAAAGAAGAACGGGGAGAGTATCTGTCACGGTGGCATCCTCCAGGCAGGTGCCCTGACTGCCTTGTCTTATTTAGCCCCATCTTACAGATGAGAAACTGAGGTCACATGGCAGCCAGTGTCAAAGTCAGGGTGCAAACACAGATCCGACTGATTTCAGATCCAGTGCTCCTGCCAACCACAAAGGAGCCTGGCTTGCCCGAGATGCCTCTGGGGAGTGGGGCAGGTGGGGTCCCCTCCAAGAGGCAAAGGAAGCCAGAGTCTTTGAATAACCTCATGGCCATCCCAGGAATTATTCCCATGTTACAGATGAGGAGAGGGAGTCTTCAGAAAAGGGAAATAATTTGCCCAGAATGGCCCAAGGCTCACATTGCAGAGCTGGGATCCAAGCCCTGGTCTCTGTATTCCCCCTCAGCTCCGCTCGTCTCCTGGATGATTTAAGCCTCACTGGTCAGTTCCCAGCCTGTGCTATCTTGTGTTTTGCTTAGAGTCTGAGAAAGCCTTGTTTTTAATCTTCACACCTATCTGCTTGTCTCAGCTGTGTCCTCACAGAGAGACTGGTCTGTCATTTCCTCTTTATCACGATTACTTAGCTTGGGGTTAACCCCAAATGGAAATAACCCATGGGAGCCAGTCTTGAAGGGGCAGTTTCTGGGCTATCATGCAAGGCTTCATGGGATCTCCCCAGGATGTCTGTGTTCTACCCCAAGTGTCCACGACGGGTGACTGAACTGGATTTCTGCACCCTGGACTAGCCTACCACCCCTCCTCCCCACCTGCGTGGACCCGGCTCTGCCCAGGAGCGGGGGCCCAACGCAGAGCAGACCCAGCCCAGGAGTGGGCGGCTCCCCAGGCCCCTCGGTGCTCCGCCCCCCATGGCACAGGTGCTCTGGCACGTCACACCATCAGAGCCTCCCCACCTGCTACTCAGTGAGGGTCCTGCAGCCAGCCCACCAGCCAGGACCTTGCAGGAGGGGGAAAAGGAACAAAGAGATCCAAGAGCGAATGTTGTTTGAGCACCTTCTGTATGCCTGCCCCTGGCTGGAGAGTGGGGGTGGTGGCTTCTGCTGTCAGGCGGCACTCAGAGTCCTGGGAGAGAGACAGGGTTGCCACAGAACACACAGAGAAGGATGCACAAGGTGGGGACAGCACCATGTAGAAAGGCAACGGGGGACGAGCACCAGGGCAGCAGTGGCCTGGAAGGGGGCGCCGTCTCCAGCGCCACGCATGGTGGAGCATTGCACAAAGGCAAGCTGGGGCGGCGCAGTCGAGGCGGAGCATGTTTCTTTCAAAATGCTGATCACAAATCATAATTCCCGCGTGTGTTTGATTTTGTTGGAAATCTCTATTAACAGGTGAGCTCCCTGAGGCAGGGTCCAGGCTGTGTGTCTTTGGGGGCTTCATCCCCTGCCCCGAGCCCCCACTAATGGAAAACTCGAATACTTGTTGGAAGGAGAGGGGTGTGACTGGAAAGAGCCTGGGGCAGGGGACAGACTGGAGAGGAACTGTGGTGGCCAACGTGCACTGAGGATGCTGCGCCAGCAAGTATGCTGAGCTCTGCACACACAGCCCGTTGATCCTCACAACCCTGTGACGTGGTTTATGCTCGTATCCCCATTTCATGCATTTACTTGGCAATCAAGGCACAGAGAGCCCATAGGACCCGCCCAATGTCACACAGCTTGGAACTGACAGAGGTGGGATTTGAACCCGAGGAATCTGCTCCTGGGAGCCATGTCTCTGGCGTCACGTTAAACTGGTCTGTTATTTACAGAGAACAGAGGTCCAGGACCAGCCCTGGAGAATAGATTGGAGGGACAAGAATGCAGGAAGAGGTCTGGCCAGGGCCCCAGAGGCCCGGCCCTGGACCAGGAGCCACAGGCACTGCCATCACCTCTGTCTCCACGGCTCCTGGGGACTAATGGCAGGGAGTGGGGGCGGGGGGGGGGGGCACCGTGGCCTGACACCTGTATCCCCCAACTTCCTTGGAGTCTTTACCAGCAGTATCATCTCCCATGGAAGCTGGGGACGGGGGGGGGGGCTCTCAAAGCCCCTTGCTACCAGCAGGAGCCGCCGTCAGGTAGTAGATGCCCAGTTTGGGCATGTGGGGGTCCCTGTCAAAATCCCAGCGTGGCTGGGTGACCTGGGATGAGCCACTCGGCCCTTTTGTCTGTAGAGGGCGTGGGCCTGGCTTGTCATGGGCATTAAATGAGAAGGTGTATGATAAGGGCTTGTAGAGAGCAGCTCTCAACTTTCTGTGGGTCCTTTTTAAGGACCAGATAAAATATATGGACCCTCTTCCCATGGAAATGCACATACAGGAGAGTGTCACATACAATTTGAGTGGGCTCTGGACCCCGTGGAGCCCGTCCACAGGCCAGCTGGGCTCCAGGTTAAGATTCCCTAACAGAGGACATCGTGGGGGATGGATAAGATTTAATAAAGATTTTTTAAAAATCTTTATACATAGGGCGCCTGGGTGGCTCAGTTGGTTAAGCGACTGCCTTCGGCTCAGGTCATGATCCTGGAGTCCCGGGATCGAGTCCCGCATCGGGATCCCTGCTCAGCAGGGAGTCTGCTTCTCCCTCTGACCCTCTTCCCTCTCGTGCTCTCTCTCTCTCTATATCTCATTCTCTCTCTCAAATAAATAAATAAAATCTTAAAAAAAATCTTTATACATAAAAGACACAAAAGCTTAAATAAGAGGGGCCCCTGGCTGGCTCAGTTGGGAGAGTGTATCTCTCGTTGATCTCAGGGTTGTGAGTTTGAGCCTCACACTGGGTGCAGAAATTACTTAAAAATAAAATATTTTTTTAAAAAGTCTAAATAAGAGACTCACTCCGGGGAGCTGCCTTGTGTCCAAGCCCCCAGCAGGCATCTGGCTTCAGCCAGGTGAGTGGCAGAACCTCCTAGCGGCCCCATCAGGGACCACCACCAGCCACCAGTGGAGGCCGAGGACCTCCTTTGCCTGGGATGGAGGGCTCAGCAGAGCTGTGTTCGCTGCTGTCTGCAAAATGTTCATTTTTCCATCCTCTCCCCCTCCCTTCTCTGTCCCCCTCCTACGCCCCTCCCCCCTGCCCAACTCCCACCTTGCTCCCAGGCAATAGAGACCTACTTGCTGAATGTCTCTCCTGGGGGGCTGACCTACATTGCTGAGTGGCGAGGGGGGATTCTGGACCACAAGATGGGGCACCTGGCCTGTTTCTCTGGGGGCATGATCGCCCTCGGCGCTGAGGATGCCAAGGAAGAAAAGAGGGCCCACTACCGAGAGCTCGCAGCCCAGATCACCAAGACGTGCCACGAATCATACGCCCGCTCAGGTAACCCTGCAAGGGGAAGGGGCAGCAGGAGAGACTGAGGCTAGACACCAGAAAGGACTAGAAAAACCAGCAGAGCGGCAGTGAGGGAAGGGAACACACGGTCTTAGGGCAGTCTCGCCTTGGAAGTTATGTAGAATTTGTATGAGGGATGTGCCGTCTATGCACTGAGACTGTACCCTTAGTTAAAAGGAAAATAGGGGTGATGTATCAAGCACCTGTGCTAAGTGTTCAACACTTGACCTTGCATCATTGCCGAACCTCACAACACAGATAAACTGAGGCCCAGAGAGGACTTGGCCAAGGTCCCTTGTGAGGGGCACAGAGTAGAGGGTCCTCCAGGCTTCCTGAGCCTAGCAGATCCCTTCTCCCCGAGCCCTTACCCCTGAGTGTACCTCTGCCATTCCTCCCCAGCACCCCTCCGTTTATGGGGTCTTACCACCTCTGGCACCACCCCGTTTACCACCCTCTTTGAACCAAGACCACCAGAAAGCTCGAGAGCTTCTTGACCATCCCCACCTAACACTCGTTGCAGAATTATCAAATGCTAGAGTCAGGAGTCACATTAGAGAACATGAGCCTTGTCTTACACGTGGGGAAACTAGGTCAGCCCAGAGCAGGGAAGTGACTTCACCAAAGTCACACTGCACGTGAGTAGCTAAGCCAGGGTTAGAACCCAGGTCTTCTGATGCCCAGCTCCTTGTGTGCTGCCTCTCTAAACATTGCCCCTCAGAAGGAGCCCTCCCCCCAGGGCCCTGGGAGGTGCCCACTGCTCTGAGTGTAATCCCAGTCTTGGAGGGAAGGACCTAAAGTTTGCCGTTGACCTGGCTCAAGTGCCAGTCGGCCACTCACCAGCGGGATGGCCTCTGTTTTCTCATCTGTTCATTGGGAACAATAACACGGGTCTCCTGGGATGAGAGAGAGGGTCCCATAGAAAGCACATTGCCGGCCGTCTTCAGCCCCAGCACAGAAGGCATGTGTTAGCTTGAAAGGTGTCTGTGACCCCTCCAGCCGAGTCCAGGTCTCCCGGAGCAGTTTTCATGAAGCCAGCAATTCACAAGGGGTCCTTACAACGGGTCTGCGATTCCCCTCAAAGAGGCAGAGCCGTAAACAGGAAATCCCAGGAATAATAAAAAGCTCACTATTTGGGACAATCAACCCAGACCATAAAACACATCCGCTTAATAGAGCATGCGGTTCCAGCCAGCCCGCCTGTCCAAGGCCAGCCACGGCGGCCACTCATGCCCCCACCCCGTCAGCAGCTGGGGCAAAACGGCTGTTTGCTAGCAGCCAAGAGGAGCTGCAAGCATCTGAGAACTCGAGGGGGCCAGGGTCTGGCTAATGGCACCCAGCACAGCCCTTCTGTGAAGCCGTCCATGGAAGAGTAGAGTGTCCTGCAAAGCTCCAGTCGTCTCTTGAGGACAAACAACCCAGGGCCCCTCAGGGTCCTGACCTGATGGGAAGAAGGAAGGCACACTTAGGACCAGAGCCCGGCACTTGAGTGACTCAGACAGGGTGTGCAGGCGCTGAAGGGTGGAGGAGCTGACCCCTCTGGCCTAGACTCGGGGCCTAGAGTCTCAGACCCAGGAGGGAAAGAGAGAGAGCACAGTCCAGGGAAAGGGCATCAGACAGATCCAGGGTCACATCCCGGCTCAGTCACAGCTTTGCTGTGTTACCTTCGACAAATTACTTAGCCTCTCTGATCCTCAGCTTCCATATGCCTGAGAGAGGGACACTAACATCTACCTTAGCAAAAAAACAGGAAACAAAAACAAACAACATTTGTTAAGGATCGAAATAATGTATCTAAAGCACCCAGCACAGCCCTTGAAATCAGAAGTAGTGGCTGTAGCAGTGGTTATAATTATGGTCCTCCAGCAAATAGGAATGGCACCAAATTGTCCAAAAACAAACCACCCAAACTGACAAAAACAAAACTCGGGGCGCCTGGGTGGCTTAGTCATTAAGCGTCTGCCTTTGGCTCAGGTCATGATCCCGGGGTCCTGGGATCGAGCCCCACGTCGTCCAGCGGGGAGCCTGCGTCTCCCTCTGCCCGTTCTCTCTTTCTCTATCTCTCTCGCTTCCCCCTCCCCTCTCTCTCTCATGTACTCTCTCTCAAATAAATAATAACCTTTAAAACAAAAAAACCCCTCAGACCTCATCAAGCCCTCTATCTAGCTGCCTCTGCCTGAGTGTGTGCCTTCTGGCAGCTCTTCCCCCATCTCCACCTCGGCAGCGTCCCAGCCTGTCAGCTCTGGAAGGCTGGTTCTGGGAGGTGCGAAAAGCAGTCCCCTCAGAAAGGGGTCCGTGGAGAAGCATCACCGTATATCAGCATGTTAAAGGATCTGATAAGTCTCGCAGACGGGAGACAATTTCATTTTATTTGACCCACTCTTCCCCAGGTGTCTTTAAACCTGAAATTCTTCCTTGGCTGGTTAACATCTTGCAGGGTTTATGTCTCAAAACACAGTTGGGGAACATCGCCCACACCTTTTTCTCCCCAGATTGCTGGATAGTTCATCTGGACTCTCAGATTCTAAAACTGCAAAATGCTCGAGGCCTCAAGGGTCTTGCTTTGGCCTGCCTAGGCCAAGAGGGAAGCTGGGCACCTGCCAGCCTCAGCAGCGCAGGCAGGGTCCAGCCTGTGCCAGTCACCCTGCCAGGGCTTCCAGGCCACTGAGCGCGCTCCTGGGGCAGCTGGGTCCTGAAAAGCGGGGGGTGGGAGGTCTGACCCAGGCCCTCTGGTTGGTTCTGCCCCCAGATACCAAACTGGGGCCCGAGGCCTTCTGGTTTAACTCCGGCAGAGAGGCCGTGGCCACACAGCTGAGCGAGAGCTACTACATCCTGCGGCCCGAGGTGGTGGAGAGCTACATGTACCTGTGGCGACAGACCCACGACCCCATCTACAGGGAGTGGGGCTGGGAGGTGGTGATGGTGAGTGCGCTGGGGCGGGGTGGTGACTGTGTGACAGGTGCCCTGAGAATTCAGTCAGGCTCCAAAGCGCCCTAGCTCGGGCGGGCATAGGGAGGAAGGTCACAGCAGGTTGACATCTGGTTAAGGTTCCAAATGCAAAGGGTCAAGGTGTGGTTGCAGAGCGAAAAGTCCCCGGCTGGGCCAAAGCAGGCCGGGAACTTATGAAGAGGGTTCTGGGCGCCCACAGCCTTTGGGGCCCAGGCTCCAGGGCCAGCAGACTTAGAGGGCTAAAGGCAGGGCATGAGCCAGAGGGGCCCAGAGCACGTGCGGTCACTGCTTTCTGACCCCAAGCCAGAGAAGATGGCTTTAGATTTCTCCTCTCAAACAGAAAAAAATCTGCCAGGCCGGCAGATCACCTCCCTCCTCCTGCCCAAAGCCAGCCCAGCCCTGGGTGGCCCCCACCTGTCTCTGGGCTCTGCTCCCCAGCCCCCGTGTCTCCTCCACCAGCCTGCTTATTCCCAACCACCCAGCTGGAAACCTCCTGGCCCTCTATAGGGTAGGTGTCAAAGGCAGGTATGGAGAGTCCAGAAGGATGTCTCTTGAGGGATGCTAAGCCTTCTCTGTCCACCCCGCTTCCCAGCTTCTCCTAGGGCCCCCTGCTCTCAGAGCCATATACTGTCCTGGGGAAAAGAACCTCACCCACACTCATGCAGGGCACGAGCCCGCTCAGGTTCACATACATGGTTCATTGGCCAGAATCCCCCTGCTGCCCTGAAGCCCCTGGCTCTTGATCAGTGAAAGCCAAGAGTTTTGTGCTCCTGGGCCCAGCCCCCAGGCCCCTCAGTGTGTAAAAATGGCATTTATATACAAAAGGCAGACAGCACTTGGCCCTCCTACCTCTGGACGAGGGACCGTATCTCCACAGGGACTCCGTGAGGTGTGCTAAGTCTAGTCCCCAAATCCCAGCCCTCCACTGCCTTCCTCTGTCCACCCCTGTGGGTGAGTCTGTCAGGTCAGCCTTGTTCCCTGAAGGGCCAAAAGAACATCCCCTAAGTTCAGACCAGGAGAAGAGCTCGAGCCAGCAGCCTGCTGGGACTAAGTTCTCGGCCCTGGGGGCAGGGCTGCTGAGCCCTGAGACAAGAATTTGGCTTTTTGCTTCCACAAATGCCAGGTGGTCCGGACTTGCCTGTTCATGACCTGGGCAGGCACAAGTCTTGTGTGGCGGGGGGGGGGTCTCTTCTCCCTGGACCAAAGCTGCCCCCCTTTGCTTCAGGCCTTGGAGAAATACTGTCGAACGGAAGCTGGTTTCTCTGGGATCCAAGATGTGTACAGTAGCATCCCCAACCACGACAACAAGCAGCAGACTTTCTTTCTAGCGGAGACACTAAAGTGAGTTGGGGCTTGGCCGGCGTTCTTTCCAGAGGGACCGGGACTTTCTTAGGGCTGGAGGGAGGAGGAGGGCGAGGCGTGGGGTCAGCAGTCCCTCCCTTCACCGACAGTCAGGTTCTGCCATCACAGGGGGCCCACGAGGGGTGGGGGGCCTGGGGTCCCCAGGGTGGCCCTCGGGCCAGGCCGGTTTCTCCCCTCAGGGAAAGACCAGACAGCACCCCACCTCCAAGTACTAGCGGTGTGCTAAGTTAGCTTCTGTAACCTGTCTCCTCGGGTCCCTTGGTTCTCTGAAACCATGTCTTCTTCTATAAAACGGCAGGAATGATGGTGATGGTGGTCACTCCTGTTGACCCTCCCTCGACAGTTTTGCTACTGCACTATTCCCTCGCTTTCTTGGGGTAGAAGTCAGCCACCCTGTTTCCTTACTGTTCCCCAAAGCCGTCCCCCTGTGCTTAACCCCTCATGGTGGGTTGGAATGGTCTGTTCCTTTGGCTTGGGAAGCTGGAGTTCTGGAGTCACAACTCCCTGTTCATTTTAGTGCCCTAACATCTGCTTGAGTCTAGAGTCTCCCCGGGGGGCACATCAGGGAGCAGCCCAAGAGTTTGGACGGGTGCAGTACTCAGGACACTTTGAAAAGAAAGAAGAATCTAGGCCGTAAGGGGGCCTGGCCGGCCTCTCCCACAGGTGGTAAAAGTACCTGAGTGAAGCCCGATAGGTAGGAAGCAACAGAGGGAGGGCAGGGGCAGAGCCAGCCTTAAACCAGGTCTGACTGCCCCAGATCTCAGTGCTGTCCTCAGCATCCACAGCTCCTTCCCTGGGACCAGTGCTGCAAACAGACTTGGGATCTCAAAACTCCCTGCACCCTTAGCCACAGGCCCGTGTTGCAGAGGCCTCCGAGATGGGTGGCCAACGGTCCCCTGTTCCCCAGAGCCCTGACCGGCTGTGTCGTGCTTCCCTCCCCGCCCCGGGGCACAGGTATCTCTATCTTCTGTTCTCTGAAGATGACATGCTCTCCCTGGAAGACTGGGTGTTCAACACAGAGGCCCACCCCCTCCCGGTGAACCACTCGGACAGCTCCAGCAGGGCTGGGGGCCGACTCTGACCCGTCTCCCTGCCGCGCCCGGGGCCCCGGAGGGCTGCCTTGCCTTTTCAGGATTTGGGACTGTTCTCAAAGGGATTGGGAACGTAGGCCCCATTCCAGGCAGACCCAGGGCAGATGTGTCGGACAAGCAACTTCTTTTCCTCTGTGAGGAGACAGGACTTGGAGACGCAGCGATGTCACCCCAGGCCCAGACTTTCCTTTCTATGGAGAATTTCTATGAAACCCACTCACTTGCCATTCCAGGGCCCAGTGAATGGAGGTTTGCATATTGTCTCCATGCCTTTGATTCACTTCCTCTCATTTGGGGAGTTTTCTGTTCGTTTGTTTTGCTTGATTTTGCCTTTTCTCTGCAGTTGTGTTTTATCACAAATTATAAATATAGTTTCAAAATCATGTGCTTTCGAAAGCAGCATCCTCTTGATAAACTAAACCTTAAAATGTTCGCACACAGAAACCTTGACCCCATTTTCTATATTTTAAATGCTTTTTGCCCAACGTTTACTATACGTTCAACTACGTGGCATTTACCTTATAATTTGAGGAGGCGTTCCCTTTGATTTGGGCCTAAGTGTAAACAAATCACTAGTGCCATTTTCATTATTGTAATGGAAAAATCTGTAAACTTACAATAAAAGAGTTTATTGAATAAGAAGTACGATTGGGTTCATTGCACATCAGTGACTCCTGGGAAAACCGTGGCAATGTTCTCACCCGAAAAAATAATCAACCAGCAGTTGATTTAACATAAGTTTAGACTCCAACTTCTATTGCCTTCCCTTAAATTGGTCTTACAAATTCAGGAAGGGTGAAGCCAATCCTTTAAATGGAGTCGCATATTTATACTTCAGTCAAGGCTTGGAAGAGGCCCAGAGAGGGCCAGCAGCTTGTCTGTGGTCATGCAGCCAGGTAGAGGCAGAGGTGAGCCCAGTCACAACCCCGTGTCCATCTGTTCGCATTCACCAGATGCGTGCTGAGTGCCCGTAGGAGACCAGACACTGGGCTGGATGCCAGGGACACAGCTGGGAGTGAAGCAGTCACAAGCCCTGCCCTCAGGGAGCGTACAGCCAAGTGGGGGAAAGATAGACCATAAAGTCAACAGACAGATAAGTAACATGAGTGCAAGCCGTAGGAAGTGCCACAGAGGAGATTTGGGGCCGAGACACTAGTGGCCAGGGCTGATCCGAGGGCATCAGGGAGAGCCTCTCTGAGCAGAAGACTTTCAAGCTGAGGCCTGGAAGATAAGAAGGAGCAGCAGGAGGAGTATCCCACAAACCCACTCTCCCCCCGCCCCCGCCCACCCAGGGCCCCAAAACCTTGAGGCCATTATGCAGAGCGAGGTGTTCAGGCACCTCGTCCCACAGCTGACCACACAGGGTAATTCTGAGCCCTCCTGCATGCTCAGCCACTTCAGTTTGGCTGTTATGAACTTTGAGTAGTCCCTGAGGTATTGGAGCCTAGGCCAAGTGACCTGGCTTTACGTCCCCGCAATGGGACCCCAGATAGGTCACCTCACCCCTCAGGCTACTCTTCCATCAAACAGAGGGAGGAACCTCCACCTCCCAAGGTTGCTGTGAGAATAAGCAGGGTCCCCTGGCGCCCTGACTGCGGGAAGTGCTTCCTCCTTATTCTGGAGACATAGATGCTTTCAGCATCTTCTTAAGCAGTGGTCAGAGCTACGGGTGAGCCGTCCCCATGGCAGGAACCCTGGTGTTTGGTGAGTAAGTCGCTGCTTGAACCCAGGAAATCACTTCACTCTTGACAGCCTCTGGAGACCTGCCTGTGCCCATTTAAAAAACAAAACAAAACAGAAAAACCCACTGTGCGAGCATTGTGGAAAGGGTGAGGAATATCTTTATGCTAAGCAGAAAGAAAAGCCATCCACCATTCTACCCTCCAGAATGAATAGTTATATTTTCTTCCAGATCTTTTTCTATGAATGTACAGAATATATTTTGCAAACATGGTGTCATACTATGCATCCTGTTTTACTGTAATCTGCTTTTGCTCTTAACTATATACTGTGAGGATCTTTCCATGCCAACAAATACACATTTATCACTGTACCTGATTGTGGAGTGTTCCGTTGTGTGCTGTATCATGCTTTCTGGATCTAATCCCCTATTTCTGGGCATTTGGGTTTGTGACAGTTTGGGCTCTCAGTTGCAAATAATAGAAAACAACTGTCTAACTTAAGCAAAAAAAAAAAAAGGAAGGAAGGAAAAAGAAAAAGAGAACATATTGAAATGCCTTGCGGGCGATTCATGGGATCTCAGGAGAGTGACCAGTCAGACCAAAATGACAGGAAGAGGGTGTGGCCGGGAATCCAAGCTGCAAGAACCAAGGCGGCAGTCTCCCCAGTACCCCCTGAAGACAGGTCACTTCAAACCTTTCCAGAGCCCACGGTCTCCCTTCAAAGAAGCGGGCTTCCCATTGGCCTAGCCTGGGTCACGTGCTCCCAGCAGGTGGAGGGTGGGGCATCTTGACTGACAGACCCACCGGGACCCCGTGCAATGCCCCACAGGCTGTTCCCCGGAGAAGAAATCGAGGTTTGCTACCAAAATAATGAAGCCACGCGCTGGTGAAGGCAAAACAGCAGGACTGTTCGCAGGTTCTGCTTTGATTCTTTTCAGTATTATAAAGAGAGTTATGAAAGCATCCTTGACCATCCCCCTCTCCCCTCTCGTTCAGCTCCTCAGAGTCAACTCCTGGAATGTCTCTCCATTGCAAAGCCACTTGGCGGTTCCCCAAGGCCCCGGGCTCCCCCGCTGGGCCCATGGTGCTGTCCCCCCCTCTCCTGCCACTAGCCTTCTGTCTTCCGCATTATCGCTGGGGGCAAGTTGTAAAAATGAACATTTCAAAATTCATCCCCCAGGAGGGTCGTTGCAGGTGGAGAAATAGCATCCTTTTGGCAAGTTAACTCCATTCCAGGGATAAAGATAAGTAAGACCCAAGGTAGGCTGAGAGGAGAGAGAAATTAAGGGATGAGTCATCCTCAGGGAAGGAGGAGCCACAGAATCCCGGTTCTGGAACCAGTCCTGGCAACAGACTCTCCTTCCCCCGCCAAGGGTCAGCATGCTGCCAGTCCCTTTTGAAGTCTCGTCGGACGGAACCACCTTTTGCACCTGTTTTCTTCATGGAGGGGCGTGATGCTGGTTCCTGCCCTGAAAGCTTTATTAGCAGCTAGCTGCAGGCACTGAGGCCTGCAGAGCACCACACCCCTGAGAAGCAGGACAGAGTCCTCCAGATGCTTCCTTTTAAATGACTGCGTTTGTTTAGATGCTTTGTACAGCACCTTGTGTCCAGGGCAGTTTGCAAAGTTCAAAAACCAAATGCACTGGAAAGAAAAGCAAAAACAGAAAATCTGATTTAAAGGCAGCATCCTTGAGACCCACGGTGTGAATCTCAGTTCTGCCTCCTTTGCTTTGGGGAGGGGACCTCTTCGAGGTTTGCGAAGGTGCTGGAGATGGGGAAGGGCCAGCTCGTCCCAGCTACCCCCCTGGGGCTCTGTCCTTGGAAATATGCTCGTTGATTATGTGGCACAGAGATGCTCAGCCGTCTGTGACTAAAGCTTAATCACACGCTAATGGGGGTGCTAATGCTATTTTTTTATATCCAAAAATATCTGTTTGGTTCCCTATATTTGGAACAATATTTTGATCTTGCTCCTCCTGTCTCTTAAGACAGAGCTTTTCAAACTTGAACGTGCAGCTGAATCACCTGGGGATCTTGTTAAAATGCAGATTCATATTCAGTGGGTCAGGCACGGAGCCTGAGCTACTTTGGTTCTAACAAGCTCCCAGGAGATGCTGATGCTGCCGGGCCTCAGACCACACTGAATAGCAAGGCCTCAGCTAATGCCCACTCCTTTGGTTTCTGCTCTTTATTTGCATCCATGGAGGGGCGCCTGGGTGGCGCAGTCGGTTAAGCTTCCAACTCTTGGTTTCAGCTCAGGTCCTGATCTCAGGGTGGTGAGATCGAGCCCTGTGTCAGGCTCACGCTCAGCATGGAGTCTGGTTGAGATTCTCTCCCTCTCCCTCTGCCCCTCCTGCTCGTGCTCTCTCTCTCTCTCTCAAATAAATCTTTAAAAAAATTATTTGCATCCATGGAGTCATAACATTCCCTGAGTGGAGGGGCTCAGGTGTTGGGATGGCATCTCGCTTTGGTGGCAGAGGAAGCTGTCACCTGCATCAGCGGCTGCCCGCCCCTCCAACACAGTGTGGACCAGACAGGAGCAGGCTTGCTGGTGGCTTAGCACAATGCTGTCCAGTAGAACTTTCTGTGGTGATGGAAATGCTCTATCTCTGTGCTGTCCAATAGGGTGGCCACAGGTGGATATTGAACACTTAAAATGTGGCAAGTGCAAGTGAGGATCTAAATTTAAAATTTTATTTCATTTTAATTAAATTTAAATAGCCATATGTGGTCCCTGGGCGCCATTTGGGACAGTTCAGTCCTAGAACCTAGAAAGCCAGTCCTCTGCTCACTGACTCCCTGCCCCACTGGACCCTCCACCACCTGCATCATTACAAAACTAATCTTAGCACAAAATATATTGTTTGGGAAGGTGAGGGTTCCCTTGGACACCTGGTTATTTTTATACTCATTCCAGCCTCTCTTTTCCACAACAGCCTCTGGTTTTTGTTTTGTCTTGTTCTCACCCACTGTGTATCTGTAAATCTGCGTGCATTAGGTCAAGTTGAAGATAAGAAAGGCAGAACTGGAGAGGGTGAGCACAGACTGACTGAAACCATGACCTGCCCTTTCCTGGGCTGTGTGACCTTGGGCAAGCCCCTTAACCTCTCTGAGCCTCCGCCTGTCGCTGTGGAAAGGGAGGGTGATTTCGAGGGTTAATTGAGCTCCCCAGTGTAGTAACTCAATACATATAGTAATGATCGTTACTGCTATTATGTGAACGCTCTCTGTAAACTAGAAAACGCTGGTGTCAAAAATCCTTCTTTTTAAACAAAATGCTCTGAAACTTGGAGGAAACTACATCAACCAGGCCCAGGAGACAACCCAAAATCTCAAAGCAATAAATCTGAACATTTTCCACTTTTCACATTGAGCAAGCATTTTGCCGTTAGCCCTGAATCTATGAAATTGGGAAACTGGGGTAAAGATCCAAGGGCTTCCAGGGGCTGGCCTGGTTGGCGGGGAGCAGGTGGGGCTCCCCCCGACCCTCCACCCTCCCCACCCCCCCACCCTCCCACCCCCACTGCTCAGGCAGGGGTGGGGCTTAAGGAAGATGCTGGGAGCTTGCCCAGAATCTAGCAGAGGCCCTCTGCTTGCAGGGCCGGTGGGGGGCGGGGGGTAGTGGGAGAGGTCCCGTTCATCTTTCCTCTTCAGGACATACCTGATGAATCCTTCCTACAACTCCGACAGGGAGGCATGGCAGGCAGAGATTTACAGAGCGGGAAACTGAGGCTTAGGTCAAACAGTTGTTCCCGGCCTCTGGGCAGATGCCCACAGTGGTCACCCCCACCACACCCTTCCTCTCCCCTCCTCACATAAATGACCCCAAATCTAGGGTGGCCCTTATCCTGCTCATGACATTTGCTCATGACAGTTTAGTTCTTAAACCTGTTGTTCTGGCACATTAATTAACAACGCCCCCTTTGCTCTCAAAAGTGTCCCAATTTGGACAACAAATTATGAGCCCTCCCTGGTATAAGTGTAAAGAATGGTAACTGAGATCTGTCTCCCAGAAGCCTTCGGTGTTTTAGAGAATGGTAAAACTCAACCCAGAAAAGCCTGCAAATAGCCCAGAGATTCTTTCCTTTGGAAACCAATCTAGAATTGCCCATGTTCTCATATACCTCCATATATTTCCATCTCTGCCCCTCTTACCTGGACTGTCCTCTGCCGCCGGGGTATGCCTACTAAACTCCTCAAGGCTGCCCTCAATGTCACCTCCTCCAGGAAGCCTTCCCTGACCTCTCCCTACCCCTCCATTGAAACAGGCACGTGCACACATGTGCACGCCCACACCTCAACTTCCCTTTCCCAAGGCTTTGGATTTATTGGCCAACCTTGCAATCATCAGGGGTGTGGCTGTCTCCCTGCCCTGACCCTCAGGAGCCCCTTGCCACCAGTCACTATTCCCTTGGGAGTTCCCCTGAGACCTGGAGCGGGAGGTTCTGCTTTAGCCCACAGAATGATCCAGCATTGGGCAATCATTAGATCCATGGTTCTCAGAGTATGGAAGCTGGGTCTGGGGCGCCGGCAGCAACAGGAGCTTGTTAGAAATGCAAGTCCTCAGGCCCTGCCCCAGACCTTCAGAGGTCATGCGGCTCATTGCCCAGGCCACCGTTCCAGAACCCTCCAGGCTTTGTAATTCCACAGGAGGCCATTAACCGTATCTGCTGGGCAGTGGGCAAGGTGCTGCCGCTGCAGCTTCGACAAGACAGACAAGGTCCCCGCCCCCGTGGGGCTTCCAGGCCCGTGGCAGGGTGGGGCCGGCGTGCAGACGGAGCTCGGTGCTGGGGAGGCCACAGGCAGGGGACATAGGAGAGTGACGGGGGGACACTGGAGATGGGGAGCAGACCTGTGTGACACACCATTCCAGGCAGCGGGAACAGCAAGTGCAAAGGCCCAGAGGTAGGAAGTACGGGGGCACCCAAGGAGTGGGAGGGCAGCATCGAATGGAGGGCGCTGTGCAGTGGGTCGGAGCAGGTCAGATGGACCGGGCTCCATCCTGCAGGGCCTCGAGTCTGATTTTAATCTGCAGAGTCTGATTTTAATCTGAGCAGCAAGAAGCCAGGAAGAGGTTAAAGCAGGGCCATGAGATGACCTGCGGCACATCTGTGCAAGTTTCCTCTGACTTCTGAGGGGAGAGGCCTCCGGCTCATCTCCCCCTTACCTACGTCTCAGTGGAAACCCTTCTCCGCTTCCGAAGCAGGAGCGGCTGAGACTGGTCCCCCCGGGAGTACCGGGGCAGCAAGGGCCTCCTGCCCTGTGTTTCCATGGTGCTCTGGACTCTTCCCATCTGGAGGGGAACCGGAGACTTCAAGGCACCGCAGCCTCTCCTTTGACTTCTGTTCCTGCAGCTTCCCCTCCCCTCTGTGGCCCCACTCCTGTCAAGCAGGTCCAGCTGCGCTTTTGAAAATTGAAGCTGCTTCCTCAGATGGCCCTTCTCCTCTGCCAGCCTGTGTGGAGCCAAGGCTGTTTTCTGGCTCCGGGGCCTTCTCTTTTCCCTTTGGAATCTTCTGGATCTGGGGCAGGTATGATGCCAGTGAGTTCTGGGTCTCAAACACCATTTTCCATCTGCCTTCACCCCTTCCCCAGGGGCAATTCGAACCAGGAGATGACCTTCCATGGAGCGTCCTGCACAGGCTTCGATCTGTGTCCCCTGGTTGCACCCTTACCCTTTGCTGTGTCACCTTTCCGGCTTCACATGTTCTCCCAGCGTGAGGCTCCCCACCTACAATGGCCATGTGGCCTTGGCACCTTCCCTGTCCCAAGCTGACCTGATCACCAAGGGGGCCACCCTGACTGCCGCCACCCACTGTGGTTTAGGACCCTCCCCGCGGGGCCTGTCCGTGCTCCCTAGGGAAGACATCTGCCCCGCTTTCTGATGTACTGCCTCTCCGTCTGGGAAATCTCTCTGGGATCTCTCCTGCTGAAGAACAGACAGACGTGTCCAACCGTCTAATCCCATCTCACCAGAGGCCGGGAGCTATCTGCCTCCTCTCTCTTTCATCTTTGTCTCTACATCCTTGATCTTTCTCTTAAGGAAACCCTTCATCCCTCCAGCTCAATCACTGTGTCTTCCTTTATTTGAGTTTTATTTTTCCATGGCTCCAGGGTTTTAAATTAGTCCCATTTTTCCTTGAGCCTTTACTTTTTAAATTTTTTAAAGATTTTATTTAGTTATTTGACAGAGAGAGAGCACAAGCAGGGGGAGCAGCAAAGAGGGAGAAGCAGGCTCCCCGCTGAGCAGGGACCGCCCGCCCCGCCCCCCCATGCAGGACTCCATCCCAGGACCCTGGGATCATGACCTGAGCGGAAGGCAGACACTTAACGGACTGAGCCACCGAGGCGCCCCTTTCTTGAGCCTTTAAGTGAATCTTTTTTTAAAAGACTTTATTTATTCATTTGAAAGAGAGAGCACGCACAAGTGCAAGTGGGGGTGGGACAGAGCGGGGGGCAGGGACAGGCAGACTCCTTACCCTCCTTGCTGAGCGGAGCTCCATAAGGGGCTCAATCCCATGACCCTGAGATCATGACCTGAGCCAAAATCCAGTGGTCGCTCAACAGACTGAGCCACCCAGGTGCTCCCAAATGAACCTTTTTTTAAAAGAACTTTTTTGGGGGGCACCTGGGTAGCTCAGTCGGTGGAGCCTCCGACTCTTGGTTTCAGCTCAGGTCATGATCTCAGAGTCGTGGGATCGTGCCCCGAATCATGTTCCGCACTTAGTGTGGAGTCCGTTTGGGACTCTCTCTCCCTCTCTCTCTGCTCTTCCCCCCTGCCCCTTCTCTCTCTCAAATAAATAAATACATCTTTAAAAACTAAATAAAAATAAAAGAATTTATTTTGTTTAAGTAGGCTCCATGCCCAGCATGGAGCCCAGCAGAGAGAGGGCTTGAACTCACGACTCTGAGATCAAGACCTGAGCCAAGATCAAGAGTCTGACACTTAACCGACTGAGCCACCCAGGCGCCCCTTAAAAGAATTTTTCCACTGAGGGATAGTGTAGACACAGTCACATGTGTAAAAGTCACTAATCTTAAGTGCACAGCTCCAGGAATATTCACCTGTGTACCCATTCATGTAGCCTCCCCTCCCATCAAGATAGAGAATATTCCCAGCATCCAGAGAGCTCCCTCCTGCTCTCTGCCAGTACCCGCCATCCCTGGAGTGAACCCTGTGCTGACCTCTTCCACCACGGACTGATTTCAGGCACGTGGCCTTTGAATTCCCTCTCAGTCTTCAGATTATAGGCATTCCACTGAGTTTTCGGTCTCAGATTTATAGACAACTTATAACAACTTATGTCCTATATACTCAGGGCTCTAATGCTTTTTTGTCTGGTCATCATAAAGCCCTTTTCTACCCCTCTGGGGGTGCGGTGCACGAGTAAGCCCCTCGGGGCACCCTGAGACACGGCCTTCCCGTGGTAGGGGGCCAGCTTTTCCCGGCTTGCCCAGAACTCCGGCTGCTTTTCAAACTGAGCAACCCCCAGCCTCGGCACCCCTCAGTCCTGGACAAACCAGGAGCTCGATCACCCCAACCCCTGTTCTCTCCTTGGCCCTGGGCACAGTTCAGAGCAGACGAGTTTGGGGCTGTTGACCCAGCACCATCTTCCCGGGCTCGACACTAACCATTGGGAAGCCCCCAAATGTCCAACTCATTTCTTGGGGCTTGCATGAAACTCGCCTGTCTTTGCATTTGAGAGCCTCAGCCTCCAGTCCTGAATGAGCAATAGGATTGGCGGAAGGGTGTTTTTATAAGAGGGAAAAATTCTTCTGGATTTGGCATTCACTGCTGAGCACTCCAAAAAACCCCACCCAGGAAACTCAGCGAGTACCCGCTCCAGCCCAGGGACACGCCACCCCGATGGCGCATCAGAGCCACTGGGCTGTCGAGCGGCTCCAGCGGCAGGCAGGCGACACAGCCCAGGACCCCTGCGGCCATGGCGCTGAGAATAAAGCTGTCCACGCGGGGGCCTTTCCTGACCCCAGGAAATAAACCTGCCTGGACAGGACGAGAGAGCCTAGCCAAAGACAGTCGTGACCCCCACAATTCATCTCTTTTCTGGCTAGTCCTGGCATCAGCCCTGTGCCTGAGAATCCAACCAAAGCCCCTCAGCACTCAGAGGCACGGCCACATCTATGGCCACGTACCAGCCGCCGAGGCCACGCAAACCAAAGGCCTCTTCTCTCTTCTTCAATGATCTCATTCAATCCTGTGGCTTTAGTGTCATTTATAGGCTGGTGACTCGAAAGTTTACGGTCCCCATAGCTCACAGCTGCAGACTCCTGCACATGCCCCCTCCCCAACACTGCGCTCCACACGAGGCTCAGGGTCACGTCCACACGGCAGCCTGGGCCTCTCAGGCTTTTCCATCTCGGGAAGGGCACCACTGTCTACTGGACACGGGCTGCGCTACCCCCACCCCCGGCCCAGGGCCCCGATGCCTTTGGGCTGAGACTGAACCAACCCCCCCCCACTCCCTCTGTCTACTCCTGCTCCCCTCAGTCTGTTCTCTACCCAGAAACCAGAAAGGTCTTAAAAACAAAAAACAAAAAAACAAAAAACCTCAGCTTTATTGGGACATAATTTTTATGCCATAAAGTTCACCCATTTAAAGTATACAATTCGTGTTTTTGTAGTATATTCACAGATTTGTACAACCATCACCATAATCTCCTTTTAGAACATTTAGACCCCAAAAAAGAGGCTTTGTGCCCATTAACAGTCACTCCCTACCCCCACTCCCGTGCCAGGCAACCACGAATCTACTTTCTGTCTCCAGATTGGCCTTACCGGACCTGCCATATTAATGGAATCCTACAATACCCTACAATCCTACAATTGTGTCTGGCTTCTTTGTTTCAGTGTGATGTTTTTGAGGTTTGTCCATGTTCTAGTATGTAGTGGTGCTTTGTTCCATCTTATTGCCCCAAAATCTCCGTTGTGTGGATCTGCCACATTTTGTTTATCTACTCATCAGTGGAGATGGAGGTTGTCTCTCCTTTTTGGCTATTAGAAAAGTCTGTTTAAAGACACATCAGGTAACTACACTGGAATTAAAATAAAAAGCTTAATTAAAAAAATAATAAAAACAAGTGACACATCACTCCCCTCCTTAAAACCCTACAATGGTTTCCATTGTATCCAACTACAGCTTGTTGCCTCGGCCCACAACGTCCGTGGGGCCCCGGCTCTCTCCCCAGCCCTTCCTGTTTCTCCACACAGCCCGCCCTGCCTTCCACACGTTTCCTGAACACACCAGGGTTGTTTCCTCCTCAGGGCCTCTGCACTGGCCCCTTGGCCTGAGATGCCCTCCC
This sequence comes from Eumetopias jubatus, assembly GCF_037043125.1. Classification (NCBI taxonomy): domain Eukaryota; kingdom Metazoa; phylum Chordata; class Mammalia; order Carnivora; family Otariidae; genus Eumetopias; species Eumetopias jubatus. The sequence goes on along the minus strand of NW_028274810.1, from coordinate 87,999,330 downwards.
TTCGGCTCTCCCTTCTTTCCTTTCCTCCTGGGGAAGCTGCCTGCCCCCTGCCTGTCTCACCCCTTCACGGTTACCATTATCCGAAATGATCTTCTTTGCGTGTGTATCACCTCTCTCCCCCTGCTAGAATATTTGGCTCCAAAAGAGGACGTACCTCGTCTGTCTTCACTACGGTGTGCCAGGAGCCTAGACTAGTTCCGGGCACACAGTAGGGCCTGAGCTTGTCGAGAGGCCCCCGTGGTCTGGGCAGGTAAAGCCTCCCCTTTCCCAAGTGGCATTTTGCTCCCAAATGCTGGTCCTGTGATTGACCAGCAACATGTCAGGGGTTGGGTTCAGAGCAAATAACCCCTCTGCCTGTCCAGGCTCCTCGAGTTAGAGGAGAAGCACAAAACCCAGCACCAGATGGCTTTCCTCCCCCTCGGACCCCAGCTCATTATCCTCCTAGAGCTGCAGTCGAAAACCCTACTTTGATCTTCTCCCTGGAGAGCAGGGGCCCCTCCCCAGCGAGTCTGCCCCAGCGAAACAGCAAGCGGAAGAGAGGATGCTACTGGAGGGCAGGCAGGCATGTGCGTGTGCATGTGTGTGTGTGTGTGTGTGTGTGTGTGAGAGAGAGAGAGAGAGAGAGAGAGCACACAGGCCAGGATATGAGGCAGTGACCCTGGCCTTGCGTATTCTTCCAGCGGCGGATGGAGCGCCCCGGGGTGTCTGCACCAATGCCCCCTGTGGACACAGCAGGGAGGCGAAGGACCCTCCCTCCGGAGTCGGAAGGAAGCCTCCGTGGCTGAATGTCCCACTCTTCGGATGACTCTGTTGTCTTGAGGATAAAGTCCAAGCTTTTCACAAGTCACGTGGAGCCCCAGCCTGTTTCTCCTGCCCCCTCCCTTCACACTCCCTCCCTGCTCAAATCCTCATCATGCCAGAGACATGCCATTGACGTTCATGCCGCCAGGCCTTTGCCTCTGCTCTTCCTGCCCCTGGAATGATCTTCCCCTGGTGCTCTGACTGGTGACCTCCTGAACTCAGGCCTGGCTGGCCTTCCACTCTGTGAAGCCTCTTCTGGCCCCTCTTAAGAGTCACGGGAACCCTCCTCTGCATACATCCCTCTCAGATCACTTACCTCCGGGGAAGGTGGGGGGGGGGGTCATAGTACCCACTGACTCGTCTAGAAGAGCAGATTCCACTCGTCTTCTCTTGTGGATCCCCAATGCCCAGAACCAAGCACAGAAGACCCTGCACAGAAGACCCTCCACAGACATGTGTTGAACGGGCGTAAGAATGATTTCCCTGCTCACCTGGGAGCCCCTCAAGGACATAGCCAGCATGCCACTTACTTGGATGTAATTTCCACTTGCCGCTACTCCCAAACACCACCCTTGCCCACTCAGGGCCCAGAGACGAGGTGCCAAAAGGCCCCTGCAGCGCCACTGCTGACCAGAGCGACCCTCCTGGCCCCATCTCTCAAGGCCCAGCCTTGCCCAGGTCCTTCATTTGGAGACAAGCCTCCTGGGAAGGGTACCACCAGTGGGACACCTAGTCCAGCTCCATTGCCCAAGCCCAGAGCTGTCTTCCCAGAGCGGGGTCCTGACATGGATCCTTCTCCCAGAGGCTCACTGATCTAAGTCAAGTCTTGTAAACCCACCCCTCCTCCAGCACCCTCCCAATCCCAGCAGCCCATCTCCCCAGCCCTGGGCCATGGAGATCAGTGGGGTGTCTGTGTCTTTAACAAGAACCAAGTGTAATACATAAAAGTATTCTGGCAAAGAAAACCTCCCTCATTTATTTTCCAGGGGCCTTGGCTCATCAATCTTCCCCTCCTAACCTGCTTTGTGCTCTGTTAGCTTTGCTTCCTGATAGAGCAGAATTTGGTTTTCTAATAGCATCTGTCATATGCAGGGTGTCCCCAAACATTAGCGGTAATGAGTTGGAAGTAGCATAGTTGGAAGTCTTCAGGAGCCAACAGCAGATGTCAGCCCCTCCGTGGGTCCCCCTGAGGCTTTGGGGCCAGAGCACTGGGTAAAAGCTAGGTCCAGAGCCCACAACTCTCGGTCCCCTGGAATCATTCGTCCAAAAGACATTAGAGTGCTGACCATGTGTCAGGTCCTGTGTGGGCTCTGGGAAGATGGGGCCCTGCCCACAGGGTGCTGTCATGGTTGGTTATCCATGAAGGACAGAAGTGGTGGTAGAAGAAAGTCCTCACCCCCAATCATTAGGCTGGGCCATCCCCTGGGAGGCGGCAGGGCATGAGATGGGGACTCAGACCTGGGTGGGCAAACAATCCTCACCTCAGTGGGTTGCTTGAGAACAAATAAAAGCATAAAGTACCCAACACCAAGTCCAGCACATAGTGGTCCCTCCAGCATCGGGGACCTGACAGGTGCACATGGACTGGGGTTGGCAGTGATCAAGGATGGTGCTGCTGCTCGCCCGGGGCCAGGGTTCTTGTCTAGAGGCTTGGGCGGTTTCTGCCCTCTCCTGGGAAAGACAGAGCCATCCCTGGGCTCCTGGAGACCTTCAAATAATGGAAGAGGGCCCCAGTGGAACCAAGGCTTCTGGAGACAGGAACCAAAAGTATTGGCAGATCCAAAAGTATTTCTTCAAACTCCACCCGCCCCCATTCCCAGGTCCTCCTGCAGGCATGCCAAGAGCTGCTCTCTAGAAAAATCGCTCCTGTGGTGGTGCCATGTCCAGCAGAGGAGAGGGAAGCTGGTAAGTCACAGTCTGGCCTTGCCCATGCCAAGGGGCTGCCAGCCCCACCAACCCAGGTATTTCTTCCGCACCACAATCCACGGGGAGGGCCTCTTTTGACTCCCCCTTACAGGTGAGGACATTCTGGCCCCAGCAGGTGAGGGTTTCAGGGCCGCGGCCCCTGCGGGTGGCCTTGTACAGGTCGCTCCCCCGCTCCCCGCCCCCGCGATTGTGCAGAAGTGGAAGTCTGTGGACCCTGAAGGGAATGGAGTAGGGGCAGGACTTCCTTTGTAGGTTTTCATTCTTCTAGAGGACAGACGACGGTTTAGAAAGCAGGTGGGATAAGGGTGGAGAGGGGGGTGTTCCCCCTCGGGCCTCCCTCACGTCTGCCAACAGAGGGGGACACGAAGCCTGGTGGCCCGGAGTCCCCTCCCCGACAAGCTTCGGAGGTGCGGACGCCCCCCCACCCCCACCCCCACCCCCACCCCCACCCCACCCCCACCCCCACCCCCACCCCCACCCCCACCCCCACCGCCTCCCAGGCCTCCGCCCGACGGGACCGAACGCCGAGGCCCCGCTTTCATTTTGGGAGCCGAGGTGCAGGCCGGGCTGGGAGGCGGGCGGCAGGGAGTCCCCGTTAGGGCGCCCCCTGACACCACCGAGCCCGCACCCGCCCCACGGCCCGGAGGCCGCCCCGCCCCGCCGCCGCCGCCGCCGCCGCCAGTCCGCCGCCGCCGCCGCCATGGGCCGGGCCCGGCCGGGTGAACGCGGGCCGCCCGGCCCAGGCCCCGGCCCCGGCCCCGACCCCGCCGCGCCGCCGCCCGCACCCCGCCGCGCCCGCGGCCTGGCGCTGCTCGGGGCCCTGCTCGCCGCCGCCGCCGCCGCCGCCGCCGCGCGAGCCTACGCCCGCCACAACGAGGCCCAGGCGGCCGCGCGGCAGGTCCGGCCCCGGGGGAAGGGCGGGCGCGGGGCTCGCGGGGCCGGGGGGCGGGGGGGGGGAGGAGGGTTGGGCCCTTGGGGGTCGGGGTCCGGGCGGCGTGCGGCGGGGAGGGGGACCGGGAGGAGGTGGGGAGGGGGCTCGGCGGGGACGGGGACGGGGGCGGGGGCGGGGGGGTAGGCGGCCCCCGGAGCGGGCGGGCGCCGGGCTCGGAGGGAGGGGGGAGGGGATGGGGAGGCACGGGGTGGGGGGTAGGGGCGCGATGGAAGGTCGGGACCGGTGGGCCGCGGAGGGTGGAATGAAAGGGGGGGAAAGGGTGGGGGGGTGGCGGGTGGAGCAGACTTGGGAGGGCTGTGCTGGGAGGCCAGAACACTGGCCCAGTGTGGGGCAGGGCCTGGGACAGACCGGTGGCTTGGACAGTGGGAGTGAAGCCGGGCCCCGGGAGAGTCTGCTGGTGGCCCCGGAGAGTGCTGGGACAGTGCTGGGGGCACAGGAGAGGACACTGGTGAAAGAATGTGACATGGGGACGGGACCGGGTAGGAGACTAGGGCGCCCTTGGGCTTAGTGGGTAGTGGATGAAGGAGCAGGGCCCAGCAGGGACCGCGTGGGGACTGGGGCTCCGGGGTGGTACCGAGGGGACATTTGGGTGGGTGGACTGGGAAGTGTTGTGAGAACTCAGGAAGATGGTGCTGGGAGCTGCCCCATCGGCCTGTTTAGGACCCCCGGCTGGGTACCCAAATGGTGCTCAGTGGAGCCCCTTCCTCCCAAGCAGGAGTCCGCGCTGAAGGCCCTGGGGACAGAAGGCCTCTTTCTCTTTTCCTCCTTGGACACAGACCGGGATATGTACCTCAGCCCCGAGGAGTTCAAGCCCATTGCTGAGAAGCTGACAGGTACCAGGAGAGCCTGGGGCCTGGGGAGGGGGCACGTGCGTCATGGCCCTCAGCTTCTTGACCACTGAGCCTGCTCCTAGCAGGAGGGCCGCCTGGAGAGGGAGATGAGGCCCAGGGAGGTGCAGAGCCAGGATTAGAAAGGGGGCCATCTGGCTCCAGGTCCCACACCGGTTCCCAGGTTTGAGGATTAGCGAGAATGTCTGCAGAGTGACCAGTATACAGTAGCTTTCAGTGGACAGGCGCTCTTACCAGTTACTAGCGATTAAACTCTGCTCAGGTGCTGTCGGATTCCTAGTCTGTCCTGGCGGTCCATTTTTACCTACTTATAATCAGTGACCTTTTTTTTTTAATAAAGGTGAGGTGCTGAAATATTCTAATGAATTATTAAATGCTTCTCTCACGGTCTCACCAGCACCCCAACCTCTGTGTCCATTTCTCTCCAACATCTTGTGACACCTCTTGAACTCGGGATCTAGTTATCCAAATAGCTGGGTGTAAGGAGGTCAACAGCTGGGAAAGGCAAGGAAGAGAGACATCAGCTGCCCTTGGGTGCGTGAGCGCCAGGGGCCAGTGACGGGCCTTCTGTGTCTCAGGCGGGGTCGAGTAGGTCGGCCACTTGCTGGTCTGGTGACCGCAGTCCCTGCCAGAGAAGGAGGGTCAGATGAAAAATGTGAATTTGCTAGAGCAGATGTGGGTCCATGTCTCTCAGTGGCATCCAGTTCTGCGGTGAAGGCAGATGGGCTGGTAAACAGCTCAGCCTCATGTGGATTGGCCTTGACCTCTTATTCTGCAAACACTCCTCAGAGCATCCACCCAGCCACCTCCTTGTCCTTTTTCATGGACGGAGAGAGTGATTTCCCTCATAATGACACGTTGGACAAGCTTGCTGGGCTCGAGGACACTTGTAATTTTTTACACATAAATCTTTTTCTCCTCCCTTAACACCTAGGCTGCTAGGAGTGCAAAACTGGACCAAATTTTGGGAAAAGAAAACATAAAATAAAACAAAGCCCAAAACATCAAATCTATGCAGGAACCAGAAGCCGTCTGTCTAGTTGGTTCCGTTATGAGTGTGTTTAATTTTCCTTATACCTTAAAAGTTTTACGAATTGTCCCTAATGAGTTACTTAGAAGTCAGGCAATAAAACTTTTTATGAAAGAAACTAAAAGGCCATAACGTGCTGGACAGTGGTATTAATAATCTGTGATAAGAGTAAAATACTTGAAAAAGCAAGGCAGACGAATAGACTTGCACATTCCAGCTGTTCCCTTTCTCTGAGGTTTCCAGATTGCTCTTTGGAAAGTTTTGCTACATCGGCTTACAAATGCAGAAATAACCGTGATTCTTCAGAACAGGGCTTTACGTCAGAAGCTGATGCTGATTAAAAGGGCAGCTTCCTGATTCTAGCCCCTGAGGATTCTGACTCAGTAGGTTTGAGGAGGATTCTGGACATACGCAGTTTCGAAAGGCATCCCAAATGATTCTGATGATTCCTGTTTAGGAATTGCTCCCAGTGCTTCCAGTTGGCCTGTCAGTCAATTCGCCAGCAGATGCCAAGCATCATCTCTGTCCCATGAACCTGCCCGAGGACAGCACCATGGCGAGCAATGCCACTGCCTTACCCCTGAGAGGTGTCTAGGGCGCTCCCTTCCGTCAGTCACCCTTTTTGAAATAGGCTGCATTTCTCCCTCAGTCTTCATCATGACTCCCTCCACACTTGAAAGGTCTCAAACTGGGCATACCTCAGGCAGGAAAAGACCTGAGAAATCAAAATCAAGTTCAGCCACTGCCACTCCAGCCCCTCCTTGGACAGATGAGGAAACAGGACCATCCAGAAAATCGGGGAGAAGCAAGTCTCCTCTCTTCCAAACTGGCATTCTGGAGGACATTGCAATCTATCTCAGAGCTTAATGATACCAAAGATGGTGTCAAAGACGGTCCTGTTTCTCGCTTTCATTCGTTCTCCTCAGTGGCTCTCTGACAAGCGTTCGTTTCAAGAGGCCCCCAGGACAGGGACATGCAGGGCAGCATGGCCTCGATTGCCCATGTAGGAAAACCAGAGGGGCTGAGTGATTTGCCCCCAATGGTCCAGGAAATGGAACTGACCTCAGCCTGGAGCCGGGCTGATGAGGCCCAGCCCGTGTTCTCTTCTGCATGCCCCAGGCAGTGGCTTCTCTGGTGCTGGGACCCCAGCCACTGGGAGAGGCAGCTGCCTGCCCAGAGGCTGCCTTTGGTGGGCCCAGCACCAAGCTCATCTCAGACTCAGTTCACAGAACAAAGGGAAGCCGGACAACCAGCCAGCCCGGCCGGGTGGAAGGAGCACAGGGTGGAGTCAGGAGAATTCGGTTTGAGCCCTCGCTCTGTGGCTCCCCGACCCTGAATCCTCTGGTAGTAGTAATACAGCTAAAGTTTATTACGGGTTCACTCTGAACCAAACCGGGTGCTAACACCACGTGGATTCTCTCGTCCAATCCTCCTAACAAGCCACTGGCCAAATCACACAGCTGGTGAGGCGGGGGATTTGAACGTGGGTCATCTGGTTCCTGAGCCTTTAAGGAAACGGAGTCTCTGAGATCATAGTGCCCTCAGAAGAGGGTCATGGTTGATTGTGGGTTTAGAGTAAAACAGGCCTGGGTTTGAATCCTGACTCCCCCACGACCTAGCTGTGTGACCTTCGAGAAGTGACTTCACCTCCTCTCTGAGCTTCCACTTTTTCATGTGTAAAGTGGAATTGGTAATAATGTTATTATCGGCCTCTCCAGACTGCTGTGAGATACTTACTGGTTGTTACTTTGGGAATTGTTAACTATTATTACTCCAGCTCTAAGCCTGGCCCCCTTAAATCACCTTCCTGTGTGGGGGGAGAAGGGGGTGGACAGACATCCGCAAAGAAGAGAGGCCCTGCAGCCAGAGGGCAGGCCGCTCTCCAGCAACTGTGTGTCTCCTAGGGTCCGCTCCTGTGGGCGTCTACGAGGAGGCGGAACTGGCCCTTGACCCCAGTGAGGAGACGCTCACCATAGAAGCCCGATTCCAGCCTCTGCGCCCGGAGTCCATGACCAAGAGCAAAGACGGGTTCCTGGGGGTGAGTTTGAGTGGGGGGCAGTGGAGTCTGCCCCCAGGTAGGACCACAGATACAGGATTGTCTGCACACACTTACCCCCGAGAATAGGTCTGTGCTCTGTTTCGCTTTCCGTCTTTTCTTCCTTCCTTTATTAGCTGTCCCCTGTGCCCCAATGTGCCAGGCCCTGGGGGGTCCAGAAGTGGGTGCGATGCCAACCCCGTTGTTTAGGACACAGTGTGGTGCAGGAGGGGTAAGCATGAGCTCCTAATCCAGACGGGATCTGGACTGGCTTCCTAGAGGCAGTGTCGTCAGACAGAGACTGCAGGAGGAGGGGCCTGAGCCAGTGGCGGGGGGTTGAGGGGGAAATGGAAGGATGGAAGGACCCGGGCAGAGGAGGCAGCTCATTACTTTCTGCAAGTTGGTCTCCCCCCGCCCCCACGCTGTGAGTTTCTTGAGGGCAAGGCCTGCGACTCATGCCTCTGCGCTTCCTCAGGCCCCTGGCACCTGACTGGTGCTCTGCTGCACTCTGATGAGCCAGACCTGAGGTTCAGCCCAGGCAGGGGGCCATGGCGGGGAGGGGTGCCTGACAAATGCTGTCCTGAGCAGCCCTGCCCCGCCCTGAGGCCTGTGGGCCAAGGTCGCAAGCCCATCCTGGCCCCGAGGCATCCCCACACCCTGCCTGCCTTCCCCGCCCTTCCCCCTCAGCTTGCTCTGTTCCAGCCACTCCAGATGTCCAGGCTTTCTTCCCGCTGTGAGCCTCCTCGGATGCTGTTCCCTCTGCCAGGAGCAACTTTTCCTCTTTGCCCAGCCCACAGAGACTCAGCCTTTCCGTCTCCCCTGAAAGGCCACTGCAGCATGAACAAAGGTCTGAAGGCAGGAAGTGCTGGGCCAGCCACCTGCAGACAGAGAGCTGGTGCGGCTGGACCCAGGGCACGTGGGACACAGGCAGGGGCATCCCGGCCAGTGGGGCTGGAAGAGAAGTCGCCAGACTGCAGAGGGCCTCGGTCGCCTGACTTTGGCCTTCATTCTGCAGCAGTGAATTACCATAGCAGATTTTGAAATGGGAGGGTTCCCTCGTCAGATGCTCGGCAGGCTGGGGAGAAACAGGAGACGAAAAGCCCCGTTGTTGGTGGGCCATTTGCCCCACGGGGACCAGGGGAGGGAATGGGTCTGGTGGGAAGCGAATGAGGTCAGTCTGGACACATTGAAGTCGAGGCGCCTGCGGATGTCCAGGGGGGACAGTCCAGCAAGTGAGGTTGGAAACACAGGTTTGGCCTCCCACAGAAGACCTGGGGAGGGAAGGTTGGCAGAGATAGTTGGTGGCTGAAGTTGTCCGAATAGATGAGTCCCCCGCAGAGCAGTGAGAACAGGGCGGGAGCTGGTGGGGTGCCAGGGTGCAGCTGCACTTGGTGGGTAGATGGGTCAGGGGCAGCGCCCCACAGAGCGCGGCCCCCCTTCGCGGGCAGCTCCCCTGCAGGGGTGGGCAGGACCCCGCGGGCAGGCGGCTCCACCTGGCGCAGCACATCCAGCCCTGCTTAGAGAACTGCCTGCTCGGTCTCCCTGGGGGGTAGCTCCAAGAACCTCTCTCCTCCCAGTGAGCCTGGCCCCCCTACCACTGTGGAGGCTGGGAAGGGAGGGGGAGCCTGATGCCGGCGAAGACCTGGCAGCTCCCTGGTGGTGGAGCGCCCCCCGAAGGGGCCAGGCACGTGCTGTCCCAGTGGTGGATGCCTCATGGGACTCCTGCCTGTGGCACAGAGGGGCAGGGAGGGGCTGCCCAAGGGGCAGCTTTTACCCCAGGACATGCCCCGGGTCCTGCCTCGGTGCTCCAGACGTGCAGACAGACAGGCCCGCACAGTCTGACCCTCGTTCTGTCCCGCGTGTCAGCTCTCCTGACGGAGATGGGGCCTTACTGACGGGGAAACAGCTGAGGGACGCCGGGCATGCCAGGGGCCTGGCCAGCGTGGTACAGGCGACTCTAGAAGGGGGCGCTCTCTGGGGGTGACCTTCCTTCCCCTTCTCTGTGGTCGCATCCTGCTCTTTACCCCTGAGATTTCCGCCAAAAGGTGGAAATTTCTCCTCAGACTTCTCTCCAAAGCCTCGGCCCCCTCCGTGGGACGTTAGCCCCAGGGGGAGACTTGGAGAGAAGGTCAGGGAGAAGGCAAGGCTGGTGAAGGGGGTGGCAGGTGGTGGCTCTCAGGATTGCCAGCTGGTGCAGAGGAGGGAGGCAGGACCATGTGTCTGTGAGGCCTGGGCTTGGTGAAGAGGCCGGCAGAACCCCTGCACAGAGCTCCCCCCTGCACCCGGCCCCGCGCCAGCCCTAACTGGCCCTGCCAGCTCTGGCCTGGGCTGCCCCTGAGCGGGCCAGCAGGGTGCTGCTGGGGGCCGGGGAGGTGAGGTGAGCCTCAGCTCTGGCAACGTAGTGCCTGCCAGGCCTCTGGCTGTCCCCAGGACAAAGCACACCCTGGGTCCTGCCACTCCCTTGGCTTGTGGGCCGGCTCAGGGCTCAAGGGAGACCTCTGGGCCTGCGTGGAACGCCCACGTCGTGGTTCTCGGCGCCCTAGAGCTCCGGCTCTCCCCCCGCCCCAGGTCTCCCGCCTCGCCCTGTCCGGCCTCCGCAACTGGACGACGGCAGCCTCGCCAAGTGCGGTGTTCGCCGCCCGCCACTTCCGGCCCTTCCTTCCTCCTCGGGGCCGGGTGGAGCTGGGCGAGCCCTGGTGGATCATCCCCAGTGAGCTGAGCGTCTTCACCGGCTATCTGTCCAACAACCGCTTCTACCCACCACCACCCAAGGGCAAAGAGGTGAGGGCCCCATAGTGAGCCCCAGCCCCAGCCCAGGCATGGCCCCTTCTGCGTCTGCTCCGCACCCGGACCCCCAACCCCCTCCCGCGCCCCCGGCCTGCAGGCCCAGAACAGACGCTCACCTCGGGGATCAGGACCCAACAGGCCAGCACGGGTCTTCACTGCCTTCCCCCCAGGTCATCATCCACCGGCTCCTGAGCATGTTCCACCCTCGGCCCTTCGTGAAGACCCGCTTTGCCCCTCAGGGGGCCGTCGCCTGCCTGACGGCCATCAGCGATTTCTACTACACTGTGATGTTCCGGTGTGTAGTCCTCAGACACCCTCCCTGGCCTCTCAGCTGGGCCGGGGACCCCCGGGAAGCATGGAAGGACCCGGCACCGTGAGGGCAGGGCCTGCCCGGAAGCCCCCAGTGCCACCACGTACCACCCTCTGGTCTTGGGCAAGCAGTGTTGGCTCTCTGGGCCTCAGTTTCCTCATCTGTGGGGTGGGGGGGGGGGTGGTGACTTCCTCCTGGGAGCGCGGGGAAAGTATGGGGCATGCTTAGCATGAGGCTGGTGGCTGACTGTTATCCACCCAGAAGGGGGCGCGTAGGAGCTATGACACCAGCTCAAACACACCCTGCAGAGGCTGTGAGGGCTCAGAGGAAGGCTGGTCAGGCCAGGCCCGGCCCTGAGGATGGGCCGCGCTTGGAGAGCCTCGTGTCCTCTCCCTGCCCCACACGTTCTCCTTCGTCCCCTGCCCAGCCCTGTCTTCCCCATGAGAGTCTGGCCAAGGGCTCCCCAGCTTTGACACAAAAGCAGCAGGGTGGGCCGTGGCTCAGCAGGGGGCTGCTCCCAGCCAGGCTGCTTCCCCGCCCCCCCCCACTCCCCCAGGATCCACGCCGAGTTCCAGCTCAGCGAGCCGCCTGACTTCCCCTTCTGGTTCTCACCTGGCCAGTTCACCGGCCACATCATCCTCTCCAAAGACGCCACTCACATCCGAGACTTCCGGCTCTTCGTGCCCAACCACAGGTGGGAGCCTTGGCCCCAGCCCAGCCCTGCACCCCGTTATAGTTGGCCCCACTCCACCCCCCAGCTCCAGGAGCTCGGGTACAGGGGCCCAGAGGCCCCTTCCGTCTCTCTCCCTCCTTCGCTCCCCAGAGCCACTTCTCTTGGAAGGGGCCTGGAGCTGACCCAGGAGCAGGCAGCTTGAGGTGAGCGGAGGTGGGTCATTCCATCATCTGGCAACCATGTCCCAGTTGGCCTGGACCACCAACACTGTGCCTGGGACCCACTGCAGCAAACCTTCCCCAAAGCTGGAGCCTAACACCCTCATTCTGCTGACAGACCTCTCACAGACCCATGACCACAGCCTGCACATGGCACCCTAGTGCTGGCAGCTGGGCAGGGACCTGGCTGATCCGAGTCCAGGAAGCCTGCCCAGAGGAAGAGACATGGAAGAGCTGGGTGGGGCAGGGGGCGGGGTGAGGAGGGTTTAGCCGGGCCAAGGGAGCAGCCCATGTAGTCCTGGGGGCAGGCCCTCCACTGCCTGCAGTTGCTACCACAGGCCCGGGGGAGGGGGGGGTGTGGAGGGAAGGGGCCTTTTGGGAGGACTCCATGCCGGCCGCCTGCCTGCCTGCCCAGTCTGCTCAGGGTCATCCTCTTGTCAGGGGAGCATGGGACCAGAAGGCCTGACTTCCAAGTCTTTCCAGATTCCTCCCTGATAGCAAGTGGCTGCTTAGTGGGTCTGAGTGACCCAGGACAGGGACAAGACCTTGGCTGGGAGCTGGGAGCCCCATAGTTAAGTCTCCACTGTGGCACCAGTGGGCTGCATGGCCCAGGGCAAAGCCCTGGCTGTCTCTGGACCTGTTTCCTCATCAGCTGGGGGGGGGCGGGGCATGGCTCCTGGGCATGCATGAAGGGATGGCTGGGAGAGCCTGGGAAGAGAAACCACTACCCAGGAGCAGGAGTGGTTTCTTCTCCCTCCCCTCAGCAAGCAAGCACCTCCCCCACCCCCGCCCGCCGCCAAATGCACAGGCTCAGCCCAGAGCACGTTTGCCTCCACCCCAGGGTTGGAGGTGGAGGTCCTGGGTTGGGTGAAACAGGGCAGGGGCAAATGACCAGCCCCAAGACCGGCTGCTCCTGAGCCTGTGTCTTGGAACCAGGCCCAAGGCTGCCCAGCTCCTCAGGCGCCCCCCCCAATCCTGCCTGAGGAGGTTAGTTGTCGGTCCTGGGGCTCCCTCATGTGGCCGATCTGCAGGTGACCTGTGGTGGGGCCACACTTCCAGCGGGGGGCGGGAGGGGGCGCTGGCAACTCAGGGAGGAGGGTGCTGGGTTTTCACGACTGCCCTTCTCCGTGTCCTGAGGGAGGCACTGATGATCTTTCTGCCTCAAAGAGCCGTGGGCAGCATGTGAGACATGGATGGGAAAGCCCTTTGTGAACTGGAAGGGGCTGGGCCAGTCGAGCGTGGTGTGGTTGCAGCACCTCCCAAAGAGGCGGCCCAGGGACAGAAGAGGGCCCAGGCTCCGCGGGCAGAATCCCAGTGGCCCTAAGACCTCGGGGTCACCTTGTCAAGCCCCGGTGTTCTCATCTGTAAAATGGGGAAGCTTGTGTGCTCTCAGAGAGAGAAAGATTGGCATGGGCCTTGGTGACGGGGGTGTTCTGCCCTGGCCCCCTCTCCCTGTCGCCAGGTCTCTGAACGTGGACATGGAATGGCTGTACGGGGCCGGTGAGAGCAGCAACATGGAGGTGGACATTGGCTACATCCCCCAGGTGAGCACACAAGGGGTCCCGACCCAGGTCTGCAGGGCTGGGTGCCGCAGGCAGTCCGGGTGAAGGCCAGAGCTTCTGGTGGGCTGAGGCCAGCTGTCCCCAAAGCAGGATTCTGGGGAACCACCTGATCTTGCACAGAAAACCTCACAGTTGCCATTGGTCCTCAGACGGCTTCACGTGGTAGAAGGAGCCCTGGATGGACCCTGGCTCTGCCCCAGACTCACCCCAGCCCTGACCCAGCCCTGTCCTTCCCGGGGCCTCAGTTCCTTCACCTCTCCATTGAGTCGGGGGGTCTTTGAGGGTCTCTCAAGGAGTCTTGCCCATCTCTGAGACACCCTCACTGATGTCATCCCCTCCTACTCTCTGGCCCAGATGGAGCTGGAGGCCCTGGGCCCATCGGTCCCCTCCATGATCCTGGATGAGGATGGCAACATGATCGACAGCCGCCCGCCCTCAGGGGAGCCCCTCCAGTTTGTGTTTGAGGAGATCAAGTGGCAGCAGGAGCTGAGCTGGGAGGAGGCCGCCCGGCGCCTGGAGGTGGCCATGTACCCCTTCAAGAAGGTGGGGCTAGACGGGAGCGAGGGCCAGGGGCGAGGTCTGTGCGGCCAGGGCTGGGGGAACAGTGCGGTGCGGGGCGGGGGTGGCCCTTGATTCCAGGCTGGGTACGGGGCTTGCTGCTGAGGCCACCTCCCTGCCCGGCCCTGCCCGTACCAGTGGGGCCTCTCTTTTGCCATTCAGAACTTGGCAGGAGGCATCCCCTGGCCCAGCAATACCCTTTCTCTCTCTCTCAGACACACACACATGCATATGCATGCACGCACAGTTACACACTCACAGTACAAACACACACATACACACACATTGTCCACACCTCCTGAGTAGGACCCTAGCCGCACACAGTAGCTTCTCTGTGTCACCCCTTGGCCCCAGGTCACCTATCTGCCATTCATCGAGGCCTTCGACCACGCCAAGGCCAAGAACAAGCTGGTGCACTCAATTCTGCTGTGGGGGGCCCTGGATGACCAGTCCTGCTGAGGTGAGGGAGACCCCGCCAGGCTGAGAGAATGGGGGGACAAGTCACACCTCGTGGGGTGCAGGAGGCTCTGAGACCAACAGGACTGTCCTGTTGGGGCATGGGGGGCGGGGCTTGGGGACTACACAGGGCAGGGATGTGGAGTAAGAGCCCGGGGGAGTTCTGCACTGAGCTCGGAAGAAGCTGGTGTTCACATTAGGAAGAGCCCAGCTCAACCATTTTCAGCGTGGAGACCTTGGCCACGTGACTTCCCCTCCTTGAGCCTTAGTTTTCTCGACAGTGAAAGAGGGGGAACACACTTACCCCACAGAGTTGTGAAAATGGGTGTGTGTCTGTGCTCCGTGAAGGGTTGCACACAAGTAAGAGAGAAAGTAGTGCCAGAGGCTGGCCGTGCGTGTACGTATTCGGAAGATTCACCCAAGACCTACCGGACACAGAGATTTAGGGTGTCTGCCAGCGGGAACAAAGATGGGTAAGAGCATGCCCCTGCCCTCATTCCAGTCAATCCACAAACACCCCAGTCACCGCCTGCACCAAGCCTGTAGGCTGGGTGCGGGGAGTCTGGTCAGAAGTGGTCCCCGTGCTCGGGGAGCGCAGTGTGTGTAGAAGGCGCGTGTCGAATGAAGACAAGCGTGGTGAGCGGCACACAGGGCATGGTGCAGGGCGGCACAAGACTGTGACCGGGGCTCAGGGGAGCCTTCTCAGAGATAGGGATTGTAAGCTGAGACTTTGGAGGAGGAGGAGAAGTTTATCAAGTGGCAGGAGGAAAAGTGTTTTAGGTAGAATAATCTGTGCAAAGGCCCTGGGCTCTAGAGTTTAGTGGATTTAAGAAGCTGGCACTATTCTCCCTCTGACCCTCCCCCCTCTCATGTACTCTCTCTCTCTCATTCTCGCTCTCTCAAATAAATAAATATTAAAAAAAAAAAAAAGAAGCTGGCACTATCTGCAGGTCCCTGGGCCGAGGTTGTCGTCTGTCTGTGTGTCTCCCTCCTCCCCCCGCCCTGCCCCCCACCCCCTCTCAGCCCAGGACGCCACAATGTCACTGACTGGAATTACAGCGATCCTCTACTCAGCACCTACTCTGTGGCACGCTCTTTGAATCTGTTCTTACTGGGGTGCACAGACGGCTCTACAGCCCAGAAGGTTTATTGCTGATAGAGAACCCAGCAAGACATGTGGGGGTGCCTCACCCTTCTGGCCTTGCTGTTTCCTGAACAGGTTCGGGGCGGACTCTCCGGGAGACTGTCCTGGAAAGTTCGCCCATCATCGCCCTCCTCAATGAGAGCTTCATCAGCACTTGGTCCCTGGTGAGGGAGCTGGAAGACCTGCAGGTGAGTGGCAGGTGTGTGGGAACAGCCCCGTGGGAGCCCCGGGGACGGGGCCGGTGGCTGAGGCATCGGGACATGTGTCCCCACAGAATGACCAGGAGAACCCGTCCCACAAGAAGCTAGCTGACCTGCACCTGGAGAAGTACAGCTTCCCCGTGGAGATGATGATTTGTCTGCCCAACGGCACTGTGGTAGGCAGCCCCCCACGCCTTCCCCCGGTTGGGCCAGGCAGCTCGGGGCAGAGGAAGCAGCAAGCAAGGGGCGCACACTCAGAGACCTCATCAGCCTTCGGGGCTGGCTCCGCCACTTCCTGCCGCTCTCCCAGTCAGTCTGAACCTCACTGGTCCCCCTCTATAAAATAGGAATTGTCACACCCACCCGGCCTGCCTCGTGCAGGGGTGGGGACACTCCCACGAGAAGGGGGACCTCGACAGCACTTCGGGGAATGGACAGGAATGTGGCCTGGAAGGGAAAGCTGACCCTGGACCATTGTGGCCAGCTCTGGGAGGGAAGGCGGAAGGAGGGGCCCGGCCTCGTGACAAGCAGAGAGGACCAGGGGGCCCCAGGCCGAGCCAAGCTGCAAGATCCTCTCTCTCCCCGGGGGCCCCTATAAGTACTCACAGCCTCTCACGGGGGTCTCACGCGTCTTTGGGAGAGGGACAATGACAAGTGCCCATTTTACAAACAAGGAAACTGAGGCTCAAAAAGGTCCAGAGACTTGGTGAAAGTTACACAATTAAGTGCAGCCTGCATGTGAGCCTCAGAATCTCCTGCCCCTTGCCCTTTGAGTCCCGAGGGATGGTTTCGTGTGGGACTGAAGACCGTGGTCGGGTCGTTAGCTTCCCCAGGCTCTCAAGTGGAGGAGGAAGTCGGGGAGCAAGAGCTGAGGCTGGCTGGGAAGAGGGCCACTGCGCCCTGGCGCTCAGCACGGTGGGCCCGGCCCTGGCAGGCCCTGGCATCCCAGAGCCCAGTGGACAAAACTTGGCCCGGGGACTGCGCCCTCCCGCTTGTCCATTTGTTTCTTGGCTCGTGTATGGGCACCTGCCCTTAAGGAGCTGAGTAACCAGGGCGAGAGGAAGCAGGGAAGCAGGCACACAGAGTGGGTGGGCATTTTGGCAGAAGGGAGTGTGGAGTTCAAGGGTCACAGGAACAGAGGAGAAGAGGGGCCGTGGGGGGTGGGGGCGAGGGGAAGGCGGAGAGGCGTTAGGTTCTGGCCAGTAGATGAGTGTGGGAGAGCTCCGCAGGCAGAGGGCCCTGTGTGCCCAGAGGCGGGAGACGGGGAAACGGCCGGGCCCTGGGTTCGGTTCTGCTCTGCCTGTCTGCCGTCTGCCTCGGAGTGAGGACAGTGGAGGCCTGAGAGTGGCCCCTTCTCCCAAGAGGGCATGAGCAGACCGGGAGCAGAGGGGGCCCCGCTCACTCTCCTCACCTGGCCCCTCTCCCAGGTCCACCACATCAACGCCAACTACTTCTTGGATATCACCTCCATGAAGCCCGAGGATATTGAGAACAACGTCTTCAGCTTCTCATCCACCTTTGAGGACCCGTCCACGGCCACGTATATGCAGTTCCTGAAGGAGGGCCTTCGGCGTGGCCTGCCGCTCCTGCAGCCCTAGTGTACCCTCAGGCCGTGAGAGGCCCGGCTGGCGTAGGGGGAGCTGAAGGAAGGGCCTCCAGCGCTGAGGACAGGCCCCTCAGGCCCAGAGCCGGTGGTCCTCACACTCCCACCCCTGCCGCTCCCAGGCTGCCCGTGGGGCCTGAGGTCAATGGGGGGTAGACGGGGGTGTCTGGGCTGACTGGCTGGATGAACCTCTGGCTCCAGCTGCCACCATTAGCCCTTTACTACCCACATGGTTCCAGAAGCTGTTCAGGATACCAAAAATGGGGCCTCGGGTCATCTCCCTGGACCTCACCCACTCAGGCACATAGTCCAGGTCCTTGTGAGGTGAAGATCAGGAAGGAGTGGTGCTAGGAAGACTGGGCCACCCCTCTCTCCTTACATTCATCCCAAAAGAAACATCAAGAAACCCTGGACTGGGGGTTAAGGAGGGGTTGCCAGGGAAGCACTCTTGTTTGGAGCCTCCTTCCTGGCTGCCCCCCCCCCGCCTGGTGTCCCCCAGTGGGGTGAGTTTCAGCTGGAGACAGCCTTTTGGAGGCTCAGGGCAAAGCCCTCCTTCAGGAGAATTCACTGTACCTCGGACCTTGGCTTCCCAGACCACTCAATCCAACCTAATGATAGGACACCCAGCACCAATTTTGGGACTTGCTGGGGGGCAGCTGCCTGGAGAGGTTCACTGTGAAGGAGACTTCTGCTCTTAGCAAGGGAGTCCACTGAGGGGTTCCTGAGGCCCAGCGCCAAGGCACCCCCAACCACCTCCACCTACCCCAGCAAGGGTCACAGTAGGATGACAGACCCCAGCTCCACAGAAGTGTACCTCAGCCAAAGAACACAGCCTCCCCCAGAGCTGGCGCTGCCCCAGCTGTCAGGGCAGCCCAGACCAGCTAGCCCACCACCGAGTGGCCATTGACCCTCCTTGGCCTCTCTTAAGGCCTTGGTCTACGTCCCAAGCCACTGACCACAGCCAGTCTTTTTTATATATGCAGAAAAGTGTCTTTATGTGAAGCTTCTCACAGTTTGTAGGTATTTTTGATAACCCCAACGCTGAGGAGAAAGAAGGGGTGGTGTCTTCCCCCAGCAGCAGCCCCATGATGGCTGGATCTGAAATCCTAGATGGGTCCAGCTTGATGTCTTTGCAGCTGCACCTACAGGAAGAAATAGTCCTCTCTTCCTTTTCTTCCAGCTTTTTAAAAAAGGTCAGTGTACCCCCAACCCTATCCTTGTCCGCCACTCAGGACCATGAGAGATCCTTGGGCTTTTTCATTAAAGCCTTGGAGCCACACCTGCTCCCCAACGCCTGCCCCCACAGGGGCTCACTCTCAAACCTGGAAGAGGAAGGCAGACATTTCCTCAGACATGCTCCCCGGCCTCCCATCCGCTGAGTTCTGTCTGCCACTGAAGTATCCATACTGAGCCTTCTCTGTCTGGGGCACTCTGTTAACATTACTTGTATTTTCTCATTTAATCCTCACAACAAACCTGTGAGGCAGATAGTAATTGTTCCCATTTTGCAGATGAAACTGAGTCTCAAGGAAGTGAAGTGACGTGCCTAAGGTCACTGAGTGGTGGAGCTGAGATTCAGCCTGTCTCAATTTTGGAGTGTTTTGTTTTGCACTGCCCCTCACCTCTCTCCCCTGCCCATTTTCACCGAGGTGAAAAAGAAAGCCTTTCAGACCAAAATGTCTCACTCCCCTCTGATCTCCAGAGCAAAGGAGGCGTGAGCCAGCCAGCTCAACCAAGTTGCATCCTGGGAGGCAGTGCTTCCATGCCCCTTACAGGGAGGGAGGGCACCCGAGTCTGTCTCGGGGCTTCCAGGCCTGGGCGGCAGTAACCAATCCCATGAGCCACCCAGTGTCAGCAGAGACTCAGCCTCGCCACCCAGCAGGCTCTTCCTCTCGTCCTGGTACAGGAGGGCCCACTCCACATTGCACAGTCTTTGTTTTATGTAAGGCACTGATTGCCTTGGCTTTCTGATCTTCATCTCAAGTCTTCTCCTGAACCCCACCCGCACCCCACACTGGGCCTTGAAGCTCATGGTGGGGGAGGGCCCCCAGCTCCTGCCTGTTACCTGTCTGCCCCTTCCCTCCGATACCCACACGTCCTGTAATAAAATTGGAGAGACTAGGGTGGTTCTAAGTGCCTTTCCTTTGAATGGGATATTGGTTAGTTCTATCCTTGGTCTGACTCTGTGGGATTGGCTTGGCAGATGGGCAAGGGAGCATGGCTGGAATGCCTTTGGGGACTATCTTTTCTGTCACTAGAGGGCTCAAGTGATGTCCTTAAGTTTGTGATAGACCTAGTAGTAGTACTTACTACTGTTTTTAGAATCTGGTGAGAAAGATTCTGAAGTTAATTACCCATTGTCTTAGAAGCAGAGCCTAAGGCAGGCATTAGGTAATTTTTTTTTTTTTTTTGAGGGAGTACACTTCAAGAAAAACCTGTATAAGAAGGAGTGAAGAAGGGACACCTAGCTGGCTCAGTTGAAGGAGCATGTGACTCAATCTCAGGGTTGGGAGTTCGAACCCCATGTTGGGTGTAAAGGTTACTTTAAAAAAATAAAATCTTTTTTTAAAAAGCCTTTAAATTTTTTTTTAATTAAAAAAAATAAAAGGGAGTGACGAAGAATGGGGGAAAGGAAAGATGCTAAGCAGTGATAGAGTCTCAAATCGTAGCCTGGGCATGATCATAGGGGAAGGGTTCTGGAACATAAGCCACACCACAGAGTAGAATCTACCTTTTGTACCCTGTATCGGTCAGTCATTGACTTGGAAGGTGGAGTAAATTCCCAGGTGAGGACCTCTGTGCTCCCTCTTGTAAGTGCAATTTTCCAGGGAAGGGGGCAGCTGTGTGAAGCCAACACAGCAGCTGGAAGATGGGTTCACTGGCAGGGTAGAGGTGATCTGGGTTGGGCACCAAGACAGCATCTACCACCCCCAGGAAAGACAGCTAGGATGGATCTACAAGATCTGCCATTGGCCAGGAAGGAGAATCAATGATTAAACAACAATTTGCCATCCTGGAAAGAAAGCTGGACCTGGAAGTCAACCCTCATCATTTGAAATATGGTAAGGATCAGGATGGACAACTCTGAGGTCTCTGGCTAGGACAGCTATATAATTTGCAGGATCCAGTGCAAAATGAAAACTGTAGGACCCCTTGCCTAATTTATGTATACACACACACATATATAAATGTATATATATTATATATATATAACTAAATACACATATATACAAATATATATATATTTATACACACATACACACATATATATACAAGAGGACAACAGCAGAGCATTAAAGCAAGCAGAGTTCTGAGCAAGAGGCCCCGTGTGACTACCCAAACCCGTCCTCCTGTGAAGCCAGCCTGTCCCTGGCAGCTGGGACTCGCAGGCTTTGAGACCCAAGAACTGCAGCCTGGGGGCCAGGCACAGCTGTATCCTCAGGTCAGGGGAGGGCATGTGACCCAGGCCTGGATGCCATGGAGACCAGGACCGAGAGGGTTGAAGCGGGAGGGGGGAGTGGGTGAGTGAGCCTGGAAGGAATGTGGGTCTCTTTCCCAGTGCCTCTGGGGTCTTGCCCATTGATTTACTCTCACTGAATCTACCGTGTGTGTGTGTGTGTGTGTGTGTGTGTGTGTGTGCGCGCGTGTGTGTGTGTGCGCGCGTGTGTGTGTGTGTGAGAGAGAGAGATACATAAAGGCTAAAATAGAAGACAGCTACAAAGAGCTTTGAAGGGCAGTAGTCAGAGGAGAGAGAGGCCTCTTCTTGCCGGACAGAAGACTGTAGAGGGTCTTGGCTGGGAAGCTAGGCGCGTGCAGAGCCAACCAGGGCGAAATGAGGCAAGGCAAGAGGTAGGTCCGGAGGGCCTGGAACGCCAGGGGGAGGAGTCTTAAGTGTGCCTAGGCATAGGGACAGCAGACGCCACACAATCTGGGGTCCGGGCAGGGACGTAGACCTCCGCCGCTAGAGGTCGGATCAGGACTACCAGAGGAAAGCAGCAAGGAGGTGGAGACCGGCGGTGGATGCGGCCAATTAGGCCGCGGGGATCTCCAAGCGCCGTCAGCTTTTCCTAAGGGCCGGGCCAGCGTGGGCGTGGTCTCGGCAGTGGGCGTGGCCCCTTCCTCGGGATCTCCGCGTGAAGCCGCCTTCCGCCTTCCGAGGGCGCGCGGGGACGCCGCCCGGTGCGCAGCCGCAATGGATCGCTTCCGGGGGCGAGTCAGCGGAAGTGAGGGCGGTTGAGGCTGGGCGGCCCGCTGTGGTAGGAGGGGCCGTGAGGTGAGTGAGTCCCGCAGCCGGAGTCTGAGGTGAGAGTAGGTCCGAGTGCCTCTACGGAGGCGGGAGCGCCGTCTCCTAGCCCGACTGTCGGTGCGGCCTAGTGCCAGGCGCTGTGCGGAGACCGCGGCTCCTCTTTCCGCGCCAGTTCTCGCGGGAGCCCGTGTAGTCCGCCTCGTTCGGCTGAGGGTGGGAGGACTCAGTGCCCGGGGGGGTAGCTGCTCGCTCGAGTCACCCAGCTTCGGTGGCTGTGCTACAGCAGAGGCTTCTCGTTTCGGCCGCGCCACTTCGGCCGCCTCGCTCCTTCTGGGACCCGGGCCCAGGCCTGTGGGTCCGAGGGCCGCCAGGGCCGGCGGCGAGAACTTGGCCGACCTTGGCCCCTTGGGGTCGAGCCGTTACGGCGGAGAGGAGGCGGGTCCCGGGCAAGGTCCCCGCAGCGGCTCCCCCAGTGCAGCCGCAAGGGGCCCACGCGGGCTGTCGCTCGCCAGGTTCCACCGAGCGCGGCGGCCTCGGTGGGGCGCCCGGCGCCGGGGTGATGAGAGCAGACCCTGCCCCAGGGGAGCCCCGAGTCTCCTGCGGGAGAGCGTGTGTGAACAGGCCATGACAGCGGCCTGGAGAGGGGTCGTGGGAACGCAGGGGTGCTGAGAACCTGCGTTGCCAGCGAACTGGGGGGGAAGTCTTCGAGCCGATGACACTTGGGGCGGGGAGGGGGGCGAAGGCTAAGCCGGAGTTCTCCTTCGTTCGTGAGCAAACGTTGAAGTGCTCAGTGGGGACTAGGCAGGCACTGTGCTGTGCCTGGGGAAGCTCCTGCGCTGCGACGGACGGCAGGCTACGCGGGTTCTAATTACTATTGTGAGAGGACTCAGAAGGAAACGTGGGGTGCTGGGGGAGGGGAGGCAGTAAGGATCTGACTGTCGGGGAAAGGGAGGTGATGCTTGAGCTCTGAAGAATGAAGAAGAATGAGCTTGGTGAAGAACATGCTGGTGTTTCCGGCGGAGAGAGAGTGTGGATGGGAGCTGAGAGGCGGCCCGCGTGGCTGAAGGGCAAGGGGAACGTGGGAGGTGTGGCTGTCAGGTGGGCAGGGGCCCAATTGTAGGCCTTGGAGTTTGGTCGGGTTAGGTTGGGCCTGATTGTGGAGGGCCGGTGCCCGGTCTAGATGTCACCCTGATGGCTGTAGGGAGGGGCGGGGGTTAGACGGGAGCAACGTGTCCTAGAAAGATCCCTCTGGCTGCTGTGTTAGGCCTGAGTCTTTGGAGGTAAGTTTGGAGAGGAAGTGGCTGTAGTGTCCAGAGCGAGAAACACAGGGAAGCACTGTTCTGTGAAACTTGTGGCAGGCATTGACATTCAGCACAGAGCCTGGCACACAGAGGGACTTTGCTAAAAGCCTGGAACTGCACGGAGTTGAGCCCACGCAGAAGGCAGCAGCATCTAGACCAGACTTGAAGTGCTTTCTACTGGCGTGACCACTGAGTGACCTTAGACACTTCCCTTCCTCTCTCCAGCTTCCTTTCCCCATTTGTATTGTAAAGTGAGTGATAACTCCTCTCCCACAGGTGAAAGAGAAATCCTGCAAGGGAGGTTTCAGTCCATCCCCTGTGAAGAGCCTGTCCTTGGCTCCCCAGTGACTTCTTACCTGGGCATTCCCAGCCCTCATGACTCGACCACCGGTTTACCTTTCTCTGCTCTTTTTGCCTATGCCTCCCTCGCCTTCCTGTCCTGGACCTGTGCTATCGTTGCTGTTTTTCATCCCTTCCTACCCCCTCTGAACTCACCATAAGGCCTTGGGGCCAGGGGCCGCCACCTGCTTAGTGTACCTTTCTTAAGAGTGATACTCAGCCTTTGCTAGAATTATGTATTCAAGTCCTGTTTCTCTCATATTGTGTGTTCCTTGAGAGCACGTGTGTGTCTTCCTCCTTCCATAGCCCCTGCAGTGCCCAGCACGGGGCCTGACACAGTGGGTATTGTTACGTTTGATGAACAAGGGAATGAGTTCATTGATTGCATCTGCTCACCCTATAAGAGCAGCTGTGAAGAATACAGTCAGGAGTGATCCCATCCATCTGTGTCGTGTTTTAACCGTTCATTAAGCGCTTTAAAATCTTACCCTATTTTGCTGATTGATCCTTAAGGTAATCTAGGATGGCAGCTCTTGTCCTCTTTTTACATATGGAAAAACCAACATTCAGAATGGCTAAACGGGATAAAATTTTTGGCTCTTTTCCATGTAGTCCAGTAGACTGAGATTGACAAGAGCTGGTTGTTTATTCTACCGTTGTCTACCTTACACCTCCCCCTTGCCTAGACTCAGCAGTACTAGGCTTGGTGGCACATGCTGGGGCTTTTATACCCCATCTTCAAGAATGAATGCTGGGTTTGAATGGTACCTACAATTTGGCTTTTAAACTACCAAGAAAGTTCTTGCTACATCTCTACAAGTAATGCCTCAGGAAACCTAAGGGATCAGGAAGCTCCCAGAGTTGGCCAAGCTCATGCCACAGGTCTGGAACAGAACCTTCAAGGGTCTGGATTTGAAGCCATTGTTGGGTGAGGGCAGCCTCTTGGGTTGTTTTTCTCCCCTGTGAAACATCAGAGAAATCTTGGTGTTAGTTATAACTCTGCAGGACCTGGTTTTTATGGGGCTTGTGTGGTAGCCACTGAGTCTCCACTGTGGGGGTTGTTTCACAGGAAGAGAGATCTGATGTTCCTTAAAGATGGCCTGATATGAAGGAATCACGCCTCCAGCCTCCCCAAGCCCCCAGAGCTTCCCTGTGGCTGCCTTGTCCTTCAAGTCCAGGAGCTGGTTGAAATGTCAGGAATGGAAGCCAGTGTGGTAAGGGGCATTCCCAGGGCAGGGCTGTGGTGGGGAAGGGTTGAGCACTGGGCCTGCTGAAATTCTGTAGGAAATTCTGAGACTCTCCAATTAATTCTTCCTTTCCCCTGGAGGCGACCCTTCCACATACTCCCACCACTTGCCCCCAGTAGGCAAAACCAAGTGTGGTCTTGGGGGCTTTTAAGGAGTCAATGTGTGTCTGCCTTTCTGGGCAGAGGGAAGGGTGGGTAACCTATATGATCCCTATACCCAACTAATTCCTCATGCCTTCACTGGGTCCTCCCAGCATTTACCATGCCTTGGCAGCAGCAGATGTCCCCTTAAATGGCTGGCAACTGGGGAATCTGCCCTCACTTATATTGGGACTTGACCCACACACAGTGCCCTGTCCTTGGGATTGGGGACTTCAGTCTGCCTGCTAAAGGGGAGAAGGGTAGAATGGAACAGTAGTTGGACCCATCTCTGAGACTCCTTGTTTCTCTCCTTTAGACCATCCCAATCTGGCAAAACAAGCCACATGGGGCTGCTCGCAGTGTAGTGAGAAGAATTGGGACCAACCTGCCCCTGAAGCCATGTCCCCGGGCATCCTTCGAGGTAAGTATGCTGAAAGAGCAGGGTAAGTAGAGGCTCAGAGGCTCTGGGAGGATGGTGCTGCTTCTGTGCCCCGGACTACTTGGTGTTGCTAAGGCAGGTTGCTTTCCTGATCACTTTTTCATTTTGTCAAGAAATATTTATTAAGTGCATATAATGGATACCGGTCACTGTGCCTTCCTGATTGCACACACAACTATGACCACAACAGACTTCCAGTCTGTTCATAAATGAATAACCTTGCATCTTTGATGCCACTAAGTGACTAAGATTTCATCAGGCTCCTGCAGTCCAGTTCATCAGAGTAGGCCAAAGGCCCTTGCTAAGCCAGATTCCCAGAGTAGCCATGTCTTTGCCCTGAGGTGTTTGCCTGCAACCCTGGCAGGTCTCCATGTGAGACACTGAGTGTTGTGTGACTGAGTCAAACTCTGCTTTTCTTACTAGCCCTAAGACTTGACCACTTAGCCGTCTATTTTTATGTTTCCCTGAGGCCATTACTCCCCATCCTTTTCTTTCTGGCCAAGTCTGGCCACTCCTTTACTAGAGCACTTAAGGCTTACCTCTGTATCTAGGGGCCTTTAGCACTGACTCTGCAGCAGATTCTTGCCTGGCACATGTCTTTGAGAACTCCCCCACCCCGCCACTCTGCAGTGGAAAGCTAAGTAGCATTTATTAGTCCCAGCTACCTCCCTCTAAGAATTAATGGTTAAGAACCACCTCCAGGCTAGATACTTAAGACATGTACGTTTGGGGGAACTGGGACACAAGAGAAGTACTTCAGCTTTCTGCCTACACAGAGGAAACAAATATATGCCTGAAAAGACATGGGCCCAGTGGAAACAGAAATGAAGGAGGCTGAGTTTCTGTATCAGATGCTGAGCTGTGAAATTGTGGGAACTCGTTCTGGGGTCAGAAATGGTGTCAGGGTTGGTATTAGAGTCAGGAATGGAGTTGGAAGTATGTGATGTGGGGTGGCTATGCTGTGCCCTGGGATAGCCAGTTATCCAGATTTGCCTAAATGGCATGGGCAGGATGTGGTCCTAGCTGCCTCAAGCATCAGAAACAAAGGGAAGCACAACTAGGGAGTGTGAGGGACTCAGTGGATGTTGCCCCTACACTTGGCTATAACCTCTTCAGTCCTTTGGCCAGATGCTTCTGGGCAGGGACGATCAAGGGCACAGGCTCCCACAGATCAGGAGTAGGCGTGAATAGTATTAGTAATACTAGCTAACATTTTCTGAGCACATACTGTATGCCAGGCACTGTGCTAAATACTTCATATGTTTTAACGCATTTAATTGTCAATAGCGGAGCAGCATTCTGGAAAGGAAAACAAATGGAGGCTTCCCCTAAATGGCCTATTTTAGCAGTAACTTTGGGTCAGTGGAAGTCCTTTCCTGTGTAATCTTGGAGCATCACATTGCTCCTATGAGATCCAGGTTCCCTATCTAAAAGCTAGAGCTATATGGGGTGCCTGAGTTGGCTCAGTTGGTTAAGCGGCTGCCTTCGGCTCAGGTCATGATCCTGGAGTCCCGGGATTGAGTCCCACATCGGGCTCCCTGCTCAGCATTGAGTCTGCTTCTCCCTTGGATCCTCCCCCGCTCATGCTCTCTCTATCTCATTCTCTGTCTCAAATAAATAAATAAAATCTTTTAAAAAATAAAATAAAAGCTAGAGCTATCAGCTCCTGATCCATCTACCAATCTATAGCAGAAACATCTGAATTTAACTCACGTGTAGAAACTGTCCCTGGATTTCTGTTGTAAATTAATTCCCTTATTTAAAGGAACTGTACTGATTTTTTAAATTTACCCATACAAAAATATTAAATCGTGAAAAGTGAAAAAAGAAAGGAAAATAAATTACATATAATCACACACTCATCACACAAAATAGTTAATAATGTTTTGGTGTAGTTCCTTTCCATCTTTTTCTAGATGCATGTGTTTTTGTTTTTGTTTTTTTTACTTTGTTACAATCATAGCATGATTGAATCCTCCTGATCTTTCATTTAACATAAAGTCACTCAGACTTGTCTGTTCCCTGGTTATTGTTCATCTGAGTTGAGGGGCTATTTTAAGGAATCCTCTTGTTTTGGTATGATTAATCATTTCTTTTTATTTAAATCCAAATATTAAAATTATCCGGTTTGCTTAAAGCAGAGTTGCTATAACAGTGTAGATCCCAATTAGCTATGGAGGTGTTGTAAAGAGCCAGCCCAAGAAACTTCTTGTTGATGTCCTTGTACCTGTATTCTCATAGCTTCAGAAAGCAAGGTGCTCTTAGTGGCCATCTCTGTTGAAAGGTATCTCTCACCAGTCCCACTGAAGACTCTTTTGCTCCAGCCAGGGGTCAGCAAATGTTTTAAGAGGCTAAATAGTAAATATTTTAGTGTGGGGGCCATAACTACTGTTAAAACTACTCACTTCTGCAGTTGCGGCTTAAAAAATAACACAGACGATACTTAAGTGAATGGGTGTGACTTTCCAATAAAAGTTTATATATAAAAATAGGTCCCAATCCTGCTCTAGGCCACCATGTTTTGCTTGGAAGATAGAACAGCCTCATAACTGATCTCTTCACTCTCTCAAGCATGTTCTACACAGCAGCCAGAGTAATCTTTCAAAATCTGATTCTTACTCAGAATCTTCCAGTGGCTCATTATTGGTCTTAGAATCAAAGTTATTAATTCACTTTCCTGCCTCTTGCAAACCGCCCTTTACCCCCAGCTCTGTCCAGGTGTGCTGAACTACTTGTAATCCCACCAACTCTTTTCTGTCCTTTTTCCAACCAGGAACTGTCTTCTCCCCTCTCTAGGAAGTCTTCCTGATATTTAGGTGCCCCTCCTTTTTGTTTTGCAGTCTTTGATAGTCTCATGATGTCAATAAATGTTTTTTGATGACTTTTGCTTCCTTGTAGACCCTGCCCAACATCTCTGATCTGTGTCTGAGGGATGTACCCCCAGTCCCTACTCTGGCTGACATCGCCTGGATTGCTGCGGATGAAGAGGAGACATATGCCCGGGTCAGGTAGCTGAGGCAGTAGCTGGTCTGCTGGGGAATGGGGAGCTCCTTCCCACATGAGGTGGCAGGCAACAGGGGAAGTGCTTATGAGGGGCTGAGGGCAACAGGAACAAAAGCTATGGGCTCTGAGTGGGAGCAGAGCCTGGCTGTGTTACTTGTGTAGGAATGGGTGAAGGAATTTTAGAAGGGGTGCAGTGGCTGGCTGTCTCTGACATACTTGTCTTTCCCTGGTCCAGAAGTGACACACGGCCCCTGAGGCATACCTGGAAGCCCAGCCCTTTGATTGTCATGCAGCGCAATGCCTCAGTGCCCAACCTGCGTGGGTCCGAGGAGAGGCTTCTGGCCTTGAAGAAGCCAGCCCTGCCAGCCCTAACCCGCACCACAGAGCTGCAGGATGAGTTGAGCCACCTGCGCAGCCAGATTGCTAAGATAGTGGCAGCTGATGCAGGTAGGAGCCCTTGAGTCAGGGCCAGAACTTAGCAGGTTGTTCCTTTACCTCTGGCTTTTGGTACAGGATAAGGGTAGGAAAATGATGGTCCGTGGTTCAGGGGAACAAAGGCCCAGGGCTCTGGGGTTGTCCTGAGGACTGGCTAGCCTGTAGTACTCCTTGGCTGGTTTCCATCAGCCATTTTGGGCTGACTGGTTTGATTAGGTACAAAATCTTCACTTAACCTGTGACCCCCGCAGATTCCCTCCCTTGGCTACAAAAACCAACACCCTCTTCCATGAGCCCTCAAGCAGCTTCCCTTTTCAATGAGAAATAAGGATTCCCCACCATTAAGAGAGAGATCCCCTTTAAGCTATCTTCCTATCTACATATCTTCCCTTTCCTTGTTCCCCCAGAGACCTCTCTATCCCTCCACCTGTCTGTCTGCAGTTAAGGCAGAAGCACCATTGGAAATGGATGGGAGTCTGCCTTGACCCAGTGCATGAAACACCAACATTGGCTCTCTCCCAAGCTGCCCAGGGTTTATCATCCTGTTCGTTCTATCCATCCTCACTTTTTTGCTCCTTGTCAACTTAAAGTCATAGCTCCCAAACCTTACCTATTGGTAAAATTCTCATATATTTAATTCGCTCATATGGCAGTTTAATAGAGGAATTGTACTTGAATTTTCCATTTTATATTGGCTACATTTTTGTCATCCAAGAATCAAGATGAAGTAGTTGATGAAAAATGAAACAAAATCTTTTGTTTTGGAAATTCTTTCAAGATTTGAGAAACTAGGACGACTACACCATTCTGTTTTTGCTATTTCTTCACGTCACGGATAGGAGCACAGTCACAAGCACTAGCCCAGTTAGAGAAAAGGACACATTCTGGCCTTTGTCACCGTGGCTTTGGTAGAAGTAGGGCAGTCACTCCATATAGCCCACTGCAGAATGGGAGCTTTTAGAAGCCTAAGCCTTTATGGGTGGGTTTTTCCACCCTCACAGAACACTGGAAGAGCTCAGTGCTTTTCCATCTTCTTTAGATTCTGAGAGGGGTGGGTAGTGGAGGAATCTCCACAGGCTTACAGATAACATCCTGGGCTCTCCTAGGATGTCATGTCAAGCGCAGGAAATGAATGTTTGATAGGCAGTGCTTGTAGGGAAAAGATACTACTGCTGTATTCTAGTCCCAATGTCCATCCATGCCTGTTGTTTTCTCTTTCAGCTTCGGCTTCATTAACGCCAGATTTCTTATCTCCAGGAAGTTCAAATGTCTCTTCTCCCTTACCTTGTTTTGGATCCTCATTCCACTCTACAACTTCCTTTGTCATTAGTGACATCACCGAGGAGACCGAGGTAGAGGTCCCTGAGCTTCCATCAGTCCCCCTGCTTTGTTCTGCCAGCCCTGAATGTTGCAAACCAGAACACAAAGCTACCTGCAGCTCGTCTGAAGAGGATGACTGTGTCTCTCTGTCCAAGGCCAGCAGCTTTGCAGATATGATGGGGATCCTAAAGGACTTTCACCGGATGAAACAGAGCCAAGATCTGTAAGTATGTGATAAGGAGCTCTGGTGGTGTGTTTACTGTTTAAATCGCCTGTGGCCAATGATCTAGTAGAAAGAATTTACAAAGTTAAGTCTTCAGTAGTAGCTGTGTATTACTTCATTCACAAAGCTTGCCTGCTTAATAACACCTTGGGCTCCAGTTTGAGGAAAAAACATTTTACATTTGGTTGGGGTGATCTAACCCAATCATTAGTAGAAATTTTACAAGAAGGCTCATCTAATCCAACTTCTGTCCCCCAAACTGGTAGACTTATTTTTGATGGAAGGAGAATTTCATAAAGTTGGGGTTTCTGCTTTAAAATACAGTGGTCCCTTACGCAAACCAGCTCTCCAAATCCAGGCATTTGAGACTCTAAACCTGGCTGTCCAGCAGAACTGCTAAGATTTGTTATAAATACACAAACTTACTAAAGCAGAACCCCCAAGGAGTGGAGCCTTTGTCTGGGGATCTTTTTTCCTTTGTTAATGGAAAGAGCTGGGTTGATGACTAAAAATGAGAAAGTAGCAACATCAGCAAAGATTCAGAAGTGTGACAAACTGATCTTATACCTACCTAACGACCAGTAAAATGTCTTCATAAGGATGTATATAAGTTCACTAGAATTTAAAGCACCAATTTTCTAGATATTTTTGATGTGTTAGGTAACTCAAACCTACCCCAATCTGGAGTTGGTTTTGTTCCCATAGTTCCCTTGTGATGTGAACATTTTACTATGAATTCTAGATCTCTTATAAAAACCTCTGGAAAAAGCCTTAATAACAGATAAGTAATCTGCCTGATAAAGAATTCAAAGGTCATAAAGATGCTCACCAAACTGGGGAGAGTGGATGAACAAGGAACTTCAACAAAGAGATGGAAAATACACCAAAGTACTAAATAGAAGTCACGGAGCTGATGAACACAGTAACTAAAAAATTCATCTAGTTTGCCCTGAACTCCTCTAATAGGAGTAACAGAAGTAACAAAAGGAAGGATAAGTGAACTAAAAGACAAAGCAGTAGAACTCCCCCAATCAGAGCAACAAGTAGAAAAAAGAATGGAAAAAAAAAAGTAAAGATAGCTTGCGGGACATCAAATGGACTAATGTTCTCATTATAGGGCTCCCAGAGGAAGAGAAAGGTACAGAAGTCTTATTTGAAAATAGAATGGCTGAGGGGCACCTGGGTGGCTCAGTTAAGCATCTGTCTTCGGCTCGGGTCATGATCCCAGGGTCCTGGGATGGAGCCTGCCTCTCCCTCTGCCCCTCCCCCCGCTTGTGCTTGGATCTCTCGCTCTCTCTCAAATAAATAAATAAAATCTTTAAAAAAAGAAAATAGAATGGTTGAAAATGTCCCTAATGTGGGGAAGCAAACAGACATCCAGATCCAGGAGGCCCAGAGAGTTGCAAATAAGATGAACCCAAAGAGACCCTAAAAGCCACAAGAGAAAAATAACTTACATAAAAGGGAACCCCCATAAGACTACCAACACGTTTTTCAGCAGATACTTTGCAGGCCAGAGGGAGTAAGAAAGACAATATATTCAAAATGCTGAAAGAAGAAAACTTCCAACCAAGCAAAGTTATCAGAACTAAAGAGAGTTTTCCAGACAAGCAAAACTCAAAGGAGTTTATCACGACTAAATCAGCCTTAGAAGAAATGTTAAAATGACCTCTTTAAGCTGAAAAGAGCACTAGTAAGTAACAGGAACACATATCAAAGAATAACTCACTGGAAAGATGATAAAAATAGTGGATTCATCACTTACTAAGGTCAAAAAGACAAAAGTAAAAATAACTGATTACAATAATTAAGGAATACACAAGATAAAAAGATGTAAAATGTGACATCAGAAACATGGGAGTAAAAACGATGAGCTTTAGAATGTGATCAAACTTAAGTTGGCAACTATTTTATCAACTTAAAATAGACTTACAGATACGTTGTTATACTTAAGGCTAATCTTACCTACAAAACAAAACCCTATGGTAAATACACAAAGATAAAAAGGAATATAAGCATACCACTAGAGAATGTCATCAAACCACAAAGGAAGAGAGCCAGAGAAGAAAGGAATAGAGAACTACAGAAATAGAAAACAGTAAAATGGCAATAAGTACATATTTATCAATAATTCTGCTTTAAATGTAAATGGACTCTGATCAAAAGAGTGGCTAAATTAATTAAAAAACAAAACCTATATGTTGCCTACAAGAGACTCCTTTAGATGTAAAAACACACAAAGTGAAGGGATAGAAAAAGATACTCTGTATAAATAAAAACCAAAAGAAAGCCCGGGGTGTCTATACTTATATCAGAAAAAAAGTCAACTTGAAAACAAAGATTGTAACAAGACAAAGAGCATTATATAATAATAAAAGAGTCACTCCAACAAGAGATGATATAACATTTGTAAATATTTATGAATATATAAAGCAAATACTAACAGACATGAAGGGAGAAACAACCATACAATAATAGCAGGGGACTTAAACACCCCACCTGTATCAACTGATAGATCATCCAGACAGAAAACAAGAAAACACTGGCCTTAAATGACCTGTTAGACTGGGTAGACTTAACATGTGTACAGAACATTCCTTCCAAAACCAGGAGAATATACATTCTCAAGTGCACATGGAACTTTTTCCAGGCTAGATCATGTGGTAGGGCACAAAACAAGTCTGAATAAATTTAAGAAGACTGAAATATCAAGCATCTTTTCCAACTACAGTGATATGAAACTAGAAATGAGTTACACAAAATCTGTGGAAAATTCACAAATATGTGGAGATTAAACATCATCTACTGAACAACTGGGTGGGGGGTGGGGTCAAATCAGAAACCAAAAAAATACCTTGACACCAAAGGGCGCCTGGGTGGCTCATTTAGCATCTGCCTTCAGCTCGGGTCATGATCCCAGGGTCCTGGGATCGAGCCCCACATTGGGCTCTCTGCTCAGAGGGAAGCCTGCCTCTCCCTCTCCCACTCCCCCTGCTTGTGTCCCCTCTCTCTCTGTCTCTCCATCAAAATAAATAAATAAAAATAAAATAAAACCTTGACACAAACAAAATGGAAATATACCAAAATTTAGGAGATGCAGCAAAAACAGTTTCTAAGAGGGACGTTCATAGCAGTGAGTGCCCATCTCAAGAAACAAAATTCCCAAATAACACAACTTCACACCTTAAGGAACCAGAAAAAAAAAAAAGCAAATGAAACCCCAAGTTAGTAGAAGGAAGGAGATAACAGGGATTAAAGCAGAAATAAATGAAATAGAAACTAAAAAGCAACAGAAAAGATGAAAGTAATTGATGGGTCCTTGAAAAGATAAATAAAATTGACAAATCTCTAGCCAGAATCACCATAAAGAGGACTCAAAATCAGAAATGAAAGATACTACAACTAATAACACAGACACCAAAGGATAAGAGACTATAAAAATTATATGCCAACAAATGGACAACCTAAAAGAAATGGATAAATTCCTAGAAACATACAATCTACCAAGACTGAATCATAAAGAAATAGAAAATCTGAACAGATTGATTACTAGTAAGGAGATTAAATCAGTAATCAAAAACCTCCCAATGAATAAAAATCCAGGACCATGTAGATGGCTTCATTGGGTGAATTCTACTAAACATTCAAAGAATACCAGTATTTCTTAAACTCTTCCAAAAAAGAGAAGATGAGGGAACTCTTTCAAATTCATTTTACAAGGCCAGCATTATCCTTACACCAAAACCATACAATGACACCAGGAGAAAATAAAATTATAGGCCAATATCCCTGATGAACATAGATGCAAAAATCCTCAACAAAATATTAGCAAACTGAATTCAACAATACCTTAAAAGGTATATAATCCTTTTATATCAAGTGGGGTTTATTCAAGGAATGCAAGGATAGTCCAACAATCTACAAATCGATACGATGTACCATAGTAATAAAACAAAGGATAAGAGTCATATTCATCTCAATAGATACAGAAAAAGCATTCAACAGAATTCAACATCCATTTGTGATAAAAAAAAAAAACTTTCAACAAAGCAGGTATAGAAAGAACATACCTCAACATAATAATAAAGGCCAGATATGACAAGCCCACAGCTAACATCACACTCCACGGTAAAAGCTGAAAGCTTTTCCTCTAAGATGAGGAATAAGAAAAAGATGCCCATTCGCCACTTTAGTCAACATAATATTGGAAGTCCTAGCCTGAGCAATTAGGCAAAAAAAAGAAAGAACAGGCATCCAAACTGGAAAGGAAGAAGTAAAACTCACTATTTGCAGATGACATGAAATACAGAAAACCCTAAAAACTCAAAAAAATTGTTGGAATAAAGGAATTCAGTAACGTTGCAGGATACAAAATAAGTCAAAATCAGTTGTGTTTCTATACACTACTGACAGACTATCAGAGAAATTAGCAACCCCATTTACAATTTCATCAAAAGAACAGAATACCTAGGATAAAAATTAAGGACGTGAAAGAGCTGTATCCTGAAAACTACAAGACATCAAGGAAGGAAATTAAAGGAAACAAATATTCCATGCTCATGGATTGTAAAAATATCGTAAAAATATCCGTACTACCCAAAGCAGTCTACAGATTCAATGCAAATGCTATCAAAAGTCCAATGGCATTCTTTACAGAACTAGAAGAAAGTATCCCTAAAATTTGTATGGAACCCCAAAGACCCCAAATGGCCAAAGCAATCTTGAGAAAGAACAACACTGAAGGCATCACACTCCCTAATTTCAAACTCTATTACAAAACTGTAGTAATTAAAACAAAATGGTATTGGCATAAAAACAAATCATTGGAGCACAACAGAGCCCAGAAATAAACACACGCATATATGGTCAGTTTACAACAAAGGACCCAGGAACATACAGTAGGGAAAAGACAGTCTCTTCCATAAATGGTGCTAGGACAACTGGACAGCCACATACAAATGAATCTCAACCACTATCTTACACAGGCAGTAAGCTCCTTGACATAGGTCATGGCAATGATATGTTTTCAACCAGACACTAAAAGCAACACAAGCAAAAATAAACAAGTGGGACTGTATCAAAGTAAAAAGCTTCTGCACAGCAAAGGAAACCATCAACAAAATGAAAACAACCTATTGCATGGGAGAAAATATTTGCAAATCATATATCCAATAAGGGTTAATATCCAAAATATATAAAGAACTCATACAACTCAATAGCAAGAAATGAAAAGACAAGACCAAAAACCCAGTCTGATTAAAAAAATGGGTATAGGACTCAGATATTTTTCCAGAGAAGACATATGGATGACCAATAGGCACGTGAAAAGATGCTGAACATGACTAATCATCAGAGAAATGCAAATCAAAACCACAAATTTCACCTCACACCTGTTAGAAAGACTTATCAAAAAGATAAAAAATAAGTATTGGCAAGGATGCAGAGAAAAGGGAACCCTTGTGACTATGGATAGGAATGTAAATTGGTGCACACACTATGGAAAACAGTATGCAGGTTCCTCAAAAAATTAAATAGAACTACCACATGAGGGGTGCCTGGTTGGCTCAGTTGGTTAAGCATCTGACTCTTGATTTCAGCTCAGGTCATGATTTCAGGGTCTTGAGAATGGGCATGGAACCTGCCTAAGATTCTCTCTCTCCCCCTCCCCCCCACCCAAAAACCTACCATATGACCCAGCAAGTCCACTTCTGGGTATTATCCAAAAACAAAAACACTTAACTTGAGAAGATAGATGCACCCCCATATTCACTGCAACATTATTTACAATAGCCAAGATAACGGAAAAAACTAAGTGTCCATCAGGGGATGAATGGATAAAGAAATTGTGGTATATATACAGAATGGAATGTTATTCAGCCTTAAAAAAGACTGAAATCTTGCCATTTGCCTCCCTCTCTCTCCCCCTCTCTAAAAAAAAAGGTTGGGGGCACCTGGGTGGCTCAGTTGGGTTAAGCATTTGACTCTTGATTTCATCTCAGGTCATGATCTCAGGGTTGTGTGATGAGCCCTGTCTTGGGCTCTGTGCAGCATGGAGCCTGCCTAAGATTCTCTCTTTCCCTTTCCCTCTGCCCTTCACCCCCCGTCTTTTTTTTTT
This sequence comes from Eumetopias jubatus, assembly GCF_037043125.1. Taxonomy (NCBI): domain Eukaryota; kingdom Metazoa; phylum Chordata; class Mammalia; order Carnivora; family Otariidae; genus Eumetopias; species Eumetopias jubatus. The sequence goes on along the minus strand of NW_028274810.1, from coordinate 87,963,419 downwards.
TTTTAAGATTTTATTTATTTGTCAAAGAGAGCACACACAAGGGGAGCGGCAGGCAGAGGAAGAAGCAGGCTCCTTGCTGAGCAAGGAGCCTGATGTGGCACTCAATCCCAGGATGCTGGGATCATGACCTGAGCAGAAGGCAGACACTTAACCAACTGAGCCACCCAGGCATCTTGCCATTTGTAACAATATAATGACTAGAGGGCATTATGCTAAGTGAAATAAGCCAGACAGAAAACTATAGGATCACATATGTGAATCTAAATTAAAACAAAACAACAAAAAACCAAGCTTGTAGATAATAAAGAACAGATTGGTGCTTGCCAGAGGCTGGGGGTGGGAATGGGGGAAATAGGTGAAGGGTGTCAAAAGGTAAAAAAGAAATTTAAAACTTTTTAATTAAAAAAAAAAGGTTGTACCTATATGTTTCCAATTAAAAACATCTCAGAGCTCCTCTGATGAGCAGACAAGGTTGTAGGAAATCCTCAGCACACCTTTTCCCCAGAACTAATAGTAAAGGTCAGAACAGCCACGTCCGCAGTCACTTCCCCTGCTGACCTGGGGAAATGCTAGTAAGACAAGACAGCAACAGAAGGTGGGAGCAGAAGCTTAGCTACAGTAGGCCAACTCTAACTGGTTGATAGTCCTTTACTCTTGCCCACATTTTATAGCCATTTCAGGAAATAGTAAAGCATTCAGTTAAACTAGCTAGCTTGGTTTTGGACTCTGGATTTGCTACTTACTGGCTGAGCGCCTGTTGACTTTGGGCAAACTGTAGAACACTTCTGTTTCCGTTTCCTCATCTGAAAAGACTTCTTGGTAAGATTGTTGTGAGGACTAAATGAGATAATGTATTCAAAGACACAAAACACTGCCCAAGAGCAAGTACTTCATAAATACAAGCTGTTATTTTGTCTCCAGGAACCGGAGTTTATTGAAGGAGGAAGACCCAGCTGTCCTTATCTCTGAGGTCCTAAGGAGGAAGTTTGCTCTGAAGGAAGAAGATATTAGTAGAAAAGGAAACTGACAGAACTCAGCTCTGCAAATTCAGTCTCATGCTCCTGGAATTCCTTCAATAGCTGCCTTCCTCACCACAGACCTTTTTGCCTCTCAGAAATCTTTTGCAACAGTCTTGCCGAAAGCTAGAGCTTGGACTGAAAGAGCAAAGTTGGATCATGCTTCCTTTGCTTTAAACCTTAGCAGAAGCTAAGGCCTGTTTTGCACCAAGACACTTGTTACAGGTAAATGTATAGGTTGGAATGTCTCCGTCCAAAGGGTGAGACAGAAGTTGGGTTTTTCCTTGCCTCTGTGTGAAAATAGGTCCTAAATGAATGGCTTACTTCACTGCATTAGACCCCATAACTGGTCTCACCGGACACTTTGTGCCCAGCTGTCACTCTCAGCGGCTTCCTTGCAGCAGAGCAGGGCTGAGGGCTGAGGGGCTATAAATGTTTATATGTGTTGACAGGGCAGGGAAAATCTTATGCTGCTCCATCATAAACTGACACCAGTGCCCAGCAATCACCCTCTCCCTCTTTCCTGTCCCTAGATGTAGAGGTCAGACCTCTGGACCAGCTGACACTTGGGCTGCTGCTGGGAGGCCTGGGTTTTTTTCTTAAATATATTTTGTAATACTGTACAACCAAATCTACCCTCCCAGGCCGTGGGGCCTCATGGTTCCACTGATTGAAAATGCTTTCTCTTCCATGGACTTTAGCTTAAGCCCAGTAGGAAAGAGAAATGGGAAGGAGAAACAGAGCACCATCCTTCTTCCAGGCCCTTGACTGCTCCTTTGCACTGGGCCAAGGCTTGTACCTACCACACCATGCATGACTCAGAAGCCCTCAGGTCCCTTTCTCTACGGTATGTATCCTGTGTGTGTTTGGGTTGAAGCACTACCTGATATTAAATGAAGGATATGGAGAGACGGTGCATGTGCTGTTTGTCTCTGCGCTGTAACCACCTGGTATCATGAGTATAGGATTCCTGTTAATTTTAAGGTATGTGAACTCTCATAAACAGTTCCTGGCTTCCCCTCTTTTCTTATAAAGTCCCGCCTACATAAAAGAAAACTTCCGTAGGGAGCCTCTTTTCCCTTTCTGTAGGGATTTTACCCTAAACTCTTAAGTAGTTCCATCTTAGAACTTGCACACTTGCCCCCTAGAGGCTATTTAAGCCTCTTAAAGTAGCACACCTGCAACATGGGAAACTGCCACCTGGTGGATAACATCTTGGATAGACACGGGTGTTAAGATGGGACCCATGGCAATGATATAACATTAACTATTAAAAAGTTGCATTTTCAGAAATAAAATGGTAATGTTTTAATTACCATCAGAGTCAGCTTTGTAAACAGCCATTTATTTGGATTCATAGTTTTACAAAAGGAGTTCTCTTACACGTTGTAGAAGATTGGTATCATCACAGCTAGATTGCTATATAGCCTCAGGCTTTTTTTTTTTTTTTTTTAAAGCACAGGCTTTTTAAAAATATTTTTTTAAAGATTTTTTTTTATTTATTTGAGAGAGAAAGAGAGCACAAATGGGGGATGGGGAGGGGCAGAGGAAGAGGGAGACTCTCCACTGAGCAGGGAGCCCGATGAGGGGCTCGATCCCAGGACCCTGAGATCATGACGTGTGCTGAAGGCAGACGCTTAACCAACTGAGCCACCCAGGGGCCCCAGCAAGGCTTTTTCTTAGAAGTTTAAACACAGAATATAAGACTTTAAAATGCTGTCAAGTCCCCACAAAAATAAAATAACAGTTTTTTTTTTTTTTTTAAAACCTACCATTGGGGTGCTTGGGTGGCTCAGTTGGTTAAGCGTCTGACTCGATCTCAGCTCAGGTCTTGATCTCAGGGTCATGAACTCAAGCTGTATTGGGCTCCACACTGGGCATGGAGCCTACTTTAAAACCAAAAACACCCTACCATCATTCTACTTTCTATTTATCTCTCTATCCTCCCTGCTCCCATACCTCTAGACCCAGGAGGATGTGCCTTATCACTCAAAAAGGTGTCAGAAATAATGGTCCCAAGGTTGTGTGGTTAAGACAACAGCCAGAAATTAGAAGAACACACATCCATAAGAAGCAGTGTCCTAGTCAGACATCTGAAAGGGCAAAGAGGTGGCTTTGCAGGCTGGTAAGGGCTCTTTACTGGAAGGATAATTACCTGCCCTACCTCCTCGGTGCTCATCACAGACTTGTACAAGGTTACCAGCCACCTCTTCCTCGGGGAGAGGCACAATGTCAATCATACAGTCTCAAAAGTGGCACCTCCTGCTTTATTTACACAACGAAAATGCTCAGTAATAACGTCATCCCTTGCCTCCCTTGCCACCTCTCTGCCCAATATTTTCCTATAGCTTTGTCATCTCAAGGTACTTCTGGAACCAACCATCATAAAGACATTTAGACTTGGTGCCTGATAACTTGATTACCTTCAGAGTCCTGGGTAAAGAGCAAATCAGGCTGCAGATTTAACTGAGTGGGCCTCTCCTGGCACTGAGCCCAAGAGCTATTATGAAACTGCTGTAAGCCCCGATTCTGATTGTTTGTTACATCTCGGAAAGGAGCTCTGGAGTTGTGGGCAATGACCCGCTGGCCCTGAGAATCCTCAGTGAAAAGCTGACTCCAGGAGTCCTTGTCATTCTTTTCACTGTCCCAGGAAAACGCAGGGACAGGACAAGGGCTTTGTTTCATTGAGTCTGTGTTTTCTCCATTCCAGGAATCCCTGCATGTTTGAAGGAGGATGGGGGCCTGCCTGGTTTCTCTGGCAGACACCTTTTCCAATTTAATCTTGTCCAGGGACTGAAGGCCCTCGCCCCCAGGTAGTTGAACGCGTCTCTCCACATCCTGATGGTTTTTTTCCTTAGATCCATGAAGCCATTCCCTTTTCCAGGAAGAATCTTTCTCTCCTTCCTTTTGGTCCAGCAAGTAAGAACCTTCCAAGTTCTGAGTGAAGGAACAAGAGATTGAGGCTTTACTCTTTCCAGCACAGACCAAGGTGTCAGACTGGGGCAAAGACAGCATAGTCAAAAATGGAGTTCCCATTCTGTGGTGGTCAGAAGCCTGGAGGGAATGAGGAGAACGTCCAGCTTCCTGGGTATCTGCAGGGGTTGAAGTGGCTAATGGGGGTGACATGCAATCGTCCTCCAAGCCCTGGATCAGATGATCTAGATGGGTTGCATCTTTCTTAGACTCGTTGTTGATCTGACTTTCTATATGAGATGAAACACTCCTCTGGTCACCACCATTTGTCTTTCCTAGCAAAATAGACGTGAATGATTATTCTGCAGGAAATCTCTGCCCCGAGCAGGATTTAGCTGGCTTTTTCTGAAATCAGTATCAGCTACTATCACTATCTAGCACAGGGGTCTTAGACTCATCACACACTTTTATAGCTGATCTTCCTGCTTTCTTTTTTTTTTTTTTAAGATTTTATTTATTTACCTGAGAGAGAAAGAACGGGAGGGGGGGCAGAGAGGGAGAAGGAGACTCCCCACTGAGCAGGAAGCCCGATGCGGGGGGTCAGTCCCAGGATCTGGAGATCACGACCTGAGCTGAAGGCAGACGCTTAACTGACTGAGCCACCCAGGCGCCCCATGATCTTCCTGCTTGCAATCTCTACTTTCTCCAGAATGATCCTTCTAAAACACAGACCTTATATTCCACTCCTCAAATATATGGATGCTTCCAAATGATCTACCTAATAAAGTCAAACATGGTACGTATACTCAGACCACAGCCTACTTTATCAACTGTGTTTTAGTATATGGGCACATCAGTTTTAATTTTTTTATTTAATATGGTTTCTGTTAAATAGTGATCTTGGCCAAATATATATTCCTGGATATTATCCTTTGAGAAATACGCACAACACAATTTTTGTAAGGTCACTAAGATCACTAACCATCCAACTCTAAGAAACCCTCTGGTGACAGTACAAAGAACATTAGGTCCTCTACTCTGCAGACATTGCCTGGGAAAGGGAATAAACACAATTAGATGATAAGTCAACCAATTGGAAGAACAATAATAAACAACTACTAGTGTCCAGCCTATCCATTTTATCAGGCATGGAATGGATACTGTTCTACCTTAAGGATGAATACCGTGGACTACCCACTCCCCCCGCCCCCAAATTATACCAAAATCTAATTACAAAGCTGAATGATTTCCTTTTTCCTTCTCCAACAAGAATTATACTGCAGAAACTGTTTTGTGAAAGATTTCTCAACTTTGCCTAAGAATTCCAACAGATTATAGAATATACCAGAATTCTGAAATAGCGGGGGATGACTGGGTGGCTCAGACTGTTAAGCGTCCGACTCTTAATCTCAGCTAGGCCTTGATCTTGGGGTCGTGAGTTCAAGCCCCATGTTGGGCTCCATGTTGGGCATGAAGCCTACTTTAAAAAAATTTTTTTTTTTTTTTTGAAATCAGAAGTGTCCTTGAGGGGCGCCTGGGTGGCTCAGTTGGTTAAGCGACTGCCTTCGGCTCAGGTCATGATCCTGGAGTCCCGGGATCGAGTCCCACATCGGGCTCCCTGCTCGGCAGGGAGTCTGCTTCTCCCTCTGACCCTCCCCTCTCTCATGTGCTCTCTCTCTTTCTCATTCTTTCTCTCAAATAAATTAAAAAAAAATCTTAAAAAAAAAAAAAAAGAAGTGTCCTTGAAAAAAATCTGCCCTTGTTACTTAAAGCAAAAGAGTGCTTATTTTAAGTTTCTGTTTGGGGCAGGGACAGTAGATTTGGAAGATTTATGCAAAGCAATCCTGGGAATCGCATCAAGAGTTAGAGCTCTCCTCCTAAAACCCTCCAGCTGGCAGACACATGCTCTGAGGCAGCTCATTCCCTGAAAAGGGACACGTAAGCAAAAAACTGCCAAAGGATGATGAGACACAAGCCAACTTTATGCCAACCTTTCTAAGAAAAAAAGCATTTTGAACTCTGACAATTTGAGAAGCATTATACAGAAATATCTGTTATCAAGTAATCCTATAGAGACTGGTCATTATGGCCAATCCAAGACATTTACCTAAATAATGGCAGGTCAGCTCCCCTGCACACCCCAACTCCCCAAGCATACCTTTCTCCTCACTGCTCTGTCAGGGAATACAAATATTTAATATTAGACTGAGCACACAGAATGAGAAAATGTTGGTAAAAGCGTGTATATAATGCTCTGCAGAAGGGGATGTTTTGTTGTTTGATATCCTCTTCTAATGAGTTAGCTAAGTTAAACACAATGCACTGGTGTCACCATTTCTCATAAATTTTCCAGCATGGAAAAATGCACACACTCCCTTCTCCCTGGGTATTCCCAGGCAGGTCGTCATACCTGGATGCAAGGTGAAGAAGGAAGCAATGCTGGTCTGCCGAGTGCCTGTAGGTGGAATTCTTTGAGTAAAAGAAATCTTAGCCTTTTTCTCTCCAGGAAAGAGTGTTAGCATTTTGGTGTCTGGCTTCATTAAATGTGTCTGAGGAGGGGGAGAAAAAGAATAATAGAACCTATTAACATCAAAACAGCTGCCCGACAGGAGAGATTCAGTAAACACCTGTGACCCTCATGGAGCCACACTGGGACTTTTGGGCTCCACTCCTATCCTATTCTCTAGGTAGTTTTGCTGTACATCATCATCTACCATTTCCTGCCACACTGATGGTGTTTGTTTTTATCAGGAAATCACATTTTCCAACTATAGCCCAATCTTTCTGCTTCCCCACAGAAATCAATCACGTTGACTTAAACAAACAGGATTTGTTGAAGTGATTCCAGGAATGATACTCTCTCTTACATGCAAAGATAACTAATGATTCTACATCAGCAGCAGCTGACACATTTCTGGTGGTTTTCAAACAGTCACATACGGTTCGGAGCACAGCTCACACGGCTTGGGTTCAAATCCTTCCAGTTCTGCCACTGCTACTTATGAACTGTGTGACCCTATGCAAGCTGCTCAATCTAGGTCTCATTCTCGTGTGTGAAATGAGGGCAGTATAGTACCTATCCCATGGGGCTGTTATGAGGATTTGGTGAGTTAATTCACGTAAAAGGCTTACACAGTTCCTCGGGTTCAATACTAATTGGTTATTACTAGGTTATTACAGCCAGTCTTATCCACTCTCAGCCCCTTTATACTTTACAGTATGAATTTGTACGAAAAAGGTTAGGGAAGTAAGTTTTGTCAATAACTATAAGTATAACCTCATCTTTATTTAGCATGATTCGTTTTTGTTTCCACTTGCTTGTTATGGAATACCTGAGAAGTAACCCTGAGAACAGGGTAATTTATATTCAATTCAGTTTGCATGAAAACCAAAGAAATGAGATTTGCTGATTTTCATGTTGTAAGTTGGAGACAGGTCTGAAACGAACTCAAATTATTAAAATTCTAGCCCAAAGTTGACTTCATTTTTACGTTTGGAAACCAAAATGTACATTAAGTGCATAAAAGAAGAAATCCTCGGTGTAAAACTCATACTCTAACTTGCAGTACTGGTGTGGAACTTTCCCCTCCACCATACAAAACTAGAAAACTGGATAAAATACATGAAACAAGTGGTATTAGATGGTGGACAACAGGAATTGCATTGGATTGTGAGCCCTGAGAGAAGGAAAACAAATGAGGTGAGCCCTATGATAACCCTAGCTTTATGCCTGGAATCACTTGCCAGACCAAAACAGATAAAGTACACAGGCAGTGCATTCTGGGTTAATTGAATGCATCGAGATTGGAATTTGGAGAAGCTGAGGTGGCCACTCCTCTCAAGTTGCTAAGTCCATATTCCCTCACCTTGAACCTGGGAAGAACAATAAAGTATGATAAAAATAACACTATATGGTTTCCAAAACTAGGTCATAAAAATGCCATGCATCTTAGAACCTGGCCAGCATGCTACGAGGAAGCCCAAACAGGCACATGGCTCTCTCAATTTTATATGAGACACATCCTAGATATGTGAAATTATGTGAGATAGTATGCCAACAAGTATTTTAGCACCTATATGCTAGGTACTGGGAATATAATGATGAACAAAACAGACTGTTTCTGCCCTGGTAAAGCTTACAACTTATGGGAAAAGACAGACTAATAATACATAGTTATTTAAATGACTACAAGAATACTAAGTCCTACAACACAAATACAAAGGATTGTAAGAGAATGTTATGAAAAATTATATGCCAACAAATTGGACAACCTAGAAGAAATGAATAAATTCCTAGAAACATATAACCTCCCAAAACTGAATCAGGAAGAAATAGAAAATTTGAACAGACCGACTACCAGCAATGAAATTGAATCAGTAATCAAAAAACTCCCAACAGTCAAAAAGTTCAGGACCAAAGAGCTTCACAGATGAATTCTACCAAACATTTAGAGAAAAGTTAATACCTATTCTCAAACCATTCCCAAAAATAGAAGAGGAAAGGAAAACTTCCAAATTCATTCTATGAAGCCAGCATTACCCTGATATCAAAACCAGATAAAGATACTATAAAAATAGAGAACTACAGGCCAATATCTCTGATGAACACAAATGCAAAAATCTTCAACAAAATATTAGCAAACCCAATCCAACAATACATTAAAAAAATCATTCACCACAATCAAGTGGGATTTGTTCCTGGGATACAAGGGTGGTTCAATCTTCACAAATCAATCAATGTGATATATATCACGTCAGTAAAATAAAGTATAAAAACCATATGATCATTTCAGTAGATGCAGAAAAAGCATTTGACAAAGTACAACATCTATTCATGATAAAAACCCTCAATGAAGGGGCGCCTGGGTGGCTCAGTTGGTTAAGCGACTGCCTTCGGCTCAGGTCATGATCCTGGAGTCCCGGGATTGAGTCCCACATCAGGCTCCCTGCTCAGCAGGGAGTCTGCTTCTCCCTCTGACCCTCTTCCCTCTCGTGCTCTCTCTCATTCTCTCTCTCAAATAAATAAAATCTTTAAAAAAAAAAAAACCCTCAATGAAGTAGGTTTAGAGAGAACATACCTCAACATAATAAAGGCCATATATAAAAAACCCACAGCTAACATCATACTCAATGGTGAAAAACTGAGAGCTTTTCTTCTAAGGTCAGGAACAAGACAAGGATGTCCACTCTCACCATTTCTATTCAATATAGTATTGAGGGGCGCCTGGGTGGCTCAGTCGTTGAGCATCTGCCTTCGGCTCGGGTCATGATCCCACGGTCCCGGGATTGATCCTGGGGTCCTGGGATGGAGCCCCGCATCGGACTCCCTGCTCCACAGGAAGCCTGCTCTCCCTCTCCCTCTCTGACGCGCCCTGCTTGTGTGCCCTCTCTCACTGTGTCTCTCTCTGTCAAATAAATAAAATCTTAAAAAATATACATATATATATAGTATTGGAAGTCCTAGCCACAGCAATCAGACAAGAAAAATGAATACAAGGCATCCACATTGGTAAGAAGTAAAATTTTCACTACTTGCAGATGACATAGTACCATATATAGAAAACCCTAAAGACTCCACCAAGAAACTACGACTGATAAATGAATTCAGTAAGGTTACAGGATACAAAAATCAGTGTACAGAAACCCATTGCATTTCTATATGCTAATAATGAAATAGCAGAAAGAGAACTTAAGAAAACAATCCCATTTACAACTGCACCACCAAAAATAGTAAAATACCTAGGAATAAACTTAACCAAGGAGGTGAATGACCTGAAACGACTCTGAAAACTATAAACACTGATGAAAGTGAAGACAACACAAACAAATGAAAAGATATTCCATGCTCGTGGATTGAAAGAATATTGTTAAAATGTCCAAACTACCCAAAGCAATCTGCCAATTTAATGCAATCCCTATCAAAATACAAACAGTATTTCTCCACAGAACTAGAACAATCAGTCATAAAATTTGTATGGAACCACAAAGACCCCGAATAGCCAAAGTAATCTTGAAAAAGAAAAACAGAGCTGGAGGTATCACAAGTCCAGATTTCAAGTTATACTACAAAGTTGTAGCAATCAAAACAGTATGGTACTGGCATAAAAACAGATATATCGGGGCGCCTGGGTGGCTCAGTTGGTTAAGCGACTGCCTTCGGCTCAGGTCATGATCCTGGAGTCCCAGGATCGAGTCCCACATCGGGCTCCCTGCTCGGCGGGGAGTCTGCTTCTCCCTCTGACCCTCTTCCCTCTCATGCTCTCTATCTCTCATTCTCTCTCTCTCTCAAATAAATAAGTAAAATCTTAAAAAAAAAAAAAGAAATAAAAAAAACAGATATATCGATCAATGGAACAAAATAGAAAACTCAGAAATAAACCCACAATTATATGGTCAATTAATCTTCAACAAAGGAGGCAAGAATATGCAATGGGAAAAAGTATCTTCAACAAATGGTGTTGGGAAAACTGGACAGCTACATGCAAAAGAATGAAGCCAGACCACTTTCTTATACCATACACAAAAATAAACTCAAAATGGATTAAGGACCGGGCACCTGGGTGGCTCAGTCGGTTAAGCATCTGCCTTTGGCTCAGGTCATGATCCCAGGGTCCTGGGATCAAGGCCCGAGTTGGGCTCCCTGCTCTGTGGGGAGTCAGCTTCTCCCTCTGCTGTGCTCCTCTCCACCCCACCCCCTCCCCCACTTGTGCTCTCTCTTGTGTGCCCTCTTTCTCTCTCTCAAATAAAATCTTTTTTTAAAAAAATGGATTAAGGACCTAAATGTAAGACCTGAAAAGATAAAAATCCTAGGAGAGCACAGGCAGTAATTTCTCTGACACTGGCCATAACATTTTTCTATTTTTTTTTTTAAGATTTTATTTATTTGACAGAGAGAGACACAGCCAGAGAGGGAACACAAGCAGGGGGAGTGGGAGAGGGAGAAGCAGGCTTCCCGCAGAGCAAGGAGCCTGATGTGGGACTCAATCTCAGGACCCTGGGATCATGACCTGAGTCGAAGGCAGACGCTTAATGACTGAGCCATCCAGGTGCCCTGGCCATAACATTTTTCTAGATACGTCTCCTGAGACAAGGGAAACAAAAGCAAAAATAAACTATTATGACTACCTCAAAATAAAAAATTCTTCATAGCAAACTATCAACAAAACTAAAAGACAACCCACTAAAGAGAAGATATTTGCAAATAATGTATCTGATAAAGGGTTAATAGCCAAAAAATTATAATGGAGAACTTATATAACGCAATACCCAAAAAACCCCCAAATAATCCAAATAAAAAATGGGCAAAAGACATGAACAAGGGTGCCTGAGTGGCTCAGTCGGTTAAATGTCCAACTCTTGATCTCGGCTGAGGTCTTGATCTCAGGGCATGAGTTCAAGCCCCACATTGGGCTCCACACTGGGTGTGTGGAGCCTACTTAAAAAAAAGAAGACATGAACAGACATTTCTCCAAAGAAGACATACAAATGCCCAACAGACACATGAAGATGCTCAATATCATTCATCATCAGGGAAATGGGAAATGCAAATCAAAACTACAATGGTGTATCATCTCACACCTGTCAGAATGACTAAAATCAAAAAACACAAGAAACAACAGGTGTTGGTGAGGATGTGGAGAAAAAGGAACCCTCATGCACTGTTAGTGGGAATGCAAACTGGTATAGCCACTGTGGAAAACAGTATGGAGGTTCCTCAAAAAATTAAAAATAGAACTACCATATGATCCAATAATCACACTACTGGGTATTTACCCAAAGAATACAAAAACACTAGAGGTGCCTGGGTGGCACAGTCAGTTAAGCTTCTGAATCTTGGTTTCGGCTGGGGTTGCAATCTCCGGGTGGTGAGATTGAGCCCCACACTGGGCTCCACACTCAGTGCAGAGTCTGCTTGAGATTCTTTCCCTCTCCCTCTGCCCCTCCTGCTTGGGCTGTCTCTCAAATAAATAAATCTTAAAAAAAAATACAAAAACATTAACTCAAAAGGATATATGCACCCCTATGCTTATTATAGCATTATTTACAACAGCCCAAGTGTCCATTGATAGATAAATGGATAAAGAAAATGTACTGTACTATACACATACACACAGTGGAATATTGTTCAGCCATAAAAAAGAATGAAATCTTGCCATCTGCAACATGGGTGGATCTAAAGAGCATAATGCTAAGCAAAGTAAGTCAGAGAAAGACAAATACCGTAAGTTTCATTCATAAATGGAATTTAAGAAACTAAACAAATGAAAAAAGGAAACAAACAAAAATGGGCTCTTAATTATAGAGAACAAACAGACGGTTACCAAATGGAAGGTGGGTGTGTGACGGGTGAAAGAGGTGAAGGGGATTAAGAATATACTTATCTTGTTGAGCACTGAGTAACGTATGAAATGTTGAATCACTGAAACGAATTTAACACTATATGTTAATTATACTGGAATTAAAATAAAATTTAAAAACATACTAAGTTCTCTGAAGAAGACTTATACAGGGGCACCTGGGTGGTTCAGTCAGTTAAGCATCTTCCTTCAGCTCAGATCATGATCCCAGAGTCCTGGGATCAAGCCCCGCGTCGGTGTCTCTGCTCAGCGGGGAGTCTGCTTCTCCTTCTCCCTCTGTCCTCCCTCACCAAGCTCAAGCTCGCTCCCTCTCATTCTATCTCAAATAAATAAATAAAATCTTAAAAAAAAAGACTTATACAAACTACATATTATCAGAAAACAGTAAGACCTCAATTAACAAAACATCTGGAAATAAAGCTTTTCACCAAGTTGGCCAGCTTAGCAAGAGTAGGACATTCCTTACTTAGGTCAGAGCAATGTCAAGAGTGATACTGCCTCCAGGTATATATAGCTCCCTTAGAAGACTTTGGCTTTAAGGAACTATGTTTATCTCAGTGGAATGTTTATTTATTTTTTAAAGATTTATATTTACTTATTTGACAGAGAGAAAGAGCACGCACGAGGAGCAGCAGCAGAGGGAGAGGGAGAAGCAGGCTTACCGCCCAGCAGGGAGCCTGATGCAGGACTCGATCCCAGGGAATTAGAAAAAAAAAATTCCTCCTGAGATAAATCCTCTTATGAGAGCATACCATCTTGCTCAAAATCTGTCAATAGTTTCTTTACTACCTTATGGCATAAAGTACTGACTCTCAGACTGCACACACCAGTATGATTCTAGTTACCCTTTTCTCCATTACCAAAACCCCTTTGTGTATACTGTAGCATGATACTCACCCACGAGCCAGTCCCTATTATGGCCTCTGCCTTCCTCATTTTTGTGCCTCACACGGAAGGGCCTTTTTCACACCCACATCTGAAATGCTACATATACTTCGGCTTAGCCCCAAGCATTCCTGATTCCCACAACCAGAGGTAATCTCTTCCCCTTCTAAACTTGACATTTATCACTTGGTATTTCAAGACCTACCTAACAAAATTCTGGTATCAACATTTGATTCACATACTTTTTATCCTGTCCTCCACTGAACTAGCTTAATACATATGGTAAGTACTCAATTCAATAAATATTTTAGGAAGAAGGCAGATATACAGGAAGGACACATTTTGGTTATTTTTTTTTTAAGATTTTATTTATTTCTTTGACAGACAGCGAGAGAGGGAACACAAGCAGGGGGAGTGGGAGAGGGAGAAGCAGGCTTCCTGCGGATCCTGGGATCATGACCTGAGCCGAAGGCAGACGCTTAACGACTGAGCCACCCAGGCGCCCCTGGTTATGTTTTATATATATAACTACTCATTATATTTTCAACATCAAAAAAGCTCTCAGAAAACACTAAGCCTTTCCCAGTACTGTGATCAAAGTGAAGATGAGCTCCTGTCACTGTAATTGATGTCACACATAAGGTCCAGAGCACAGATGGGATAAGTATACCCACTGAAAACTGAAGGTTTTCCTCCCAAAGTAATCTAACAATACTAAATTTATTGCAAGAACATTCTCTAGAATGTGCCAAGTGATAAAAAATCACTTGGCACTGATTTTTCATCTAAACCTAATGAAAACTCAACAGGGATAAGAGAAAAAAGCAATTTCTTTTAAGTATCACAACTCCTAAACTGGAGATCTGATATGTCTACATCCATTAGCATTTCATTACTAAGTCTCATAAAAGGGTACTTCTTGCTAATGAGATTTTTCTCACTTAAAGGATGTCACACATGTCAGAGATCATTGTAGTATAGTGTTTTCATACATTTGCCATCAGTTTTGCCCTAATAAGACCATCTATTGAAGATTTGTTTAAACCTCCTGATTTTAACTACTTCCAATACAGCAATGGCTAAATGTGGCCCTCTCAATAGCAGAGTTAACAGTCCCATGAAAGAAAGAAGAGCTCACTTAAATTGGAAAGTAGATGCCTCAAATAAAATGCAATGGAGTAGAAATCACTCTGGAATAAATCCCCCAGTCTCCCCTGGAAGGTGTCAACCTTGTGAAAAGAAGTATTAGTGTGTATGTGTGTGTGTGTACACACACAATATATACAGCTGACGCTTGAACAATGTGAGGGTTAGGGCCACCGACTCCCTGCATAGTCAAAAATCCACATAACTTTTGACTCCCCAAAAACTTAACAGCCTACTGCTGACCAAAAGCCTTGTGGATAACAGTCAATTAACACATACTTTGTACATTATATGTATTCTTACAATAAAGTAAGCTAGAGAAAAGAAAGTATTAAGAAAATCATAAGGAAGAGAAAATACATTTACAGTACTGTATTTAGAAAAAAATCCACAAGTGGGCCCATGCAGTTCAAACCCGAGTTGTTCAAGGCTCAACTATAAACACAATCAGCCTACATTATTATATCTATTCTCCCAAATTCCAAACACTATTTCAAGATATAGTTGTGTTTTTTTTTTTTAATTTTATTTATTTATTTGACAGCGAAAGAGAGAGAGGGATCACAAGTAGGCAGAGCGGCAGGAAGAGGGAGAAGCAGGCCCCCTGCTGAGCTGATAGCCCGATGTGAGGCTAGATCCTAGGACCCTGGGAGTATGATCCAAGCCAAAGGCAGATGCTTAACCGACTGAGCCACCCAGGTGCCCCTCAAGATATAGTTTTTACTTTTTCTCTATAATCATCTACTTACTCAGGTCCCAATTTCTGGCTCCTAAATATAAGTGGAACTAAAGGGAAAATGCAAAAGTCCTTTAAAAAAGGAGAGATATTAAGGGATGCAAATAACTGGACCAAAGTCACAGTTTAAAAACATATTTAAGGGACACCTGTCTGGCTCAGTAGGTGGGGCTTACAACTTCTGATCTTGGAGTTGTGAGTTTGAGCCCCATGTTGGGTGTAGAGATTACTTAAAAATAAAATCTTAAAAAAAAAACAAAAAACGTATTTAAGAGACCTCCCAGCTCCAGCCAAGCCCACATTTAGGTCCTTCTTGAGCATAATGACCATACTTTTTAGATATATAACTATAGAGATCAATAATCCACCAAAAATAATAATTTTTTTAAAAAAATATTTTATTTATTTATTTGACAGAAAGAGACACGGCGAGAGAGGGAACACAAGCAGGGGGAATGGGAGAGGGAGAAGCAGGCTTCCTGTGGAGCAGGGAGCCCAATGCAGGGCTCGATCCCAGAACCCTGGGATCACGACCCGAGCCAAAGGCAGACGCTTAACGACTGAGCCACCCAGGTGCCCCAAAAATAATAATTTAAACTTCTACTATTCCTGGTTAGACCCTTATTTTTTCTTGCCTAAATTTCTGCAATATCCTCCAAATTTCTCTAGCCTACCTTTCAGTGTACCACTTACTTTCATATAACCACCATTGGGCTAATCTTCTTACAGACTACTATGTCAAATGCCTTCCATGAATCCAACAACATGGTACTAGTTTACCTTCCTAATCACACCTTCAACTCCCCTACATTTACCCTACACTTTAGAAAAACTGAGTTACTCCCAATGTAGTAAAAGAATCTATTAAAGAGAGGTCTGGCTTTAACCCTCAGCTCCTGGGAGGTAATCTCTAAGTCCCTGGAATGTCCTACCTGATTGGAGTATCTGTTTACCTGAGGCCTTGGGCCACAGCAGATAGTCTATGCTAACAATGTGACCTACGGTGGGAGCTTTGGGCCATGTGGTATCAGCTTGACCTTCATAGGGGCTAGAAACTAAGGTCAGCCACATAAGTAGTCAACAATGTCTACACAACCCAAACCCCAATAAAAACTCTGGATACCAACGCTCAGTGAGCTTCCATGGTTGGCAATACTCTGTATGTACTGTCACATATCATTGCCAGAAGCAGTTAGGGCTGTCTAATATATTGGGTACCCAGAGAGGACACTGCAAGTTTCCCACTTTGAATTCTCCTAGCTTCAGCTTGGAATTCTAGTAGAATCTGCTTTGGCTGATTTTAACCTGTATCTCTTCACTATAATAAACTAATCATGAGTTTAACAGCTTTCAGTGAGTTCTGTGAGTCCTACCAGCAAATTATCAAACCTCAGAGTGGTCTTGGGGTCCCTTGAACTTGCAGTCGATGTGAGAAGTGAGGGTGGTCTTGGGGACGCCCTAACTTTTACTCCTTATTTCACAAACATCTCTCGTTATTTCCTGCTCTGTGCCACTATTCATACTGTTCCTAGAATGCCTACTCCACCTTCATTGCTTTCCAACAAGATCCAACCCTTGCTTTAAGGTCTGTTCAAATGCCATCTCTTCCACAAAGCCTTTAACAGCTTTACTGAGATATAATTCACATACCATAAAATCTACGCATTTAAGTATACAGGTAAGTGTTTAGTATAAAGTTGTGTAAAAATCACCACAATCTAATTTTAGAACATTTTTCATTGTCCCAAAAAGAAACCCGGTACCCATCGGCAGTCATTCCCCATTCCCACCCCACCTCAGCCCCAGGAAACCACTGATTTACTTTCTGTCTCTATAGATTGACAAATTCTGGGGCACCTGGGTGGCTCAGCTGCTTAAGCATCTGCCTTCGGCTCAGGTCATGATCCTGGAGTCCCCAGACTGAGTCCCACATCGGGCTCCCTGCTCAGTGGGGAACCTGCTTTTCCCTCTCCCTCTGCTCCTCCCCCACTCGTGCTCGTGCTCTCTCTCCTGCTCACTCACTCTCTCAAATAAATAGAATCTAAAAAAAAAAAAAAAAAAAGATTTGTCTATTCTGGACCTTTCATACATCATACAGTATCTGGTCTTTTGTGACTGGCTTCTTTCACTGAGCATGTTCTGGAGGTTCATCCAGGTTGTAGCACGTCAGATACTTCAATCCCTTTTTATTGTCAAGTAATATTCCATTGTTTGGATATACCATTTTGTCTATCCATTTGTCATTTGGGGGCATTTTGGTTGTTTCCACTCTTTAGCTATTATGAGAAATGCTGCTACAAACATTCAAACATTTGTTCACTGGTGTACAAGATTTTGTGTGGACTATCTTTTCATATCTTGGGTCTATACTTAAAAGCAGAAGTGCTGGGTCATATGATAACTATGTTGAACATTTTGAGGAACTGCCAAACTGTTCTGCAAACTGCCTATACCATTTTATGCATGCACCAGTAATATATGAGGGTTCCAATTTCTCCACATACTTGCCAACACTTGGTATTATCTTTTTGATTACAGCCATCCTAGTGGATGTGAAGTGGTATCTCCTTGTGGTTTTGATTTGCATTTCCCTAATGACTAATGATGACAATCTTTCCATGGGTGTATCTGAATAGACCTATAACAAGAGATTAAATTAGTAATTTAAAAACTTCCTGCAAAGAAAAGTCCACTGTGTAACAGCTGAAGAAGCTGAGAATTTTCATAACCAGCAAGTCTAGGCTCCTTTTTGTTTAACTGGCCTTCCTTTAGCTTTTCTCTCTCTCCTCTGGCACTTTGCTATAACCAGCAAGAAGAAACCAGGTAGCCCTTCAACACTGCCTGTAAATCTCCTTGGCTCTATCACATCACCCAGTTCCTCAGGTACATTCTCTATCTTCCACCTTACTACAGCCAACAGTAGTTGTAGGAAACTTTCTGTCACCACATAACAAGGATTCCCTTTCCTCTAGTTTCCAGTAAGATTATTCTCACTTTCCTTTAAACCCTCACCCACAGTCTCCTCAAAGGCCATCCTAGTTCTAGAAATAGTTTCTTCAAGCTCTTCAAGCTTTCACTAGCACTCTCTTCAAAGTCCTTCCAGCTGTCACCCATTGCCCCATGCCAAAGCCACTCCCCCATTTTAGGTTTTTGTTAGGTAGTACTCCATTGCCAAAACCAAAATCTGTATTACCTTTCTATTGCTGCATTAACGCATTGCCACAAAACTTAGCACCTTAAAACAACATTTATTGTCTCACAACTTCTATGCATCAGGAATTTGAGAGCAGCTCATCTGGGTGGTTCTGGCTCACAGTCTCATTAGGTTGCATTTAAGTTATCAGCCAGGGGTGCAATATACACTTTCAAGGTGGCTCACTCACACAACTGTGAGCAAACTCAGTAAGGTTCCTCACAACATGAGTATCTCCATAGAGCTGCCTGTGTGTCTGCATGTGACAGTTGACTTCCCCTTAAGAGAGAATGAGGATGGAGCTACAATGCTGTTTATGACCTAACCTCAGAATTCTAACATGAACACTTCCATCACATTCTATTCATTAGAGTCACCAAGTATAGCCCACACTTGGGGGGGGTGGGGAACTTAGCATCCACCTTTTAAAGAGAGAGGTATCAGAGAATTTGTGGACATATTTTAAAACCACCACCCCTCTACGCATAATAAAATGTAATCTCTTCTTTCTCTAAATGCTTAGAATTTCCTTATGCCTCTAAGGCACTTACTGTCCGTCTGACAGTTATTTGTGTACCTACCATATTCCATGCTGCCAGGGTTAGAACTATCTAAAGGTGAATACATTATTCACTTTTTATCATGTGAAGACACCTTACACATTATGACCACTGGACCAAGAGTCAGAAGACCTGGAACCAAGCCATAGAGCTGCACTTACTCTGATATGATCTGAAGCAAATCTCTATCTGAACTTCAATTTCTTCATCTGCAAAATGGAGATAATCTCACCTCCCTCACAAAGCTACTGAGAAAGTGAAACAATGCATGTAAAAAAGTTTTACAAACCATAAGCCAGTAAAGATCATATTGATAAATATTTGTTAAGTTACATTTACAGACCCTTATCAGTCTTACAGCACCAACCCCAACAGTGTTGCTACCATGGACTTCAGTATTATTATTGAGCCTATTCAGTTTCAGTGAAATACTTTTCTCCATTTTTGTTTTTCTTTTTTATCATTTCTGTAAGTATCACAGAGGTGTTTTTTTGTTGTTAGGTACACACTTTTTTTTTTTAAAGATTTATTTATTTGAGAGTGGGGAGGCAGAGGGAGAGAGAGAATCTCAAGCAGACTGCTGAGCACGGAGCCCGATGCCGGGCTTAATCTCATGACCCTGGGATCATGACCTGAGGCAAAACAAAGAGTCGGAGGCTCAACTAACTGAGACACCCAGGTGCCCCTGTTAAGTACACACTTAAACTGCCATTTTACTAGAGGTCTCCTCCTGTCCATCTTTGCTTTAAAAAACTCAAAGTCCTCCCACTTATCTCCTCATCAGAGAAAGAGAAAATGAGCAACTATGACCAAATCTAAAAGGTTTTCTTAAAGTAAAGCTCAGATGGATCATTCATTCAATAAATTTATACTGAGTACCTACTATGTGCCACTGTTTGAAGGACTGCCTAATGGAACTTTCATTCTAGTAGGGGAAGATCATAAATGAACAAGTAAATATACAGTATGTAGTATATCTAACGGTAAAAGGGCTATGGAGATAAATAAAGCAAGACTAAGGTGTTAGGGAGTACGGGATGAGGGAAAGGCTATTTTATGGTGGTTAAGAAATAGACTCAATGATAAGTTGACAAATGAACAAATGAAAGAGCAGAGCCATGTGGCATTTTAATCCCTATGCATTTCAAGTTGTACAAAAGTCCCTGCAGAGGTATGAGGTATACTTGGCTTGAAAACCAGCAAGAAGGCCAGTATGATTACAGCAGAGTGAGGCAGAGAAAAGAGTAGCAGATGAGGTCTAAATGTATGAGAGGGCAAACATACATGGCCAAATCATGCCTTGTAGGCCTCAGAGATTCTGGGTTTTACCAGAAGATAAGAAAACTACTAGATGGTCTTAAAATTAACAGTGAGCAAAGGGTCACTCTCATTCTGGGTCAGGCAGCAGTGGTAGAAATAGTAGGAAATTATGAGATTCTGAACACATAGGAAGGCAGAGTCCAGAGAATTTGCTGATGGACTGAATGTTAGTGAAGCTGCACAACATCACAGCGACATTCAGTGTTCCGCCAAGGCCATCAGAAACCACTGATGACTGAGCCAAGGTTTCTGTTATCTTCACAGTTCTGTCCCCTTCTTAGGCCCACTTCTCCTTCTTGCTACATATATTTCAAGGGTAAGAAACTAAACTGCATTACAGATGAAGAAGAAATAGAAATTATTTTTGAGTTATGACATTTTAAATATAATACACCTGAGACAGCAAATATACAAAACACATAATAAATCTTTTTACCTCTTTATTGTGTAGAAAACCTTTCAGAAATATTTCTCAATGTTTTAATAAAGAGGTAGCAAAGTTAAAATACAAAATTTGAAAATCATGTAAATTAAATGGCCTTTTTAGAAATTCATACTAAAATTCATGTCTCACATGGAAAGTTCTCCATCATATATTTAGTGAAAGGTGAATAACAGAATACGTTTGAAATAATCTCATTTGTGGGGGAAACAGATATATTTATACACATAGAGAATGTCTCAAAGGATACCAAACTGTTAAAAGTAGCTACCACCAGTGAAGCTTTGTTTTTTACTTAATACAATTCTATACTGATTTTTTTTTTTACAAACACATATTACTCTCACAATAAAAAAAAAAAAACTGAAATGAAAACAAATACAGTATCCTCCATACCAAGGCCTAGGTAACAAGGCCAAGTCTGTCATGCCTCTGTGGGACCAAGAGAGAAGCAAACTCACTCCAAACATAGGCATCTATTTTCTGGCTAGACTATGAACCACCCCATTAGTTGCCCTGAAACAGCAGAGAGTTTGTTTAGGGATCAAGTGGGAAGGGGCATATTTTCTAAAACACTGGCCCCAAGCAACTGCCTATTAATGACTGACATTAAAACTCAAATAAATGTGTGCCTATTTGATAGCTACTCTAGGAAAAGGCAGGTTTCTACATCCTATGAAAGGGAATCGTTAGGACTCTGCTCTGGGCTGGAAGTCTTAAAAAGTCAAAGAACCAGTTTTTAACAAAGTTTTAAAAAATCTTTTTTAAGATTTATTTATTCATTTGAGAGAAAGAGAGAGAGAGCATGAGCACGAGGGGGAGAGGAAGAGGGAGAGAGAATCTCAAGCAGACTCCACTCCAAGTGAGGAGCCTGACATAGGGCTCAATCTCACGACCCTGAGATCATGATCTGAGCTGAAACCAAGTCAGACGCTTAACCCACTGCGCCATCCAGGTGCCCGTGCCCAAAATTTTTAACACACATCTCTTACCACACACACATGCACCAAGAAAAGGCCATGTGAGCACATGGGGAGGAGGCAGCTCACTGTCTGCAAGCCAAGAAGAATGTCCCTATTAGAACTTGACCATGCCAGCACTCTGATCTTGGACATCCAGTCTCCAGAACTGTGAGAAAATGAATTCTGTTGTTTAAGCCACCCAGTGTGTAGTATTTTGTTACTGTCAGCTTGAGGAGACTAAGGCAATACTATTGCATATAATGGATACTATTCCATATAATGGAACACTATCTAGTCTTTAAAAAGAATAAAGCAGCTCCCTGCTTAGCAAGGGAGAGGGTCTGCTTCTTCCTCTCCCTCTGCCCTCTCTCCCCCACTTGTGTTCTCTCTCTCTCGAATAAATAAATAAAATCTTTTTTTAAAAAAAAAAGAATAAAGCAGCTCTTTGTGGATGCATATGAAATGATACATAAGATGCAATAAGTGAGAAAAAGCAAGTTGCAGAACAATGTGGAATATGCTACTATTTACAAGAAAGAACAGATACTGTTTGCTTGTACGTATATAGAATATGTCTGGAAGGATGCACAACAAAGTTGTGGCCTCTGAGATGGGCCAAGGATAGTTAAAAGTTTTAGGGAGATATTTCGCTGCCTGTCACTGCCATACATTTTAAATTATGTACCAGATGAACGTACCTGCCCCAAAACCATTTTTAAGTAAAAAAAAATTTTTTTAAAGGAACGGATGGTTCATTTGTTATTTCTCAAAAAATGACTTTAGTTGTACGATGCTTTTTAACAGCCCTCAATTACTTTGTTCAGGAGGTTGTAGCCACTGTAAGGGAGCAGAATTTGCCACCCAAACTGTGCCTCTTTGGCATATGTATTATTTTAGGCTGATTATTTTTAAGGAACAGCAGGCTCAGGAATAACTGCTGACCTTCCCCCAACTACCTAAAAGAATTTAGAGAACCTGCTCCAGGAAGAAAGCTGTCACCACAGACAGCTATTCAACTATGGTTGTATTTCTACACGCTAATAATGAGCCTTCAGAAAAAGAAATTAAGAAAACAATCCCATTTACACCTGCATCAAAAAGAATAAAATATCTGGGAATAAATTTAACCAAACAGGTGAAAGACCTGTACTCTGAAGACTGTAGGACATGAATGAAAGAAACTGAAGATACAAACAAATGGGAAGATATATTCTGCTCATGGACTGGAAGAATGAATATTGTTAAAATATCCATACTTCCCAAAGCCATTTACAAATTCAATACAATCCCTTAAAATACCATTTTACACAAAACTAGAAAAAAAAATCCTAAAATTTGTATGGAACCCCAAATACACAAAGCAATCTTGAGAAAGATCAAAGCTGTAAATATCATGCTCCCTGATTTCAAACTATACTACAAAGCTGTAGTAATCAAAACAGTATGGTACTGACACAAAGACAGACACATACATAGATCAACAGAATAGAGAGCCCATAAATAAACCCACATGTATATGGTCAATTAATCTACCACAAAGGAGACAAAAATATACAATGGGGAAAAGACAGTCTCTTCAATAAATGGTGCTGGGAAAACTGGACAAGTTACATGCAAAAGAATGAAACTGGACCACTATCTTACACCACATATAAAAATAAATTCAAAATGGATTAAAGACTTGAATGTTAAGACCCGAAGTCATAAAACTCTTGGAAGAAAAAGATGGGCAGTAAGCTCTTTGACATCAGGCTGAGCAGTATTTCTTTGAACAAATCTCCTCAGACAGGGACAACAAAAGCTAAAATAACAAATAGGATTACATTCAACTAAAAAGTTTTTGCAGAATGAAGGAAACCATCAACAAAACAGAAAAGGCAACCTACTGAATGGGAGAAGATATTTGCAAATCACACATCTGATAAAGGATTAACATCCAAAATATATAAAGTTACACAATATTTAAAAAAAGGATTAAAAAATGGGCAGAGGACTTGAAAAGACTATTGTCAAAGACGACATACAGATGGCCAACAGACACATGAAAAGATGCTCAACATCACTAATTAACTATCAGGAAAATGAAAATCAAAGCCCCAATGAGATATTACCTCACACCTGTTAGAATAGCTATTATCAAAAAGACAAAAAAGACAAAAAGTAAGTGTTGGGAGAGGATGTGGAGAAAGTGTGGAGAGGATGTAGAGAAAAGGGAACTCTCAGACACTGTTGCTGGAATGTAAATTGGTGCAGCTACTATGGAAAACAATATGGAAGATCCTCAAAAACTTAAAAGCAGAATTACAATCCAGTAATTCCACTTCAGGTATTCATCTGAAGAGAATGAAAACAGCAAATGAAGAAATAATATGCACCCCTATATTCACTGCAGTATTATTTACAATAGCCAAGATATGGACGCAACCCAAGCGTTCATCAATAGATGAATGGGTAAAGAAGACGTGGTAAATATATACAATGAAATATTACACAGCCATAAAGAATGAAATCTTGCCATTCTCGACAGCATGGATGGACCTAGTGGGTATTATGCTAAGTGAAATAAGTCATACAGAAAAAGACAAACATGTACAACTTCTCCTGTATGTGGAATCTAAACAACAGAACAAAACAGAAACAAACTCATAGGTATAGGGAGCAAACTGTTAGTTACCAGGGCGGGGAGGGGCTGGGGAGCGGAAGAAACAGGTGAGGAGGATTAAGAGGCACAAAGTTCCAGTTATAAAATAAGTAAGTCATGGGGAGGTTACGTACTGCGTAGGGAATATAGTCAATAATATTGTAGGAACTTTGTATGGTGATCATGGCAACCGGACTTATCCTGTGGATTTCTTGATGTATAAAAATATCGAATCACTATAATGTGCTCGATATTGAATGTCAAGTATAGTTCAATTAAAAAACAAAGCACTCCTCACAGCAAATTTTCTCTCCACCACACCTCGAAGCTTTATTGTCCCAGTCTCTTCCTTCCCCATTCACAGCCTGCCTGCCTTTCGTCCCGTTTCCTCTCCACTCTTCCCAAACCCCATTTTTCACCCTCTGCAGGCTCCACTCCCACGAGCCTCAGAATTCCCAAAGCTGTTCCTTTCTCGGACCCCGACTTGACCTCCACCTCCCCCTTCTCCCTCCTCCAGGCCCCAACCCCTCCTCCAACACCCTCTCACGCCCCCACGTCCCACCTGCACTCTCCGCCGCTTCAGCGCCGCCGCGTCCAGCCACACGCCGCAGGCTTCTTCCTCAGGGTCCCTCCGCCTCATGGTCGCTGCGGAGACCCAGCCAACGTCCCGCCCGGCTCCCGCTCCCGCTCCCGCCGCCTCACCGAACGGCTATAACGGCCTCCACGGACGTTCGGATCTCGCGCCAACGCCGGGGGCGGAGCTACGCCGCCGCCGCCGCCGCCACCGCCTCAGGCACCGCCCCAGCCCGAGCCCCGCCCCAGCCCGAGCCCCGCCCCTCCATCTCAGCCTGTGGCCTCACCGGGTCGTCTGGTGGGTGGAGCACCTTTCGGTTTACCAAGGCCTTCACGTCCCTTGTGATCTGCGAATTCCAGAGTTGCCTTCCCGCGATTAGCTGTGTGAACGTGTTCACGACATTGCACAAGGAATATGCGTTTCTTTTCGCTAAGTTAGTTACACCTTCTTGCTGTAAACATAACTACCCCGGGCTCAGGGTTTTCCAGTTTCACAGCTACATCCTCACAGTCATCCCAAAAGGAAGGGTGGAGCCAAGGCTGCGGTCCGCCAACTCCAAAGCCGGCGTCCCCAGCACTACCCTAAGTGGTAACCATACACTAGAGTTTATGAATTACTTTTGAATTAAAAAAAAAAATCCAAGCATAACTATGAAACCGCATGGGAGAGGATTTATAAAACGCTAAAAAGGGGGCGCCTGGGTGGCTCAGCGGGTTAAGCGTCTGTCTTCTGCTGGGTCATGATCCCAGCCAGGGTTCTGGGACGGAGCCCCAGCTTCGGCTCCCTGCTCAGTAGGGAGTTTGCTTCTCCCTCCCCCTCCCCCTACTCGTTCTCTCTCTCTCTCTCAGATAAATAAAATATTTTTTTAAAAAGGGGTGGGGCGCCTGGGTGGCTCAGTCGATTGTGTCTGCCTTTAGCTCCCGTCATGATCCCTGGGTCCTGGGATCCAGCCCTGCGTTGGGACCCCTGCTCAGCGGGGAGCCTGTTTCTCCCCTCTCCCTCTGCAGCTCCCCCTACTTCTGCTCTCTCTCTTTAAAAAAGAAAAGAAAAAGGTTAAAAATGAAACCTAAAAATTTGGAGTCCCAGGTTTGTCAGCTCCCAAAACTATCTCCTAGTCCTGCCTTCACAGCTTAAGCGAGACCCTGGATTTTAAAGAGGATCAAGTGAGGTAAAGTTTGTGAAAGCTCCTCAGAAATGCAGAAGTGCTGGCATCCCACTCATCGTTCATCCCTAACCACAGTCCCCATAGATGTTCTTTATATATGTATATAAGCCATATACATATATATGTAGACAGGATATTTTTTCAAAGATTTTTTTTAGAGAAAAGAGTGGGGGCTGGGGCTGAGGGAGAATCTCAAGCAGACTCCCTGAGTGTGGAGACCCACGTAGTGCTGGATCTCACAACCCTGAGATCATGACCTGAGCCAAAATCAAGAGTCCAACATGCTTAACCGACTGAGTCACCCAGGTGCCCCTATAAACAGGATAGTTTAGCAATAGAGTGATTTTTTTTTTTAAAGATCTTATTTATTTATTTATTTGACAGAGCGCACAAGCAGGGGAAGCAGCAGGCAGAGGGAAGAGCAGACTCCCTGCTGAGCAGGGAGCCCGATGCGGGGCTCGATCCCAGGACCCTGGGATCCTGACCTGAGCTGAAGGCAGACACTTAACTGACTGAGCCACCCAGGCGCCCAGCAGAGTAATGTTTTTTATTCACTTGGGTTTTTTTTTTCTTATCAGTACTTCCTAATTTTCCTTCACTGTACTGTGGAAAACTGTATTATAAACTGTACTGTGGAAAAGCAGTATTATAAAAATTAACATATAAAATCCTTCTTGATTGAAGGAAAGACCCAAAAATGAAATCTTTGTCAAATTATAAAGTGTGCTTATGTAAAATTTTACACATTCCTTTAACTTCTAAAACTTATTTGGTAATAAAACTGCCCTCCCTTCCCCGCCAAAAAGAAAAAGTTCATATACATAGTGTATAAGGCCCCCAACGACCCCCAGGCAAAGAAAAAACACACACTGCCTTCCTCCTCCCTGTTCCCACCCCTGGGGGCCCTAGCACGCCCTGGAAAATCTCAACATGCTAAGCAGGTCCATGGGGGCCCCAGGGCCCCATTCCTGGGACAGGAGGCAAGAAGCAAAGAGGCTGCTCTTAACAGTCCTTTATTGCATCCAGGACATATCGGAGTCCAGACCACCCCCACTTCCAGTGCCGCTGAACTCCCTTCAGTACATCTTTGGCCTTTGTACAGGCTTTTCCCTCTACCTGGAACGCCCTTCTTCATCTGCAAACTCCTATTCACCCTTCCCAACCCAAGACCGTGAGGGTCGCAGGCAGCATTATTCCTCCTTGGTGCTTCCCCTGACAGGTCATTCCCATATTAAAGCTCTCATCCTGCATTGATCCACAGGACTCAGCTGGTAGCCTGCCTCTGAGCAGAGGCCCAGGAAACACTGAAATGGATAACTGAATCATGGGCAAGGAAACCAGGAGAGAGGCTGGGAACAGGATGTGTGGGTCACAGAGGCCAGAGCTAGAAAGGCTGGGGCTCACTGTGTGGGACGGTGACTGAGGGGGTATGGGCACTGGGTGAGATCCATTTCTCCCTAGCACAATCTTCTACTTTTGGAGACTGTGGAACTCCAAAACTCCAGGCTAGAACTCAAGGGATGGTACATACATTTGGGGCCTGCCCTTCCCTATCCACCAGTGAAATCTGGCGGGGGGCAGGGGGTTGCTGAGGCCTCTTCTGCCCCTGGCCTAAAGTCTACTTTCACCCCCTCCCAGATAATCTGGAAGCTCCCAACCAGGGTCCTGGCCCCAGCTGACCCCCGATCCTCACCCCTAGTGAGAGGCAATGGGGAGAGGCAAGCCTGGTCGGCGGCCTGCATCTTTATCTCTTTTCCTCTCCCAGGGCAGGGGGCTGGGGCAGGCCCAGGAGTGGACCCCAGCAGCTCCTGGCCAATCCCCAAATCCAGGGACAGGCCAGTACCGCCTTTGGCAGCTGAGGCGTGCACAGAAAGTCACCACAGGCCAGACACAAACAACTTTACCAGGCCTTGTTCCCCTCTGGAGCCAAGCCCGGACCCCGGGGCTCCCACTCTACCTCCCTCCCTTACCAGCCGCCACCCCACCCCACCCCGCCCCCCAGGCCTTCACTGGGTCTTCTGGTCGAGTTTGCGCCGCACCAGCCGGCTCAGGATGAATGCCGTCAGCACACTGCTGCCCACGGTGAGCAGGAAGAGGCCGGAGAAGTTGTGGGGCCAGCGGGTGTGCAGAGGCTCGTAGATGGGCCGCCGGGCCTCGTAGTCCAGGGCCACAGCCTCCAGCTGAGCCAGCGTGCACAGCACCAAGAACACGTGGAAGAGCTGGTGGCCCTGCCCGAAGAGGTGGCAGCTGCCAGGAAACCAGCGCTCGGGCATGAAGGCTGAGAAGAAAGCGGCGGCCAGCAGGAAGAAGACCACCTGGCACTTGTGGTAGAGAAGGGCCGGGTCATCGGTGGTCGGCTCGGGGGACACCAGGATGCGGTGCGCCACGGGGCTGATGTCCAGCGCGTAGGCCAGCGCTGACGGCACCTCCTGGCAGGTGCGGCCCAGCAGGCCGGGCTTCTGGCTATACTTGTTGTAGCAGGAGCCGGTGCAAGACAGCCAGGCGAGAAAGGCGGCCGTGGGCAGGAAGACGGCCTGCACCCGCGCGTGCCAGGCAGGCTCGATGGCGTAGTAGAAATGTGCCAGGGCGCTGCCAAACTGGTACACGGCCACGCCCACGTAGTCCAGGAAGAAGAAGCTGTAGTGCCAGAACTCGGACTTGGCCTGCAGGAGGTGAGCCAGGGCACTGAGGGAGAGGTAGGTGAAGGAGGCAAGGACAATAATGAAGAGGGGCAGGGCGTGGGGGTCTCCCCAGAAGTCCACGGTCCCCACAAAGATGGCCAGCCGCAGCAGCAGCACCAGCGCTGCCAGCAGGTGGGTCCAGACGTTCACCGCCTCGTTGTGCTGCTGGAAGAGCGTGCGGAAGTAGAAGCGCCACGTCTGGTGCAGCGGCCGGTAGCCCACGTAGATGTACGGCTTCCAGAAGAGGGGCGGCACCTCGGCTCGGGCCACCGTGAACACGGGCTCTGGCCGCCCGGAGGGCTGCGGCTCCCGGTGGGCCTGCCGCAGAGCGGGCAGCAGATGGCTGAGCTTCTGGGCCACCATCGTGGCCATGGCTGTGGGCCAGGCCAGGAGCTGGGAGAGAGGACAGAGCAAAGTCAGGGTGCCCTGGGCCACCATGAGCAGCAGCTGGGAGGCTCTGGAGCCCAGTTCTCACTCCCTCCTTCCCGCCCTCTTTATCCCCTACACTGAGTTTCCGAAGAGAGGAGTCATCCTAAAGAAGATCGCAGCTCTGCCCCCACGACTGTTCCGCGCCCTGATGCATCCCAAGTGCCTAGAACCGTGCCTGGCATGCCGTAGGTGCTCAAGCAATGCTTGAGGAATGAATGGAGGCGGCTCACTACCTCAGCCACTTCCATTCCAGTCCAGGTCCACACGGCAGCTCCTGCTGCTTTCTCCTATGTTCGTGTCGCCATCTGTGTTCACCTGCCGGTGACAGTGACCTAGGTAACAGAACCACCGCCTCTACCTTTAGCCCCTTCGGAGTGGCAGGGTCCCCCACTGACCCTCCATCAGCCTCCATGACCTGGTCCCTGCTACCTTTTCCTGCCCTATTGCTCAGCCACAGTGCACTTCCAACCGAGCCACAGCCTCACCACACCCCTGAGCCTGTTTCACATGTCCGGAGGTTTATACAAGCTGTTCCTTCTGCCATCCTCTTGCCTACCTGGTAAACTCCTACTCAACCCTCAAAACCCATTCTTCTGTGACACTTTCCCTGGCCCCCTGAACCTCTGATGATGACTTCTCTACTTGAATGCCTACCATAAGATACCCATCCTTTGACCATCATAACATTTCTCATGGGCATTAAAATCGTTAATGTGAGCTCACAAAGGGTAGGCAGTTAGTCTCATTGTTTCGTGAACCCGCAGTGCTTTGCAGGTAGCTGGCATTCAGTATTTGTTGAATCAAAGAGCATAACAGCATCCCGATAACACTTCATACATTTAAAGTCCCCAACTCAAAAAGCCACTTTTTTCCCCTGGAAGTCCCCAATTAACAACTGATTCTGTAAAAACAGCCCTTTCCCTCAGCCACACCTCCACTCAAAAGATCCCTCCTCTAGGCTTTCCACTCCCACCCACAGCTGCTAATTCCAAAGACATCAAATCTAACCCTTCACCCTGCCATTCAAGACCCTGCTACTACCCTTATTTCCCACCTAACCCAATATCACACTCTGTTTATTACACTCTATTTCCCTCCCCTGAAATCCTTTAGGGCCAGTTCAAACTGCCACTTCCAAGGGACCTCCTTACTGCCCCTGCCCTGTCTACTCCCCTTGTATAGGTTATATAATGTACCATATAAAACATATTTATTCACTCATTCATTTGTTCATTTAGCAAACACTTACTGAGCCCCTCCTCTGCCTCAGGTCCTGTGCTGGGTCCAGGGGAGGGCAGAGAGGAAAAAGATTTAATCCCTGCCCCCAGGACTTCATGGTATGGTGCAGATTATCGAAAGGAAAACAAATCATAGCAAATGTTTATACAGTACTCACTATGTGCCAGACACCGTTTCAAGCCCTTTATGTACAACTGACTCATTTATGCTTCATAACACCCTGTGAATAGGTACTATCATTATTCCCATTTTGCAGATAAGGAACTGAGGCACGGAGATGTTAAGGACCCTGCCCACCCACCTAGCTAGGCAGAGGCACAGTCTGGACTCAGTTTGCAATCTTAACCACTACCCTAAACTGTCCTTCGCAAGACAAGGTGACAAGTGCTATTAATCATTTCATAGTTATATACTTTCTATACAGTTTTGCCTGAAACCAGTTGCTTAATTCAGCTTATCATCATTCACTGTGTCATTCGTTAAATCAAGTATCTATTGAAACACCTGCCAGACAACTCCCATCCCTCCAATGAGCTTACTGGACTCAGCATCCTGATTTTCTGTCCATCTTTCATCAGATATTTATTGCAACTACTTTTGCACCAGTCATTGTAAGAGGCAAGGAGATCTGGGCAGGCTAAAGCTCTCATGTTTCTGCCACCAGCAGCACCCTAATCACCCCCAAAGCCCCCCCAATAATTTACACACAGTCCAATAAATGCAGGGAGCTTGCCATGTGAAGGCAGTATCAGGACAAGCCCCCAGCCCACCCCCCTCCCCATCCTAGCCTGACCTGCATCCCTAAGCGCCCCCTGCATTACACTTCTCAAGTCAGCTCTGGTCTCTGGCCTCTCCTAGTCCAGTGAGGAGGCAGGAGTTAAACAAGTCACTACGATACTGCACAAGGGATGCTTTGGACGGAGGGGGGGCAGGACTCTCCCACTTCCCTTCCCCAGACAGCATGGCACAGGTCAGGTGTAGGAAGCAGACCTTGCTGGCTGCTTCCGTCCGTGAGGACCACCTGGCCTGCCTTGCTAGTGGAGGAGCCAGCACTGGAGGTCTTCTCCTCCCCAAGAGGCTGGGCTTCAGCCTCTACCCTTGCCTACAACTTTGGCTTTCCAACTCAGAACCTCAGGAAGCCAGAAAAGGCCTCTGAAAGTGTCTCATGCAGCACCTTTGTTTTACACTGAGAAAATAAGAGCCCAGAGACAGGAAGGCCTTCCCCGGCGTTGCCCAATCCGGCAAGGTTTCCATTCCACCACAGGGGAAAAGACCAGGGAATGATAATGTGCGATGGTGGCCTAGTTCCTGGGTCCCTATGATCCATTAAATCCAGTCCAAGGCTCCATATCCCACTCTTAGAACTTTCCAAGTCATAACAGGCTATTAAAGGCTCTGAGAAGTCCTGCAACAAAGAAGCCAGCTTTGCTTTGTTGAACCTCCATTTGTCAAGCCTACCTGACCAAGGATTCTTTTCCTAGGAATAATTATATTGTAAAGCCAGCTGAAATGTGTGCTTACTATATGCTTACTCTTTATAGCCTTGTTGCAATTAATTCTCATCACTAGCCTGCTGAGGTAGGTATTATGCCCATTTTCTTTTTGAGGATAGTGAAACTCAGCGAGGTTAGGAGCTCCTCCCCATCTGCATTCCACAGAACTACTTTGGAAGATAATGGTCTAAAGCAGGTAGCCAAGGCCTTTCCCATAAATTATTTCCTTAGTCTTCTACCAACTGACACGCACCCGGGGACCACAGCGTCCCCACGTTACCAGCCACCCCCTGGCTCTACACCAATGACGCCCTAGCTCACAGCCACCTCCTCAGCTGGTGAGAGCGCCCTCAGGGCCCTTCTCCTCCACCAGACACCTTGGGGCCTAAGCACAGAACCCAGAGGCTACATACTGGGGTAAAGAGATCCTGCTCCCTACTTCCTGTAGACCTCACCCAGGGGCCCTATTCCATCTGGATACGTCTATTTTCAGAATTAGTTCCCATCTCCTGACTCCATGGAAAGGGGCCCCTGAATCCAGGGGAAAGGAGCAGGTGCAGGGGTCCAGCCTGAGCTGAAAGGAGGGTAGGTATCCAGAGACCACCCTCAGAGAATCCTCAGAGTCATCTGCCCAGCAGGCTGCCAGGACCTGCCTGTTTCGGGCCACGCTCCACGGCCCCTCTCCGAGCCTAGGTTACCTAGGGGTTTTCCTCGAGCCTGGGAGCCGATGGTTTCCGCTGTGGGACTGGGCAAATTCACCAGATGCCAAGCACTGGGTGGCACTTCCACAGGTGAGGGTCACTAGGGGCGGGGCTTCCAAGGGTGGGAGGTGTCTTGTGTGATGTCACCAGAGGGTGGGGCTAAAGAAAACCTCCACCTCTCCCTTCCCACCCCCCACCATCACCATTCCCACACTGGTCAAATCCCAGCTAAACGTTGCCCTCCTAGCCAGGCCTCAGCTGTAGAAGGAAGCTCAGCATTACCCTCCACATGAAACGTCTGGGGAAACCCAGGGCTGGCTAAAAAGTTGTGACTTACCCAAGATTCACACAGCAAGACGGGCAAAGCTGGGCTGAGACCAGGTGACCAGGGCCTGGCTGATGGATGTCAGGCAAACTTGACTGGCTTCCGTCCCTACTCACCAGGAATCATAACGGAAAGAAGTTAGAAATAAAGAAGAAAGCGGACACCAGAAAGGCTCATGAAGGAGATGGACTTCAGATTCAGAAAAACCAGGTCTGACACCTGCTTCCATCACATGCTATAGCTGTGTGACCTAAGACTAGTGACTCATCTTCTCTGAGCCTGAGCTCCCTCGTGGGAATTATAATATTATCTATAGCATAGATGGCTGTAAAGATTAAACTCATTAGAATAAAGTTTTCACACAGTTTAGGGACTCGATAAATGATTGCTATTATTATCAACTATTAATAGTAGTAGTAACTAATTATTATTAACAGTCGTAGTATTTGAATTATCCTCAGCCCTAGAGATTTGCTTGGCATCGTCTTAAACAACTGTCCTCTTTTAGCCCTCAGGAGCTGGTTCCACTGGGTTTGAGGGCTTTGGTGAACTGTGTCTCTTGCATAGTTTACCTTTCTCTGAGGACACATGTAAGGACCAGGGAAATTTGGCTGGAGTTTGAACTTCTAGGGACACTGATCTTTTTTTTTTTTTTTAAAGATTTTATTTATTTATTTGAGAGAGAGAGAATGAGAGATAGAGAGCACATGAGAGGGGGGAGGGTCAGAGGGAGAAGCAGACTCCCTGCCGAGCAGGGAGCCCGATGTGGGACTGGATCCCGGGACTCCAGGATCATGACCTGAGCCGAAGGCAGTCGCTGAACCAACTGAGCCACCCAGGCTCCCTAGGGACACTGATCTTATTTCATAATTGAATTCTCCTCAGCATAGACCATTCAGAGTAACCTCTCTGGGTCCAAAGAGCCCTGAAGATTCGCACTTGTGCCGCACAGACCCAAAAGAGGTGGCTGGGAAGTGAAACCACCAGGGAAAGGGTCTCAGCTGCAGCTGCTCCATCCCCCAGTGGGAGGGTCGAAAGGGTAGACCATGCCAGCAGGTGATCCAAAAGGCATGTGGCCTGGCCAGGGCATGTCTTGCAGGTTTGAGAGGCTTCCAGGTTGGCTGAGCCTCAGCCCTGAGATCTCCAGGGCCCACGTGGGAGCTCCTGTCAATTCGAGAAGCTCGGTCCTCCTCTGCCCTCCCACCTCCCATTCCCCTTTCCTAAACACAAGGTCAACCTCTTCACCTAGATCCTCAATCCAGGCTTGCCCCAGTTCCTCCACATCTCTCCCTGATACACTTTGCCAAAGAGTCCCCTAAATACCTGGGGGGCAAAACAGATGACCAGGTTGTAGGGATGGGGCAATAAATGGGTTTCGAGGGGTGCCTGGGTGGCTCAGTCGTTAAGCGTCTGCCTTCGGCTCAGGTTATGGTCCCAGGGTCCTGGGATCGAGCCCCGCGTCACTCCCTGCTCAGTGGGAGGCCTGCTTCTCCCTCTCCCACTCCCCCTGCTTGTGTTCCCTCTCTTGCTGTGTCTCTCTTTGTCGAATAAATAAAATCTTAAAAAAAAAAAATGAGTTTCGAAGTGGGAAAGCCCCCGGTTTTACCCATCCCATTGAGTTTAGTGCACATGACAGGCCACAAACTACAGAGCTGGGCACAGGGTGAAGTAAGCAGACAGACTCCCTGCCCTGACAGGGCTCACCCACACAAACGAAATGCCTACGGGCTAAGAAAATCCAGTCCTGAGAGAAGGCACTGCAGGTGGTGATTGCGCAGCATTGGAGAGAGCCGACGCCCCAAGGGAGGGTGCCTACCACTCGCCTCGGGCAGACTATTTCAAAGAGAAGCCAGGTCCCCATTTTTATGTGAGGGTGGGATTTCAAGTCTGACATATATCGGCTGTGTGACTTTGCTTTTAAGTCCCTTAACCTCTCTGAGCCTATCTCTTCATTCATAATCGAAGGATAGTAATAGCTACCCCTTGGGCTCTTGTGAAAGCAAAACAAAGTTATAGATGCAATGTCGGCTCTGGCACAGGCTGGCTCTGCTATTTCTGTTGGGTTTGAGTCTTGGCTCAGCCATTCAATCCCTGCGGGACCTTGGACAAGTCCATTCCCCTCTTGGCCCTGTTTCTCCAAATGTCAAAGGACAGAATGAATTTACCAGTAACGTCAAAGGGCCCTTCAGGACCTGAGATGGTCCAATACTTGTTTCAGGCCGACTATGTGCCAGGGGCTGGAGCTTCAGCAGTGAACAAAACCGTTAAGACACTTCCCTCATGGAGCCAACAGCCCCGCTAACTACCAGCTAAGGGTAAGAACTAAGGGTATTAATACCCTGCCCTCTCGGAGCTTAATAGCCTAACTAAAAAAACGCCTATTATGAGTATTAATTGGTTATAATTCCATTTTTTCTCTTGCCTCCATCTTGGCATGCAAAATACTCATTGTTGCTTCTCTGGGTCCTGATTGTTCAACACATTCCCTTAAAGAAAACTTTATCTTGCCACAGAAGACAAAGTCTAACCTCAGATAAAAAAAAATTGTAAGGCGGGGGGACACCTGGCTGGCTCAGTAGGTAGAGCACGTGACTCTTGATCTCAGGGTCATGAGTTCAAGCCACATGTTGGGCCTGGAGCCTACTTAAAAATAATAATCACAATAATAATAGTAAGGCCAGACCTGTGTTAACACAGGAGTTGTTAGAGGTAGTATTCTTGAGGGATTCTGACAAGGACAATACCATATAAGAGCCCAAAATATTATCAATAAGATTAGGCACTAACATTGGTAATTTACAGTGGCTTGCTGTTTACAAAGAACTTTCACATGCATTTCAACTCTCCCTCAAAGCAACTCTGAACCTCCATGTAAGCTGGTGTCACAGCCCAGGAGGCAGGATGGCCAGACACAACATCTGACTCCCAAACAAGTGCTCTTGCCCTTCATCTACTGTAGTCAACTCCCAGGCATCCAGTGGGTGGCCACAGATTACATAAGCAAAGTTTTCATCCTGGCTGGCCTCCCGATCTCCCAGCAACTGGGTCACCTCCCTCAATGCAAACCAATTCCCAAACTCGGCAGAATGTGTTTAAGAAAAAGTTCTTCCACTTCTTCCAAAACTGAACAGAAATAATTTTTGTTTTTTGTAACTGCACCCCGGGCCTCCATTTGTAATCAGAATAGAATAAATAAGTCAAAGGAATTCTGTGGAACTCAGATTCACTAATGCTCTGAGGACAAGGAAGAAGAACCTGTAGGAAGAAAGCAGGCTCAGAGAGGTTGGGTGAGCTGGCTACTGTCACCCAGCACGGGATGGAAAAGTGACCCAATTTTCACCTCTGGCCAGCAAGGGCCCCTCTAGTCACAGAAACTGAGGCTGGAGTGGGGCAGCCTCTCACCAAGGGGTTCTGAGGTGGCACAAGCCCCTTGACGTGAGGCTGGAACCCTCTCCCACAGGAGCTACAACATAAGGTCCCGGGCCATCCAACCAGGTGCAGCCAGGCTCTGGGAATCCATCAAACTCTCAAACTCGCCAGCTGTGGCCTGACCAGTCCCCTCACTCAAGCCAGGCCTGCACGGGCCGCCCCAGGGAAACCCCTCTGGGGGTGCTCATAGCCTGCAGGCTTGAAGCAAATGTTATGGGTGGTGTGGGGCTCCCTCCCCTTCCCCTCAGTGGGTAGGGAAACCTCCATGCTTTCCTGACACCACGACAGGCTTCCCCATCCCAACCGGCCTAGGCGTCCCCCAAGTGGGACCCCCTCACATCATCCAGTTCCAGGTAGTCGCGCGCCTTGTGCCCCCGGAGTCTCCCTAGAGTCCCCCGCAGGGGGAGCAGCGAGCCCCCGGCCTCTCCCCCTCCCCGCCACCGCCGCTCGCCCAGGCCGGCCGGCCGCCCTGCCCACTCCCTCAGATGTGCTCCGTTCCAGCGGGTCCCCCAGGATCCTCCCGCTCTCACCCGGGGGTGCTCCGGCTCCGGCCCCGCGGCCCCGCCCGTCCTCGCCCCCTGCGCGCGCGCCCGCCGCCCCCGGAAGCACCCCTGCGCCCGCCGCCCGCCCGCTCCCCTCTCCCCAGGCCTGTACCTACGGCGGGGCGAAGCGCGGCGGCGGGATCAGGCGGCTGGGACCCTCGGGCCTCGACGTCCCCGGCGACAGGCAAGCAGATAAAGGGGCGGCCGGTGGCTCCGCCCTGAGGCGGGCGGGGGGCGGGGCGGCGACCGCAGCGGCGGGCGGGAGGGGCGCGGGGGCAGGGCCTCCCCCCCCGCCACGCCCACGTGTTGCCGGCGGAGGCAGGGGGGCGCTCCCACCCCCGCGACCACGGGGTCGTGGGCGTTCCTGTGGCCATCGTGCAGTAAGATGGCGGAGACGGGAGTCCCGGAGAGCAGAAGCGGTTGCCCAAGTCCCCCGGCTGGGCGGCAGCGCTGCGGACGCTCCAGCGGAGTGGGTCCTGCTTCCGCAGACTGGGAGCACCAGCTCCGGAGTCCGGGTGGCGGACTGGCGGGCGCCGGGCAAGTTGTAGCAGGAGCGCGGACTGGTTTGCCCCGAAGCCACGAGGATCCACACATGCCACCGCGCACTAGGCTACTTCTGGTCGAGATGCGCCTGGCCTTCCCCATTTTCATCTCTCTGCCCGGGGAGCCCCACCCCGCCTCTACACCCCTGTCTTATTCCGTGGGCCGCTTCCCCTGCGAGCGGCCCAAGGCATGGTGTTTGAACCTCTATTAAAACACCCACTTTCTACTCCCTAGTGTAATATCTCCCCCGAGTTGAAGCACCCAAAGGGTGAGGGATCCCTGCATAGAGAAGGCCCTCAGCACAGACTGACAGGGATTGTCCGCTCCTCTGGCCCTGGACCAGGCAGAGTGGGGAGACACCTCCACCCCAGCTGGGGCACACACAGCCTGAAGGATGCGGAGCTGAGAGGGGACAGTCTAAGAAGGGACACTGATCCGCCCTCAGGGAGCTTCGAGTCCATTCCGAGAGACGGTGTGGGGTGTGGGCATGATGACAGGATCCAAGTCCCGGTGCTACCCCCAACTCACCACGTGATCTTGGGCAAGTCTTTTTCTCGGCCTCAAGTTTATTACCTATGAAATGGAAGTAATAATACCTGACAGGTTGTTAGGAGAATTAATAAAACAATGGGTATGAAGGTTCTTCATCAACTGCAATGACTACTAGAGGAATGTGTATTTCCTTGATATATTATAACAAAACATATAAAATCATAATCATAATAACCCTAAGAATTAGTTAAATCTCTATTACCCACGTGGATAGAAAAAGTGGCATAGAAGATCCAATCATTTGGAACAAGTAGGGTATGGGAAATGAAAACAAGTAAGGACATTATGGAAATTATATTCTATATGATAGAATATATTCTATCATAGTGAATAAAAATTTAAAACTTGGAAGATGACTTAGTCTCCTCTTCCAGTTTTGGAACACCTGCTCTGTACTGGACATGTTTTTAAAGCTACAGTTAAAAAAATAAAAATTAAAAAATAAAGTTACAGTTTATTAAGCTCTTGCCATGCGCACTAATAGTCGCCAAACTATCTCCTTTGAGCCAGACAACCCTGTTAACCCATTTTACAAATTGGGAAACTAAGGATCAGAAAGGGGACATGGGCTTTAAAAAAAAAAAAAAAGGGCGCCTGGGTGGCTCAGTTGGTTAAGCGACTGCCTTCGGCTCAGGTCATGATCCTGGAGTCCCGGGATCGAGTCCCGCATCGGGCTCCCTGCTCAGCAGGGAGTCTGCTTCTCCCTCTGACCCTCCCCCCTCTCATGTGCTCTCTCTCTTTCTCATTCTCGCTCTCTCAAATGAATAAATAAATAAAATCTTTAAAAAAAAAGAAAGGGGACATGAGACTGTTATGTTATCTCATTTAGGCTCATCCATTCCTACAAGTTGGGTGAGATGACCCCCATTTTATGGATAGAAAAACTGAGGCCCGGAGGGGAGAAATGATGTATTCCAGGTCACATAGCTCCCGCTGTATTTAGGCTCTGAGAAATGGATCTGGAGGTGTGCTTAGGGGAGAAAAGTCACTTGACCCTGAAACATGGCTATGGATATTTGAGAGCTGAATGATAAAAATTTTAAAAAGTAGGAACAATGCTCAGTCATGGAGCACTTGCCATGTGCCCGGCCCAACGCAAAGCCCCTTCCATGCACTATAAGCCCACGAGGGTGTTGTTTCCTTATCTCATTTCATGGTTGAGGAAACTGGTTCCGGAAGATGCTACTTACCCAAGGCCACCCAGTAGGCTAGTGGCAGGCCTGGATCCCGGCCTTGCTCTTATCTGCTACACAGTACTGGTAACAAGGAGTGAAGCTGTGGGGCCAGGACAATTCCTTCCCTATCCGGCTGTGACCCAACTCCTTTTCCAGCCCAGGGCAGCTCCCTTCCCTGCTGTCCCCCAGCTCAGCCACCTGAGTGAGGCCCAGTGACTCCATTGCTCCAAGAGCCCAGAGCTCTGTAATCCTTTGAGTCCAGACCCTAGAAGAGGAACATGGGGAACCTATCCAGTAAGCTGTGCATCATCCAGCTGCCCTCCCAGATGCCGGGTTCAGCTGATAGAGGAACAGGGTCTCCGGGGAGACCAGATTCCTGGGCAGACCTAAAGAGTCAAAAGGCCTCAGAAGTCTTGCTCTGAGCGAGGAGACCATCAGGAAGGACTTCAGTGCACCCAAAGTAAGAGAAGGATGTGGGGCCTGACTGTCCTGAACACATTCTTATCTTTTCCCCCAAAACAAGGGCATCCATTCTTTGGGGGCAGCAAAGCAGTAAAAGCACCTGACTGTATTGTGCCTGGGTTCACACCTTGGCTCTGACACTTAACCCCAGGCAAGTTATGTAGCCTCTCTGGATATCTGGTTCATTCATCCTAAAACAGGTTAGTACCCTCCATTTAGGGTCAGCATAAAAAGTAAATGAAATCACGTATGTAAAGTACTCACAGCGCCGGGCATATCATGCTATCGCTCTAGTTCAGTTCTTTACTCCCTCCCTTTGCCAATAAGGAAGAAAAATAAAGCCTTGTTGTAAGCCCCCAATGCTGAGCTGGTTTTTTACACAGCATTACTGCAGCAATTCCTGACTCATACACATAGCAGAGCCAGGATGCAAAGGCAGGGGTCTGACCCAAGACCACAATTTCAGCTGTGCGTGGTGTGGGGAGGTGGGGGGAAGGGGGGCAGCGCAGGGGACACTGATTGCCTACAGAAGTTCTCTGCCTGAAGTCCACTTGGAGTGAGTCTTACAGGATGAGGAAGGGTTCTCCGAGCCGTGAGGAGGGAAAGAATTTTCCAGACAGTGGGAACACCATGTGCAAAGGTACGGAGGTGTGAATGGTAGGGTAGGTTTAGGGAAGGAGCCTTCATGTTCTAGGGCTGGAGCAGAGGGGGCCTGGGGGCAGCGGGTAGCATTTGAAAGGTAGCAAGAGGCTAGAAGGAAGAGAGCCTTGCCCTGGTGGGAGGGCCTTATCCTGAAGGCCATGCGGATACCGGAGGCAGAGATTAGAGAGGGGGGTGGGATGGGGTGAGGGGGCTTCAAGGAGACCAGTTGGAGAGGTGGGGGGTGTCCCCTGGGACTGCAGGGACCGGTATTGGACTCCTGCCCAAGAATCCCGAAAGGGAAGGGTTGGCAGTAGAAGCAGAAGACAGTGGTGGGAGGTAGCTGACTGTGTTTGCAGGGACGTAGGCTGCAGGGGTGTGCTGCCCCCAGGCCGGAGCTGCCCTGCAGGAGACGGGCAGCCTGAGCTCCAGCCCAAGGAAGTCTCCTGCAGGGGCCAGGAGGCCTCAGCACAAAGAGGCTGGAGGGGCCCTGGGGTGTCCTGGGATTGGGGGGAGCCATCGTAAACAGCCGGCCCTCCTCAAGGGATCCCCAGATGAGGCCTCACGGTGACTGTCCCCAGCAAGGCAAACACACAAGAGTGGCCCGTCAGGGTGTAGCTTCAGCAGGGGTGGGCAGCTCCACGCACGCCCACTCAGCCCCACTCCAAGCGTCTGCCAGGCAGGCCTCCACTTTCCCGCCTCTGGGCTCTCCTGGAAGGGGCAGCTCAGCCTGCTGGTTTAGGAACAGTCTATAAGTGCGGGCAGTTAGCGCCCTGAGAACGGCCCTCAGGCCCTCGTGGAACTGCTGGAGAAAGCCCCAGCCTCCTCTTCAGAAGAAGACAACTCTGAGAGGCATTCGGTCTGCATCAGGCTTTCTGGAATCCAGGCTCCACCACCCAAAGCAGCAACCTGGAAGACACGTCCCATCCTCCGTTGTGCTTTGCCTGCTTCCTTTGTCTCTCCCCCCACTCTCTTCTGCTTTCTGTGGTCACCTCCCAAACAAACTACCCACACCTAAATCTCTGCCTCAGGCTCTGCTTTGAGGGAAAACCAGACCAAGACTTCCCAGACCCCCTCCCCTGAGCCCCCACCCCCCGAACCCCCCCCACCCCCAAGAAAAAGAGTCAGCTTTAAACACCTGCCGAGCCTGGAATGCTCAGGACAAGTATGGGGTAAGGCAGACCTTTCCTGAACCTGAAACCTTACTACCTCCCTGGTTCCCTCCTGGGCAGCCCTGGAGAGGCCAGAACCTCAGTGAGCAGCGGGGAAGGTGGGGCGCAGACTCAAAGGGCAGAAATAAAGAAGCCAACCATGCTCTTCTCTCCTACTCCAGACTCCAAGTTGCCAACACGTTCCTACCTCTTGACCTTTCCACTTGATATTCCTTCTGCCCGGAACACACTTTGTCCCAGATAGGACTGGCATAATTTCTGAGGCCCAGTACAAAATGAAAATGCAAAGGTTTGTTCAAAAATTAAGAATTGCAATGTAGCGAGAGCAGAACATGAAACCAAGCAGGGGGACCCTCCTGACCCCAAGCTCCTATGTGACTGCATGGGTCACATGGCCAGGAAGCTGGTCGTAGCTCCCAACAGCTGAACTTCTGTCTGATGCCCCACTGCCTTCAGATGTCTGTTTCAATGTCACCTTATCCCATGGGGCACCCGGCTGGCTCAGTCGGTAAAGCATGTGACTCTTGATCTTGGGGTTGTACGTTCGAGCCCCATATTGGGTATAGAGATTACTTAAAAAATAAAATCTTGGGGCGCCGGGATCGCTCAGTCAGTTAAGCACCTGCCTTCAGCTCAGGTCATGATCCAAGGGTCCTGAGATCCAGTCCCACATCAGGCTCCCTGCTGAGCAGGGAGCCTGCTTCTCCCTCTCCCTCTGCTGCTTCCCCTGCTTGTGCTCTCCAACTCTCTCTCTCTGACAAATAAATAATAAAATTTATTTTAAAAAAAGGGGGGGGACTGATGAATCACTGAACTCTACCTCTGAAACCAATAACACATTATACATTAATTGAATTTAAATTAAATAAATAAATACAATCATACAGTGAAAAAAAATCCCTGTTTCTCTCAATAACT
Source organism: Eumetopias jubatus (assembly GCF_037043125.1). Taxonomy (NCBI): domain Eukaryota; kingdom Metazoa; phylum Chordata; class Mammalia; order Carnivora; family Otariidae; genus Eumetopias; species Eumetopias jubatus. The sequence continues at coordinate 87,921,209 of NW_028274810.1, read as the reverse complement.
GACTGTGGTATCAAAGTTTTTGATTTTTGCCAATCTGCTGGGTGAAAAATGGAATCTCAGTCTTCTTTTCAAATTTCTCCTATTATGAGTGAGGCTGAATACCCATTAAAACACAGTGTGATGTTGTGATTTATTGTAAGAAATATATACTTGGTCTTCATCTCTGGGGCATACAGCTCCTGAAGCCCTTGTAATTATTTCCTAAGTGGTACAAACACTAAGAGTATCTGTTGTCCTGAGGCAACTCGGTGGGCTCCTAGATGGCTCCTGGGTGGGGGCCGGCCCCCAGAAAGACCAAACCATTAGAAGCTTGGAATTTTCAGCCACCACCCCCTACTTCTCCAGAGAGGGGAGAGGGGCTAGAAATGGAGTTAATAATGGATCGAGCCTACATGAAGCCTCCATAAAATCCCAATAGTATGGGTTGGAGAGCTTTCAGTTAGGTGAACACAACCACACCTTGAGGGTGATGTACCCCAGCTCCATGAGGAAAGAAGCTCCTGAGCTCAGGACATTCCCACACCTTGCCCTATGTATCTCTGCATCTGGGTGTTTATCTGTATCCTTTGATAAACTGCTAAGTATAAGTGTTTCCCTGAGTTCTGTGAGCCATTAGGAAATTAATCAAACCCAAGGAGGGAGCCATTGGAACTTCTGATCTATATCCATTTGGTCAGAAGCATAGAAGAAGACCCGGGTTTGTGACTGGCATATGAAATGGGGAAGGGGCAGTCTTTTTTTTTTTTTTAAGATTTTATTTATTTATTCATGAGAGACAGAGAGAGAGAGAGGCAGAGGGAGAAGCAGACTCCCAAGGAGCAGGGAGCCCGATGCGGGACTCGATCCCAGCACCCTGGGATCATGACCTGAGCCGAAGGCAGACGCTTAAACATCTGAGCCACCCAGGCGCCCTGGAAGGGGCAGTCTTGTGGAACTGAGCTCTTAACCCATGGGATCTGATATTCTCTCTGGGCAGATAGTGGGTTGAAGTCCCAACACCCTGCAGGTGTCTGAGAATTGCTTGGGGTTATGTGCGAAGTCCCTTCCACCCCCAGACATTGGAATTGGGTCCAAGAACCCCTGGTAGTGGTGAAGTGGGATTTGCTAGAACATCGCTGGCTCGTGGAAAGATGTGGTTTGGGAAGAGAAAGATGAAAGGCTGGGGGTGAAAAACCTTTGATTCCTAGGTGGCCACATGGATCTGTATCATCGGGTCCCCGAGGAAGCTTTACTGAATGGGTTGTGAGTGTAACTGACTTCAGGGCGGTGTCTGTGGTTTGGATGCTGAAGAGGGGAAGAACATGTGGGGTTTATGCAGCCCCCTCAGCTCACTCTGGAACAATCACAGACAGCTGTACACAACCCAGACACAAAGTGGGGGGGGGTTATTCCTGAGGGAAGGGCCCACCTAGCAGACCGAGTACAAGCCACTGTAAGATCTGTTTGCCCTGAGAAGGGAGACTGTCTGCTTTCCCCCATAAACGCCAGTGGAACACCCCAGACGAAGCAGCTGATAGGCTTCATATGCAAATCATTTGGGAATGGCTTATGACCACCTGGATTTTTACCCACTGACCACGCCCATTCATGGAGAATGCTGTGGTTAAGGGGGTCCCTTTCACATGGACACCTATGTAACCTTATTGCTGTAAAACCGAGAAAACAGTTCATGAAGCCTTATCAAATTTGCTGTCTCAGCTTCCCCTCATGGGTCTTCTAGATGCTAATAAAAACATGAGGTTATTAGAGGATGAGAAAAGGCCAAGGGAAAGTCAAGGGACTCTTCCCAACAAGCTGGAAATTTTTAGACCTTTATTAAGAAATAAGGTGAATAAGAGTTTCTGGGTGGCTCAGTCGGTTAAGCATCCAACTCTTGGCTTTGGCTCAAGTCATGATCTCAGGGTCCTGGGATCGAGTCCCGTGTCAGGCACTACACTCAGGGGGAAGTCTGCTTGAGATTCTCCCTCTCCCTCTCCCTCTGTCCTTCCCCCCACTCACGCTTTCTTTCTCTCTCAATAAATAAATAAATCTTTAAAAAAAAGAAAGAAAGAAGGTGAATAAAGTGAATATTGGTAGAGGCAAAATGAAGGGGAAACAGAGAGGGGAGAGTTGCAGCACTCGTCCACAGGGGGAAATCTTTGGATGGTTATTAACAAATGGGATTAATAAAATGGACATTGATGGGGTTGAAACAAAGCTTTTAGGTTGGGTGGGCCAAAGGACCTCCTATTGGTCCCTCAGTATTAAAGTACTTCAAGTCCAATCTTCCTCTGTTTAGAAAAACATTAAAAGCCTGAAGGCAGAGATTACAGTGCGAGACCTGCCCAGGAATCACGTGTGCTTGCGGCTGTGGTCAAGCATATTAATCAAGTTAAAGATTAAAAAAAAAAGTTAAAGATTGACCAAAGGGCCAGGGTCCCTTGGCTCAACCCCTTACTGGGGACCCAAAGTCTTTGGCACAAAAAGTGGGCAAAATGGTCAGGGGGTAGCAAAGAAAACTTTTCAGGACTCTTGACACAGGAGCTCCACGAGCTATGGTAGGAAGCCATGTGTGGGCTCCATTTAGACTGAAAGACATAAAAATGGGAGAGCCAATAAATCTATGAAAATTGGAATGTTTAAACAGGGTTTAGGTGGAGTGTCTTTTTTACCTGACTCTACTCTGGGGATGGACATTGTGTGTGGCTGAACATTTCCCTTACCTGGTATCATAAAACAGAAAGGTGTGTAAATCTGCTCTTCAAGCAATATTAATTAGTCATGCTAAATGAGAATCAGTAGGATCGCCTGAGCCCACGTGGTGTAGAATGCTCCGGAATTCTCATAAGGACAAATTCTCTGTATGATAGCCCTGTGGGGAGTCCAGCCTGGGGCTTATGTCCAAAGCTTGTGGGAACCTCCCAGCAATGACTACTGGGACTTTGGATAAGAGAATTTTCCTTTGAGGGATATTTACAACCTTGCTATCAATCATTAATTAAAGCTACCCCAATGACCAAAGGACATTAATAATAAGGTAATGGATAAGATGATCACGAAGTCTGAGATACCCATACTGTCTGGGTGATGTCAGGTCAGACAAACACTCTAATAAGGAGGCAGTTCCCAGAAGAGTTCCATAATAAAATGGAAATTGTTTCTACAGGAGCATGCCAATGGGAGGGCTGCGAGTAGGCAGCCACCGTATGCACCAGGACGTAGCCTCTTTTCCCCCGGGACCAACTTTGGAACCACCTGCTGGAACCTATTGCCATGTGGACAGTGCCCTACAAACAGCTCTCGATTAAACAACATGTTGCTTAGTTTATGGATGGCAGGTCCAAGGTGAATGCACCACCTCCTGTTTGGAAAGGTGCTGCATTCAGACCAGCAGATAGACTCTGATGGAGGAAGGGAAGAATGAATCAGCTTGATGGACTGAACTGCATGCCATGGTCCTAGCAGTGAAGGAAGAATCGGGGAAATGGGCAGTGGAAAACTGGACTGTTATGGGGATGCCCACAGGGGCGCAGCCCTCTGTAAATCGCTCTGGTAATTTTTTTTTAAGATCTTATTTATTTATTTGAGAGAGAGAGAATGAGAGATAGAGAGCACGAGAGGGAAGAGGGTCAGAGGGAGAAGCAGACTCCCTGCCGAGCAGGGAGCCCGATGCGGGACTCAATCCCGGGACTCCGGGATCATGACCTGAGCCGAAGGCAGTCGCTTAACCAACTGAGCCACCCAGGTGCCCATCGCTCTGGGAATTTAAGAGGCCCCCTATAGTAGGACATGTCAATGCCCATCAGAAAAGCTGCCTTCCAGGCTCAAGAGGTGATTGGAAAAACTAAGTGGCTCTTTTGGTGCGCCCCCTTGAGGTGACCATCTGGATCCATGGCGTGAGTGGACATGGGGAAGCTGAGGCAGCGCAGAGACGGGCTCAATCTCACACTCTCCCTATGCACCCTCCGAGGCACAAGGTGCCCACAGGAGCTGGTCTGCCCACCGGCAGAAGAGACAGAGATGGCAGGTGGCCGCGCGGCAGATTCCCTGGTGGGAAGGCCCTGATCGTAGCTGGCCAGGGAGGCAAGGCTGGCAGCCCCGCTACGTGCGGGAGGGAGGTGCTAAAGTGGGTCCTGGCGGGGATAGATGCTTACGATAAGTGAGGCTTTGCTGACTCGGTGGTAGATGCAAATGCTCAGAATTCAATAAAAGAACCAGAACAGAAGACAGTGCACACATTTGGACGCCGATCACCATTTCTTTGGACCAAGGAACACATTTTACAGCCGAAAATGTCCAACAATAGGCAGAGATCTAGATATTCTCATCAGAGTTCTAGTTTGTTAGAGAATTGGAATGGGCTGTTGAAGGATTGGTTATCTAAAATGGGGGTGGCTTCCATGAAGGGCTGGCTTACACACTTTCATGAGTGTGTGCTCACATTCAATATGAGAGGGACTCAAGGAGCGTCCCCACCAGATAGATTTCTCTGTTTTCCTGATGGATCTGGGCAAGAGGGCGTGGGGAAGGAATTGGTACTCTCTTTCCCACATCACCTCAGCTGTTTTTCCCCCTATTTGATGCAGTGGTCCTAGGACCAGGGCTGTGATTACCAGAGCTGGAAGCAGGGGTGATTCCTAAGTGAGAAATTAACTGTGCTTTAAATCTTATGTCAGAATTCCTAAGGGCCTGAATGGGCGGAGTGTGCCTTCACCCCATCTGCCAGACGCCGCTGTATCGTCACGTAGTTCCGAGCCTGTGTGACCTGACCCTATGTGAATGGGAACCGACTGAGGGGTGGCGCTTGCTAGACTAGTATTGCTGTCCTGCGTTCAGAACCTGACAAGATGGAATTGGAAGCCTGCAAAGCTGAGCGGCCTCACCCTGGGACACATTGTCATATGATATAATAATGCACTGGGTCCGGGAACCCAAAAGACACTTTTACAAGAGAAACAGTTGGGGCACCTGAATAGCATAGTTGTCTTGGTTTTGGCAGCATAGTTGGTTAAGCAACCCAACTCTTGGTTTTGGCTCAGGTCATGAGCTCAGGGTTGTGAGATCGAGCCCTGCATTGGGCTCTGTGCTCAGCATGGAGTCTGCTTAAGATTCTCTCTCGCTCGCTCTCCCTCTGCCCCTCCCACTCGTGCTCTCTCTCTCTCAAAGAAATAAATCTTAAAAAAAAAAAAGGTTTAAAAGAGAAACAATTCACCCACAATCTCCTCCTCCCACACTCCAGCGGGCTTTAACTTCCTCAGATTTACAGCCCATATTCAGGCATTGTTTTTCATAGTTTCAATCAGAGAAGACAGAATTTCACATTCTGCTCTTTAGTTTCGTTTATCCTTATACTATTCAGAATGAGATTAGCCAGGTTATGCTATAGTAACAAACACCACCCATCTCTCGGGGGCTTAAATGAGTTTGTAATTCGTGTTCACTAACTTGTCATCCTCACTCCAGGCCCCAGGTGCATGCAGCCACATCTGCCAAGGTTAAAAGGATGGGAGTTTGCACCCAGGCTCTTACAGTTTCTGCTCAGGAGTGATGTTTCATCGGTTAAGCGAGGCCACAACTGACTTCAAGGAATGGAGAAGTACAGCGGGAGAAGAAACAAGTATTTGGTGGCCTGCACTGATAGCTATTTCACGGAGCATGTAGTCTGTGCTTGGCTGTCTGCTCTCTCCTGGGAAAAGGGAGTTGAATTAGGTATTGTCCCTATCATCAACATTCTCCATGGTCCTACATGATCAGAGTGATCTGTCTAGGGGAAACACATACCAATCACTTTTAATAGCTCCAAACTATCCCATCAGTAGAACAGACCATACTTTGCTAATTTCTCAAATGTTGCATATTCAGGATATTTTTATTTTTCTTTCTTTCCCTTTTTCCATATTAAAATAACATTGCAAAAATGTAATGTTGCACATAATCACCTCAAAAGAGGTGAATACTGAGGAATAAAGATCATGCAAGACTTGTAGAATAAAGTTACCAAATATTGCTGAAAGAATTTTAAAAGGTATAGCTATATGGAGAGACAATCTATGTTCATGGACTGAAAGACTTAGTACCATTATGATAGCAATTCTCTCCAAATTGATGTATATATTCAATCCCTCTCAAACTCCTAGCAGACATTTTTTGTAGAAATTGACAAGCTAATCCTAAAATGTATATGAAAATGCAAAGGAGCCAAAATAATCAAAACAATTCTGAAAAAGGAGAACAAAGTAGAGGATTTCCTGATTTCAAAATATACTGTCAAAATACTCAAGCAAAATGTTGTGGTACTGGTATAAGAGTAGATACATATGTAAATGGACTAGAACTGAGAGTCCAGAAACAACCCTCACATTTATGATAAGTCAACTAAAAAAAAAAAAAAAAAGATAAGTCAGACTCAGAGAAAATATTTGCAAATATCACATATCTACTAAAGGACTTGTATCTAGGATATATAAAGAACTCAAACTCAGTAAAATGATAAACAACTCAGGTTTTTTTTTAAAGATTTTATTTATTTATTTGATAGAGAGAGAGAGAGACAGCGAGAGAGGGAACACAAGCAGGGGGGAGTTGGGGAGGGAGAAGCAGGCTTCCCGCCGAGCAGGGAGCCGGATGTGGGGCTCAATCCCAGGACTCTGGGACCATGACCCGAGCTGAAGGCAGACGCCCAATGACTGAGCCACTCAGGGGTCCCAAACAATTCAATTTTAAAATGGCGCAAAGGATTTGTTTTTTTAAGATTTATTTTTTTTTTTTTTTGAGAGAGAGAGCACATGCGAGCAGGAGGAGAGGGAGAGAGTCTCAAGCAGGCACCTCAGGGGGCAAAGGATTTGAACTAGCATTCTGTCAAAGAAGATGTTGAATGGGGGGCACTAGAGTGGCTCAGTCAGTTAAGCATCCAAATCTTGGTTTCGGCTGAGGTCATGATCTCAGGGTTGTGGGATCAAGCCCCACCTCCAGCTCTGCACTCAGCTGGGAGTCTGTTGCAGATTCTCTCCCTCTCCTTCTCCCCTTCCCCCGCCCCCATTGCATGTACTCGAAATAAATAAACACATAAAATCTTAAAAAGAGAGAGGATGTTGAATGGCGATAAGCACATGAGAAAATGCTCAGCATCATTAGTCATTGTAGGAATGTGAATCAAAACCACAATGAGTTACCACCTCACACCCACTAAGAGGGCTGTAATTAAAAAGAAAAGCAAGTGTCGAGGATGTGAGGAAGTTGGAACCTTTAAACATTGCTGATGGGAATGGAAAAATGGTGTAGCCACCTGGAACCTAATTTTGCGGTTCTTCAGAGTTAAACACAGTATTATCGTATGGCCCAGCAATTCCACTCTTAGGAAGTTATCCAAGAGAACTGAAAACATATATCCACACAAAGAATTCTACACAAATGTTCGTAGAAGCATTATTCATAATAAGCCCCCAACAGTGGGAACAACCCTAACATACATCAACGATAAATAGGTACAATGTGGTATATCCATTCAATAGAATCATCTTTGGCCATAAAAAAGAAGGAAGTATGATACATGCTACAAAACAGACAAACCTCAGAAACATTATGCTCAATGAAAGAAACCAGATGCAAAAACCATAATGCATGATTCTATTTACATGAGATGTCCAGAAAAGGGGACTCGCTAAAGCAGAAAGTGGGTTAGTAGTTGCCAGGGGTGAGGGTGGGAACAGGCATGAGAGATCTCTTTGGGATGATTGAGTGTTCTCAGATTAGCCCATGGTGATGGTTACACAAGTCTGTAAACTCACTAAAAGTCATGGAATTGTATACATAGAAGAGGTAAATTTTATGGTATGTAAACTATGTCTCAATGAAACTGTTAAGAATGACATTGCAATTAACATCTTTAAACAACAAATTTAAAACTTTTTATTTTCTCACCACACAGAGGAGTTCATTTTTTTCAGACTCGCTGCCTGATTTCAGACTCGTTGACTGACTGGCCCTCTGAGGCCTACCAGAGCTTATTGCGGCTTTGGGCTCAGGACACATTTAATTTTCCCACTTGGAACCGAGAGACCGCAGATCTTTTCACAGGCTGGCAAAGTTTGGCAGGGCCTTCAGAAAAGAGGCATTTCACAGCTAGAGAAACTGAGGCCCAGAGAAAGAAAGGGCCTTGCCAAGGCCGCATGGGCATTTGGCAGCAGCCTCATCAATGCCGGGAGAGATGGGGTTCACCAGACAACCCCCAGGGGAAGCAGTCATTGAACAAGCTAGACTTAGTGCGGCACAGGCAGCCCCTGGATTCTTTCTCACCAGAGCCCTGTTAGCTTCTCTGGAGACCCTTGCACCTGCTTGAGATGCTCCTGTGGCTTCTCCATCCTGGGGGTACACAGCACAGGCACAGGTTCATCCTCTATGTATTAAAAAGTCTGGTCCTGTTTGCTCTCAATGTTTTTGTGTTCTGTTCAGTCTCAAGCTTCTCCTCCCTGATAGCTCAGAGGAAGAGACAGGGGTAGAAAAAGTCTTTGCTGATGTGGCTGTAAATTAGGCATTGGCACCTCTGGGCATGGTAGACACCCAAATGCTGATTCTGTCCCCACAGAGCACTTTGGTGGGTTCCCAAGGGAACCTCCCACCAGGGACCTCACCCCACCTTCCCAGGCAGAGTGGTGGTACTCCCTAGCTGATCTGTCATGACCCTCACCCCTCAGCTTCTGCACACCCCCATTCACTGCTCAGCTGCAGATGCCCTTAGAAGACACCCCATGCGATGGTCCTCATCAGAAGGCTCACAGCCACCTTCCTTCCCACCCATGGAAGCAGTCCCCGTTCCCCAGCATCAAGACAAGAGCAGCCTGCTCCCAGAGCTGCTGGTCGGTGAGCTGCTGGGCCCTCTGCATGTAGTAGGTAGTATCTTTGATCCTTACAACAAACTCCAAGGCAGGCATTTTCACCCGTCCTCCCTGCCCCATCTGCCTTCACAGATGAATAAACTGAGGCCCAGACAGCAAGCACAACTGGCTAGTATTCGAATCCACGTTTTCCTGACCCCAAAGCCCTTTTCCTTCTTTTAGGCCAGGGATCCTCTTGGCCAGACTGAGGCCATTACCATTATTAACAGCAAATATTTAGTGAACACTTAGTGATGGTGAGGCGGGTCAGACCAGGCAATCTAGGCAGACTGGAGGCCCAGGTTTGGGCAAAGGGCAGGGGAAGGAGGGACACAGGACTGCTCGTGGGACCCAGGACTCCGGAAAGTAAATCAGGCGGTGTGGGGAGAAGAGTCATTAGGTGATCTGCAGCCTGGGGCCCTGGGACAGGAGGTGGAGGTGCCATTAATCAAGGCTAAAGGGGTTGCCAAACCCTGCTGCAAATGAAAACACCCAGGGATCTTTAAAATATACCAGTGCCTGTACGCCACCCCCAGATTCTCGGATCTCATTGGTACGGGGAGCGATGTGCGCATGGTGAGCTGTGGAGGTGCAGCAGGTGCGTGGCCGAGGAGAAGCAGGCAGCTCTGAGCATCTGATCGGAGTGGCAACGACCTGGCCCCAGGGAGCCTGAGGCTCCAGAGCAAGCTCAGGGCAGAGGGCAGCGGGCTGGCCCCAAATGCCCTGGGGAAAGGTTAGTTGGAGAACTGTGGGAGGGAAAGGCAGGAGGGCAAGAATGAAAGACAGGAAGAGAAGCCAAACCCCAGGCGGTGCGGTGAGTGTGAGCCCCTTGTCTGTCACTAACTTTCCATGTGCCTGGGGGCAAATTGCTTCCCCTCTCTGGGCCTCAGGTCCTCCACCCGGAGAAGGAGGGGATTGAACTTAATGATGGCTCAAGATCCTGCCGGCTTCAGGGTTGGAGGATGCGCCAGACCGGGCCCCAGCAGGCTGGACCTCCTGGTGTGCAGTAAACCCAGATGGCCTTCCTGGTCGGCCCACCCGTGCACTGCCCGTCCCCGGACTCCCTGGACGCTTCATCATCCTGCCAGACATGGTTTGTGGAAATTTCCTCTCAGCCCCTCTTAGCCCAGCTGGGGAGCGTGGCTGTCCTTCCAGCTTCCAGTGGAAATTTCCACTCTCACCCTGACAGCTGGTGGGAGACTCGGTGCCTCGGAGCGAGAGACAGACAGAGATCCCGCAATGGGAGGGGGGGTGGCAGTTCCGAGTTACAGGCCACACGGGGTTGTCAGGGATCGGGGCATCCTCTTGCGACAGGGATTTGCCGAGCACCTCACCTACGGAGTGCTGGCCCCTCTTCCAGGTGCCAGGGACGCAGGAGAGGAGGGTCTCCAGCCTCGGGGAGCTGGTCTCCTCGTGGGGAGAAGAGACCTACGTGAATACTGTGCATCCAATGATGCAGGGTAAGGAAATAGGGGGTGGCGCTGGAGGCAGGGAGGTGATCAGGGAAGGCCTTGTGGTCGGTGAGGGCATATTGTGTGATTTTCATGGGGAGCAGCAAGTACGCTGGCCCTGAAGCCGGGCCTCCGCTGGCGTGCTGAGGATGGCAAGGGTAAAAGTAGAAGTTGTGAGATCAGAGAGTTTCCTTGCGGGGGGCCTTCCTGTGGTCAGGACTTTGGATTTCAGGCTTAGTGCTCTGGGGAGTCCACAGGGGGTTTCTGAGCAAGGAGAGGGGTGACAGGATCTGACATATTTTATTAGCTTGTTTTTGTTTTTGTTTTATTTGCTTACTTTACAACCTGGGGCTGATGTTTATCTCCCTATCAGGGGCATTAATGTATAAGTTTGGCCAGGGCAGAGCTACACTTGGGAGTGAACTCATGCGTTAAACACTGTGCGCTTGCATCATAGGGAGGTATTGGCGGAGGTCGGAGGGTGGACCTGACTCATCCCCTCCCCCCGCTGCTCCTCGTGGGCCCACATCTGCAGGGAAGTGGGGAGAGTGGACTGCAGGGAAGCCATCACCCAGGAGCTTTGAGGGCCAGAGGCACAGCCCCCTTTGTTGGCTATATTTTCTTTTTCTTTTTCTAAGTAGGCTCCACACCCTGCGTGGAGCCCAACACAGTGCTCCAACTCACGACTGTGAGATCAAGACCTGAACCGAGATCAAGAGTTGGACATTTAACCAACTGAGCCACCCAGGCACCCCAGCTGTATTTTCATCCTGCATCCTGTTAGTACCTTGACAATGTCATATGGGCATACAGGACTTTTGGGGTGTCAGCATCATACTTCAAGACTGGACTAAGTGTGATTTCATGAAAACAGGCCACTGTTATAAAGAAAACCATAGGCTCAAAATGGTGTCATTAATATTACGGCCTTATTGCAGTAAACCAAGACTTAATACCTAGCAACAGTTTCAATGCCCCAGGAATGTAAACTTTAACCAGCCCAAATGGAATTTCCTGGTCAATGCTAGGAGGTAACCCCTTAGGGAGTGGCCTAAAACAATGCATTCCATGCGAATAAATTCTCTTTTTCTGGCCCCCTCTCTGCCTTTAAAAACCTTCCATTTTTCACAGCTCCTTGGATCTCCCTTCTACCTGCTAGATGAGATGTTGCTGTATCCATGAATTGTTTCATAACACCAATTAGATCTTCAGATTTACTCAGTTAAATTTTGGTTTTTAACAGATTTGGTGGCAGCAGTGGGATCCAAAGTGAACTTCTACAGCATTCAGGGACAGTGAGAAGCACAGACTCGCTGCTCTGGGAACCCTCGTGAGTTCACTATCTTTCTCACCATTTCCTAGGCTCTGGGTAAGCTCCTCTTGGTCTGAACTTGGCTCCTTTTGTGTTGAGCTCCCAATCCAATCAGCTTTCCAGCCCAGGGTTCACAAGTCTGTCTGGACGGACAGGAGGCTCTAACAGTGCGCCAGTCCTTCGCTCTTGGTTCGGTCTGCAATTCTCCAGTTGTGCGGAATCACTTTCCCCAGTTCCAGTCCGCAGTCCCCATTTACTGGAGTCTGCTGGTTTCGTTTATACTGGGAATTGCAGGTAGCACGTACCGGGCCTTCTGTTGGCTGGTCCACGGGAACTTCGAAACCCCAAATTCCACACTGGGAATAACTGATGGCAGCTCTGGCTCTCTGTTCACTGGGAACCAGTCCAACAGTCTCCGTTCTCTGAGGTCTGCCAGTTCAATCCTTTCCCCAGGCCCCAGGTCTCTGGTTACTGGCAGTGCTCACACTTCCATTCCTTGGGTTACTCCTGGTTTCCGTCAATGTGCGTATGGGGTAAAGGCTTAGCTAAAAGAAAAAGAAAAAAAAATAATGAGATGTGATCTTTGAAATCCAAAGAGTTAAACACACCACTGTCCGGCACACCTGCTTATTTTATATATAAAAACTACGGTCCCCAAAGCTATAAATATCTTGGAAGGGGAAAAAAAGGGCAAAATTTTACTAAGCTTGTTTTGTGTCCTGAAGAACTTGGCTTGGTAACCATCAGGTTGGGGGCCCCGAAACACAGCCAGAAAGACATGGGAGTTGCCCCCCCATCTGCAGCTAGACATGGCAGGACAGAAATATGGATTAAAGTCCATTTTTGGCTCGGGTTCTACCAAACTGCCATCAGCCCTCAGGGGAATTACAACCTAGAATTGCAACGGCCCTTATGAAGACTGTTGCAATTAAAAGAGATCATTAAGAAGTACACTTAAAAGCAAAGGCTTCAAGAATTGCAAAAAGTTCAACTCCATTAAAAGTTTAACTGCAAAAAACTGATGAAAAATTAAAAGACACAAGAGGAACCTAATACCTAAGATGGATGTCAGTCTTACTGCTTCCCTCCACACTCCTTTATTTGAACATTCATTCTAGTTACCCTCTGTCTGAACTGCCTTGACACAGAAGTCTGCCAAGCTAATGACTTAACAGACACCCCCATATCTCCCTTCAAAGAAGAGCCCTTGGTGAGCCCCTTCCAGAGGTGATGAGACTGAGGGATTTTCTGGTAAACTGCTACTTTATTCCTTGAAGCAGCCAAAGGAAAACTAAAATTCAAAAAAAAAAATTCCAACATAGATCAGTTCTTTAACATCTAGGCTACAATCCAACTCTTTGAGGAATTAAAAGCAACTGTCCTTATCTTACAAATCTTTATAAAACTAGAAATGCAGCTCAGCTCTAGAGGGAATTCAGAGTTTACCTAGTCCTTTCACCAATCCCAAAACATCCTCTATTTATCTCAAAAGGCTTGTAAATTATTGGCCTTATGAAACCAAAGTCCTTCTTGGAGGAACTTTCATTCTTAACCTGTGTCTTTGAGATGAAAATATTAAAAGTATAAACCCCAAGGATATAATTCCTTTTTTTTTTTTAAGATTTTGTTTATTTATTTGACAAAGAGAGACACAGTGAGAGAGGGAACACAAGCAGGGGGAGGGGGAGAGGGAGAAGCAGGCTTCCTGTGGAGCCACCCCAGGAATATCATTCTTATCAGAAGTAAAACACAAGGGTAGGGGCGCCTGGGTGGCTGAGTCGTTAAGCGTCTGCCTTCGGCTCAGGTCGTGATCCCGGGGTCCTGGGATCGAGCCCCGCGTGGGGCTCCCTGCTCAGCGGAGAGCCTGCTTCTCCCTCCCCCACTCCCCCTGCTTGTGTTCCCTCTCTCACTGTCTCTCTCTTTTCTTTTATTATTATTCTTTTTTTTTAAAGATTTTATTTATTTATTTGACAGAGAGAGACACAGTGAGAGAGGGAACACAGCAGAGGGAATGGCAGAGGGAGAGGGAGAAGCAGGCTTCCCGCGGAGCAGAGACCCCACGCGGGGCACCATCCCAGGACCCCGGGATCACGACCTGAGCGGAAGGCAGACGCTTAACGACTCAGCCACCCAGGCGCCCCTTTTATTATTACATATTCTTTTCTAATTTTTATTTTTAAAATTTTAATTTCAGTACTGTTAACACAGTGCTATATTAGTTTCAGGTATACGATATAGTGATTCAACAATTCTATACATTACTCAGTGCTCGTCACGGTAAGTGTTCTCGATCCCCTTCACCTATTTCCCCCATCCCCCACACCCGCCTTCCTTCTGGCAACCACCAGTTTGTTCTCTAGAGTTAAGAGTCTGTTTCTTGGTTTGTCTCTTCCTCATCATCCTTAACCAGTATTTTTTTAAAAACCAGCACAAAACCAATTTCTTTCTTTTTTTAGAACACGTCTTTTGTTCTATCAGTAAGCATATTCAGCAAGCATTACGTGACCTGATTATGAATCATGTCTAAAGAAATTTTGCTTACTCTTTTCTAATTGGGTCCCTTTCATTTGCATTGAGATCTGCATGAAGGGGAGAAATTACTGTTGCCATATGATATCCCACTTAAGGAAGTATTTTAAAAAGTATTACATTAAGGGGGCACCTGGCTGTCTCAGCTGGTAGAGCATGCGACTCTTAATCTCAGGGTCATGAGTTGAAGCCCCACATTGGGTGTGGAGCCTACTTAAAATTAAAACAACAAAAAAAAGTTCATTACACTAAGAATTCCATTATAAAATTGACCTATATTTTCATGTGTTCTAATATTAAGGTAGACTTCCCGGAAACTAAAGAATAAAGAATTATTTTAAAAAGGTGATGTGGAGAAGTTGAGGGGGAAATCAGTATGTATTAACCTATAGTGTTATCGATGTAACTTCACATACTGTAGGGCGAGGTGCGCTGTAGAACAGCGTATAGTTAGAAGACACTGTCACCAATTATTTATTGCCCAAATATAATATATACAGCAATCACAAAATCAGAAAGCCGTGGGTACCAGGCAGTGCCTTAGGGATAACAGAACATCTTTACTATGAGCAGTAAAAGCATTTGTTATCCAATCTTTCTAAATTAACTCTTACCACTTATTTCTACATATTCTAAATAGCATTTCCCTCCAAAAAGTAGATTCTCCAGCTCTTGGCACTAATTTTTAAAGTCAATAAATTTGATCATATCAATAAACTCTTCAGTCTTCTATTGCTCACCACAGGCATAATGTGTAGGAAGAGCCTTGTGTGTTCTAAAGAAAAGTATGCATTGCCTTACAGTTTTAAATACTAAGTAATTGATCCTCGCAAGCAGATAACATCAACTAAAACTTGTTTTTACTAGTGTTCCTTCTCTTTTACAAGAGACTAATCATTGTATTCATATTAATATTAAAGATTTTATTATTTTTACATAATCTTTACACCCAACATGGGGCTGGAACTTACAACTCTGAGATCCAGAGTCACACATTCTACTGACTGAGCCAGCTAAGCGTCCCATTTTATTAATGTTATACTACAAAACTATGTACACTCCCTAATTTAAAAGGTTAAATGTCAGATATACAAGTAATGGTATTTTCGCCAATAATTCACAATTTTTACCATTTCTGCTATTTTGGAACAAGCGTTAAAAGTCCCACGATTTATGTATCATTAAACATGAATTGAAACACTTAACATCTCAAAGAATTGTTAAAAATGGCAGAACGTACAATTAACTATAACTCTTAACATTGGTGATATAGCTCCCCTTTGTTATTTTATATCTTAAGTAAACATTCTACTAGGGTGTTTTCAAGTGAATAGTTCTGGTTTGAAAATTTGATTTTTCATATTAATTGTAAAGAGCCTTGTTGTCGTACATTTTGTTAAATTATATGATGACCTTGAACTGAAGGACATGCCTACCCAACTTAGAGCATGTATCTCACTACTAGTGTTAAAAAAGTTTCCTTAAAATTCATATTCAGATGAGTGGGGTTTAATCCAATTTTGCAAAGGTTTTTATGACTATCTTAATATAGAAACCTTGTTTTGAGAACCAGCATTTTATACCTCTGAATGTTATTGCTAATATTAATTGGTAGCTTAAGAGCTCTATTTTTTTTTTGGAAAATTAATTGGTAGTTAAGAGCTCTACTTAATCAGCTTAAAGAAAATTAGGCACTTATATAAATTTAGTAGTCATAAAAATTCTCGAAAATAAAAAGTTTAATTCAAATGAATTTCAGATTCAGGTAATCTGGGAAAATATTCTGTATCAAAACTAGTTTAAAAATTGCTGGTTTGATTAAAATGAACATGTCTTAAGAGTTATCAACATTGAATATAATGCAAACATACAACTTTTGATTTTACCTGGTTTTACTAATCAAATAAGTTCATGTTATGTTGCAAAATTTGCTAGCAAAATATAAATAACTTAGAATAAGTTTTTGTTATAAGTTTTATTATCTAATGTCTCACAAAGATATCTAAACATAATTGCCAAGAATAAGTAAATTTCAGGTGCCTGGGTGGCTCAGTCGGTTAAGCGTCAGACTCTTGGTTTTGGCTGGGGTTGTGATCTCAGGGTCATGGGATTGAACCCTCATCCAGCTCCCCAGTCAGCATGGAGTCCACTTGAGATCCTCTCTCTCCCTTTTCCTCTGCCCTCCCCTTGCTTGAGTTCTCTAAATAAATAAATAAATTCTTTAAAAAAAAAAAAAGAATAAGTAAATTGAATAGATGTCAGTATGGTAAAAAGTTTTTAGGTATTTTCCCCAAATCATTTTGGTAGCTTCAGACCTTAATGTTTTGCTAAGTTAAGTGATGAGTTAAGTTAAATTCAATGAATATCCAGATAATTTTTAAATAAGATAAAATACTGAAACATTAATTACTGAGCATAGGCTTATCACTTTTTGCTGCCTTTCTCAAGTCTGTAATTACATAGAATTTTTAAAAAACTGAGTCTTCTCAATATTTTTTTTTAAAGCTTATTTATTTTTTTTAGTAATCTCTACACCCAACATGGGGTTCGAACTTCCAACACTGAGATCAAGGGTCGCATGTTCTTCCAACTGAGCCAGCCAGGCAGGGGCCCTGCGTCTTTTCAACTGTAAAAGAGCGAGGCTTTTTACAAATATTTAACTTTCTGTATTTGCCTACAAATTGTCATTCTGGTCAAGCGGATAACTGAGCATTATTTCACAGTGACCTATGATCTTGTTTGACCAAGTGTTCTAAAACCTTTTTTTTTACTTTTTTTATTTGAATATAATTGATACACATTCTAAAACCTTTTTATATTTTTTAGTATTTTTCCTTTAGAATTATTTTCTTAAATCATAAATGGGGGCGCCTGGGTGCCTCAGTTGGCTAAGCAACTGCCTTCGGCTCAGGTCATGATCCTGGAGTCCCTGGATCGAGTGCCGCATCAGGCTCCCTGCTCAGCGAGGAGCCTGCTTCTCCCTCTAACCCTCCCCCCTCTCATGTACTCTCTCTCTCTCTCTCTCTCTCATTCTCGCTCTCTCAAATAAATAAAACTTTAAAAAATAAATAAATAAATAAATCATAAATGTACAACTTCTTTACACATGCACTTAAATTTTTTTACATTTTTTTAAAGATTTAAAAGATTTAAAGATTTTCTTTATTTTTTTAAAGGTTTATTTATTTATTTTAGAGAGAGAGAGCGTGAGTGGGAGGGCAGAAGGAGAGGGAGAGAGAATCTCAAGCAGACTCCAAGCTGAGTGCAGAGCCCAACATAGGGCTTAATCCCAGTACCCTGAGATCACAACCTGAGTCGAAACCAAGAGACAGATGCTTAATTCAATGTACCACCTAGGCACCCCATTATTTTTTTTACATTTTATTTTTAAGTAATCTCTATCCCCAACATGGGGCTCAAACTTACAACCCCCGAGATCAAGTGACACAAGCTCTATGGACTGAGCCAGCCACGTGCCCCAGCACTTAAATCTTTAAAAAGGAAAAACATGTCTTATTATATCATGATCCTGGCTAATAGCTTTTCAAAACTTAGAGAAAAATCTTTTAAAAAGTTTCACAGGTCATCTGAAACTTACAAATTCAACATTATCAAAGAACAAATTCTTCTACACTCTTACAGAGACCACTAAGAAGAAACAATAATTAAAAAGCTAAGAAACTGGGCACCTGGAAAAAACAAAAAAACAACAACAAAAAAAACTGGGCACCTGGGTGGCTCAGTCGTTAAGCGTCTGCCTCGGCTCAGGTCATGATCCCGGGGTCCTGGGATCGAGTCCCACATCGGGCTCCCTGCTCCGCAGGAGGTCTGCTTCTCCCTCTCCCACTCCCCCTGCTTGTGTTCCTGCTCTCGCTGTGTCTCTCTCTGTCAAATAAATAAATAAAATCTTAAAATAAAATAAAATATCACTGGTTTTCTAATGTTCTGCTTTTCCGGATTTGGGAAAATCTTTTGTCTCTTATGCTATCAACAATTTGATAGAGTGAACAGAGATGTGAACGAAGATGAGATGTTTATGAAAAAAGATGAGATGTTTCTTTTTCCTTCCTACCTGATCCCGCCAGAATTAAAAAACTCTTGAGTATTCTTTTTATATATATGAAAGATTGTTGTATCTTTCCTTATTAATCCAGCTTGAAGGATCAACATTCTTTTTTTTAATGTTTTTTTAAATTAACATATAATGTATTATTTGTTTCATGGGTACAGGTCTGTCATTCATCAGTTGAGTATTCTGATGGCAAAATAATTATTTACGTAAGTTCAATGAGAATCTTTTCTCCTCGCAACAGGAGACAATTAGAAACAGTGGTTATATTACCAAGGCTTTGACTGGAATATTATATTTGAGAGAGATGTGCCTAGACTCAGGTATGACCAGACAGTTTTAAGGAACTAAGGTTGACTTTACAGAGCCAATAAAGCCCCTTAAAAAGGTTTAACCTGGTACCTTGCTTACAATTCTCCAGCAAGGTAGTTTTTTGGTTTTGGTTTTTTTAAGTAGGCTCTGCACCCAGCATGGAGCCTAACATGGTGCTTGAACTTAAACCATGAAATCAAGACCTGAGCTGAGGTCAAGAGTCAGGTGCTTAACTGACTGAGCCACCCAGGCACCCCTACACACAAGGCAGTTTTAAAAAGAGCTTATATATGGGGCACCTGGCTGGCTCAGTCTGAGCATAAGACTCTTAATCTCTGGGTCATGAATTTGAGCTCCATGTTGGATGTAGAGATTCCTAAAAAAAAAAAAAGAGTTTATATGGTCAAGCATTATTCTTGCAACACACATATAAATAATCAGGCAACGTTTAATGCAAACAAATTAGTTTTACTATTAAAAATATAAAGGTAATTGTAGAGAGAAGAAACTACATTTGCATCTTTGTCTGTATCAGATTCTAATCCTGTTAACTGTCTTTGAAGTTCTGTTATATACCTATAAATTGGACTGAATCCCGAATTCCTCCAGTTTCTTCAAAAATCTGGCAATGACTCCCAACTAATGTTTCCAATTTTCTCCTGCCCTTCTGATTTGGAACTGGTAAGAACGAAGATTGCCCCTGAATCTCCTTTGGAAGGGACTCTACCGGGCCCTTTTCACCACCCAAATGGCAGCCAAACTTTGGGGACTTACACCTTGGATATGCATCTCACAGCTGGAAAAGGTTCCACTCGCCCTCTGGTCCTATATAAGCCATGGAGACCCCTCCAAATCATAGTGATGAGGAAGAGAAGCAGCTGACATCAAGGTGAACTGCTTCCTCCCAAGATATTAGATCAAGACGTCATACTTTAAAGACAAAACCCTTTCTTCTTTCCTTTACTCTGACCCTGGCTTGGAAAGACAACGACAAAGGGGTCAACTTTGCCTTTCAGACTGTGGATTTGTCACCAAACATTCCTTTGTGAACTGGAGGTTGTGAATAGCACAGAAATTAAACAAAAATATCATGTCAGTTGGGCATCTGCCTTCGGCTCAGGTCATGATCCCAGGGTCCTGGGATTGAGCCCCTGTCAGGCTCCCTGCTCAGAGGGGAGCCTGCTTCTCCCTCTGCCTGCCACTCCCCCAGCTTGGGAGCGCTCTCCCTCCCTCTCTCTCTCTGGCAAATAAATAAATAAAATCTTTAAAATAAATAAATAAGGGCGCCTGGGTGGCTCAGTTGGTTGAGCGACTGCCTTCAGCTCAGGTCATGATCCTGGAGTCCCGGGATCGAGTCCCACATCGGGCTCCCTGCTCAGCGGGGAGTCTGCTTCTCCCTCTGACCCTCTTCCCTCTCGTGCTCTCTATCTCTCATTCTCTCTCTCTCAAATAAATAAATAAAATCTTTAAAAATAAATAAATAAATAAAATAAACAAAAATGTCGTGATCTGAAGAAAAGAAAAAAAAAGTCACGATCTGTGGATACTGTGCCAAAGGAACAAGATTGGAGAACTACAGAGCACTAGCTGAGAGTTGCGCTAATGTCTTAAATTGTGGTTGCATTTTCCAGTTAAGCTGAGAGTCTGATCAAAAGGGAGGAACTATTTTAAAAAATGGCTCAAAATAGTGTCACTTATGTTAGGGCCCCACTTGAGTAAACCAAGATTTAATGACTAACCTAACAATGGTTTCGATCTCCGTGAAATGTAACCCTTAACCAGCCCAGCTGGAATTTCCTGGCCAACAGGAGGAGGTATTCCCCTAATAGACCTCTACAATACCCCTTGAGAGGGTGACCTTGCCTAAAACAATGCATTCTTTGCTTATAAATTCCTTTTTCTACCCCTCTCTGCTTTTTTTTTTTTTTAAGATTTATTTATTTTAGAGAGAGAACATGAGCAGGAGGGGAAGTGGGAGAGAGAATCTCAAGCAGACTCCACACCGAGCACAGAGCCGGACGTGGGGCCCAATCTCACAGCTCTGAGATCATGACCCGAGCCAAAACCAGGAGTCAGACACCCAACCGACTGTGCCACCCAGGCGCTCCTGCCCCTCTCTGCTGTTAAATCTTTTTTTTTAAGATTTTATTTATTTGTTTGAGAGAGAGCATGAGAGAGAGAGAGCATGAGAGGGGGGAAGGTCAGAGGGAGAAGCAGACTCTCTGCCGAGCAGGGAGCCTGATGCGGGACTCGATCCCGGGACTCCAGGATCATGACCTGAGCCGAAGGCAGCTGCTTCACCAACTGAGCCACCCAGGTGCCCCTCCTCTCTGCTTTTAAAAACCATTTTGTACAGCTCCTTGGAGCTCCCCTCTACCCGCTAGAGGGGCTGCTGACCCATTCATGAATTGCTTAATAAAACCAATTAGATTTTCAAATGTGCTCGGTGAAAAAAATGTCTTAACAACTGCAAGCCCAGGAAGGAGGGCTGGAGGAGATGCTCCGGACATGTGGACCTCCTATTGCCAAGGGTGACTGCTGACCATTGAAAGCTCACAGCCCTTCTCTGGCGGGGGGGGGGGGGGGCAGAGGAGGACGCAGCAGGGCATCCCCTGCTCCAGGTGCCCAGAGACGAGGCGCTGCTCTGCTCCCGGCCCACGCCAACTCCCTCTCAGCGGTGGGCGGGAAGCTGTACCCCTCGGCCCACAGAGATCCTGAATCTGACCTTGTCTCTCCACCCCATTGACCGCACCTCCATCCAAGCCACCTTCCTCTCTCCCACACGCCTGCTCCCCACAATCCACTCTTCTCACAGTGTCCGAAGGATCCTTTACACACATGACCCAGTCACGTTGCTCCCTGCTTAAAGCCCCCAGAAGCTCCACATCATTCATGAAATGTCATGCGACCCCTCGTTCTGGCCCACAGGCCAGCACGGCTGGACCCTGCCCACCACCCTGGCGCCGGACACCCTGCCTCCCCTAATCCAGCCCGAGGGCCTTGTTTATGCTCCTTCCTCCCACCTGCTCGTTCCTGCCTCGCATGCTGTTCCATCTGCCAGGAACACGCCGCGCCCAGCCCACCTCACCTGCAGAGACCCTCACCCCGGCCGCAGTCACTGCCTCTACCAGCCCTTTTCATTCCTTCCATGGCACTCAGCATCTTTTGGTAATGTCTGTCTCCTCCACCAGAATGTAAGCTCTTTTTTTTTTTCCTAAAGATTTGGTTTCTTTATTTGACAGAGAGACACACAGTAAGAGAGGGAACACAAGCAGGGGGAGTGGGAGAGGAAGAAGCAGGCTTCCCGCCGAGCAGGGAGCCTGATGCGGGGCTTGATCCCTGGACCCTGAGATCATGACCTGAGCCGAAGGCAGGTCTGAGCCACCCAGGAGCCCCAGAATATAAGCTCTTGAGGACAAGAACCTGCCTGCCTTGCACATTGCTAACCCCCCAGGGCCTATGACTGTGACCGGCGTGTAGGAGGACTGTTTGTATTTGTTCAGTGAATGAATGAATGGAAAGGCTTGCTTTGGGTACTCTCTTAGGGAGAAAGGAGAGGAAGGAGATTGGGGCAGAGGGCCTGGTATCCGAGATACGAGTCAGAAACTGGAACCAACCATTGATCATCTTCCCACCAACAGCCAAACCCTCCTCCCTGACTGCCCGAGGGGTCCTGCCAGCAGGAGCGTGTCTGGGACTGGGAGTCAGAGGCCACCTGGGGAAAACAGGAGGGAGGAGATGGGCACAGGCACGTGCCATATTGAACCACTGACTTCAGGCTGGGATGGGACCCAACCATCTGGGGAATGGTGTTGAGCGCGCCAGCTGCAGGCTCTGCCCCTGACCGGCCACGGGTCAGTGACGCAACTTTTCTGAACCTCAGTTTCTTGTCTGGAAAAGAGGCTAGAATTGGATTGACTTGACCAGGATGCTTTAAGGATTCAGTAAGATGGGGTAGGTGAAATGCTTATTTGCTACGGTGCAAAGCAAATGGCAGGTGCTCAGGAACCCTTAGCAGAAAAGAGAAAGAAAAGAGGGACAGGAAGGAGTGACAGAGCACAGAGAGATGTGACACAAAAGCAGGTTGCCAGTAAACTGGCAGCCACCTGGTCTGACATGCTGGGAGTTTGTCCCAGAAAAGGTACAGAAACGTAAATCATCCCACACTTTATAGCACCTCCTCCCCAGAATGGACTTTTGAGTTCTCCCGGTTCAATTCCCTCATTTTACAACTGTTCTGAGTCCCAGAAAGGACAAAAATTTCTCTAAGATGCCCAAAGAGATGGCAGAAGAGTTGAGCACAGAGAGGCGGCCAGCTGGGGAGGGAGACGCTCAGATGGGCCAGTGCAGGAGATTATGAGCTCCCTGTTCTCAGTCTGGAGAGGGTCTGCCTTCCTCTGTCCCTGCAGCTATTTAGTGAGGGGGAAATGGCAGACAGAGAAGACCCTGGAGTCCACAGGAGTAACACTGGGCTTGGAGGGACAGAGAGGGGCAGGGGGCTGACCTTCCCATCACCCAAACACCAAGCTCTGTGCTATGTCTGGCATTAAATTTGGCCCAGGCTCAATACTTGTCCAGCCTGGGAGGGGTTATCCCTATTTTATGGGCAAGGATGGGGATGCAAGGCTGGGGAGACCTAATGGAGCTGGAACTTCAGTCGTATTCTGTGTGACTCCAGGAACATCTGCCTTGCTTCTCTCTGGGAATTGAAAGGGGGACCACCACTAGCTGCTTGTGAACTGGGGCAAGTCTTTTCTTTCTGGCCTCAAGCTCCTCCCCTGAACAAGGAGGGTAGACTACAGGGGTCACCGAGGGCTTTCCCAGCTGGAGCTGACTTTACTGGAATTCTAAACCAACGCACCTCCCCCGGCTGAGTCAGGATGAAAGCCTGCCAGAAAGCCTGGCGGCCTCGCATCCGACTTTCTTGCCCCCAGCGTTCAGGGTAGCCCTGCCCGGGGAGAGCCCCGCTTCGGTCCTGTGCCCCAGGCAGCACGGAAGCCTCCTCTCCCCGCTGGACCTCATCCCTCACCCTTCTCTGGGGGCAAAGCTCAACCCAACAATTGGGGAAATGAAGCCAAACAATGTATCAAGCCCTGCAGTCAGGGGCCTCTTCCCCGCCCCCCAACACCTTCAAGGCTTTGGGAAGCCCACAGGTCAGGGTGTAGGTTAGTGCTTCTCAAACTAAATTTAAAAAACATAGGGGCGCCTGGGTGGCTCAGTCGGTTAAGTGTCTGCCTTCAGCTCAGGTCATGGCCCCAGGGTCCTGGGATCGAGTCCTGCGGCAAGCTCCCTGCTCAGCAGGGGGTCTGCTTCTCCCTCTGCCTCCCTCTCCCTGCTTGTGTTCTCTCTTTCTCTCTGTGTCAAATAAACAAAATCTTTAAAAAAAAATTCAAAACACATGTTTATCTGCAGAGAACTTCTGCTTTTGGAAAATTAAGGAAATCCACTAGACAGTGGTAGTGGTTACAAACAGTGTGAGTGTACCGAATACCACCGAATCGTGCACTTAAAAGTGGTTAAAGTGGCACATTTTATGTTATATAGATTTTACAATGAAAATTTGTATAGATAAAATGAATAAAAAAGATGCAAAGTACTAGTCTCGACTTTAATAGTATTCAAATCACCTTGTGCAATGGTTAGGAAAGTTTCTAGATGCTTACTTGCAATTCTGTGTTCTCTCATGGCAGTCAGCAGAAGCCTGTGGCCTGGCAGGGGTCTGAGGGCCACTCGGATAGCGTTCACTGAGGCTGCGGAGAGGCGGGCTCTGGCTTTGGAAAGCTTCTCGGGAGACTGACCAGAAGGAACAAGGCTCCTGCATCCCTGCCCCTCCCCCCTGCAAAGGTACTTCTAGATGTCAAGCCACCTAACTCCAAGCAGCCCCCTGGGCCGGGCATGCTGGTCCGACTTATGGCTGGACCCCTCCTTCTATCCCTGTTGGTCTCCCAGCGCCTTCTCGATGTACACGGTTATTAAGGTGTCCCTGTCAGTGGCCAGTGATACACAAAGGCAGCTATGAGGCGGGGGGGGGGGGGACGGGGGCTGGGGTGAGCTGGGAGAGGGAAGGACAGGGTAGGGTGTGACTTCTTTTCTTCTAGCTCCTAGACCAAACTTGGCCCAAGCCTCACCTCCTGCGGGAAGTCATCCTGGGCCTGCAGCTGCACGGAGAAGCCCCCACCTGTGCCCCCCACATCCCAACACCGGCCTCCCCGTATTTGTATTGAATGGTTGACATGGTAAATTCAGCCATGGTGCTGCTCCTCTGTGGCTTGGGAGGGCGGTGGAACGTGGCTCGGTGTGAAGGTACAGCCAGGGTTCAGGCTTTTACCGAGTGCCCCTGGGCAGGGCACAGTCCATACACCTAAGCAGTGACCCCAATGGCCGGACTCTGGGCCCATCTCCGCCAGACTTTGGGGGACTGGAGAGGGAGAAGTCTTTTAGGGATGTTGCATCCTGAGTACAGTGGTTGTCTGCCTTGCTGAGCAACAGAAAACACTGTGGGCTCTAAAATAAACCAGACACCTAGACTCCAATTTTAGAAATTCTACCTCCAAAGCTCTGATGAGGGTCCCTGAGTCTATTTTGAAAAACCCAGCTGGTGTCTGGCCCATAAGAGGTGTCTGCAAGCGTTTGGAGACAGTGCTCCTGGAAGTACAGCCTGTCTTTGGGACAGACAGGGACTGTGGCCTCTGGGAGGGGGGCTCGGGGACGGCAGAGGAAGGAGAGTCACTTTTACTATATTTCCTTTTGTACCGTTTGGACCTTTGACCTAAAAGAAGAGTTTGACTGATGGAGTTGCTGTCATCTGTGTCTGGTTCTGCAAACTCAGGCCTGCAGCCCGGGCCCTTGACTTTCGTCAAGGACAGAAGTGGGCGGGCCGGAGAACAGAGAGCTGTAGAGCACACGTCCCACCTCAAGGGGGCAGCAGCTGCCCAGAGCCTGCTGACTGTCCGGGCCTCGTCGGGAGCCCAGGGTTGTCAGATCTTCCAGGTTTTTTTAAAGATAAGCCGGAAATCAGATTTCCGAGTGGAATTCATTATCAACTCACTCACAGATTTAAACAGCCTGGGTTGAACTCAAGCTGCCTGCAGACAGGCTCTGGCTGCAGGCCACCAGCCGTTGCCTCTGGATCTGAAAGGATGTCATTAAGGGTAGGTCACCTCTGAGGCCAATCTGCAAACAAGGGCAGGGCCATCCTCTGCTTCTAGAAAATCCGACTGACTTCCCATGGGGTCCACACAAAAAGAGGACAAAGCAGGTGCCCTTAGGTGGACCACAAGAATCACCCACCAACTCATAATGATTTAATTCAGCACATATTTATTAATTTAAAGATTTTTGGGGGGGGCGCCTGGGTGGCTCAGTTGGTTAAGTGACTGCCTTCGGCTCAGGTCATGATCCCGGGGTCCCGGGATCGAGTCCCACATCGGGCTCCCTGCTCAGCAGGGAGTCTGCTTCTCCCTCTGACCTTCTCCCCTCTCGTGCTGTTTCTCTCTCACTCGCTCTTTAATAAATAAATAAAATCTTAAAAAAAAAAAGATTTTTTTTTTTTTTGAGAGAGAGAGCATGAGTGGGAGGGGCAGCGGGAGAGGGAGAGAGAATCCTAAGCAAACCCCACACTGAGCACAGAGCCCAGCCGTGGGGCTTGATCTCAAGACCATGAGATCACGACCTGAGCAGAAACCAAGAGTCAGACGCTCAACTGACTGCACCACCCAGGTGCCCCAGAACATATTTATTAACCTCCCACCACATGCCGGTCTCAGAGTCAGAGATCCAGTGGTGAATGTAACAGGCACAGTCCCTGCTCTCTGAGAGCCTTCCTTCTAGCTGGAGAGACATACTTGAAAGAAGTAACTGCATAATCATTGTTATGTGATACATAAGGAGCAGCAGTATAGCTGGGGGTTGGTTAAAAGTTAAGGTTTGAGTCCTGAGGGCACCTGGGTGGCTCAGTTGGTTAAGCATCTGCTTTCGGCTCAAGTCATGATCCCATAGTCCTGGGATCAAATCAAGTCCTGCATCAGGCTCCTTGCTCAGCAGGGAGCCAGCTTCTCCCTCTGCCTGCCATTCCTTCTGCTTGTGCTCTGTCAAATAAAGATCTAAAAAAATATAAAGTTTTGAATCCCAACTCCACACTCTTAGGTATGTCACTTTGGGCAAATCTGAGTTTCACTTGCCTCATTTCTTGCCTGTAAAATGGGTATAACATCATAGGGTTGTTCTGGGGATTCACTGAGATCATGCAAATAATAAGCTCCCACATAAGAGGGGAGCCTAGGTTTGGCAGGGAGTCCCCCGCCCCGCGCCCCTCCCCATCCTAGGGATACTGGGGCTTCTTGCCAGCAAGGGGAGTGGGAGGCCACAGTTTGAAGGCCCAGCCAGAGGCCTCCTGTACCTACAGAGGCTCAGTCCCCTCCATTCTGTTGAGATGGTGGCCGTGGGCATCTGGCTAATCTGCTTCTGTTTCTTACCCTCTCCGTCCACTTCACAGCCCACTTGCCCCCGGTAGGATTTGGTGCCCAAGGACAGGGATGGTGTTGCTCACGACCATGCTGGGAGAAGGCTGGGCCTTTCCAGCTCTGGGCCGGAGCCCCTCCACTGACGCTGCTGCATTTTGAGCTCTTCGAGCCTTATAACTAAGCTTTAAGAATCTGAATGCGTGTATAAAACAAGCCAGAAGAAAATCTGCCCTGGGCCCCTTCAGTGCAGAATACCAGCTTCTGCTGGCAGAGGTCTCAGCCACAGGACCTTTAGGACCTTGTTTGACCTGGACCAAGAGGCAGGAGGCAGATGGCAAGAGACTGAAGCGCCAGCAATGTTTCTGGGGCCTTGAAGTTCAGCTCAGTGTGGGGAATCCTCAGTGGTCAAGACATGGTTCCCGACCTCAGGGGTCTGCAATCTCACCAGGTAGAGAAGACCCAGAACCGCAGTCTTGGATCTGAAAGGGAGATTCCGGGGCACCTAATCCTACCTCCCGCCCAAAGGGGAAAGCTCCTTTTAAGGAGCCCAGCTTTCCTCTTTTTCTTCTTCCTCAATGAATCACATTTAATCGTGACTCACACAAACTGAATGAACAGTAAGGTGGCCAGACAGCTAGCGGAGCCGCGGTCCGGACGGCAGCGCGTGCCCCGAGCTCTCCGCCTCCCCCCGCCCGCCAGCCCGAGGCCCCCCGAGCCCAGCCCGCGGCCCCAGCAGCAGCGCCATGGCCGGGTGGAACGCCTACATCGACAACCTCATGGCGGACGGGACCTGTCAGGACGCGGCCATCGTGGGCTCGGAGGACTCGCCCTCCGTCTGGGCCGCCGTCCGCGGGAAAGCCTTCGTCAACATCACGCCAGCTGAGGTTGGCGTCCTGGTTGGCAAAGACCGGTCAAGTTTTTTCGTGATCGGGCTGACACTTGGGGGCCAGAAATGTTCTGTTATCCGGGACTCACTGCCGCGGGATGGGGAATTTACCATGGATCTTCGTACCAAGAGCACCGGGGGAGCCCCCACTTTCAACATCACTGTCACCATGACTGCCAAGACGCTAGTCCTGCTGATGGGCAAAGAAAGTGTCCACGGTGGTATGATCAACAAGAAATGCTATGAAACGGCCTCCCACCGGCGGCGTTCCCAGGACTGACCTCGACCGTCCCTCCCCACCACTCCCCACGGCTTTTGCACCCCTCTCCTTCCCAGACACACACATACACCATTTTTATTTTTGGGGCCATTACCCCACACCCCTTATTGCTGCCAAAACCACATGGGCTGGGGTTTGGAGCTGGATGGACAGACACCTCCCCCTACCCAAACCCCTCCTGTGTGTGGTTGGAAAACTTTTTTTTGGGGGGGGGTTGTTTTTTGTTTTTTCTGAATAAAAAAGATTCTACTAAAAAAAACAAAAAACAGTAAGGTGGCCAAACCATTATCTGAGAGGACAGACTTACTAGGAGCGCTAAAACATCACTGGAAATCAGAACTTTCCACTGGGCGAATAATCCACACAGTAGAAAGGGCCACCTTCATAAAGGACTGTGGGTGGCAGGTGACACCTCTCTTCCCCAGCATCACCGGAGATGGTCGGCGGCTGCCTTTCTGAGAAGGGTGGCCCTGGCTGAGTCTGGGGCACCAGGCGGGCGTTGTTTGGAACAAGAGATGTGAGTGGTCGGAGCAGCCCCCTCCACACACGGGGCCTGGAGTCAGACTGTGCTTAGACCCTCGCCAGCTCCGAATCTCAGGCAAGTCAATAACCTCCTAACCCTGCTTACCCCCTGCACCCAGGGGTGATCTGTACCACCTCACAGGGTTGGACCCAAGGAGCCAACTTACATAAAAACCCCTGAAAGTAACCCTCAGTCAACAGGAGCTCATTACGGGCCCCATCCCGCCCCCGCCCCGCCGTCAGCTGTGCAATGGTCTGTCTTTCCTCCTCCTGTTTCCCAGGCCCAGCGGCAGGTTTCCACAGGTTTCCGGGAGGAGGTGGTCTGTCTACTGCTCCAGGGCGCTGCGCTCCCCTCCCGTTCAGACCCTCATCTCGGGACCCCTGCACCGCTGGGTCGCATTCCCTCCACTCCTTCCGGCCCCGCCTCCCTTTTCTCTCCCTCAGAATGCCTTTGCTCACCGAATACTGCCATCCCCATGTTCTAAAGCCTCCAAAGGCTCTCTCTCCATTGCTTAGGACCAGAGAAACGAAGAGGGGCTCTTCGCTGGGCTCCTGCCATGAGCCAGTAACACTGGCAGGGTCCCCACTTGAGTGCTTGTCAAGGGCTTCATCCGTTATTAAGTGCTGGGGTCCATATCTGACCCCTCAGAGGACTGGCTGGAGTCTTTCCTCCTCTATTAGGCCTCCCAGGCCACCAAACCACTAAAGCACACTTGGCTAGTACGAGCTTCTGGCCGGGAATTGTATTCTCAACTAAGTGTTGTACAACTCTCCTCCCCTTCACCATCAGCACGTGGCGCACTGGGACCCCATTCTCATCACTAGCAGACAGCCCGGTGTGTAACACACTCCAGGTGCTTGGACACAGCAGATCTAAGGGGCTTCCCATCCCTCAAATCTCTTTTCCACCAAGGCCAGACAATCACATCTAAGTACAAAAGTCTCAGGAGGAAGGGACAAACCTCATTTTCCACTCAAGCCAAAAGGAATGGAGTGGGCTCCTTGACGAAAGCCCCCGGGCTGAGGGTATACCTCCTGGCCTTGCAAGACTACCTACACCTGAGGGGCTGTCAGGGAAGGCTGGCCCCACCGGGAGAGATGCGCACTGGAGGCCAGGACAGAACGCCCAGGCTGGGGTAGTAAACGCACACTCCCCAGACGTCATGGGTACCCACTCTTCCTTCCCTCCAAGTTCTATGCCAAGAGTAAAAACACTTTAACTAACAGTTCAACCTTCTCATTTTTGTCCAGGAGAAAACGGAGGCCCAGGACTAAGTGCCTCTCCAAAGGTCAGAGGTAAAGTAGCAAGCCAGGGTTTCTGAGGTCATGGGTAAGCTGCACCCGCCCTTTAGTTCCCTGTGACGCATCACCGTCATGAGGTGGGAACTCGGGACCCTTGGGATGTGAAGTCAGAGCCACCATGGGGTTGGTGGGAACTAACTGGGGTATCCTCCCTCAGCCCATCTTGACTCTTTTCTTGCTTTTCCCTAAGTTCTGTTCCCTTCCCTGCAGGTCCTACAGGAACACAAGCTTCCTGCCATCTCTCGGACGCCCAGTAAGTAACACTACCCCAAGTTTCTATCTTCACACTGTCTTCACATCCCAGCTACTCACAACTGCCATCAAAAAGATCCCTGTGGGCGCCAGGTCACCCACGCAAACCTCCAACACCTGCGACGTGTCAGAGACTGAGGATGAACGATGCTGAGTTCCTGCACACAAGCCTTACTTTGTCCTATTTATTGTCTGAACTAGCATTCTACTAAACTACACTTGATCTTGTTGTTTGCCCTGCATGGCCGAACTCTTTACGTTCAGCTTTTTCCCAGAACTACAATTGATCACCTTGGTCTAGGTAAATTTGGAAGTCAACTCAAGGCACACAAAAAACTGCATCATCTTTTCCATTTTAAGAGTATAAACTTAGCTCACTCACTAGCCACTGGTTGAAGATAGTTGTCATTTATATGCGTGCTAGATACTAAAGCAGGGGGCGCCTGGGTGGCTCACTGGGTAAGCGTCTGCCTTCGGCTCAGGTCATGATCCCAGGGTCCTGGGATCGAGCCCCGCATCGGGCTCCCTGCTCCTTGGGAGCCTGCTTCTCTCTCTCTCTCTCTCATAAATAAATAAATAAAATCTTAAAAAAAAAAAAGATACTAAAGCAGGGCTCTAACTGTGCCTTCTATACACACACACACACACACACCCACAATTTAATCCTAACAACATAGGAGGAAGATTGAGATAGGCCACTATTATCAAGTTTGGTAAAACCGTAATCAAAGACAAAGCCGGAGCTGAGGAAGTCCATGCTCAGCACCGAGCAGACCCTCCCCCAGCGTCGTCACCCGGCTCGCTTTCTCACTGTGAGGTGCTGGGCTTCCAAGAGCTTTTATACAGATGTCTGAGAAGCAAATAATCATATGCAATTAAGGTTATTTCCCAAATAGCATATGAAAGCTGCCAAAGGCTGTCCCTGAATTGAAAGGCAACACTGACAATGGTGAATATTGTAACCTCCGGATACAAGATGAAAGAGATGCCAACCTGAACCACCCAAATCACACGTTACTCTGGAAAAGAAGGCTCCTTTTAACCTCTGCACCAAAGGTTGCTACGTGGGCCCACAGAATGATATTAAATATTCCAATTTTGGAGTCATGGCTTCTATGGCAGGAAAGTATGAGAGAACACATCCCACCCCCACCTGTAACAGAAAGCCAGTAAGTGGTCAGATACCGCTAACCAGGATCTCGAGATTTCCCCTAAACCCTTCTCTAGAAACCCCCTGTGTGCCTTCAATCTGCCTTTTTAACAGGGACACGGGAACAAAAATAAGCTTGTTTGCAAATAAACATCTGAAAGACTATCGTAGCAGCTGATCTGGGCCAAGGCATCAAAACAAAGTGATGATTGTGGAAGAAGACAATGCAAAGGACTCTGGAGCGAGAAACTCCAGGGCAGAGAACTTGTGGCGACATGTGCACTGGGTGTTTCTGGAGGCCAAAGGCCCCATCTAGAACGAACAGAAACTCGGAGGGTCTCTGTCACTTCACAGTTTATTACCTGTACAGAAAGGAGTCACTGCCACCAACAGCACTGTGCAGCTTTATTAACCATTCAAGTACAGTAGCATCTGGTAAGATCGGGACAGAATTGGGATTTAAAAGTGAACAGATATTCAGCATCTAACAGTTTGAAAGAAGCCACTACATACTCTTTTCACAAACATGTTTTCACAGAGCCAATACAGTACTAGCCGTTAACCCAGTACGCCAGGTGCACTGAAGTAGAAAAGATGCAACAAGAAAAAGTAGCTACATTAGAAAGACTTCAACACTTTAGAAAAAGAGTACAACACTTTCCGTTTCTCCCCTTTAGCCCCGAAAACAACATCATACAATCTGGATCTACCTATACAGTCCTACATCAGCTTCTAGAAGATTTGTCAGGAGGGCAAAAATAAAATGACACTGGCCAGTACAGTCTTTGGATATTTGGGCAGGGGAAGGGGAGAAAGTCAGTGCTCAGAACAAA
This sequence comes from Eumetopias jubatus, assembly GCF_037043125.1. NCBI lineage: Eukaryota > Metazoa > Chordata > Mammalia > Carnivora > Otariidae > Eumetopias > Eumetopias jubatus. The sequence goes on along the minus strand of NW_028274810.1, from coordinate 87,888,997 downwards.
TTAGTCAGCTTCAGTTTCATCAGCAGGATCTTTGGATTCTTTGTTCTTCCGCACTTCCTCAATGTGCTTGTCCTGGAAAGAAAACAGCATCCGTCAGTCAGTCAAATCACAGAGCCTGCCAAGCCGCGCACCCTGACAGAGGCCCGACGGCAGCATCTGGGCGTGCGTTATGTTATATGTTAGTGGGAAGCACACAGAGTTCTAAAAATTATCTTCAAACTTCCTTGGGTCACTCATGGAACCTGATGACTGAGCCTCCTACTGCTCTTTCAAAGAATGTACAATTTTTCTGGAAATCACTGAATACCCCATCTTACCCTTTTTTAAAGGTTTTCTTTTTTAAGTAATCTCTACACCCAATGTGGAGCTCGAACTCACAACCCCAAGATCAAGAGTCATATGCTCTTCTGACTGAGCCGGCCAGGTGCCCCCGGCTCCCTCTTATTTTAAAAGAAGATACCCTCCCATTTAATATGTTGAGCCCCAAAACTGAGGACAGGGACACCCAACACCTTGATCAAGGCAATTAGTTCGAGCCACCTCACGGGTGCAGACTTCAAGCTCTCGACCCTCTCAAAGCAAAGCTGGCCCACCGACCTTCTCCCGCAAGCGCTCCAGTTTGGCCGCCATCTGGGCCTCTCGGTTCTCTTTGTTGGCCTCCATTTTGTGGGTCAGCTTTTCTTCCGCCATCTTACTGAAGTTGTTGTTCTCCTCTATGGCTTTCTGAAGCACCTCTTTCTCGTGCTCCCGCTTCTCTGCCAGCTGCTTCAAGACCTCGGCCTCATGGGACTGAAAAATGTTTAACAGGCTAGACCCTCTGAAGTTCATTTAGCATTAAATTTTTGACCAAAAAAAGTTATTAACCGGGAAGACTGAAAAGAGGCAGAAATTGAGATCTCTTTAAATATAACCTAAGCCAGGGCCTGAATCATCTGTATCAAAATAGTGTGAAAATCACCCTCTTTTTCTAGTGTTTGTATTTACTTTGGAAAACTGCCCAGGTTTGTTCAGTCTTGCCCAAGTGTTCTCTAAAGGAATCCCTCTAAGATTTACTGTTTAATGGTAACAAGAGGACTTGTAACATGCACAGGGGAATGGAGCTGTACTGTCAAGAACTGGTTATTGAACTTGAACGTCCACTGAAGAAAATTAGCTTATCAAAACAAAAGTAACCATATCAATAAAAAGAAAAAACATGAATGATAGGGAATTTAAGACTAAGCCGCCAGATTACTATTTGAGCCAAGGGGATTTCTGTTTCGTGGAAAAGCTTCATCGCTTTTCTCTCTGGAAGTGGCATTCACTTCCATGCCACTGGGGCTGTTACCTCGGTGCGCCTCCTTCAACAGACTCAACACTCAACAGCATGTTACCAAACAGATTCCAATGTGCCTGGAAGCATCACCGAGGCAGGAAAACTACAGGGCACCTGCCGCTGGTTCTGTTCACTCTCTTCTGCAATATCCCAGTCCCAAGTTTCACTATATAAAGCACAGGCTATTGACTACAGGGCCAGGGTTGGCTCCTTACAGATTTCTCTGTCCAGCCGTTGGCTGCATTTCCTCACAAACTCAAAACTCCACAAAACTCCCTCAACCTCCATAGGAGTTCACACTGCGCAGACGAGCAGGTAGGAGACGGAGCTCCCTAGCAAACACTGCCACCCGACCCGGGGAAATGAACGGCAGTGCCGACAGAGGGTCAGCGCACATTCACACGTGGCACTGAAACATACAGGGCACGTGGTACAGCAGCTTCAACAGGGGCCTGTATGTGTGGTCAGATGTGTCAGACTTCACACTGTACTAACTGTGTCGGGCAGGGGCACGTTACTACCTCACCTCTTGTGCCTACTTTCCTTCATTTTATTTTGTTTAAAAAAATTTTTTTTATTAAGTAAATTCTATACCAAACGTGGGACTTGAACTCACGACCCCAAGATCCAAGAGCCACATGTGCTATTGACTGAGCCGGCCAGGCACCCCTCCCTAATTTTAAAATTAAACCCACTCACCTTAATCAGGGTTGTTGGAAGGGAATAAGAATTTATATAAAGTTCTTCATGAAAAGAATACTGAATGGAAGGAAATGCACCAAAATGTTAACAATGGTTATTTCTGGGAAGTAGGGTAATGAATACTTTTAATTTCCTATGTATAAATTTCTGATTCCCAATTTTTCTATAACAAGCATATTAATATTTGTTGATCTTTCTGATTTGGGTTCTTTTTTTTTTAAGTAGGCTCCACACCTAGCATGGAGCCCAACATGGAGTTTGAACTCAAGACCTGAGATCAAGACCTGAGCTGAGATCCAGAGTCAGACGCTTAACTGAGCCACCCAGGCGCCCCTTTTGATTTGTTTTTAAAAATGGGTATTTTATAGAATTGCTTAGGTAAGAGAAAAGCTGCTCCAATATCATTAGGCCAGTTGAGCAACACAATCACATTACCAGCAATTTAAAATGTTTTTATTGTACAGCTCTCGGGAAAAAAAACAAACCACACAGGCACACATACAAACCAAACCAAACCGGGAAAAAAGGGGGGGGGGGGGAGAATCATCCACCAACAAATCTATTTTTCAAAGAGAAAGCAGGAGAAGCAGGAACTTTGGTTTCAGATAGACCTAAGCTTGAATTCTGGCTCCAACACTCACTAGCTATAGGACTTGGGAAAATGACATTTCCGAGACCATTTTTTCATCTCAGTATCTCAGACATCTACCCTTTTAGGGTCAAAGGGTTAAAGGAGAAAAACAGAAGTAAAGGACTTGGTACATAATATGAGCTCAGTAAATGATGCCAGGCATTTTCTTCTAGCTGCTGGCATATGTAATTTTCAGAGTTATAATCACATCTAGCTCCAAGTCTGTTTTCCTCCTGTTACGGAAATAAAACTGATCTGCCACATTATATAAATAAATATCCTGTTTTCTGTGAATTGTGATGTTTACCTTGCGTCTTTCTTCTGCAGCTTCTAATTTCTTCTGAATTTCCTCCAGGGAAAGATCCTTCTTCTTTGGAGGGGAAAGGGGAAATTCTGGGACGGATTCTTTTGATCGAGGGCTGAGAATCAGCTCAAAAGCCTGGCCTGAGGCACGTTTCTCCAGTTCTTTCACCTGGATATCTGGATTTGATCATATTCATAATGTATTCAGAAAAATGGGGTTTTCCTATTCTAGTAAACTATCCTGTAATTTTCTAGAAACCAAATCAACTTAATGAATAGGATTCGGGCTGATAAAGAAGCTGTGTTTGCAGGCAAGAAATTATCTAAACACCACCTCCCACAAACCCAAAGCTCAATATTTTTGGATTAAAAAAAATGCCACTCTGAGATATCAGTGTTTGACAATCACTTTAATAAACAAAAGGAAGACTTGTGCAAAACTCCACATTTTTGCTCTCAACCAAGCCAAATCATCATATAATGAAACAATTAGGAGCTCTCAGTACATTCAAGTGATAATTTTTTCTTCTTTATTCTCCAGGATTTATAAAATGGGTTTTTGATAAGACCAAAATACAACTGCCCAATTAATGGCTTAAGACCTGAATCCATCTCCTACTATAAAATCCTAAACCCATCACAATTCAGCTTTTCCAAATAGATTACCTACCAGAAGAAGCCATGGTGAACAGAAGACAAGAGACTGGCAGTGTACTCTACACAATCCACTGGCAAGGAAAACCCTGAAAACGATTTTCAAAAGCATGCGATCAATTTCTTTGCATTTCTAGGTCATTGATCCAAAGGGACCTCAAATCACATCCACATAAATCAGTGTCAGAAAAATCACTACCATGGAATTAAATAAGACATTATTAACTAGAAAATTATAAAAATCCACAAAATACTGAAACATTGGTAAATTTGAACTGAATAGAACATTGGTTGCAGAAAATCAAGTCAACTGAGCTTGCCTGTTCAAAAAATATCTTGGATTTTAAAAATTAGACGACGTTAAGTCACAATATATTTTTTCCCCTAAAAACTCTAAAAATTTCCCCCCACAACGGCGAAAATATATTCCGGATTCAACTCAACAGTGAGACCGGAGCCATCTTAATACTGCCTACAACTCATTGTGCAAATGAAATGCCCACCCCTGCTTTGTCTGCGTCTGCCATGGTGGAAAACAAAACGCCCAAGCTAATATTAACCAGTATGTTGAACTCCTATTGTTCCAGGAGCTTAAGCTCCTTAGCCAAAAGCGAGCAAAATTAATCAGTTTTATGAACCTTTAGGCTTTAGGTTATAATATTTGCTTCCTTATATCACGAAAAATTCTACATCCCTCCTTCATTTTTTTTTTAAGGTCATTATCCTTGTACACCCCAGGCTAAGTAAGAAAACCTAACATTGCAGGTTCCAACAGCTGGAAATTAAAACCCTAAGCAGCAAAACGGTCTAACCCCGGCAGAGCAAGAGACGCAGCACCGGACCCAGAATGGGCGTGGCCCCGGTCCAAGTGAGGAAAAGCGGGTGGCCGCCCCCGGCCAATCAGAGCACGCCCTGCGCTCCGGCCCCTGGCCCCACCCCCTTCCTCCCCGCGCCTTTTCGAATCTCCCCGAACTCACAACACCCCGGAGCCCGCGCGCGTGGGAAGGGGAGGGATGGGCGGGGTTAACGGTCCTATCTGGGTAACTCCGCCCTTCCCGAGCTCGCCGCGCGCTGACGCCCCCCCAACTCCCGCCAAAAACATCTCTAGGCCACCCCCACCCCCGCAGCAGCTCGGCGGGTGGGGCAGGCCCGGGGAACCGGCAGTGGGGTAGCTCAGGCATCGGCCCGCCACCTCCTCCTTTCACTCCCACCCACCCTGCCTCCATCCTAGCTGTCCGCGCCCCCAGCCGCAAGGACAGGATTGCTCTCGTGGGGTGTCAGCCTCTCGGGCTCGGCCCTAGTCACTGGGCGAAGGCGACAGCGGGGAGGGGGAGCGGCCCTAGCCGCCCGCAGTCCGATGCTATGGCCGCTGCCCTCTAGAGGCGCCGCCCCGCCCCTTCAGACAATGGGGACCCCAGCGGGGCTGAGCCTGCAAGTGAAAGGAGGGAGGCAACGGAGGGCCCACGCCCCCTATTGTCTCCAAGACTGCACCCAGGGCTAACGCCCCGGGCTTGCCCAGCTGGCCGCGCCCCCTCCCCACAATAGCCGCGCCCCCAGGGAGCGGGGACAAAGCCGAGGCTCCGCCCGAGCCATACACAAAGCGGAGCGACCCCCGCCCGCCAGTCCCACTTGGGGCCCGCGGCCACGCCCGCCGCCCTCCGGCGGGGGGTCGCTGCCATGGCCCGGCCCCTCCCGCCGGCCGCATCCCTCTCAGCCCCCAACCTCCAGCCACCTCCTTCCAGAGCCCCGCACCCACCTGCTCGGTCCGAGCCGCCTGGCCACACTCTGAGCACCAACAGACCCGGGCGCGCACAAAAGCGCCAAACAGCGGCACGTGACCTCCCCACCGGGCTCTCCATTGGCTGAAACCAGCGGCACGTGCCGCCCCCTCCCCCACAGCCCAGGTGGCCCCGCCCCTCGGGACCCCCGAGCACCTCGGGAAGTGTAGTCCAGGCTGGCGGGGTAGGGGGACAATGCGAGGGGTGGGGGGCATTTGGGGGTCTCCCCGGATGTGAGCAGGGGGCCCGGGCGGTTGAAGAGGGCTATACTGTGGTCCCTAGCCTGGGTCTGAACCAGCTCTCCCATCCTTAAGAAAAGGGCGGGGCCGGGCGGGGCGGGGTCCCTCCCTACCTCTCAGAGGGTGGCCCCCTGGACTCCTCCTCCGTTGAGCCACGTGCCCCGCATCGCCCCAAGGGCAACACTCGGACAGCGCAGTGCCCCTACAGTGCCCCACCCCTTGCTGCCACCTAAGACGCCCAAGCCCTTCTTACAGGACAACGCGACTCTTTGCCCCTGTAAGGCCCCCCTGCAACCCGGCGCCCTACCTCGACACCCGCGTGTAACCTGCATTGTGACATCATCGTTATCCCTTAACCCACTCAGCGCTAACAGGTCACGGGCGTGGCCCTTCCTCACCGTGCGAGTTTTCGCTACCATTATTGGGTCCCGGAGCTGGTGACCAGAGAACCGTGGCGGGGGGAAGAGTGAGGCTCTGGAATTTGATCTCCTTTGGTCTAACAGTTACTCCGCTTAAATGCAGACTCCATCTGTTCTGCCTAGCCTTCAGCCTGATGATAGGGAAGGAAGAGCAATAGTAGTTCTAGACAACACAGACTGCAGTTAAGTGTTGCTTTTGTTCTTGGAGCACGTGCTCCCAGTGCAGTGCTGGGCCCTTTTAAAGAATCAAAACAAAAGGGGGAACCACAAGGTCACGGTTCCTCCTGGCCTGGTTTGATGAGAAGCACAGCAGAGGCACAAAGGAAACTGGTCTGACCTGAGAGATCTTAGAATGACTGGCCGCCTTCTTCCCACAGAAAGGCCAGAAGAAAAATAAAATGAACATGGTTTCCAGATCCCTCTTCCCATTCCCCAGACCAAGGCTGTGTCTTTGGTCTTCAGGTGGTGGTCTCTACACCAATGCACCTGCTCTGAGATCCTGACTGGGTAGAAGGACACCTTCATTTTATTAATCAGTGGGTCCAGACGCCCCATACCAAGAAACAAATATGACTAACTCTGCAGAAAAACAGCAGTCCTAATTGTAAAAGGCTCCAGCCAGTCACTGGGGATGTGCTGGAGATAAATACAATTACTGGGTGCCTGAGACAAGGAAAACTGGATCATAGAGGCAGCAGACACACCACACAAAGCAAACAGCCATTTGCTGTTGCCTGAAATATGCTTGTTGTAGCATTTTCTCCAACAATCGCCCTTGTGTGGGGTCAGCCTCTCGCCCGCCCCCAATCGAAGCGGTTTTCCTTTAGCATGTGAGCAAGACCAGGAATAATTCAGATTCTGAGCCCTGAAAGCCTTCTCCCTCTCAGACCGAACCTAGCTACAAAACGGCCAGGTGTTTCCATCTGTCAGTTTTTTTGAGCAAAATCTCAGAAATCGTTAGAAAGCCTGGAGAGGGGTGGGGATAGAGCTCACCGGAAAGTGACAAACTGGCAGGCAACACAAACGAGCACGGAACCCAAGGCCAAGAGGTCTATTATCCCCGAACCAGCCTTTATCTTGAAGTCTTTGTACTTGAACTGGAGGTTTGCAGAGGAAGGTCCCACCCATTTGATGCATATTTCTTTTAAATACAAGAAATTGCCGTGCAAAAATCTTAACGTTTCTGACTATTAATGTTGTGACAGGAAAAAAAAAAATCTTTCAAAACACTGATTATTTTAAAGCACTTACACCACTTCCCCCCGCCTTTCCTTTTTCCCTAGAGCAGATGTCTATTTCCATGGAAACCACAGCTAGGAAGGAAGATGTTAGAGCTCATGGAGATTTTTAATCTTTTGTAACAATGCTACTTAGCTGGTGGGTTTGTTGTTAGATGCCTAGTCCTGCCACAAGGATTTCCTGAGCTCCTCACTGCTGCTTGAGGCCTGAGGAGGCGGGGGTAAGTCTGCCCCTTTAACAATCCTTTGCATAAAAAGGTGCATGTGTGGTGAGGTGATCCCTAGGTGGGTTTCCTAGGTGGGTCTGCTTTTCTGAGAGCCAGACCACAGCTATTGATTGTCACCTCTGTCTGTAGGGGTTCCTACATGAGCCCTGGAAGAGGAAGGGCTTTCAACTCAAAGGCGAGAAAACAGCTTTGCCACTTCATGGAGAGGGACAGAAGCTCCTTTCCGGGAAGCTGGCTAAAACTCCCTTCAAAAGCCACTCCCTCCTGAAGTGGCAGCAAGGAGTTAACGTTCCCATCTTGGAACTGCCTATCTTTGCCCATGAGAATTATTTTTGCCTCTGCTCAGATGGTGTGGTCGGATTGCCGTGGAGCTGGCTGTGACTATGGATTAGCACAAAGTGAAGTCAAGATATGGCAGCCCTCCAGCTCATTTGATCTGTGTAGACAGCTAAAGGAGAGCACTTCAGGCTTCAAAGTCTAAAAGGGATGTCTACACTGATCAAACGAGCCGGGCTGTTGTCAGATCTCCTCCGTTCTTACACAGCACCGCAGCCTTTGTTCATTGCTGGGTCTGAGGCTGCTGGGGTTGTCGCTCGCCTGGGTGCCGCCGGGTTCCAGGGCTTACGGGGCCTGTCCTTGGCAAAAGGATATTGTGGGAGAGGTCTTCTCCTTGTCCCCAGCCTCTCTGTTCCCTTTGTCCCCTAAACCTTAGGCACTGTGCTCTAACACTCCCGTCCCTGTTCAAGCCCTGTCTGTGAATCTATCTCACACGCCGTCTCCCTCTGGGGACGATTAAGTCCCAGAGGGTGGGGCCTGTGCCAGGGTCTCATCATCCCCGGGGCCCAGAACGGGGCCTGGCCCAGGACGGTGGGACTTGCATGTGTGCAGCTGACTTGAGGCAAGAACCACCTCTGTCATCTTCTGCCTCCTCCTCTGTGCTGCTAGACACCTGCTCCATAGAGGGGTGGTGAGGACTAAAGGAGATGATGTACATGAGGGCGCTTAGCGCGATGCCTGGCATGTGTTAACTCTTGTCGCTAGAGAAGGTTCTTGATTACTATAGGTTATGGAATGAAGGAATGGATTATTGAATGAATGCATGCATGAATGGATGGATGGATGGATGAATGAATTCCCACACTTTGTTAGGAATCAGAGTCACTGGGTTAACTCTTCCTATTCAATGTTTTTAAAAAATCCAATTAATTTAACATTTTGGATAACCCATTCATGTAGTTTAGAAATAAAGTATAAAAAGGGTGCCTGGATGGCTCAGTCGGTTAAGCGTCTGCCTTCAGCTCCGGTCGTGGACTGGGATCGAGTCCACCTTGGGCTCCCTGCTCAGCGGGGAGTCTACTTCTCCCTCTGCCCCTCCCCACTGCTCATGATTTCTCTCTCTCTCCCTCTCATGCTTTCTCTCTCTAAAAAATAAATAAAATCTTAAAATTAAAAAAAAAGAAAGAAAGAATAAAAAGTCCTCTTCCCTTTTCAGTCCCGATCTGCCAAATCCATCAACCCTCCCCAACCATAACCACTGTCATCAGTTTCCTGGGTATCCTAGAGTTTCTTCAACAAGTTTCTAGATGTGTATTCTTAGTCCCCCTTCATCATACAAATGGTAGTCAACTGTAACGGTTCTGCACTCAGAATTTTTTCACTTCACGATACATGTCAGGGATCTTTTCCCTGTTCATACATCAAGCGTTTCCTTGATCTGGGATTCACTGTATGAATATTCCATAATCTAGTTAACCTGTGCCTTCTCCATGGCTTTTAGGTTATTTCCAATTATTTGCTATTTCAAACACTGCTGTTATGAATAACCACATATATATGTGTGTGTATATATATATATATATATATGGTATTTTCCACATGGGTGAGTAGATCTGCAAGACATTTTCCGAGAGTGGTATTGTGAGGTCAAAGGACAAACACATCTGTCATTTGGACAGTGCCAAATTGCCTTCCACGGGAGTTGTACTAGTTCCACATTCACCTTGTGGTGTTTTAATTCATTATCTCAATTCATTCAAAAATGGTTTGAAAGGCTTTGTCCCTAGAAATTTCAGGCATCAGGGAAAAGGAGGGGGAGGACTAGAAATCCCAAGAAAGACGTGGCTGTCAATTCTGTCTATATTAATAATTCCTATAAATACTTGACAAGCAGCAACTGATCTCAGAACAGCTCTGGGGCCCACACAGTAGTGCTCCTCCTACTCTGTCCTGTGGTAGAAGTATCTGCAGGTGTCGCTGTGAGATTGGAAGCCTTTTGAAGGCAGGCTCTTTTTCTTGGCTGTATCCCACTCCCCACCCATGATGCCTGACACAGTGCCTGGCATGCATCTTATTTAATTAATTCTAAGATGTATGTTTTCCCCACATTTTTGTGTCTCTGAAATTGGCTGGACCTCATGGTCAATAAATAGCATGTCATAATTAGTGACAGCTTATTTTCTTAGTGGGACATAAAATAATGGTATCTTAAAAATCAATGGCATTTTTGAGTCAGCGAAATGTTGGAAAGGGCGCCCATATTAAATGTGTGAGTGGAATGACGGCCAAGATGTCGCTGTTCCTGCCAGTCCTCTCGCTCTTAGTCCTAACCCTCAGTTTCCCATTTAGCTGGTGGCTTTGCTAGACACTCACCCTCCAGGTTTAAACTTCAGTCAGACTCAACTCTTCCCTCTTTCTCGCCCAAGCCTCCAATTATGGAAACTTAGCATTTTCTAGTAGAACAGAACCTTTAAAATGATAATAGCTACAAAAAGAACAAAGCTGCTCATGCTTCCTGATTTCATAACTTACTACAAAACTACAGGAATCAAAACAGTGTAGTACTGGCATAAAGACAGATATACAGCCCAATGGAAAAGAATAGAGAGCCCAGAAATAAACCCTTGCATATGGGGTCAAATGACTTTCGACAAGGAGGCCAAGATTCATTCAATAGGGAAAGGACAGACTTTTCAACAAATGGTGCCGGGAAAACTGGATATTCATTCACATGCAAAAGAATGAAGCTGGGCCCTTACCTCACACCATATACAAAAATCAACTCAAAATGGATCAAAGGTCTAAATGTTTATAAAACTATAAAACTCTTAGAAGGAAACATAGAGCAAAAGCTTCATGACATTCAATTTGGCAATGATTTCTTAGATGTAACGTCAAAGGCACAGACAACAAAAGAAAAAAATAGACAAATGGATTTTATGAAAATTTAAAATTTTGTGCATCAAAAGAATATCAACAGAATCAAAAAGCAACCCACAGAAGGGGAGGAAATAATTGCAAATTATATATCTGATGAGGAATTCACATCCAGTATACAGAGAGAACTTCTAAAACTCAACAACCAACCTGCTTCAAATATGAACAAAAAAGGCCTTCAATAGACATTTCTCCAAAGAAAATATACAAATGGCCAATAAACACATGAAAAGATGCTCAGCATCACTAATCATTAGGGAAATGTAAATCAAAACCACAATGAGATGCCACCCCGCACCCATTAGGATGGCTACTATAAAACAAAACAAAACAAAAAATGGAAGGTAACAAGTGCTGGAGAGGATGTGGAGAAACTGGAGCCCTTGTGCACTGTTGGGAATGTCAGATGGTATAGCCACTGTGGAAAACAGTACGGAAGTTCCTCAAAATATTAAAAATAGAATTGCCATATGATCCAGCAATTCCACTTCTGGGTATACACCCAAAATAATTGAAAGCAGGGTTTTGAAGGGATATTTGTACACCCATGTTCACGGCAGCATTAGTCCCAATAGCTAAAATGTGGAAGCAAATCAAATGTCCATTTCCAGATATACACATAAGTGAAACATGGTACATCCATACAATAGAATATCATTCAGCCTTAAAAAGAAGGAAATTCTGACACAGGCTACAACATGGATGGACCTTGAGGATATTATGCTCAGTGAGATAAACCAGTCACAAAAAGATAAAAATGCTGTATGATTCCACTTATATGCGGTGCTTAGAGTCATCAAAAATTATAGAGATTTAGAAAGTAGAATGATGGTTGCCAGGGCTGGGGGGAAGAGGGACTAGGGGGTTATTATTTAGTGGGGACAGAATTTCAGTTTTACAAGGTGAAAAGAGTTATGGAGATGGGTGGTGACTGATGGTGACTGCACAACATTATGAATGTATTTAATATCCTTGAACTGAATACTTAAAAATAGTTAAGGGGGCGCTTGGGTGGCTCAGTCAATTAAGCATCCGACTCTTGATTTTGGCTCAGGTCATGATCTTGGGGTTGTAGGTTCAAGCCCCCCGTGGGGCTCCATATGCAGCAGGGAGTCTGCTTGAGGTTCTCTCTTTCTCTCTCTCTTCTTCCTCTGCCCCTCCCCCCGTTTGAACATACTCTCTCTCTAAAATAAATAAATAAATAAAATCTTAAAAAAATAATTAACGGGTGCCTGGGTGGCTCAGCTGGTTAAACAACTGCCTTCGGCTCAGGTCATGATCCTGGAGTCCCGGGATTGAGTCCTACATCGGGCTCCCTGCTCAGCAGGGAGTCTGCTTCTCCCTCTGACCCTCTTCCCTCTCGTGCTCTCTATCTCTCATTCTCTCTCTCTCAAATAAATAAATAAAAAACCTTAAAAAAATAATTACGATGGCAAATTTTATATGTGTATTTTTTGTTATGTGTATTTTAATACAATAAAAATAATTGGAAAAAAATGATAATAACTAACATACAGAATGTTTACCACGAGGCAGGCACTGGTCTAAACACTCTCCATGAAATAACTCATTTAATCCTCATAACAATCTTATGAAATATTATCAGCCTAACTGTAAAGCTGAGGAGAGGAGGGTGACTAACTACCCTGTCTTGCCCAGGACTGAGGGTTTTTCCCCAGAAAAAAACAGTACAGGACTTTCAGTGCTAAAAGTAGGAAAGTCCAAGCCAAACCTTGGATGAGGCTGGTCATTCTAAAGGAAACTGAGACACAGAGAGACAGTATCTTCCTTAGACGTACCAAACAGGGTCCTTGCCCTAGGCCCTGCACTTTCAAGGGCTGCACTCTAACCCTCCAGCTGTGCCCCTTCTCCCAGGTAAGCTTTCCCCTGGGGCCAAGGATATGAGCCCACTTGGAACCTGGGCATCCCTTTGAAACCACACTGTAGGTATCCAGGACTCTAGAATTCCCTGTCCAAATGACCTGAGTCCACTTTCAGCATCTCTGCCAGCACCTTCCTGGTTCATCCTCCCAAGGGCAAACTTCCCTGCCTGAGTGTAGGGCTGGCTACTCTTAAGGGGTAGGGACGGAACCTGGGCATGAGGGCCAGGAAAAGGAAGTGCAGGGGGCTGGCTCTGCCACTCTCTAACCTGAAACTCCAAGGAATCCAAGAATTCTCAACTCAAAACCTGACATTCTAGCTTATTACGGAGGTATATTTCTCAAGGTAGAAGGATAAAACATATATTTTTTAAAAAGTTTGTGAGCTTGATTTATAACTCTTACATACTTAGACTTAAGGTATGTGGGCTTCCCTTTTATCCTCCTTTCTCGAGTCTGGCAAATGTTAGCAGTAGGCCTGCAGAGATTGAATCACTAGTCCAACTAGGTTACACAGAAGTGCAGAGCTTTTGTAGCCTGGCTCCAAGTCTATGCTTTTAGCTGGCTAACTCTATTTATTTTCCAGACTGGGGAGAAAGGGCCGGAGAACTCTAGACATTTGTCCAAGGTCCCACGGCTAATTCATGTCACAGCAGGAATTTGAATCCTGTGCTTTAAATGATGCTCCAGGGACTGTTCAGTTACTACTCATGTGAGCATGGGCAGACGACTTCTCCCTTTTTAGGCCTGCATTTCATCATCTGTGAAATCAGGATAATGCCCTAACTTCATAGGGTTGTCGTCAGGAACAACAACCTGAAATACTAAATGTAAAGTATCTAGCATTGTGTCTGATGCGTAATAAACCCTCGATAGGTGAGAGCTATAGTGTTAGTCATCAAGCACAGCTCTGATCATGCCACTTTTCTGCTTGAAAATATTTGATGGATTAAATTTTGGGGCACATAATCTGAGAAACATACAAATTCCTGAAATCTAAAAAAAAAATTTTTTTTTCTTTTTTTTTTGATGACTCCCTCGGATTTATAGTCCCAAGGGTCATCCTTGGCATGGCATTTGAGACCCTCCATGAGCTAACTGCAGTCTACTTCAAGATCAATTAAACCCTGAGACTCTTGGGTTCTTGATGTATTTGAAGATCTGTCATCTCAAAAAAGGATGGCTATAGGGTAGCACAGTTAAGATGCATGGAAGGAGTTAGCTAACAACAGAAGGGACCTCATAAGAATGAATGAGATTCTTGCTGTGGGAGGTATCCAGACAAAGATTTGTCACTCAGCTGCTGGGAATGCAAGAAGGATTCTTGCATTAGGAGGAAGGTGGACTCCCTTCATGCTTTTTTTTTTTTTTTTTAAGATTTTATTTATTCATTTGTGAGAGAGACAGAGAGAGAACAAGCAGGGGGAGAGGCAGAGGGAGAGGGAGAAGCAGACTCCCTGCTGAGCAAGGAGCCCGATGCGGGACTTGATCCCAGGACCCTGGGATCATGACCTGAGCCAAAGGCAGATGCTTAACCATCTGAGCCACCCAGGCACCCTCCCTTCATGCTTTAAGAATCTTCTTTAATGAGATGGGGAAAGGCTTGTGGTATTATGCTAATGAAAGAAACAAACAAAGGCTACCCAACTGCGTGTACAATATGAACTCAAGTAAGATAAGAGCAAAATAAAAGACACCAAAATATTTGTTTGGAGGGTAAAAACAATTGAGTTTAGTTTTCTTCTTTGTACTATTCTGAAATTTCCAAACTTCTTAAAGTGAACATATATTATTTTTATTAATATGAAAAAATTGTATTGTAAAAACAGAAAAGAATTTTGTCCTCCTGACTGATCTTAGGTACTCCTATGTCTCTGGAACCCCTAGCCTCCCACAACCCCCTCCAAGTCTCAGTTTTATTGCACTATTCCCAGCTCCATGAAAAGTCATGCACCTAATATGTTTCAGTGTTTTGCTGATACTAATTCTCAGCCTGGAGTCCCTTGGCTTCTGTGTCTATTGAAATCCTCTCCACCCTCAAGGTCTTGATTAATCTCTCTGACTCCTCCATATTATGCCTGGTATTGAGTCGGTCCATACACATCTCTGTCCTCCTCACTAGAGAATGAGTTTCTTGAGAGCAGGATTACAGATGATTTCCTCCTCGTATTCCTACAGTGCCATGAATAGACACTCAGCATATATTGAATCTTTTGGTCAATGTCTTTTTAACCACTAAACAACACTTAGGGCCATGGGTCAGACAGTATAACTGAGGGTTTATCCTGGAGTCTAGTCTCCTGCAACTCAAAAAGTACCATCCCAGGGACATTTAAAAATATATATTTTGGGGGGGCGCCTGGGTGGCTCAGTTGGTTAAGCGTCTGCCTTCGGCTCAGGTCATGATCCCGGGGTCCTGGGATCGAGCCCCGCATCAGGCTCCCTGCTCAGCGGGGAGTCTGCTCCTCCCTCTGCTGCTCTCTCTCTGTCAAATAAATAAATAAAATCTTTAAAATAGATATATATTTCTTACTTGTTTTTAAGCTTTTAATCTGAACTCATTTCAGATTTCCAGAGAGTTGCAAAGATAGTACACAGAATTCTCATATACCCTTCAGCCAGCTTGCCCTAATGTTAACATCTTACATAATCATAGAACATTTATCCAAACTAAAACATTAACACTGGTACAACGAAATGGCTAGCTTTAATTGGATTCTCCATTTTCCCTTCGGATCCAGGATCCAACTTAGGATACCACGTTGTATGTAACATCGAGTCTCCTTACCCAGTGACATATCTTTTAATGTGGAGCCTGGGGTGACTGCTTTCTATTGTTTCTTCCAACCAACCTTTTTCCAAATAATCAAAATGTGAGCAAGAAAGATGGTGTAGGGATGGCGAGGCTGCAGCACTCGCCCTCTCCTGGGCCTCTGGGGCTTTGGACAAGTAAGTGGACTGTTCCTCCCAAATGGGGCTAGGGCGATGGATTTCATTTCATAAGATCTAGTCTTTGTCTTGAATGGGCACCTGTAGGCCTAAATACAGATGGGGTTTACAGGTTACTTTTAATTCATTAAATTTCTGGGCCATTCCATAGCCCACTTCTCCACGGCCTGGCATGAGGACATGTTCCCAGTTACTTAGAAAACTTCCAAGCAGTTGGCATTTATCAGCGATCTTAGCAATTCAGTGAGAACAGAGGTTACAGCTGTCACAGGAAGCTGAAACCAAGCCTGCTGAAATCACACCCATTGGAATGTGGGTGAAGTATAGACTGAGGAGAATTCAAGCCAGAAGGTGCGGGCGGCTGGGGTGTCAGGAGAAGGGTGGGATGCTGAAAAAGAGCGAATACACAAGGGGAAGAAAAGCTCATGTGTCACCGGAACTAGGGTTGATTTACAGACCTTCACTGGCTTATTGCTAAGCCCTTGTATCGACTAGTAAGCATCAGCACTGCCGGGCCCTGGCAGACCCCACCACGCTCCTGGATTACCCCAGCAGGCTCCTCAGTGGTCTTCTGCCTGCCCCCTCCTTCAAATCCATTGCCAGCATGGGCACCAGCCAACTCAGATCTTTGGAGAGTACAGCCCCCATCTAAGCAGGAGGATGTGGGGTGTATTACTTTCCTGGGGCTGCCTTAACTAAGTGTCACAAGCTGGAGCTGGGTGGTGGCTTTAATGACAAGAATTTAATGGGTTGTTTTTTTTTTAAGATTTACTTATTTATTTTATTTTTTTTTAAGATTTTATTTATTTATTTGAGAGACAGAATGAGAGAGAGAGAGCACGAGAGGGAAGAGGGTCAAAGGGAGAAGCAGACTCCCTGCTGAGCAGGAAGCCCGGATGTGGGACTCGATCCCAAGACTCCAGGATCATGACCTGAGCCGAAGGCAGTCGCTTAACCAACTGAGCCACCCAGGCGCCCTAAGATTTACTTATTTATTTTAGAGAGGGGGAGAGAGAGTGGTGGGAGGGGGCGAGGGAGAAGAGAATCCTCAGGCAGACTCCCTGCTGAATGCAGAACCCACTGTGGGGCTTGATCCCAGGACCCTGAGATCATGCATGACCTGAGCTGAAAACAAGAGTTGGACGCTCAACAGACTGAGCCACCCAGGTGCCCCTGACAGAAATGTATTGGTGCACAGCTCTGGGAGTTAGAAGTCCGAAATCAAAGGTGATGGCAGGGTTGGTTCTTTCTGAGGGCTATAAGGGAGAATCTGCTATGCTTCTAGCTTCTGGTAGTCTCCAGAAGGGGAAGAAAGTGCCAGGAAGAGGAAACAGGGCAACTAAATGCCCAGAAGAGAGTCAGCCAAGCACAGTAGTGAACCGCAAGTGGTCTCCGGTTTTGACTGGTAAGACTGGATTCAAGCCCGGCATGCTCCTGGGGCAGGAGCACAGGGCCCTTGAAAACCCTTCAGTGGGAGGCAAGGACTTTAGGGATGCTGACCTAGAATCACAAGATCACAGGCTCTTTGAGCTGAGGGACTTGACGGGTCTTACAGTCACTCTTGAACTCCTTCCCTGCATTTTAAAAACCAAAACCAACCCCAAAAAGTACAAAGAAGACAATTATTCACATTCTCCACCACCTGGAATCAACCATTGTTTACATTTTGACATATTTTGTTTCCCAGTGTTCTCTTTATGACTCTATAGTTTTAAATTCCTTGGGCAATATATGAATGCACTGTCATTTTTTTTTTAAATAAAAAATCAGAATGTTACAAAGAAAGCTCAAATTCACTTTCACCTCCACTGGCTGTCCCAACTCCCTGCTCCTCTCCCCAGAGAAAGCCGCTCTTATGAGATGGGAATGTATCTTTTCATTTTTTAAAAAAGGCATTACATATGTTTGAATATACCACAGTTCTATTTGATATGTTGCAAAAGTTGTATTATGCTGAATGCATTATTCTGCAACTTTGTCTTAATATATTTTGAGCTCTGTCCATGTCCCTGCATATATAGATCCAATTTATTCCTTCTAACTGCAATATAGTGACCCATTATGAAAACAGACTCTTATTTATAATTTCCCTATGGATGGTCATTGAACTGTTTTCAGTGCTTTGTTATTAGATATGATCCTGCAGTGGCCAGCCTCCTTGAATATACCATCTAAATATTTCTCCCGGGTAGAAACCAAGAAATAGAATTGTCAGGGCACAGGGTATAAACCCATTTCCCCACAACCTCACCAATATCTGACATGGTCTAACTCTATTCCTCATTGCATCTTTAGAAATGAGAAGACAGCCCTGGGGCTGCTTTCTCAGTCACAGAGCAGGCTGGGGGTTCAGGGCCAAGAGTAGGCCCCACACCCTCTGGCTCCACGAGGCTCTATGTTTGTACCACACCATATGGTCACTGTCCGTTCTCCCTGGAAAATCAAGGGAAAGGCTGTGGTAGAAGGGGGTGGGTGGGGAGGGAATGGCTGAAATTCTCCAGCATGCTGATTTTACTTTGAGTGGAAATGCCTCCAAATCCTCCCAGAAAATGGCTTCACTGTGCTCCACGGATCTGCTCTCCCACTCGCGGCGCTTTCTACCTGCAGCTTTCACAGCTCCACACAGGAATGTGATTGGCTCTTCCAGCCCAGACAAGGGTGGGGACAGAAATGGCGTCTCTAAGCAGCTGATTTTTCAGTGCATCAGCCCTGCTCTGGGAGGTGGGGGAGGGCAAGCCTCTCGGGACTCGTGCAGGTGTGGAGCCCACGAAGGCCACCCTGCATCCCAGGCTCGCCCAGCCGAGCGCAGCACCCAGCACCCAGCGCGAGCCCCGGCGACCCCTCCCTGCCACTTGCAGCACCTCGAGGGTGGGCTGGCTCTGCCCGGTCCCCCGCAACCAGCGCTTGAGTGGCTGGAAGGGAGCGAACGCTGCAGAGAATGGCACTAACGACAAGTCACAAGGACTACACGGCTGTGCCCACCGGGGCAGCTCTGAGATGCTGGAGCCCGGCCGTTAGCTCCGAGTAAGAGACACAAGGCTAGGCCAGCACTGCTCACTTCCCAGGCTCTGATCGGGGCTGCGGAGGCTCCGCAACAGGGACCCCCATGGAGGATGAAGACTAACCCTGCCTGCGCTCCTCCTCCGAGGCGCACGAGGGGGATCTGGGTGAGGTCCCAGATCCCAGCCCCTCTTAAGAGCTAGTCTTGGTCTGAGGTGCTTCTTCCCAGGGGCTGCTGGCCAGATTTCCCTTTTTTTTTTTCTTCAAGGCAGGAAAGACTAGAAGGAGAATTTGAGGGAAAGAACAAAGCTGGCACCGCCCAGCCTTCTTTTCAGAGCCTGGAAGGCTCCCTTCCCCTCACACTTGGGATTACTTGGAGGGCTGGCATTTTTTGCCTTAGCAAACTTTTCTTCTTAGGGACCACGTTTTGAGCCCTTGTTATATGCCAGGCACGGTACTACATGCATGATCTCATCTCCTCCTCTGGACAACTCTAAGACCTTAGTCTCAGAGAGGACATGCAGTTTCCCAAGAGCACACATACAGAGTGGCAAAAGTGGGATTAGGACATTTTTTAAATGTGTGTTTAAAAAAAAAAAACTGTTTTAGGTTTAAAAAATTAACTATTTGCTCACTTCCACTAGTCTTTCACAGGTCCTTTTCAAAAAAGGACGACTGAGCACAAACCCCACAAACACCGGCATGCTATTTTTACTCAGTGGGAGGAGGGAACCGAGCGCTGGTGTTTTGCTGGCAAGAGTGTAAATAGGTAATACTTTTCTGGAAAGCAGTTTGGCCATTTGAATCGAGAGCTTTAAAAACTTTCCTTGCCCTTTAATGAGGAAATTGGCATCTTCTAAGGAGACTGCACCAGCTAGCATTATGGAAAATGCACATTTCCATGGAGCCAGCGATTCCACTCAAAGGAATCTATTCTATAGATGGATGCACTAGCACATGGTCAAAATGGTATATATGTAAGGACATTCCTTAGTGCGCAGCTCCAACAGCAAAAGATGGGAACCAACCTAAAAACATTTCAATACAATTCATTATGACACATCCATTTAAAGAAATTCTATGCAATATTTCTAGAAAATGATGCAGTTCTTTTTATATATGGACCAATCATCAAAAAATATTAAGTGAAGAGAGAAAGTACAAAAGTATGCATCGGGTATGCTATTTCTGTATGAAAACAGGAATATATATGTATATATTTTTTTTTCTATGAAAGATACACAAGAAACCAGGTAATAGTGTTGCCTTTGTGGAGGAACACCACAGCTGAGGGAAAAAATATGATATAGACTTTTTTTTTCATTGTGTAATGAAATAGTACCTTTGGAATTATGTACCATGCATGCCCATTAGCAATTCAAAATTCCACTTAAAAAAACAGATGCACCAAAATCCTACCTCTAGACCCAGTAATTCTCCTTTTGGGAATCTAGCTTAAGGAAATTATTGGATTTCAAAGACTTATACAAAAAGATATTCACTGAGGTGTAACAGTGAAAAAGATATAGGCAATTCAAAAGTCCAACAACAGAGGAATAGCTAAGGAATTATGGTATGTACCTGCAATGCCTATCATGAAATCATAGAAAGGATGCTTACAAAAACATTTTAGTGACATAGGAAAATGTGTATTATGTTAAATAAAAAAAGCTGGACAGAAATTATCTCTGCAGTATGATCTGATCACTGTAACAACAGTAGGACATAGGAAATAATTGGAAGCAAACATCCCAAAAAGTAAACAATTGTGGCAAGTGGGTGGAGGGACTGTGAGTGATTTTTTCTCCCTACACAGCTTTCTATACTTTTCCACTTTTTTGCAATAAGCATCCATGTCTTGGATAATTAAACACACACACACACACACACACTTAAAAATAAATCCCCACAATATTTAGAAAAACTAAAGATACAAAAACATGTTAACCTAGCAATTCTACTTCTAGAAATAAACCCTAAATAGATAGGTGCACAGATGCTCAGAGCATAATATGAATAACAAAACATTATAAACAACTCAAGTGTCTATCAGAGGAGACCACTTAATTAGTACAAAATATCCATAATGGAGAATATTAAGCAGCAGTTATGGAGAATGGGGTAGGTATACCAACGTGGAAAAATCTACAGGGTAACATTTTTTTTAAAGATTTATTTATTTATTTGAGAGAGAGAGAGAGGGCAGAGGAGGAGGGAGAGAGAGAATCTCCAGCAGACTGCACTGAGCAAGGAGCCTGAGGTAAGGTTCGATCACATAACCCCGAGATCATGACCTGAGCCAAAATCAAGAGTCGGTGCCTAACCAACTGAGCCACCCAGGCGCCCCAGGGTAACATATGATTGTGACAGGAAAAGCAACTTGCAGAAGAATATGGATGTTATGACTGCATTTATGCTAAAGAAAGGAAAGCTGAAACTCTGTGTTTGTGTTTGTACATAAATGTATGGAGGATGTTAAACTTTACCAATAGTTGTCTTTGGGGAAGGGAATATGCTGAAAAGAAGGCTTCTGCTCTGGACTCTACATTTATCTGCAGTGTTTGTTTCTCTTATAATGATAATGTATTCTCATATCATTTGTGTAATTAAAACATAATATGGGGGAACGTATACACATAGAGAAAGATCTAAAAAGATACATAACAAAATTATGCATAGTTTTCAGCAGGAATGAGGGATTGGGGCTTGAAGAGATGGGTCATTTTCCCAATTTACTTTATATACTTTGGCACTGACTTTTTCTTCACGCCCACACATGAACTACCTTTATAATTAAAACAGCAACATCAAAAGTCCTGGCTGATGGGTAGCAGCCTCTGGATTTCTCCAGCTCTCCACTGTCCCTGTTTTAGGGCTCTGCTCTCTTAGGTAACAAGCCTGGTCACAAGGCACCACCCAGGCGTGCAAAGCCCCAGACAATACCAGGCTCATTTCTCCTCTTACCAAAGAGGAAACCGAGACGCTGAGACACAACCTTCTGGCAGCTCTCCTGGGAAAGTGGATGCAGGTGACCTGGATCCCAGGCCCCTGCTCTCCCACCTTCAATTTCCAGAGATAACCCATAGGAAGGGAGAGCCAGGGACTGGTTTCCACCAGGCGAGGGAGGACAGGGCTTCAAGCCACCCATTAATGGTATCAGTTAGCATCAAATGAGGGAACAATAAACCCCATCATTTGCCAAGTTCCCTCTAGGCTCAGCTTTAAGCTCCTTTCCCAGACAATGGCTGGTCACATCCCCACAGAGCCTCTGCCAGGTTTTCCAGAGAGACTGCAACAGAGCCTGGGGCCCAAGTGGCCTCCAGTGGCCAACACTCTGGGACTCACCTCCAAGGAGGGAGCTGGGGAATCCTCCCAGGGCCCAGGAGCTCAGCACTGGAAGATCTGTTTGCTCCAAAAGCTGAGCAAAAGACAATTATGGTGCCGCAGGAGGGCACTGGCCTGGAAGAAGGAAAGCAGGGTTTCAGGAGCCAGCACTGCCGTGGCCCCTTTTGTGACCCTGGCAACTCACCAGATCCTCTGAGTCTGGGCACTGGGGTGGGGGGGTGGGGGACAGACAGGAGCCTCTGTATCTGGGGGAGAAAGGGCGGTGTCAAGCCCCCTCCCCTTCCATGGCTGTCTCAGAATCCTAGATGTTGGTGAAGCTGCTGGTCCCCTTCCCAGTGCAGCTGCTGCCTGTCTGTCTCCATGGCAACCAGGCCAAAAGACTAATTTGCCAGGGTCCAGGCTACGGAGCTTACCTTGGAGCAGGGTTTTAACTTGTCTTTCTGGAAGCCAATCCATTGCCACTCCCAGGAGCCTCTGATAGCATCCCCTAGCCATCGCATGGGAAGGACACTGACTGGGCCAGCCAGAAAAAATGTTCCGTGTGTCCTTTATAAACGCCACCCACTGAGAGAGAGGGGAAAGACAAACAGCCTCCTGCCCAATGGCCTTATCGCCACTGGTGATTTGTGTTTCAGAGACCCCCGTCTCGCTCCCTAGTTGCTCTGGGCTGCTAGGAGGGATCTGCAAGAACAGATGGCTTAGGGAACAGGTTCACTTGTAAGAAGGTCCCCCATCTTACTCGTTTGCATTCCCTCAGGCTCCTCACTGCTCTCTGCTGGCCTATGACTGGCCAGAAGTCCCACTGTGGCTGTCTGGTTCTAACAAGGCTGAAATCTTTTTTTTTTTTTTCCTTTTCTAAACAAAAAATCTTGATGATCACCTCTCTCAGAAGCTCATGAAGGGTTACGCGGGCACTCAGATATTTACAGATCTCTCCCGGAGACATAGTCAAATTTGCCTAACTATATGGGCTTCCCCCAAGGCCGTTTTAAATCAAACACCTATCTTTTTTCTATTTGTACTCTGTTACCCTGGCTGTAACTTCCTAGAGGACAGGGATTAGACGGCTGTCTCTTCCCAGGATATGACATATTGCCTCGTACACAGCAGATGGGTTCATGAACACTTCCAAAGCACAGAAGGACCTTTATATACCAACCAAAAAAATCTGACTCGAGTCAGAGGACCTGGTTCTGGGACTAGCCCTGCAGCTAACTTCCAGTGCAACTTTGAGCAAGTCTGTTGCCTCTTCTGGGCCCCACTCTCCCCATCTGTCAGGGAGGACTGTGATCTCTAAAGATTGCTCCCCCGCTCCAACTCTCTCTGTCCAAGACAGAAATCCACACAGCTCTCCGTAGGGGAAACTGGGTCAAGATCAGAATTGAGCAAAGAAAAAAGAAATCATGAAATGGTAACTTTGGTCCCTAATGTCCCAACTGAAAAGGACTCACAGGATAAATAACACAGTCTATGCAGATTAAATGCCATTCCCGAGATGAATTCTGGAAAGTGAAGTTACCTGCCCTATTCACAGCCCCTTCTGAGGGAGGCATCCTGAGTTCTCTCTGTATAAAGTTGTAGTGGATTGTGATCAAAACCAGTCATGTCTGGACCTGGGATGGGTTGGCTGGTGGATGCTGGACCCAAGGGAAACCAACTCCTGCCCTGGGGGCTTGGCTGAAAACCCCACATCCTGGGGCCAGTTATGCCAGTCAGCAGCGAACCAATGCAACCGGACTCTCTCTGAGGAACCACCACCACTAGGAGCTCGCGGAGCCGGCGGGACCCTATAGCTCAGGCTGTAACCTGAACAGCACTGCACTGACTTGGAAGCGAGGGATCCTGAACTTGTCCGGGTAGCAGCTGGGACAGTTTAAAACAGCAACAGAAAATCTCTCCCCCTCCAGGGGAAACTCATAACAAAGTCCCGTCACCGAATTTCATTTACACAGGCTTCTTGTAATCCAGAAAGGCAACCCGATACACACAGACATACCTGCCCAAACACCCCGCAAAGAGAACTCCAGGGTGACCACGAGGCTCCATTCCGACAACAAGAAACAGCTACCACGCTTCCTCGAGCAGCCCCCGCTGCAAGCACGCTGCACTACCCACAGACTCATGCGTGTTCTTTCCTCTCCACTCCCATCTGCAAACCTTCCTACTCATCTTCCTTCTGTGGGGCCTTCTCTGGTCCCACCCGTTGCTCACCACACCCCTTTCTAAATCCCACAGCACCTTGGGACACCTCAATGAGAGGTCTCAACTGTGGACATCATTTTAAAGTCCTCACGTCTAGGTCCTGTCATTCTTTGTCTAGACCTGTCTCTTCTCCCTTTGAATTCCTCAAAGCCTGGAGATTTCCTTGGTTCCTCAGTACTGAACACAGTGTCTGGCACAGGGGAAGGATTCTGTAAGCATTTTTTCCAGCACTGAGTGAGTGCAAGAGAGAAACAATCTGAGGGCCGCCAGCCCTCGTGTTTGTATGAAGATGTTCAGAATCGTGCCTGGCACTTGTTACCACGCTTTTCATACTCACAAAGCATTTCTGACGTTACTTGTCATTTTGATTTTCATCATACCCAAGAGGTAGGCAGGGAGAGGGCAGAGACTCCCCACGGTAGAGAAGGACCCTAAGACTCTGAGAAGGACAGTGACCTGCTCAAGGTCACAGGAGAGATGGCTCAGATCTCCTGCCTCTGAAGCTGGCGTTCCTTCCACCCCCCACCACTGGCTTCCTGATGTCCTTGTGACCTCCCACACGAAAGGGGGCATTGAGACAAGGAAGGGAGCTTTGAGGCCACACAAACCTTCGGCCCTTTGGGGGACGCTCTCCTTCTTGGCAAAAGCCCAAATCCATGGCCCTAGGGAAGGAAGCATCTAGAAGTGTGGAAGCACTGGGCTCATAGCTAGCAGAGCTGGGTTCCAGGTTTGGGATTTCCACATTCTAGTGATTTCATCTTAGATAAATTGTTTACTTTCTCTGAGCCTCAGTTTCCTAAGAAGTGACAGGTATTTGCTTCACAGAGGTGTTACAGAATCTGTGGGTTTCCAGAGCTGAAAAGAATTCATACCCTGTTAAAGTATCATATGCATGTGAGGGGAAAAACAAAAATGACAGGGCAAACAAAGCACGGTGGACAAGGCCTCAAGTCTGAACCCGCATGAGGACAGGCCGTCAGATGCAGCTCTATGTGTGGGCAGAAGTCACTGGCAGGGCAACAGGGCTAACTGCCCTCTGTTGTACCAGTCCCATCTCTCCTGCCATGTCCCATAGGCAACTGAAGGAAGCACAGTGGAGAGGGTTCTACTTTAACCTAAGCCTGCAAAAAGGCATTTTCCTAAATTCGACCTCATAAAAATGAGCTGCTTACTTTGCGATCACTTTATCTATTTTTAAGTAATCGCTATGTGCAACATGGGGCTCAGACTCACAACGCCCAGATCAAGAGTCACATGCTCTACCGACTGAGCCAGCCGGGCGCCTTGGTGATCTGCTTACTAGATTCACCAGGTTCTGGCCAGCAGCCTTTTCCCAAATCTCCCTTTGGCCATTTTGCTACTTATTTTCCCCTCCAAGAGGTGGGTGGGGAGCCCATACCATACCAGTTCTGACCCTGTTGGCCTTTACTGAAGGAGGAGGTGGTATGCACAGGGCCTTAGGGACAATTACTTTTATTAAGGCCCGAGAAAAGCCACACTCAGCGCTTCCGTTTTTCATCACCAGATTTGCTGCGGAGAAAATGAAATCACTGGTTGCTGTGACATTTTACACCCTCTCCCCAGAAATGGCCAGTTGCTACTTGCTATTATTATGATTTTTTTTACATTTCCATTATTAAGGTCATGGGTTCAGCCTCTGTTCTCACACATATAATTTCACCTAGAGACAGGAAGATCTATTCCACTGCTATAAACAGTGCCACTCCCAATGTGCTGCGTGGTAAATGCTTGCCTGTTCCAACCACAAGACAGTCAACTCCTCAAAGGCGAGGAATCTGCCTTATTCATGTAAGTATCTCCAAGTGACCAGCACAGTGCCCAGTGTACTGGACGCATTTAATAATTACAGCTACTCTTTGTCGCACACTGCACTAGGCACTTTTTTACGTATCATCTCGTGTAATCCTCACAACAACATCTCAAGGTAGAAATGTTATGATTCCCATTTTACAGATGGGGAAGCTGAGGCTCAGAAAGGTGAAATAGCTTGTCCAGGGCGAACACAGCCAGGGAAGAGCATTCATGTATTTGGTGCCAGACAGTTTATGTATTATTTTGTTCCAATTCTACAGCATTCTCATGAAGCTGACTAGCTTCAGAGCCTGTTTCCGGCCACCCACCTCCCCTGCTGGGGAAGCCTTTCCTTCAGAGGGCCATTTCTGCAGCTGAGGCAAAGGCTGGCTCTGATCCTCCATCCTGTACTCCCGACTCTCTCTGAGGCCTTCACCCTTTGTTTTCCCAGTGACCCTCAGTTGTCCCAACAACAGAATGGGGCACTTAATCTTTTTCCTTAGGCCCGATGACTTCGATGGTGGGGGCAAGGATTTCTTATCACAAGTGCTAACTGAAAAGGAAAAATTCATAATGATTAAAATAATGAGGCAGTCAAGGGACACTCCAGGCTCCTCTGTCCTCAGGGGAGCCTCACATCCTAATCTGGGCCAAGCCACTGCCTTCCTCCCCGGTAGGGCTGATTTGATGGTCTATAAAATGATGATAATAATGCTGACCCTTCTCATGGGAAGGAAAAGGAGGTACGTGGGAGGAGTTAATGCTTAGACGGGAAAAGATTAGAGATGAAAAAGCATGAGTTTCTCGCTGAATTTAGTGCATGACATCATTTCTTTTTAGAATCAAAAGTCGCTTTTAAGTCATGTTTATGAAATTGCTTTTTGTAGTTCCTTGAATCCCTCATTTGCCAGTCTTCTACCTCCTCTAACAGGAGTCAAAAAAGGGGAGACATAAGTCCAGAGGGTGCTGAGACTCAAGTCTTCACAGGACAGACTGGAGACTCAAAGGCTTACAGAGCGCCCACCCCCACCAAGGAGTGAAGGACAGTGAAAACAGTTGGGGACAGCTTGGAAGGTGGTTTTGGCTAGCTCCAGGTGCGGGAGGATTTTCAGGGGGAGACACACAGGTCATGGGGAGGGAGGCTCACTCTGAGCTAGGGAGGGGTCCTCGGGCCCTCGCCTGGACTGTTAAAGCAGACTGTGGTCCGAGGGTTTGTGGGCTCGCAAAGATAAAAGTGGTATTTAGCAGAAGAGAGAAAAATGTATTCAACTCCCAGCCCAGTTATGATTTAGACGCAGCCGTGGGCAGCATAGCAATGAGCTCCTTATTTTAAACAAGTGGTAGAGAGATGGAAATAGATCAAGGGTGTGGAATCAGTGGAGGTTTTTGCAATCAGTGAACGGATGGCAGACCACACCCTTGTCAGGAAGGGAAAAGAGAGAAATATAAAGAATATTCCTTAAGAACAAAAAGCCTCTCTTTTCAGAGAGGAGTGTTCACATTATTGCTGCAGAGCAGCGTGCATCTAAATCATCACTAGAGAAGGTTCAGACCTCCTCTTGGTGCTGGACTCTGGAAGGGAGGAGACTCCAGCCCTTCCCCTGGGGACTCTGGATCCAAGTAAGACCCTCCTCCAAAACGAAGGGAACCCTGGGCTGGATGGACCCTCAGGATCATGTAGCAAAAGCTAGGACAGTGGCTCGCATTCATGTATTTGGTGCCAGACAGTTTATGTATTATTTTGTTCCAATCCTACAGCATTCTCATGAAGCAGGTACTTGTATCTTCATGCTGTTAAGGGAAGAAACTAAAGCTGGGTCTAGGGCGCCTGGGTGGCTCAGATGGTTAAGCGTCTGCCTTCGGCTCAGGTCATGATCCCAGGGTCCTGGGATCGAGTCCCGCATCGGGCTCCTTGCTCCTTGGGAGCCTGCTTCTCCCTCTGCCATTCTCTCTCTCTCTCTCTCTCTCTCTCTCTCTCTCTCTCTCTCTCTCTCTCTCTGTCTCTCATGAATAAATAAATAAAATTAAAAAAAAAAAAAAAAAAGCTGGGTCTAGCTAAGGTCTAGCCCAAGGCCACACAGTTAAAAGTGGAGAGTTAGGATTTGAACTTGGGCCTGTCTGGCTGCAAACCCCACATGTTCTCCACTACACCACAAGAGGCCTTTGCTCACTTGTTACTCTTCAGCGAGGCCTTCCCTGACCACCCAAAGTAAACATGCAGCGCTCCATCCCTGGCACTCTATGCCCTGCCCCTATTTTCTTCCTCTGCTCAGCACCTAAAAGCCTCTGACCTACTATATTTTTACTTATTTGTTTACCATCTGTTTTCTTCCCCTAAAACCTAGGCTCCACGAAGGCAAAGATTTTCAGCCCTACCTGTAGTGCCTAGAACAGTACGTGGAAAATCAACGAATATTCAGCAAATAAACACATGTGAAAAGCCTCTTGCCTGACTTTCTACTGGAAAGCTAACATTGAAATGCATACCACTTTTGATAAAAAGCAACCCAATGGTCCTTCATAAAACCTAAAGTTAGGGACACCTGGGTGGCTCAGTCAGTTAAGCAGCTGCCTTCGGCTCAGGTCATGATTCCAGGGTCCTGGGATCGCGTTCTGTGTACCTACTACTCCGCGGGAAGCCTCCTTCTCCCTCTCCCACTCCCCCTGCTTGACGCACTCATATTTATTTATTTATCATAAATAAAATCTTTAAAAAAAAAGAGAGAAGAAAAGAAAAGAAAAAAGCTGTGATAGCAGCATGATCCAGGCCACAGAAGCCAAGATGGGAAGCAAGGATGCCTTGGGGAGGATGCCCAGAGGACGTGGGGTCCTCTTAAAAAAAAAAAAAAAAAAAAAAAAAAAACCCTAAAGTTTCTAGACTCAGATGGAGTAAAAGGGAGAGTAAAGAGACAGTGGGCCTACCTTTTGGAAGACAGGAGAGTGGAAGATGGCATCCAAGCCGCCACAGTGGGCAAGACGCAGACACAAGGCGCTAGTTCACAAGCTAATTTGAGCGCACACAGGGACCTGTGAATAAGAGAATAAAACAGGTAACTAGAGATGCTGAGACAGACAGTGGAGCTCAGTCTGTAGGAAGAATCAACAAAGCCATTCCATAGCTTCACTTGGCGTGGGTTGTGGGTGTACTGCTGTCAGTAACGTGCTCTTCATTCAGGAAGATAAAAAAGGTGGGGGTGGGGGCAGGACCTCCCTACAGGACAGGCATCAACTGTTCCAGAGAAGATTCACAGAGCAGTGGTTCTCTGGGGCGCCTGGGTGGCGCAGTCGGTCAATCGTCTGACTTGGTTTTCAGCTCAGGCCCTGATCTCAGGGTCTGGAGATCAAGCCCCGCACTGGGAGTCTGCTTAAGATTCTCTCTCTGCCCCTCCCCACCACGTTCTCTGTCTCTTTCTCTCTCTCAAATAAATAAATACATCTTTAAAAAAAAAAAAGCAAGCAAGCAAGCAAGCAGTGGTTCTTTAACTTGCCCAAACTGGTAACTTGGGGCAAGGTTCTTGACTCAGTGGGGATAACATGAGATAATGTATGTGAAACCCTGAGTACAATACCCATTTCTGAAAATCTAATACATGGACACACCCCCTCTCCAGAAAAATGCGCATTTGACTATACACTCAAAATTCTGCATACAATTTCACAGGGGCTAGGAGCCTTCCAGAACCTTCCAGGTCTACTGAATAAGGGGTTAAGAAAAAGTGCCTTAATGAGATAGAAGGGCTCCAGGGTCAACAAGATCTGGCTGTAATTCACTAGAATATAATCATATACCTAAAGAAACAAAGTGCTAACCAGAACAATCAACCTTGGAGCACAGAAATGGCAAATATAGGCTGTCCCCATTCATTCAAGCACTGCTAAGGGAGGGGTGCCCTGGTCCAAGAACCTACTCATCTATCCCTGGTGGCAATGGTTTAGTGCTACTATGGAGATGTGTGTAGCAGGTCTTCGCTTGGTATCTTTAACAACTGAATCATGTCACCTAATTCCCCTGACTCTGCCAGTGAAGGTCTACAGTGACCAAAAGCTCTGGCCAAGGGACAGGGAGTCTGGTCCCCTCCACTAACGTTTCTCATTGTAAACAGTGAACTAGCATGCTGGGTTTAATAGAACAGTCTGTGAGTATGACTAACCCCTCCTCCTCTGTTGACATACAGATCAGTTTTCTGCGCCCACAAGGCTTCTTGGCTGATAGCCAGGAAGCCCCAGTGTGCTGAGATCGAGAGCTTACTTTTTTTTTTTGTAAAGATTTTATTTATTTATTTGAGAGAGAGAGAATGAGAGATAGAGAGCATGAGAGGCAAGAGGTCAGAGGGAGAAGCAGACTCCCTGCCGAGCAGGGAGCCTGATGTGGGACTCGATCCCGGGACTCCAGGATCATGACCTGAGCTGAAGGCAGTCGCTTAACCAACTGAGCCACCCAGGCGCCCGAGAGCTCTTATTTTCTACTAGTGAGTAGAAATGAGTAGATTCTAATGAGCAATTTCTCTTAGAGCAATCGACCTAAAGGAAATAATTAGAAGTTGAGACGTATATAGGCACATACAGAAGATGTCCACTACGATGGATTTCTAAAAACTTTTTTAGTTCATTTTTATTTATTTTTTATTTTTTTTTAAAGATTTTATTTATTTATTCATGAGAGACGAGAGAGAGAGAGAGGCAGAGGGAGAAGCAGCCTCCCAAGGAGCAAGGAGCCCGATGCGGGACTCGATCCCAGGACCCTGGGATCATGACCTGAGCTGAAGGCAGATGCTTAACCATCTGAGCCACCCAGGAGCCCCATTTTTATTTATTTTTTAAAGATTTATTTATTTGAGAGAGAGAGCATGCACATGAGCAGGGGGAGGGGCAGGAGAGGGGAGAGAGAATCTCATGCAGACTCCGCGCTCAGCGCCGAGCCCAACATGGAGCTCAATCTCACCACCCCAAGATCATGATCTGAGCCGAAACCAAGAGTCCGATGCTCTACTGATGTGCCACCCAGGCACCCCTTGAGTTAATTTTTAGATTAACATGCAGTTATAAAAAGTAATATTGAGAGACTCCTTATACCCTTCACCTACTTTTCCCCAGTGGTAACCATCTCAGTCTGTTCAGGCTGCTATAACAAAAACACCAAAAAGTGGGTGGTTTAAAAAACATACATTTATTTCTCACAGTTCTAGAGGCTGAGAAGTCCAAGCTGAAGGCACCAGCAGATTACC
Organism: Eumetopias jubatus; assembly: GCF_037043125.1. Classification (NCBI taxonomy): domain Eukaryota; kingdom Metazoa; phylum Chordata; class Mammalia; order Carnivora; family Otariidae; genus Eumetopias; species Eumetopias jubatus. Next base: position 87,857,865 of record NW_028274810.1, on the reverse strand, counting down.
TATCTGGTAAGAGCGCCTTTCCTGGTTCAGAGGTGGGCATCTTGCTGTGTCCTCAACATGGCAGAATGGGTGAAGAAACTCCACCCTCCTGACCTAATCACCCCAAAGGCCCCCACCTCCTAACATCATCACACTGGGGATTAAGTTTCAACATAGGAAGTTTGAGGGCACACATTCGCTTGATGGCAAGAATATCTCGTATAATCATCAATCCACACGACCTATTCAGATTTCACTGTTTTATGTGTACTCATTTGTGTGTGTATTTAGTTCTATGTAATTTTATTACATGTAGATTTGTGGGACCACCACCATAGTTAAGACACAGAAAGGTTTCATCACAGTAAAAAAGTAAAAATAATAAACCTCAGCATCCAACATTAGGAGATTGCTCATATAAATTATGGCACAGTTATAGGATAAAATTTTTAGTTTAAAATGGTGAATACATATATATTATAAAATGTTTGTAGAGACTGTTTAATATGGGAAAACGCTTATGAGATACAGTTGCATATATGATATTTTTTAAAGTGTTAAAAAAAATAAAGTATTGAGAAATACTGGAGGAAAATACGTTAGAAGTTTCTAAACACTATTTCCCTTTAGTTGGATAGGTTGTACCTTTCTTCCATTTTACTTTTTTGTATTTGCCAAAAACTTCTACAATAAGCATCTATTATGGACTGAATGTTTGTGTCCCCCTAAAATTCATACATTGAAGCTCTACCTGGGAATGTGATGGCATTGAGAAGTGGTGTCCTTGGGAGGTAATAGGGTTTAGATGGGATTAGGAGTGTGGGGCCCTCATGATGGAATTAGTGGCTCTATAGGAACAGAAGACAAAGAGAAAGACTGCTCTCTCTCTCTCCTGTGAGGACACGGGGAGAAGGCAACTGTCTGCAGGCCAGGAAGAGGGACCTAGGAACCAAATCAGCTGGCACCTTCGTTTTGGGACTTCCCAGCCTCCAACACCGTGAAAAATAAATGTTTGTTGTTTAAGCACCCCAGTCTGTATTTTGTTATGGCAGCCCAAGCTAAATAGGACAGCATCTCTTACTCAAAGAATAGGGGTGGCGGGTGTGTGGGTGTCGGGGGAGGGGTGTGGGAATACAAGAGGGGAAAAAGGGAAGAGAAACCAAATTAAAACCAAAAATTTTGACTCAAGGCTGAGACCCTACCATGAGGAGGGACTGCTCCCTGGGAAACAATTGCTCTATCTGCCCCAGGACCCCAGGGTTCCGGGGACTCTAGCCTATGGCTTTCCCAGGCACCACGGGAGTGCAGGAGTCTACAGGCTCTGCAGCTCTGGTTGTGAACAGGGTGTAACAAGGAGGTGAGGGCACCCTCTGGGCCTCAGCCTTTATTTATGAAAGACAAGGAGGCTGGAGAGACTTGAAGGGCAAGGGCAGGAGGTGGAAGCAGCCAGTTAGCTCAGCCTTGCCTGTTCCACTGAGTGTAACCCTTCCTGATCTGAACCCAGGAGGAAGAGGAAGGGGGTGTGGGGAGCGGGATACAGGATGGGTGGAGCATCTGCTCAGGCAGTAACCCACGGGAGACAAATGAGGGCAGAGCCGGGCTGGAATCTGCCCTGTTTGGGTCTGGGCCCTCTCTGCAAGGAGACTGTGCACCATCTGATAAGAGTTTTGGCCTGGGAGTCAGCTATCTGAGTCTCATTCCAACTGGGCCTCAAAGCAGGGCAGTTTGGCAAAGCCAATTCGATATGGGGGACATTTTGATAGAACTGAATCAAAATAGAAAATTACCATTAAAAAATCACCAAGTAACTTCTGAAAGACCTATCCGACCCTTACTTTCTCTCAGACCCTCCCCCTTCCCCTGACCCTCATTCCACCCCCAACCTTGACTCCATTCCTGATTTCTACCATGTCTCTGACCCCCTCTCCACTGCAGATAATTTCTGACTTTCAGAAGTGAGAGCTGGTATTGGGCGGGGCTCAGAGGGGAAGCAAGGATGTCTGCTTTACATGCAGCACTTGACAGTAAGAAAAAAAGTTATAAATTTAATGATTTGGGTTTTAGGGTAGATGTCCCCATAGGAATAGTGCTGTGCCAATGCATTCCAGGGTTGAATGGCTGCTTTCAAAACTGCTAAAGACATTGGAAGTGATTTCTAAACAAAGCGAGAGATCTCAGGGAGGGTTCTCAGGTGAAAAAGCCAGAGGTCCCAGAAGGGAAAAAGAGACCGCTCCATCCAGGAACAAAAAACACTAGAATCCTTATGAGGATATGGGTGGTCCGCCTGCCTGGAATTCTGCCCTTTGCGGGGCTGCCTACCCCTCTGCCATCTCACATGGTTCTGGTAAACAGTCACAGTGTCATGCCTGCCCCAGGCGAAAGCAGTGGGCCATGGCTCAAGCCTGGCCAATTTTAGTACCTATCTCCTGTCCACAGCGACTGGTCTAAGAGGAAGGTACAGAACCCAAGCAGAGTCAGCCTCCTTCCACAGGGTCTAATAATATGGTGCCTAGGAGAGAACACTCTAGGATCTTCCTCTGGGATTGTGGACTATAAAGATGATGGGCGTCTGGGGCTGCTGGCAGCCATCTTGCCACCATGCAGATAGTTAGCAACCCTATTTCAAACTTTCTAAGCCAATAAATTGTTTTTGCTTAAGCGGGATCATGCCTGTTTTCTGTCCATTGCAACTAACAGGCCAGTAACAAATTGTTCACTCCTTATTTCAGAACTTCGGGGATCCCGAGATTGCCTAAAGGGAGGCTTGCTTATTGACAGGCCCTACCCACTTCTCAGAGCCCATAGTCAGACCTTCCACGCAGGAAAGAGATCTCCTGTGGAAAAAAACTCTCATGCTTCAGAGGAACCTACACCAGCTATCTATCTATACTAATCAACCAAGTCCTTTATTCATAAATGTCTTTCAATCAAAAAGAGATACATACCTAGGCACATACTGGTGAGGTATCTGACCTTTGAGGATAAAAATTGGCCTCCAGAGTTCCCAGAGATAAAGGATCAAGACTTAGATTAGCTGCAGAGCTCTTACCAACAGTACTGCACGCTGGAAGACAAAGCAGTGAGGTCTTCAAAGGTCCATGGGATAAAAATGAATTTGTACCTAGAATTCTCTCCCCAGACAAATCAACATACACATCTGAGGTCCTACAAGGACCCCAAGTTTCCCTGTCACACAACCTTTCAAAGCAGTATGCATACTCAAGCAAAAGGAACAAGAAAGCCCAGAAAGAAATGGACCTGAATGGGATATGGGAAACAGAGGACTAACCCAAGAGACTTATGAAAGCAACGTCTTATAAACCACATGAGTACGAGTCTCAATTACTGCATCCAGGTGGTGGGTTTACAGGGGTCCTTTGTACTATGATTTTGACTTTTCTCTATGTTTGAAATTTTTCATAATACAAAGTTGGAAAAAAAATAGAAGCACAAGGATCAGGAACAACAACAACAACAACAAAATAACAGCACATATCCTTTGCATTGACAAGAGAAAGGGCAGTTAAATAAATGTCAGGATAAATTAAAACATAGGTTATTTAATGCTTTGTTAACAACATAGGTGGTTCCTAATTTACTATGTTCTACCATCTAGGTATTAAAACTGTGCTCCTCAAGAAACATGGGATTTTTAGATTATGCAATGTGAATGCACTTAATACCACAGAACCGTACACTTAAGAGGGATGAAAAGGGTAAATTTCATGTTATGTATATTTTGCCACAATAAACTTTTTTAAAAGAAGTGTGATTTTGAAAAATTAGCATTTTCATGACTTTTTAAAACCCTAGTTGGAGCTTTTGGGGAAACAATAACTTTTGTGATGAAGAAACATTTGTGTGCTGCAAGAAACAATTCTGTATGTGTTTTTTTGTACACGTGAGCAAGGGTTTCTTTGGGTTTGCCTAGGAGGAGACTTGCTGCTCATAGGGTATATGCATCTTCCACTCTGGAAGATATTTCCAAAGTGGTTGTACCAACTGACTGGTGTGCAACCAGAAGGGCATGAATATTCCCAATGAGTATTCCCCCCAATTCCACGTTTTTGCTGGCATTTGTGTTTTCAGACTTCCACATTTGGGGTGTGAAATCTGAGTTTCATTTTTATAGAGTAGGGGTGAGCAGGATGTGATCTGTCAGCCTGGCTGAACAGTCGGGACAGTGCCCAACATCTGGTCCAGCAGCAACACAAGCAGGTATGATGTTGGTTGAACTGAACTGGCCAGGGACATTTGTCCTTCACGGAGTCCTTTGTGTGATGGGGGAACCAGTGTGCATGAGGACCTGCGGAGGAGAAACTAACAGCCCTGAGGAGTACATCCCAAGCACTGGCAGCAGACAGGGCCGAGAAGATGCTGGAGCAGCTTGTGTGAGGCTTGGAGGGTGGGTTTTTCAGAGGAAGAGAGTCCATGGCAACGCTGGAACAGAAGGGAGGAACAGAATCTGATGAAGAGAAGAGGGGAGGCGGGATAGAAGAGACTACAGCCTGTTCCAAAGCTCAAAAGCAGGAGGAAATTCTACACCATTGAAGGAAGAAGATGGGTGTGCTTGGCAGAAAAGAATTTAAAGTAGAGAATAATCAGAAATACTGACGGTGAGGTAAAATTATTAAATCGCTGCATGCCTCAGTATCCCCAATCGTAAAAGCAGGATACCGATGGCACCTATCTCATAAAAGTGTGGTGAACATTACATGAAATAATCTAAGGTGCCTGGCATAACGCCTAGAGCAATTCACTAAGTATTAGCTCTTGCTAAATAAGTCGTCCAAGATCACATAGCTCAACTCGTGAGTGGGTGTCTAGGATTTGAAGAGTTCTCTGATTTCAAAGCCCAGACTCTTAACTCCTGTGCTCTACCAACTACCTACCATTTATGGAGCACAGTGCTCCATACTCTACATTAGTTATCTCATTTACTCCTTATCACATCCCTGAGCTGGGTATCACCATTTTACAGAAGAGGAAATTGGGCATCGCTTAACTCGCTTGCCCAAGTTCACACAGTTGGGATTCACTCATACCCAGGCCTGCCTGGCTCCAGGGCTCTCTCGCCACCACCACACTGGGAATCTCCGGGCCTGGATCCTAGTCCCAGATCTGCTACTGACTATCTGCATCACTGAGTCTGTTTCCTCCTTTTGTAAATAACGGGGTTAGTTAGAGAATGATCTCTCTGGTCCCTTTAAGATCCACTGTTCTTGAACAGACATTTTTCCAAAGAAGACATCCAAATGGCCAACAGGCACATGAAAAAGTGCTCAACATCGCTCGGCATCAGGGAAATCCAAATCAAAACCTCAATGAGATACCACTTCACACCAGTCAGAATGGCTAAAATTAATAAGTCAGGGAAAGACAGATGTTGGCGGGGATGTGGAGAAAGGGGAACCCTCCTACACTGTTGGTGGGAATGCAAGCTGGTGCAACCACTCTGGAAAACAGTATGGAGGTTCCTCAAACAGTTGAAATTAGAGCTACCATTTGATCCAGCAATTGCACTACTGGGTATTTACCCCAAAGATACAAATGTGGGGACCCGAAGGGGTACGTGCACCCCGATGTTTATAGCAGCAATGTCCACAATAGCCAAACTGTGGAAAGAGCCAAGATGTCCATCGACAGATGAATGGATAAAGAAGATGTGGTATATATACACAATGGAATATTATGCAGCCATCAAAAGGAATGAGATCTTGCCATTTGCAATGACGTGGATGGAACTGGAGGGTGTTATGCTGAGTGAAATAAGTCAATCAGAGAAAGACATGTATCATATGACCTCACTGATATGAGGAATTCTTAATCTCAGGAACAAACTGAGTGTTACTGGAGTGGTTAGGGGTGGGAGGGATGGGGTGGCTGGGTGATAGACATTGGGGAGGGTATGTGCTACGGTGAGCGTGGTGAATTGTGCAAGACTGTTGAATCACAGATCTGTACTTCTGAAACAAATAACGCAACATATTTTAAGAAAAAAGAAAAAGAAGATAGCAGGAGAGGAAGAATGAAGGGGAGTAAGTCAGAGGGGGAGATGAACCAGGAGAGATGATGGACTCTGAAAAACAAACTGAGGGTTCTAGAGGGGAGGAGGGTAGGGGGATGGGTTAGCCTGGTGATGGGTATTAAAGAGGGCACATTCTGCATGGAGCATTGGATGTTATGAACAAACAATGAATCATGGAACACTACACCAAAACAAATGATGTAATATATGGTGATTAACATAACAATAAAAAATTTTTTAAAATGCCAACCATAAAAAAAAAAAAAAAAGATCCACTGTTCTGGGAAGGCGGATTTGATGAAGTCAGACAGTGTTCCAGGTAGGAGAGAGGGGTATGAGTCAGACGGATCCCCATCCACATCTGACTGCACAACATCAACCAAAAGAGATCCAGAGGCGCCAAGGGAGGAGTCCAGGTTTCCAAAGCATTAGTCATCGTCTGCTCCCCCACCCCAGGGGACCAGCAGGGCTGCGGCTCCAATTATAGTGGATTGATGAGGGGCCCCTAGGATGATGAAAGGGTGGGAGAGGGCATGTCAGAGGGCACACTGGGAGATCTGAATCGCTCAGCCTGGAGAAGAGAAGGCAAGAAGAGTCAGTCTTCAAGTTTCTAGTCTGGGTGGCAGGGGAGAAAGAACACGAGGGTAAGCCTCAGGGTATCTGGGACCTGGCCCTAGTCCTGGCTCTGATACTAACAAGCAGTAAGACCTTCGTTTGGCAAGTTACCTCATCTCTCTGATCTTCAATTTCCATGTCTAAAATATTAGGGAAAGAACTCTAAAGAGAAATCCCACCAATTTATATGAAAAAATGTAAAATATTACAGCTAAAAACAACTAAAAGTGGCTCAAAACCCTGGCAATGGGGAGAACTGCTAAGCAGACCCAAACAGAAGGGTGGTGGTTGATGCGATGGAATATTAAAATGTCATTTGGGATGCTGAATGGTAACAAACATTTATTGCACGCTATGTGTCAGGCACTGAGGAGAGGTCTTGACATGCATGACCTCATCTAATATCCTCAAGCATCTTCTGAGCTAGATAGGATTGCATTTTTCAGATGAGTTAGTTGAAGCCCTGAGAGGTTCAGTCACCCAACACGTTAATAAGTGATGACATAAGGACTCCAATTCAGAGGTCCATCTGACTCAGATGGCCCCGGCCCTAATTTACACTCTCCTGCTGGATGGGAGGACCGTGCAGAAATAGACAAAATGGATATATGAAAGTGTGAAGCAGGGGAGGAAAAAAAACTCTCGAGTGATTATGTTAATGTAAGAAAGTTGGCATCCACACTAGGTTTGGAAATTTATAAATAGGTAATTTAGGAATGATGAAAAGTTACTAGGGGCTGCTAAAGTTTAGATGCTTCTGCTCCATTTTTGGTAGTAAAGATGATGAAACATACCTGAGGGAGGGGTGAGTGCAGAGGAGGGGCCTTTCTGGTTCTACTAGTAACTTTCAAGGTGAGCAGAGAGGGAAAGTACAGCTGCACTTCTTCATCCCTGAAAAGAGACGGGAAGTCTGCTCATATAACTCTCCTGCTTCAAGCTTTTTGGTTACTTCATGTGGCCTATAGCACTGGTTTTCAACCTTGGCTGCATATTACAATCACCTAAGAAACTTTTTTTTTTTTAAAGTAGGCTCCATGCCCAATGTGGGGCTTGAACTCACGACCTCAAGGTCAAGCGTCGCATGCTCCACCCACTGAGCCAGCCAGGCACCCCTCACCTGAGAAATTGTTTAAAACTACTAATATCTGGGTCCACTCCCAGAGATTATTTAATTGATATGGGTGTAGCTTTGGCATTGGAAATTTTAAAATCTTCTCACATGATTCCAGTATGTGGAAACATATGAAAACCCTTGCCAAATGATAAAGGCTTAACTTCTTCACTTGACATAGAAGGCCTTGATTACTTCAGTAAGCTCCCCTATATCCCCATTTTCACCTATTTTCTCCAAACCAGTTACAAAGTCCTAAATATGCTATGCCCTGCTATTTATATTTCTGCATCTTTACATGTTATTTCTTGTGCTTGGAAGGCCTTCTCCCTTGGCCATCTGGAAAACTCCATCTTCAATTCTGTGGCAGCCAGCCTCCACGATCACCCTCAGTAATCCCCACATCCTGGTGTTGACACCCTTGTAGAGTCCCCTCCCCCACTGAATAGGCCTGGCCTGAATAACAATATGATATTGTGGACACGATGGAATATGACTTCCAAGGATGGGTCATGACAGACATCGCAGCTTCCATCTTACTCTTTCTCTTGGATCACTTGCTTTGGGGGAAGCCAGCTGCTGTGTCTTAAGTGACAGCCCCACGGAGAGCTCCACAAGGTAAGGCCTCCTGCCAACAGCCACGTGAGTGAGCCAGCTTGGAAGTGGATCCTCCAGTCTTAGTCAAGCCTTCAGATGACAGTAATCCCAGCTGACATCCTGACTGCAACCTCAAGAGAGATCTTAAGCCAGAACCACCCAGCTAAGCCACTCCAGAATTCCTGAGCCATAAAGCGTGAGATAATGTTTGTTGTTCTAAGCTGCTAAATTTGGGGTTATTATGCCTCGAAAACTAATACAAATACCAAGCTCAAGTATATGATACTCTCTGAGAGCTTTTCTCCTCTGCTGAAGTTGAACTAATCACCCTGTACCACTTTGGATCCTTGGACAACCCCTATTATAGCACTCAGGACACGGGGTCTAACTGTTGGCCTTTCTTGCCCTCTAGATTCAGTTCCACGAGGACAGGGCCAACCATTAGTGTAAATGAACACATGTGAGAAAGGCCATCTGAGTTGACTGTGACCGACCTTTTAGCCCAGTCTTCTTCCCTACACAAAAACTCCAAGGTATGATTGCTGGAAACCATGGATGTCACGGCGAGTGGGTCCTGAGGATTTTCTTAATAATCCAACAAAATCTTGGCATCTACGGATGCATCTAAAGCATGAGACTGGAATCCAGATCTGAATTTGATTTGATTTGATTTTAAAGTAGGCTCCATGCCCAGGATGGAGCCCAACACAGGTTTGAACTCACGACCCTGAGACCAAGACCTGAGCTGAGATCAACAGTCAGACGCTTTAACCAACTAAGCCACCCAGGCGCCTTCAGATCTGGATTTTAATTCAAATCTGCCAACTATTTGCCGAACGTCTCTGAGCTTTGGTTTCCTCATGCACCAAAAGGCTCTTCCAATTCTAAAATGTAATGATTCCATATTTTCAGCTAGTACTCTTGTTCCATAAAGAAGAGAAAAATAGGCTAATAGTGTTAAACCATAACACGGGTTCTCAAATGAGGCTGTGTATCAGGAATACCCCTGGAGCTTCTCTCTCACACACACACACACACCCTTGGAGCCCACCCCTATACCTTCTGACTCAGCTTCTCTGGGTCTCTGGGGACATGGCCAGGGCATCTGTATTTGTATATAGTTCCAAAGCGATTCAGATGTGTGTCTAGAGCTAAGAATCACTAATCTACAATATATAAGTCAGAGATTAAAAATTTTTTTTCTGCCAGTTGGTTGGCTCCATGGTTTATAGTGTACAGTGCTAATGGGTTTGTTCTCTGAACTGTTCGCTTTCTGTGAGGTGGACAGAAGATAGATGGACTCTTGGAACCAGCCCATCTCTAGAAAAGCATTCACAGGTGCACTACCAGGACTCCGTGGGATCGTCAACAAAAGTGACTCTTTGTATGACCCAACTGTTGAGGGCATTTGCTGGAAAGCAAATCATGGGTTATTTTCGCCTACGTAGGGTAGAGAGCTGCTTTCTTTTTGTGAGATAGGAATGAACAAAATTAAGAGCACTGGCTTTGGAACCCAAAAGTTTAAGTTCAACTCCTGGCTCCAGGATTTAATCATATGCTGGGTGACTGTGGCTGAGCGAGCACAGCTTTCTGAACCTCATTTCCCTGGGCCATGGTATGGGGAGGACATGCACCTCCTTGCAGGGATGTTGTTAGGATTAAATGATACAATGTATGTGAAACACTCAGCACAGAACCTGGCACAAACCAAGTGCTCATTATGTAGCGGCACTCTGGCAAAAACAAAATATGACACTTTTGTTATTAATAGCAATATATATTTGTCTAGTGCCTTGTAAATTACAAAGTGCTCTTATATCTGACACTGAACCCTTCCCCCACCCCCAATCCTGAGGTGGGCACGGCAGACATTAGTGACCCCATTTTACAGAAAAAGAAAGGCTCAGAAGGGTTCACTGGCTCCAGATCAAATGGCAAAAAAGTGTGTCTGGCTTCAGACCTGGGTGTGATACCATGAAAATGAGTAATTATACACGCACACTTGGCAGGCTGAGCATGTAGGGACCATCTGGCTTCACGGGCTGAGGAGGACTGGATTTCTGAGCAGCTTCTTTTTTTAGATGAAAGCAAGATGGGGAAACTAAGCTGGCAAACTTTCCCTCATTTTCAATATCGGTGTGATTTGTGCTCAGTTTTGCTTTCCTTCTCTCAGGCACTCCACATCCATGTTACCTCTGTTCACTCCAGCTGCCCTGGGCCACACTGTCACTAGCTCTGCCCTGGGCCCCACAGCTGGGGTCTGAGAAAACCAAAAGAAAGGGAAGCAGGGGCAGCTGGAGCCATCAGAGGGCTAGGCGAACACCAGCTGTTCCCAAGTCTGGCTGGGGAACAAGAAGCCTGCTGATGAGGGGGACAAGCGGGGAGGGGGCAGTGATCCCTGCTCCCCCGTGTCAGTCAACAGGAGGATGCTTTTCCCATGCAACAGATGGGTCTTGCTCCAGGAATAATGTAACCCATTATGGCACGACTGTGTTTCTCCTGGGGAGCAGGAGGCCAAGAGATCAAATGTTAGTTGAGTCTAATCAAGAAGGCTTTCAGAGAAGAGGGGAACTCGAAAGGGGCCTAAAGGATTAGCAGTACTTGGAAGTAGAGGTAGGAGGTTGGGAGGCTCCCCAAGCAAGAAAACATCGTGAGAAAGGGCATGCGTGTTGGTTTGGGGAAAGGGTGGGCATACTAGGGGGACTGGGGAAAAAGAGCGTGTGGCAAGAAGCAGAGGACAGGAGGGGTAGGGCAAGACCAGACGGAGTGAGGGGGCGAGATGCCATCCTCCGGGGAAAAGGAAGTTCTGCAGATTCCTGACAACTCCAGGCCAGAGCCCCAGAATGGCAGAACCAAAGGGGCCTCAGGGATCAGCCAATTCAACAACCACCACCCCATAGCCCAATTTATAGACAGGGAAACCGAAGTCACAAGAGGAAATGCACCTACATGAGGTCACCAAGCAAGAGAGACTGTGACTGAGAGACGAGACAAGAACTCCGGGCTCCATGGGGCGCCTGGGTGGCTCAGTCGGTTAAGCATCTGCCTTCGGCTCAGGTGGGATCGAGCCCCGCGTTGGGCTCCCTGCTCGGTGGGGAGCCTGTTTCTCCCTCTCCCTCTGCCTGCTGCTCCCCTTGCTTGTGCTCTCTCTCCCACTATCTCTCTCTGTCAAATAAATAAAGTCTTAAAAAAAAAAAAAAAAAAACCCAGGCTCCAGACCAGCAGTTTGGTCCTCTTCCCACCAGACCACCTTGCCAGACTGGCATTTTGATAGAAAAGTAGTGTTTTAGGAAGATTTGGCAGCAGGATGCAGGGGGAAAGAGATTAGTCCAGGGGTGAGCTGCTGGTGAGACTGGCCTCAAAAGACCTGAAACCAGCAGTGGGGGGGACACAGAGGAGCTGGTGGGAAATCAGAGCTGGCAGTGAGGGGGAGAGCTGAGGTCATTCGCAGGCCCTCATCAGGCCTGGGGAGTGTTCTCCTGAGGAGGTCATGGGGCACTTGAACCCCTTTATGCCCACCTCAGAGGCAGCAATCACAACTAGCCTCTACTACACACTCCCCACCCCCAGGTCCTCCTCCCTCTGACCAACGTCTACACAGACCTCTGAGTTTCCCACTCAACATTTTAGGACCTCCGGGTTACATCTGGTGCATAGACGTGTGTGCTTGGATGATCAAGAGTGAAATTAAAACCCAAACTGGAACCTAAGAGTGTAGACCCTTCCTGGTGGTGAAGAGAACCTGCCAGGCTAGAACTGCAGGGTGGGTTTTGAGTTTTGCTGTGAGGAGCAGGGAAATCAGAGCCGAGAGAGAGAAAAACTGTCTTTTCATCTAGCTCCACCCTTGCACAATGAGAGCAGTTGGGTGGCAGGGAGCAGGCTTCTTGTGAGGGAAATACCCGGGAAACCAGACAAGCTGCAATAGGAGTTTAGGCCAGGACCACCGGGGTCCACTCAGGGAAGGGAAAGTGATACCTGACCGTACAGGCGTGTAAGGAGGACCAAAGAATACAGTGCAGGTCACAGCTAGTGTTAAGTCCTTAGTACAGATTGTGCAAAGCACTTTATACGCATTACTTCATCTAATTATTACAACTCGAAGAGGTAAATACTATTAGAATTCTTATTTTGCAAATGAGGAAACCAAAGTTCATGAACAGCATGAAGTCACAGGGCTAATAGTGGGAGAGGTGTCTGATTTTGAACACCATCTTCTCAACCTGAGCTACTTGTCTCATGTATCAAACCAACCGAGCACCCACAGTCCTTGGTGAGGGGCACTTCCCTCCCCAACCCATCTCTCAATAATGCTGAGGGTGTCACTGAGTCTAAATACAAGTCATATAGAAACTGCTGCAATTAGACTTTTTTGGAGTTTGGCTATTTTTTTTTTTTTAAGGATTTTATTCTTAAGTGAGCTCTATACCCAATGTGGGGCTTGAACTTACAACCCCGGGATCAAGAGTCACCTACTCCCCTGACTGAACCAGCCAGGCACCCCATGGAGTTTGGTATTTTTGATTCAATTTCTCATGAAATTACATTCTTCATATCTTGAGAGTTTAAAGAGACAGAGGAAGGTGCAAAACCAAGCATGTGTATCCCACAGTATGGCTCAGTGATTAGCTTGGATTTTGATGCCAAAATGCCAGCTTTGCCAAATTCTTGCTGTGACCTCTTGATCAAGTCACTTCTCTAAGGCCCTGTTTCCTTATACGTAAAAATGAGGCCAAAAGCACCCGAGCTCAGGCAGTTCCTGTGAGAAGCAAGCGAGATGTGTGTGAAGCCCTGAGCGTAGTCCTTGACTCCCAGAAAGGGCCCAATAAAAACAGGCTATGAGCATCATCATCTCCGTTCCTTTGCCATGCGGCAATGGATGGGGACACTTGGCATCTGCGTGTGGTTGTGACAGTGGCACAGAAAGTAAGCTTCCTAATGAGGATGGGTCCTGAGTACAGAGTGTGACCTCTCCTGTCCCTCTGTCACTCTGCAGGCCCAGGGGTAAGTGGTGCCCCAGAAGAAAAGGGGAGCAGATGTAGGTCCCCACAAGGCCCAGACATGGAGTTGGGAGTCCATCCACTGACATTTTAAGAGCTTTGTAGTCCTCCTGAGGATGGGCAAGGAAGCAGCTATGTCAGGACGTACAAGAGAAAGGCGCCTGGGGACAGTGTCGGGGGCACAGCGAGAATCCGATCGGCCTCAGCCTGACAAGTCCAGGAAGGGGGAGGGATGAGGAATCTCATTCCAGTCTGTGTTTATTAATCTTCCCTCCTCCTGCACCATCCCATGCACAGAAGGTTTAACACGTACCACCAGGAGGCTTCCGTGGGTAGTCCTAGAATGGGATGGGGAACAAGATGCAAAAGAAACCCAAGACCTCTTCTTTGCTTTTGGAAAGGATTCACTAGAAGGTAATTTACCAGCAAATGCCAAATAATATGCACAATTACCTTACTTCTCTAAAAGCCCATTTAGCTGGTGTCTTTCGATCCCCTGGAAGTGAACAAAAAACCAGGACACAGGACCAAAGGTCTTGTGAGATCCCTTCTGAGCAGTCAAAGGAAGGATTATAAAGTCCCAGTGCTAAAGACAGTGCATTTTAACTCTAGGAGAGTCTCTAAAGCCCTCTCCGACTACCTAGTTTTACTTTAGACAGTTGTAAATAAGGTGGCTGATCAGAAGTCACAAACTTGAAGTGAACAGGGAGGGCCACCAGGGGCTGGCACATTTAAGGCAATGAAGGGTGATGGCTGGCAGCCCGACTGCAAGGGAGACAGCACAAGCTCTGAAAAGCAATCAAGAGAGTTCAGAGGACAGTCACTGGGGCCACAGAGGGTCAGTGCAAACAGCTCTCCATGCCTTTCCAGACCAGAGGGCAGCGCCGCTCAGACCTCAGACCTGCCCACAGATATGTCTGTAAGGCCAGATGACTTGCTGTGGCTAATGAAATGTGAATGGAAACAGTGAGTGGGTGGCACTTCTGGGAAGAAGCTTCAAGAGCTAATGAGTGTTCCATCTTGGCGACTGGCAATGAACGGTTTCAGCAGCGGCAGCTCTGCTGGCCTGGGTCCCCAAGTGAGGATAAAGATGACACCAGGCAGAGCTTCCCCAACCAAGAGAGAACAAGGACATGGGCAAGAAACACACTTGTTACTTTTGGGGGCTGCTTGTTAACTACCACATAATCTAGTTTATCTTTTTTTTTTTTTTTTTTAAAGATTTTATTTATTTATTTGAGAGAGAGAGAGAATGAGAGAGAAAGCACATGAGAGGGGGGAGGGTCAGAGGGAGAAGCAGACTCTCCGCTGAGCAGGGAGCCCGATGCGGGACTCGATCCCGGGACTCCAGGATCATGACCTGAGCCGAAGGTAGTTGCTTAACCAACTGAGCCACCCAGGCGCCCAATCTAGTTTATCTTAACAGAGACATCCTAAAAAGTTATACGTCAGCTCACATTAAGAAAATGGGTGCATTATCTTTTTGGTAGATTGCCATTCAAAATAGTCAATATTATATTATATTTTGTGGCTTAAAGGATAATTTTCAATTATATAAAGATTCACCTACTCCAGTGTTGCCAGATAAATGAGTCATTACCAGATCATAAACTGAAAGGAGGAGATGGATCCAGGTTTGGAGTACCTTCTTTACAAAACATACCTGCGTAGACATTGGACATATTTGCTGGGTCTCATGTGCTAATGCTGCCAGAACTAGCCCCCAGCATCTGCAGAACCAGCCCCAGGCACAAGAAGTGGCATCTACTGGTTCTGCAAGTGCGGAGGGGCTCTGGTCCCCGTATAGGAGTTTGAAGGCTCTATTAAATACCTGTATGCACGCTCATAGAAGGAAGTCCATAATGTGCTGCTGAGTAACATGGCAAGCCCAAAACTTCAAAATATACAGTCTTTTAAATCATATAAGGAATATTTACAAAACTGACCTTACATTGGGCCAAAAAGCAAGTTTCAACAAATCTTGAAGGATGAAGCCCATGGGGGTTATTTTCTTTGACCACAAAGCAATAAAGCCAGAAAACAAAAGCTGTAAGATAAAATCTCACATAATGAGAAAGTAGGAATCATACTTTTAAATAATCCATGGGTCACACATCCTTATGCTTAATCCTCTTAACGATTCATGATGCAGATCCCCGTTTTAGAAATTCAGGAACTGAGAATGGAAAAAGAACACAATTTGCTCAAATCTACACAGTTAGTAGCGGTAGAGCTGGGACTCAAAACCAGGATACAGAACTGTAGAGCCCAGTGCTTTAATGAATGATATTCTCCCTACACTCCGTCTCACCGGAATTCTTAAGATCCTCCCAAGGTCCACAGTCTCAATGGATCTGATATTTCATGTCTTAGAAAGAATAGCTGTTGAGATGGGAGACATGGTCCCAGCCTGCTTTGGTGGCACTGGCCTTGGATCTACTGTGTAGAGATGCATTTCCCTTTTGCTCCTGCCTTGTCTTGGGGTCCCCTACCTGGGCTGAGGTATGAAGTCTAGAGGAGTGGAGAGGAGTGTTTCAGGTTGATGTTCCCAGACAGCAATCCTGAGTTAGATTTCCAAGAAGATTTCCTTTCCTTTTAAAGTTTTTTTTTCCACATGGGCATAAGTAGTAAGCGAACAAAGAAAGACAGAAGGAAAAGTTACTTCCAGATGGCTCGCCATCTTGCTCTAATGCAGATTAAATAAAGAAAATATTCCAACATATCATTAGGCAAACATGAGTATTAATATCATTCATATTATAAATGGAACAGAATGGAAATTCAGTCTATATCTTGATATACATTTGAGGCTAGGGCCTCAGAGCCAGAAAACAATTACAGCACCCTGATTCTGAGCAAGTTGGAGACTCATGATATCTGAGGTAAGAGGCAAGACCGAAGCGTTCCTAGACATCTCCAGGGGTGGCCGCCTAAATTCTAACCAACCAAACTGCCTCCCTCCTGTTGCAAGGGCCTGTTCAAATGGCCATTTAATGGTGTTAGTCTACCTTCTCTATCTCTACCAACTTGTGTTGATTCTTGTCAAGGTACATTTTTGGCAAACCTCCATGACATCCAGAGCTTCCGTGATACCACTCTGGACCTCAGTTTCTCCACCTATGCTGTGAGGACAATGCTTCTGCCCTCCTCCATGGGCTCACAAGTCTGAGTCCTGACCATGTTTCATGCAACAAGAAAATATACAGAAAATTTGATGGTGGTCCATATCCTAGAAAGTTACCTAATGTGCTCAGAACCTACCAAGTGGCCCTGGGGAGGGAGAAGGCTGAGAGGTATGAAGAGATAGTGCTAAGCTGGGCTAGAGGTCCTGAAGGTGGGAATTTTACTCCATCCTTTGGCTTTATTTCTTGCACGACAGAAGCCACAATGGCCCAAGGAGTGGGAGCAGGCTGCTGGGTTAATATTGTTCAGCTTGGAGCTTGAAGCAACCCCCTGCCCCCGAACTCTACCCCACTGCTTGTTCCCCACACCATCAGGGTTCCATTCCCAGAAAGTCAGTTTGCCAATGAGCAAGTGATCCAAGTCCCAGTGTGAGTTTAAGATCAACAAGTCCAAGACCAAAGTACCCAGTTATCCAATCAGCAGCGCGATTATATCCTCTCAATCTGTGAAGAAGGATCACGCCAACCACTTCTTGATAGGCTACAGGTGTCCCTGGGCAGGCCCCAAATGGGAACTTAGCTCAGTGACTTTTCACAAATGACCAACTGTGCCTACAGGCTGGACAGATGGTGTGGGGCCCCTGGGGTGAGCGATGGTCCGATGCCTTCAATGAGGCTGTTCCACTGGTCATAGTCTTCCTTCAGTTCTGAGTGGGGAAAAAACAGGAAGATTAGGGAAATCTTTGTAAGGTAAGATCAAAGAATAGCTACTGTGGATTTCGTGGGTCACCCTGGAGAGGAGCACCAGGGGTACTAAAAGGACTGGTTAGATGGTTGTGATGGTGACAGCAGTGTGGTAACTACTATTCACTGAGTGCTTTTATTTTTTTACTTTATTTTATTTTATTTTTAAAGATTTTATTTATTTATTTATTTGAGAGAGAGAATGAGAGAGAGAGCATGAGAGGGGGGAGGGTCAGAGGGAGAACAGACTCCCCGCTGAGCAGGGAGCCCGATGCGGGACTCGATCCCGGGACTCCAGGATCATGACCTGAGCCGAAGGCAGTCGCTTAACCAACTGAGCCACCCAGGTGCCCTCACTGAGTGCTTTTATAAATGGGCTTCATAAATGACTTGCTTACCCCATAACAACTCAATAAGGGTAATAATAACAGAAGGCAGCATTTACTGAAGAGTAATTCATCCTAGAGACTGTGCCAAACATGCACTGTTTCATTTAATTTTCACAATATCCCTATGTGTTAAGTCCTGTATTAGCCCTATTTTACAGCTGAGGAAACTGAGGCTCCGAAAAGCTACCCAATTCACCCAAGGTCATTCCAGTGGAGAAGTGGTAGAGACAGAATTCAAACCTGGGTCAGAAAGAGTGAGAAAATGGAAAGCCTACATCTAAGCTCAGGGAAGCTGTTGAGCAGGAAGGAAGAGATCTTTTGCACCTTAGCCAGTGGAAGCACATTCAGGGCCACCTCAGTGAAAGGCGGGAGAGAACAGGATGGCAACATCATGAGGCAGCCTAACACTGGATAGGATTTAAGAGAGGGCCCTGGGGTCACAGGCAGATGGGTCTAACATAGCAAGAGCGGTCAAAAAGCGGCGAAGGCCTCCGGCTGAGGGAGCAGGGCACAGCTAAACAGGCAAGTGGTACTTTTGTTCAAAACAAACAAAAGCTGGGACAGAAACCAGGGACCACTCTCCATCTTTGGATCCCCAGTGCCCTGCCGAGAACCTGGCATGGAAGAGGTCCTCAACAAGTGTTACATATTCATTAATTCAAAAACTATTGAGCACACCCATGATGAGCCAATATGTTCTTGGTGCTAAAAATACATCCACAACACAAATAGAAACCCTTATCCTCATAGAGCTCATAATCTAATAGGCAGAGATAACAATAAACACAATAAATTATATAGGATGGGAAAAGGTGCTAAATACTATGGGAAAAAACAGAGGGCTGCATCCTATGGGGCCAGTGGGACACTGGACGTTGGCTTTGACTCTCAGAGAAATGGGGAGCCACTGGAGGATTCGGAACAGGGGCATGAGAGATTGGACTTAGTTTCTATCGGGATCACTCTGGCCGCTTGATTAAGAAAAGACCTTGTGGGGAGGCAAGGGCAGGGAGAGATCACTTGGACAGGGTAGAAGTCGTGGGGGTGAGGACAAGTGACGAGGTTCCATATGTAGTCGGAAGGTAGAGCCAAGAGGATTTCGAAGGGATTGGAAAGGGGAACAGAGGCAAGAAGGAAGATGTCAGCTTGAGTAAATCGAAGTCAGGTTTTGTTGGAGATGTCTACTGGACGGAGAATCATTGAGTGGCGGGTTATACAATTGTGATGTTCATGGGAGAGATCGAACTGGAGACATAAGGTGGGGCGTTGTCAGCCTGAGACTTTAAGCCAGGAGACTGGATGGATGACGTCAGGGGATGCGGACAGAGACAAGGTCTAAGCCCTGAGCCCCAGAAGCAGTAAAGTAGACCGAGGAGGAGCAGACATCCAGACAGGAGAAAACCCACAGCGGGGTGTCCTGGCAGCGAACACAGGGTTTCATGGAGGAGGGCGTCACCAGTTCTGTCAGAAGCTGCTGAGCACCCCAGCAGATGAGGAATGAGAACTCACCACCAGATTGAGGGCTGTGAGAGTCACCGGTCATACTGACAAAAGCAGTTCTCACAGGGAACTGGGATGCAAACGCCTGACTGGAGTGGGTGTAAGAGAGAATGCTAAGGGAAGAACCAGAGAGAGTAAAGACAGACATTCTTTTGAGGAGTTTTGCTGTTAGGAGGAATAGGGAAACGGAGTGGTAACCTGGAGGGGAAAGTGGGGTCAAGGGAGGTATCTTTTAAGAGAAATTTCAGGGTGAGGGGTGCCTGGGCGGCTCAGTCAGTTAAGCGTCTGCCTTCAGCTCAGGTCATGATCTCAGGGTCCTGGGATCGAGCCCCGCATCGGGCTCCCTGCTCAGCGGGGGGCCTGCTTCTCTCTCCCTCTGCCCCTCCCCCTGCTTGTGCTGCCTCTCTCGCTCTGGGTCACTCTCTCTCTCAAATAAACAAATAAAATCTTAAAAAAAAGAGAGAGAAATTTCAGGGTGAAATGAACCAAGTTGAGAGGGGCAAATTGATGATCGAAGATAAGAGGAAAACCCTGCTGGCACAATCACCTTGAGCCCACGGAAGAGGAGGGAAGCTGTGTGCGGGTGGAGGGCTCGGCCTTAGTTAGACAACTGACTGGGAGCTAGTAACCAGACGAGGAGCTGAGTGCACAAAGGTGGGTAGATAAGGCGCCGGGATTTCAAGGAAGTACTGACTACTTTCATTTTCTCAGTGAGGTGGGAGGCGAAGTTCATCAGCGGAGAGAGAGGAGGGGAGGGTGTCAGAGGTCTGCAGAGAAAGGAGAGGGGAGAGCGGAAAAGGGAGACAGAAGTTGCCTAGAGCTCACAGGACAGAAGCACCAAGAGAAAGTGTATGCCGGGGTCAGTGGCAGACATGCTCCCAGAGGTATTTATAGGAGCGGGGAGAGGTATACTTCACTGCGACCCATTTCGGTTTCCCGTGTGACATGTGGCCACCAAAATGCTTTCCTCCCCTTGCAAAGCTAATTGCCCCAAGCGGAGAGTCTTTGCCTTTTCAGACTCTGTCTCATCTCTTCTTGCCTGGTTACACCACAGCCTTCGAGCGGGGCCCTCAGCCTCTCAGACAGGCCCATCGCTCGTCCTTCAGGATGCAGCCAGACCGCACACACACGTCTAATTCTTGCCAGGGGACTAAAATCCACACTCATTTCAGCAAATACGTGTCTTCTACATCTGGCTTCTGCCCACTTCTCTGCTGTTATGTTCTACCAGTTCACTATCCTGAGCGCCAGATACACTAAACACAGTTTCTCCAAACTGACCACACAAGCCTCGGTGCCTTCTCTTTAGAAGAGCCCTGCCCCTTCCCTGGTGAACCAGACTCATCTGTTAAAGACAAGCAACACTTTGTCCAGGGAGCCTCCTCTCCTGACTGTCCCATCCCTTCTGTCAGCTAGGTGCCTGCTTTCTGTGTCTCCTCAAGACTGAGTCCATGCCTTGGTCATTAGAGTCGCTGGCAGGACAGTGTATCAGCTAAGTATGTGGGCTTTGGAATCAGACGATTTAGGCTGCATTCTGGCCTTGCCACTTAGTAACCAGATAACCTTGGACAAATTACTTAAATTTCCTAAGCTTCATATCTTCATCTATAAAATGGAGTTAATAATAAAAGTACCTACTGGAGAGGGTGGTCTTCAGGATTACATATAATGGTGAATCTAAAGTACTTAGGGGAAGGCCTGGCATAAAGCAAGTTCTCGATAACCTCCCTACAGTCTAAGACTCTCCTCCTTCCCATCCCCCTCTTCTGCTGGTCTCCAGTAATGAGCATTTTAGCTCAACACACATTGCTCCTAACTGCAGCCCAATCATGCCATGGGGGGCTGCCCTGTCATCTTTGGCTCTTTACCTAATGACATGATGCTAACAGTTACCAGGGAAAGTGGGCCGAGGACATGTAGTCAGTCCCCACTGAAGTCTAGAGTCATGGATCCATTCCTCTCCTACAAGGTGATAGGGTGATGCCCTAAAGTCTCTATTAACCCTGCAGTCTCTACACCCAGGCTGGCATAATGGCTCACAGGAGCAAGATGAAATGAACAGGCATGTAGATATGCAAATTTAGGTTAAAAAAAGTCAATACATTCATAACAGAACAAATTGTATTTTAAAAGCAAACTGAGGAGGGCGCCTGGGTGGCTCAGTCGTTAAGCGTCTGTCTTCGGCTCAGGTCATGGTCCCAGGGTCCTGAGATCAGCCCCGCATCGGGCTCCCTGCTCCGTGGGAAGCCTGCTTCTCCCTCTCCCACCCCCCCTGCTTGTGTTCCCTCTCTCGCTGTCTGTCAAATAAAAATAAAATCTTAAAAAAAAAAAATTAAATAATAAATAAATAAATAAAAGCAAACTGAGGGGTGCCTAGGTGGCTCAATCAGTTAAGCATCTGCCTTTGGCTCAGGTCACGATCCCAGGGTCCTGGGATCAAGCCCTGCATTGGGCTCCCTGCTCAGCAGGGAGCCTGCTTCTCCCTCTCCCTCTCCCTCTGCCTGCGCTCTGCCTATCTGTGCTCTCTCTCTCTGTGTCTGTCAAATAAATAAATAAATAAAATCTTTAAAAAAAAAAAAGCAAACTGAATTCCACACCAAATTTGTTAGGCAATTGTTGGACCTGTTAACGCACTCAGGCCATGTAACTAGACATCTAGTGTCCAGAGCACAGAGGTGACCGTCCTGCTGTATGTACCACATCCAGCATGTCACGTTCAAGTCAGGGCACCACACATTAAAAGGCACCCAGACAAACAAGTGCATCCAAAGGGGATAATAAATGGCAACATGGGGAGCCGCATGGGGAACAGGTGCAGGTACCACAGACATCTAGCTTACCGAACAGAAAATGCAGAGAAGACACCACTGGGGACTTCGAGTATCTAAAGAGCTGCCATGTGCAAGGGGTCTGAGGCTTCTCTGGGTAGCCCTTGTGGGGTGACCAGGGCAAGTAGAGAGAGTCAGAAAGGATCAGATCTTGCTCTTAGGCTAGAGTGAGGTGACCTTGGAAACTCGGGCTGGCCTGGCTCCCTTCTGAAGGAAACTGTACTGTGTACAACACTACTGAGGGATCAGTCTGGTGCACACAATGGTAGCCGCCTCCATTCTGGCTGGTTCAGAAAGGGACATCTGGTCAAGATAGCTCCGAGCCTGGGTGGGGCAGTGGCCTACAATGTGCTGCTAAGTAAAGATGAGCTGGGAGAATCAAGTTGTCTCTCTTGAATCTGGTCGAAGAAATCCCACAAAATATGGCAGTGAGCACTGGGAGCCACAGAGGAAAGGATGCCACAAGGCAGGGAGACCAAGCCATGAGTGGTTTGAGCCAACCGAAGCTATGAGGAACCAGTAACTATGAACAAGTAGATGCTAAGAGAAAAACTAGAGTAGAAAAGGAGGAAAATACAGACCAGAGGCAAGAGAAACAGCTGTCATGAGAGGAAGAGACAGAGAGACTGAGCCCATGAGAGAGACCAGAGAGAGAGAGGTCAGTCCTGTAAGTTACCTTGGTTCCCGTAACTTTTCACTTCCCAGGTGGCTGGGTGTACTTTCATAAACAAACTCTCCTTTTTTTCTCAAGGTAGATGATGGAATCTCTAGTCCTTGTAACCAAAACAAGCCTAACTAGACTATCCGTCATAAAACGAGAGGCGGAGAGGGCTGACCCTCATAGCAGCACACTCCCCGTGCTGCTTGACTGTGTGGTGGGAAAAAGGAAGAGAAGATCTCCTCTGGGTGGAAGGCTAGGCCAAAGACCTCTACAGGCCTTGCCATTTAGCTGGTCTGTGATGGTATGACACTGGTCTTAAGCCTTCCATGCTTTGTTTTGTTTAAAGCACTTCTACAAACTTAGCCCATTTATCTTCATAACCACCTCTGCAGTACAGATGAGGTGAGTGAGAATGAGTTAGGACACAGGTCTTGGAGGAAAGAGAGAGGTGAAAGTTCCATTTACAGTGAGGAAACCAAGGCTCAGAAGTTAAATGACTAGGCCAAGGTCATCCGGATAGTAAGAAACAGAGTCAGGGTCTCCAAACTTAACAGCTAAGTTTTCTTTCTATAACTCTGTGCAACTCTCTCCTTCACTCAGGTTTTCCTTTTGCCATAAATCTTCCTGACCTGGGACATGTCAGGATGGGCCACTGGGTAGGGAAATCTAAGGGACCCCCACAGCTGCCCACAAACCCCGGTTCTCTCCTTACCTAGGTGCTTCTGCAGGAAGGCCAACATGGCCCTCACCATAATCTCCTGACCTTCATATGGGTCCAAGCTCCCACGGGTTTGAGGGGAGAAGAATTTACCAATCCAGTTACCAGCCACAAAAGCAAAGTCAGTTTGACTCCGATGAACAGAACCACTAGAGGAAAAGAGAAACAAGTAACTGGTACAGGTCTGGAGATGAGGGCACAAAAATATTTGCTAAGCACCTACCACGTGCAAGGGGCTTTACGTGCGTTATCTCTGAGTTTTCATCACAATCTCGGAAGGGAAGCACTTTCCTTTCAACGGAATCAGAGGAAATGATCTGCCCAAGGTCACACAGCCAGGAAGGGACAGAGTTAGGACTTGAACGCAGGTGTGCCTGGCTTCAAAGCTGCCCTAACTCCTAGGCCACAACGTCTGACAGTGCCGGGGAAGGGTGAGTTAGATGGAGTGGGCAGGCACAGGGCAAGGAGGCAAGGCCTGCCATCCCTGCCATTCTGCTGTGATTATAAACTATTGCACCGTGGCTTTTCCCTGGTGACTTCTGAACAGTCACAAAACATATCAGCTCCTTCTTCATCAGAATCGTGCCACAAAGTGAACAGGAAAAGGAATCACCTGCATTTATTGAAGTAATCAGAAAAGTGAGGGCAAACGCCTATAAAAGAGGGTTTCCAGATTAAAATTTAAGTTCCTAGCTATCAAATACACTTAATTCAAAAGTGAAATACTCACTAGGTTCATTTTGGGCTATGACTCACAGCTAAATATTTACTAGTCATTTCAACGAGGGAAGGAAATCGAAACGCTCAATTTTGGTTGACATCATGCAGAATACCCGACTTTTTAAAAAAATGTGTTGTTTAGGGCACATGAAAAAGTGTAAAGAATAATATAATGGATACCTGAGTATCCAGCAGTCGGTTTAAGAATTTACACAGCCGGTAAATTGCCTTTGGGTTCCCCTTCCCAACTGCTCTCACCTCCCTTCCCTCTGGAGGTCACTATTATCCTCAAACTGACTGGCGTGGGGAAACTGTCAAGCAGTCAGTCCCCTGCTGCCATAAGACCAAAAGGAAAGGGGAGGGCTGGCCCTAAGGAAGACAGCCTACCCAAGAGGAGCAAGGGAAGAAGTACTGTTTACCAAGGGAACTCGCAGTATTCCAGCACTTTGGATTCAGCATTTCAACTACCCGAGTGATTCCAGAAGCCTGTGACATGTAGTTACTTGTTTTGCAGAAATAGGACCTGGGATCCTCGAGGCATGTGCAGTCAGGCTCTGCTAGGCTCTGAGTGCAGGGCAGAAGCAAGTCGAAGATGTGTCAGTGGGCCTTCAGCCCTGCACCCGAACTCTGTGCCACTTTCGATCTATGGTTCGGATCTGAAGGTCACTCAAAATTTTCTTTCTGTGATAAGTGGTTCCTGAGAGAAAACCATCTGATAGTGCTAGCAACTGAAGTGAAGAGAATATGGTTTCTCTTGGGCAGAATACATATGGTTTATGGAAGATATATGAATTGCGGTATTCAAGGTCTCCAAAAGTCTATCTTGTGACTGTCAAGGGTCTATTGTATTTACACTCTTCAAAAGACTCACTAAAATTCCCAAATGAGGTTAGAGATCTCTGGAGTCCAGCCAGACCCATACTCTCCCTCTCCAACTCACAATCCTACAATACCTTTTTTCCAGAAGGCAGCAGGTAAATCCTGTCAGCAAGTCATACAAACTAGTAAAGGAATTCCTGTAAGTGGAGCTAAGTGGAGGGGGACAGATAGGAAACCCTAAAGGAATTAAGACTTTGCACTTCAGGAAGTACTGAAGTATCGTATTAATGGGTAGAACTTACGGATAATTTAGAAGAAATTAATAAGAGAGCCACGACCGAGTAGCAAATGGAGAGAACACTGGGGATCATGATCACGACCCTGGGGCTTACTCACAGGACAGTTATGATCCTGGACTGTTCGTGCTGAGCACATATCTTCTTCATCAAGTTGACACTCTCCATTGTCTGGAATTTCTCAGCATTGATAAAGAACACAGGGCCTCGGGCTTTGGGGTAAAAGTCATGTTCCAGAGGAAACATCCAAGCATCCAGAGCCACAGCACACCTGTGACAGGACCAGACATTTGGAACTGCCATGCGGAAACCCAGGCAAGAATAGTTAGGCCGGTGGGGGAGGGGCAGGGTTCTTCCCTTCACTGGGACAAAAGCTCAGAAAGCCAGGAAGGGGGTATCAGGGCCCAAATCCTTAAGTTAGGATCTTGGATAGAGATCACTTTCACCTGTCACCAAAGATCCTTCTAGATTTTATTTGTTTGTTTGTTTATATTTATTTATTTTAAAGTAGGCTCCATGCCCAACGTGGCGCTCAAATTCATGACCCTGAGATCAAGAGGTGGATGCTCTACTGAATGAGCCAGCCAGGCACCTCAGATCCTTCTAGATTTTAAACTCTCTGGCAGGGTGCCTGGGTGGCTCAGATGGTTAAGCATCTGCCTTCGGCTCAGGTCATGATCCCAGGGTCCTGGGATCGAGTCCCGCATTGGGCTCCCTGCTCCTTGGGAGCCTGATTCTCCCTCTGCCTCTCTCTCTCTCTCTCTCTCTCTCTGTCTCTCATGAATAAATAAATAAAATCTTTAAAAAATAAATAAATAAATAAATAAATAAACTCTCTGGCAGCAAGGATCATTTTCCTGGGTCTACCCTCAGGCAGCTGACCTGGGTTACTCAGAAGGCACTTCATTCAACATTCATTGAGTACTTACTATGTGCTTAGCCCTGTGCTGTGGATACAGAGATAAATGGCATAGTTTTTGCTCTTAAGGAGCTCCCAGTCTAGAAGGGGAGACAGAACAGACAAGGTAACAAAATAGAGCTTAGCGCCCTGACTGCACAAGGAGCTTATGTGAGCCCACAGTGTGCATGGCACAGGGGGTCAGGAAAAGCCTCCTTGGTGCCACAGCTCAAAGACATGGCCAGAGTGTCGAGCAGTAATCTGTCACCTGGGGCAAAACTAAGGCCCCAAGATTAGCTCCTCTCCCCTACTCAGAGTTCCTCGAGTCTTCTCAACCTCAATAAAGGACAATCATCTCCCACTCAAATTCTAAAACATAGCCTGACTCAAATTTGTTTCTCTCCAGCCTGCCACCTCCATCCTAATGCCGATCCATCACCTCTGACCTTGACTCTGAAACAGCCTTCCTCTAACTAGCCTCCTGGTTTTCAGTCCTGTCCTGCTACGATCCACTCTTCATACAGTAGCCAGAGGGATCTTTTATTTTTTTTATTTTTAGGTTTTGTTTTTTTTTTAAGTAGGCTCCATGCCTAGCGTGGAGCCCAACACAGGGCTTGAACTCAGAACCCTGAGATCAAGACTTGGGCTGAGATCAAGTTGGACACTTAATCCACTGAGTCACCCAAGTGCCCCCTTGAGGGATCCTTTTTTTTTTTTTTTTAAGATTTTATTTATTTATTTGTTATTTGACAGAGAGAGACAAAGCGAGAGAGGAAACACAAGCAGGGGGAGTGGGAGAGGGAGAAGCAGGCTTCCCGCTGAGCAGGGAGACTGATGTGGGGCTCGATCCCAGGACCCTGGGAGACGAGCCAGAGGCAGATGCTTAATGACTGAGCCACCCAGGCGCCCCCTTTGAGGGATCTTTTTAAGATTTTTCTCAGAGTCTGGCCAGCTCAGTCAGAAGAGTATGCAACTCTTGATCTTGGGGTTGTGAGTTTGAGCCCCACGTTGGGTGTAGTAATTAGTTAAATGAATAAAAACTAAAAAAAAAAAAAAAAAAGATTTTTCTCTGCTTAAAACCCTTAATAGTTTCCCATCATACCTGGAATAAAATCGAACTCTCTTACTCTGGCCAAAGGCCCTGTGATCTAGCCCATTTATCTTTCTGATCGTATCTTGACCCACTTCCCCTACTCACTGTGCCTTTCCCACACTGACACTGACACAGCAAGCTTCTTTCTGCCTCAAGGCCTTTGCATTAAGCTGTTCCCTCTGCCTAGAATGATGCTTCCCCTAGACCTTCATATGGTTGGCTTCTTTGTAAGTCTTGGCTCATGTCACTTTCTGAAAGAAGCCTCCAATTACTCCAGCATACCAGCTTGGTTTATTTTCTTCACTACACCTGAGTGCTGAGGATTTGGCTGTTAGCTTGTTTATTCATCTGTCTCCTCCCACAATAACATAATTCCATGAAATCAGAGACCTCGTTTTCTTGTTCACCACTGAGTCCCCACCCCCCAAACAATTGTGCCTAGCGTGTAACACTTGCATGACAAATACTTGCTGAATGAATGAATCGTGCACGGAGCTCACAGAACATCGATGGGACACACTCACCGAAACTGGGTCTCCTTGGCCAAAGCCAAGACCGCCGTGGCCCCGCCAAATGAATGTCCCATCACAGCTACGCGGCTCATGTTGATGCTGCCCTGAAAGCAGAGAACTGAACCAAATCAGAAATACGGGGCTGCTTTTTCAGGAATTCTTCAGAGGCAAGAGACAAAGAGTGAGACAATGAGGCAGAAGCACCATACAGGGGGGTGAGCTCCCGTCTGCACGGTAAGAACCTCTTGCTCACCAGAGAGCGGCCAGTCAGGCAATTCCCAGGCCGAACAACTTTCTGTAGTCAGGAATTCTGAAAACTACGTTTTTCATCTTTGTTTTCATAATCATACCACCTGTAATACCTGGACCAGGGGAGACACCCAAAAATACATGAGTAAACGACTGGGCATAAGTGATGTGACTCCACACAGATGCATCTGTGTAAGGGCACGTTAGGAACAAGAACTGTCTCCAACCCCTAGATCCCTGCCTTACAACTGGTCCAAAGTGTGACAAGGTGCCAAGTTGAGGACAAAATGGAAAGCTCCTGCTGCCTCCACTTCCCTCTGAAGCAAGGCCTGCTTGTGCAGAAACAAACCCAGCTTCATCTGCCTCTGGATATCTGTCCTGACTTTGATCCAGCAGAGGAAGTCTGCTTGCTCTTCCATGCTCTGCAAGGATCTATTTCGAGTTGTCCCCAGAAGGCTGCAGGGCATGGTTATATAAAAAGCCACTGCAGTCGCCTTCCGAGGGGCTTGGGAAATCTCTCTGGTCTTTGCAGCCCAGCCTCTGCCTTGAACCCCTGCTCTCCTCTGCTTCCCCAAATTTCCACCCTGAGGCTCTATACCTAAATCCTCTCCCTTTGCTTAGTACCTTCAGACTAACAACTGGTTGACAGCCGCTTCAGCTTTTTTTTGATAGGTTAATATATTTATATACGCCAAAAATCAGGAGCATATAGCGAAGTCACCCACATACCACATTCCCTTTCTACACAGCTGCCCAACACCTACCCCCAAAAGGGGCCAGTTTCTTCAGTGTCTTTGGAGAGCTTACTTATGCACACATAGGTAAATGTGAATCTGTATGTCCCCACTTTTTACACAAAACTTACCTTTGTGCATAGTAGTATTAGTTACATAAAGATCTTCCTTATTTTTTTAAAGCTACATCTGGTTTCCCCATGGCATAGGCGACTGGCTGATCACCAAATCTGTCTCTCTTCTTCCTGGACATACAGCTAGACTCTGTTTCCCAGCAGTGGGATGTGGCCTTGGGACTGAGTTCTAGCCAACAGAAGGAGCGTGAAAACGATCTCTCTACTTCCAGGCCTGGCCCATAAAGAGTGTTTCGTTCAAACCTCCATGCCCTTCCCCACTCTTGGCTTACTGCACACAGTGGAGCTGGGGTTCACAAGTGGAAGAGGGTAGAGCTATAAGCTGAAAGGAGCCTGGATCCCTGAGTCACCCTTTGCAAGAGGAGCACCCACTTGCAAATTTGCATGGGAGAGAAGTAAATTTCTATTGTGTTAAGCTACTGAGATCTGGGACTTAAGAGTTACAGCAATTAGCGTTACCAAAACTAATACATTCATTTTCCCGTAATCTATTAAACCATTTCCCTTACTAGAGAACACTTAGGATACTACCAATCTTTTGCTATTACAAACAATGGTGGAATGAATAACCTTGTACATGTATCACGTTGCATGTGCAGATTATAGAATAAATTCCCAGAACTGGACATTGCTGGGTCAAAGAATATGCACATTTGTACTGTTGATAGCTATTGCCAAACTGACCAGCGTGGGGCAATCTGTACTCTCATGGGCAACACAGCAGCTTCCCCATAGCTTTGCCAACAAGAGTGAGTAATCAATTTTCAGAGCTTATCTGCAAGGTGAAAATGTTCTTAGCTGTTTTTATTCTGTATTTCTCCAAATCATAATAATCCAACTCAACTCTAGCCTGCCCAACGCCCATCTTGGCTCACAGGCACGCAGCCCTGCACTTCAGTGCCTGGGACCCTGCCTGTCTGCTGGGGGCTGGCGGCACACATCACATCGTTGGAAAAGTGCTTCATATGTCTGCCTTTCCAGCTGGCTGCCCAGGCGGATACTGTGCCCCGGATGGCCTTGACTTGACCAGAGCCTTTAAAAGGCATTTTCTAACAAGGATTTGGGGCACAAAGCACAGGCTTTGGGATCAAAAGGCCCCAGTGTGAAGTCTGACTCTACCACTTACTTGGCTATGTGTAGCCTCTTGGATCCTTGGTTTCTTTCTGTGTAAAGAGCTAATAATGCTTGCTGCATAAGTTTGCGTGAGGGGCTCTTATCATAGTAAGTACTCATACAGCAGTAATTGTTATTTTATACATATTTATATATATGTATTTATATACATATAAACACACACACCATTCTCATTCATGCAATGGAATACACATGGCTATTAAAAATCATGCCATAGTCTCCCTGCTCAGCAGGGAGTCTGCTTCTCCCTCTGACCCTCCCCCCCTTCATGTGTTCTCTCTCCCTCTCTCATTCTCTCTCTCAAATAAATAAAATCTTAAAAAAAAAAAATCACGCCATAGAAAAATATTAACTGGCGTAAGAAGACATTCAGACTTATGCTAAGTGAAAACAAAAAGGCCACAAAACAGCTTGTATTAAATGATAACATTATTGTTTTTAAAAACGTATACATATGTGTTACGCATTTTAGAGTAACTGGAAAGATGAACGTCAACATGTAAAAAAACACTTTTTTTCTTCATGCTTTTGTGTGATTTCTTGGTTCTCTAAATAGGGCCTGAGCTACTTTTGCAATTAGGTGGGAAAGATCGGGGGATGGGGGCTTTGGGAATGTTATCTGCATAGGTACCAAATTCTATAGCTGGGACAGTTTCTATCCTCCTGGGAGGATTTTTGGGATTCCCTCAAAGGAAGGAATTAGCCTGCTGTAGACACGGGTTGTTTGTTGCTCAACAGACCTTCCTTTGGGGAATGAACCATTTTTCCCTTATCCATGTGGCCCCGTAGGGATGCCAATCCTGGCGCTTAGGTTCCCCTGACCCAGAAGTGGGTGTATAACGTAGGCAGGCCAATCAGAATACCCTGTCCCTCTGGTACAGTGACTGGTCCAGAAGGGACATGTAACCCAGGCAGGGCCACAGCCTTCCCAGAATAGTGGAAGCCAAGAGAATCTCTTTTCCTTTTAAATTTGGAGCTGTGTGGAAATATAGGCTTGGGCTGCCAGCAACCATCTTTCCTGCCTAATGGAGAGAGAACGGTGAGAATGAAGCCCACACACACAGAGTGGAACCAAGCCAGGAGAAGGAAGAGAGAGTGCCAGAGCTTTGATGACAATGTCTGAGACCCTGGATCTCGCTACGCTGGCCTAAAGCCAGTCTGCCCTTGGACTTCCTCACTTATTTGAGCCAATAAATTCTCTTTTGGTTTAAGCGAATGAGTTAGGTTTCTGTTATTTGTAACCCCAAAAGTCCTGATGAATACATGCGCTCCAGGTCATACCAATTATTGCCATACCTTCAAGGTCATCAGATCCAACCCATCAGGAAAGATGTTAAGGACGATCTGCCCAGCAGTGACCTCTTGCAGGATCCTCAACACCCGTGTACACTCGTTTACCCTCTGATGTACCTGCAACAGAGACAGTCATGGTGGGGTCTGGAAGACGGCACAACTGTCCAGCAAGAACCTCACTCTCCAACAGGGCCAAGGGAAGAGGTAGGGAGAGTGTAGCCACCTGGATCTCAGCAAGTACTGGGAGCTCCACATCCTGAGAAAGGCTCGGCAACCTCCTAGCAGCTCACATAAGCGCCACCTAACAACAGTCCACTGGGGTCAGCACTGCTGTTCAGACTCTACCCACCTCCCCATTGGGGGGGGGGCAGGAGGACCCAATAAGACAATATATATGAAAGCACCTTGAACACAAAAGAAAGAAGAGTGTTTTTTTTTAATCAACCCAGTACTGGACTCTACTTGCCTATTTATAGCATACATCTATTGTTTCTGTCTGCCTAGCACTTACCTGCCCCCACTTCACCCATTACCCCTGACTTTTGAGGACTGTGACCCCCTCAAATCTATCGACCTATTTCTGATGAAAATTTCCCATTTGGATACTTCTCCCGGGCCCAGGAGCCTCCTTCCAGGATTTTTCATAGCGCAGCTTGAGGCAGGTGTGACAACTGGGGGACGACCACCCGAACAGCCGTATTCTCTCAGGTGGTGAGGCCAAACATGTGCAAACTCAGTCCATCTAACCTTGTAAGGTAAGCCAGTTTGCAGATAAGACCAACCAGCAGAGACAGACAGAGAAAAAAAATGTCTTGACGGTATTTGAGTCTGGCTCCTGTGGCCCTGCCCCTCTTACACTCAGCCTGTATAAGCCAGTCAATTCTCCATTTTGCCTACCAAGATTAAATTGAGTTTCTGTCACCTGCAATTGTTAAGAGTGTTGATTATTACCCCATTTCTCTGCTGTGACAAGCTCAGACCCACTACGAGTGAGATTTCAGGTCAGAAGGCTAGTTCAAAGTCTTCTTAGTGACTGTAGTATCAGGAGGACGGGCTTATTAACTCTCCCTCCCCTACTGGCACAAGCCTACCTGGCAATTCCGGACATGGAATTCCTTCTCCCCTTCTTCAATCTGATGGTGAGGGAGCCATTCCTCCTCCAGTGGCTCATGAGTAAGCTGGCTCTCCCCTGGGGCCTGCTTGCAGAAACAGGTGGTCGCAGCAGACCCGTCCCTGAAATACACATGCCGCCGGAGAAACTAGAGGATACCCTTGAGCTTATTTCTCTCCTTTACTAAATCCTCCATTCC
The DNA here is from genome assembly GCF_037043125.1 of Eumetopias jubatus. Taxonomy (NCBI): domain Eukaryota; kingdom Metazoa; phylum Chordata; class Mammalia; order Carnivora; family Otariidae; genus Eumetopias; species Eumetopias jubatus. Next base: position 87,825,384 of record NW_028274810.1, on the reverse strand, counting down.
CGCCAAAACACTGGATCATCTTTTGGCTAGCAGGGAGAAAGATCCAGGGGCACACATAAGAGAGTAGAAAAAACACGGATTTTGAAGACTGACTTGGGTTTGAACCCCAACTTGGCAGTGTCACTTCTAGCAAGTGAACCTTTGAACTTTGGTTTCCTCACCTTGAAAATGAGTAGAATACCTGCCTTACATGGTTGTTGTGAAGATTAGAAATAATATATCAATAAGAGACTAGCCTATATCCTAGCCCACTGGTAGCAACCCATCCAAGAGTTTGTTATGGCCATCACCCCCTCACCTGTGTTCCAGGACAGCAACCACGAAGCCATGGGAGGCCAGCTCCATGCAGAAGGCTGAATACAGCGTCCTAGAGATGCAGGAAGGAACAGAGGGAAGTAGTCAAAAGAATTGCCCCCCTGCAGCTCCCATTCCAACCATGCTCTGCTAGTGACCATCTCAAAAGATTGAATGGAGGAAGTTTCATCTGTAGCAGCCCTTCCTCCTCAAGGTGCTTTCTCTGGTCAGCAGACCATTCGTCTCACCAAGGCTCCAAGAAGCATGTGTAAATCGATCCATGGTGTTTTCAACCCCACAAGAACCTTGACTCATCATCCATCTCCTCCACCTACCCCCAAAACAGTTTGGTACATTAACAATTGCATTTTTATTGTCTATGTATTATTGTGTATCTCCCAAATTAGTTGGCCAGATCCTTGGAGACAGCACTCTGGCTATTTCTGTAATATGCAAATATGCACCTGTGACTTAGCATGTGAATTTGTCTGTCCTCCAACTTCCCAGAAAAAAAGGAATATGGCAGACACTGTTAACTGCCTAAATACTTATTTTTCTCTCCTCCTTAGTAGCAGAATCTTATTTTCAGCTGAAGATACAGGCATCAATTATGACATTTCCCAGCCTCCCCTGTAGCCAGGGTTATCTATGTGATTAAATTCCAGCCCAGCAATAGAAATATAATGCTGCCCTCATAAGTAATTAAAATTTTCTAGTAGATACATTTTTTAAAGTAGAAAAAAAAAAAGTGGAATTAATTTTAATAATATATTTAACTCAATAGAGCCAAAACATTATCATTTTAACATACAATCAAAATGTCTGAATTAGGGGGCGCCTGGCCGGCTCAGTCCATAGATCATCTGACTCTTGATCTTGGGGTCATGAGTTTGAGACCGACACTAGGTACAGAGATTACATTAAAAAAAGAATGTTGGGGCGCCTGGGTGGCTCAAGTCAGTTGGGTGTCTGCCTTCGGCTCGGGTCGTGGTCCCAGGTCCTAGGATCAAGACCCACCCGTGTCGGGCTCCCGAGCAGGGAACCTGCTTCTCCCTCCCTGCCCCCCTTGTGCTCTCTCTTGCTATCTCTCTCTCAGGTAAATAGATAAAATCTTTTAAAAAAATTAAATAAGGGCGCCTGGGTGGCTCAGATGGTTAAGCGTCTGCCTTCGGCTCAGGTCATGATCCCAGGGTCCTGGGATCGAGTCCCGCATCGGGCTCCCTGCTCCTTGGGAGCCTGCTTCTCCCTCTGCCTCTCTCTCTCTCTCTCTCTCTGTCTTTCATGAATAAATAAATAAAATCTTTAAAAAAAAAATAACATGTTTAAAAAAATTAAATAAAAAATTTTAAAAAGAATGTCAAATTAATGAAATATTTTATTAAGTTCTTTTTTTCCCATATGAAGTCTCTGAAATCCAGCGCATACCTTATACTTCAGCACATCTCAGCTTCGACCAGCCATATTTGTGATGTTTAATAGCCACATATGGCTTAAAAGGACAGAACAGCTCTAGTCATGGGACGTAAGCAACTGTGTTGTATAGAACTTTCGAGGGGGGGGAATAAAAGCTTTCAGGAGAGTTCTCCCTTCCCATTGCCTGGAATGTGGATGTAATGGCAGGACCTAAAGCAGCCCCCCCGAGGTCATTAGACAGCCTTAGAAACGGAAGGCACAAGGGGAAGAGCAAGGTGATGAAAGAAGTCTCTGTCTACCACTAGTGTTCTTTTATCTGAGCAAGAAATAAATTTCATACGGCTTAGGTCACTATGGTTTGGGTTTTTTCTGTTAATACAACTTGCCCAGATCCTAAGTTATTCAGGAAGGTCAGGAAGGACAGACATTAAATTTCCTTTCACCTTCTCTCATTTCTCTGAGGGAGGCAGTGAACTGGGCATAAGAACCAGAGAGATCTCTGATGCCTTCCTAGTTCAGACTGTGTAACCTTGGGCAAGTCTGCCTCTCAGAGCCTGTTTGGTCATCTGTAAAATACGCACCCCCCATGACCTACCTCACAGGACTGTGTGGAAACCGAAGGAACACAATGCAAGCAGGGAACACTTAAATGCACATACTCCTCCCTGGGGTGGGAACCCAGAGGTCTGGAAGGATTTCAGATCCTGAATCAACCACACATGCAACAAGAGGAAATCATGTCCCTTTCCCTCCCTGCCTTTTGGCTTGGAATTTCATTCTGGTGAAGGAAGAGTGTTTATAACTGGCTTACCCAGGTCGATTGAGGTACGAAGTCTCAACACAGATTCTTAGACCAAAAAGACCAGTCTCCAAAGTCATGTGCTCACCTGCTCTCTGTATAAAATACCTGTGAGCTTAGGAGAGAATGTTTCTTACTTCTTTTTCCTGCTAGACTACAGTCCTTCTGAAGGCAGGGACTCTATCTTATTCACTACTGAGTACACAACCCCAGCACGGCCCCAGAATATGGCAGGTACTAAATTTACTGAATAAGAAAGCAACACTGAACACCATCTACTTGCTTACTGGCCTCATCTCTGCATTTACTCTCCTGCCACAGGCTACAGTTATGTGAGTCCATGTTCGGGCTCCCCTACTGGATGCAATTCCTTGATTTATCTCCACAGGAATCACCTTTTTCTTATGCCATGGTGCTGGTACAGAACAGGTGCTCAACAGATATTTGCTAAACAAATGAAAACCTAGCAAAACATAGCCCTTGTGTTTGCTTAAAAAATATTCATTGGGAAACTACTACTTTCCAGGTATTGTCCTAGGCACTCACTGGAAGAGATAGAAGACAGATATGGTCTCTGCCCTCATGGAGCTTACAATCTAGCACGGAAGACAGACAATCTAGCAGGAAAGACAGACCTTAAAGAATAATCACACATGTAATTCATTCATTACAATCATGTTAAGTACTGTAAAGTACAGGTACCTTATGAAAGCACATTACTGGAAAACATCATATAGTACAGGGATCAGGATGGTGTCCCTGAGAAAGTCACATCCAAACTATGACCTTGAGGGTGATCTGGAATTAGCCAGGCAAAGATGAAGGGGTGGGGGGCATGGGAGGAAGAGAGGAGCAGAACAGCAAATATTCCAGGCAAAGGGAATAGCCACAAAGCACAGCAGAGATAAAAACTCTGAAGCAGAAAATAATGTAGCGCCTTTATGGAAGTGAAGGTCAGTTTGTCTAGAGAGCTGGAATGGGGCAAGTAGTAAGAAACAAGGCTGGAGACTTTGGGACCTGCATCCAGGTAAGACCATGAAAGGAGCTGAAATAAGTTCAAAGGGCTATTAAAAAGACCAGGTAGGGAAGCAACATTCATTCATTTATTCAATAAGTATTTATTGAGCACCTGCTATCTGCCAGGCACTGTTCTAGGTGCTGAAATGACAAGGTCATATTTGCTTTTAAAACAGATCTCCCTGGGGGTCCCTGGGTGGCTCAGTTGGTTGGGCTCAGGTCATGATTTCGGGGTCCTGGGATCGAGCCCCACATCAGGCCCCACACTCAGCAGGGAGTCTGCTGGAGAGTCTCTCTCCCTCTCCCCCTCCCCCTGCTCATGTTTTCTCTCTCTCAAATAAATGGATAAATCTTTAAAAAACAGAACAAAAAACAGATCTCCCTGGCTCCAGTGTGGACAATGGTTTGAGGAGTGGGGAGGCAAAAGCAGACACCTTTGGGAGGTGTGACACTCTAGGACATAAACTAGACTTACATGTTGGTAATGAACATATAGACAGAATATTCACAAATTTAAACAGGAACATATGGACTAGTAAGTAAGCTGTATAACACAGCAAGGTGGAGAAATCAGGATCCCCAGGAAGAATTCTGAATGGATACTGCCTTACAAACATCAGGCAGAGTTTCCCAAAGTCTTCCAGTTCACCATCTCGTATTCCTCATGCAGAGAAACACAGAGCACTGCATGTGTGCATGCTTACTAGGTGCCAGCCTAACCGAATCCTCACAACCCATGCGGAGGGAGCAGCATCCCCAACTGACAGACGACGAAATCTAGGCTCAGAGAGTTCTACAGCTGTCCCGAGCTCACACGGAGCACAGGCGGTGTGGCTGAGCCTCCCAGGTGAGGCTGAGTTGCGGGCGTGCTGGGAGTGAGCCCGCTTCACCGCTACATGCATGCCACAGAAGAGCTGTCCATCCACGGACACTGAAGGAATGACTCTGGCTATAAAGCTCAAGCTCCTTCTAATACTTCTGTGCTGTTACATGGAAAGAGAGCAAAAAGTGTTTATTTTGGGGCGCCTGGGTGGCTCAGTCATTGGGCGTCTGCCTTCGGCTCGGGTCGTGATCCCAGGGTCCTGGGATCGAGCCCTGCATTGGGCTCCCCGCTCAGTGGGAAGCCTGCTTCTCCCTCTCCCACTCCCCCTGCTTGTGTTCCCTCTCTCGCTGTGTCTCTCTCTGTCAAATAGATAAAATCTTAAAAAAAAAAAAGTATTTATTTTATTTATAAATGTTTACTTATTTTTAAATATAACACAAACATAAAACCAATCAGGTTTATTTATCAATGCAGGAACATGAGAAGCGAAGGATGTGAAGACCGCGCGGAAAGACCCCACCAGGTGAAAGGGGCTTGGGGAAGCCTTCATGGAGAGGTGGACCCAGCACTCCAGAATGAAGCAGGTGGCAGAGAAGACAGCTGGGGGATGGAAATGTCTGTTTCTCTGCCCTCTGAGAGCAGCTGTCACTAGTTAAAGACTAGGCAAGGTCTGAGGGAGGAAGCTCTTACCTGAAGGCCCCCATGCCATGCGAGAAGATGATCAGCGGGTATCCAGAGTCCTTTGTCTTAAAGGGGCCATTCCAGCTAACAGGCAGGCGACAAGATCCTAACAGAGACAGGGGCTATAGAATCTCTGGCTGCTCCAATGCCGTAATCCCAAGGGCAGCCTGGGCAGAGGCATGGGTGGGGACATGTGCCCGTCCTCACTGGAGAAGCACCTTTTGCCCCTGAGCAGCCCAGGACAATCAATCACCTTCCCTTTACCCCTATCTTCCCTAGAAAGTACAAATGTGATAGAAAATGGGAAGATAAATGCAAACAAGTACTGAACAACTATGGGGAAAACCCCTGAGATGCCAAGGCAGTTGGCTAGAGTTCCTCATGGTGGGGCCTGTGGGGAAAGTGGATGGGTCAAGGCGACTTTACCCGGAGAGAGGAGAGCTAAGGAGGAATCAATGATAAAGTCTGCATTCGAATCCGGAACAACCTAACGCTGTAACCAAAGCTCTCGTGTATATAATCCTCTCCCGACTCTCCACACCACACTGGCTAATGCACGCCCCGCTACAAGAGGGCTGGATGATGCCAGCTACACAGTACTGTGCCTGCCTAGGGATCTCCCGGAACATAACCATGAAGCTGGGAAAGCATCTGGGGGTGAGGCCAGCACTTACCTACAGCCAAGCTGAACAGCAACCCCCCCCAGCGCTTATTATAGCGCAGGTAACTGGCCAGGCCAGTGCAGTACTCAGAGCGGGGAATCCACAGGGGCTGCTCCGTGGTCTCCTCCACCTCTTGGCAGGGGTAGAAGAGTCGAAAGAAGCTCCCCTATAGGAAAGAAGAGAGCAACTGCTCAGAGCAAGAAGCCCAAGCTCAGTTAGGTTTCCCAACACACACACTCGGTGGGTACGTGGGGTGCCAGCAAAGCAGGTCACCAAAATGGGGCACTTAAGCTTCAATTCATATACCTGAATTTTGCATTCAGAAAATCCAGAAAGAAGCAATTTTATTTTTAGCATGCACGTAGGCTTATGTTATTTCAAATAGCTGACTGTATTTTAAATGACATCTGGGGGACACCAAAATATTTTCAGTGCTTGGATCAGAGAGATTTAAATCTGGCCCAGAGCCCAGGCCGGTAGGAGCCCTGGGAATGCGATCAGGTCGCAGGCCGGATGGGGTGGCATCCGGGGGTCCCCCAGGCCCGTTCTCAAGGCTGGCCCTTAGGAAGCAGCAGCACACTCATTTCACATGGGAGTAGGTGATGGGTTAACAGGAAGTATGTGCCTCTCACAAGGGAAACAGGGGAGTCCAAGGGCCAGCAGAGAAGCACCTAGGAACTGGTGGAGGGAAAGTCCAGAACCAATGCAGGAGGGAAAACGGATAAAGGTAGTAGAGGAAAAGGAGCAGCAGGTCTTCCTACCCAGGCTGGGGAGTCAAAGGCCAACAGCACATGGTCCACTGCTCCCCCTCTCACACCTTCAGATTGGGATGAGACCAGAAACCTTTCCAGATCAGGCATCCGCTCTTAAGACCGGGCAGGGGATTTGAGAGCTGCCCTTGGAGCTCGAGCCCCCCTTTCCTCCTAGCTGGCAAAACAACCCCTCTCTGGCTACTGAGAGGTTCCTAACCGGAAAGAGGAAGAAGGTGGTCAGGGAAGACAGACCTGGGGGCTCTATCACCAAATCCAGACCAGCAGTAACTCAGTCCCGTCCCCTCCCCCCTCCGCTGAGAATCACACCATCACCATCAGACTGGCTACTGCAAAGTCAGGGCGCAGAAGCAGCAGGAAGGATGTGCGGGGACGGAGCTGGAGGCACTTACCTGGAGACCCTGGCCCTCCATCACATCCCCGCAGCCTACAAGGTGGGGTCCTGTGACAGGCGGGAAGCCCACGGACTGGTTCACCCCCATCTGATCACCAGTTGAAACAAACAACGAACTGGGCAGTGCTGAACTTGATGGCTGAGGGTGGAACACAGAAGAGCTTCTTGCTGGTTTCCTCTTAGCTTCCTGTTGCTTCTGTGTTATCTGTCACCTGTGTCCGCGGCTCCTTATCACCCCATCTCCCTGCCAGGGACTAATTCCGTCTTCCACATCATCTGCTTTGCTACACTAACTTCGCCAAGGTTTAAGGGCTGCTTTGTTGTTGGTGGGAGCAGGGTGAAGAGACAGCTGGGGAAAGAGAGCTTCCATGCTCCCCAAAACCCACTGCCAAAGGGGCACCTGGGTGGCTCAGTCAGGTGAGGGTCCAACTCTTGGTTTCAGCTCAGGTCATGGTCTCAGGATCCTGAGATCAAGCCCCATGTCGGGCTCCACACTCAGCGGGGAGTCTGCTTGAGATTCTCTCCCTTCCCCTTGCGCGCGCTCTCTCTCAAATAAATCAATCTTAAAAAAACAAAACAAAAAAACCCACTGTAGTGTTTGTTCAGCACCTACCACATGCCCAGCGTGGCAGTAACCTCTGCAGAGAATGTAACCCAGACCATATCCTCATGAGGCCAAGAAAAATAATAAGATGTATTATTCGCTCTGTGTCAGCACTGAACTAAGCTCCTTCCATACAGTACATCATTTCATTCTCTCCACAACTCTCTGAGGAAGGTCCTGTGAAGAACCTGTTTATAGATGAGGGAACTAAGGCACAGAATGGTTGAATAACTTTCCCGAAGTTATCCTGCTTCGGGGCAGCAAAACCAGGTCTGTCTCTTCCAGACCTAAGCTCTTAACCCCCATTGATCCTGCTCATGGGGGAGACTCAGATATAGGTCTACACAAACACGGACCTAAACTACCATAAAAGTGGCACTTAGGCTAGGCCTTGAGGTATGAGGAAGATTTAGAGGCAGGGGAGAGGAAGGAAAACATTTCTACACAGGACACAAGAGCAAGAAAGGGCAGAGATGGGGAAGAGTTTGATGTGGCAGTAGATCGACTAGGAGCCTTCTAGATCAACCAGGAAGCTTCGACACGGCAGGTGTGCGTGTTCCTAACTAGCCAACATTCCGGTAACTTGGCTGCTCCCTAAATTGGGGCCAATGCCATTGCTCTCTATCCCTCTTCAATCTCATCATCCCCAGCAGCCTCGTCATCACGACACTTACGGAGTGCCAGGAATTACACAAAGTGCAATACATTATTAATTGAAAAGCTGAGATGAGGAAATTGATGCTTGACAAAGTCAGGTAATTTCCCCAAGAACATACAGCTAACAGAGCCAGAATTTGATCGTGGGCAACGTGGCCCTAACAGTGGAGAATAATGGTCAAACTTCTCTATATCCATTCTACCTTGCCCTCCTATGCAGTACCCTTGTGACTTGGGTGGGGCTGACTGTGTCCCCCCAACTTCTAGACTTGGGCCTTAATTGACCTGAACCGATCAGCCCTGGGTGTCCCCTGGTCAGTCTCTAGATGAAGAATGGGCACATGACATAGTTGATCCATTCAGAGTAAAGCCCAGGACTTTGATGGTTGAAGATGGAAACGTTCTTTCTGGTTCTGAGGTAGAGTGATGTGCATATAGAAACCCTTGAAATGTGGCAGCGCTTTGCTACCTCAAGGATGAAGGTACCCATGGAGGACGGCAGAGCAGAGAGAATCAGACAAATGGAGTCATATTTGTGAAGACATTAAGAATCTCTAGATCTGACAATACCTGAAAAACCTGGCCCACTTCTGGACTTTCTAGTTACATGAGTCAATAAATCCTTTTTGTGAAAACCAACTGACTTTAGATTTCTATTGCCTGAACCAAAAGCATCTAAGCCAATACACTGAGTCCCAGTCCCACATTTTTAGTCATTAGACTATGCTGCTTTCTTTAAGACACTCTGGGATGGATCAGAAAGTTTCAATCCAAGCGTGTCTGGGCAAGAAGAGACCTTAGAAGACATTTCTCTCAATCCTTGCCACAATCATCTCTCACCCTCCCCACTACATGTAGGTCCTCAGAGGTTAAGGGAGCTGCACAACATCACCAGCAGAACTACTATTACACATAGATCTCCTGGTTGCCAACTTCCAACTTTCTGGTCCAGTGGCAAACCCCAAATAACCAATTATCTGAACATCATTCTATTTAACTTTGGAATATAACAAATGGCTTTCTTTCTACTACCTTGTAGTAGTAGAATACAGTTCTTTTTAAAAAGAAACTAAGCTTGGAGTGCCGGGGTGGCTCAGTTTAAGTGTCTGTCTTCGGCTTGGGTCATGATCCCGGGGTCCTGGGATCGAGTCCCACATCGGGCTCCCTGCTCAGAGGGGAGGGGAGCCTGCTTCTCCCTCTCCCTCTGCCACTCCTCCTGCTTGTGCTCTCTTGCTCTTTTTCTCAAATAAATAAATAAAATCTTAAAAAAGAAAGAAAGAAGAAAGAAAGAAAGAAAGAAAGAAAGAAAGAAAGAAAGAAAGAAAGAAAGAAAGAAAGAAAGAAAGAAAAAGAAAGAAAGAAAGAAAGAAAGTAAAGAAAGAAAAAGAAACAAACTAAGCTCCTGATGCAGTCAGCGGCCTGGTTAGCCAGAGTGAAATTGAATATGTGCTGCTTAGTCTCAAACCCTGACCTTTTCCCCTCGCCGCTGAGGGGCACACACATGGAAGACCTAGGGCAGGGGCGCATGACACATGTCACGCACATGATAATGAAGCAGCTCCAAGTTCTAACTGCCAAAAAAGAGGGTCAGATAAGAGGATCAGATGCAGGAGTGCTGAGAAGAAAGCACATTTCTGTAGCTTGGCAGTGGAGGGCAGAGGAAGATGGCAAAAGTTGACTTTCAAGTAGAAGAAAGTGCATCAGCTAAGGCACAGAGTAAGAAAGCCCATGTGAGAAGAGAAAGGTGTGACAGATTTGGAGGGTAGCAGTCTCTCTAGTGCTAGGCTAAGGAGCTGGAATCTACCCTGGAAATGGGTGATACTAAGTCTGAAGGAGCCAAGTTTGAGCCTAGCTCCTTTGCTGCCTAGCTCTTTAACTTTGGGCAGATCCTCTAATCTCACTGAGCCTGATTCCCCACGGGTACAATAGGAAACTATCCATCCTTGTAGGGTTGCTAGGGAGATAAAATGAAATAATGCATTTAAAGCACCTCATGTAGTACCTGGCGCTCATGAAGTATTCAGGAAATATTTGTTGATTGAGTGAAAAAGTAAAAACAATGGGAATTGGCAAATGAGTGGATTTGGGGAGGCAAGGGAGACAGAAGAGCCAAAGAGGAGTCAGGTTTCAGGATTGGATGACCAGATGATAGTAACTTCTTATGGGAAGAGATTTCGGTCTTGCCCCATATAGAGAACAGTGCTTGGGACAGGAATCAAGATGAGTGGAGTTAAAAAAACTGCTGAACAGAAGGGAGTAGAACTCTCTAGTACTCCTGGAAAGTTTCTGGAAGAATCTTTAAATTTGGAAATAAATACAAACTAAAGCTAATTGGCCAGAATAAGGCATACACAAAAATGAATGTGCATTCCCTGGGCTCACATTAACTGATGCCCAAGGAAGATGGGGAGATGGGAAAATTCAATTTTGGAGACATACACCCAGACTTTCCAGAGTCATTTCTAACAAATGCCATAGAATTTTCCAAGGAAATCAGCCCAGGTGTCTCTACCTTCTTTTGTTCACCTCATCCAAACAATTCACAGTGGTACCTGTCTAGAAGCCTCTCCACCCATGCAAGCCTGCCCCACCCATCAAGGCCCAGTGAAATCTCTGGTTCTCTGTGCTTTAACAAGTCCTTCCACCTGCCCTCCTCTCAACTATAAGCACTGTCCGCATCCCTCACCTGCTAAACAATCATGGGCTGCCTTAGGATAGCTCTTGGATAATTACCTATTCTAGCAGTTTTCAATCAATGACTTGCCTACAAGTGGTCCAAGTAGAAGCCAGTTCAGAGGCTCCTGAGTCTATTGTCACAGTCACCTGGGAAACTTTAAAAAATACAGATTTTAGGGCCCTCATTCCCAGATGTCAGTTTTTAAAAGCTTCCCATGTTTCTCACCAGCAAGGTCTGAGAACTGCTGGTCCAGATGATACATAGGACTTTTTATTCAGAGATGCATCCATGCAACAAACATTTACTGAGTGTATACAATGTTCCAGCCCACCATTTTATCGTAATGAAATGATAATGACTATGATTTCACTTGGTTCAATCCCCATGGCCACCTAGAAGCATGTTCCTGCCAGTCACAAGGCTTAATGTAGTGCCCCGCATAGAACTGGTCTCAATAATTAACTTATCCAATGAATCTGATTTAATTTTTACACACTTATGCCTCATTTCTTTGGATATACATACCATATAAAGGCTGTGTTTTATACTTCTTTGTAGGCCGAACCATCTACCTTCATGCTTTTCTTATGTAGTAAGGACCCACTAAATGCTCCTTTACTTGGCTTTGATTTAAACCCTCTCAATTCTTTAATCTGTCTTTTCACCCAAAAATAACACTATATGGTATAGTGTAAAAAGAAAAGGCTTTGGTGACAGTCTGAATTCCAATTCTTAATTGGCTGCGATCTTGAGCGAGTTCCTTAAATTCTAAGCCTCTGAGAATTTATCCATATGATAGAAATAATAGCACTCATGAAGTTGTCCATGAGGATTAAATGAAATAATGTATATAAAACACCTGACATGTAGAAGGCACTATAACCAGAGATGGTTGCTCTAACTACAATAGTTATTATAGCATGACCTCTCTGAGCCTAAGTTCCTTATAAGTTAAATGAAGACACTTCAAAAGTTAAATTTAAATGAGAAAATATATAAAAATTAGAAAAATAAGTAAATAAGAAAAGTGATATTGTCTAGGGCGTGGTACATTTTAAGTGCTCACAAAATGTTAGAAATTAATTAATAATGCTATTGCATCATACCCAGCCAAGGGGCCAAGGTCTCTTCCATTTTTTCTGTATTAACCACTTTGACAAAATGGATTCTTTCCTCCCAGGCTTTTTGAGTCTAAAACACCGCAGCGAAAGTCAGAGTGTACTAAAAAGGCCCACAAGAGACCAGGAGATGCACAGTGCCTACGATGCAGCTGTCCCATCTCCTGCCAGAGTCCTGTTTCCAGTGAGCTGAAACCAACCACCCTTTCACCAGCTGTGTGCACTTTTCATCGCCGGCTATTTCAGGACAGAGTCCAAGAGAAGCACTTCTCGGGGGCTTCCTTTCAGACAAAGCCCTCTGGAGACTTAAAGCTCATTAGTCTGGTGGAAGTGAGGCAATATCCTGCTCTTGGAGAATGGAGACACCAAGCACTCAAGGGGCAGGCTTGAGCAACAAGGGGGCAGAGATAGAAAAGGACCCGAGATAAGAGTGTTCGAGAGCATTAATAATATAATAAAAATAACCTCTCTCGCTTGTGGAGGCTTTACAGTTTAAAAAAGCTCTTTCATACACATTAGCTTATTGACTCCACAAAACAGCCTCATCTTAAGACAGAGCAACTGCCATCTCCATTTTGTAAATGAAGAGCGGTAGTCCCAGGGAGATTGCTTGATTTGCCCAAGGTCACACAGCGAGTGAGCTTCAGAGGTGGACTAGACCCCGGGTCGGCTGAGTCCGGGGCTCTTCCACGGAGTGGAAAGAAGGAATGGCGACCCTTCTTCCACTAGCATGAAACAGCGGAAAGTGAGGGGAAGAGAGAAGCACACAGGAGGCGTGGAGCATAAGACGCCCAGGTTTCGGGGAGGTCGCGTTGTGCGCTGCGGGTGGGGCTGTGGGGGCTGGGTTCTACCGCCGGAGCTCAGGGTGGGACTCCAGGGGCGCCGGGAGTGAAGGCGCGAGCTGACAGTGGGAGCGTTAAGGGTGCAGGTAGATATTGGAGGTGTCTGAATAGGAAGCAGAAAAGGATGAAGGATTAATGAGGAGTTACTAGGTATGAGACGAGCAGCCCCCAAACCAGGCTGGAGGATGAAAATGTCGGCTGATAGCTCAGTTCAGAACAAGAGCTTTCTCCAAACCAACTTACCCAGCTAAGTTGACCCCTCAGAAGTAACCCAGAAGGTCAACGCCACGGAAACCAGAAACTACTGCGGAGCTCGTGGCCCTTTGGTAGATGTAGTTTCCAGAACTCATCATTGGCGCCTAAAAGCGTTCCCGTCCTCTCCGCCTGGAACTACAACTCACTAGGTGCATTGCGCAAGATGGAGCATTGCGACCCTAAGACTACAATCCCCAGAGTTCCACGCGGCCCTTCTTTGTTGGATGAAACCGCCGAAGGCCCGGGATGCGGCGCGATTCCTCCCCCTGGTGGTCTGAGACGTCGCCGCCACGGTTACAAGGCTCGGGCGGAGGGTTATTGCTTATAGTCCCGGCTAGTAACCCACCTCCTCACCATTCCTCAAATAATTCCCGGGCGTGCCTACAAATAGCCTGGGCTTCTTTTTCTTCCCAGGGGGGTGCGGGGGTTGGGGGGCAAGGTCTGAGCCTTTTTTGATTTCCCCCAGTCTGCGCTCTGTGAGAATATGAAACTGATCATTCAAGTTAAGCGCACATTTTCTACCAAACCATACCCGTTGACACTTGTGATTTTCCATTGTCCTTCAGAAGCTCGCCGACAGAGAACAGGGAGGAACCTGAGCGATCACTGGTCCTCCCGGCCTCCAGCCCAGCCCCTCCATCCGTCATCACTTTACTGACCCTATGCTAGTTCTTAGGGACACGGTGGTAAGCAAGATACTGTCCCTAGCCTCAAATGAAATCACAGTCTAGCGGAGGATTCCGACAAATGAAGAATTAAAACACAGCAATATGCGCTCTAATAGGGGAAACAAAGGGGGTTGTGGGAACCCTGAAAGGTGGCACCTGCGCGGGCTTCTGGGAAATGGGACCGTGTCAGCAAGGCTTTTTAGAGATCTTAGAGAGAAATTAAAATTGAGAATTGAGGGAATCGGACTTAGCCGGGAGTCCAGGGATTGTGAAGAATGTCTTATATTCAGGCTGGAGCACAGAAGTGTGAGGGATGGAATGGAGAGACACCTGAGGAGGTAGGTAGAGCCACATCCTCAGGAATCTTGTAAGCTACTGTAAGAAATTTGGATCATTCAAGCGATTTAAAAACTTTCAATAGCTTCCAATTACCTACTGAATGAGGTCCCAACTTCTTCGCTTTGATGCAGGCAGGCGGGGTCTGAGGACCCAAAGGGGTTCCTGCAGGACTAGCCAAGAGGGTCCTTGGCTTCATGCAGGATGGAAATCAAACTCGAGCCAGCAGCAGGTGAAAGTGGTTTGTTGAGGATATAGAAACAGCAGATACGGACAGGACGTTCGGAGGCTCAGAAAGGAAAGGAGCATGAGTCTTATCTTTGCTTGGGGTCTGGGGGATTTATTGATGATCTGGTCTGATGCAGGTGTCCTCTCAGGCATCCAGGAACTGGTCAGAACAAGGTCAGGGTCCAGATGTCCATCCTAAGTCACTCACTCCTTGGAGTCACTCACTCCTTGGTCTTGGCGTTGAGATGTCTAGCGCCAGTGGTCCGGAATATGCACATGATAGCTTTGCCCAGGAGTTCCTTAGATATTATCTATTGTGCTGCAAGACTCCAAAGATATTATTAACTCTTTGTCCCTTACAAGGAAGACATACATACGATAAAGCATGTTTGTGTAGGGCGGGGGTGCAGGTCTAGCAAGAATAGAAGCCCAAAAAGGAGCAAAGGAAAAAAAAAAAAACAGCTTTTTCTCTCACGTGTTCCCTTTGGCTTCCCTGCCTCAGCTTGGCATTGGAGGTCCTCCTCAACCTGGCCCCCCACTACTTCCCCAGAAGTGTTGCTCACTCTGACAGGGATCTCCTCTCTTCTGCTCTGCCTCCAGCTACCTTCACCTCCTCGCCATTCTCGAGGTGTATCGGGTTTTTGTTGTTATCTCCAACCCTTTACTCATGCTCTTCCCTCCACTAGATGCTGCCCCGCCTTGTGGCCTGTCTAATGCTGTTCTTTCTTTAAAAATCAGCTAGGCTCTCCTCCCCATGAAGCTTCCCTGATTCCGCCAGTCCCAAAGGACCTCTGCCCCCTCTCAATTGCTGGGATGTTTGTGTGTACCTCTCATGTGGGAGCTTACCTCACACTGCCTTGTGCCACCTCCTAGGTGGGAGGTCTTATCTCTGCAAGAAATTGTGAGCTCTCGGGGCGCCTGGCTGGCTCAGTTGGTTAAGCGACTGCCTTCGGCTCAGGTTGTGATCCTGGGGTCCCAGGATCGAGACCCATATTGGGCTCCCTGCTCAGCAGGGAGCTGACCCTCCCCCCTCTAATGCTCTCTCTCTCTCTCATTCTCTCTCTCTCGCACATAAGTAAATAAAGTCTTTTAAAAAAAAAAATTGTGAGCTCTCTGAGGTCAGGTGCTGAGTCCTCACAGCCCCATCTCACGTACCCTCAGATCACTGGTCCAGAGTCCCTGTTTTGGTCTTCTTTAGGCTCACCCCTGCTCCTGATACTGTCACCACCACCATCCTTCCAGGAGCCACAATAAAGTCATGAGGAAAAAGTGATGGCAGCACCGGGCTGTGGTAATTAAGCCCCGGATTTAATTAAAGCTGTGGTTAGTGGTAGTGACAGCAGAATATAAAAAGCTTAGCACACATCTGAGAATGCTCTCTTTGGCACTAATTACTAGGTGCTCTGCAGTTGGCCCAGAACACCCAGGACTAACTAGAGTCCCCAGTCATGAAAGAAGCAGCTGGGGTCACTCCTCTGTCTCCTACTCCCAGACCAGCCTATGGTGGGGGTATTTGCTGGGCAACTGACTTTTAAACTTCCCAGGGACAGGGACATCACAGCCTCCTTTACCTCCTTTGTCACTGTGAGGAAGATCCGTCTTGGGCCCAAACTCCTGTTGCAAAATGGAATGCTTGAATTCAGTTGCATTTTCTTCCAATCTAGTCTTTTTTAGGATAAACAACCCAAATGTTTTAAGTTTTTAGCAAGCAGTTGATTTTCCAGGCTTTCATCATAGATCCTGTCCTCCAACAGCCCAAGGTTCCCTTCCAGTTGGCTACTATTCCACTCCAGCCTTCTCCTTGTTGCTAAGTTACTAAATTGTTATTTAAGTGACCAGTTTGGATCTCCTGTTCTCTCCACTACCTGCCAAAGTTGTTGGACAACACTTTTTAAAATCAAACTATAATATATATACAATAGAATGTGTAAAGTGCACTACTAGTAAGTGGACACAGCTTAATCTTTTTTTTTTTTAGACATCTGATGTAGGTTGGGGCACCTGGGTGGCGCAGTCAGTTGGGCATCAGATTCTTGGTTTCGGCTGAGGTCGTGATCTCAGGGTCATGAGCTTGAGCCCCAAGTCGAGCTCTGCACTCAGCTCAGAGTCTGCTTGTTCCTCTCTGCCCCTTCCCTCCTCACGTGCACATGAGCTCACTCACTCTCTCTCGCTCTCAAATAAATAAATAGGGGCGCCTGAGTGGCTCAGTTGGTTGAGCATCCAGCTCTTGGTTTCGGCTTGGGTCATGACCTCAGGCTCCTGGGATTGAGCCCCCGAGTGGAGTCGGGAATCTGCACTCAGTGGAGAGTCTGCTCAAGATTCTCCCTCTCCCTCTGCCCTTCCCTGTCCCCAAACTCTCTCTCTCTAAAATAAATAAATCTTTAAAAAAAATAGATGTAATCATCACTTAATCTGAAATGTGGAACATTTCTAATACTCTGAAAGGTTGCCTCTTGTCCCTTCCCTGTTTATAACCACTCATGCCCTGGAGGGAGCCACTATTTTTCTATCATCATCAATTAGTTTTGGGTGAGCAGCACTTTGTAACTTTTGACAGTGGTGTTTTATGCTCAACGACCCATCAGTGGGTGATACCTGTGTAAATGCCCTGCAGTAAAAGACCACCAGAAACAGAGCTGTAATTGAATAAATTGGAGGGTGCCTGGGTGGCTCAGTCGTTAAGCGTCTGCCTTCAGCTCAGGTCATGATCTCAGGGTCCTGGGATCGAGTCCCACATCGGGCTCCCTGCTCAGCGGGAGGCCTGCTTCTCCCTCTCCCACTCCCCCTGCTTGTGTTCCTGCTCTCGCTGTGTCTCTCTGTCGAATAAATAAATAAGATCTTTTAAAAAAATTGAATAAATTGGATACTCATTGCAGTGAGGGAGAGCAGACATGATCAGGAACTGTGGGCCATCTCAGAAAGAGGGTATCAGAAAAGACTAGAATTGGAGCTTTGTTAGATGATTTCAGGGAGGGTTGAAGGAAGCAGGGCTTTGCTCTGGATTGGATGCTATCCGGAAGTAGGGGTAATTTTATGACTGGGGATCTTAATTTTATCTAGAAGGAGGGAAGATTTCACTAAGGTGGAAGCTGCCATTAGTAAGAAGCAATAGTCTCTTTTATTAGCCAGGATAGGGGCTGGCTGGTGTTTTTTGTAGTTTGGACAATGTTCAATGTCCATTTTGTCTATGTTCAGAGGTGATTACGGAGTGGTCCTGTTTGCATCTTTTTTTTTTTTTTAAGATTTTATTTATTTATTTGACAGAGGGAGAGAGAGCACAAGCAGGGGAAGCAGCAGAGGGAGAGGGAGAAGCAGACTCCCCACTGAGCAGGGAGCCAGATGCGGGGCTCAATCCCAGGACCCTGGGATCATGACCCGAGCTGAAGGCAGCCACTTAACTGACTGAGCCACCCAGGCGCCCCAGTCCTGTTTGTATCTTGATCCATCACGGACATGGTGGCCTCACTGATGTTGATGTTCTATGAAATTGTTTCTGTTCAGCTTAGGAACTCAACTGGGAGTCCCAGGCCAGCTCCTGGAGATCAGGGGCTGCTTCCTTCTTTCTTATATACCAACATATGTTAATGTCTGCTCTGGGCTGGGTGCTGGGTGTATAGAAATCACTTGCCTTCGTGTCCTTGGGGACTCATGGCTGGTAGGGAAAATGGACAAGAGAATAAATATATAACACTGGAAAGCACTATAGTTAAGGGTCTGAGCCTCAGAGATAGGCGATGAAACTTTTTTTTTTTAGATTTATTTATTTATTTTAGAGAGAGCGAGAGTGCGAGAGCAGGGAGAAGGGGGAGAGGCAGAATCCTCAAGCAGATTCCCCACTGAGCACGGAGCCCAACAAAGGGCTTGATCTCACAACCCTGAGATCATGACCTGAGCCAAAACCAAGAATTGGATGATTAACCCACTGAGCCACCCAGTGCCCTGGCTATGAACTTTAAATCCCAATCTGCCACTGCCTAAGTGAGATCTTAGGCAGCTACTCTTCTCTAGGCCTAGGTTTGCTCATCTGTAAACAAGAACAACAATAGCATCTACATTATAGAGTTGACGCAAGGATCAAGTGAGCTTATCCACGGATCACTGGTTACTTAAATGGTTTGGATCTGATAGGGGGCAGGGGTGGATCCAGGTTTTGTGACGCTTGAAGCTTATACAATTTGGAGAGACTGCTTTAAAAAAAAAAAAGAATTTTCGATATCTTACTTTTTCAAACTTTGTAAAACATGTGGCCATGTGAACACATTGCTAGATCCCCTCCCAGGGCCTCGGAAGGGACTCGAAAACTTAAACTTCATTACCCTCTCTACAACTCTGACTTTGGGAAGAGGCAAAATTATGCAGTCGCTTCATTCTTTTCAAATCACTGCCTTCAAACAAGCTCTCCCAAAATACCCTTGTCCTGGCTGAAACCTGCTCGAGTACTCTTAGCTCTTTCTTGTCTTATAGCCTGGAAGTTAGTGGGCTACTGTCAGAGGAGTCAAAGGGTCCTGCTCTGAATATAGCTACACCTACTATTTTCAGCATTGGGCCCCTGCTGGAGTCCAGATGAATCCAGCTAGGTCTAATGTCCTGTTAACAAATAGAGTAGATGCTTAACAAAGGTCAAGAATAGTAACTGTCCTTCTCTATTATTGTTAATATAATGATTCTTTCATTCAAAAAAATATCGAGCCCCTAGTATGTTCCAGGCACTATGCTCAATGTGGAGATCAAGTGGTGAATCAAGAAATTAATTTCCTACCCACGCGGTGATTCCATAATAGTGGAGAGAGGCAGATAAACAAACATATAACCAAGATAATCACATGCTATGTTAAATGCTCTACAGAAAACAGACAGGATGCTTTGATGGAGAACAATGGTCTGGGAAGAATTCTGTGAAGAGTTGGCATTTGTGGGGAGCCCAACCATACACCTACCATTTCTCGACTGTCTACTATGTGTCAGACGTGTCGTTAGCAACTTTCAAATACTTTACTTCATTTAATCCCCCTGGGAAGTATGTCATAGTCTTTCTGTTTTTCAGACAAAAAAACAGAGGCTCAAAAATATAACAGGAGCGTTGATACCTGCCTCTTTTCCCTTCATCTCTTCCCCGGCCAGCACGCTGAGGGCCCATCCATTCAAGCTCCTCCTCCTGCCTGCTTCCTTGCCCCAAGGGCTTTCTTGGGGATCTTTGAACCAGGAAGGGAGAGAAGGTGTCATGTTCCACACCCCAAGGGCAACCTTCAGCCATCAGGGAAGTTGGTGCCTCCCCATCCTGAGCCAAGATGATTTTGAGGTGCATTTTACACTGTTTCTCAGAGAGTCCCCAGGGGGACTGAACCCAGTGGCTGAGGGCAGCAAGCCTCCCTCAAATGTGCCCTGCCATATTAGCTCCTCTCCCCGACTCACCATCTTCATGCCTTTACTTCTGCTTCTTGAAATCACCTCCCAAATAGACTACAAGCACCTAAGTCCCAGGGCCTGATTTTGAGGGGACTCAAGCTAAGACAGAGCCTCAGTGATTTGCCCAAGGCTGCCCAACCAAGTGGCAGAACTGGAATTTGAATCCAGGTTCACATGGATCACATTCCACCGTCTTAAACACTATACCAGGGGACAGTGAGCCTGAAGATTGAGCCCAAGCCCCTTTAGCCCCACCCCATACCCTTGCCGTCCTGACCTTCCCTGCTCTTGTCGGTCCAATCTCCTCATTTTCAGCCACCTCTTGCTCCGGGCACAGCAAACTGCTTGGGGATATCACATTCTCCAATCTGGCCATGCTCTGCCACCCTCCATGCCTTAGCAAGTGCTGTGTCCCCTGCGCAAGTGCTGTGTCCCCTGCCTCGGCCTCCCACTGTGGTCCATCTAATGTCTACCTTCACCCATCCCTGCGCCCTCCACCTGATGAACTCCAGCTGCAAGTGTCCAGCACTGACAAGAATCACATCTATGGGGTGCCTGGGTGGCTCAATTGGTTAAGCGACTGCCTTCGGCTCAGGTCATGATCCCGGAGTCCCGGGATCAAGTCCCACATTGGGCTCCCTGCTGAGCAGGGAGTCTGCTTCTCCCTCTGACCCTACCCCCTCTTGGGCTTGCTCTCTCTCTCACTCTCTCTCTCAAATAAATAAATAAAATCTTAAAAAAAAAAAAAGAATCACATCTATGCCAAGTGTTTGGCACACCCGATCTCATTCCACTGATACGATAATTCTGAGAGGTCAGTAGGGCCATTTTCAGTTTGCAGGTCAGGAGACAGGGTTCACAGAGGCTGGGTGATTTACCCAGGGTCTTACAGTTAATGACTGGCAAAGCCAAGACCAAAACCCAGATCTAGCTCTTCTGCTACTATACCTGGTACCTGGCTGGAGGGAACGGGCAGGCACTGGGGTCTCTGAGGTGGTTCCGACATTTCCTCTCTGTCAGACCTAACTCTACAGCTAAGGGGACAACCCCCAAGGCAGTCCCTAGAGTGCCGGCTGAGAGGCTCAGGGACTCTGGAGCCCAGAGGAAGGGGGCCAGGCTGAGGGGGTTTCCTGCAAAGGAAGGGGCTGGGCATCTTGCCCACCCCCACCTGGGAGGGGAAAACTGGTGAAGGCATTACCCTTTCAATTTCCTGGCTCCTCCTATGCCTTCAGGAGTTTACTTGGCCTTGGCAATGGCCTGCTTCCCAGAATCTCTCATCAAAAATGGTTCTTGGAGGCTAGGCCAGTTCAGGGATGCCCAGAGGCCAAGGAGGTCCTGAATTCCCACTTTCAATCTTTTCTTCCTGGCCCCCAGTCTTGTTATCATCAAGCCCATCAAATGTCTGGTAAAGGCTGGCCAGCCTGCAGAACATGAGCTGGCCTGGTGGGTACCAGGTTCTTGGCAGGTTTGGGATAATGGGAGTGCGTAGGGATGGAACCCTTACTAACATAATGAGTGCCACGTCAGTCCCTGTTCAGAATTCTTCTAGGACTGCTTTCAGCCTCAGTGACTAAACCCACCATCCTCACCAAAAAGCCCAGAAGCCCTTCAAGATCTGAGTCAGCTTCCTTTAGCAAGTCAGATTCACTGTTCCTTCTCCTGCAAAGAGACTGCCTGGTCCCTAGACATGCATGTGCTCAGCCACCTCCACATGATTTAGGCTGTTTCCATTTGTGCCTTCAGCACCATTCCCATCGCTTCCTGTCCGATCTTCCAAAACCCAGCAGAGATGTCACTTCCTCTGGGGGATCCTGGTTGAAACCCCCTGTGCTCTTCGGTGCTGCCCAGACACGCATCGACATCCCCGTGACGTGTCTGCCTCCCTACATGGCCATGGGCTCCTCGAGGACAAGGATGCCATTTTATTCCTCTCTGTGGGCCTAGCACAGCACCCGGCACAGTGGATGTTGGATAAGAGAATGAGCGAATGAGTAAGAGACACCCAGAGCAGGGGGTTTGGAAACATGAATGACTTCGTGGTCCAAGCAAGCCAAGCAAATTGTTGTAAGATGCTGGGGAGCGGGAAGGATGGTGGCAAACTGGACAGAGTGATTTGCCTAAAGGAATTTGAATTCCATGAAAGAAAATAGGAGAGGCTCAGTCGGCTGAGCATCCAACTCTTGATTTAAACTCAGGTCATGATCTCAAGGCTGTGAGATGGAGCCCCAGGTTGGGCTCCGCGCTCAGCGGGGAGTCTGCTTCTCTCTCTCTCTCTCTCTCACTCTGCCCCTCCCCGCCACTTGCACATTCACGCACGCATGCGCACGCTCTCTCTCTCTCAAATAAATAAATAAATCTTTAAAAACAAAAAAAAAAGAACACTGGAGAGTGAAATTCAGCCTCTGTTAACAACCTTGACAACGATAATGGCTAATTACAAACTGACTCTGCACCAGAGAATAAGGTACAGTGGTTCAGGATGTGGACTCTGGAAATAGGCTGCCAGGTTCAAGTCTCAGCCCTCCCGCCTGTTAGCTGTGAGACTTGGGTCCTGTCACTTAACCTCTCTGAGCCTGTTACCTCACTTGCAAAATGGAAATAATAATACCACCTACGTTAGAGGCTTGTCGTGAGGATTCAAAGATTGAGTACATGGGAAGTGTGTGAAATGGTGCCTGGCCTGTGGAAAACACCCTAGAAGCGCTACTGTTATGATTCCGTGATGGCAAGGGTTCAGAGAGGGCCTCTCCGTGAAGGTGACGTGTACACAGAGCCCTGGATGTGGGAACCTGTGCTGAACCCTGGAAGAAGTATCTTTGAGGCAGGGAAAAGAGCCAAGGAAAGGTCCCAAGGTGGGAAGTGGCTTTGCTGGGTCTGAGGAGTAGCAAGCAGGCAGGGGGCTGGAGTGCAGTGAGTCCGAGGGAGGGGCGGGAGACAAGGTCCTGGGGGGTCAGCGGGGGCGAGATCACACAGGGCCTTCTAGGCCGTGGAAGGAAGCCTAAGCCTGGATTTTACTCTGTGTGATGCAAACCACTGGGGGGAGTTTGTTTTAAAAAAAGGTTTTATTATTGAAGTATGGCAAGGCCAACAGATCAGGAGACAACTACAATTGAAAAGACGGTTTGTGAAACTCACAGATCCCGAGAGAAGGGGCCATGAAATGCTCCAGGGGGTCACATGGAGAAGCACCAGGTCTGTCAGGAGGCAGAGGGAGCAAGGGGAGAGCCTGGGCAAGAGCCTTTATTGTGGTTTCTGTAGGAGGAATGGATAAGGTAGGGGAAGGTGGTTTAGGATTGGCTAGTATGAATAATGTCCAAAGGCTCTGAGCCAGGGGGGCAGTCCTCAGTTGTCTAGCACCTGGCCCTGAGGTGAAGAGTGCAGGGGGAGTGTGGCCCTGTGCCAGAGAGCCCTCCAGGAGGTGTCTGGGGGTATGGGCTCTGGATTGATTGGCTTGCATTTGAAAGGTGAGTTCAAGAGTGTCTTCTTTAGGGGCTCCTGGATGGCTCAGTTGTTAAGCGTTTGCCTGCGGCTCAGGTCATGATCCCAGGGTCCTGGGATCGAGCCCCGCATCGAGCCCCGCATCGAGCCCCGCATCGAGCCCCGCATCGAGCCCCGCATCGAGCCCCGCATCGAGCCCCGCATCGAGCCCCGCATCGAGCCCTGTGTGTCGGTCTCCCTGCTCCACGGGAAGGCTGCTTCTCCCTCTCCCACTTCCCCTGCTTGTGTTCCCTCTCTCGCTGTCTCTCTCTGTCAAATAAGTAAAATCTTTAAAAAAAAAAAAAAAAAAAAGAGTGCCTTGTTTATTATCTCCAGGAATGGGCTAGCCTTGGGAGAGGCAGTCCCTCGGGGGTCAGCAAGCACCTCCCCATGTCAAAGCATCAAAATACAGAAAATTAAAAGATATGGTTAATACAGAGTTACAGCCAAGGAGGGATTCTGGCTTCTGTGAGGAAATGGTATTTTAGTGAGACGAGAGCAAAGCAGACGCCAGAGGTCAATGCAACACTCCAGACACAAAATGATGGCGGCCTGGATTTGGGTGGGGGCAGGGGGTGGGAGTCAGACCAGCGTCAGGGTGTGTTTGGAGATGGGGCCAACAGGACCTGAGGGACCTGATGAGGATGCTGTTGGGATTATAAGAGGCAACCTTTTTTTTTTCATTTGACAGAGAGAGAGAGACAGCAAGAGAGGGAACACAAGCAGGGGGAGTGGGAGGGAGAAGCAGGCTTCCCGCCGAGCAGGGAGCCCGATGCGGGGCTCGATCCCAGGACCCTGGGACCATGAGCCGAGCTGAAGGCAGTCGCTTAACGACTGAGCCACCCAGGCGCCCCAAGAGGCAACTTGCCAGGGGGCCATCCAGGATTCACGCCCGTGTTTCCTTCTCCAGTCATGGACTGTACTGTCTCACTCCTCTGTTAATGGCGTTGTAAAGATGTTCTAGAAAATGAGACTTCCAGAGTAGAGATTGAAATAAAGTGTCCAGCACACCTGGGTGGCTCAGTCGGTTAAGCGTCTGCCTTCGGCTCAGGTCCTGGGATCGAGCCCCGCATCGGGCTCCCTGCTCAGGGCCACTCTCCCCCTGCTCTCTCACTCTCTCACTCTTTCTCTCTCTCTCAAATAAATAAATAAAATCTCAAAAAAAGAAATAAAATGTCCAGCACAGTGCCTGGCACATAGTAGGTACTCAACAAAGAGTTTTTTCTTCCATAAGGGAAAGTATAAAGTCCCGCAGGTCTGATGTCGGGAGATCATGGTTTGGTCCTGCCTCTACTACCACTAGCCGGGTGACCCCAGACAAGTGATTTCATCCCTCTCAGCCCCCTTCCCTAATCTGGAAGCAGAGATGCGAGCACCTAGCTCTCCCGGTGGTGGCAGGGATTAAACGAGGCGAGGTCTGTAAGGGGACCAGCCTTTGCATGGGCTCACATCAATTGCAGCCATAATTATCACGTCTTAAGGAATGTCGGTTGAGCCAGGCTTTGGAGATGGGGCCAAGACTCCCAGAGACATAGGACTGAGCCCCCTTTATCTCCTCCTAGAAGCCTACCACCTGCCCCAGCTCCCACTCCTCTGCTGGGCATCTCCTCAAAGAACCAACAGAAAGCTGTGTTTACTCTGCCAAGTGGCATCCCTAGGGAGGGAGGAGAGGAGAAAAAAATCTTCTTGCCTTGGCTTTGAAAAGCAGGCTGTTAATTACCTGGGGTTCCAAGCAGCCTGACGGCTATGTAAACACTTGCCAAGCTGGCCTGTCGATTAACTCCTTGGCACCCAGGGCTGAGGTCCAAGAGTCTGGGTGTGGGCTGATCTGGGAGGGTCGAGGAACTTCAAGAGGTTGGGCACGGCTTTGGAGCCTTCAGAGAGGGACTGATTCATTCAGGAGGAGGGAACAGAATGACTCTGACTGTGGTTTGAAATTTACTTTATTTGGCCTGTCCGGTCCTGCTATCCTCCAGCTTCCACCCTAAGACCCCTGTCCCAGGAACACAGGCCCCAAAGGGCTGAAAGCTCAGCCTGCAGTTTCAGGCAGGGATGGTGTCCTGTTTGTGAGAGGCTGGCCCAGCGAAGCTTGCTCACCTCAACCCCTTCTGGCTTTCTCCAGCTAAGAGACACCCACCCTATAAGAAGCAGAGACCCACCTCCCAGGGGCGGGGGACCCAGGCCCTGGGCTGTGTCTAGGTGTGGCTGGTTAGAAGGTAGCCTTGGCTGACAGCAATTATTCACATGTGCACCTGCCAGTCCAGTTGGCAAAACCCTTTCCCCTGCATTGTCTCCTTCATCCAGCTCCAGAATAAACCTCTGAAGCAGGAATTAGGCCCCTGAGATGCAGTGGCTCAAATCTAGGCTCTGTTACTCACCTGCTGTGTAGCCCTGGGGCAGTCACATCACCTCTCAGGACCTTGCTAAGCTCACCTGTTCAATGGGGACAACAGAGGCCCGTGGCAGCAATTTTACTCTGAGGCTTAAATGAAATCATGGATCCAAAGAGCTCCATCATGCCTGGCACTGGGGAGCAAATGTACCGGCCCCTCCCTTAAATCCCCTTGAATTCCTCTCTTGAAGTTTACAGAAGAGGAAAATGAGGTTCACTGAGCTATCAAATTATAATCGTCCAAGTGTTTAGAAAAAATGATCATACCATAGCGAGCATGTGTCAAAGTTGTATTTCACTCATTCATAAGGAAACTGTCGGATGACAGAGCTGGTTCAGGGGACTCACTGAGGATGGTCCATGAAGCACAGAGAATGCTCGAACAAGATTGCTAGTCAGATTCCAACCTGGCAAATACCCTACAGGGCATGACTTATAACCTTTGGGATGATCTCTACTGGTCAGAAATCATTTGTATTGCTGCTATCAGATAAAAATCATTTGTATCTTACCTGTTTTCTACAACTTAGTGTCTTTTTTTAAAGATTTTATTTAGGGCACCTGGGTGGCTCAGTTGGTTGAGCAACTGCCTTCCACTCAGGTCATGATCCTGGAATTCCAGGATCGAGTCCCACATGGGGCTCCCTGCTCAGCGGGGAGTCTGCTTCTCCCTCTGACCCTCCCCCGTCTCGTGCTGCTCTCTCTCTCAAATAAATAAATAAAATCTTTAAAAAAATAAAATAAAGATTTTATTTATTTGACAGAGAGAGAGAGAGCACAAGCCGGGGGAGTAGCAGGCAGGGGCAAAGGGAGAAGCAGGCTCCCCGCCGAGCAGGGAACCTGGTGCGGGGCTCGATCCCAGGACCCTGGGACCATGACCTGAGCTGAAGGCAGATGCTGAGCCAACTGAGCCACCCAGGTGCCCCTACAACTTAGTGTCTTAGTTCTCATACTTATAAAATGTCTGGGCCCCCAGTACGTAGGGGGTCACGTCTTAGTTCTCATACTTATAAAATGTCTGGGCCCCCAGTACGTAGGGGGTCACATGACCCTTGGGGGCTTCTTGGATGATGCCCCAGGAGAATGATGAAAGTATACACAGTCTCCTCATTGCTTCACTTCCAAGTTTTGCACATTTTTCCTGACAAAGTCAAGTGTTCATAGGATGGGAAAGGGAAGGATTGGGCTTCCAAACTGTCAGAATCACTTCTCAGTAAGAATTCCAGATCTTTTTCCTCTAAAAAGCTAGTCTTGCTACTACGTTAGGATGATGGAGAGAAAGTGAAGGTCCAGGAAGAGGGTGTGACTGGTCCAAGGTCACCCCGCTATACCTGGGGGAGTGGCAGAGGCCAGACCTACATTCCCTGACTCTCATCCCCTGGGCCCCTGGGCTGCTTCCCTGGGCCTCCCTAGCTCTGGGTTCCAGATGTGAGTTCTCTGCTATAGGGAGGAATCGCTCTGCATCCTGGTGGGGCCTCAGGGGGAGACTCACTTTAGCTGGAGCTGGATTGCTATCATAGAGTCCTGTGGGGATTCGCCATGCTTTGGGGTTATCAGTGCTCAGGCAAGTGAGAGCTGAGACCCCAGAGCCTCCCATGGCCTCCAGCCCCCCACACGTGTGAATTCCGCAGCGAGACACCCAGAAAGCTCAGAGCTGGAGGAAACAACAGTGGTGGGTGAGAAGCAGCAGATGGGTTGCCATGGTGATCGTCTCCTGGAGCTCCAAGTATCTTTCTTTCTGAACAGAGATGGAGATACAGCAGGAAGAACATGGGCACAGGGGAGAAAGTCCAAGTCCTAGCCCTGATCTACCCCATCTGGACAGCTTGGTGCAGGCCGGCTCACCTCTCCTGGGGTCTGAGGAGGACAGAGGATGCATTTGTTAGGTGCCGGCTTTGTGCCAGGCATGGTGTTTTGAAGGTTGTCCATTCATGATCTCATTGAACCCTCTTCCCAGAAAGCCTTAGAGGAAATGTGCTATTCTCGGCATTTTATAGAAAGGGAAACAGCAGCACAGAGAGGTGAAGTAACTTGCACAGGAACACACACAGCTTGGTAAGAGCACCTGAGCTAACGTTCCAGGCTCCTTTCTCTTGGAAGACTAGATGCATTCTTTCTGGAAATTTCAGGCCCATTCCAGAGAAGGAAAGACAGGGGGGAGGCAGAACCAGGGTGCAAAGAGGGAATAGTCCAGATCAAACCCCCATTTCCTGCCTGGGCACTTGGCCAATACGATACCTGGCCCCTCAGGCAGGGAGCACCCCCTTGCTCCGGCAGCCCCCCCGCAGTGTGACACACCGTAGCCCCGAAGCAAACGCTGCAGTGCTCCAGCTCCGGGATGCCATCCAGAGCACTCCCTGGTCTCCAATCCACTCAAGCTCTGCTTCGACCCTGCCCTGCGGGAAACAAGAGTGCTGCCTTCTCCAGAAGCTTCCCCTCACTGAACCAGAGCCTGGGCCTTCTCCTCCCCCTCCTCCCCCCTGCTGTCCTTTCCTTCCTGCCCTGTCTCACCCCCCTCTCCCCAAAGTGTGGGCTACGGGGCCATTGATCAGAGCCCAGGCATAGGACAGGAACTCCGGGTGGCTTTGATGAGCCCTAAGAGCTCAACAGAGGCCCTCAGAGCTTTTGGCAGAGACTGGCGATGTATTTTTAGAACGAGCCCAGCTCAGTCCCGCCTGCCAGGATGCCCTGACTTCTCTTCCTCCATCCAAGCCGCAGGGCAACCACGTGAATCACAGGCCAGACAAGCCCAGGACGCAGCCAGTCTGAGGGCCTCCCCTGCAGGGGCGAAGGTAGGCGTTGGCTTGTGCGTGTATGCAAGTGTGGACACAGGCAGGAGCCAGCCAGGGTACCTAGAGCTGGGGGAGCAGGAGTCCCCTACCAAGCCCCTGGCCCGCTGGCCTTGGCCTCCTCGCCCTCCCAGCTTTGTCCACCGGTCCATTCATTCACTCATTCAACAAGTATTTGTTGGCCATTTATTACCCTAGTGCTGGGATGAGAAGGGTGAATGAGACAAAATTCCTAGCCTCAGAGGTGGACCCCTGACCTTCTCCCCCACCTCGACTCCCCACTCAGTCTTGTGGTTTCCCCTGGGCCCACATGGCTCCCCGCCTGTCTCTGCCCCGTGGCAACTTCTTCCTTGGAGTCCGAGTGGTGCCTCAAAAACAAGTGAGACCATGTCTCTCATGTTGCACGTCCATGCCCCCCACCCCCAGAACCTGTGCTTCTCCCCGCCCTGCTGGAGTGACCTGACCTTGCACCGCCCCCCCCACTCCCTCACCTCCACCGTCAGCTTCTCAGGGCGCCCCTCCCCACTTGTCCCGTCTAACACTGCAGCTCCCCCTACCCTTCTCCACAGCCTTTCTTGCCAAATAACACGAGATTTTTTATTTATGTTTTGTTCATTGCTGATCTCTCCTCCCTGGAACGTGAACTCCATAAGGGCAAGGTTTTGTCTGCTTTGTTCCCCACCCTGAGAGCCCGCCTGGCCCACACAGTACAGGCTCATGAAGGAGAGTTGTGGAATGAGGGAATGAATGACTTGTGGGGGTGACCGTCATAAAAAAAAGCAGTCCCTGCCTCTACTCCTGCCATTTCCTGTCTGCTCCCACCTAGGCAGCCACACTGGTTCTTCTAAAAAACATACTGTGTCCTTCAAGCATTAGGGCAGGTGTCCCTCGGTGCACTCCCATGCTCCCTGCCCCCCTCGTCCTGTGATTGCCTGGATCCTGGTGTTCCTCAGGGACGGTGCCTTCTGCAAGAATGGGGGTATACCTGCCTCACTCAGGAGACAGGATGGTGTGATGACTGAAGGAATGGACTGCCTAGGTCCAAATCCTGGCTAATCCTGCAGGAATTCAGGCAACTTACTTAAGCTGCCTGGGCCTCTCTTTTCCCATCTATCAGATGGGGATAATAACAGTACCTTCCTCAGAGCCCCCTAGGAGAGGATTCAATGAGCTAATACACTTGCACTTGGAGTTGCATGTGGAACATAGTAAGTGTAATAGGAACGTTAGCTGTTACTGTTCTTCAATGTCGTATCTCCAGGGCCTGGCACAAAACCTGGCCCACATTTAGTACTTAATAAGTAGTTGTTGGATGAATGAATGAATGAGTACAGGGATAGAAGGATGAAGAAGTGGCTTAAGAACCTAGAGGAGGGCCCCAACCCAGCACGAGGAGAGTCAGGGAGGCTTCCTGTAGGAGGGGAGCTGATTCCTGTCAGATGAGGTGGAGTTAGCTGAGCAGGGTGAATGGCAGGAGCAGGAAACAGCAAGTGCAAAGGTCTCTCTCCCCTTGGGAAAGCCTGATGTGTGCAGGGAAAGTCAGTCCATCACTTAGTGATGGACGCTGTAGGCAAAAAGGCCAGGTTTCCCCTGTGCTGGCCATTTTGAGGACATTGGGTGAATGAACTGTACTCTTCCCTAGGACGTGCTGCCCACGGACAGCAAAACATTCCCATGGAGGGCAAAACATTCTCCCTGCTCAGATCAGTGGCCCTCTGAGATCAGGGGAAGGCAAGAAAGGAAAGGAGGTGGCCACTTGTTGAGGGACCCCATGGGATAGGCCTAGATTTAATCTGACAACCACCTCACGGTAAAGATCTTTACCTCCATCTTGAGATGAGGGGACAGAGGCCCCACATCATCCAGCTGTTCAGAGGTGGAGGCAGAGTTCGCTCTAGGTTGGCCCATTCCACATGGCCTCCCACATCAGACTGGGGCTCCTGGCAGCCAGGGGCTGTGTTTCCCCCTTCACCTCAGCAATTCTTTAGTGGGTGACATCACCCATTCCTGACCCCCCTCTCAGAGCACAGACTAAGGAACTGAGCAGGGGAACCCCTCAGTGGCCGTGGACTAATGGATAGCCAAGTTCAACGTCAGGCAGAACTTACCATATGGACTGGAGGATGAGCATCAAGACCTTCTCTCCAGAGCCCCAGGCAATGGCAGACCTACCTGGACACCTGAGTGAGAGGTGCCGGAAGTGGGCTTGAAAAGGCTGCAGCTGGATGAGGTGGGGCTAATCCTGGGAATAGTGGAGAGCATCTTACCCAGTACCACCCACCCCATTGCGCCCCCACCCGCCCCTCCCCCTACCTCACACCTCACCGTGGACTTTCTCATCTGCTGACTGACAGACTCCCCACACTCGGACCCCCCTGCTGGGGTGACCAGTGGGAAGCCCTAAGGAGGAGGGTCAGGAGTTCAGGGTTTAAGTCCCTGCCCTGCCACATCTTAGGAAGATACCACCCCTCTCCGAGCTTCACTTCTCTCACCTGTGAAACATGAGTGCTAAACCTCTGCCTTGGAGCGCTGCTGTGTGGATTCAGAGGCTGTGATAGCACGAGGCGTCTGTGAGGTGTGGGTCCTGCTGGTGAGGATTATCGACCCTCAAGGAAACTGGTTTGGAACGGGTTAAGTGGAGACCCTGCCTCCCAGGCAGCAACGAATCAGGGCTGGCAGGGGAGGAGCCGGGCCGGGAAGGAGGTCCCGTCGGGCCAGATGCTGCCCTGAGAGGGAGCCGGGGAGAAGACCGAGACGCCGGCGGGGCTGGGGGGCGCCGTAGGACGGGAGCGTGGGGCAGGGTCTCCGGTGTCTGCACCGGGACAGCTGTCAGTCAGAGGGTGCAGGGCCAGCTGAGGGGAGGAGGGGCCGAGCTGCCTGAGAGGGGGACAGCGCCGGGGGGTGGGAGAGGACTTAGGACCCAGAGCACTCCCAGCCCCCCGGGGCAGGGGGTACTGGCTGCACCCAGGCCTTGACCTCAGCCGACCCTGAGAGCCCACATGGGCTGCCGAGTCTAATTTAAGCTCCTGCCGCAGGGCCCACAGCCCGGGAGTGCCTGCCCGTGGGCACAGGGGCAGCCAGGACTACTCAGGGGCTGCTCAGGCAAGGGGAGGATTGGGGAGGCCAGCCACCCTTCTGTCCAGTTACACACCCTGGCCAAGCCACCTCCTGTGAGAGCCCTGACAGGTCCCCATGGCCTGGCAGACTGCCTGCCTCCCTGCTGAGGCCAAGGTCAGGGGGTACAGCCAGGAGGGCAGAAGGACGTCGCCTGGCAGTGTGGTCAGGGGATTGCATCAGCCTGAGCAGTGCCCAGGGGCAGGGGCCCTGCTGGCGGTTGCGGGGGGTGGGGGTGGGGGTGGGGGGTTGTCAAAGCCTGGCTTGGTTGCCCAAAGGCCAAGGAAGCAGATTCCTGACTGCAAGAAGGCAAGGCCACAAAGCCGGGTCCTACCTGGCCTCCTGGTGCCTGGCTGGTGACTTGCGGTTTGACCTTACACAGGCAGCCTGTTCTCCATGGGCCTCAGTCTTCCCATCTGTACAATGAAGGCGCTGAACTAGAAGGCAGATCCCAGCTCCAGCGACTCGCCCTCAAGCCCCTGCTCCAAGCCCTTGCTCCTCCTGCTTCCCCCAGCCCTGGCTGCGGGTGGCCACATGCAGTCGTGGAGAAGAAAGTCCCTCTGGCTGGCACTGTCGGCCTCTTGGCTCCTCGTCCTTCTGAGAGTCTTCCCCCTTCTCCGCCTGGCAGTGCCTGCTAGACCTTGGGCAGGGGCCCCCCAAGGCTGGCCCCGCTGGCTGGATGCAGAGCTCCTGCAGAGTTTCTCCCAGCCTGGGGAGCTCCCAGAAGATGACCCTCAACTTCCTCAAGCCCCCCGTGGTGGCAGCTGCGACTGGGGAGCTTGCTTTGATGTCTCCAAGTGCAGGGGTGGTGGTCTCAAGGTGTTCGTGTACCCGGTGGCTGGCCCGATCTCTGACACTCACCGCAGGATCCTGGCTTCCATTGAGAGCTCTCGATCCCGCTCCGTCAGCCCTGATGAGGCCTGCATCCTCCTCCTCCTCAGCCTGGAAGCCCCAGCCGGAGAGTGCATCCCAGTGCCCCAGCAATGGAATGGGGGAAGGAACCATCTGGTCCTCAGTCTCCACCCAGCCTTCTGCACCCAGACCTTTCAACTGGGACAGGCAATGGTGGCCAAGGCCAGCCCCATGGTGGACACCTTCCGGCCTGGCTTTGACGTGGCCCTGCCGCTTCTCCCTGAAGCCCACCCATTGCGAGGTGGGGCCCCTGGCCGGCTGGGACAGCACAGCCCCCACCCTGGGGTGCCCCTGCTAGCCCTGGCGGAGGAGAGGGGCGGGTGGCGCACAGCAGTCCCGGACTCCTCTGCCTGCCCCTGGGATGGGCGCTGTGAGCAGGACCGCGGACCCGAGCAGTAAGTGGACTTTTACCCCGGGGGCGGGGGGGGGGGTTGAGTGGGAGGGATCTGCAAGGGGACTAAGCCCAGAGGCCAGCGGGGAGGGCAGGATTGAGATGGGACAGGAGAACCGGCTAGGCCTGGCAAACTCTGGCCTCAGCTGCAGCAAGAGGGAATCAGGTTAGACAGAGAGAGACCCCACCAAGATGGTTCTTTGTCACACAGGGTGTCCAAAGTAGGTTTTGGAGTTCTCCCTCGGGGATCTGTAAAAACAAAAATATGACTCACTCCTGCTTACTCTCTTTCTCTTATTCCAATTCCTCCTTTCCTAATATTTTAACGTACACGTCTATTGTGCTCACTCTGTGCTAAATTATAAATAATGGTTATAATAAAATAATACTAATTGCTATCATTTGTTTGTGTACCAGACACTAAGCTCAGAGAGGTTAAGTAACTGGTCTGAGGCCATCCAGACAGAAAGGGCACAGCCAGTGTTGAAATCCAGAGCTGCCTGTTTCCAAAGCCTTCAGCATTAGAATTCTGAGTTTTAACCAAGAGTGTATGATCAACCCATCAAATGCCTCAGAGCCATGGAGACTAAGAACTGGTCACAGATGGAAGCTGCTCTGGTGTCTAATTTGAGGGATTAATCTCTTAAGGAAACAGCAAATATGAATGTCAGACCTACAGAAGAACTTCCCGCCCCACAACCGCCTGGAGACATAGAGGGGGGTGTGGTGCCTATGGGACATGGAGAGTTGTTCAGAAACCCCTCTCCGTGGGCTAGCTGGAGTGACAGGCCTCAGGTGATAAAGCAGTTAACCCTGAAGTACCCTAACCCCTCTGGACCCCCAGGAGGCCGGTGTGTCCGTGTGTCCGAAGGCTGGTTGGGCAGGCAGGAACTCAAATCCTTTTGAAGGTTGTCCAGGCAGCAGAGGGTTCCCTCTCCATCTCTGGGGCAAACCTGAGTTGGAAACTGTCCTCCCCTTGCTCGCTCCCTCAGGTATCTCCGTTCGCTGCTAGAACAACATGGGCTATTCTCAGCAACACCTCCCCGCTAGGAAGGCTTCACGTGGCCAAGCTCCCTTTTTGCCTCTGCTTCTCAGGGGCTTCTCTCAGGCAGACGGCTCTCCTGGGAAGGCACTCCCTCTACCTCCTCAAGGCACAGGGCCTCCAGGGAGTCCCACAGCCAGAGGTAGGAATGCAATTGCTTCATCAGCCCCCAGGCCCTTCTGCCCGGACCCATCCCTAGCAGGCGTCCTCAGCAGTGATCGGAAAGGTCGGGGATCCCCCCACCCCAGGCCCCTGAAGGTCAGAGCTCAGACAGAGCTTACCTTCAGTGAACTAGTTTCTCTTGTTCACCATGGCCCCACCTGACCTCTCTGATTAGGCTCTTAGCCATTCCTGCTTATAGGAAGTTCTTCTTTCCGCTGACTTTAGTTACTGCGCTGGTGAATTTCAGTCTGAACTTCTTTGAGAGACTGGAAATTAGGGAGCTGCATACCATAGGTGAACTGCTGACGTACTAAATGTTTACCGATTGATCCCAAATCGGCCAGAACTTGTCAAGGCTTTCTTATCTGCGTGGGCCACCCTCTGGATGAGTTTATTTCCAAGGTGTGATGCCTGGCAGCCTCTGACTATCCTCTGCAGTTTCACAAGGTCTGTCTTTGGCCTCAGCCCCCCTGCAGGGGACAGGTCTTGTAATCTCTGGAGTAGCGTAAGCCTCAGTTTCCCCGAGGTGTCAGGCAGCTGCCTGAAGCAGCCAAACAGTATAGGGACAGAGGGAGAGAGGGAGGCCACCTGCCACAGGGCAGCCCCCGGAAGGTGGCCTGAATAAACAAGTATTGGCCAGAGAAAGAGGCAATTCATCGTCCCTGCCACCATCTCACAGCCACTGTCCCACATTCCCTGGGCTAGCGACCGGGGGGGGGGGCGGGGGGGGGCGAGAGGGGGAGGGGAGGAAGCGAACACGCCCCAGGCCAGGTGCTGCGCCAGCCACTTTGCACAAGTCACACGCCCTCAAGTACCCTGCAAGGGAGGCATTGTTATTCCCACTTCAGGGAACAGGAAACTGAGGCTCAAAGCGGTGGAGGGAGCCAGCCAAGGCCCTTTGGTGACAAGCTCCTTGATTCACCGTGGCCTCCCTGGAGTTTGTGATGGGGTGGCTGCGGAGCTGGGCTTAAACCCGGCGCTTCTGGCTCCAGAGCCATTTTTCCACCTTGGGTGAACAGTCTCCTGTTGCTTTGGAATAAGCCTCCACCCATTTAAATTGTTATTTATTTATTTTTATGAATAGGGAATTCATTCACAGGGTACAAAATTCCAAAGGCACAAAAGGGTATACAGTAAAACTCCCTCCCACCCGTGTCTCTGGCCACCCGGTTTTCCTTCCTGGAGCCAAACACCGTTTCTAGTTTCTCTCATGGCTTTTCTGAGGTATTCTGTGTGTGCACAAACAACGTGTATGTATGGTCTCCCTCACTTAGGTTTTTGTGTTGTTGTTTTTTTTAACATAAATTCAGTGCATGTTTTAAAGTCTCCTTTGCATCTAGGAGGCGCAGTGCCTAGGATCCATGGTACTTTCAGGGACCCAGGAAAACGTTTTCATTTCTTTGAAAATCAGAAGGAAAAACCGTACTTTTAAGTAGAAGAAAATGTTTTAATATATATGTTTTTAAAGATTTTATTTGAGAGAGAGAGAGAGAGCATGAGCTGGGGGTGGGGTGGGGTGAGGGAGAAGGAGAAGCAGGCTCCTCGCTGAGCAGGGAGCCTGACACGGAGCCCGACACCCCAGGACCCTGACACCCCAGGACCCTGAGATCATGACCTGAGCCGAAGGCAGATGCTTAACTGACTGAGCCACCCAGGTGCCCCTAATATATAATATTACTGTTTTTATTTATTTATTTATTTATTTTTAAGATTTTATTTATTTATTCATGAGAGACAGAGAGAGCGAGAAGCAGAGGGAGAAGCAGGCTCCCCGCAGGGAGCCCGATGTGGGACTCGATCCCAGGACCCTGGGACCATGACCTGAGCTGAAGGCAGACGCTTAACTATCTGAGCCACCCAGGCGCCCGAGTTTTTATTTATTTTTAAGTAATCTTAAAATATGTACAACCCCGTGATCAAGAGTTGCACGCTCCACCAACTGAGCCAGCCGGGCACCCCAGTGTTTTTGTTTTTATACTAAATGCAATTATCAAATGTAATTTATATATATAATATTTATGGCAGAGAGACCCCAAAGGCCAAAGTACCTAGGGCACACGGAAGTCACACGTGGCCCTGCCAATAGCCAGGCTGCAAGAGAGCCCATCAGAGCCACATTGACTCCATCCTTGGGCACTGAGGCCCTGAGTCTGTGGCAAACACCTTTTATGGTCACAGAACCCTAAGACTTCATTGGCAGTTACCATGATGTCCCCGCCACAGCACGCACAGAGACACACAGACATCCAGCTCTGCTTATTTACCTCTACTGATAGGGATCTCACCATCTCCCAAGGCCACCCCCTGGCTCCTGTCAGCCAGACATTCATTACTAGAATTGGTGCCGAAACTGACCTTGCAGACATCTGGCCCCCTGGTCCTGGGTCCATCCTTTATCACACGCCGGGCATCCGTTCACTGACCAGCTATTACGTACCCAGTCTCGGCCAGGTGCTCCACTAGGCCATGGGGATGCCAAGATGAGGAAGGCAGGGCCCCGGCCTTCAAGTTGCTCGGTCTTGTGGGAGAGGCAGGCAGATCCTGGTTAGGACCCACACTGTTAAGCAGAGAGATGCTGTGCAAGCTGCCTTGCTTGCAGGCTCCTCCACTTCAGAGCTGTGGGGCCTCTCTAGGCCTCCGTTCCCGCATCTGGAAAGCAGGGGACGAGCAACACAGACCTCCGGTCTCTGAGGGAGTGCTGTGACAGGGGGGTGAGTTACCTCAGGTAAAGCACTTAGAGCAATGCTCTGGGAAGCTTGGCGTGGCTCGTTACTACTGTGTGCACACACAGGCTGTGGGAGCAGAGAGGAGCCAGCCTTCTCTGGAAAGATCAAGGAGGGCTTCCCAGAGAAGGCGAGGTTTGAGCTTAGATCTTAAGATCGAGTAGGAGGAGGGGCGTCTGGGTGGCTCAGTCAGTTAAGCGTCTCCCTTCAGCCCGGGGCATGATCCCAGGGTCCCAGGATCGAGCCCCACATTGGGCAGGGAGCCTGCTTCTCCCTCTCCCTCTGCTGCTCCCCCTGCTTGTGTTCTCTCCCCCGCTCTGTCTCTCTCTCTCTCAGATAAAAAAGAAAATCTTAAAACAAAAAAATTTATTAAAAAAAAAAGATCAAGTAGGAGGAATTCCTTGGGCTATAAGGCAGAGCTGGGGTGCTCCAGGCTGAGGGAGGATATACAGAGACGCAGAGGAGGGAACGATGGAGGTTAGTGAGGACTGAGGAGTACAGTTTATTCAGAAAGCTCTTTGTCTCTGGGTTCTCGGAAGCCTGGAACTTAGGGCTTCTCAGTCCCTTAGGGCTTTGTTGGGGAGAGGAGGAGGGCTGTAGCTGGCTGGTCCTGTGGCACCGATGAGTTAGAGAATGTTCTATTGTTTAACGCGTGGCTTCTTCCAGGAGAAGCCTGGTGGCCACCTGAGGAGGAGAGACAGAAGGCGGGAGGCAGAGCCCCTGGGAGACCCCTAAGCCGCAGCTCCGGGGTAGTTCAAATAACCCAGGGGCAGGAGTTAGCCTATTTGGTTCTAGTTCCAGCCCTGCCTTAACCCTTTCTGAGACCCTAAGCTAGTCCTTGGGTCTCTCTGAGACTCAGTCTCCCCATCTGTTCAATGGTTCAGACTCAGGCCAGACAGGCTGTAGCTGAGGAGGGTCCTGGGACCTCTGAGCTCTATTCATCAGTCCCACTCTGAGCAGGCCTGTGAGGCCAGGAGTCCTGCCCCCTCCATGCCCTCCCCACACCTCCCGGCAGCTAGGTCATGGGCACCGCTTCCCTGGGTGGGCAGTCCCAGGGAGGCGGCTCCAGGAGGCTGTGACTCAAGCCCCTCCCCCCACAAACACACACAGCCGAGTGTGGCCCTGGGGTTGGGAGGAACAGAGGAGGCCTGTCCTCTGGGCAAGGGGGCCTCTGGGCAGCAGCTTCCTGTGCGGTTCCGGGCTGGGGGCCCAGCCCACCTCCTGACAGAGGAGCCTTTCATGGGCCTGGGCTCTCGGGATAGGGGGGAAGGCAGGGCAGGGAGGCCACTCAGGTGAGGGCTGCCCAAGAATCTGCGTGTGGCAGAGCAGTGGGGTGGGGGGGGGGCGAGCCTGTGCCTTGGTTTCAGACCAGGCCTTGGAAACCGCTGGTCCCGCCACCTCCCATTTTGCAAATGAGGAAACTGAGGTCCAGAGAAGAGAAGGGGGGAGATGCCTGAGCCCACCAAGGGCAGAGGCAGAACTAAGCCCACCATGGGTGAAGGGCAGGTGTGAAGCTTGTGTTCGTGTCAGTGTTCCGTGTGTGGTTGTGCGTGTGCGTGAGTGTTCATTAACATATGAAGCACAGATGATGGATTTACACATTGTGAATTTGGGAGTATTGGTGTGGGGAGTTGGGGGGATGTGAAGGGAGCCAGGTGGGGCGAGGGGCCGCTATCTCAGGCCTCATATGTGTGGGACCCCTCCTGTACCTCCTTAGGACCCACCCTGGGGCAACGCTACCCAATGCCACCTTCTGCCTCATCCCTGGCCACCGTCCTGATGCCTTGCACTTCCTCCAAGCCCTGCAGGTACAACCCCAACGTAGGCATCCCCTGGCCCTGCCCCCTCCCCCCCCACTCCTGAGCTGGCAGGCTCTCTGGGCCCAGGCTGATGGGAAGGGACAGTGAGCTGCCCGCACCCACGCTCACCACACCCTCTGTAGAACAACCCTCTGCCCAAAAAAACCACCTTTCTCTCCTCTTTGCCCCTTGCCCACAACCGAAGCAGCTGCTAATTTGGAACTGGGGGAGGGGAAGTGTGTGTAGGATAAGACTGGGCTTCCCGGTGCCTCCCCTTTCCCCCCAGGCTGGCTGCATCCCTGTGCTTCTCAGCCCTCGGTGGGAGCTGCCCTTCTCTGAGGTCATCGATTGGACCAAGGCGGCCATTGTAGCTGACGAGAGGCTCCCATTTCAGGTAGCTCAGGGTGCTGCCCACAGCGTGGGACTGGACCCAGGACATGGGAGGAGCCCGGGATCTCAGCCCCCAGGCTGATCTCAGTCCTCATTCCTATTCCCCATATGTGTATATTCATGATTTTGCTCCAAGCCCCAAGCCTCTGGGGCTCCCATAGGATCATAGAGAGGCAGAGACTCCTGAAGGTTCTGAGAGCAAGTCCTGAGCCTTCTCCAGACTCAGTTTTCCCATCTCTACAGTGGGATAAGTTAGACCAGATGATCTCCATGGGCCCAGCCCATGACTCGACCAATTTAAGGGAAAGCCACAAAAAATCCAAAATCTGAGTGCCTCCATGGAGGCTGGGGTAGGCAAGCAAAATGCAGTGACTTTTCCAGCTGATGAAACTAATTTTGCCTGACTATGAAAACCCTGCATAAGCCTTGAATCCCCTGAGAAGTGAGAATGGTATGGTAGTTAATAATAATAGCTACCAGCCACAGAACCTCTACCATATGCTAAGCACTTAATGTATATTATCTAATGTATTTATTTTTAAGATCTTTTTATTTATTTGAGAGAGAGCGTGCACGCGCACGCACACAAGTGGGGGGGGAGGGGCAGAGGAAGAGGGAGAAGCAGACTCCCCGCTGAGCAGGGAGCCCGAGGCAGGACTCGATCCCAGGACCTCAGGATCATGACCTTGAGGCAAAGGCAAACCACTTAACCAACTGAGCCCCCCAGGTGCCCCTGTGTTGTCTAATTTCATCCCCACAGCCACCCTATAAGGCAGGTACTATTATTATCCCCATTTTACAGATAAGGACACAGACTCAGAGAGGTTGAGTAGTTTGCCCATAGTCACACAGTTACTAAGTGGCATTTAGGCCCAACTCTGTGGGATCCTTGAACTCTTGATTGTTACCTGGGCCTCAGCCAAAGGTGGCTGCTCTAACCCACTTGGAAACCCGAGTGGAGAAGCCTTCTGGTTCCCAGACTGCCAACCTGGGTGGTCCCACCTCAGAGTCAGTCAGAGCCCGACAAGGCGCCATGCCTTCTCCTTTCCTCCCTCTGTGCCTCAGGTCGTCGCTGCCCTCCAGGAGATGCCCCCCACGCGGGTCCTTGCCCTGCGTCAGCAGACCCAGTTTCTATGGGATGCCTACTTCTCCTCAGTGGAGAAGGTCATCCATACCACTCTGGAGGTGAGGGGGACTTCCATGATGGGGGCTGTGGGGCTTGGCTCCTGCCTCATCCCTGTTCCCTCTCCACACCCCTCTCTCTGGACACCTCTTCCACCCTGCTGTTTGGACTTCCCCCTTGAAGAGGCTTCTGGGATGAATCTGAGACTTGGCTCTGAGCTCTTGGACAAGTTCCTTCTCCAGTCTTGGCCTCAGTTTCCCCATCTGTAGAGGGACAGCTCTGGCCAATAGATTTCAATGCATGTGCCAAGATGTCAGCCCAGGTGATGGGCAGCGGCTGCCTCGGGTGCTGTGTTAAAGAGGATTCTGGGTCCGGAAAGAATGTTGCGACTTGTTGGCAACATCTGCCATGAGTGAGGAAGGAAAGGGAGGCAGCAAACTCACCATCATCGGCCATCTCTGGACACCATCACTGAGTGCCCCCTACTCTGGACTTCTGTACCTGAACCCTTCAGACAGTGATGCAGCTGCTGCCCTCCCAGGAGCCTGAAGGGGGGCTGCAGGGAGGGGGTGCTAGGCCAGGTCCGCACTTCCCCGGACCCTGCCCACGACCACACCGGCCACTCCCTCAGCACAGCCCTCTCTCATTTCACAGATTATTCAGGACCGGATCTTTGGAGCATCTGCTCACCCCTCGCTACTGTGGAACAGCCCCCCAGGGGCCCTCCTGGCCCTGCCCACTTTTTCCACAAGCCCCTCGGACTTCCCCTTCTACTACCTACAACGGGGTATGCCCTGGGGACGGGGCGACTTGAAGTCCCCTCACCAGCTCTTCCCAAGTCCGTCCCAGCCGCAACCATAAAGCCCTGCCAAGCCCATCCCTGATTCTCCCACATCTCTCCTGGCTCCTGGAGGCCCCGGCTCAGGTCACTCTTCAGGAGGTTCTGTCCCCTCCCACCCTAACAGCCTGTGTCTCCTTCCCCCCAGGCTCTCGGCCTGTGGGCAGGTTCAGTGCCCTGATCTGGGTGGGGGCCCCAGGCCAGCCCCCCCTGAAGCTCATCCAGGCGGTGGCAGGCTCCCAGCACTGTGCCCAGGTCTGTTCCCCTTGCCAGCTGGGGTCCTGGGATCCAGGGTGGGGGCAAGGGAAAGGGCAGGGCCCT
Source organism: Eumetopias jubatus (assembly GCF_037043125.1). Taxonomy (NCBI): domain Eukaryota; kingdom Metazoa; phylum Chordata; class Mammalia; order Carnivora; family Otariidae; genus Eumetopias; species Eumetopias jubatus. The sequence continues at coordinate 87,784,267 of NW_028274810.1, read as the reverse complement.
TGAAGATGTCTAGGCCCCAAGCGTAACCACACATTTGGGGGGGAGGCCTGGGAGGGGTTTTCAAGTGCTGTCGGTGCCCTCCTCTTTAAGTCCCAACGTTCTTGTTCCTTTCCTCCCTGCCCCCCGCCCTTGGAAACTGATGAAATCACGTAAAGAGCAGGTACCCCTTGGGGGGGCTGGAGAGGTAAACAGGCGTGCGTTCACGCATGTGCTCATCCATCAGTCATTTTCTCAGTGCCAGGCCGTGGGCTTGATGCTGAGGATGCAGAGAAAAAGCAGGAAAGGATTCAGCCCCGGATTCCCGTTCAGTTAGCATTTTCTGGCACACGCTGTCAAATCTCACTTCCAGAGAAGCCACATAGACTCTTGAGAGAACTCACAGGGGAGGGAAGCTCAGCCGGGGACAGACAGAGCAGTTCCACAGATGGGACATTTGAGCTGGGCAGCGAATGATGAAGGAGCAGAAGAGAATGAAAGCCTTTGAGAGAAGTTGGGCATGGAGCGAGGGGCCAGGGCCCAGGCGAGGGGTTACCACCACCGACTCCCTCCAGTTCTAATGGTATAGGTAGCTTCCTTCGTGTCACCGGAATTCCTGCCTTCCTGAAGCCCAGAGGCAAAAACAGGGCAGCGAGAAAAGGACCTTGGCTCCAACTAAACTCTCCCAAACTCACAAATACAGTTGCTCTCCCAGACTTCAGGAACACCCCCTTTTCCTCCTAGATCTTGGTTCTCTGGAGCAGTGAGAAGCCACCCCCACCCAGGTGGCCCAAGACAGCAGTGCCCTTGACAGTCCTGGAAGGGCAGAGGAAGGTGAGGAGTCGGGGGGGGGGGGGCAGGAGGGAGGGCTCCAGCCCCCACATGCAGGGAACCCAGGAGGGCACACACAGGGTGCTTTGCCTGAGCCTGAGCCAGATCTGGACTTCCAGTCAGGCCTGAAGCTGGTCAGGAAGTCCCTCCTCCCACCTCACTCAAGGATCTCCCCAGGTGGACTGCTTGCACGGTGTGGGTGCGGCAGAGCTTCCTGGAGTGGATGGTGGGCTATCTGACGTGGGTCTCAGCTGCAGGCCCCATAGAGATGATCGTCTTCCGTCCCTGGCCCTTGTGGATTGTGCTTCCAGAGACCTGGGGTTTTGTGTGATGAGGGAAGGCAGAGGGCGTATGTGGGCTGCCTTGGATAAGCCCGAGGAGAAACGTGGGATCTTGAGGAAATGAGAACAGATGGCAGCACACGGAGCCGGAGGAGGGTGGCTTCTGAGAACCCGGGATGGTGGGAGCCACCTGCGTGCTGTGTGGCTCTGGGCAAGTCCCTTCATCTCTCTGGACCTGTTTCTTTCAAAGGGAGGATGTCTGACAGCCCCTCCCAGGGTTGAGGTGAGCATGTAATGTGACAAGAGGAATCCAAAGGCGTCCAAACTAGAAGGACCCCTAGATACCCTCTGCCCGTTTTACCAAAGGGGAAATGGAAGTGCAGAGAGTTACAGTGAGCTCCGGGTCCCAGTTCCAGGCAGCCTGGCCGTTGTCACTGGCCTGTCTTCTACACCCGTGTGCAGGGGCTCCCGCTTCGAGGCTACTTAGTCACTGTGGGAGCCTGGGGAGGGTTCCCACGGCTGAGTTGGCCTCACCTCCCTCCCACTACAGGTCAGTGACCGCTTCTTCCCGCACAGAGCCATCAGCACTGATGCCATCCTCAGCCTCGACGCCCAGAGCAGTCTTACCACAAGTGAGGTGAGGACGGGGCCCAAGAGGAGCCCAGGGTGGGGGTGGGCAGAGCCAGAGGGGCCGGGGGCAGCCGCTTGGATTCCCAAAGCAGAGAGGAGCAGAAGACCAGCGCAGAGGTGCAGCCTCTGCTTTTGAAACCACCCCTGCGAGCCAATCAGCCTCCTCTTTAGCAATCTAGTAGAACCTTCCAACCTTCAGCAGACTCTTGAAAACAGTTTTCAGCTCCCAGCTGAAAAGCATTGTTTCTAGCTCCCAGATGGGACCCTACCCCCACCCCAGCACTCCTGGAAACTTTCACGCACCCATCTCCTCTCCCCCTGAGTCCCCGTGGCCAGGCTAGCCTTGCCTCCGTATCTCTGGATGTCTCCAGCTGGTCAGGACGTCCCTCCTCATACCTCACTTAACTATCTCCCCAGGTGGACTTTGCTTTTGTGGTGTGGCAGAGCTTCCCTGAGCGGATGGTGGGCTTCCTGACATTGAGCCACTTCTGGGACGAGGCCCGGGGTGGCTGGGGCTACACTGCCGAGAGGGCCAACGAGTTCTCCGTGGTTCTCACATCGGCGGCCTTGTACCACAGGTACAGAGGGCCGGCCTGGCACTGGGAGCAGAGGGTCAGAGACTCCTTCTTTGAACCATGAGCAGGGTGGTGTGGGAGTGAACACAGCAGTCAACCTAGAACCTCCAGAGATCCAGGTTCCAGGCCCGGATCTGCCACATCCCAGTTGTGTGATGGGCAAGTCTTTTCTTGTGAGGCTCAGTTTCCTTATCTGGAGAATGTTTTCACCTGTCAGGGCTGACATGATAATCAGATGAGAAAACCACGCAGATGGTCAACAAATGGTAGCTAGTGTTATTTTAAATAGAGCTAGGTAGAGGGTAGGGATTTGGATTTGGTAATGGTGGAGACAAGAGAATGTCCCTAAAGTTTTATAAATGTGTGATGGAAAAAAATAAAAATAAAAAAAATAAATGTGTGATGGGCTGGGGACTGTCCCAGGCCTTTCAGAAGTTGATGGAAGCACTCGTCTTTGGGGTAGAGACTGAATTTTGGAAGGCCCCTTTAGAGGGGTTCCTTAGACATACTTAAACCAAGTATGTGTAACCTGGTACCTCTAGTAGGTTCACCCAGGAGCTCTGCGGGGGAGTCTCAGCAGAGTGAAGAATGCCCCTAAGGTCTGCAGGGTGCACCTAGGTTGTTCTACAGGAGGGCTGCGTGAAGCAAGGCTCACCTGGAGCATCATCATCTGGTTAATCCACAGCCTTCCTGAAGCTGGTCTTTGGGGCTGCCACGTTTAATGGCCTTGGAACCAGCTGATCCCCCACCTCATTCTGGCTGAGGTCAGACCTCAGAGCCCAGGGGTGGGGGCCCCAGGGAGCTGTAAGGGAGGGGGCAGGGAGGACACCATTTGCTGCAGACGACCCACAGAGCACCGAACAGTAGAGAGTTGTTTGCACTTCTGGTGTGAGCTCTCTGAGGCGGCCTGGGCTGAGAGGGGGAGCAGGGGTTTCTAAAGAGGTGTTGGGGAATGAAGTCAAAGGGAGAGTGAGGTCAGGAGGGAGGAGAATGGGGCCTGGCAGGGAGAGGTGGTGGGTGAATCTGGCTGCTGTCATCCCGCCTTGCCCAGGTATTACCACATCCTCTTCACCCACTACCTGCCCAAGGCTCTGAGAGCCCTAGCGGATGAAGCACCCACCTGTGTGGACATCCTCATGAACTTCCTAGTAGCAGCAGTCACCAAGCTGCCCCCTCTAAAGGTGCCCTACGGGAAGCAGCATCTGGAGGCCAGACCTCCACTGGTGAGGATCCAGGGGGGCAGGTCGGCACCGGGAGGGCGCTGCTGGGGATGGGATTCCCTCTCACTGTGTAACCCCAATCCTGTTTTTTTACTGCAGGGTTCGGGGGCATGGGGGTGGGCTCAGAAGGACAGAGACCTCCAACGCATTTCTCCTCCCCCTTAGGCGCCTGAGGGCCTGGAGTCGCAGCCGCCAGTCCAGGACTGCATCAATCGGATGGCAGTGGAGTTCGGCTACATGCCCCTGGTTTCCTCTCGCCTCCGTCTGGACCCAGTACTCTTCAAGGACCCCGTGTCCGTGCTGCGCAAGAAGTATCGCAGCCTGGAAAAGCCCTAGGAAGGACCAGCAGAGCCCCAGCCCTGCTCCCAGGGGGCACTGCACCTGCGGGGGGGCGGGTGTGTCCATCCCCCTCCCTTGGGACATCTGGAGAGCCAATGAAGGCTGACAGCCAACACGTCAGATCCCTATTAGCCAATGAGTCCAACGCCCCGAGCTGCGGGGCCTCGCCCCACCCTCCAGTCCAGCCGCTAGTGGCAGGTCACAGGTGCCAGGCGCTTGCTCTGCGACTGTGTCCTCACCCATCACTGATCCTTTGCCTGGGATGCCTTTCTCGGCTTCTCTGCGGAAGCTGAGTTCTACCTTTCAAATCTCTGCCTCCTCCACGGACTTGCCCGACCCCCATCCCCTACCCAGGTCCTCTGCGCTTTCACAGCTGGGTGATTCCCACACTGTTCATGCTGCTTTGCGAGGTACAGGGTTAGGCCCCAGGACCAGCCAGGAAGCCCCGGGAGGGCAGGGCCATGTCCTCTTCTCTCCGGCCTGGCAGGTGCTTCCCAAGTATTTGACGGATAGAAGACATCAACCGCGTGCCTGGCCCTGTGCGGTAGTCGGGATTGTGGACAGTGTGCCAAGTGAGACAACTCCGTCCCCCACCCCCGGGTTCCTAGTCCGGCAGTAAGGCAGCTACCCGCAGATGCCCTGGGTTGCCAGGCGCGATCTTCGCATGAAGAGGCGCTGAAAAGCCAGTTTCGGGGCTTCCTGCCGGATCTGGCAGAGCAGGGGCCGGAGGAGGAGGATGAGAACGCCAGGGGTCCGTGCCGGCCCAGCTCAGCGCTTTGCATTACCAGCCACGACCACTAGAGGTCAGCGCCGCACCGCGCTCCGTCTTCCCGGAAAGGGAATGGCGTCCTAAGCGGCCCCTTTGGTCAACGGGTGACCGGGCAAGGGGATGTGGAGTGTTGGTGGGCTGCAGCCCGCGGTCTAAAAACTGGGGGGAAGAATTTGAAAGAACAGCCCCACCCCTTTGGCCCACATACTCAGAACTAAGAAGCCATTTCTAGGTGTGCTGGGTGGGAGATGTGGTTGTCGGGAGCACCCTGGCCATGGCAGTGGAGTGGGGGAAGGGCTGCTGGGTTCTCCAGGGTTCATCCACCTGGAACTGGAATTATCACTTCCGAAATAAAGTGCGTGTCCTTGCCCCCTCATGCTCGGGCTATAAATACCCCTACAGCAGCTGCACAGGGGGAATGGGGTGACCCTAGAGAGGTGGGGGTGATGGGTCCAGCCCAGGTCCAGGGTGTCAGGTGTTTTCTTGCTTTGATGGCCCCGCCACTTTGGAAACTCTCGTGACTAGCTCACCCTGGCCGGCCAGAACATGCTGTCCCCCAGGGCTTCTCCATGGCCTCCCGCCCCATCCTCCAGCTTGACCTCTGGCCCCTGGATGACTCAGGTCCTCCCTGGAACCAGTCACAGCTGGGGTGCAGAGAGGGCTCTCCCTTGGGAGGCATGGGGCTGCTAGATTATTGAGGTGGAGGGAGGCCTGGGAGTTTAAGAGGAGGGAAGGCATTCTGGCCCAGGATCAAGAAACAGTTGAAGGTGGGTGAGGAAGCACACAGCTGTGGCCCAGGCAGCCTTCCCAGGGTAGGGAGGGTTCTAAGTGCCAGGCCCAGCCAAAAGAAAGAGGCACTCTTCCCCCTTCCCACTTCGGCACCTAGACACTGAACTGCCTTGGCATGGCCTTACCCATGGAGGGCACTGCCAGGCCCAAGGGCTCACACTATACCAACATGCAGCCCAGAAGGTTTTCAGCTCCTGCTGTAGAGGAAGGCCTGGGTGACTGAGGCAGAAACCCCAGACCTGCTTCACAGTGGCTGTGTGACTTCGTAGACTCAACCTCTCTGAGCTTTGGTTTTCTTATCTGTAAAAGTAGAGCCTCTTGAGAGGGGTGTAAGGACTTGGATCCAGGATCCTGGGGCCTGGAGGGGAGAAGGGGCTTGATTCCCCAGAGAGTGAGGGGAGTAGAACACAGCCACCAGCGGCCCCCCGCCTCTGACTTCCAGGCCACATGACTTCCGGCAGATTTTGAGGGGCTGAAGAACCCACTGACCTAGATCACAGGTAAGCCTGGATGATAATGCTTGAACGGCATCAAGAGGTTATTTCATAGATGGGAAGAAAGAAGTTCACGGGGGAAGGTGAGTGACCAACCCTTCCTCAGAGTCCTGCCACGAATCAGGGCAAAGTCAAGACAAAGTCAGTGCTGCCCCGGGGAGGCTAGGAAGCCCACCTGGCTCTTTGGCAAGGTGGCCTCAGGCGGCATCTTTCCAGCATGATGATCAAAGTACGCATTCTTGAAGCAACACTAGGTGCTTAACAAACTTTGGCTCCAGTCCTCACAACAACCTTGTGAGGTAGGTTCATTCTTAGTCTCTCCTTCTCTGATGAGACCTAAGGGCCACCTAATGAGTGGGGGTGCTGCCTTCTCTGTGAGACTAGGGATAAGTCTCCCCTCTACATCTTGTAAACACAAGCTGCCCCTAATTTGGGAATCTACATACACCTCAGGAAGCCAATGTCTCCCATCTGTTGTACAACCAACCCCTCTTTTGTCCTCCATCCTCAAGTTCTGAGCAGGTCAGGCCACACCACACACATCCCACATCGGAAGGCAGGCCGAGATCCCTGAGACCCTATCAGGACAAGAGAAGGGAGGCAGGACCCATGCTGAAAGCCCTGCCCCCACCACCACCATCTGGGGCAAGGGAATCATTGTGTTGGCACAGGGTTCCTGGGCTGGGGTAATAAGGAAAGAAGAAACCAGCCAGGTCCTGACGCAGTCAGAAGCCTCCCCTCTCCAGGAAAGGGAAACATGTGGCTCAGAACTGAAGTGACTAAGGCATGGGCAGGCCTCAGGGGCCTGCTGGTTTCCCACCTCAGGGGGACGGGTTGGAGAGTGCAAGGTCCTCACAACCCCAACCCCCAAGGCCTCCCCACACCATACTGTTAGAGGCAGAGGGAGAAGGACTTCTTCACAGATTCATGAGGCAAAGGCCAGACTGACATGAGGAATAAGGTAGGTGGGAAAGGGGACTTTGGAGCCGGTCTCCCCTCTGTCAGCCCTCACTGTGCCTCCCTGCCTTTCTAGAGGCTGGTGGTAGGAAGGCATTAGCTGAGGATTGGATCCAAACCTAGCCCCGCCAGGCACCAACCCAGAAGCTGGAGGAGCGGGGTCATACTAGCTTTACACTTGCCACGTCTCTATCCTTAAACTGGCTATCTAGTCAGATGGGGGATGCAGGGGACAGTTCCTTCACCACTCAACACAGAGCAGAGGTCAGGAGAGGGACCCGCTTTATAACACGGCCAGGGAGCCCGAGTCCTGGCTGGGCCTGGGGGACACTCAGCCCCACCAGCGGCAGGTCCGGTCCATGCCTCAGTTGGCACCTGGCCAGGCAGTCAGTCGGAGGGGCCTTGGCACGCCTGACAGTCCTTCATGTCCTCAGAGTAGTCTTCGATCTGGATGGTCATGGTGTGGAAGTGGAACTTGCCCTGCAGGCGGGTGCTGGCTGCCTTCAGCACAGCCTGGCCATCTGCATTCTGAGCTAGGGGCCGAGAGGACACACCAGGAGAGGCACCAGACAACGATTTACTCACTCGGGCCCTGAGGAAGGATCGGGAGCCCAGCTCATTCCCTACCCCCCAGCAGGACAGGGTACGGGCATCAGGAAGGCCCCCCCACCCCGATCCCACCCCTGCACCGGGCCACCCTCGGGTTCCCACACTTGGCACAATCCGAGAGCAGGGGCAGCCGTGGCTTTAAGGCTGGGAATCTATGCGCTGCCACCTAGGCGCTGGCAAAGCCTGGGCAAGTGACGTGACCGCCCCACCCCAGCCCCAGCCTCAGTTTCTTCATCTATAAATGGGATTGTGATGCCCAAACGAACTAAGGTCTCTAAAGTGCTCAGCATGGGGCCAGGTTCAAAGCAGCGGCTGCAGACGTGTGAGGGCATCAGGCGCTTCGGGGCTGGCCCCAGGCCTCTGGCGGCCTCTGTCCCTCACCCTGCCCTGAGGATCCTGACCACTCACCGATGGCGATGTGGACCGACAGCACGGGCTGGGCCACGGTCAAGGCCCAAATGTGCAGGCTGTGCAAGGCTTCCACGCCTTCCACCGACAGCAGCAGATCCCGAACGGCTGTGAAGTCCACACCTTTGGGGGTCCCTGAAGGGCGCGGGGACAGGGGCTTAAGGAGCCTGCTCCCTCCCGCCCCTGCCGGTTCCTGCTGTTCAAATGCTGCCTCCTCACAGAAGAGCGCCTTGGCCAGCAGATCTGATGCAGCCCCCTCCCCCCAAATGATCTCCATCATATTGCCCTTTTGTGTTCTCCTCCTCACACCTGACACTGTCTGAAATGACCTTGTCAGTCTCTTGCCCGTGTCCCCCTCTAAAACGGAAATTCCACAAGCACGGGACAGTCTGCTTTGTTGACCACCGTATCCTCAGTGCCTAGAACAGTGCCTGGCCCAGAGCAGGTGCCCAATGACTATTCTTTGGAAGGAAAGAAGGGAACCTGGGGACCCCTGCACCCACATGGGGCATCAACATCGTCACTTGTATCTGGGTTGGTCACACTCCTGGGGAAAATGCTCCGACCTGCAGCCACACACTCCCACTGACTCCAAATCAGCACCCAACTGCGGACTGACCCTGGCCGCACAGAGCCCCATGACCCCGCCACCCTGGGCCACAAGAAAGCTGGTGAATGTGGTAACTCAGGGCGGACCATTTGCCAGCACTGAGGAAGCCCCCCAAGCCCAGCCACGTGCTCCCCGAGGCGGAGGCCTCAGAAAGGAAGGCACTGAGCTGGAGGGCATTTGGGAGGCTTGTCCAACACCCACCATCTTGTTTTCTGAGCCTCAGTCTGCCTCCTGTGCAAATGGAGACTGAGGAGGTGTATGGGGGAGGGGTGGAGCGTCCGGTGCTACAGACACCACCTAGAAGTTACCTGACTAGGCAGGGAGGACACACCCCAGCAGGGAGGGGACACCTTGCGGCTAGAGGGAAGGGAAGATTCGGTCCAGGGGACATTTCTAGGAACAGCCACACCTGCGGGCTCAGCTTGATGCCAAGACCGGCCTGGGGCCCCAGGAGGTTTCCCAGCCTGTGCCAGGCTCCAGACCATGGCTCCCTGCCAATGTGCTGGGACTCCCCTGCACCCCCCCCAAACTTGTTAGTGCTGGAGAGCCCAGAGCAAAAGGAGAGCCCCAAGCCCAGGTTACCTTCCATCAGCACTAGGAGCACATCTCTCAGGATGGTCAAGGTTGTCCCCAAGACCAGGATGGAGAAGAGGAAGGTGCAGATGGGGTCTACATACTTGTACTCTGGCTACAGAAAAAGGGGAAGGCAGAGCCGTGGCTCACCACCCAACACCTCGGCCTCTCTCCCCCTTCCCACCCAGCGCTGAGTCGGGGAGAGGGGCTCTCTGCAGGGTGGGCACAAGCCTCCCCCTGGCTCTGTCTCCCAGTTCTCTACCTTTGCTCCTGTGTCCACAAGAACAGGCAGGGCAGATCACAGCTCAGGATGCGGCACAGTCCCTTCCCACCCCTCCTTGCCCAAGGGACAGAAGTGTGAACAAAACTAAAAGGAATCTTAGACACCAATGGTCCAACATCTCATTTTATAGATGGAGAAACTGAGGATCAGTGGGCACAAAGGACTATATAGCACACGGCTAGCAAGGGGTGGAGCCAAGCTGGAACCCCAGCACCTACTACACCCCTCTGCCTCTATGTGATCTGCCCTAAGCAGTGGCAGCCCACAGGCCTGGGGGTTTGAATCTGGCTCCACAATTTCCCTGCTGTGTGACACCATCCAGGTCACTGAACCTTTCTGAGCTGCAGAAAACACAACCAGCTGCTCTTCAGGATTGTTGGTGAAGATCAGAGGTGCTGACACTTGGTGGGCATTGGGTAAATGTTCCTTCCCTCTCCACACACAGCTGGGAGGGAGCTAGAGCCTGGGAAAGGGCCATGTGTAGAGAGGAGCCCCCAGATGATCTATACTCTCCCGCCCACACCCACCCCCGAGCCTCCCTCCCTCTGTCCCCGGCTCTGACCTTGAAGTATAAAATATAGGCTGCCACCAAGATGCCTATGCTCTGCAAAAAGTCTCCAATCACATGGATAAAGGCAGCTCGGACACTGGGATTCTCCTGCTGCTGGCCGGTGTCATGGCTGTGCCCGTGGCCTGACTGGTGAAGAGTCAACCCCATTCTGCAGAAGCAGAGACAAAGCCACGGGCTCGCTGATGTAGCAGCTAGAGGCCCCCCAGGAGAGCTGGCCTGCCTGTGGGACAAAACTCCTAATCCCCAAGCTGCCTATTCCCTTTGCCTGGTGAGGATCCCAACCCACCTGGCCTTGGTTCAGAGAACCACAGGAGAATGGGCTCAGCTCCAATGCCAGGCTAATCTGGGCACAAAGATGCCAAATCTCAGAACAGGAGGGCACCATGGAGGTCATCTAGTTCCCCCCACCCTTTCACAGAAGGGGAAGCTGAGGCCTAGAGAGGGAAGTGACTTGCCCAAGACCACTGAGCCAGGGAGAGGAAGCCCAAACAAGACACCCATGTTCCACAGACCCTGCCTCTCGCTGACACCAATTTCAGGCACACCAGCTTGAAAAAGAACTTGGGATTCTATCCCTAGGGACATCTGCTCCTGTAAGAGCTAGACTCATGCCTTCCCATTTCGGGTATGAAGGCTCCTGGTTTACTCACACACACACACATGGGGGGAGGGGTTGGCGGTGGAGTTGATGCTGGCCCAGACTCCCAGCTCTCAATGGCCTCAGCCTAGGCCTAAGGCAGGACTGAGGTGCTCCAGGAAGCAGAGCTCAGGCCACTAGGGAAATTCTGGTCCTGCGGCCTGTGCATGGCCTCCTTCCACTGAGAACAGGCATGCAGATGTTCGTGTGCAAAGTGGGAGGGAGGACTCACAGGGAACAGAGGCCACACTCACATGATATTCACGGCCACAGCGCAGCCCGACGTGATCAGCATGGTCCCCCCTTCGATCTCATAGTCCCCAGAGATAAGCCGCTCCACCGCCAGGAACACCAGCACTCCAGTCACGACCCAGATGGACAGTACAGAGAGCAGGGCTCCCAGGATCTCTAAGGAACAACCCAACCCCCAACACCCATCTTAGCATGGGGCCCTAAGACTGAGGAGGACTCCCCATCCCTCCAGGATCTCCCTGCCCTCTCCCTGCACAGTCAGGGCCTGGATCCACCTGGGCTCTGCTGAAGGTATGGCTGGCACGGTCATGCCTCACCTCACCACCCATCTGTCAGAGTACATCAGAGCTAGAAGGAACTGAAGAGGTCACCTGGGTCAACCCTTTTTGTTTTACATGTAAAAAAACTGACTTACTAAAATATATACCTATTGCTCAGCTGACAAACTGAGGCTTCTGAGGAGAGACTGGGCCATCTCCCACCACGAGGAAAATGACAGTGCAGCCCAGAGATGAACTAAAGGGGCCTTAAAGCCTCTATCTTCCAGAAGGCTTTGCTGACCTTTCCCTGCCCGGGAAATTATTCCACATGGAATTCTGTGCAGAGTTAATGCCATACACAGTCATTTCTTCTTGAGGTCTGGCCATTTCATTTCTTAGGAAGGTGAACTCTCCTTCCCTGCAGACTGGAAGTTTCCAGAGGACAGGGGACCAGGGCTCCCCCATCAGACTGGGAGCTACCAGAAGACAGAAGCCAAAACGAACAACCTCTTCCCCAACCCAGTCACCCTCCTGGCCTCACTCAGGGATCCACCTGTTGCAGCCACCAAAGAACACACGTCTTGACCCGCCCCCTTTTCCAACCCCATTCCCACCCCAACCAGGGTCCTCACCGGCTCGCTGCCAGCCGAAGTTCATAGTCTTGGTGGCTGGTCGGGAGGACATCCAGAGAGAAAAGAGGCTGACGAGCATGCTGGCAAAGTCAGTGAGCAAGTGGGCTGCATCGGTCATGACTGCCAAGCTGTGAGCTAGGTACCCACCTGCAGGGGCAGGACCAGGGAGATGGAGGGGCCTTATCAGCTCCCCGTGGAGCCAACCTCCCAGACTGCGTGCGTGTGCAGCAGGGAAACCACGGGCTCTGGAGAAAGACCATGGATTTGGGACCTCTCCACCCATTAGCCGGGTAACCATGGGCAAGAGACTTTCTCTGAGCCCCAACTTCTGTGAAATGGGACTGACACTATCGACTTAGAAGGTGACTGTGAAAATCAAGGTCAAATAGGGCCTGAAAAGCATAGGAGGCGCTCAGGAAATGCTCTTTCCTTCTAGGCATTCAGGCCATCCCTTACACACTGATTGTACATGATCTTGGGCAGATTACTTAACCCTAGTGTGCCTCAGTTTCATCATCTGTAAAAGAATAACAACACCCACATGACCGTACAAGCTTGTCATGAGGACTGGATGAGACAACCTGCATGTAAAAGACTCAGCATAGTGAATGTTCAAGAAGTGGGGCTATTAGTAGTTTCTTTTTAATTAAGCAGGCTCCACACCCAATGTGGGGCTTGAACTCACGACCCTGAGATCAAGCGGTGCATGCTCTACCAACTGAGCCAGACAGATGCCCGGAGGCTATGAGTATTAATATGACTGGGAACATCCTGGAGAAAAGCCTTTTGGATCATGAGACTATCCATGCACCCAATTTCATTTAATTAGCCCAAAAGTTCTTACCAACGACTTCCCCAATCATGAACACCAGGCAGATGGCAGAGGCCACATAAAGCTGTCGCCGGGCCCGCTCCTTCATGGGGTCGAAGTGACTGCCAGGACCCTTCTGGGCATGACAGTAATGATTATTCTCAGTGACTAGCTCAATGGCCTGCAAGTCCAGGCCGGACGGGGGCAGTGGGATCCAGCCAGTCCCCTCCTGCCACAGAGATCCCGTGTAAGACCTGGCCAGAGAGGATGGGAGAAGGCACACTCAGCTCTGAGTTGGGGGCAAGGAGGGCTGACTCCAGTCCTCTCTCTCTGTGGGGCCTTGGCAAACGTTCCAATTCAAAGAATAGCTAAGGGCACTCCAAGCTCGACAGTCCCTGAGGAGTGACCAGAAACTCGTGTCTGGAGTGGGGTGCTGGGGAAATGACCAGTCCAGGAGTCTTGGGGTCTTAGCCCAGAGTGTTCCCTCCTCCCCCACCCCACCCGTGACAAAGCCGGAGAAGGCAAAGACCTTGGGACGTGGCCAAGGGGCAAGGCCAGTGCAGCCAAGCACGGAGAAGGAACAGAGCTCAGGCTCAGGGAGAAGGGCAGATGCCCCTCTTGTGCACTTGGGGACACAGGGCCTCCCAGGGCGGGGCTGCCCGGGGGCAAAGTGTTGGGCCAAGGGCGGGGCTCCAGGCATGCGGCTGCCCACTAGCGGGCAGGGGTCAGGATCTGTGCTCAGCCTCGAGGGGGCGGGGCGGGGGGGGGAGAGTGGTTCCCCCTGCCCAAGCTCGATTTCCCCTTTCCCTCCCCTCCCTCCGCCCCCTCTGTGCGGTCCCGGTTCAAGCCGCCGGCAAAACCGTCCACGGTAAACCGCAAACCAGGAGATGCGTCCGGTGCCGCTCAAATACCCGCCGTTCCGCAGGCTCTCGCCTTACCGGGCTCCGGGCCTGGCGTCCACCAGATGCTGCTTCTCGGTGGGCTCCATGCGGCCCCACGCGCCGCGCGCTGGATCCGGGAAGCCGCGCGCGGCCGCCGCGCCCAGTGCGCCCTGAAAGTTGCGCGCGGGACGCTGCGCAGCGCGCGCCCACCTGCCCCGAAGGCCCCGCGCGCCGCCCCCGCCGCCCCCGCCGCCCCTGCGCCCGCGCCCCTCGCCCGCCGGCTGCTTCGCGAGGCAGCTCCCGCCCGGGCCGCGCTGGGGCCGTCCCGCTACCGCTCCGGCCGCTCCAGCCCGTCCGCGCCGAACGCTGCGCCCCGCGCCCGCCCGCTTTATCCGGCCTCGGCCACCCCGTGTGAAGCGGCTCGCTGCGCGTCGTGTGCAAAAGCCCGCGGGGAAGGGGGAGGGGAGGCCGGCTGCAAAGGGTTCCCCGGCGCTGCCCCCAAGCACCCCGTCTCCAGCGCCCCTGGGGCCCGACGAGCCGACCCCGCGTGACTTGGGACTGGGCGACGGCTGCGCGCACTCTCCCCCGCGCGCGGCTGGCCGCATCCCGCCGAGGCGTCCTCGGACCTGGGGGTTTGCGGAAATCCGCTTTGGGTCCCCTGAGAGCAGGAATGTGGCTCCTGAGGCTAGGCGTGTCTTCCCTTTAGGCTGGAGACTCCCGGGGTTGGCTGCGTTCTTCCGCTCAGGCTAGGGGTCTCCTGGGGGCGGGACATGCGTGCCCTCGGGCTGGGGCAGGAGCCCTCCTTAGGACTGGCTGTGACTGATGGACCCCTCCTAGCCACCGAAGCAGCGCCAGTTCCTGCGGTCCGCGCGCTCGGATCACTATCTGGAGTAGCTTTATCTCCACCCCTACTAGAGCCCTGTGGCCTTTCAGCAGCAGTCACCATCTGCGAGGAACGGCCACCACCACCACCCTCCCTTCCCTGCCCTGCAACAGCTCACAGAAGCCCCAGCAAGGCGCTGGACGTGGTGTTCCACGGGAGAAGCTGGCCTGTCTGTGTTGGCTCGGTACCCCCCCCCCCAATTTAAGCTGCGTCTTCTCACGGCGGTTCCGTTCCGGGGCAGGGGGTAGGGGGTGTCAGGACGTTATGGTCTAGCCTTATGGGTGGACTCTGATAGGGGCCCATTATATAGAAAGAACTTTGGACTGCTGACCTCTCTCCCAGTCACTCCATCATCCCCAATGCCCTTGGTCTAGGTGACCATGGCCTGGCTATGTCCCCTCACATAGACAAGTGTCTGAGGTGCAAGCCACTTGCCCACACCACGGGGGATAAAGAGGGTTCCTTCAGTCTCTCCCGGACAAGAGTCATTTTATTTGGAGATCAGTGCAAGGAGTGAGGGTGACAGCACCGTGCCTACCTAGACTGGGTACCCACTGAGTGCCTTTCCACCCCCTCTGGACGCTGGGTGTGAAAAACGTTTACCTTAAGCTTTGTGCTTTTCCTGGTATAGTCTAAGAACCAGTAGATCCAGCAGTACCTGGAAAACGTGTTAAAATGTAGGTTCCCAAAACGCTGCATCAAACCAACTCAATCAGAATCTTATAACATGGGGTGCCTGGGTAGCTCAGTCTGTTAAGTATCTGACTTCGGCTGGGGTCACGATCCCAGGGTCCTGGGGTCCAGCGTCCCATTGAGGGGTCTGTTTGTCCCTCTCCCTCTGCTCCCCCCCTTACGCGCTCTCTCTTGCAAATAAATAAATAAAATCTTTTTTAAAAAAAGAATCTTATAATTTATTTGATGGAAAAATGTTTATGCTTTAAAAAGCGTATTTTTATGTCCTTCGTTTCCTTCGATGCAGAGCACATTGTAAGTTCTCAATAAATGCAGATTTACAAATTGGATTCAGATGTATATATTCATTTTATTAAAAAAATTGTCAGGGGCGCCTGAGTGGCTCAGTCGTTAAGCGTCTGCCTTCGGCTCAGGTCATGATCCCAGGGTCCTGGGATAGAGCCCCGCATCGGGCTCCCTGCTCCGCGGGAAGCCTGCTTCTCCCTCGCCCACTCCCCCTGCTTGTGTTCCTGCTCTCGCTGTGTCTCTCTCTGTCAAATAAATAAAATCTTTAAAAAAAATTGTCAGATTTCCTTTAAATTAATGCTTTCCAAGATGCACTTTAATTGATTTGCAAGAGTTTGACCAGCCAAGACTTTGATATAGTGAAAGAGCGCTAGGTCCACTTATATTATTATATACCTGGCTCCAGAGATTGCCAGGAGGTCTACATGAATGACCTAGCAGTTCTCAGACCTCAACCTGAGGAATTTTATTTTATTTTTTTAAAGATTTGATTTATTTGTGGGCACCTGGGTGGCTCAGTTGGTTAAGCCACTGACTTCGGCTCAGGTCATGATCCTGGAGTCCCGGGATCGAGTCCAGCATCGGGCTCCCTGCTCAGCGGGGAGTCTGCTTCTCCCTCTGACCCTCTTCCCTCTCATGCTTTCTGTCTCTCATTTTCTCTGTCTCAAATAAATAAATAAAATCTTTAAAAAAAAGACTTTATTTATTTGACAGAGAGAGACACAGCGAGAGAGGGAACACAAGCAGGGGGAGTGGGAGAGGGAGAAGTAGACTTCAAGCCCCGCTGAGCAGGGAGCCCGATGCGGGGCTCCATCCCAGGACTCTGGGATCATGACCTGAGCTGAAGGCAGACGCTTAACGACTGAGCCACCCAGGCACCCCCTGAGGAATTTTATTTTAAATAAATATCATTTCCGGGGGCTCCTGGGTGGCTCAGTCTGCTAAGCATCTGACTCTTGATTTCTGCTGGGGTCACGATCTCAAGGTTGTCGGATCCGGCCCGGTGTTGGGCTCCACGCTCAGCATGGTCTGCTTGAGATTCCCTCTCCCCCTCTCCCTTTGCCCCTCCTCCCACTCCAGCGCATGCTCTCTCTCAAATAAATAAATCTTTTTTTTAAAAAAGAGTACTTTATCTAAAGTGTTGAAGGATAAAATGATATGATATCTGGGATTTGTCCCCAAATAATCCCAGTGCTGGGACTGGGGAATGATAGAGAAGAAACAAATGTGTCAAAACCTGTTGAAACTGACTGATGGGTACATTATACTATTTCCTATGTTTGAAAATTTCCGAATTAGAGGTTTAGGGAAAAATAAACCTTTTCTGGTGATTCTAGTGCAGCAGGCTATGAAACCATATTGAGGATTCATTGGAATAACCCCTTTGAAGCTTTCCTCTCGTACAGCATGATCTTTAAGTTTTTGATCAAGAACCCTTCCTACTACCCTTAAGTGTTCTGGTTTGGGAGGACAAGCAGAGCCCTTTGTGGGGCAAAGTAGATCCCATTTGCAATCAAGACATACCTCCCTGGAATTAAAACTTGACTAGCTTTGACTGCCTTCCCTCTTCTCTGTGATAAGTGACAAGATAGTGGACTGATAGGCCTGTTTCTCACGTTATCAGCAAACTGCGGAAGAAATCTGGAGGCAGAATGTGGACAGGTTGTAATACTGACTCTTGTGATTTCAAAATAATGAACACCTCTCTCTTTCTGGCTGCAAATGCCTTCGGTCTTCTATAGGAAGATACTTCAGGACTATAAAGAAAAACAAGTGTGTGATTATCAAAAAAGGACACGATAATGGCTACCTCCAAGGAGGGGGCCACATGGGACTTCCAGGGGCTGGCAATGGTCTTTTTCTTGCCTTGCACAGTAGCAACACAGAACTTCATTATGCAGCAGTTTCTTTCTTTCTTTCTTTCTTTCTTTCTTTCTTTTCTTTCTTTCTTTCTTTCTTTCTTTCTTTCTTTCTTTCTTTCTTTCTTTCTTTCTTCCTTCCTTCCTTCCTTCCTTCCTTCCTTCCTTCCTTCCTTCCTTCCTTCCTTCCTTCCTTCCTTTTCTTTCTTTCTTTTCTTTCTTTCTCTTTCTTTCTTTCTTTCTTTCTTTCTTTCTTTCTTTCTTTCTTTCTTTCTTTCTTTCTTCCTTCCTTCCTTCCTTCCTTCCTTCCTTCCTTCCTTCCTTTTCTTTCTTTCTTTTCTTTCTTTCTCTTTCTTTCTTTCTTTCTTTCTTTCTTTCTTTTATGCAGCAGTTTCTTAAACTCTACAGCTTGTTTTGTTTACTTGTGTGTAATACACAATTTGTGTAGAGGCCGCTTTTAGGCAAACAGGCTTGAGCGATGGAATGTCGAAAGGGCTCACAGCAACCACCTGGCTGAATACAGACAGGCCCATCAGGCGACCCACCTCAAAATACCCATAGGCCCAAACTAGCCAATGCGCTACTTACAACGAGACACAGCTACCAAAGAGGGGAAGATTCCATACATCAGTACACCTCCTCATCTCCCCCTTTATAAAGAGCTTCCACCCACTGCCCCCTTGCAGACAGCCTTACCTCTGCTCCCTTGTATTCAGTAATCAGTATACTTCTAACTCCTTTGTTCTGCTACAGGTGAATTCTTGTCATCGCCTGCACCACCAGCTACCCCCCACATCAGTCGCCCCAAATTTGGGGGCTCTCATCTGATCAGGAGAGACACCCCGTTTACATACCACATTTGGTGGCCCATATGGAGAGACTTGGTGGCCTCCCCACCCAACACACATCTGGGGGAACACTGCATGAGGAGCGTTTGCTGGTCTGGGACTCTCCCCGGATTCTCTGGGAATCTCTCAGGACTTTCCCTCAGTGGACCAACCCTAGCACTCCTTGGGGAACTGAACTTGTTTCTGAGGTTCCTGCTTAAGGAGATCCAAAGCCCCGAGGGGGAACCAGTTGGACCACCCGTGGCCTGAAGGGTGAGAGATTGCCCCTTCTGCCCTTGGGAGGGACCCTTCTCTCCCTCTCCTTTCTCTTTTCAGGCCCGCTTCAGTCTAACCCTGGTAACCCTGGTACCTCCCAGATAACTGAAGCCCTGCGGCCAGGATGGCTCCCTGGTGTGGTCTGAAGGTCTAAGGTCGAACAGGTCAGACTGTCGGGCCTGTGAGGAAGGACCCCTTTCCTCTGCTTTCTCACTCCCTCCCGAGGTCTGCTCCCAAAGTCCAGCACAATTGGCTGCTCCCCCAGAGAACCCCCTATGTTAGGGACTCGGTTGGGACCTTTTCCTGATGCTGGCTGGCTCTAAGCCACCTCGCCTCTTTCAGCCTCTGCCCCTTTTCCTCTGTTTGCTAGGGCCCAGCTGCCATCTTGATCAGCGGGCAAACGTGTTCCCATGCATCTGAGTGGTCAGTCCTCCCCCTCCTTTTTCCCACCCGGTCTGGCCAAATAGCATCAGGCTCTACCTGCTGCCAGGGGACACCGCCACAGGAAGTGCCATGCCGTTTGCCACTACCCCTTTCTGTGGTAGGACACCACCAGGAGAATCAGTTGCCTCATATAGGTCTGGTCCGTTCTCAGCTCAGCAGAGCTCCTGAATGAAATGGTGACCACGAGTGGGACCTCCATTCTCTTTGGCGAGGGCACCCCTTCGGGGATCGGCAGCCAGTCTTTCTCACAATGGGACCCCCTCTCTTCCTTTGGACTCACCTTGGGCTGTGTTCTTAAAAGCTGGACCAAATTTGACAAACTCCCAGATCAAGAGATATGACCCTCTCACGGACCTCTTTCTTATAATACTATTTTCCAGCTTGACCTCCTTTGCTGAACTTAAATGGTGGGAAGTCCCATATAGGTCTTGTTCAGTTTCATAGCCCTAAATCAGGACCTTGACCTAAGAGCCTCTTACAGAATGTGTTTGACTGCTAACCAGCCACCTCCTGACATATTGGATGCTGACTCTTCTCACTGTTCCTCCTCCCAATAGACCCAGGTTCCTCTTGCTGTCTGTGGGGGCTTCTCCCTCATTCGTTTCCTGTGTTCATGGCTATAATAATTGGAGCCAACTGTGGTTAGTCTACCTCCAAACAAG
The DNA here is from genome assembly GCF_037043125.1 of Eumetopias jubatus. Taxonomy (NCBI): domain Eukaryota; kingdom Metazoa; phylum Chordata; class Mammalia; order Carnivora; family Otariidae; genus Eumetopias; species Eumetopias jubatus. The sequence goes on along the minus strand of NW_028274810.1, from coordinate 87,764,950 downwards.
GACTTTAAGGAATATTCCCAAGCAGCTGCCAAAACTCCTTCTGTTTCAGGGATGCTTCCTGTCTTCTCCGGCCTGACAGGGACTGCCTATTCCCTCTTGTTGGTGAAAAAACATGGCGTTTGCTCATCTGTCCGAACTGGTGAGCTTTAGAACCAGGAACCCTCTTTTTCTGCCCTCTGGCAGCACTTCATCTCTTCTGCCTCCTTCTCCTCCTGTTTCAGCACCACCTTGGGTGCCGCCTGCATAACTGGTTCCTATACCATCCACCGGCTCCTCCTTCTACCGTCGCTGTCAAGGAGTGAAGAGCACCCCCTCAGACTTAAACCGCCCACTTCAGATTTCCCCACCAGTGCCCCAGTTAAAAACTGGCAATGGGGAACAAATTGATTGACTTTTAAGTGAACCCAAGTGGAACGTAAGTCGGTATTTAAATTAATTAGAACCTTTATTCTACCAAGTTTTGCTGAAGGTCAAATAAGCTTGTGTTATCTCTGTTGCAATTTGTCAGCAAAATGATGACTTAAAATGATGGTTAATTTTTCTGTCTCAAAGTTTTCATGGGTAATTGTTAAGATAGTCTTTGGTAACCTGAAACTTTAAAGTTTTGCTTGGATGATAGATTGGATTGAATTCATCGGACATCTAGGTCTTTTCCAAATAGAATGGAGTGCTAAAGCATTGATTACTGAATGTAGGTTTGTGGTTTTGAATTCTTATTGCAGAGGAACTAAGGATATTTGAAGAATAGGCTTTGTGCTTAATTGATTCATAAATTTGCCATCTAAAGAATTCTGATGTAGCAGTTCACAATTGGCTACTACTTAGCTTTTGCTGGAGACTAAGGATCCTAACAGTTCAAAATTCTGCTAAATGTAATTAAGACTGATGGAAATAAGGGAAGCAACTCTGTAAGCAGGAAAGTAAGAGATGTGTAAGAAAGATGTAAGGAACGGAAATACATTTTTGTTGAAGGGAAAAAGAAAGTAATTTTGTCCTAAAATGAAACCCGTTGTTTGGAGAGAAATGGCTTGGGACAAAATCCGAATGCAAAAGAAAGTTGTGGAAGGTTTATGAAGGGAAATCTTTGGAAAGGAATTTTATGTGTGGTCAGGACAAACTAAGATTGAAATGAGTGAATTTTATTTTATTTTTTAAAGATTTTATTTATTTATTTGACAGAGAGAGACACAGCGAGAGACGGAACACAAAGCAGGCGGAGTGGGAGAGGGAGAAGCAGGCTTCCCACGGAGCAGGGAGCCCGATGTGGGGCTCGATCCCAGGACCCCGGGATCATTACCTGAGCCGAAGGCAGACGCTTAACGACTGAGCCACCCAGGCGCCCCGAAATGAGTGAATTTTAAAAGTACACTGGTATAAGATTGAAATTCTGCTTTCTCTCTTTTAAAGAGACTAAGTTTTCTTGGATTGTTGGTCTGTTGTTTTTTTTTTTTTAAAGATTTTATTTATTTATTTGAGAGAGAGAATGAGAGATAGAAAGCACGAGAAGGAAGAGGGTCAGAGGGAGAAGCAGACTCCCTGCTGAGCAGGGAGCCCGATGCGGGACTCAATCCCGGGACTCCAGGATCATGACCTGAGCCGAAGGCAGTCGCTTAACCAACTGAGCCACCCAGGCGCCCGGATTGTTGGTCTGTTCTTGATAAGAAAATGTAAACAAAGTTGTTTTTTCTTTCCTTTGTCTGCCCAGAAAAACCAGTTTCTATGTTTTGTCTCTAGCAGGTCTTTGATGATCTGAAATCCTATTTAGACAGGTGCTTTGAAACTTTCTACAGTTTTTAACAAACTTCACTGAGATTTGATGTGTCACAGAAATAACTGAATTTCCTTGTCAACTGCATCATAATGAACTCTCATATCAAGTCATTAACAATGTCCATTTCTGAGTTCTTTGTCATTTATAGTTATTGTTCTGATGCTTTTGCAAAATGTGTTTCATATTCAAGGAGATTCATAAAAAGGGCTTTTGACAAATACAGGTATTTGATATCTTTAAGATCATAAAACTGAAATGGGTAAGAATTTCCAGAACTAAAAAGCTGCATTCAAACTGAACAAAAATTAGTAACATAGAACTAAATGAACTGAGGAAAATGATTATAGTTTTTGTGACTCCTCTTTAAAATATTGCTGGCTCGGGCGCCTGGGTGGCTCAGTCGTTAAGCGTCTGCCTTCGGCTCAGGTCATGATCCCAGGATCCTGGAATCGAGTCCCACATCGGGCTCCCTGCTCCGCGGGAAGCCTGCTTCTCCCTCTCCCACTCCCCCTGTTTGTGTTCCTGCTCTCGCTATCTCTCTCTGTCAAATAAATAAAATCTTTAAAAAAAATTAAAAAATAATAAAAAATAATAAAATATTGCTGGCTCGGAGGCACCTGGGTGGCTCAGTCGTTAAGTGTCTGCCTTGGGCTCAGGTCATGGTCCCAGGATCCTGGGATTGAGCCCCACATGCTCCCTGCTCCGTGGGAAGCCTGCTTCTCCCTCTCCCCACTCCCCCTGCTTGTGTTCCCTCTCTCGCTGTGTCTCTCTCTGTCAAATAAATAAATAAAATCTTTTTAAACAAATTAAAATATTGCTGGCTTTCTTGGGGCACCTGGGTGGCTCAGTAGGGTTAAGTGTCTGCCTTTGGCTCAGGTCATGATCCCAGGGTCCTGGGTTAGTAGGGCTCCCTGCTCAGTGCAGTCAGCTTGTCTCCCTCTCCCTCTGCCCCTCCCCCTGCTCATGCTCTCTCCCTCTCTCTCAAATAAATAAGATCTTGAAAAAACAAAACAAAACATTGTTCGCTCTCTAATGTTTGCTCTTCCAGATTAAGGAAACTTCCTCCTAAGATATTTAAATTTTGTTTGTTTGTTTTTTTATTTTTTATTTTTATTTTTTTTAAAGATTTTATTTATTCATTTGAGAGAGAGAATGAGAGAGAGAGAGAGAGCATGAGAGGGAAGAGGGTCAGAGGGAGAAGCAGACTCCCCGCTGAGCAGGGAGCCCGATGCGGGACTCGATCCTGGGACTCCAGGATCATGACCTGAGCCGAAGGCAGTCGCTTAACCAACTGAGCCACCCAGGCGCCCTGTTTGTTTTTTTTAGATAGAGAAAGCGCACATGCACGCATACACACGCACACGCATGCACACATGCAAGCAGGGGGTGGGGGGCAGAGGGAGAGAATCATAAGCAGACCTGATCTGATGTGGGGCTCGATCTCACGTCCCCAAGATCATGACCTGAGCTGAAATCGAGAGTCAGAAGCTCAACCGACTGAGCCACCGGGTGCCCTGAAGCACTTAACTTCTCTATCTGAACCTTCTGAAATTCAAAAAGTCTCAGTGAGTATTCTTTCATTCATGGCAATCATAGTTATTTTCCTAAGTTCAATAAAAATCTCTTCTCCTTGTAACAGGACACCATTGGGAACATTGGTTATTTTACAAAGGCGTTAACTGGAGTGTCATTTTTGAGAGAGACCTGAATAGACTCAGATATCACCAGACAGCTCTAAGGAAGTAAGGCTGACTTTATGAAACATGAAGCCAATAAAACCCCTTGAAAATTTGACCTGATACCTGCTTACAGGGTTCTCAGAAACCTTACCAGGTGAGTAAAGAATGTCACTTCCTGGTAGGTGCAGGAACCTCAGGATATTTTGGGGACCTCGAGAAGAGGAATTTGCCCAAATCCACAGGTATCACAAGCATGACTGATGGCAAGTATTTGGTCTTGGCTTCTGGCCTAGAGAGGCTACTAAAAGTTCAATTGAGGTTCCTTATAAAGAGTTCCAGCAAAGCAAAAATTTTTTTAAGATTTTATTTATTTATTTGAGAGAGAGAGAGCACATGAGAGGGGGGCGGGTCCGAGGGAGAAGTAGACTCCCTGCTGAGCAGGGAGCCTGATGCGGGACTCGATCCCAGGACTCCAGGATCATGACCTGAGCCGAAGGCAGTCACTTAACCAACTGAGCCACCCAGGCGCCCCAGCAAAGCAAATTTTAAAAGATCTAAATGATCAATCACTACTCTTGCTAAGCTTCTGTAAATGATTAGGTCAAGTTTGTTAAAATTGGACTTGTTTTTCAAATGAGTTTCTCTCTTTTTTTAAATTTTTTATTGTTATGTTCATCACCATACATCGCACCATCAGTTCTTGACGTCGTGTTCCACGACTCATTGTTCGTGCATAACACCCAGTGCTCCACGCAGAACGTGCCCTCCTTAATACCCATCACCGGGCTGACCCGTCCCCCCACCCCCCTCCCCTCTAGAACCCTCGGTTTGTTTGTCAGAGTCCATCGTCTCTCATGGTTCGTCCAAATGAGTTATTCTTGATTTGCTTATCTCTGGAAATAAGGGTGATTTCAGAGAGAAAAATAATGATTCCATAGCACACCTTTGTGGATGTTAAATCCTAGCTCTGCCTGTCTCTGGATGTTTGCTGTTTGCCTGAGCTAGACAACTTGGGGTAAACTTCAGAGAAATTGCCACAGTAGCTCATGTATAGACAATCTCTGTGCTTGTTATCCTGTGGGGATAATAACAGGACCCCATGGACATATGATTATTTGAACAACTGGAAAATGGAATGGATTCCCCAACAATCGTATAACCCAACTAGCACCTTGACCAATTCTGTGTGGCCGGGATGACAAAATGGCTCCCTAAAAGCCAGAGTGTACCCCACTCCATGTGGTTAACTATGGACTTGTAGAGAAAATAGATGGCCCCACTTTCCTTATGATTGGACTGGATGATACACTTCTGGATGCCCATACGCCGGACAAATGTTCTACCATTTGACAGGGATTCCTCATAATTAGGATATTGTTAAGGCTAGACCTCAAATAAAGAGGGCTTCCTGATGGTTTTATCCCTTAGCCATATTTGTCCCAAGAACTACATCTAACAATATAAAATTGTAAATGGAGGCTTTAGCCAAGCATACAACAGCCACCTTTAACCAAACCCAACTTATAGTCACCCACAAATTCAAAAGGTAGCCCTCCAAAACTTAATGGCCCTTGATATCCTGACTGCAGCTCAAGGAGGAACATACTTTACTAAAACAGAGTGTTATGTATATACTCCAAAGGACAAAATGTGACAGGGTTACTAACTGACATAAATACTCAAAATGGGGGGCGCCTAGATGGCTCAGACGTTAAGCGTCTGCCTTCGGCTCAGGTCATGATCCCAGGGTCCTGGGATAGAGCCCCGCATCGGGCTCCCTGCTCCGCGGGAAGCCTGCTTCTCCCTCTCCCACTCCCCCTGCTTGTGTTCCCTCTCTTGCTGTGTCTCTCTCTGTCAAATAAATAAAAATCTTTTTTAAAAAAATACTCAAATTGGTGCTTTAAAAGATCTCTCTCTCCTTTAATGATTGGTTAAACTACTGGACTTGAGGAAGATTCTTGTCAACTATCAAAGGACTCTTAGTTGGGCTTCTTTTTCTTTTTGTTATTCTAATTACACAGTATGTTATATCCCTAGGGCAAACTGTCTCCGCCATTAATGACCATCAAAACCAGTACAATCCAAAACCTGACCCCTCTTTCTCAGGTAACATACATCCAAAACTTACTTCCAGGGATTGAGTATACATACCTTAACACTCTTTGCAGGACAAAAAGCCACTTGAACCTGTCTGGGCCTGGCCCCATCAAGTTCACTTGACCGCTCTAATAGCAGAAAAACATCACGGCTTCTCCCCGTGGATCCATCTTGCCAGAATCAAGACTGCTCCAGCCCTGGATAAGGAGCCCTCCTCTAAGTACACTGTTGGAGATCTACACCTGTTCTTCAAATGACACACCTAGAGGCTTAGAGACCCATGAATCTGGCCCATTGCTAATCCCTACTCTCTTCCATTCAATCATTCTATGATATTGTCTTAGAAAACTCCCTAAATACTTTCCTCCTGAAACTCTCACCATTTCTCCTTTCCAATTCCAAGACTTTATTCTTGACCTTTTCCCTCAGGGTGACCTCTCCAAATTTACTTGGTCAGAAATCATAACTTACCTGGAGCTGTCCCCTCCCTTGGTGTTCTGCTCTCACAATACAGTCCTCACCCCTTTTGGGGCTAAGCTTTGTCTTTCTCATCATAACCTTCTTTTGGTTTCCTCCTTCTGGGGCCATGCAACGCAAGGATGGTTTTCCTGGAAAGAAACCTCCTCATGACTACTCTAACTCCTTCCCTTCTTAGGACCCCTGGCCTCAATACCCCTACTCCTAATTATTGGTCCCCCTCTCTTTAATCTCTTTGTTAAATTTGTCTCTTCTAGAATCCAACAATTCCCCCGTTGATGGCTCAACAGGGATTCCAACCCCTACCATAGGAGGGTCCCCTCCCCAAATCTCATGGACCTGGCCGCCAAGGAATTTCACTCAAATCGCCTATCCGCACATTAAGATAATACCATGCTCTGGTATATAACTGCACAGACCCCCTGATGGACTGACAAGTTTAGGTAAGGACATCTTTATGCCCCTCATTCAGCAGGAAGAAGCTACTGAAGATGAGACCTCCACCTAAATGCCAAAGATTTGTCATTGTCCATCTGTCGGGGTGGGGGGTGGGGGTAGAGGCCACTTTTAGGCAAACAGGCTTGAGCGATGGAATGTCGAAAGGGCTCACAGCAACCACCTGGCTGAATACAGACAGGCCCATCAGGCGACCCACCTCAAAATACCCATAGGCCCGAACTAGCCAATGCGCTACCTACAACGAGACACAGCTACCAAAAAGGGGGAAGAGTCCATACATCACCACACCTCATCTCCCCCTTTATAAACAGCTACCACCCACTGCCCCCTTGCAGACAGCCTCACCTCTGCTCCCTTGTATTCAGTAATCAGTAAACTTCTATCTCCTTTGTTCTGCGACAGGTGAATTTTTTTTTCCATTCTTTTTTTAAATTTTTTATTGTTATGTTAATCACCATGTATTACATCATTTGTTTTTGATGTAGTGTTCCATGATTCATTGTTTGTTCATAACATCCAGTGCTCCATGCAGAATGTGCCCTCTTTGATACCCATCACCAGGTTAACCCATCCCCCTACCTCCTCCCCTCTAGAACCCTCAGTTTGTTTTTCAGAGTCCATCATCTCTCATGGTTCGTCTCCCCCTCTGACTTACTCCCCTTCATTCTTCCTCTCCTGCTATCTTCTTTTTCTTTTTTCTTAAAATATGTTGCGTTATTTGTTTCAGAAGTACAGATCTGTGATTCAACAGTCTTGCACAATTCACAGCGCTCACCGTAGCACATACCCTCCCCAATGTCTATCACCCAGCCACCCCATCCCTCCCACCCCCAACCACTCCAGTAACACTCAGTTTGTTCCTGAGATTAAGAATTCCTCATATCAGTGAGGTCATATGATACATGTCTTTCTCTGATTGACTTATTTCACTCAGCATAACACCCTCCAGTTCCATCCACTTCGTTGCAAATGGCAAGATCTCATTCCTTTTGATGGCTGCATAATATTCCATTGTGTATATATACCACATCTTCTTTATCCATTCATCTGTCGATGGACATCTTGGCTCTTTCCACAGTTTGGCTATTGTGGACATTGCTGCTATAAACATCGGGGTGCACGTACCCCTTCGGGTCCCCACATTTGTATCTTTGGGGTAAATACCCAGTAGTGCAATTGCTGGATCGAATGGTAGCTCTAATTTCAACTGTTTGAGGAACCTCCATACTGTTTTCCAGAGGGGTTGCACCAGCTTGCATTCCCACCAACAGTGTAGGAGGGTTCCCCTTTCTCCACATCCCCGCCAACATCTGTCGTTCCCTGACTTGTTAATTTTAGCCATTCTGACTGGTGTGAGGTGGTATCTCATTGAGGTTTTGATTTGGATTTCCCTGATGCCGAGCAATGTTGAGCACTTTTTCATGTGCCTGTTGGCCATTTGGATGTCTTCTTTGGAAAAATGTCTGTTCATGTCTTCTGCCCATTTCTTGATTAGATTATTTGTTCTTTGGGTGTTGAGTTTGATAAGTTCTTTATAGATTTTGGATACTAGCCCTTTATCTGATATGTCATTTGCAAATATTTTCTCCCATTCTGTCGGTTGTCTTTTGGTTTTGTGGACTGTTTCTTTTGCTGTGCAAAAGCTTTTTATCTTGATGAAATCCCAATAGTTCATTTTTGCCCTGGCTTCCCGTGCCTTTGGCGATGTTTCTAGGAAGAAGTTGCTGCGGCTGAGGTCGAAGAGGTTGCTACCTGTGTTCTCCTTTAGGATTTTGATGGACTCCTGTCTCACGTTTAGGTCTTTCAACCATTTGGAGTCTATTTTTGTGTGTGGTGTAAGGAAATGGTCCGGTTTCATTCTTCTGCATGTGGCTGTCCAATTTTCCCAACACCATTTGTTGAAGAGACTGTCTTTTTTCCATTGGACATTCTTTCCTGCTTTGTCAAAGATGAGTTGACCATAGAGTTTAGGGTCCATTTCTGGGCTCTCGATTCTGTTCCATTGATCTATGTGTCTGTTTTTGTGCCAGTACCATACTGTCTTGATGATGACAGCTTTGTAATAGAGCTGGAAGTCCGGAATTGTGATGCCGCCAGCTTTGCTTTTCTTTTTCAATATTCCTCTGGCTATTCGGGGTCTCTTCTGGTTCCTTTTTTTTTTTTTTTTTTTAAGTAAGCTCCATGCCCAATGTGGGGCTTGAACTCACAACCCTGAGATCAAGAGTTGCATGCTCAGGGTGCCTGGGTGGTTTAGTCGGTTAGAAGTCTGCCTTCAGGGGTGCCTGGGTGGCTCAGTCGTCAAGCATCTGCCTTCAGCTCAGGTCATGATCCCAGGGTCCTGGGATGGAGCCCCGCATCAGGCTCCCTGCTCTGCGGAAAGCCTGCTTCTCCCTCTCCCACTCCCCCTGCTGGTGTTCCCTCTCTTGCTGTGTCCCTCTCTGTCAAATAAGTAAATAAAATCTTTAAAAAAAAAAAAAAAAGAGCCTGCCTTCAGCTCAGGTCATGATCTTGGGGCCCTGGGATGCAGACCATGTTGGGCTCCCTGCTCAGTGGGGAGTCTGCTTCTCCCTCTCCCTCTTATCACTGCCCCCTGCTCGTGCTCTCTCCTCTCTCTCAAATAAATAAAATCTTTAAAAAAGAAGAAGAAGAAGAGTCACATGTTCTATAAACTGAGCCAGCCAGGCGTCCCGCCTCAGGTGAATTCTTGTCACCACCCGCACCACCGACTTCCACCCTGTCAGTCACCCCACATTTGGGGGTCCTCATCCTCTCAGGAGAGACACCCCATTTAGACACCACAATTGATTAAAAAATAATAATAATAACTTGAGAAAGGACTGGAAATGAGAGAAAATTTTGAAAATTCAAAATTAGGGACTGAGTTAGCCTTGGAAAAACTCCCAGAAGTGAAAATGGGCAGAGGCGTGATGGGTTTATTTTATTTTTTTTATTTTTTAAAGATTTTATTTATTTATTTGACAGAGAGAGACACAGCGAGAGATGGAACACAAGCAGGGGGAGTGGGAGAGGGAGAAGCAGGCTTCCCGCAGAGCAGGGAGCCCGATGTGGGGCTTGATCCCAGGACCCCGGGATCATGACCTGAGCGGAAGGCAGACGCTCAACCAGCTGAGCCACCCAGGCGCCCCAGAGGTGTGATGGGTTTAAAGCACTTTCATACAGGGAGCTCCACAGGACACTAGTTCTGGACAATGTCACATGAACGAATAAGCTGGGAAATGCTGGGTTAAATACTCAATCCACCAGGAAATATCAAGAGGCAGCATTTCAAACACCATGAACTAGATGTTCTGATCATTGTCTAAGGTTAAACAGTTTTCTTTATGGCAGGACTGCTCAGAGCCCTTACCTTGCTGAATGTTGAAAAAATGGGGCAGACTCTGCGGTGTTCCTCAAATGTATAAGTTGCAGTGACTCAGACCCAGTAATGTGCCTCCTCGGATCCTCTCAGCCTGACCTCTCTGCTGGCCCCTTGGCTCCTTGTTCACGGAGACCCTGGATGCTACTTCGGCCTTGGTCATGGCCTCATCCATCCCCTAGCTCTGGTGGCTGGCTGGCTGGCGTTCCCTGCATTAAGTCTGGGCTCCCGCCGAGCCGCTGTTGCGCCCCCTGTGGTGGTAGCAGCAACAGCTCCAACCTAACTGCGCCCCGGAGGCTCTGCTCCCTCCACCTGCAGTCGGGTGGGCCTTCGAGCCTCCCCCTTCCCCCGCTGCAGCTGCCCCAAGGGGTCAGGTGGTGCCACCTGGCAGGTGCAAGGGAATTAACACTCTGGGAGGCCGACTTCCATCCTGAGACAAAGACGAAATTCCCTCCCCCTTCCCTCTGATGCACTGCTTTGAGCCGTGCTGTGTTCTTTATGACCTGCTAGAAACATCTCACATGACTGAGCGAACCGCCGTGGCGGGGGGGGGGGGGGGGGGGGGGGCGGGGGGGGCTCTTGGTGAAGCTGTGGCCAGCTCAGTAATGTCCCACATCGCATGTGCTTCACTCCTTTCCTATCCCGCTGCCACTTCCCTTCACTCTGGCTGCCCCCTGGGGTCGCACCCAGGCTTCAGCATTGAGGCTTTGCTTCAGTCTCAGTGTTCTGGAGAACCAGAGAACAAGGCATTGAACCAGCTTCTTGAGGACCCCCTCTCAGGGCCAGTTTTCCATGGCGCTCCCATTGGGAAATGCTAGTTTAAAGAATTTCTTCTTTGATGGGATGGAAACCGACTGAGCCTGCAGCACACATCCAGTCAGGCCCTCTGACCCCCACCCAACGCCCCCCGTCCACCCCCTCTCTGAGCTCTTCTCTCCAGAACAACAGGCTGAATGAAACCCCCAGCTCTTTTGGTAATAACAGAAAGAGAGCACTGTGCATTTATTGAAACAACATGTAACACAAACTCAGTTGCCATCCACTATGTCAGGGATGGGCATTGACACCGGTACAGCACTTTCTAGGCCTGTCAGTGCTACCCAGCTCTCCCTCCCGGGAAAGGAAGAGGGCAGCTTTGTCAGCCTGGCTTCCCTCCCCTCTTTCTAACACCAGCCGGTCACACAATGACCAGGCATTATCATACAAAAGTTCCTTTACAAAAAGCACCAATTGGCATACATATACAAGTATATACAAAAAAAATCACATTTAAAAAATGTACAAAATATTCCATTTTGCACCAACGTAGAAAAGTGTCCTGTGTGGTTGTTTCAAGCATGTTTCCAATTCTGGTTCAGTGGCTGCTGGATACAGCAGTGGGGGTCCTACTACTAGTCCCTGCTCTCTCCCAGCAGAGAGAAGACACGCCTTCCCATTGCCCCTCCAGGGGCCCCGACCCCTCCCACCCTGGGCCTGTCATCAAGGCAGCTGGGCCCATCCCCACCCTCCCCAGTCTCTTTGCATCCAGAAGGTCTCTCCCTCATCCAGCTCCTTACTGGTGTCCTACAAGAAAAAGACAAAGAAACACAAGGTGAGACAGGGCCCGGGGGGGGGGGGGGGGTCGGGGGGAGTGGAATCCAGGGCTTACCAAGCCCCAGTGACAAAATTATCAGACTCCAGTTCCTGCCTGGCCTCTGCCTTTTTAAACCAAAATAGAATTTAGTTGTCAAAACACCATGGATTGCACATCCAATACAAAACTCCTGTATTTTTCAACTGGATTGGAATTTAGTTCCAATAGTAACTTGGCTTGAAAAATGATATTAGCAAACGTGCTAATTAGCAAACACATCCTTTCTATGCGCCGCTGTGCTAAATGATGATCTCATTTACTCTTCCCTAGAATCCTTTGAAGTCAGTAATATCATGCCCCCATGTACAGATGAGCAGCCCCAGACTCAGAAAAGTTGTGAACAGCCCAAGATTATACCATTCGTCTGTGGGAAAGCTGCGATTCAGAACCCAGGCTCTTAACCACGCTCTGCAGCTCAGAGAGTTTTCTAAATGACTTGCCCGAGGGCACGTGGGTGATCAGATGCCCCCAGGGGCCCGCGGAGGCCGTGACGGAGTAAAGCCTGCAGGCTAACTGCGGTGGGCGGAGCAAACTGGCAAAGGGGGCGGCCCTTGCCCGGAGCCAGCTCTCTAGGATTAGGGAGGGGGGCGAGCATTGTTCTTCCCAAATTTTCACAAGAAGGTGGAAATCCAGATTCTTAGTTGAAATTTCCTTAAAAAAAAAAACAAAAACAGGGGTGCCTGGGTGGTGCAGCCGGTTAAGCCTCCAACTCTTGATTTTGGCTCAGGTCGGGATCTCAGGGTTGTGAGACTGGGCCTGGAGCCTGCTTGGGATTCTCTCTCTCTCTCTTTTTCTCTCTTAAAAAAAAAAACCTGCCCGCCCCCATCTCCTAATTTTTAAAATGTTGGCAATTAATTTCAAAAAAAAATTTTTTTTAAAGATTTTATTTATTTATTCATGAGAGACAGAGAGAGAGAGAGAGAGGCAGAGGGAGAAGCAAGCTCCCAAGGAGCAGGGAGCCCGATGCAGGACTCGATCCCAGGACCCTGGGATCATGACCTGAGCTGAAGGCAGACGCTTAACCATCTGAGCCACCCAGGCGCCCTAATTTCAAAAATTTTAAATGTTGTGTTGGCCAAACAAAAGATCTCAGTGGGCCAAGCCTGGCTCCTAAGTCCCTTGTCTTTTATGTCTGTTATACTGTATTTTGCCTTCCACTCAGGAAGGTCATTTAGATATAAAATGAGAGCTTTTTATTATAAATAGTTTGGGTTTTGTTTTGTTTTGTTTTCTCTAAGGATAAAGGGAACGGGACTTTACCCTCAAAAGGTATAAAACACATATTAGGACCATCACCACAGATCGGCATCACCCCCACAGTCCAGCACAGGACTTTGCCCACAGTCAGGATTTCATGTTGTTGAATGACTGAACGAACGAACGAACAAATGAAGGTAGATGAATTTCTTACCTTCTTCCTTTCTCTCTGTGGACTCTTCCTGATCTTCTTCTTCTTCAATGAACTCTTCCTCTTCCTCATCTGTGTGACAAAGAACAACTGTGTTAGGATGGGGCCAGTTCCTCAGAGGAGCTGCTCCAAGGGGCACCAGGCTGGAGACAGCATTCATCCAAAACCCTTCCCACACCCAGTTGGGACCACATGGCCATGCGGTGACATCTGTGGCCCCGGAGGTGATGAGCTTGCCATACCTAAGCTGCACAGAGGCCCTCTCCCTCCTCCCACTGGCCTCCTCCTTCCTTCCCACACCCTCCAAAGGAGGGAGGTTCAACACACCCATTTGTTCTAGTAGCAACAGCAGCATCTATCTCTTGACTTGCCAGTGACCAGAGGGGACTTTGGGGGAAGCACACTTGGTGCTTCTGCACATCCCCCAGTTAGACAGAGACACCTCACCTGGGAAGAATGGACTCCCTGGTTCTCAGGGATCAGAGTCCTTGTCTTGGAGGAATTTGCTCAGCCTTTGAAATCTGCTTGCCTAGCACTCCTTGTCCAGTTTTCCTCATTCCACAGCCTACAAAGGGGTGGCTGTGGGGTGGGGGCCACTCCTGGGGCCATCTCCTTGATAGCTCTCTGAAGCTGACAGACGGCGACCTGTGTCCTCACCTTCCCATCCTGGGACATCACCTTCAAGCTCCACTAACAGGGAACTTGTCTGTTCTCCATCCCCCACCCTCTCCCAAGCCTCTTCCTTAATGCTTTGGGCCCCTGAGGGGGTCACCAGAGAGCCAGGGCATTTGTCAAGAGTGTGTAGGGAGAGGTTTGAAAGAGTTCATGCCTCCAAAATGTCAGCTCAATTTCCAGCTACATAGCTGGGACCTGTGCGTAACTCAGGGTTTTTTGTTGTTGTTGTTTAATTATTATCACAATTAACTGCTCTTAGCAGCATCTGCCGAGCACTTACTATGTGCCAAGTGTTGGGCCAAGTGTCTTTTGTGTGTGTGTCTGCGTGTGTGTGTCTGTGTGTGTGCGCGCATGTGTGTCTGCACGTGTGTGTGTCTGTGTGCATGTGTGTGCGTGCGTGTGTGTATCTGTGTATGTATGTCTGCGTGTGCGTGTGTGTCTGCGTGCGTGTGTGTGCGTGCACCAAACGTCTTACATGCATTGTCTCATGGAATCCACCTCAGGGTCTTGGGAGCCGGATGGCCCTTGGTGGAGTCCTCGTGGGCTACTTACTAGCTGTGTGGCCTCCAGCAAATTACTGACCCTCTCTTGGCTTTACTTCCCTAATTACACAATGGAAATGACGATAGAAACTACCTCATAAAGTTAAATGACAGAATATAACGAGCAGGGTATTTTGGAGCTCTGAGCATAGCTTCAACACCAGATTCGGAAAGCTTATGGGACACAACACGAGACGTGCCAGTTCTGTCTTTCTCAGCTGGTCCTCGGAGCATCTCCTCTCAAAGCAATACAACACCTAGCAAAATTGGATCTGCTCTCTCTCTGTTGCCAAATAGCTACCTCGCAACTGTGTGCCCTTGAGCAAATTATTAAATCTTTGCTCTTCATCTGGTTTCCTCATTTCCCCTTATTACTTTTCCCTTATTATTGTTATGGTTGTGTTGTTATAATTATTATAGGTACTCTATGATAGAGTAATTGCAAACAGAAATGAGGACATGATACAGGTAAATTAAGGTGCCCGAGTATCAGAGATGGCAACATTAAGAAGCTGAAGCTAAGACCAGCCTGAGGCAGTAACAACTAGTTGTTGTCTAGTACCTGACAAACTCCTCTGCATCGCTCTCTCTCTCACTTTTTGCCAGAGCACCATGATGTGGTCATTATTAATAGGACCACCTCTAATTTTTAAAGGTAGAAAATGCAGTTCAGGGGCACCTGGCTGACTCAGGCGGAGGAACATGCAACTCTCGCTCTCAGGGTCATGAGTTTGAGCCCCATGTCGGGTGTAGAGATTAGTTAAAATAAATAAAAATTACAAAAGAAAAAGAAAATGCAGCTCAGAGAGGGAGAGGGGCTCACCAAAGTTCACACAGATAACAAGTGGTAGAGCCAATATGTGAACTCAATCTGCCTGACTCCAGTTGCCATATGCTGTGTTGCCCCATGCCTCCCTGCAGTGGATCCGTACATAATTTACTGAGCAAAATTATGTGCCAGGTATTGTGCGGGCTCTGGGCTCATGCTGAAGTTGGCCATATGAGTTTGGCTGTTTGCTATTGTACCTGCCTCCAGGTGGGGCTCAGCGGCAGGGAAGCAGATTGCCAGGGGTGAAGGAGGGAAACAGACGTATGCCACCACCACCTCCCTTACCTGTCCCAAAGTCGATGGCCTTCAGGGCGTCTGCTATGTGCTCTAAGTCCAAAGTGAAGTAGTCCATATTTTCAAAGCCCTGTTCTGTCTTCCCCAGCTGGCAACCCTTGGAAGCTTCCACAATGCTGTGGGGGAGGAAGAGAGAAAGAGGGGGGCAGGATGAGATTTCTGGGCCTCAGTGAAAGAAGGGGTGTCTTAGCTCCAATTCATATCAGTGCACGTATGTGTGCCCACACCCTTGCCTTGCACCTAGATGCTCCCCCTGGAGGGTGGGGTATTGCCTCTCCAGTCACAGGCAGAATGGGGGGGGGCAAGAAGGCAGGGGATGCAAAGGCCAGGAAAGCTAGCCTGGGCAAAGACCCTCCCAGCCAACCTAATGCAAAGGGGGAGGCCCACTGGACAGAGATCAGAGGCCCTGGTGGGAGCTGGGGCCTTGGATCATAGTCCTGGAGAGACACTGACCTTTTGATGAGTTGCTTAGCACTCTGTGGGGAGAAAGAGAGAGCAAAGGGTTAGGAGTACAGAAGAAGTGGCCCCAAGAAATCAGCAAAACCAGTGATGGTGCCACAGATGGGCCCTTGGTGCCATTCCCTAGCCTCGTTGGGACCTGCTCCCTGCCCTGAGTTGAACAGCACTTGGGTCTTTTCCTTCTGTTCATGGACTGCACAGGTTTTGGGCATCGCTCTAGAACCCTTCCATTGTCATGGCAGGATGCTTGGATTTTCTGGGTATCATTCTAAACACTCTTAAACCCCCCAATCTCCAAGATGAGAAT
This sequence comes from Eumetopias jubatus, assembly GCF_037043125.1. Lineage (NCBI taxonomy): Eukaryota > Metazoa > Chordata > Mammalia > Carnivora > Otariidae > Eumetopias > Eumetopias jubatus. The sequence continues at coordinate 87,748,944 of NW_028274810.1, read as the reverse complement.
CATACCCTAATCACCTTTTTATACCCAGTCTCTAGCCCAAAGCCTGGTCCACAGTATATGCTTAGGAAATTTTTATTGAGCTGTGAAATCTTATCATTGATCCTCTTATGTACCACCCCCCCCAACCCAGCAAGCTTTTCTAGGGCAGGGCTGTGTCCCATTCATCTCTGTCACCTCTGCCTCTGTGGCTGACTAATAGAATGTGCTCAGTGAATAGGCTCTATGTGGACACTGCATTTTGCACCTTACAATGCCATTTCACAAACATCTCTTATGGGATCCTCACAAAATCAGTTAAGAGGAAAGAAGGGAGGAATCATTGCATGCCCATTTTATAGATGAGGACACTGAGGCTTAGAGCTTTAAATGGCTTGATGGAGCATGACTTGCACTTTAGTCAGAGCCGGTGAGTTGAAGTGACTGCCCACAGCCTCCTCATCCTGCTCACCATGAGGAAGATGGCCCCGCCAGGCTCGTCCAGGGACTGGATGGCCGTCTCCACCAGCTTAGTGGACTTGTCCAGCTGTTCCTGGTACTGCTGGATGAGGGCCTCGATGAAGCTGAGCTTCTCCTCCTGCTCTCGCGTGATCCGCTGCAGCAGCTCACTCTTCTTCTCATCCAAAATGGCATACAGTACATCAAACTTCTGGCTCAGCTCTTCCTTCACCTGGTGACTGTTCTCCTGGGGACAGAAATCTCAGAGTCACACCCTGTGGGGTCCTCCTCCCTATCCCCGGGTGTGCTAGGAGTCACAGGTCTGAAGCTGGAAGATACCTTGCTACACCTCCATTTTACAGAAGGCGAGATGAAGGCTTAGAAAAAGAAAGCACTTGCTGAGGTCTCATAGCTCCTTAGCAGACCAGTAACGTTTGGAGGCTGGTGTCATGGAGAAAGCTAGCCCCCTCCTCAAAATTAGAGACTCCAGGATCAGATGGGGTGATTGATTCTGGGCCCCCTGTGTGCTCCCAAGTCACTCTGTCCCTCCCCCCGGCCCCCATTTTAGGATCAAGACTGGATTCAGGAAGCTCTGCCTCAGTTGGTCCTAGCAGGGGTGGAGAAACAGCTCCTCCTCCTTGAGGCTCCCTTCTCTCCAACACAGACACTGCATCTTAGTTTCCTTACCTGTAGAATAGGCATATCGTCAGACTGGAAGCATCTCATGAGTAGTAACTATGCATCCCTCCTTCCTTTGAAACCATCCTTCACACAACTCTTCATCCACCAGGAGTATGATGATCCTTTCCCCCCAATCTCATCTCCAGGCCCCACCCCAAGTGGAGATGGAAAATTATGGATGCTTTTGCGGAGATAGAAAAGTTTCCTTCTGCCTCCGCAGTCTATCTACTCACAGTGTGGTCCCTGGACCAGCAAGCTGGGCAAATCCCGCGAGTTTGTTAGAAAGAAATGCAAAACCTCATGCCTCCCTCCAGACCTACTGAATCAGAACTTGAATTTTAACAGGATCCCGGGGTGATCTGAATGCACTTTAAAGTTTGAAAAGCTTTAGTCTACCACACCCTGAAGACAAGGCTCTGAAATCTACCAGTGCTGAAGAAATACTAAGAATTATTGCTGGGATGCTCCTTGAAGTCAGGAATCAGGTCTGTCTTGGTCACCACCCCATCCCCAGAGCCTTTGATGGGGCTTGACACACAGCTGTGTTCCAGAAGCATTTGGTAAATGAGTGGATGAATGGATTAGTTGGTCCGCACTCCACCATCCCCTCTTGAACACCCCAGCCTCCAGGCCCCAACCAGTAGCTACCACTCCCAGGTGAGCCTTCACTCCAGAGACCAGGCTGCACCGAGAGGCTTCGGACCACAGACAGAGCTCTTTTCCCCCTCACCTTGGTCACTCGACAGGAGTCCTCCAGCTGAGTGATGATGGTCTGCACACGGTCGTTCCCCGCCACCAGCATGGAGATACAGTTACTTAGCTCAGTCTAGATGGTGGGGCGGGGCGAGGGGGGGGTCGGATCAAGAGAGGAGAAACAGAAATAGTCTCAGGGCCTGTCTTCTCGGGAGTGGCACCCTCCTTCCCCTCTCTGCTAGAAAGAGCCTCTTTCTGAGGTGCTGCTCAGGTCCAGAGCAGAGAACATCAGGGAGATACTGCATCCCTGATATTACAAATGAGGCCCAGAAAAGTGGACATGAGCAAAATACAACAGCAACGTACTGTCAGAGGAGGAGTTTGTTTCTAGGAAAGAAGGGATGCAGAAAAGAAATAGAGTTGGAGAGTTCTAGAAGAGAGAGATCAAGAGAAGAGTGGGAGGCAGGGAAAAATGTACGGAAAGAGGGGCCACCGCTTACTGCATGGGCAGGATGATGGGACTCCCACAGGCCTGGGGGCCCCGGGGGAAGGTTCTCGGCCACTTTCTGCCGCAGGAGAGGTAATCAGCACAGGAAGAGGTATCTGGGGCCCGAGGCACCCTGGGATTTAGAAGTCGTGGCCTGAGAGGACCCTGGTGGCCTGACCCAGGGGTCTGTTCTCTCCCCTGTGGCCACACCCAGGTGCTCTCAAGTGGTATAAGTATAACCCATGAGCTCAGCCACCTCCCTCTGTGGCCTGGGAAGTCCCTCCAGAGGGACTATTCCTGAAAGGCCGGCTCAGCAGAGGGACAGGGATCAAATCCACATCCTGAATCATTTGGCCGTGCCCCACAGGCCCAGGCTGGGGGTAGAGGCAGGACTGGCCAGTACCTTCTGTCCCTGGAAGACGCTCTGCAGCGGGGCCACCTCACAGGCCTGGTGAGCCCCAAACACCTTGCACATGGAGCACGTGGGCATCTCACACGTGAGGCAGTAGATGTTGATTTTCTCGTCTTCGTGCTCCTTGCACATGGGGTGGCTGCCCTTCTGCAGGGGCCGACTGCAGTGGAGAAGAATTGCAAATCAGACCGGGGGCGGGGGCGGTGTCCAGAGTCCCTGTCTCCTCTCCAGCTCCAGGGGGCCACCCCGGATCTAGAGCCTGGGCCCTCAGTGACTGGCTTCCCCAGTCCTTTTCATTTTCTGGAGACCCAGAAGCAGGAAAGCCAGCGACACCAAGACTGTCCTCAAATCCTCGGACTCCGAGGCCAGTGATGGAGTTGGCCTTCGGCCCCACCAGAGCCGAACATGGGAAAGCTTATAGAATCCCAGGGTTGGGACGCGAGACGTTTTTGAGAAGAGGAAACTGTACCCCAGAAAGGTGAATTGACTTGCCCAAGGTCACCCATTAAGTCAGGGCGGGTTGGGGGGGCAAGAGCGCACTTGCTCTAATTATAGTCCCCATAGTGCTTGGTTACGGCAGGCCGGACTCTGAGCAAAGTAATTTATACTCATGGCCTCACTGATTTCTATATTTAATCCACCAGGCTGTAACCACCATCGAAGCAGGGAAACTTGCTGGTTCTTCTCATCTCTGCTGTGTATGTGTGGCAGGGAGGAGGTGGTGATTCAGTGCAGGTGGAGAGAATACATCAGTAAGCATGCCATGAGGGCGGCCCCAGGCTCCGAGAAAGAAGAAATGTGTGGGCCCCAAGTCACACGACCAGAACCCGGGCAGCCCAGGGATGGCTAACAGCTCAGCCCTAGGCCTTGACTTAAAGTCGAGAAGGTTTTTTTCCCTTCCTAAACACACATTCTTAGAATGTTTTTCTCCCTCGGTCGCATTCTCTACTTAGGGACTCCGGTATGTTGTGTTTCTCTCGGGGCATCAGTTACTTCCCATCTGAGGCTCAGTTTTTGGGGGCTAAGTCCTCCCTCCCCAGCTAGACTCTACACTCATTTAGAGCCAACCCCATGTCTACACTGCTGCTGCTTTCCCAGCCCCTAACCCAGCAAGCATCTCACAAATGTCCGTGGTGACTGTCCCCCGCCCATGTCAACGCCTCTGAACAGCCTTGCACAACTGGTCACACCCCAGGCATTATTACCTCTCCAGGTTCTTAAATAAGTCCCTTTCCAGACTTATCTTTCATCTTTGAGCCCAGGGCCCCTCCTGCTGGCAAGGGGTCTCCCTTTGCCACCTGGCTCTACCCCCGCCCGGGGAGGGGAGGTCCGGAATGGCAGTAACTGCAGAGGTGAGGTAAGATCCTGAGGGTCTGGTGCCCATGCCCACTGCCATCCCCGATGCCCATTCTCCCAAGCCCAGGCATCAGCACCTGGGTTCAAATCCAGACTGTTCTGCCACTCACTCATTTTGTGACCTTGGGCAAGTGATTTCACCTCTCTGAGCCTTGGTTTTATCCCAGAGCTACTGGGATGTGTGTAGAGCTTAGCACAGAGGAGACCCTCCAAAAAGGGCAGCTCTCCATGCCATTCGACTATGAGGAAAGGCCCCGAAGTGTTCAGACATAACATGCTCTTCATAGGTCGACCCTTCGGGGCAGGGGGCTGCCATACTTAGGGGCCATATTGATTTTATTATTATGAGAATGATCAGGGGCGCCTGGGTGGCTCAGTCATTGGGCGTCTGCCTTCGGCTCAGGTCATGATCCCAGCGTCCCGGGATCGAGCCCCACATCGCGCTCCCTGCTCCGCGGGAAGCCTGCTTCTCCCTCTCCCACTCCCCCTGCTTGTGTTCCCTCTCTCGCTGTGTCTCTCTCTGTCAAATAAATAAATAAAATCATAAAAAAAAAAGAACGATCAGCACTCTATCTGCACTTTTGTAATGTTGAACTCTAGCAACACAGAGGCAATACCAGTTCAGAACGTTCACCATGGAGTAGTTAGACAGGCTCCCTCCCAGCTTCACTGCTTGCTGAGTAGCCCTGGGCAAACCTCTGACCCTCTCTGAGCCTCCATTTCCTCACTGGAAAATGAGGGTAAGAATGCCAAATGGATTACTGTGAGAATTAAACGGGGGTCATGCACGGAAAATGCTTGGTACGGCGCTGAGACACAGGAGGTGCTCCATAAATATTTGATACGTTTAACATTTCCCATCAAAACCCTATTTGAGAGTCACAATAACAAACCTTACCATCCTCTTCTGCAGACAGGGAAAATGAAGTCCCAAAGATTCACTCAAGTTCCCACAGTGTCTTAGTGACAGTCGGACTCACCAACGGTTCGCCCGGTGAGGGCTTTTTCTCCCTAAGACTGGTCTGTCCCTTGTGCTTGGGCAGGACACAGCCTGCAGGCAGCACTGGGTGACGGTTTCAGACCAAAGGGCCTGAGGGCAGGAGCCTGGAAGTCTTGTCCGGATTAGTAAAGAGCCCCCTGGTGGCCGTGTCTCTCCCCGGGTTGAGGCCACACTGCACAAATTGCATTCCCACAAGTTCTACCCAGGATGGAGCTGCTATTTCACAAACAGGGAGGCTTGGGGCCAGATCTATGAGGCTGTTCTCTGCCATTTCTCTTCCCGGCTGGGAAAGCTTGGGCAATTGACATCACCTCTTTGAGCCTCAGCTTCCTCAACCGTGAAACAGGGATGATGAAAGTCATGACTGGTCCACAGGATTGCTGTGGATCAGCAGGAGGAAGCTTCCCCAGGGCCCGTGATGACAGCTATTACCTTCACTATAGAGAGACCCTGCTGTGTTCTCTCTGGGCGCTTTTCTCTGCTTGTCGCGGCCACTTAGCTGGCCCCAGTGCGTCCCTCTCCCTGTCACATCTCGCCCTTCCCCTGGTTCCTGTCTCAGTCTCTCCTAGGAGGGCAACCTAATGTGTGGGCTCTTCCCGTTCACTGAGTGACACTGAGAGCCCGTGCTGGGGGATAGAGATGAGCCTCTGCTCTGCCCAAGGAAGAGAGAGATGGCTCTCTGGACTGGGGAGTGTAGCTTTTGCAGCCAGAGCACTGGATCCCTGGCAGATGGGAAGAAGCCTGGGAGAGCTGGGCCCAGACCGGCTGGGGAGGAAGGATGGGCTCCCGGCAGCCAGGTGGACTGACCTGGAGCACTCCTGCTTGTAGATATCAATGATGTTCTCCACCAGCAGATTCCTCTGCAGGCCGTACACTCCATGACGATCCATGATCACCTCGTGACGGCAGGAGGGGCAGCGGAAACGGCCTCCAGACATGGACACGGAGCCAACCCGGTTGGTCCAGAAAGGATTTGCGGCCTGCAGGTGGCAAGGGCAGAGGTGAGGCCTGGGACAGTCTCCAATTGTCCTTCTTCCTGCTTCCACCAACCATTCATGTCAAACCATTTGACCTGGAGCTCCCCATCCTGAGATGAGAGCCAGCCCACTTACAACGGGGAGCACCTGAGAAACACCTAAGCAAGTTTCGGAGTCAGACATAGGTTCAAGTCACGGTTATCCTCTGAATGACCTTGTTGCCCCAAGCCTCCAACCCATTCACTCAACGGGCATTATCATTAGACCTAGCTCATAGGGCTGCTAATTCAAAGAAAAAATTGTGAGACAACATTTTGTAAAGTGCTTCTGGGAACCTTGAGTCCTGCCTCCCTGCCAGGCCACTCCTCCCTTTCCTTTGTTAAGGAGATGAATCCCCTCCAGCCCCATATTATAGGGAACCAGCCTCAAAGAGGGAAGATGCCTCTACTGCCCAGGGCTTCCTGGCCTCCCTCCTCCTCCTAAAGCTCTGGGCCGCCTGCCACCAGGGAGCTGGCTCCAGCCCCAGGAGTCTGGTTTCTCTCTCCTCTCCGCCTGCCTCTCCCACTTATCGGTTGAGGCATTTGACTCCTGATTGGAGAGTCGACTGCGGGCTCAGGGCAGCGGTGGGGGAGCTATGGGCAGGGTGGGAATGGGAAACAGGCGTCCTGGAGGAGGAATGGGGCAGCCAGAGCCGCCGCCCCTGAGCCCCCTTCAGCCCAGAGGCCTCTGCAGGGGCTTCGCTCTGGACGGGAGAAAGCCAGCCCTGGTTTAGAAGTCCTGGACTAAGAGGCAATGGCTTTCACCCCAGGAATACTGAGCGGCCACCTGGGGCCCAGGACCTGGCACTGCCCGGCACTGACCTGGAAGATGTCATTGGCACACTTCCGGCAGAGGTTGTGCTGACAAGGCAAGATGACCACCGGCTTGGTAAACATCTCCAGGCAGATAGGACAGATCAGCTGCTTCTCCAGGTTCTCCATGGGGTTCCCATCCTGGATCAGGCTTGATTTATAATCCATATTGTCAGGAGGTGTGGGGGTTCACCTGGCTGCCTCCTTCACCTGCCTCGCTCTACGTAGACCTGGGTTCTTGCCTTTGTCATAAAATACCCACCCAGAGCCTCTTTGTCTTCTCCTGGTGCCCGAATTCTGTCTTGGTCTGAGGCCCCTCTGATATTTATAGCTGGGTCTCGGTCACATGAGCCCCAGGAGGGGACCAGCTGAACATTCCGATGCCAAGTGGCTGGCTGGGGCTTGAGTTTCCTCCAGGCCTGAAAGACAGGCCCTCTCAAATCACATGTAGGGATGAGCAATGGCTGTTCTCCCGAAGGAGGGTCGTAAACAAGAACAGCCTGTTCGTGGGCAGGCGTGGCAGGGAGGACAGGGTACCCGAGTTTTCCCCAGAAACTGGTCTCCCATACCAGGCTGGTAAGCCAGCTAGGGGCCCCAAGAGTGAGCCACTAGGATTTGCAGGATTAATAGGCCGTGATCCCTCACTGACCTAAACCCCCTCCTCTAGAGTACCGACCGAGTAGCTCCCAAGAAGAGGGGTCAGGGCAACCCCTCTCTCTGAGCCCATCCCTGAGCACAGAATATTGCTAGAGACCTTGAGACCCCACCCCAGGTAGCCCATCTCTCCTGCATCCCTGGCCACTAAGTTCACTCTAACATTGAAAGGGTTTCCTTGAGACATAATACTTGTTTTATAGATTTTGACCCTGCGGTCCAGAGAAGGAAAGGACCTTATTCAAAGTCACTTGGAAAGCCAGTGGCAAAGCCAGGAATCTTTTTCATTCATTGGACATTTCTCTGAGTACTAACCATACATCAGGCACCAGGTGACCGATAAGTGAGTAATCCTTTTCCCTACCCTGAGAAGCTCACAGCCCAGGGAGGGAGGCAAACAGAAATAGCTCTTATGGGGTGCCATGAAGCCTTATCTGGACACTTAGAGGTTTTCCAGATGTTCCCCTCTGCTCTCTGCACAAATTTTAAATGTTTCTCTATGTTCTTCTGGACATCTTCTGTGTTGGCAGGTAGAAGTCACTAGAGTAGTTCTGATGGCTATTTTTGAGGTAGAATCTCAGGCAAAAGGTTATAGGGTCCAGCCACTGTCGGGTGCTGGGGCAAGGTGGGAGCAGTGACAGTGGGCCTCAAGGATGAGCCTAAGGGACTGTGGAGCATACAAGAGTATCGGGGTCTCACAGAAGGAGAGCAGTAGGAGAGAAAGTTAGATCACCTCAGCCCGAAGAAGAGTTGATGGTTAAAGCCATCACCTAGTGAGTAAGGGGTGAGGGGAGGAAATGGGGGCAAGAACCAGTCATAGAAAGAGGAGGAGGCCCAGAGGGCAAGAGGCTGGGGAATTTTTTTTTTTTAAGGTTTTATTTTTAGGTAATCTCTACACCCAACGTGGGGCTCAAACTCACAACCCCGAGATCAAGAGTCGCACGCTCTTCCAGCTGAGCCAGCCAGGTGCCCCATGAGGCTGGGGAACTTTAAGGAGAGGGTGGTCCCCACCAAAATGCTAATGGCTAGTTTTTGCTGAGCACTTACCCAGTGCCAGGCACCGTGCTAATTGCTTCGTGCGAGTTATTTCATTTTATCACTGCAACAGCCCACAACGTAAGAACTGTTTTATCCCCATTCCACAGATGAGGAAACTCCAGTACAGAGCATAAAATAACTGGCATGAAGTAACACAGCTTGCAAGAAATGGCTCTAGGACATGAACCCAGGCTTGCTTGACTCAGGAGCCCAAGCTCCTTTTTTTTTTTTTTTTTTAATAAAGATTTATTTATTTATTTTTAGAGAGAGAGAGAGAGAGCCTGTGAGCAGGGGGAGGGGCAGAAGGAGGAGAAAGAGAGGAACAGACTCCCTGCGGAACGCAGAGCCCAGCGAGATGTGGGGCTCGATCCCACAACCCCGAGATCAGGATCAAGCCGAAATCAAGAGTCTGAAGCTCAACCCACTGAACCACCCCGGTGTCCCCCAAGCTCCTTCTATCTCTACTGAACTTCAGGTCAACACTGCCAGGCCAGCTAGAGGTTGGAAGAGGGGGAGGGTTGAAAAAAGGCCATCCCTTCTTCCTTGCTCATACCTCGGTTTTGTTCAGATATCAGACAGCACCGTTCTCCAGGCAGGTGGACCTCTCCAAGGCCACACGAGACTAAAGCTTAAACCTATCATGGTAATCCCATTGCCTTTTGCCTAAGTGATATAGGTATGGCCTAGGAGACCCAAGGTTCATGGAAGTGGGCTAAAGATAAAGGATTTCCTCCCTCATAAAAAGTGCAGTGCAAAAGGAAAGCTTCATTCTTGCCTTTGAATGGAGCTGTGAGAGGGTGGGGCAGCTAGCTTGCAGCCAAGGGGGGACAAGTCTCAGGGAGACATCCACTCCCTCAAAACAGCAAGGAGAGCCTGTAGAAAGCACAGGTGACATTGATGCAGTCACTGTGCTACTGATTTGCCCATCCCTGGACCTGCCCCCCTCCTGACTATCTAAGATCTGCGATAACAAATGTCATCATAGTGTAATTACTCTGTTACTTGCAGCAGAGAACACTCTGTATACATTCAAGACTCCACCTCCTAGATGCCGATGATTCTCACAGCTCTAATTCCAGTTCAGACCTCTCTCTCCCTTAAGCGGAAAATTTGTTGGAGATCCTTCCTGGGATGTCCCAACAGCACCTCGAACTCCTCATACCCGCAAACAGAACGCACCATCTTCCCCCAACACCTAGCTCCTCCTTGCATTTTCCTTGCCTCGTGTCTCAGCCAACAACGCCACCGTTCATCCATTTTGCACAGACCAAAAAGCTGAGAGCTCACCTTGGGCTCCCCGTCCCCCCCCCCAATTGCACACCTAGTCAATCTCTGCGTCAAACATGGGTCCATCTTTTCTTCCCACCTGTCATCTTATCATCATCTGTTTGTGAGTCTGATTCTCCCTTTGGACCTTGAAGACTTTGAGGGTAAAGACTGTCTCTGTTGATTCTGTACCCCCAGTACCTGGCACACAGTAAGCACTCAACAAATACTTCTTCTTCTTTTTTTTTTTTTTAAAGATTTTATTTACAGCGCCTGGGTGGCTCAGTTGGTTAGGCGACTGCCTTCGGCTCAGGTCATGATCCTGGAGTCCCGGGATCGAGTCCCGCATCGGGCTCCCTGCTCAGCGGGGAGTCTGCTTCTCCCTCTGACCCTCTTCCCTCTCGTGCTCTCTATCTCTCATTTTCTCTCTCTCAAATAAATAAATAAAATCTTTAAAAAAATAAATATTTTATTTATTTGACAGAGGGAGACACAGTGAGAGAGGGAACACAAGCAGGGGGAGTGGGAGAGGAGAAGCAGGCTTCCCACTGAGCAGAGAGCCCCATGCAGGGCTCGATCCCAGGACCCTGGGATCATGACCTGAGCCAAAGGCAGAGGCTTAATGACTGAGCCACCCAGGCGCCCCTCAACAAATACTTCTTTTTTTTTTTTAAAGATTTTATTTATTTATTCATGAGAGACAGAGAGAGAAAGAGAGGCAGAGGGAGAAGCAGGCTCCCAAGGAGAAGGGAGCCCGATGTGGGACTCGATCCCAGGACCCTGGGATCATGACCTGAGCCGAAGGCAGACGCTCAACCATCTGAGCCACCCAGGCGCCCTCAACAAATACTTCTTTTTTTTTTTTTAAGATTTTATTTATTTGACAGGGAGAGACAGCGAGAGCAGGAACACAAGCAGGGGGAGTGGGAGAGGGAGAAGCAGGCTTCCCGCTGAGCAGGGAGCCCGATGTGGGGCTCGATCCCAGGACCCTGGGATCATGACCTGAGCCGAAGGCAGACGCTCAACCATCTGAGCCACCCAGGCGCCCTCAACAAATACTTCTTCAATGAGTGGACTAGTGAATGAGGGAGCAATAGGGTCACTGTCAGACTTGGGAAAGATTAAGGTACCTGAGCGAGTTTGTTTTGGCTGACACATTGGAGAGAAAGTACTGGAAGATTGGAAGGGGGGTGATGGAGTGAACAATTCAGGCCTCAAAAAGGAGAAGGACACTCTATGTCTTGAGTTGGGAGGACAGGAAAGAGGAGAGGATGGAGGTGAGAATCAGGTGCTGGGAAGTGGAGAGAAAGGTTGATGACCTCGGTCAAGAGGGAGTTGAGGCCAACTTCTGAGGCTCAGCAGGGGGACGGGGAGCATGAGTGGGCGGACCAGCCAGTGCAGGAGGAAGTGCCCTAGAGAGGGCTGGAAGGGCTGTGCCTCACTGGCGTTTCATAACCATAGCCTTCTATTTGTGAGGAGCCATTCACATGGTTGTGTTGACTTTGTCCAGCCACACTTGGCAGTCCGGGTGCAAAAGCCACACAAATGGACAGTGGGATCCGCTCCATCCTGGGCCTCAGCCAGGCCAGCGCTGCTGAAAGTCAAGAGGTGAGGAAAGGGGAATTCCCACGTGGGCCATGCTGGGCATCAAAACATGTCTTGTCACTTAATCCTCCCCACAGCTCTGCGAGGGTGGTATTATGATCTCCATTTTTTCCCCGGGGGAAACAAGATTCAGAGAGTTAATTGGCCTGGCCAAAGTCACACAGCCCAAGCGGCAGAAAAGAGCTGGGGTTCACATCCAAGGTGGCCTGCCTCCTAACCCAGTGCTCCTCACGCTGAAGCATTTATTGAGTGCTTATCGCGGGCCAGGCATTGTGCTAAGCCCTTCCCATCCATCCTCTCCTGTTCAGTCCTCAAAATAATTCAGGCACACGTCATGATTTTCCCTGTTTTGCAGCTGAGCAAAGAGGCTCAGAGAGGTTAAGTCACTTGGCAAAGTACCCAGCCAGTGAGTGGCAGAGCCAGGATCAGAGCCAGGAAGTTATAAACTAGTATCATTACCAGTTGCTGGAACATACTAGAAAGCTATGGACTGACAGATGAAGAGACAAACAAGGAGTGTCAGCGGTGCATCTGATCCAGAGCTTTTGACTACTACATTTTACTGCTTCCCTCTTTGCACATCTCCTTGCTTATTTATTTATTATTAAGCTTTAATTTATTTGAGAGAGAGAGTGAGTGAATGAGAGAGAGAGAGTATGAGCAGGGGAAGGGGCAGAGGAAGAGAGAGAACCTCCCTCTGAGCAGGGAGCCCAATGTGGGGCTCAATCCCAGGACCCTGGGATCACGATCTGAGCTGAAGGCAAACACTTAATTGACTGAGCCACCCAGCTGCCCCAATATTTACTTTTTTTAAAATTTTTTTCAGTTTTACTCTTTATTAATGAAAATTTCAAACACCCAGAAGTAGAGAGAATAGTATAATGAACTCATGTAACCAAACCCAGCTTCAACTGTTACCAACAGTTCCCCAATCTTACTTCATCTACACCCTCACACACTTCTTTTGTCTGAAATATTTTTTTAAACATTTTACTTATTTATTTGACAGAGAGATACAGAGCGCCAGAGAGCACAAGCAGGGGAACTGGCAGAGAGAGAGACAGAGGGAGAAGCAGACTCCCCCTCTGAGCAGGGAGCCCGACGTGGGGCGCAATCCCAGGACCCTAGGATCGTGACCTGAGTTGAAGGCAGACACAACTGACTGAGCCACCCAGGTGCCCCTTGTCTGAAATAACTTAAAGCAAATCTTAGACATCAAGTAATTTCATCCATAAATACTTCAGTAAGCATTTCTAACCGATAAGGATTTTTTTGTACATAATCACAATGCTGTTATCATAGCTAACAAAAATAACAAGAATTTCTTAATATTATCTAGTTTCCAAACCATTTTCAGGGGACGCAGATTACCTCAAACGTCTTTTTACAGTTCGTTTGTACAAATGAGATCCAAATAAGGTCTTATACATGGCATTTTGGTGAATTTATCTCATTGATCACTTTTAATCTATAGTAATTGCCTTCCCTCCCATTCCTCTGTGCCATTGATTTGTCAGAGAACGATTCAGGGTGTTATCATTCTCATTTGGACACATCAGGAACTGAAGTTCAGAGAAATCAAGTGACTTGTAGAACATCACCCTGCTGAGAGACAGACGTCATTTGGGACTACCCCCAAAGTCTGTTACTCACAGGAGGAGCTTAATGCCCAAGGGGGTCCCAGCTGGGTAGGGGCCAGGCAAAGCGGCGGGGGCAATGGGCTGGGCCTGGAGAGGAAAAGGAGAGTTGAAAGATAATAATAATTATGGCACTATTATTTTTGATTGATTGATTGCTCGTGGCTGGGCCTCTACTAAGAGCTTCATGGCACTATTTCATTCAGTCCTCACAACAACCATCAGTAGGTCATACTTATCCCCATTTTACACTTGAGGAAAACTGACGCACAGATTGGCATATGGAATTGCCACAAGTTCCACGGCTAGTGTAGGCAGAGCTGAAAGTGGCCGATTTACCTCCACCTTCTATCCTGTTTTTGATTGTCACCAGAGAGGGGACTTTTTGGAAACCTGAGATTTTGAGGCCTGTTGGTTGGAGAAGACTCCGCCAGAGACTGGCAATGTGATGCCCAACCAGCCACACCCACCTTCAGTTTCTTGTTTGCCAGCTGGAGTGACCATTAAGAAATGCTCCCTGAGGGTCCCTCCGCGTCCCCAGTGGCTGGGTTCTCGGAGGAGCTCTTCCAGGGATGGATGACTGGCTGACGCAGCCTGGGGGCGGTGATGCTGGAGTGGAAACCACCCTCCATCTCCCCTTTCATTTCCACATAGCTTGGGGCTTGCTTCATTGTTTCCTTGGTACATCGTGGATCGGATCCCCTCCACGTGTGTGCTGTTCTCGCCCCGGCCCCCATGACCTTCCCAGGAGGGTGGGCGCTGCCCTGCCTCTTCCCGTGGATTTCCCCGCGAGGCTCTGTGGTGCCTGAGCGCCCTCAGAAGAGGACGGGGGGAGGACAAAGACTGTTTTTCTTACAGCTTGAGATCTCTGTCACAAGCTTCAGTGTCATCCTCAACAAAGAATCATCCCAAATCACAGGATCAAACTGATAGGTCCTTCATCCAGAAGCTAAAGATAGAACAGTTGGCAGAAGCAGGTCGGTGGGGTCTGGGGTGTGATGCAGTGCCCCAGGTGCCAGGGCAAAGCCCACTGGGCCTGGCCCACATGCCGTGGGAGGGGAGCAGAGTGTTCAGGGCTCTCACCACTCAGGGCCGGGAGCCCCACACACCTCTTCCACTGGCCTCAGGTCCAGACCACCACTGTGGGCAGCTATGAGGGCTCTGGGGTGTGGATGGCCTTTAGAGAAATGGACTGCCCCAGGGGATATGGGACACCTAGAGGGTCTGGAGGGGCTCTGCACTGATGATCCCAAAATAAAGTATTGAAAGTGCTTTATACACTATGAGATGCAATTGTCCCTAATTATAAGGCCCTTGAGAGCAGAGCAACTACAGAGAGGCTGCCCAGGCACCGGTGGATCTGAGTTCAAGTTCAGGCTCCTCTATATATCAGCTCTGTCACCTTGAGTGGATTACATAACCTCTGTGTCTCAGTTTACTCGACTGTAAAATGAGAGTTGGATCAAGTAATGATATCTCTAGTCTTTTAACCCCAAGAGTCTAGGATTCTGGGTGACTGTCTGCCCCCCCCCCACTCTATGGCTCGCTGAAAATCAATGGCACAGAGGTAGGAGTCCACTTGCCAGCATGTGGCACATATTTGGCACATGACAGACACTTGAAAAACACTGTTGCTAATATTTTCACAGTCAGGGGAATAATATGGGCTGGCATTTACTGAACAGTTACTATGAATAACCCCATGGTCTGTGTATTATTTATTGCTGCAGAACAGATTTTCCCAGAACTTAGCAGCTTAAAACAATACTAAATGTTGATTATCTCAAATAGTTTCTGTGCATCAGGAATTCAAGAGCAGCTAAGCCGGGTGGTTGTGGCTCAGTACTTGTAAGGAGGTGGTAGTGAGGTTGTTGGCTGGGGCTGCAGTGCAGTTTATCTTAAGACTTGCCTGGAGGGACACCTGGGTGGCTCAGTCAGTTAAGCATCTGTCTTCAGCTTGGGTCATGATCTCAGGGTCCTGGGATCGAGTCCCACATCGGGCTCCCTGCTCAGCGGGGAGCCTGCTTCTCTCCCTCTGCCCCTACCCCTTGCTCATGCGCGCGCTCTCTCTCTCTCTCTCAAATAAATAAAATATTTAAAAAAAAAAAAAGACTTGCCTGGAGCTAGAGGGTCCACTTCCAAGATGGCTCACTCACATGGTTGGCAAGTTGGTGCGAAGCCTCAGTTCCTTAGCATGGGTACCTCTCCACCCGGCTGCTTGAGCATCCTCAGAGCATGGTGGCTGACTTCCCCCAGACAGAGAGATCCAAAAGAGCAAACAGTCTTTTATGACCTAGCCCCAGACATCACACACTATCATTTCCACTATATTCTACTGGTCACGCAGACCAACCATGATAGGGTGTGGGAGGGGACCACACAGGGGCATGAATACCAGCAGGCAAGAATTACTGGGAGCCATCTTGGAGGCTGACTATCGCGGTCTGCTCTAAGTGTTTTATAGCTATTAATTTATTTATTAATTCATGAAGTTGATACTATTATCATTCTCATTTTATAGAAAAAGAAATTGAGTCACGGAGAGATTTAGGTAACTTGCCTGAGGTTATACTTCTAGGAAATGGCTTGGGACATTGTTGTGGACTTAATGTCAGTGTCTCTCCAAAATTCATATATTGAAGTGCTAACCCTCATTGTGATGGTATTTGGAGATGGGGCCTTTGGGAGGTGAGGATTAGTGCCCTTAGGGTCACAAGAGCGCCTGCACCCTATCTCTCTCCTCACGCACACGCCCTGAGGAAAGGCCATGTGAGCACGCAGCAAGCTAACAGCTGTCTACAAGCCAAGGGAAGAGGCCTCAGAATGAAGCCCACCTTGCCTGCACCTCTTTCTAGGACTTCCAGCCTCCAGAACCATGAGAAACAAATTGCTGTTGTGTAAGCCCCCTAGCCTGTGGTATTTTGTTAGGGCAGCGTGAGCAGACTAAGACAGAATTTGAACTCAGAGAGGTGGGCTGCTCAGCCCTTGCTCTTGAACTTTCCCTCCCTCTACTACCCAGTAATAGTAGTTAACACAGGCCCTGACTCGCCCTGCTCCCTGCCTGGTCCCTGGGCTTGTGGAGAGACTCTCCCCTGACAGTGGGGTCCAGACGGTGCTGGGAGGACTTGCAAGGGGACTGGAGGAAGCCTCAGGGCAAACTCAAGGTCTGGGGCTCAGTGCTGGCCTGGATGTTTTGGCGCTTGTACCCCCAGAGAGACAGTCCTGGGGGTTAGCTGCCCACCCGACCTGGCGCGCTGCTCCCCCTGCCAGCAGCTCGAACCTGGGGTTTGCCACACACACCCTCAGGGCGATCCAGATCATAAACAGTAAGCAGGAGGAAAACAAACTATATTTAAACTGGCAGTTGCTCCGTAAACAAAGCTAAAAGACAAGTAAGTGACCGTTGGGAACAGTAGAAACACATGGAAACACCAAGTGTCAATGCCCCTAATACATTAAAGTTTTAGAAACAAGCAAAGGACACAAAAAAGCAATTCATGGAAGAATAAGTGTCAATGCCCCCTCCCCTAAAACAAAAACAAACAAGAGGCTTATCCTCACTAATTTTTAAAATCTCAATAAAACCACAATAAAATCTGATTTTAACGCTACCAAATGGGCAAAAAACTCTTAAAGATTAATATACAAGTTTGCTGGACACATAAGGCAATGGACACCGCCACTACCCTTGACCTTGGGGGCGGGCGTACAGTTTTACAAAATCAAAATGTCAAGTATGTATACATGTGACTCAGCAGTTATATTCTGAGGCATCTATCTTATCCAAAAACTAGAAAGAAAATAACCAAAAGATTTATTTAGCTGTAGCTAGAGAGAGAGAAATAGATAATCAGCTATATAGATCCATTTAAATACAAAGATGTTTTTTGCAATCTGGCTGATAGTAGCAAAACTTTGGAAACAACCCTATGTCCATCAATGGAACAAACAGATGAATTGTTGTCTGGTCATATAATGAACACTGCACAGCAGCAATACTGAACAATGATATAGATGAAACTTAAAGACTGTTGAGCAAAAGAGCACATACAGCCTGATTCTGTCTTTATAAAATTCCAAAAAGCCCAAACTAATCTAAGCTGTTACTCAGTCTGGGGACAGGGGTGGGGGGGTTGGTGGCCTAGATGGGGCATAAGCCAGGCTCTGGGCATTCTCGTCAAGGTCTGGTTCTTGATCTGCATGTGGGTTATTCAAGCACACTCCCTTTGTGAGTGTGGACTGTGCCCTTTTCTGAATGCATATTAAAGGAAAAGTTTATTTAAAAATAAAACAAAGCAGGGGCACCTGGGTGGCTCAGTCGATTAAGTGTCCGGCTCTTGATTTTGGCTCAGGTCATGATCTCAGGGTTGTGGAATCCAGCGCCATGTTGGGCTCCGTGCTGGGCGTGGAGCCTGCTTAAGATTCTCTTCTTTCTCCCTCTCCCTCTGCCCCTCCCCCCTCTCTCCCTCTCTAAAAAGCAAAACAAAACAAAAAAAGCTTATCTTATGTATACATACGTAAGCATTCCTCCAGTTTAAAAAATGACATTGAGCTTTCTGTATTGAGTACCAATATGAAAAGATGTCAGCAACATATTGTTAGCTACAAGCAGAAAAACAGATGCCATTTATATGTACTCTGATTCTATTCTGTTAACATTATATATATGCTTATGTAAATAAACTTACATATGAGAAACGTTGTACAGGCATAGAACATGGCTGGAAAGAAATCCCCCGGTTAAAAAGTCACTGTTCCTATGGATTAAGTCTCAAAGAGCTGGGGCTTCTTCCTGAGGCCCTCTGAGGAGGCCCAGCAGGAAATCTGAGCTGCAGCTGAGTGAGCTGGGCCCTTACCTCTGTCAGAACTGGGCCCTGGCCAGCAGGCCAGAGGGGACTTAGGAATAGGGTTTCTGGAAGCACTGTAAGAGGTGGGCAGCCTGGGACCCCTGGAACAGCCAGATCAAGGCCTGGGAGAGGGCATTTAAGGGTCCCTGCTGGCCAGGGGGAGGACAGGAGAACCAGCCCTGCCCAAGGGGCCCTAGTAGTGGTGGGGGAGGGGAAGAAAGGAGGGGACCCCATTTAATCATCACAACCCTATGAAGTATGTATGATTATCTCCATTTCTAGATTAGGATGCCAAGGTTCAGTACCTTGCCTAAGGTCATGCAGATAGTAAATGTAATTGCCAGGCCTTGAACCCAGATCTGTCTAAACCTGGAGTTAGAGGCTGTGCCCTGGGCTGGGGAGGGAGGGGCCCAAGACAGCCAAGATGAGCAGGCTGCCTTCAGCAAAGACTCAGAACCCTAGCCCACAGGTCTTTGCAGGGGCCCCGGGTCACCTATGAAGAATTACAAAAGCAGGTTCTGCCCCGTGGCTGCAGCCACACCACCCATCTGGGGTTGGGGCTCCACCACTAAATCTGGCCTCAGGGCTGCTCTGTTAACTCAGGGCAGATACCTCCAGCTCCAGGTGCCAGCAGTCTAGAGGCGGGTCCCACCCAGACAGATCCCACATGTGAGAGCGTGGTCAGTCCCCCGCGCCTCTGCACGCAGCCGCCCCCCGGGCCCCAACCCCCCTTCTGCCCCCTCATTCCTCTGCCCCTACTCTTGGGAAGAAACAAAGTTGGGGCAGTGGGGCAGTGGTGACTGGAGCAACCTGGGTCCTGGATTCAAGTCCCTGAAGTTTGAGTCCAATGTCACCTGCCTAATTGTCCTAAGCAGCTTAGAACAAGGTAATTTACTGATTGTTGGGGGTAGGGGATGGGGGACAACAGCCAGTGGTTGGGAGCCTACTACGTACCAGTTTTACTCCTTACCACTGTGAGAGGTAAGTATTAGTATCTCCATTTTACGGATAAAGAGACCTGAGGCTCAGAGGGGAAGCAATTTGCCCAAGGTCACCCACAGCTTTGGCTCTGGAACCAAGAGATACCTAGACTTTGAGCCTGGCTCTGCTACTTGGTGGTCTTGGGCAAGTTACTTGACCTCTCTGAGCCTCAGTTGCCTCATTTATAAATATGATATTAAAGTAATACCCAACTTATAAATTATTGTAAGGATTTTAAAAAGTAATGTTAAAAAATTAAAAAATAAAAAGTAATGTTAAAACTCTTAGCATGGTATCTGGTACAGAGAAGGTCCTCAGTCAACATTATTATGATTAATTCAATTATCTGACCAATGCAAGGTTTCACTCCCCAAGAATGCCACTACTCTAGGGCTAGGGAAAATTTTTAACCTTCCCAGATCAATCCAAGAGGTCTTCCTGAGAGAAGCAGCGGTTTTGTCCCAGTTTACCCTGAAACCACTGGGTGTGGGTGTGGTTGTGGTGGGGCTGGGGTGGGGGTATTCGGGAGAAGGTGGAAGAGCTGAGGTGGAAAGAATTATCTCAGTCTGGTGTGTGGGGGTCAGGTCAGGTCTAAACATGGGCAGGTCACCAGACCTCGTTCTCGGAGGATGTCCCAACAGCCTGCTTGGGCACCTTGGATGATAAACAGGTTGTCACCCTCCGAGCCCCAAGTGAACCTGATAAACCCTGGCAGAGCTGAGGGGAAGAGTGGAGTCCCATCTATAAATACTCCATGACTCAGGCTCAGCATCCTGTTGAAAGAGCCGCTTGTGTTTATGGCTCTGTTGCTCTGGGGAGGCATTCCGGCACAGGGAGGAAGGTCTAGGCCACCCTGAGGTCTTAGACCACCCATTTTGCTCTGCTGGGGCAGATACTGGTCTGCAGCTTAGTGTCCAGTCCATTACGGGATTCGGGAAATCTCTCACCCCTGGACCGCCTTTTCTTTCTTTCTCTTTCTTTCTTTCTTTCTTTCTTTCTTTCTTTCTTTCTTTCTTTCTTTCTTTCTTTCTTTCTTTCTTTCTTTTTCTTTCTTTCTTTCTTTCAGATTTATCTCTATTTTAGAGTGGGGGGAAGGGCAGAGGGAGAGGGAGAAAGAGAATCTCAAGCAGACTCCCCACTAAGCATGGAGCCCAGCAATGTGGGGCTTGATCCCACAACCCTGAGATCATGATCTGAGATGAAACCAAGAGTCGTACACCCAACGAATGAGCCACCCAGGCACCCCCACCTCTGGGCCTTCTGTTATCTAGGAAATGAAACATGTTAATTCTCTCTACTTTAGCCAGATGGGCTATGAGGCAGGATCATCTAGTGGTTGGGCACACAGGGTTTTTGTTTTTGTGTTTTTTAATTATGTGTTTTTGGGGAGCGCCTGAGTGGCTAAGTCGTTAAGCGTCTGCCTTCGGCTCAGGTCATGATCCCAGGGTCCTGGGATCAAGCTCCGCATCAGCTCCCTGCTCCATGGGAAGTCTGCTTCTCCCTCTCTCGCTGTCTCTCTGTCAAATAAATAAATAAAATCTCAAAAAAAAAATAAAACTCTATGGGGGGGACTGGGTGGTTCAGATGTTAAGCGTCTCCCTTCGGCTCAGGTCATGATCCCAGGGTCCTGGGATCGAGCCCCGCATCGGGCTCCCTGCTCAGCGGGAAGCCTGCTTCTCCCTCTCCCACTCCCCCTGCTTGTGTTCCTTCTCTCACTGTGTCTCTCTCTGTCAAATAAATAAATAAGATTTTTAAAAATTCTTTAAATTATGTATTTTTGTTAATCTAAATTCAATTAATTAACATATAATGTATTATTAGTTTTAGAGGTAGAGGTCAGTGATTCATCAGTCTTATATAACACCCAGTGCTCATTACATCACGTGCCCTCTTTAATGTCCATCACCCAGTTACCCCAGCCCCCCACCCTCTTCCCCTCCAGCCACCCTCAGTTTGTTTCCTATGATTAAGAGTCTCTTATGGGGAGCACCTGGGTGGCTCAGTCAGTTAAGGGTCTGCCTTCGGCTCAGGTCATGATCCCAGGGTCCTGGGATCAAGCTTGCATTGAGCTCTCTGCTCAGCGGGAAGCCTGCTTCTTCCTCTCCCACTCCTGCTGCTTGTGTTCCCTCTCTCGCTGTCTCTCTCTGTGTCAAATAAATAAATAAAATCTTTAAAAAAAAAAAAAGATTGGGGAAGACACATGACTTTGAGGTGACTGTTCTGTGGGGTCAACCAGCAGACAGAGAACTGACCTCAGAAGAAAGATCAGCCTGGGATGGAGAGAAGAGTCCTTTGCTCAAGACTGTCTGAAATGACTTCTGAAGTTACAACTCCTCAAGACCTTCTTGTGCCTGGCTTTGAATGTCCTCTCTGTAGCACCCACCTCAGGGCCTTTGCACAGGCCCTGTGCCCTGCCTAGGATAGTCTCCCCCTTCTCAACTAAGATGTCACCTCTCCAAAGAGTCCTTCCTTAACACTCTATTTAAATAGGTCCCCATCCCATTACTCCTGGACTCAGGACCTACTCTTTCCTAATATTTCTCAAAATCTATAATTGTTCGACTCAGTTTCTTTGTCAATTGTCTGTTACCACCTCCACCCAATAAAGTACCTGTTCCACGAGTGCAGGGATTGGATGGGCTTGTTCACTGCTGTATCCACAGCTCCTGGCATACAGTAGAAGCCTAGCAAACATTTATGGAATGAATGAACGATCCAGCCCTACCTATTTCCTCATATCCCCCTTTTTCTGATTCTCTGTTCTTTTGAGACTGGTGTCCCCATCACACTCTCTTCCTTCTTCCCTCCTGTATGCCTCTACTTGGAATGCCCTTTCACCTCTGCCCACTCAAACCCTGCTGAAGGTTTAGCTCCCACTGGACCTCCTCTGGGAAGCCCACTTACCCCTGGACCAAGTCCCTTGTGAAGTGAACAACCTATACAACTGTGCATGATGGCCCGACTCCAAGCACCACAACTTATATGTGACCTTGAGCAAGTCACTTCAGCTCTCTGGGCATTTCCCACAGTTAATTCTATCCTTGGGATTTTATCTAAGGGAAATAATTCAAAAGCAGAGAGAAGCTATAAATGCCCAAAGATATACTCTGAAGCATTATTTAAAATAAAAGAGAAATTTTAAACAACGAAAGTGTGAAATGTTAATAATAAAAGCTACCTCTGACTGAGTGTTTGGATGGGCCAGGTGGCAAGTGGGGCATTAACAGCTGTGGTCAAGAGCACAGGCGCTGGAACCTCAGCCTCACCATTTACTCTCTTGTGCTTGAGCCAACAACTTACCTCTTGGACCCTCAGTTTCCTCATCTGTAAGGTGGGGAGGATAACAGCTCCTACCTCATAGACTTTTTGTTGTTAAGCAAACGTTTTATTGACTATAATCCAAGTACAGAAAAGTATACAAATAAATGTGCAACTCAATGAATTTTCACAAAATAAGTATGGTTATAACCAGGGCAGTTTTGAGGACTATAGGAGACAATGCCTGGGAGTACTTAGGGTGCGGGTGGTAGGTGGCCAGTGTTACTCGCTCTGTAGTTCCTGTGCTTCGTGCTAAGCACTTTCCATGCATTCTTTTTATTCAGTCCTCGCAGTAACCCTATGAGGTAGGCACTAATATTACCCTCATTACAAATAAGGAAACCTAGATTCAGAGAAGTTAAATATACTGGCCAACATCACAAAGTTAGCAAATGACAGAGGTGAGAGAGGAACCCAAAACCCTCCTCTCAAACCCCTCGATACACTGATTCCCAAGATCACCTAATAAGCTAATAACTTAAAAAAACTGGATAGTCAATGACCCACTTGGAAAACCACGGTCTTCTGAGTTCTTGAGTCAATTAAACAAATATTTCTTTTTTTAAAAAAAGATTTTATTTATTTATTTGACAGAGAGAGACACAGCGAGAGAGGGAACACAAGCAGGGGGAGTGGGAGAGGGAGAAGCGGGCTTCCCACCGAGCAGGGAGCCCGATGTGGGCTCGATCCCAGGACCCCAGAATCATGACCTGAGCCAAAGGCAGACACTTAACAACTGAGCCACCCAGGTGCCCCTAAATAAATATTTATTGGGACACCTGGGTGGCTCAGTCGGTTAAGTGGCTGCCTTCTGCTCAGGTCATGACCCCAGGGTCCTGGGATCGAGCACTGCATGGGGCTCTCTGCTCAGCGGGAAGCCTGCTTCTTTCTCTCCCACTCCGCCCGCTTGTGTTCTCTCTCTCTCACTGTGTCTCTCTCTGTCAAAAAAATAAATAAAATCTTTAAAAAATAATAATAAATAAATAAATATTTCTTGATCTACTATGTGCCAGGCACTGTTGTAGACCTGGAGATACAGAGCAAGTAAGTTCGAAAAGTTCCATGTTCTCAGAGCTTATGTTCTCTGTTGGGAGAAGACAGAAACAAAAATAAAGATAGTTACTGTTGGTAATAAACGCCACCAAAAAAAGAAAATAGGACAATGGGATGGAGAGAGACTTGTAATCATGGGGCTGCTTTCTTTCTTTCTTTCTTTCTTTTTTAGATTTTATTTATTTATTTGTCAGAGAGAGAGAGAGCGGGGGTGGGGGGGCAGGCAGAGGGAGAAGCAGGCTTCCTGCTGAGCAGGGAGCCCGACGCGGGGCTCGATCCCAGGACCCTGAGATCATGACCTGAGCTGAAGGCAGACACTTAAGTGACTGAACCACCCAGGTGTCCCGGGGGGCTGTTTTCAATAAGATATTCAAGAAAGGCCTCCTGAGGAGGTGACCCAAATGGTGTTGGAGGATCAGCCACGTGGCAACCAGGCAGAAGCCCATTCCAGACAGAGCAGCAGTGAGCTTGGCATGTTTAAGTAACAAATAGAATATTAAGCAGCCATTCTAAAATATCATTTGAAAACTAAAACCTGGAAAAAGTAAAAAAAGCAACCAAGGGGATGCCTGGGTGGCTCAGTCAGTTAAGCGGCTGCCTTCAGCTCAGGTCATGATGTCAATGCCCCGGGATCGAGCCCTGCATCGGGCTCCTTGCTCAGCAGGGAGCCTGCTTCTCCCTCTGCCTGCAGCTCCCCCTGCTTGTACTCCAGCTCACTCTCTCTCGCCCACACACTCTCTCTCTAACAAATAAATAAATAAAATCTTAAAAAAAAAAAAAGCAACCAAGATGATCACTATGACAGCTCGGGGGCACACCTCGTCCCAAATTTGCTCGAGAGACAACATGTTCAGAAAAGTGAAATGGTTGATTTATTAAGTGGCATGATTGTGGGTGGCTTTTTAATTATTTTCCTTTTTGAAAAATACCTGCTGTTGTCACATGACTATTTATCTAACTTTTTTTAAAGTCAAGAAAAAAGAAGTGGCATTCCAGGCATCTCACACAGACCAAATAAGACGGTTGTCAGTTACTAGGAAGGCTAGTCACGTGGGATGCATATATCATCCTAGTGAATATGCTGTGCAATCTCAAGAAAGTTACACTCCCTCCCTGGGCCACAATACCGAACATGCAGGATGCTACACTGCCTGGTACAGCTGCCAAAAGTGGGGTCCCTCATAGGTGAAGGCACTGGGAAAACCAAGCCGTATGCTATTCATGTAATGCATATTTATAAGAAAACTTCTTTTAATCACGAGAAAAAATGTAATCATTAATAAAAATTAATCAGGAGAATAAGAAAACAAGTCATAGATGGGATGAAATATTTACAAAAGACATATTTGATAAAGAACTGTTAAAAAAAAAAACAACTGTGATCCAACATCTACAAAGAACTCTTAAAAGTCAACGATAAGAAAATGAACAACTCAATTAAAACATGGACAAAAGATCTGAAGAGCTCACCAAAGAAGATATCCAAATGGTAAATAAGCATGTGAAAAGATGCTCAACCTCATATGCCATCAGGGACTTGCAAATTAAAACAAAAATGAGATACCACGACACACCCATCAGAATGACCCAAATTCCAAACACTGACAACACCAAATGCCGGCAAAGGATTTGGAGCGACAGGAACTTTCATTCATTCCAGTGGGAAGGTAAAACAACACAGCCACTTTGGAATACAGTCCGGCAATTTCTTACAAAACTAAACATACTCTTACCATAAGATACAGCCATCATGCTCTTTGGTATTTACCCAAATGAGTTAAAAACTTATGTCTACACAAAAACCTGCATATCAATGTTTATAGCAGCTTTACTCATAATAGCCAAAACTTGGAAGCAACCAAGATGTCCTTCAGTAAGTGAATGGATAAATAAAATATGGTACAGCCATACAGTGGAATATCATCCAGCACAAAAAGAGAGAGAGAAGGAGTGAGCTATCAAGCCACAGAAAGACATGGAAAAAATCTAAAGGCATATTACTAAGTGAAAGAAGCTAATCTGAAAACACTATGTACTGTATGATTCCAACCGTATGACATTCTGAAAAAGGCAGTCTGGAAACAGTAAAAAGTTCAGCGGTTGTCTGGGGTTTGGGGAGAGGGAGAGATTAGTAGGTGAAGTACACGGAATTTTCAGGACAGTGAAAATATTCTATATGATACTGTAACAGTAAGATACATGTTATATACATTTGTCAAAACTCATACACACCAGGGCGCCTGGGTGGCTCAGTTGGTTAAGCGACTGCCTTCGGCTCAGGTCATGATCCTGGAGTCCCGGGATCGAGTCCCGCATCGGGCTCCCTGCTCAGCGAGGAGCCTGCTTCTCCCTCTAACCCTCCCCCCTCTCATGTACTCTCTCTCTCTCTCTCATTCTCACTCTCTCAAAATAAATAAATAAATCTTTAAAAAAAAAAAAAAAAACTCATACACACCAAGAGTGAACTCTAATGTAAGCTATGAGCTTTGGTAATAATGTCCTGTCAATGCCAGTTCATTGATTGTAACAAATGTACCACACTGGGGCATCATGCTGATGGGGGGGATGCTGGGAGTGGGGGGTGCTGGGAGTGGGGGATGCTGGGAGTGGGGGGTGCTGGGAGTGGGGGAAACAGGATATACAGGGACTGTCTGTACCTTCTGCTCAGTTTTGCTGTGAACATAAAATTGCTCTAAAAAAGTTATTAATTTTTCAAAAATCAGTATAAGAGAACAAAGAAGTCTTCATTGATATAATTGTTAGCTCAGGTAGGGAAACGGGAAATTCCTGAAAGATCTTTGTTCCTTGAGGTGTGCTACCGCTAACGCAGGAAGGAATGAGAAGTCATGTATAAGATGAAGGGACTGGGCTCCCGACATCCGCTCTTGGCTGGACACTTACCGCGCACTAAGCGCCGCGATGACATGAATCATTTCATTCGTTCTTTCAACAGCTAAGAGAAAATGTTTCTATTACGTGAAAGGGTTGAAAATTATTATTATTCTCAGGGAACAGCTGAGGATGTAGATGTCCCCCGTCACCCAGCTCTGTCCAAGATGCTGAGCTCCAAGTCAGTCAGGGAGATCGGGGGTGCCCTTGGCCCCGTCCACCATCAACATTCCACAGTTCCATGAGTCTGTCTCTTCTGGGGGCCCAACTGGGGGACCCTGCTCCCTCAGAGCATAGATTCCTGGAAGGAGAGTGCTGTGCCCTTGGGGGACCGAGAATCTGACTGCCTGGAGCTCAGCTTCAGGCAGGAATTTCGCACCTTCCCAGACCCTAGACCACAGGTGGAGGGTGCCCCAGGACCGGCCAAGTCTGCCTGCGAGTCTGGGAAGGGCTGTTTCACGGAGAGAGGGCTCCTTCCCCAGCCCTCAGCCACCTGTTCCCCAGATCCACCCTCCCCACCTCTGCACCTCCTCTTCAGAATGCTCAATCCAAGAGCTGGTGGGGCCGGCAGGGTATTAATAACTGGAGTCTGACATTTGTGCTGATTAGAAAGGCATTCCCTACTGGCGGCCAAGACGTCTGAATGCCTTTCAGCCCATCTCTCCAAGCCTTCCATGACCCTGAAGAGGAGGAAGGCGGCAGGATAGTAATAATAATAACAAAAGCCACCTTGGTTTGAGTGCCATGCTGCCGAAAGCATCACCCATACTGTTGTGTTCAATCCCCTCAGGTACTTTAGTCCCTCCATTTCCAATACAGAGACACTGAGGCTGGTGAGAGGTCAAGTAACTTGCCCCAGGCCACACAGCAGGGGAGCTGCTGGGCAGGAACTCAGATCTGTCAGCCAGCAGCAGCCTGTGCTCCTATGGATGGTGGAGCCAGACAGGTGTCCTGCTCAGGTGCCAGGAAGCACTGTGGCCCAGTTCCCTTAACTTCCAGGAGCACAGTGGACTGGTACAGCGCGGGGGGGGGGGGAGGGGGTGGTGGCGCTGCAGATGAACTTCCAGGAAGCCACATTTCTGGTGGACTGCAGGACCAGGCTTCAAGATAGCCCCAAGGGGCAGGGCCAGCCTGGAAGAGGGGCCCTCCCTGGGCTTCTGGCATGGGGAGTCAGGTGATGGGAACATCCGCTGCCCCGCCCCGCACCCGGGAGAACTTGCTTGGCTCACCCCTCTGCTCACCTCTTCTGCTTCTGGTTCTCTAGCTCATGTTCACCTCTTCACTCCTTTGAGGTGTTTGACTATTTGGGAGAGACAGGATCACAGGGAGAGGAGAGCAAAGAGGTCCGTTTGTTCAGGGGCTCATAGTCCCAAAGGTCTCAAATCTGGGCTTTTGACATTAGCTTTCCAGGGGCAGTGTGGCATCGTTGTGGCTTAACCAGTGGAACCTTCTGCTGGGCCTCCCTCCCAGGTCTGCCTACTTAGGGCTGTGTAGCTTTGGGAAGATTCTTGAACTGCTCTGTGCCTCAGTTTCCCCATCTGTAAAATAGGGATAAATAATACCGACTTCATAGGGTTGTTGTGAAAATTAACTGAGTTAAAAATGTGAAGTGTACATTTCTCTAAGCATAGAAGCCTGGCACAGAGTAAGTACTCATTCAGTGTTAGCGCTCCACCATTTGCTATTTCTAAATGATGTTCCATGCAGAATAACAGACAGAAGGGGAAGGAGACATTCATCAAGGAAACTTTAAAAATCATCTTCCATATCCCGCCATTCCACACAAACACCAACACCGTTTCACTGTATTTCCTTCCAGTTATTTTCCTGTCTGTCATTTTTACAACACTGTAATTACAGTGTACTGAAAAGTTTTGCAAACTTGGGACTTGTTTTTCTTTTCTTTCTTTCTTTCTTTCTTTT
The DNA here is from genome assembly GCF_037043125.1 of Eumetopias jubatus. NCBI lineage: Eukaryota > Metazoa > Chordata > Mammalia > Carnivora > Otariidae > Eumetopias > Eumetopias jubatus. The sequence goes on along the minus strand of NW_028274810.1, from coordinate 87,720,841 downwards.
TTTTAAGACTTATTTATTTGAGAGAGAGTGTGTGCGTACAAGCAGGGGGAGGCGCAGAGACAGAAGGAGAAGCAGACTCCCCGCTGAGCAGAGAGCCTGATGCGGGGCTCAATCCCAGGACCCTGGGGTCATAACCTGAGCTGAAGGCAGAAGCTTAACTGACTGAGCCACCCAGGTGCCCTGGAACTTGTTTTTCACTTAACATTTTATCCTAAACATTTTCTATAATCATTCAGTAGGATTTTACGGAGGGTCTGCTCTGTGCTGAGCAGTGTTCTGGGCTCTGGGCATACAGCAACCAACAGGAGCAGACAAACCCCTTCTCTCCAGGACCTTACATTCTAGAGGGTGTTGCTACATTGCCTTCAGAATTCATGCTTTTTGGTCACCTGGGTGGCTCAGTCGGTGAAGCATCTGCCTTCAGCTCAGGGCATGATCTCAGGGTCCTGGGATCAAGCCCTGCATCCAGCCCTGCCCTGCATCCCTGCTCAGTGGGGAGTCTGCTTCTCCCTCTCCCTCTGCCACTCTCTTGCTCTCTCTCTCTCTCAAATAACTAAAATCTTTTTTTTTTTTTATTTGAGAGAGCGAGAATGAGAGAGAGAGAGAGAGTACATGAGAGGGAAGAGGGTCAGAGGGAGAAGCAGACTCCCTGCTGAGCAGGGAGCCCGATGCGGGACTCGATCCAGGGACTCCAGGATCATGACCTGAGCCGAAGGCAGTTGCTTAACCAACTGAGCCAGCCAGGCGCCCCTCAAATAACTAAAATCTTAAAAAAAAAAGAATTCATGCTTTTACATGGAGGTCTCATCACATACAATAGGGAACACAAATAGGAAGCATGGAGTTCAGTGAATTTTTACACATATATTCATCTATGTAACCACCACCCAGATGAAGATCCAGAACACTTCCATCACCCCAGAAGATTCCCTCACCTTCTGCATCAATAACCAGCCCACTTCCACATAGATCAATTTCACCTGTTTAAGAAGAGGATCCACTCTTTTGAGAATGCCGCTTTTCTAATGACTGTAGAATATTCCATCCTATCGATATATTATTGGACACAAATTTTGCTTTTAGTTTCTCACTGTTATCAGTGGTGCTACAGGGAATGCCACATTTTTTTTTTTTTTTAGAAAGAGAGACTCTTTTTTTTATTTTTTTTAAAGATTTTATTTATTTATTTGAGAGAGAGAGAATGAGAGATAGAGAGCATGAGAGGGAAGAGGGTCAGAGGGAGAAGCAGACTCCCCACCGAGCAGGGAGCCCGATGTGGGACTCGATCCCGGGACTCCAGGATCATGACCTGAGGCGAAGGCAGTCGCTTAACCAACTGAGCCACCCAGACGCCCGGAATGCCACATTTTAATTATCTCCTTAGCCTAGACTCTGAGAAGTCGGATTGATTTTTGAAAGGGTATTTAGTCAATATGGATAGACTGCTTCCCGAGAAGGCTGCACAGCTCCATCAGCAGTGGGAAAAGCAAGGCACACAGCATCAGCGGAGTCCAGCTCAGTCACCTGCCTTCTCGGCTTGAATCACCTAGAATATTAGCTAGAATTCTCAGCTTATAATACAGAAGGGTGTCTTCATGACAAGTCTGACTGGCATGAGAAGGACTCACAAGACAGGATATCTCTTGGTCCTGAGTTTGGGGCTGAGCTTTACAATGTCAGAACCCCGACTTCTCGAAGCACACTAAAAAGGGAATCAGGGGATTCATCTTTTTTTTTTTTTTTTTTAGGGCTTGAACTCAGACCCTGAGATCAGGACCTGAGCTGAGATAAAGAATCGGACTCTTAACCGATTGAGCCTCCCAGGTACCCTGGGGATTCATCTTCCATTGATGGATTAACAATAACCAAGCAGCAGAGTCAGATTCAATCATTAAGGCAGCTATCAATCTAGGAATTTACGAAGATCCATGGAATAGTCAAGTAAACCAGAATGTGCATCCCATCCTTCTGTTAGAAGGCCACAAGGAAAGCCAAATTACGAAGAATTTTCTTGGTGGCTGAGTCTGTGTTCCCCAGAAGGCAGAGCTGGTGAGAAGGAAGCACTGAACTGTGAAGACAGGACACCTCATTTGCAGCTCAGTGGACTCCCTCAGATCTGTGTCCTTAAGGAAAACTGAGGTCAGCCCAGCATTTCTCGATGGTTCCTCCTTCCCGTGGCAAACTTCCAAAGCCCAGATCCTGTGCAATCTCCCACCTGCCCATAGATCTACTTCTCCCCTCCCTCCTGGTTGCAGTCTAAGACCACACCACCACCATCACCTCTGGCCTAGACCTTTGCAGCTCTTGCCACGCTTGGTCCAAACTTCACCTGCCAGCTAAGTGATCTTTTATTTAAAAAAAAAAAAATTTTTTTTTAAGTAGGCTCCCCACCCAGCGTGGGGCTTGAACTCACAACCCCGAGATCAAGAGTCATACGGCTCCACCAATTGAGTCAGCCAGGCAGCCCCCTAAATGATCTTTTAAACTGGAAATCTGATACCGTTTAAAATCTTTACTTAAACCCCTTTGGTGATGGAAAGATAAATGGATAAACAGAATGTGGTGTATACATACAATGGGAGATGATTCAGCCTTAAAATGAAGAAACGCTGAGGCCAGCTACATGAATTAAAGGCATTATGCTAAGTGAAAGAAGCCAGACACAAAAGGACAAATACTACCAAATATCATACAGTGTTTCTATGAGGTACCTGGAGTAGTCAAGTTCACAGAGACAGAAAGTAGACTGGCAGTTGCCAGAGGCTGAGGGAAAGAGGGAATGGGGAGCTGGTGTTTCACGGGGACAGAGTCTCAGTTTGAGAAGATGAGAAAGTTCTGGAAATGGATGGTGGTGATGGTTGCACCACAAGGTGAATGTACTTATGCCACTGAACCGTATCCTTAAAAATGGTCAACTTTATATTATATATATTTCACAACAATTAAAAAACCAACTTCGACGACCCTTTACTTGTATCTCAAAATCCATAACATGGTCTACAAGATCCTGCAGGATCTGGCCACGGCCTTGTGTTGGCCTTTTAAGGCTGATCATCACACCTCTGTCCCCCTTCAACTGGGGTCGGGCCCTACGGGGAAATAGGAACGGGAATCAGACAGATGACCTGCTGAAGATCTGAGCTTTGTTACCGATAAAGTTGGGCTGGAGACAGGCTTCTATCTGTAGCTGCAAATGGAGCTTCCTTCCTCTGACGCTTCCCCCAACTCCTGACTTAAACTTCCAACTCGGGGCTTGGAAGAGCAGCTGGGCACATCCCTTCCCTCCACTGCTCACTTGGCTAATTGCTTCTCATCAGTCATTTGTTAGCATAAATGTCACATGTTCAGAGAGGCCTTCCATGACCCAAACCACCATCCTACCCCCACTCCCTGCCTACTAACAAGCCTTGGGCCTCTAGAGTTTGTTCGCAGCACTTTGCACAACTGCATCTCTGTGTCTCACTGCATGATCATTTGTGGAAGTAAAGAGGAAGGTGAGCTCAGTGAGACCAGCCCCGGGGCATGTTTCGCCAGCGCCTGGCACAGTGCCTCAACAGTTCTGTATGCTGTTGGAAGGAAAACATGGGTAAGGCTTTGGAGGTGGGAGGTCGGGGGCGAGCCCAAGTAACACCCGGTGCTCCACTGAGTAGCATGCCTTTTTTGTCTTGTTATATGCACTCTGCAAGTTTGTCCAGGATCCAGTTGCTCAGGACCACTGGGAAGCTAAGTAGGGTTCTGCCTTTTCCCCAAACAGCACTCAGCCCCTGCTCTAAATGACCATTGACCAAACATTCAAAGAATGTCACTTTGAAGGAGTGTCTGAGTATCTGACTATGACCCTCAAGTCTCAATTTAAGTGCCACCTCCTGTCAAAAGCTTTCCCTGACCCCCTGTCCTCTTTCATGTAAGAACAATGTAGGGCCCCCTCCTCTGGCACTAATCACCTTGTACTGTCTTCAGCTGTTTAGGTGTCTGTCACCCCTGCTAGACTATGAGGGCAGGGACCTTGTCCTCTTGTTCACTGCCTTTTCATCGGCAGCTAGCATAATTTCTTGAACATAGTAGGTACTCACTAAATAATCATTGGCTTAATGAATGAATAAAGTGCCCACCATGTGCCAAGCACTAGTGACTCTTCAGGGGGGGTATTGTAGTGACATTTGCTAGCTGCCCCTGCCAGTCAATAAGCGCTATCCTCCAGGACACTGAGTTTGGTCAAGGAAGGCGCATCATCCTTAATGAGCCAATCAGGTCCAAAGACGCAACCTCAGGACTGTTTGAGGAATGGAATAACTGACTTTCTCATTCCCGCAGGTGCATACTCCTGAGGCTGAATCCCCAGGACTGCTGCCTACCACCTGGGCCCATCAGAGAGGCCAGCCTTAAGATGTAGTCAGCAAAGTGCAAGGCAGAATAGAGGAAGCTGAGTCTTTAGGTGATATGTGAGCTGCTGGATCAAACCTTTCCTGAAACCAATACTCCCATCTCAATTCTTCCCAGACACACATGCCAACCATTCCCTTTAAGCCAGTTTGAGTTGGGCTTCTGCCCTGGTAACACACAGCATCCAGAAGGGTCAAAGGCAGCCGAAGCTCTAACATCTTAGTATCTGCTGAGGAGCTTCATGAATCCTCAGTTTGAGATGCTTTTGGGACCTTGTCTTGCAGCTCTCAACTCCTCAACCATCATGGCTATCCGATGGGGATACCCCCTAGCAGCAGCTCTTGGCACCAAGGGCAGGGGATGTGGAGCTTGGTCCTAATTACCAGCGCTCCAGCTGTTCTCAGTCCTCACTGAGGAGACAACTAGGACCCATCCAAAGACCCAACAGCTAGAGTTGTGGCTGGCACATGACTTTCCTGGGCCTCTAAATCACCAGTTTGGGGGCTGGATCAGAAATAAGCATTTCAGTCTTCTTGGTACAAGCATAGTGGAGGTTAGGACTGAAGAATAAGAGTGGCAGAGCTGGAAGGATCTGTAGAGATGAGCTGGTCAGACCCCTTAGGTATATGGAGAAACTGAGGCACGGAACAAGGAGACTTATTCAAGTTCACAGAGCATGTCAGTGCCAGAGCTGGCATTCTCCTTAAAGGAGTTTCTCCATCAGCCTCCCCCTACAGAGTTGGGGCTGGAAGGAGGTGGGAGAGAGCATGGGTGGGGATTCTCCCTGCTATGGCAAGATAGGAAGTGCTCTCCCAAACAGTCACTGGTACACCTGGTTACTCGTTCTTAATAATTTGGCAGCATGTTGGTAACACCTTGTGGCGGGCCCAGGGTACGATGACTTCAGAGGGTAGTAGGTCTCTGATGAAACATCAGTGATGCCTCCAGGATTTCTGCAGAGGAGGAATTTGGGACCAGAGATCTGGGGGGAAAGGAGACTGAGATTTGCCCTGAAGCTGCGTTTGCATAGCGAGTCTACTGCTGTCACTTAGATCACGGTTTCTCAGTTCCCACACTATTGACATTTTAAGCCGGATAATTCTTTGTGGTGGGGGACTATCCTGTGCCTTGTAGCAGCTCTCAGTCTCTACCTACTGGACGCAAGGAGCACCTACCCTCCCAGTGTGTCTCCAGACATTGCCAAATGCACCCTGAAAGGCAAACTGCCCCATTTGAGATCCACTGACTTAATTATATGTTTAACTAGCTGAGAGGGCATGATGGAGAGTCTTCTAAAAGAAGAGAGGAGATAAAAATAGGAGCCACCCTTTCCTACAAGGAAAAAAAAATCATCAGCGGGATGATCTGTTCTAGGCAGAACTGTGACCTTTGATCTTACCCATGCACCCTTCCTTTCGTGACCATTTTCTTCTCTTTCATAGCTCCCATTCCTACACAGAAAAAATTTTAAAAACTATCCACAAGGGCGCCTGGGTGGCTCAGTTGGTTAAGCAACTGCCTTCGGCTCAGGTCATGAGCCTGGAGTCCCAGGATCGAGTCCCGCATCAGGCTCCCTGCTCCGCAGGGAGTCTGCTTCTCCCTATGACCTTCCCCCCCTCATGTGCGCTCTCTCTCTCTCATTCTCTCTCTCAAATAAATAAATAAAATCTTTAAAAAAAAACTATCCACAAAAAAATTAATATTTGTCTTCACGCTAAAAGTGAGACAAGCAGGATATAATAGTTACTGGGGGTTAAAAACACAAGCATTATATTCTTAAGATGTGAGCATTTCACTGTATGTAAACCATAGCTCAAAAAAATTTCAGTAAAAAATACATGAGTCCTGTAGTCAGACCTGGGTTCAAGTCCCAGTTCACATGTTTCCTAGCTATGTGACTTTGTCCTCTTAGAAACTCCGTTTCCTCGGTTGTAAAAGGGAAGTAATAATAGTACATGCCTCACAAGATAACTATGCAGACAGAGTGAGAGCATGTATAAATGGCACTTAGTACAGTGCTGGCACAGGGGGTTATATGAATAATACCTACTTTTATTTACATTTATAGTAGCTATTTATATTTTTCTGTAGTTTATAGGGGAAATTGCTGCCCGATGATCTGCTTCCTGGGGACCTATTTTAATTAGGGCATCTCCACTTGCCTCTTCTCATGGGACCCCTTTGTTCAGATAGGAAAAGGAAAGTCTAGGGACACAGCAATTTATGGGGTTTGGAACCTGGAGTTTTGGCTCTACCAGTGACTTACTAGAAACTGAACTTACTGAGTCCCTCTGAATCTCCCTTTCCCCACCTTTAAAATGGTATACTAATACTACCCATTTCCTAGGGTTCTTGGGAGATTTTTAAGCCGACTCTTGACAGCTCTGAGAAATCAGACCTGCCTTTAAGGCTGGGGCAGTAGCTGTACCAATGGAACCTACCACAAGGGGGCAGGATCGCTACATCCAAGTTCCCACCTATCCCTGACGTTTCATTTTTTGAGCATACTGCCTACTTGTTATAATCAACTTGTATATTCAGACATATACATAAGTAGAATAGTGTAATGAACCCCAATGTACCCAGCACCAGGTTTCAACAACTGTCAACATTTTACCAACTTCCTCCCTCTTTTTGTTTGCTATACTGCTTGTGGAATAGTAAAGCACAGCCCAAACCTCATTACATTTTATCTATAACTCATCAACATTTCATTCTAATTGAACAAGGCTTTTATTTCCACAGGCACTATGTCATTATCACATCTAACAAAAAAGAATATACCTTAATCTATCAGTCCATATTCAAATTTCCCTGCTGGCACCAGACATGCCTTTTGACAGTTGGCACACTTGAATCAGGATCCAAATAAGGTTATCGCATTTGGCACGTGTCTTGAGTTTTATACTTTAATATTCTAACTTCCTTTTGTAACTTCATGCCATGAATTTGTTGCAAAAACCAGGTCACTTGTCCTGTAGGATGTCCCACATTTTGAGTTGGGCTGATTATGGTATCTGTCTATCCCCCTGATTTCTGGTAAACTGGTAATTAGATCTTGGCTTGATTAGGCTTAGACTCTTTTTTTGCTTTTTAAGGCAGCAATATTTCATGGAGAGCGCTGAATTCCCCTCTTGGTAATGTTAAGTTTGGTCACTGGGTTCCAGCAGTGTCAGCCTAAGCTCTCCATTACAAAGTTCCCCAACACCTTTCATCCAATTGTTTTAGCATCATTTCATGATTGTCACCTAGACTAATTATTTTATTGTTTGCAAAATCATACTTTTCTAATCCTACCATTTCTTTTGTATTTATTAGTTAGAATTCTTCTACAAAAAATAACTTTTAGCTATTGTTTGGTTACATGCACTGTAACTGATCAAGCAATGACCAGAAAAATGTTTATTTCTCTTTATCAATGTTCAGAGTAATTGTTGATTCACTATAAAACTTCATCGATAACAATGTGTTGTTTTCCTTAAGTATCATTATTAATGGGTTCTTCTATATTTTATGTGTTATGATCAACGGAAGTCATTATTTTTCTTTTCATCCTCAAATTGTTCCATCTTAGGCCAGTAGGGCCCTTCATATTGGTTCCTCAGTCATTTTTACATGACCCCAATAGTCTTTGATAGCTTCCTGGCTTCCAGACACAAGATGACCCAACCTCATCTTTCCTGCTCCAGATCTGGATCCAGCCATTTATCAAAGGAGTCTTGATTTTCTTTGCTAAATTTTTAATGTTTTTAAAACTGGCAAATGGTGTTTAGAGAGCAAATCTGTGCATTAGGGGTGTTCATTACTACTGGATTGGTGATTGTTTCTAGGCCTTTTCAGCAGAAAGTAGAAAACACACTTTTTAAGAGGAAAATACATACTTCATTCATTCTGCTAACTCAGATATAAAATGATCCTAGGCTTGTTTAAAATTTTTTAAAGACGTATTTTATTTATTTATTTAGAGAGAGAGAGCATGCAGGGCGGGGGTAGAGGGAGAGGGAGAGTCTTAAGCAGACTCCCTTACAAAGATACTTTCCAAGGCCCCAGCAATGTGTTCATGGGGCCATTCTGTGATCTTTTTCCTAAAGAAAACACCCCCAATTTTTTAAGCTTCAGACTCCATAGGAACTGAACCCACATCACAATCTTTAGTCAGCCTATCTTCGGGGTTATGGAGTTGGATTTCAAGTCTCAGTTCAGCAGTCAGCTTGAGAGGAGGGACTCCTATATTTAATAACTGAGACAAACAAAAGGAAAAGGCTCTTCTGACCAAAAGAGATAACCCCTCTCCTGATTCTGATCAATTACCCACACAGGTATTAAGGCCTTCTACAGTTTCCCTCTAATTTCAAGGGCAGAAACTAACCCTGGCTGGCATCAGTATCCCCAGCAGAGAGCTGAAGACTGGTAGATGGCACTCGGAACAAAAGTCTGAACAGATTATAGAGCAGGGTGTTGTTGGGTTTTTGGCGGGGGAGTTATACCAGGACAGTGGGTTTTCAAGGCAGGTACACACCCCCCCCCAAAAAAACTACACAACTTTTAGTCAAATAAGGCAGAGGTCTGTTTCCTCACGTGTAAAAACAAAGGTTAGCAATAAAGCCTAACCTGTGGGATTTGGTCAGGATTAGAAAAGCTAATTTAAAGACCTAACCCAGTCCCAGACTCTAAGGAGAAGGTCCATAAATAGAGGACAGCAAATAAAACGGGAGAGTGGTTGATCCTTGAGGGCGCTGACAGGGATTCTTTGCACAGCGTGCCTACTGCAGCACTAGGAGGAGGAACAACCACTCTACTGACAAATAGTAGGTGCAGAATAAATTGGTGAAGAAGGGCCGGACGTTTCTGGCGGATGCTCACTGATCTGTGTAACTAACTGAATAATGGGTTGGTCCGAGGCTCTGAGTCACGGACAGTCCCGGGCTGGCTGTCAGGCGACTGCATGCCGGGATCTGACAGACCGCGGTCCGTCGGGCCGCGAGAACGGCTGTCTTCGCGGTCCGGCCCGGCCCCGGCCGCCTCGGGCCGCCGCCGGTCGCCGCGCGCTGGCTGGATCCCGACTTCGCGCGGGGGACGCCGCTAGGCAGGGCCTGCGCGGGCGGGCAGCGGCCAGGTGCGGGCGCCGCCGCGCCTTCCTCCCCGCGCCGGGCAGGGCGCCCCCGACTCCCGGCCGCCGCGGCCCGGGAACAATGAGGTGCCGGCTTCTTTAAGGGAGATACCACCGCGCCGGCGGGGCAGGGGACGGCGTCCTCCCAGATGATCGCACCCAGTCCCGCGCCGCCGCCGCCTGGGCAACTGCACCGTCCGCAAACATGGCTCAGTGACTCTGACAAAAGGTGCAGCCTCCCTCCCGGCGGGGCGGACGCCAGGCCTCCCAGCTCCGGCCGCGCCTCCCCGCGGGCCAGCCGAAGAGCTCCGCGTCCCGCCGGCACCCCAGGCCCGAGCCGAAGAAGATGCACCAGGCGTTCCGCCCCAGCGACCTCCGCACACCTGCCCGCAGCTCGGTAGGTGGGAAGGGGGGCGGGGAGGGAGCGGGGAGGCCGCGTCGGGCGCGCGCACCCCCAGGCCCGGACCTGCTGCCGCAGACCATCCCCGGGGCCCGCGGGCCGTGCGCGCCCGCTGCGGCTGGACGGTGACCGAGCCCCGGCGGGCAGCGGCCTCCCCGCTCCCGGGCCCGGCCACCCCTGCGGGGAGGGGCCCTAGTGGTGCGTTCCGGAGCGCGCACACCTTCGGCGACTCCCGGCTCCTGCGAGCCGCGGGAGAGGGAGGAGGCTGGCGGAGCGCGGGGCGCGCGCCCAATAGGGATGACGCTCGGCGTCCCGGCTCGCGCTACGGAAAGCCGGAGGGGGGCGGGGCCGCGAGGCGTAAGGGGGTGTGTCCGCGCGCACCACGGGGGCGCGCGCCGGTCTCTGACTGGAGGCCGCGGAGGCTGAGGCGCGAGCTGCCCGATAATGGCGGCCTGCAGAGCCCGTGAGAGGGAGAAGCGGCGGCGGCTATCCTGAGGTAAATTTGGCCCTGAGGCCTGGCACGGAGGCCCTGCTGCAGAGCCGAAGGCCTTGCATGCGCCTCCCTCCCCGGGAGGCCTGTCACAGACCTGTCAGCGGAGTCATGCTAGGGAAGGCCCCGCGCTCCTCAGGCCTCCGGCCCGCACCCCTCAGGCCACCGGCTCCAGCTGCGGCCTCCTCCCCAGGCCCCGGGCCTCAGCCGCCAGCCACGAGGAGTTGAGGCAGCCGCAGGACTGGCTCCTCGGAGTGAAGGGCCCCGGGAGGATCCCCTCCGGGTTTCGTCTGGACGCCGCCGGGGAGGGGGAGGGCCTGATACTCGGCCAATGAGCGGGGCGCTGAGCCGCCGCGTCGGACAACACCTCTGCCCAGGACTGGCCGTTCCCGGGCCCGGCAGGTGTGTGGCCTGGCGGGCCGGCCGCCGAGCGCTGGCTTAGCGGGGCGGGCGTGAGGGCCCGGGAAGTGCCGGCCGCTCGCTTGGGTTCGCATCCAGGGATTTCATAAACGCCCTCCCTCCCCCTTACTGGGTGCTCTTTCGTGTGTGGGTATGGGGCCGCTTGCAAGACAGGAGCCACTTTGAGACAGATAGTAATTGGTGATCCACGGAGAGCAGGAAAGAGTGTCTACTGTGGACCTGGGGCAAGGACTCCGTGGCAGGATATCAGACACTAGGAAATGCCGTCGGAATTTGAAGGGGGGTTCCAGTTAGGGGAAGTGGGACTAAGAAGTGATCTCAGAAGCTTTCATTTTCTTTATTAAATCTGTCCTATGGACTTAAAGTGGCTGTACCCATTTTTTCAGGCCCAAGAGTCAGTAGCTTCTTGTTCCCCCAAACTATACACTATGAAGATTGGACAGCCTCTTGCCCATCGTGGCAATCTACAAATAAGAATTTGCTCCTGAAGCTCATTAGAATCCTAACATTCTTTGGAGAATGATGTGGCACACTTTAGACTTTCTTGATTCAACTCATGAGCATTTCTGTGTGGGGCCTTTGCTTCTGCCTTTAAATGATTTATCAAGTTGAATTTGAAAGAACCGTCGGAGGACAGTTTTTGGTGGCAAAAATGGCCTATATCTAAATAGCTGTTGTTTAAATTTAGCAACAGAAAGGTAACAATATTCTTCGTACCTTGCTTTATTTTTAGAGGACCATTTTTCTCCACAGACTTTATTTTCATTTATTTTGCAGGAAATGAGGAAATAACATAAACGAAATTAAAATAGGGACATACACAGTTTACTTTTTAAAAAAAAAAAACAACCCACATTTTCAATTCTATATGTAATCTGGTTCACTTTCAGTCCCTAAGCACAAGCCAAGTGTTTGTATTTCTAACTTGTGAGGTTTTTTTGTTTTTGTTTTGACAATTTTATGAACTTTTGTGTGTGTCAGCTTTAAGGAGAAGCTGGAGTTTCTTTTTTCATGATCAGTAAATGAGAATGATGAATTTTTTGGTTTATTTTTAACAGTAATATTTTGAAGCAGTTTGTATGAGAGGCAGTATAGTGTAATGGTTATGGTTATGAATGGCAGAGCCAGATGGCCTGGTTTCAAAACCCAGGTCCACCAGTTAGTAGCTGTTTTACCTTAGGCATGTTGCTTAAACTCTCTGTGCTTTAGTTTTCTCATCTATAAAATGACCATAATAGTATCTACTTCATAACGTTGTGAGGCTCAAATGAATTTAATATTATAAAGTGCTTAGAACAGTTCCTGATACATGGTAAGTACTACCAAAGTGTTAGCTGCTTTATTATTATTATTATTCAAATATTTAGATTTGCCCAAGTTGTATCCAATATCTTGCAAGCACTGCAAACAGTGAGGCAGATAATTAAATCATACATAAGAAGCTATACAAGCCAGTAAGTATACTTAATTTCAACAGAACACTTTGTTGATTTTTCCAGAAACTTTGACCTTGAAGATGGTGAGTAGCCAGCCAAAGTACGATCTAATACGGGAGGTAGGCCGAGGCAGTTACGGTGTTGTATATGAAGCAGTCATCAGAAAGACTTCTGCACGGGTGGCAGTGAAGAAAATTCGATGCCATGCACCTGAAAATGTTGAACTAGCCCTGCGTGAGTTCTGGGCACTAAGCAGTATCAAGAGCCAACATCCAAATGTGATTCACTTGGAGGAATGCATCCTACAGAAAGATGGGATGGTGCAAAAAATGTCCCATGGCTCTAATTCTTCCCTTTATTTACAGGTATGTGTGGTTGAATGGGAAATAGAAATAACTTGAACTTAGTATTGGTCAGCAAGAAGAGGAATAAAAGAGTCAGATGAGCTTCTACTTTTAAATGCAGGTATTTATATAGTTAGGAGTAGATAAGGTCTGCCAAGAACTAAGTAGATGTTTGCTTTAAAACAAGGTTTTATTTAAACCTATGATGCAAATACCTAAAAATAACATAAGCCACCTGTTACGCCATGGTACTTGCCAATCTACATGGGAATGGGGCAACATAGGAGCTAGAGAAGTGATCAAGATTAGAGTCTAATAAGTTCACTTATTTGAAATCAAGTTTTTTGGAACTGAACCCAGAAGAAAAGGAAAAACTCCACAATCAATAGCAGTACCCATATAGGTAATTTGGGCATTTCTTTATAAATTACTGATTTGAATATAAGCCTTTGCTGTTTTAGAGGGTTGTGTGGTTTCTTAACCATGCAACTCTAGTTAATTTTCATGAAGTATGTGGCATAGCACTAGAATGTTTTAATAGTGCTAATAGCTAACATTTGGGTTCCTACTCAGTTCCACACTCTGTGCTAAGTGTTTTATTTATTTTTTTTAAAGACTTTTTTATTTATTTGAGAGAGAGAGAATGAGAGATAGAGAGCACGAGAGGGAAGAGGGTCAGAGGGAGAAGCAGACTCCCTGCTGAGCAGGGAGCCCGATGTGGGACTCGATCCCGGGACTCCAGGATCATGACCTGAGCCAAAGGCAGTCGCTTAACCAACTGAGCCACCCAGGAGCCCTGTGCTAAGTGTTTTAAAGCCACACTCTGTGCTAAGTGTTTAAAAGGCAGTTGCTCAGAACAATCCTGTGAGGGTAGTACTATTATTATCATCATTACAAATGAAGAAACTGAGGCTTAGAATAGATAATGAATTTATCCAAGTCACATACCAGCAGTTGGCAGAATTGGGAACTGAATGTAGGAGACTATCTGACTGCTAAAACTTCCAAGTTACTCTTGCCTTCAAATTACGTTTTTTGTAGACCTGGGGAAAGCATTAACATAGGAGAAAGGTTTGTTTGTTTGTTTGTTTTTTAAAGATTTTATTTATTTATTTGATAGAGAGAGACACAGCGAGAGCAGGAACACAAGCAGGGGGAGTGGGAGAGGGAGAAGCAGGCTTCCCGCGGAGCAGGGAGCCCGATGCAGGACTCCATCCCTGGACCCCGGAATCATGACCTGAGCCAAAGGCAGATGCCCATCGACTGAGCCACCCAGGCGCCCTGTTTGTTTATTTATTTATTTACTTGGTTGGTTGGTTGGCTGGCTATTGGCATAGATCAAAATCTCTAGTAGGCCTATATTTGCTAAAGAGAAAAGATACTTAAGACATAGCTAGTTAAAGGCCAGAGAAAAATTTCTTAAGTCCAGTCATTCTTGGAAAAGGAAACAACTTTCCATGAGTATGTCTAAATTCAGAATTTTACCATCAGGGCACAGAAGTATGATTTTAAAACAACAGAAGCTTTTGGACCAGGACCAACAAAGAAACAAACACATTAATCTTTATCATTAGAAACTTGCAGCTTTCATTATATGGTGAACAAATATCAATCTTGAGAACCTAATTTATATTGCAGTTTAGCATGCTATATCCTGAAGTTTTACCTCTTAAGACAGTGACTATAGGGCACGTGGGTGGCTCAGTTGGTTAAGCGACTGCCTTCGGCTCAGGTCATGATCCTGGAGTCCCTGGATTGAGTCCTGCATGGGGCTCCCTGCTCGGCGGGGAGTCTGCTTCTCCCTCTGACCCCCCCCCTTCATGTGCTCTCTCTCTCTTATTCTCTCTCTCACAAATAAATAAAATCTTAAAAAAAAAAAAAAGTGACTGTAAAGCACAACTACTTAGCCTCTATTCCATTTATTGTTTACTTTTCTACTCAGTATGGGGCACCTGGGTGGCTCAATTGTTAAGTGTCTGCCTTCGGCTCAGGTCATGATGGGATCAAGTCCCACATCGGGCTCCTTGCTCATTGGGGAGTCCGGTTCTCCCTCTACCTCTGCCCCTGCTTGTGTCCCGTCTCTCACTGTGTCTCTCTCTGTCGAATAAATAAATAAAATCTTTAAAAAAAAAGTGCTTAGTATGTAAATTGCACTGATAGAAAATATTAGAAACATTCTTACCACACTCTCTCTTAAACGTGGATAGAACCTTGATGAACTTTGCCATTGAATTGGTCTACAAATACAAAGACATTTAAATATATGACTTAGTGCTAATGGTATCCTTGAGTCCAGATCAAGCAACCTTTATAGTAATTAGATATTAGGTGGTCTTTGAAGGCTTTAAGATGTAAAGTATTGGAGTGCCTGGTTGGCTCAGTCAGTAGAGCATGCGACTCTTGATCTTGGGGTTGTAAGTTTGAGCCCCATGTTGGGTGTAGAGATTATTTAAAAAAATAATAAGCATAATAATATGTAAAGTACTTCCAGACTTGACTCAGTGATTTTTTTTAATCTAAAGCACCTTTTTTTTTTTTAAGATTTTTATTTATTTATTTGAGAAAGAGAGAGGATGAGAGATAGAAAGCACGAGAGAGGGAAGAGGGTCAGAGGGAGAAGCAGACTCCCTGCTGAGCGGGGAGCCCGATGTGGGACTTGATCCCGGGACTCCAGGATCATGACCTGAGGTGAAGGCAGTTGCTTAACCAACTGAGCCACCCAGGCGCCCCTAAAGCACCTTTTTATTTAGTACTCTCTTTTATCTTTTTAAAGGCTGATAGACCTGTGTTTGACTTGTAGCACTTTTGCTAGCTGTATGATCTTGGCTAAATAACTCATCTCTTCTAGCATCTGTATCTTCAGATGTAAAATAATAATAATTTTTACCTTCTATGGAAGTTGTCAAAATTAGAGATGATACAGGTATAATACTTGGCACATAGGAAGTACTCAGTAATAGGTAGCTCTATTCAAATTGTCTTTTCTATGAATTTATTTAGTTAACAAGACATTGATCAACACACTTGGCAAGTGCCTTCTCTAAATTTACATCTGGTAAAAACAATTAAATCTATAGTGTGACCACAGAGTCCCTATGCATGGCTTTCTCCATTCTCTACACAGATTTTTGTTTTTTCCATGTTTTTCTAGATATTTTCCTTGTTCTGAATGATTAAGTCAGTTCTTAATAGCTAAAAAACTTACCTAGAAGAAAATGTAAAACAAATAACAGAATACAGCCTCAACATAGGAACTTAGTGGCCAGTCTATATAACTTGTTTAAGTACCATGAATGAAAGGTACAGAATGATAATAGGAGCGTATGATAGAGAACCTGACATAACCTGGAGTTCAGGAATTATGAACTGTTTCGACTGAAACTTGAAGGATAAAGAGGAGTTAGCCAGGTGAGTGAGAAAACTTTCCAGCCAGAAAGATCTGTACATACAAATGTCTTGAAGCAAAAAGTACAAAGCATTCTTTTTTTTTTTTTAAGATTTTATTTATTTATTTGACAGAGAGAGACACAGCGAGAGCAGGAACATAAGCAGGGGGAGTGGGAGAGGGAGAAGCAGGTCTCCTGAGCAGGGAGCCTGATGTGGGACTCGATCCCAGGACCCTGGGATCATGACCTGAGCCAAAGGCGGACGCTTAACGACTGAGCCACCCAGGCACCCAGTACAAAGCATTCTAAGAATTGAAAGAAGATAGTAAGACTGTACTATGCCAGGAGAGTTGTTTTAGATGAGACTAGAAAGATCAGCAGGGTCAGAGGATCCCATAACCCCTGTTAAAGACCTTAGACTGTATCCTGAGAGAACAGGGAAGCTGTTGAAGGACTTTAGGCAAGAGAACCAATGGCCGATGACATCCTCTACACATGGAAATAAGCGGATTGGGCTCTCTCAACCAGCAGCCCTCAAACTATAGCCCTCAGGCAGTATTTATATGGCCCAGATGCTAAAAATAGTTTTTACATTTTTAAAGAGTTGTTTAAGAAAAAGAAAAAAAGAAAAGAAAGAAAAATACAGAACAGAGACCTTATGTGGCTTGTCAAGCCTAAAATATTTACTATCTGGCCTTACTCTAAACCATTCTTTGAATGCTGGGACTTTGCGTTGCTCAAAGCTATTTAGGAAGTTTACTTTTGAGAGTAAAGAGAAGAAGAGAGGAAATGAAGAGTGATGGCACTGGTCTTTAATCTCAGCATATTTAGTAACAGTGCACCTGGTAAGTAATTGTGTGATCTGTACCTTTCTAGTCTTCATTTTCTGGCTCACTGGCAAACACATGGAACAAAGAAAATGCATGCAAAAAAGACATCTGCAGACAGTTGCAATTACAGCTGTTTGCCATTGGGGGAGATGGTGTGAAAAGGTGTTCTTTGCTTCTGCCCTCCAAAATGATAAGAGGAAGTACAAGTAGACTTAAATGTAAAATTAGCAGTTCATTCATTCTTCAACAACTCTTCAGCTTCCCTACTGAGTTTCTATTCAGG
Organism: Eumetopias jubatus; assembly: GCF_037043125.1. Lineage (NCBI taxonomy): Eukaryota > Metazoa > Chordata > Mammalia > Carnivora > Otariidae > Eumetopias > Eumetopias jubatus. The sequence continues at coordinate 87,703,759 of NW_028274810.1, read as the reverse complement.
GGGTCTGAAAAGGCACCATGGGACAAATGCTTTCAAAGCACTTTATGCTGTATCTTAGAATGGTGTTCATATTCAGTAAAGTAATCAATAGTCTTGAATTTCATTTAATAGAGTTATAATTTGATAATGATAACAAATAAAATAGCGACTTATTCTAGGTTTTCAGCTTGTAGCAAAGAAATATACAAACTCTGGGGCGCCTGGGTGGCTCAGTTGGTTAAGCATCTGCCTTCAGCTCAGATCATGATCCCGGAGTCCTGGGATGAGCCCCACATCGTGTTCCCTGCTCAGCAGGGAGTCTGCTTCTCTCCCTCCCTCTGCCATTCTCCCTGCTCATTCTTTTTCTCATTCTCTCAAATGAATAAAATCTTTAAAAAAAAAAAATACAAACTCAGATTTGAATTTTTATATCAAAATGTAAAAATTTTTTTTATAAATTGGTTTTTAGAAGCCATACAGTAATAGAAAGAGCCAGTATATTTGCATTCTTTTTTTTTTTAAGATTTTATTTATTTATTTGACACAGACACAGCGAGAGCAGGAACACAAGCAGGGGGAATGGGAAAGGGAGAAGCAGGCTTCCCACGGAGCAGGGGGCCCGATGTGGGGCTCAATCCCAGGACCCTGGGATCATGACCTGAGCCGAAGGCAGATGCTTAACAACTGAGGCACCCAGGCGCCCCCAGTATATTTGCATTCTGCCTGTAGAAGTTTATCAAGTAATAATGGCAGTCTATTTTTATCAGTGACTACAGGAAGGCTTTATTTCCTTAACAACTAGTGTTCCTGATCATTTTTCTCTTAATTTTACAGATTGTATAATGTTGATAGTGTATGTCCAGTGAACAAGAAACATATTTCAGGCAGTTTAATTGAATAGAACTTCCTAATTGATGTTTATACTCCAGCTGGCAATCTCCCAGGTCTACTAGCTGCTGAAATGTCAATTTTTTCATGAAGCTATTGGCTAGGTAGGTAGAGTTCAGCTCCATTAACACATGCAGAAAATGTATAGCCAGTTGGACATTTTTCAAAATAAAGCATTTGTTTGTTTTTGATTTTGTAAGCTGTATGCCCAATGTGGGACTTAAACTCATGACCCTGAAATCAGGAGTCCCATGCTCTACCAGCTGAGCCAGCTAGGTGCCCCTAAAGCTATTTTCAAAAAAGTTTTTACCTCTTGACTTAGAGATTTGGTATGTATTCATCAGGGGCAAAGTGACAGTTTAAAGTACTGAAATTTAATAAAATGCACCTATGAAAGCACTGACCAAATAAAACATTCACGGGATTTCCACTTAAATTGGGAGTCCAGCTTATTAACCAGTTATTCTTTTTCCGTAGCTGAATTGTATAAACTGTGCAGATTATTGTAATCTGTTTTTTCCCCCTTTTATAGCTTGTAGAGACTTCATTAAAAGGAGAAATTGCCTTTGATCCCAGAAGCGCCTATTACTTGTGGTTTGTGATGGATTTTTGTGACGGCGGAGATATGAATGAGTATCTATTGTCCAGGAAACCCAATCGTAAAACTAACACCAGCTTTATGCTTCAGCTGAGCAGTGCTCTGGCTTTCTTGCATAAAAACCAGATCATCCACCGAGATCTTAAGCCTGATAACATCCTGATTTCGCAAAGCAGGTTGGATACCAGTGACTTGGAGCCCACACTGAAAGTGGCCGATTTTGGTCTTAGTAAAGTTTGTTCAGCCTCTGGGCAGAATCCAGAAGAACCTGTCAGTGTAAACAAGTGTTTCCTTTCCACAGCCTGTGGAACAGATTTCTACATGGCTCCTGAAGTGTGGGAGGGACATTACACAGCAAAAGCTGACATCTTTGCTCTGGGGATTATCATCTGGGCAATGCTGGAAAGGATCACATTCATAGACACAGAGACAAAGAAGGAACTCTTGGGGAGTTATGTAAAACAAGGAACTGAGATTGTGCCTGTTGGAGAGGCGCTTCTGGAAAATCCCAAAATGGAACTTCTCATTCCTGTGAAGAAAAAGTCTATGAATGGGCGAATGAAACAACTGATTAAGGAAATGCTTGCTGCAAACCCTCAGGATCGTCCAGATGCTTTTGAACTAGAACTCAGATTAGTACAAATTGCATTTAAAGATAGCAGCTGGGAAACGTGACACATATATTGTTTGCAAATATCTTGGATGATATGCTGCTTATGTTTTAACAGTGATGCAACAACATAATGTGGCTGAAAAAGAATATAAAAAGCTAAACTCCACCTTCTAAGGGTTTAGATTTTATTGTGGGGTGTTTTTTTTCCTTGTTTTTCTTAAGTCCAAGCTGGCCATTTTGTTAGTATGTTTTAAATGTGTATTACCAATGTGGGTGTACATTTTTAAAAATGATCATTGGTAGAAGTTTGGCAGGAAAATTCTCTAAGAGCCAAGAAGAGAAGAAAGTCCAGTTTCCTGGAAATAAGTCTCAAGTATTTTAGACATTCCTTGTCAGTATTAGGAATTTCCATGGAAGAAGAGGTTTGCATGCTGGCAATGCAACCTTTGAAGCTTTGTAAAGGAAACATATATGTATATATTTATGTATATGTAAGTATGTGAATGTGTGCATTTTGCATTCCATATGAAGAAAATGCCACTTCTGTTTAAATTATTTGATGTAGGTTTGGGTTTTTGAAATTTGCTGGTGAAATCAGTGATGAAAAATAAAAGAACCTTCCCTCATCTTCCTACCCTGTCCCTCCCTCTAATGAAATCATACTACACTTTTTATTTTTGTAATATTATACAGCTTTTTTTAAGGCATCATTTTGGAGGGTCTACAATTATCCGATTAAACATAAACAAAATTAAGTGATCCAAAGCTGCTGAAGTATGTTTGAGCTCTCCAGTGCCCTATAGCTGCAGGAGTTGAATTAGCCATGCAATCATGTGGTAGCAGGTTGGCAAGGACCTTGATGATTCAGTCATACCTTCTTTAGGTAACCAAGCATTCAATTAACCAATTAAACCATTGCACTGGAACATGTCTGCACTTGAGCATCTGCAGTCTGATAGAAATCTGAACACAGGATTCCTCTGTTTCTGAAAACTTTGCAATATATGAACTATCCTACTTGATATATTAAGTTTTGATTTCAAGACTGTCTAAGCCTCAGCATAAAGTTGAAGAAATCAAATGAGCTCTACCCTCACATTGCCTGCCCTGATACGGTCTCTTGTTTAATCACTGGAATTCCTTTCATTTTGGCACTAATGCTGTTTTCTCTTGCCTAATTTAACACAGTAATGATGGTGATACGGTTGTGTTAAATGTTGATTACCTTTTTCTGAAGTGGGAGATGATACCTATACAGCGTGGCAAATGAATGAAATATTGTAGCATCAAATATATCTTTCAAGTAGAAACTTTAAAGTTATTGATTGTATACAATCACTTGGTATGGTCTATGTCAAAAACCAGTAGACTGTTACTCTAATTGAAGTTAGTTTGATTTTTGACCCTATATGGTTGTCTCCAACTTGTTTTCCTATAAATGCAGATAATTAAAATCTAAGCAAAGTTTTGCTAAAAACAGAATATTAGCCTTTAAGGTTAGATAGACTTTAAGACCATTGTATCTAGGTTAGTCTTTATAAAGCACTAGAATCTTTGGTCAAAGTAAAAAAAAAAAAAAGTATTAGAATACTGAAATTGTTAATAGTTTGCATGGTCTCCTCAGCTTTTTTTTTCTGAGTCGTGGTTTTTTTTTTTTTTTTTTAATTCAAGCGTAGTTGACACCCAGTGTGTCTCCTCAGCTTTTTTGAACTTCCATAACCTTTGGAATTTTGCTATCATAATTTTTTCCTTATTTAAAATGTGTTTGGGAACTTGAGAAGGTGAAAAAGCACAAAAAATTAAGAGTATGTAAAATTCTGAATTATGCGTTACTTGGTCTGGAAGTTTAAAATTTGGACTGAAAGGTTTTATTGAGATAAAACCTTTTATTTTTTTTTAATAAAACCTTTTAAAATAAAAAAATCATATACTTTGAACATCACTTTCAAGCTAATAAATACAAGACATTTTTTGGAAATGAGAGGTGGAAATACACTGGAACCTCATGATAATTGACCCTCTGGATCACCAAATTACTGTAACACAGATCTGGCCAAGGGGATTGAGTTACTGGAAGTGAAAAGTATTACAATGTTGCATCAGTAACATTGCACTTCGATAGAGATTCATGATGATTCAGGTGATAGTATGCCAGTGCGTTTGCTCTTCAAATATCTGTGTGCTTGGAGCCATGGTTTCCTAAGTACATAGTTTTTTGGTCTTGCCTCATTGGAAATAGTTAACAATTATCATTTATTTTGAAAGATTTCACCTGTGAGGTGAATTCTTTCTTTCTTTGGCAGCAAAGGTATGAGGTGATCGGGAAGTTTCTCCTGGAATTTTCTCAAGTCCTTGTATTCTAAAATAGTCTATGATACCAAGCAAAATGATAGTAAATTCTTTGTCTTTGTTTTTTCAGTCAGGGGGTATTTATTCAGTACCTACTGTGAGCTCAGCACTAAAGGTCAGTTGGTAAAATGACAGTTTTAAAAATGGCATATAGCCACAGGCCTTTTCCAGCCAGGAGTAAGAAATAAAAGAAGGTTGATGATACTTGAAAATTCCTGGATATTTGCTAAAGGAAAAATGAAAGCAAAAATTTGTGCACAGTGCCTTGCCCATAATAGGTACTCAATAAACAATTATTCCTCAGAGTCTCTTGCCATGGTTTATAGTGTTTTATGAAATTTGTCTTAATTGAAAAAAAGACCAAATATTTCAAATAAGCTTATAGGCAGCTGTGGCCAGTTAAAATATGGGGTTGTACAGTTAGTTCCTAGAATGTTATTTTGCACTAGTTGTCACTTAGACGGAGTTCCTGTAGATTTTTGGTGCTAAGGGATACTTTGTCATTATGATGAAGTAAGTGTTAAGTGTCAGATAAATAGCACACTGAATAGTTCTTTCTGCTGGTCTGTTTTTTCCTCTTTGTTGTTGTTGTTGTTTTTAATTGTAAAATGTTTATCAATCAAACTATTGTAGCAGCTACAAAATAATTCACCAGCATGACAAAATGGTCAAAAAATAAGTCATCAGCACTTCAAAAATGAAAGCAACTTTTGAGATTTTCTTTTAAAATTGTCAAATATATTTTATGAAGAATTTATAAAAGGGGAAATGATTGTAATTTATTGTTCATGACTTTTTTTTTTAAATAAAGTGAGTTTCAACAAAAAAAACCCAACACCCTGAAAATTTTATATTGTTGATTTGGTGGCTCTGTCTAGTTCTGTAGTGTTTTACTTCATGAACATAAAATAGAGGGTATAAAATTTGAAACAATGTCATTCTCAGCCTCACCTATTAAGTGAAACTTTCTGTAATAGAAGCTATTGCTGAGGAAAAGATTATTGAATTATAGGAATTTCTGTAATGGTCAGCACTCTGGACTCTGAATTATAGGAATTTCTTTCAGCATTCAAGTTCTCAAAGTTTAATGCTTACTATCTTGCTTTATTTGTCAGAAGAACTTGTATTGCCTGAAATAAATGATTTTTTCCATTAATCCTTCTATCTCATTAAGATGAGGATGCATCCCAGACTCAGAATGAAATAGTAAATATACCAGGAGGAGGTAATTTTTCAACCTATAACTTGAAAGCATGGTTTCCTTTCTATAAAGTCATCTGGCCCGCCTTTTTTCTTTTACAGGTTTTTTTTTTAAGATTTTATTTATTTATTAGAGAGAGAATGAGAGAGAGCATGAGAGGGAGGAGGGTCAGAGGGAGAAGCAGACTCCCCACTGAGCAGGGAGTCCGATGTGGGACTCGATCCCGGGACTCCAGGATCATGACCCGAGCTGAAGGCAGTCGCTTAACCAACTGAGCGACCCAGGCACCCTCTTTTACAGGTTTTATATGGATGCCTTCTCCAGAATAAAGTACTGAAGATGACAGCGCACTTAGTGGTCCCAAGGACCAGCAGAGGGACAAATGGGAGACAGAAAACATTAATGCTACATGTGATCTAGCAACAAATAGGAAAGTAGGCATCAAGAATTGGGGCTGCTTCTGACTGCCACCTTGTCCTGGCATAGCCTTTGTAGACAGGCAAATTTTGCATTCTATTTAGAGATTAGGTTTTTTTAAATTGCATCTTAAACTATAAATATTTGCATTTACTAGCTTTTTGTAATCCTTTGCAGTTTACAAAGAGCCTTCACATGGTTTTTACAAATCTTTTCCGTGGGTTTTACTTAAAATAGGGACTGGTTTCTTGATGAGGAAATGAAGAGTAATAATACCAGTTAGTGAGGTAATGGTGTTAAGGGTTTTAGTACCTAATCTCAGACTCCAGCTGGAGTTTTCTCTTAACAACAAAGCTTCATCTTTCTCACTGAAGGAATGACCCCTGGTTGTTTTGGTCTTTTCTTTAAATTCAAATGTTGCTCTCTTAGTCAACCAATCATAGGTATCCTCTAAAATGCAGTGTAATGACAGACAGTTGGTTTGTGGTTAGATGATAACTCCTACTTGAGAAAACCTCCCTGCCACACCTCTTGAGGGCACGGAGCTGTCTTGCGTCTTTTAAAGGCAGTACTTTCTCTTTTGCAATTATTTCTCGTTGGTTAGAAGGGATTTTTTTTTGTTTGTTTTGTTTTAAGATTTTATTTATTTGACAGAGATACAGCAAGAGAGGGAACACAAGCAGAGGGGAGTGGGAGAGGGAGAAGCAGGCTTCCTGCTGAGCAGGGAGCCCAAAGTGGGGCTCGATCCCGGATCCTAGGATCATACCTGAGCCGAAGACAAATGACTGACCCACTGAGGCACCCCTAGAAGGGAATCGTTAAAAAAAAAAAAAAAAAAAGATGTCTTTGATTTCACTCTTTCACTTCCTGCTCAGCCCTGGTATTTGGTATTTCAGGCTTAGCTTGTTCTGAGCAGAAGTTAGGCAACTTGGTATTACTGAAGGCATCATGGCCTAGTGGCTAAAGGATAGGTTTGCTGTTGCAGATCTCCTATTAAACACTAGCTTTTGCAAATACCTACATAATTAATATGTGGCATTGGGCAAGTCACTTCATTCTGAGCCTTCGTTTCCTCATCTGTAAAACGGAGATGGTACACGGGATGATGATATGTGCATTTCAGAATTTCTGTTAGGGTCAGAGATAATACACGTAAAGTGCCTGGCATAATACCTGGCACATTAAGTTCTCAAATGGTAGTCATTGTTGTTAATTGTGTTCCGATTTTGACAATATGTTGAATGAATGAATGAATGGATTCTCAATGAGCCAGGCTTCAGCTATAGCTTTCATTCTTCTCTCCTTTGGGAGAATCTGATGAAAGCATTATATCCTCTCCTCAGGAAAATGTTTGCCTGTGATTTCAGGGGAAACTTTGGGGATGATGGGTATGTTCATGGGTTTCATACATATATCAGAATTCACCAAACTGTACTTAAATTTATGCACTTTACATCAATTATACTTCAATAAAGTCATTTAATTTTTTAAAAAACTGATCCCTAGGATTCATCTCATATTAATAAAGTGAGAATTTCAGTAGGTAGTGCACTCACATTAATATTTTTTAAGTATAGTGATTCTAATGTGAAAATGGTAAAATATTACAATTGAAACAGTATTGGTCAGATTGTGGGATAGGGAGAAAACGTCATAGTATAGTTGATATTTTTTAGATTCACTTACCTTCTAGCAACCAACAGCAGAGACCCGTTTCAGCACCCCACCCCAAACTCAAGTACCTATCTTCACTTTCAGACTCTGTCTGCCTCATAGTAGAATGCAACAGTATTTCTGAGAAACAGAAGACGTCATGCATTAAATCACTATCAGGTACGTTATTCTAGGGCGGGTCTTCTTAAGCAGGAATCCAGTGAAGGAATACAGCCTAGTCAGTGGACCCACTAGAATTATAAGCAAAATTTTATGTGAATATCCATTTTCCATGGGGACAGTTCATAATTTTTAGCAAATTCTTAAAGAAGTCCAAAAGACTAAGAACCACTATGCTAGTCACATAAGGAACCATTGCATGAGACCTCTGGATGCAGGGTACATGGAGTGGATGGACACTGTAAAAAGAATGGACACAAAAGAGATCGGAAAGCTAAGTCACAGATCGGCCAACTGGAGTTGACTGACTGACAACGACAACCATTCTTTTGTAGGTCGGCTTGTCAGAACACTACTGTGTCTGCAGGGGCTCTTGTCCTTCTCCAGCTGGCTCACAAACTAATGGGCCTGCTCCACAGGCTTGTCTTGGGACCTGCCTTTTCCAGTTTAGCAGGCAGGACTTCCTGAGGCTGATGAGATCTGGTGGGCCCGCAACCCCTCTGCTCTAATCATATCAATACCAGTGGTTCTTCTAGTCTTTCCCAAAGGAATGTCAGTGCCTGTGGGCTACAATGGGCTGTAGAGAAGAAAATGTTCTTTGAGGATAAATTACATGTTCTTTGAGGATAAATTTCAGCCTAGGGCCCGTCCTTAGAGAAGAAACTTCCTGATTTCAGGATTTCTTTTAGGGACATAGGACCAAAAGAGTCCAATAGGGTGGTGTCTCCTGCCTTAATAATAATTAATTACTGTCAGCACTAACTAGGAATAATTTCTAAGAGCCCTTCCAGTTCTAAGATTCAATGAGTCAATTCAACATGGAAAATTACTAATGAAAGGATTATGAGATTTACCAAGGAAGGTCACACATCCCTGCCCTCGGTTGAGAAAACAAAACACACAGTGTATCACTATAAATTTCCTCAAAGACACCAAGAGATAAGAAGCATCACGTTCTTTCATCCTCCTAGAACAGCCAAGATTAGATGGAACTTCTTCAGAATCATCCACCAGACTTGGAGAAAGTCCTCTGGTCCTCACTCTGGCCACTCTCTGAGATGCTTACTGCCCAAATCCCTAGGCCAACCCTACTCAAACACCAGGGCCTTAGTCCCGTTCCATCCTGTCAGAAATCTCGCTGCCATGGTCACTATTGGAGCTCAATTCTCACAGAAATCAGCCATACGTCCATCCCTTCAGTCTCAGGAGATCCCACCTTTGCCGAGGTGGGTAGGGTTGCTTGTTCCCTGTCTTTCAACTCTTTGAGCCATTTCATTGCCCTTGAGACTTGAAAAGCAAAGCATTTGTCTCTCCACTGGGGCAAGTGAAGCCCTAGGCCTCCAGTACAGAAAGCGCTATTGCCCTCTTAAGATGGCAATAGGAAAATTGCCTTTCAAGAAATTAGCACCACTGTGTGCCCTGGACTTTTTTAGATACTTTTTAAACTATTTATGTATGTTAACTAGCCGGAGTTTAAATAAAAACTTGAGACTACAAAAAAAGATAAAGTGACAATGTTTGTTTTCAAAAAACTAATAACAAAACTATTTTATTTACAAGAATCCTCTCCTCCTTTACCAATGAGCTGTAGGAAACTAATAATGACCCCCTCTGTAGGGGAGAATAATAGTACCGCCTCAAATATATCTGCAGTCACACACTACTTTAAGTGCTTTACATGCATTGACTCATAGAATCCCCACAGCCCTACAAAGTACCTACGGCTCTTCACCATTTTACAGGTAAAGAAACAGGCACAGAGCGGGTAGATAATCCACCCTTGGTCTACAGTTTGCTCAGGATCTGAACCCAGGCTGTGAGAGCCTGTGATCTTAGTCACTGCTTCTCACTGCACAGAGCCAAGCCACGAACTGAAGAGAGATCATGCAGATGCCCAAAAGGACTATTTCAGGGAATGCATGTCAGGAAAAAGAGAGTAGATGAAGACAGTGGGATCAGAATGCGAAGGGTCTTTGAAGACAGGCAGAGGAATATGAACCTGTGATCAAAGCTAAAAAACGAATGTGTCGTTTTGTTCCTGCATCTGCTCTCAGCATTATAACGCACACAGGTTCTTCATGTAGGATCCATGGATGGATTTCGTAGGATCTCAGCCCCCCTGCAATTTTACTGTATTTGTATCAGTGTGCCTGTTTTTGGGAAGAGGATCTAGAGCTTTCATCGGATTCTTAAGGGGGTCCAAAAACCTTTGGAGTGTGAATACCAATGGCTAAGTGTCTGTTTAGCCATATAGTTAGTGCAACCTTGGGCAAAACTCAGAGCCTGTGTTTCCTCTCCTGTAAAATAGAGATAATAATGTCTACCTCTCCATAGTAAATATGGGACTGTTGAGTCACTATATTGTACAACTGAAACTAATATAGCACCGTACGTATATTAACTACACTGGAAGTAAAATAAATTAAGATAAAATAACAAAATCTACCTCTCTGGGTTAGTTGTGAGAGTTAAATGATATCATTATAAATAATAATATACACAATCATACCATATAAAACCCATTACATTAAAATGTATAAAAAGACTATAAAAATTAAAATTAAATAATAAAAAATAAAATAAAAATAATTAAAAATTAAAAGACTATAAAATGTCATAAAACAAATAGGACTTGTGATCATGAAATCCATGTTTTAAACTTTTTTCCAACAATATGGTGAATTAGAGACCTAAGTGACCCTCCTGATGAAAAAAATTAAAACGTTGTATGGAGTTTTTTTTTTTTTTTAATTCTTTTTTACTATGCTGCTGAGCTGCCATCAAAGTTAGGAGTATGCCAAGCCCCAAAATGAAGTGGAGAGGAAAATAAATACCCAAATTGTTTTTAACCCTCAGGGTGCCTGCCAATGCCTGGACACCATAACATCCTCCCTCCTTGTCTGCATAGGACACAGGAGACAGAGAAAGCCCAGGGCCTCTCCAAGATGGGAACACTAATAGGAGACCCCAAAGGGTATAATCACAGCACAGGGGCCAATATGTAGCAAACACTGGCACCCGGAGGAAGGACAGTTAAAACCTCCTTATATCACCTTTGGCCCTAGGAAAAGGGAAAATTAAATTTTCTTTAAGAATTCATAATTTGGGGCGCCTGGGTGGCTCAGTTGGTTAAGCGACTGCCTTCGGCTCAGGTCATGATCCTGGAGTCCCGGGATCGAGTCCCACATCGGGCTTCCTGCTCAGCAGGGAGTCTCCTTCTCCCTCTGACCCTCTTCCCTCTCGTGCTTTCTATCTCTCATTCTCTCTCTCTCAAATAAATAAATAAAATCTTTAAAAAAAAAAAAGAATTCATAATTTGCGGGGCACCTGGGTGGCTCAGTCAGTTAAGCGTCTGCCTTCAGCTCAGGTCGTGATCCCAGGGTCCTGGGATTGAGCCCCACATTGGGCTCCCTACTCAGTGGGGAGCCTGCTTCTCCCTCTGCTGCTCCCCCTGCTTGTGCTCTCTCTCTGTCAAATAAATGAATAAAATCTTAAAAAAAAAAAAAGATTTCATAATTTGCAAGCCAGGTCCCTCATGAAATCTGAAGTCAAATCACATCACTTATGTAATCCTAAAATCCTTAAGCAAAGAATTTAATTTAAAGTGGTGTGGGTTGGTAGTACCAGCACAGACCGAAAGAAAATGCAAATTGTCTTTGGAGGAACTTGATGTCAACACAGGCCTCAAATAATTCCTATAAATTTCTAGGCAATATGAGCAGCTCACGGTACAAAAGAACCAAACACACAAGGTAACAAGGCACCATGAGGAAGAACACGTAGAATTGAGAGACGATGGAAACAGACCTTCAGAGATATTGGAATCACCAGACACACAATATAAAATAACCTTAATATGTTCAAAAAATAAAAGAGAAGCTTGATACTATGTGGGAACCAGTAAACTTGAAAAAGAACCAAATACAATTTCTGAAAATGAAAAAATATGCTAACTGAAATTGAAAACTTCGCAGACTAGTCATTAGGTTAGAATGGCCAACGTAACAGTTGAAAGACATAGAGCCTATAACTTCTAAAAGAACAGAGGCGAGGGTTGGGGATGGATCCCAAAAATGTCTTTAAAAAAATAGAGAGGGGTAGTGCCTGGGTGGCTCAGTCGGTTGAGGGCCCAACTCTTGGTTTCAGGTCAGGTCATGATCTTGGGGGTCGTGCAATCGAGCACTGTCAGGCTTGGTGGCGGGCAGATGGGGCGGTGGGGAGGGGAGGCGGGAATCTGCTTGAGGTTCTCCCCCTCTCTCTCTCCCTCTCCTCCTCCCCCTGCTCACTCGTGCTCTCTCTATCAAATAAACAAATCCTAAAAAAAAATTTTTAGGAAAAAATAGGGAAAAAGTATAAAACTACAATGTACATTGCAAGACGAGAAAAGTAAGTAAAAATAAATTAATCTCAATGAGTTCAGAGATAAAGGATGTCAGACCAAATAAAAGAACAAAATCCAATGATGTTCTCTTTACAAAAGGCAGGTCTAAACATCAGAACACAGACTGACAAAGTTGGGGGAGAGAAATACTAGGCTAAATAAATAAATAAAAGCGATATTAAGGCAAAAAGCATCAGTAGAGATAAGGAGGGTCATTATATAATGATAAAGTTCATTTCACCAGAGTGGGGGAAAGAGAACATTTCTAAACTGGTATGAACCGAATAACATAGCCTCAAAATGCTACAGAGAGAACTGGAGAAAGCCACCATCCCATCATGGGCTATATTAACACACCAATCTTAGTTAATTGATAGATCAAGTAAACAAACAAAAATTCAGTAAGAACATGGGAGATTTGAACCGTATAATTAATAAGCTCTATACATTCCAGTCATCTGCTTGTCTACCCCTGCTGTCAATACTTCATGGACACAATCACTGCAGAATTAAACTACAAGCCAGCTTGTACAGCATCCATGGCATATAGCAAGTACCTAAGAGACGTCAATGATAACCGCACCAGAAACTCACTATGTGACTTCACTAAGTGTAGCCACTTCACCTCTGGGAGCTTCAGTTACCTCTTCTAAAAAGTGGCTATATAATAAATTATTTTTCCAAGTTGCTTTGTAAACCAAATGAGAATAATGTATGTGACGATATTTCATAAACTGCAGGAAAAAATATAAATGAAGGAATTACTGCTCTTACCGGTTAACTGGTATTACAAAGCACCAAGCATCAAGGTAAATAACTATTGGAGTGGGCAGCAGGGAGAATAGCAGTGCCAAGGATGTCCAGGGAGTGCAGAGTAATGCCAGGCAGCAGCGTGGACCCTGGGGCTATCGGAGCTTGGAAAACAGCGTCCGTACGTAGGTGAAGACGGATCAGGAAGACTTCTTGAAGGGCGAAGCCTGCCCTCTGGTGGACGCGCCTGGGATACTTTGCTCAAACGCTAGGTACCCTGTGCTTCCTGCAGACATTGGAGGGTAGAGTGGGATACTTTGGAAACAAAACTCTCACTAGTGGGCTGTGTCTCACAATGCCAAGCTCGCCTAATCTCAGAGGCTTGTTGGGTCAGTCTCTAAGAAGTGACGGAGGGGGCTTGGCCTAGGCTCCTGACCACCAATCTCTTTCAGATCACTAGGGCTGGCAGGGACGGCCCCCTTACTTGTAGCTGGAACGTCAGGAGAGAGCTAAAGGAAAGGCATTCCAGGCAGAGGGTCAAAGCCCTAAGGTAGACATGGTCATGTGTTCAAGGAACAGGCCAGGAGGCCAAAGTATCTGGGGCAGGGTAGGTGAGAGGGAGAAGAGCCAGAGATAAGATCCGGGTCACGAAAAGCCTTGCTAGCCTTTGAGCACTTTGGCTTTAGAGGAGGAGGCTTTTTCAGGAATTTGAGCAGAGAAGTGACAACATGATTAACTTCCACTTTTAAAAGATTGATCTAGCTGCTGGGTGGGCTGAGCTCAGGAGGGAGCCCTGGAGGCTATTACAGCAATCCAGGCAAGAGAGGAGGCATTTGGCACAAGGTGGTAGGAGTGGGGTGGGACAGAGGTGACTTAAATCAGGATGTGTTCTGAAGATAGGCCAATGGATGTGGCTGATGAATTAGATGTGGAATGTGAAAGAAAGACATGTGTCCAAGATGACTCTGAGGTTTTGGTCTGAGCCATTGGAAGGATGCTGAGGTGGATCTGGGGGGATAAGAGATCAGTAGTTTCGTTTCAGACATGTTGAATCGACGGTTCCCAGATATCAGCGTCAATTCCAAGTCAATGTCTAGTCACGCCTAACAGGTCTGAGTTTTCCCATTCCCCTTCCTTGGAGGAAGACATACATTGAAGACATACAACCCACTTGTGGCAGTGCCACAGGGTCCTGCCTTAAGGATCTGGCCTCCTATTCAGTGGGGACGTCAGCTCTGTGAATTGGCTTGGATGTGGAAATCAGATGCAAGGCCGAGAGGTTCCATTGGGACAACAATTCACTTTAGGCTGGCCACAAGACATGGAGGTTTTTCTGTTATATAACTCAAGGATATCTAATAAGCTGCTCATCTATTTCATTCCTAGGACACTCTGATCAAAGATCCCTGCAAGTGAAAACATGCCACTGAGCACCTCAGCCTGCAGGGAAAGTGTCCACCTCGACTCTGGCAGTTCAGTCAAGTTCAGCTTGGCCTCTACTCCTTCAGGACCCAATCACCCCTAATGAAATCAGGGAGCCCATCTCAGCAGTGCCTCTCCCAGTATACCCAAATCGCAGAGGACAGCCACCATAAAAATGTTCAAGGATACTGGTGTTATTCTCACTTAACACTTATCTCAACACCTGGGTGAAGAACTACCCTCTGAGCCCTCTTGGGGGATGTACTCAGTGAGATTAGGAAATATATGCAACCTCATGTGATATATCTCCAACATTCCTATCTTCTTAGATGGGATACACATTAACCAGAGAAATGCTGACATCTCAACCTCAGTGAATATGGGCCATGTTGAAACCAGTTTTGGGCAACTAAACAAGCATATTAGAGCTACTTTCAGCTGCAAGAGGTAACACATTAAATCCAGAATCTCTAGTAAGGGCATTTATATCAATAAAATAAGTCTGACCCACTGTTATGTTCTTTCCTTCTTGACTCCCCACTAGACCTACTAAATTAGTTTCTCCAAAGGGCAGAGGTCTGGTATCTGTCTTGTTAGCAAGCTCCACAGGTAAATTTTATGTAGCCAATTGGAATCCACCAAGGAATAGCATTGGGGAACCACTGGTCAAATCCACTTTTTTCCTTTGAACAGATCAGAATCTGAGGTGCAAGAGAGAGCGACTTGCTCCAGACCAAGAGTGAGTTTGTTGTCAAAGTCAGGACCAGAACTTTGGGGTCCTGACTCCTTATGAGAACGGCGGCTGCTCTTTCGAGTCAGCTTTGCAACAAACCTGAAGGCCTTTGTTCAGCATTCCTAAGAAATTAGTGCGGAGATGGGCTTCGATGGTAAGCAAAGGCAGGCTGCTCATGGCCAATGCTACAGGCATGTGATGAAGGTGACCCTAGTTTTGGAGAGAATGATGTATTTCCTTCCAGTTTATTTTGATTATAACTGACTGAAAAACCAACCCGGCAGGGTTAAGCCAAAAGAAAAGGTATTGGTTTCCCCACTACAGGTTTGCTTCAGATATGACCAGACACAGAAACCCTCCTCCTCAAGGTCGGGTTTTCACTGGCTCTGACTCAGTACTGCTCCCTCTTGCTGACTCAGTCTTTGGGCAGGCTGGACCCTCTGAGCTCGCTCTGCCCAGGTTCTTGACACGGCAGGGAAGAGAGAGATTTGCCGCCGCAGTCTCAGCAAAAGTCCCCTTGGCTGTAATTGAGTTACATGTCCATCTTTAAATGAAGTAGTGGGGCCAGAGAAACGCAATAGGCTTTTTGACCCAAGCCTAGGTCAAGCACCCCACTCCGAGTCAAGTTATGCCACTCTGAGAGCACAGGTGGCCAAGGTCAGGGTAGGATGAGAGCAATTGCTGAATGGCAAAAACCACAGATGTTCACAGTGCTAGGAACCATAGAGAAGCTGACAATGACTACGAAGGGGGGGGGGGGGCAATTATAATCCAGGCGTAACACTAAGGTGTTAGTTACAATGCTATGCTGGTATTAGGGGTGATGGTTATAATACTCACCTTTTTGGGTATCGGCCCAGCTCTCAACCTCCACCTTCTCTGGGAATTATCCTCCTCTTATACAGAAGGGTAGGTCCCCACCATCAGGTATGTGCAATGTGACAGAGCACCTTCCTGGCCATAGCTCAGTGCCACCCTTAGAACTAGCTAGAGGGATCCATGCCCTTCAAAGGGGCCCCAATATCAAAATCACCCCAAAAGTCATTTATTAAAGACCATCCAAGGATCTTGGTGCTACACAGCATAAGCTGTAATTCTCAACATCTGCTCTCATACCTAACACCATTCAGCCCTGGCGACACAGCACTTCTCCACACTTCTTGCTCTATGTCCTTAAAACAAAAGACCACTGCATCCAAATACCATGAAGCTTTGCACTGCTGCTGACATCACAGACAGCCACGGTTCAGGGTGTGGAGAAGACTGAGTGGTGAGGGACCCTAGGTGAAACAAAGGGATTCTCTTGTCAAATCCTTCCTCTCAGAGAGCAGGAACGCTGTGGCGAGAAGGTCCTATTTCCAGCAAGTGCTGAGCATCCATTTTCTTGCTCTACTTCAAGTGTTCCAATGTGTAGATGGTTTTTGCAATAGTAACATATGATGGCTGAGGAATATCTTGCAATATTAAACAATGTATTTTACTCTTAAATTTGTTTTTTTTAAGATTTTATTTATTTATTTATTTGAGAGAGCGAGAATGAGAGAGAGAGAGAGAGAGCACACGAGAGGGGGGAGGGTCAGAGGGAGAAGCAGACTCCCCGCCGAGCAGGGAGCCTGATGCGGGACTCGATCCCGGGACTCCAGGATCATGACCTGAGCCGAAGGCAGTCGCCTAACCAACTGAGCCACCCAGGCGCTCCTCTTAAATTTGTTTTTTGTCCTTTTAAGTAAGCTCTACACTTGGGGCTTGAACTCACAACCCCGAGATCAAGAGTCACATGCTCTGATGATGGAGCCCGTCAGCACCCCTGAAACTTTTCATTATAGCAACATACTTAGTAATTTTGTTCAAATCAAGGCAAGAAAAATAGATTTTATGGAATAAAGATGGAACAATTTGTGAATTATCCACATCTTTATTTTCTTACTCATCCAGTATTGCTGGCCTTTGGCCAAAATACCCATATATGTTCAATAATAATTAAGTGCAGTCATGTTTGATATTTTCATGACTTTCTCTGTGTAAAAAAAAAAATCAAAAACATATTTTTCAACATGGCATTATGAACGTGTAGTTGTCAGTATTTGCCTGAGGATAGATTTCTTGCCGCTGCATTCCACGAGAATCCCCATTTCTTGCCCACGTATTCCCTACTGCACTGGGTCGAGACCGGATGGGTTTTGTTCCTGGCGCTGGATGTGGAGGCACCTTGCTGAGGACAGCAGTGGGAGGTGGGGATGAAGGAGGTGGTGATGAAGATGTGGGCAAGGAGATGGAGGTGGTAAGCACAGCAGCTGGCGCTGCCCTCCTTCCCGCCTCGCTTGCTTGCGTGCAGAAGACTCTAGGCTCCACCTCAAGGGGGCAGGCAGTGGGTAGGGGGAGCAGTGGAGCGTAGGACCCGAAGTGGCAGGTACTGCTGGGGGAGGGGGGCGGTGCGGAGAGCTGGGAGCTCTTCTGCAGGCCCCGCTCTCCGGCTGCCAGCTGTGTGACCCCAGCTGAGTTACTTTGCCCGCCTGGGCCGCTCCTTCACCGCGTTCGCGTGGGGGCTGCGTGAGAAGAAGGTGCCTACTGAGCAGAGCGCCCAGCACATGGTGCACATTACATGGACTTGTCTTCCTCGTTCTACCAGGCTGTAGGCTCTGCGAGAGCAGAAATCTGATCTCTTATTCACTTCGTTCGCTGGCAACACGGAGGTGCTCCACAAACAAGTTTAACGACACCTTCCTCTCCACGCCCCCATGATCTTCCCCCCTTCCCGCCTGGGTGCGGGGCGCTGGCTCTGCCCAGAGGCCGCACCCCTCACCCGGAGAGCGAGAGCCAGGCTATTGTTGTGGCTGAGATTCTTTCCTAAACGGAAGGCCCCGAATTACAGAATAGCTGCTCTAATCTCTGTGGGGTGCACAGGGCCAGCGGAGGGGGCCCCTCCCGTGGTGCCGGGGCCCCACCGACGTCAGCCTGAGACCCTCCTGCTCACTGAGCCAGACGCCACCCGGAGCCCCGTCTCTCCTCTGAGCTGCCTTTTCTCAGGACCCCCACCACCTCATGCATCTCCTCACAGAAACCATCCCTTCTCTGCACCCCATCTTCCCTCTCAGCCCCCCTGAGCCTCTCCCTCCCTCTTCCTCTCCTTCTCTCTCCCTCTGCCTCACTCTTTTCCCGCTTCCCCACACCCCCCCACCTCCTGCCCTCACTGACACCCTGACACTCCTGCCTCTTTAGGCCTGTAGCTCTCACCATCCCTCCCCCAATACCCCACCCCCCACCTCCCATCCCAGCCAGGCCAGAAATCCCTACCCCCTGCCCAACCCCCCCAACCCCCACCCCCGCTTCTCTGGCAGAACAAACGTCCTCCCCAGTCCCCTGCTTCGTTGGCCTCCATCACAGAAGCACTGCCCTGGCTGGAGTTGTGATCAGTCTGTCAGCCTCTGCCCACCACCGCTGCCCCCCGCCAACCGCTAAGCAGGCTGAGCTCCCTAAGAGCAGAAACCGTGTCTGACCCAGCTGCTGACCTCACAGCACACCGCAGTGTTCAGAATGATTTGTTGACAGCAGCTGAGACTATGGGGTTAGAGAAAAGATTGAGGCCGGAGGTGTCAGGAAGGTGTCAGTGCTGGGCGAGAGCTAAAAGGCAGATTCATCTAACATTTATGAGCACTTTAAGGCACCAGAGGCTTCCTCAGGCACCACAGCCGCTACTTCCTCATGCCGCTCATTCCCATTTTACACCAAAGGAAACTCAGAGAGGTTAAGCTCATGCTCCAGGCCACACCGCCAGTGAGTGGTTACACCAGGGTTGGTTAGCATCTACGGCAGGGCCGAGGTGTGGGTGGCTGTGGTGAGGGGGCTGTAGCGGGCTGCTAGGGGAGGTAACATTGTGGATCTGGGGTGTGAGGCTGGATCTGAAGGCCTCACTGAGCCATGTCATTATTCCCAACACTGACCAGAGCTGCTCCCCCATCCCCTCCCCCCACCTTCTCCCCACTCTCTCCTCCGGAAGGAGCCAGTTCTGACTCAGACCCATTCCAATCGATCATCAAGGTGATCCGGGAATGAGCCTGGAAATAGGAAGGAAACCTCTCTCAGACTTGGCCTCCCACTGGCCCAAGGTCCTGGCTCTAGCACGAATCTCCTTAGGGATCTGTGACCAGAAAGGCAGATGATCCGGTTCTTGTCAAGTGTAACCGGGAGACCAGCAGGGCCAGCAGCTGTAGCTCTGCCTCATCATCTCCCCCCTCCCAAGGATTCTTTCACCCCTGAAGCCAGCCGGAAGCCAGTCCAGTTTGACCTCTCCTCCAGGAGCCTCTCTGCCAGTAAGATAGAGGGTCTGTGTCCATTGGCATCCTGGGACAGGGAACTGTCACCCCTCAGACTGTGAGCTCCTGAAAGCAAGGCTCCTTGACCACCCCCCACCTTGGACTCCTGAGGGCAGAGCTGCGCCTCCCCTCTCTGACTGGGTGCTCCGAGGTCTGGCGCTGTCTCCCCCCTCTGACTCAGGGATTGCTCCTGCAAGGAGGCGGGTCATTTGTAGTCAACCTCCTCAGACCCGGGGCTGCCCCAGGGCGGCACTTGCAGTCCACTCTGAATCCCCCCTTTCTGTAGCCTAGCATCTGTCTTGGTCCCTAGAAAAGAGCTGAGAAGCCCACCCCCCCATGTCCCACCCCCACTCTGCTTGCCCTTCCACCCAACCCAGATGCTCCTTTAAGACCAAAGGGATGGGGGTTGCATCAAGTCAGACACAACAGCCCCATCCTCCCCCTCCTTCACAGGCCAGGTTTCCTGCCATTGACAGCATCCCAGCTGGGCCCTGCCCGGCCTCACACTTAACCCCTTCATGGCCAGATCTCAGTGCTCGGGGCCTGCACCCCAACCTGCCTCTGTAAAATTAGGAGAATAAAAGTACCCCTTTCACCGGGTTGTTTTGAGGATTAAATGTGTTAATCACAGAACAGTGCCTAGCATATATTAATCCCCCAATAAAAGTTAGGTGTTAGTCTCATTGTGTGAGCTTGGATGGATCATTTCACATCTCTAAGCCTCAGTATTCTCAGCTGTTAAATGGGAAGTAAAACCCACTACTCCCAAAGATTGTCCCAGGGATGAATTGTGATCATGTAGATGAAAGTATTTTGCAAAGATACATAACATAACAATACAATATGGAACTATCATGGACTAATAAACAAACAAACAAAAAAAACAAAAAAACCTTCCCTTAACTAGGTGGTAAAAATCTCTTACCAGCAAATGGGCCTCCCTGTTTTTCAGACTCATTCTCTTACTTGACAGGCAGAGGGTGCAGCGGAAAGAGTGGTTTTGGAGTTGGGTTTTGGCAAGATCCCATTTCCTCATCCATTAAGTGGGGTAGTCACCCCTACAGGGCCCCCCTCTGGAGTTCTTTTTTTTTTTTTAAAGATTTTATTTATTTATTTGAGAGAGAGAATGAGAGAGAGAGAGAGCATGAGAGGGGGCAGGGTCAGAGGGAGAAGCAGACTCCCCGCCAGCAGGGAGCCCGATGCAGGACTCCATCCCGGGACACCAGGATCATGACCTGAGCCGAAGGCAGTCGCTTAACCAACTGAGCCACCCAGGTGCCCCCCTCTACGGTTCTTGGGAGAGACAAAGGAGATCCAAGAGCACAGGTGTGAATGTGCTTTGCATACATTAATAGTTCTACAAGGGAAGGGAAGGGGTTTGCGGAGAGTGGCCCAGCTAGGAGGGGGGCAGGGGCCCCTTGGCAAGGGTGTTGATTTTTGAGCTCTGGGTGCTGCAGTTTACTGGGGAGAGGGGAGGAGATTACCGGACACCAGCACTGTGGGGACAGAGCTCCCCCTCGAGACATGAGATGTCAGCTCGAGAAGTCCCCAGTGGGGCAAAGCAGAAAGGAGGCCAAAGACACCGGCTTGGCCCCAGAACCATCCCTTCATCACCCTCTTCCCAGCCAATCCCATTGGCCATCAGAGGACCTTGGGCAGAGGCACCTCCAGAGGGCTCCGAAGTGACTGTCATGCCAAGACTTGCTAGGGCAGGCTCACCCTGCACATCCGCGGCACCAATGCTCCCACCCTTGGGCTGCAGATTCCTGGCCTCACCCCTAGGGAGAGCAGGCCTGCCACCCCCCACACACCCCAGCCAGGACAGGCCTAAACCTGCTACAGAGGAAAACAAGCACAGTCAGCTAGAACCCTGCTCTGCCTTTCTCTTTTAACCAAGAGATTCTGCCAAGGCCTGGAAGAGGGGGCTGACCCCACATGAAGAGCATATCCCTACCCCAGGCCTCTGGAGGAAGCTAGGGAATCAGGAGACCTTGCTTGGGTCTTGGCTGTACCCCAAGCTCACTGTGCCTCCATGCAAATCACTTAACCTGTCAGGGCCTGTGTGACCATCTGTAAAATAAAGGATGCGGACCTGGGCCAGAGGTCCTCTCCAGTGCTGCGACTGTGACCAGGAAGGAGTTAACTGGAGGCCAGGCTCCGGGTCAGGAAGGCGAGGGTTAATGGGGGGGGGGGTGGAGGCTCTCTCTCCTTTTCCTGTGGAGAGTGAGGTTTGGCTGCCACCAAAGTTCCTTCCAGTCCTTGCTGTCCCTCCTGTCCTTGTCTGGTCCTGCCCAGGGACCCCTGCATCCAGCCTCGGTGAGTGCATCCCCAGCCCAGGGCCCGGGGGGGGGGGGGGGGGGAAGGCACTCAGGGACCCAAGGGCAGGGAGGCTGGCACCAAGCCAATGAACAAGTCCCCCCCTCCCCCCCAGTCCGTGTCCGGAGCTGAAGCCCTGGGCGAAGCTCAGACCACTAACCACAGGACTGGGAGAAGGTGGGCAAAGGGACAGAGGGCACAGGGATGTCTGCCGGCCTTCTAGGGTGGAACATCTGCGGTCGAGCATCAGAGCCAACCCAGGAGGCAGGGAAGAGACAGTGGATGGCAGACTATTTTGGTCCCTGTGTTTAGGGACTTTTTATAGCCTTGCTGCTCAGGGCTGGGAGGAGGAGAAAGGGATGGGAGGATACTCATAAGGTCAGACAAGCACAGTGCCCTCCTGGGACCTTGGAATCTGACCCATTGCCTGGTAGAGTTCTTGAGAGCCAGGAGGGAGGGCCCTGCCGGGCTCTCCTTGCTGCCTGGGCTCGCAGTCACCAACTACCTATGGACTGGCTCACTAGACACCGGATAAGGGTGTGTGTGTGCGTGTGTGTGCTGGGGTGGGGGGTTTGGCAGGGTCTCTGTTCCAAGGCCTCTTGGGGGTGCCTCCCCCCATCCCTGGCAAGTTCTGCTATTTTGTTGCCTCCTGACTGGAGGTCCTGTCAGCCCCCAGAACTTACGTGTCCCTTTCAGCTGAATGGAGGATTCAGGGAGGAGGGAGCGGGGGTGGTATGGGGTGTGCGGAGCCGTGTGGGTGGCCCATTCTGTTACTGCCAACAGCACTGTCGGCTCTTGATATACAACCCCTCCTGGTCCCCTTCCCCAGTGGCAGAGGGGAGGTGGCGGACCAGGGTCACAGGGTCTCAGGATGAGAAGAGGGCAGGGGCCCTGAGGGCAGATTTCTGTGAGGGCCGGTTATTGGGAAGAATCTGTGGAAGGAACTTTTTAGCGAGGCAAAAGGCCCATGTCTAATGGAAATTGCTTAGTATTACAGCAGCAAGAAGAGAAGCAAAACATGAGAGGGAAGTTCTGCTCAGCCCTGAGACAGGCCATCTGAACTAGTTCTGCACTGCAAGGCTAGAGCCTGGGGTTTCAATCCCAGCCCCTAACTCTCAGTAAGATCTGAGCAAGCCCCTTCCTCTCTACCAGTTTCCTTTTCTGTAAATGGAAATGCAGAGGTAGGCGAGGTGGTGTTTACAGGCGGGCATTGTGGAATTCCCTTGGCAGGAGTACCGAGGTGGTAGGTCGCTGGCTGACATGACCTGGTCACCACCTCTCTCTTTCCCCATGGCCCTGCTGGGACTGGGCAGGGCAGTTGGCTGCAATTACTGGAGGCTCCTACCCTGTGGTTATACTCCTGACCTCGGGTGCTTGGGGGCGGGAAGGGTGGGCCCTCCTGGAGCCAGCCTGTGACTGGGGAGCCTTCTTGTCTTGGACTCAAAGTTGCTGGGTTGGGAAGAAGTATTTTTTCCGGTTGAGGCCACTTTCGGGAACTGAGCCGGGACCAGCCCCATTTCCTTTTCCAAGTGTCCCACTTGCTGATGCTTGCTTGGCATGGCTCTGTGGCCAGACTGGGGTAACCTCCAAGGGGCATGTTTCTGGGTGACCAGGGCGCTCCTGCTCAATGTCTTTGAGGGATGGGGGGGGAAGGGGTGGTCTGAGCCTCTCTGCCCCTTAGGCATGGTAAGGCTGATTTGGATGGGGGAGGGGTGGCTGGCTGATCCTATTCTAGGGAATGCCTGAAGGAGAGGTGCAGGGACATCTCCTCTCTCCTTGACCATTCCTCTCTCCCTGTAGGCACCAGGGAGTCCCGGGCCAATTACTCTTGGCTCCTCAACTAGCTGCGTTACTTCCAGTGGCTTATGGGGTACAATCCTACCCAGCTCCGCTGAGATGATCCTGGCCTCTCCCTCCACCCCGTCCAGGGGACGGACCCCCAGCGCAGCGGAGAGGCTGGAGGCCGACAAAGCCAAGTATGTCAAGACACACCAAGTGATAGCACGACGCCAGGAGCCAGCTCTGCGTGGGGGTCCCGGACCGCTCACCCCGCACCCCTGCAATGAGCTGGGGGCCCCTGCATCGCCCAGGACGCCCAGGCCTGCCCGCCGGAGCAGCGGCCGGCGGCTGCCAAGGCCTGACTCCCTCATCTTCTACCGCCAGAAGCGGGACTGCAAGGCTTCTGTGAACAAAGAGAACGCCAAGGGCCAGGGGCTGGTGCGGCGCCTCTTCCTGGGGGCCCCCCGAGACGCCACCTCGAGCAGTCCGGGCCCAACCGAGCGACCAGCGGCTCCTGGAGTTTGGGCCGCGCCCCAAGATGCCCCGGAAGCAGCAGGAAAGCGGGCGCTGTGCCCCACCTGCTCACTACCCCTGTCGGAGAAGGAGCGCTTCTTCAACTACTGCGGCCTGGAGCGCGCGCTGGTGGAGGTGCTGGGCGCTGAGCGCTTCTCTCCGCAGAGCTGGGGCGCCGACGCCAGCTCCCAGCCCGGAACGTCGCCGCCGCTCGACTCTGGGGACACCAGCGACTGGACGTCCAGCAACGGGGACACGGATCGCCCGGACGGTGCTGGCGGCGGCGGCGGCGGCGGCGGCGGCGGCTCAGAGGCGGCGGGCTCGGCGCGGGACGGGCGCCCCCCGGTGTCGGTGGTGGAGCGCAACGCGCGCGTCATCCAGTGGTTGTACGGCTGCCAGCGCGCCCGCGGCCCGCCGCGCGAGTCCGAGGTGTGATTGCGGCCGCTCGGGAGCGGGCTCCGGGGAGGCCCGGCTCCGGGGCCCGGGGAGGGCTAAGGGGTGGGCGCAGGGCTGGGCCCGGGCACCGGCAGGGACGCCCTGCCTCTGACGCGCCGGGTGCCTTTAGGCGAGCCCTTCCCTCTGGATTCTTGGTTTCCCCCTGTGAACCTTGGGAGGATGGGACAAAAGAATTCCGAAGGCCCTTCCCAGAGCCGACGACGGAGGGGGAGGGGGCAGCTAACGTGGCCCCTGTGGAGGCCGGGTCTGGGGAGAGAAGCCTGGGGTGGGAGGTAAGAGAACCTGCTGAATAAAACCAAAACGTTATTTAAAGGAGTCGTGATGTTGGATTAGAGAGCAGATATGAGGGAGGGGGCGGGGCGGGCTTGCGGGGTTACGCGCGTGGGTTTTGGAATGCGGGCTCCAGGCTCACTGTGTGACCCTGGGCAAGCACTTAACCTCCCCGAACCACAGCTGCACCCCTCGGTGATCAAAGTATTTTTGAAATGGTCGCAAAACGCACGGCAAAGTGCCCGGCATATAGAAAGTGTTCAATAAACGACAGCCACTAAGACCACTAAGGAATTAGTACTAACTCTATTATGATCATCTCCTCCACCGACCCCGAGGTCGGTCCAAACTAGATCTGGGAGTCAGGAATAGGGTGTTTGGGGAGTTCTGGGGGAGGGGTCTGCTCCAGAAATCTGGGGTCCCCCGGCCGAAAAGCCCCCATTCCTGGAGATTTGCTGCCCCCTTTTGGTTACTAGCTATGAATGGGCTGAGATAGGAAGAATCCAGAATTGAGGACAGTAAAGGAAGGGACCCTTCAAACCAGGATTTTGTTAACCCGCAGCCTCACATCGGGCCACTGTCTTCCTTTCCCTCAAAGACACACAAGGTCACTTGTTTGCCTCACACATCCGCACCTCAAGTCTTTGCTTAGGGTCCTCTTCCCTTTGCCTGGGCTACCTTCTCCTTTCTTTCCACTCATCCTTCTAAGATTACATGTATTCATTCCCCCTCAGAAATTCCGGAATCCCCCAGTCGGCATCACCTCCGAGCTCCCAAGTACAGCCTTATTTTTGTGCCTCAACTTGTCACCTTCTGTGGGACCCGCTGGTCGTCTGAGTTCCCTCTCCAGGTCTCTAGCCTCCTGACCTTCCCCTAGTACAGGGACGGTGCATATAGCAGGGTCACAGGCAACGGTTGTCGAGTTAAGAGGCTGAACAGGGCGATGGGGCCTGCCCTCTGGGGTTTCTCAGGTTTCTGTAAAGCTGTACCCTAAATCGGACACAATCTACCCTGACAACAGGGCTGTCTGGTCATTTCCTCCCCCTACGCTTGGGGGGGAGGGGGGGAGGACGCTTTGAGCTGGACCCTGCCTTGAGGTTGCCCGCCCAAAAGCAGTCATCCGTGCCGTCCGGACAAAGGCACGCGGTCACACGGGGTGTCGGGTCAGGGTCTTTATGGGGTTGGGGAAGGAAGGAGCGGGTGCCCAGCTGGGCCGGCCTGCTAGTCGCCCTTGGCCGCAGCCTTCACCCTCATCTCGGCCAGTTTGTGGGTGAGGAAGCCCCACTGGAAGCCGACCACGGCGTCGGCCTCCCCTGGCTCGGGGCGCTCGGCAGCCTCCTCCGCGACCTCATCCTCGGCTTCGGGGTCTGGCTCCGCGTTGGGTTCGGCGCCGCGCAGTATGGACGCCGCTGTCGCCCGCTGCTGCTGCCACCTGCTGGCGAACGCGTCCCAGAATCCCGGCCCGCGCGGCTCTGTCTCCGTCGCCGTCACCGCCTGCGAGGTGGACCGCGCCGCCAGCGGGCTGCGGGAGAAGTACGGGTGTCACCGGCCGAGGCCCGAGGAGAGGACGAAGAGGGGAGACGGGGTGCAGGCGCTAGTAGTGGGGCGGGAGGAGCCAGAGGGAGGTCAGGTGACTTGGGGGGGCGGGAGACTGGAGGCCCGGGAGGGCTCAGAGGCACAGGGAAAGGGGGCTGGGGTGGGACAGGGTCATGGGATTAGGTGAGGGGTCTGGGAAGAAGGGGCTGAGGCCAGGACTCCTGGGGAGAGAGTCGGGGTCAGGGGTTTGGGAAAGACTCGGGGAGAGGAGTACCGCCAGAGGCGGGAAGCCTGACAGGAGGAGTCCGGAAAGCTGTGGGAGGAGCCCGGAGAGCTGTGGGAGGAGCCCGGATGGGGGCGGGGCCCAGCGACGCTTGGGGCGGGGTCAGACGCTGGGAGGAGGGGTCCGGGAAGCCAGGGTGGCAGCCCCAAGGAAAGAGGCAGGGTGGGGGCAGGGGTGAGGTTCTGAGATGGAGAGAAAGGGGGACTGGGAAAATGAGGAAACACTGGAGAGAAGGACGGGTAGACCCAAGGAAATGAGAAAGGCCTAGACGAGGGCTTAGTGGGGAGAAGGACTGGGAAAGTGGCAGGGAATGTGGGGAGAAGGGCAGTCAAAGAGGGGGGATGAGTCTTGAGGTAGGAGCCTCAGATCTGAGAAGGAGTCCTCGGAGCTCTGGGAGGGACAGGGGATGAGCGCCAGGAGGGTGACAGGAAGCCCTGGGGCTGGAGAGATGGGTGGGTCAGGGGGACCCCAGGGGAGAAAGGAATAGGGGAGTGTCAAAGAAAGGGGGTACGACTGGGCTGGAGGAAAGGGCAGAGAGGGAGTGTGTACTAGAATAGAGCTAGGAGAAAGGAGCTGCCCTGGGTCCCATCCCCTAAACCCCAGCATCAAAGTCTTTCTTAAGTCAGTGGTTCCTAACCAAACTAGTGTGCCTCAGGTCCTCAGGAGCAAGCTGCAAATACAGATCCCAGGCCTCAGCCCACACCTGCGGAATCAGAATCTTTGAAGGAGGGTCTGGCACAAACTCCCTAGGAGGATGAGGGTTTAGACCAGCATTGGGATCTGGACCACCCTCTGTTCTCAACACCTAAACATTCTCTATTCTGTTTCCTGATTGTAGGGAGAGGACCCCTCCCATGCGGATGGGGAGGAGAGAGAGAGAGAGTCTAAAGTACCTTCTAGCACCTCAATCCCAACAGCCCTAAAGTCCTCCTGAGATCTAACTTGAACTCCAGATAGGTTGCTTTGGCCTCTTTCCTGATGAGAGAAACGGAAACAGCCTGGGGCAGGTCCTCCCCCTCCCTCCTTGGTCAGAAAGATAGACAAATAGACCAGAAGGAAAGCCCACAGGAGAAGGGGGACCCCAGGCCCATCCCAGCCCCCACCAACACACACGTACTGGTCGGCACAGGGCTCCAGGGGCAGGAGCTTGTCCTCATCTTCTTTGTTAAACAAAGACGACATTGTCAGCCAACCTTTCACCCCGACCCCCTGAACCTGGGAGGAAGGGGCTGGGAGTCAGCAAGGGGTCACAGCGGCCTCTGCCAGGCTCCCCGAGGCTGGGGTGAAGAAGGGAGAACTCACCCGGCGGGCCAACTCTGACATGGGATGGAAAGCCTCTTCTGCAGGTTCTGCCGGCTCAGATTCCGCTAACGCTGGGTTCCCTCTCTGGGACACAAGACCCCCTCCCAGCATGAGAGAGGCCCCAGAGGAATGGGACCTCCCTCGCCCACTGCTAGCCTGGTATGCACACCCCGGCACCCCAAGACCTCACACCTCAACACCCATCTCGTCCGCTCACACCCTCCATAAATACAGACAGGTATACCTCTACACAAAGCCACCAGTCCCATATCTTACCTGTATAGTAGACCCCTGCAGAAACCCTTGAGCACACACCTGCTCACCCACAGACATATCCACACGCACCCAAAAGTGTGCGGACAAGGGCATGCGTGCCGATGGAGACACACACCTGTACGTGAGCATGCCTCCACACGACTATACCTCTTCACCTGTGCAAAGATGTCCGTGCTGGGAGGCACCTCTACAAGGACACGTACACAGTTATACCATTCACACCTGTGAACTTACACCAATGCAGACAGAGGCCCACCTACAGCACACTACACCTCTCCACCCATCCACAGACACGAAGGCAGAGCTGTACACACACACACTGTACAAACAAAACACCTGCCAATGCCCTCACAGAGGCCCTCAGGAAGAGACTTATGCCCCAAATACACACACCTGCCCTGTCTATCTCCAGTTCACACACACCCATACAACTTCACGGGGCATTCTACATGGATGCCAGTTGTCAAGCCCCATGTACCCCGGGTGGCTACTGCCCACTGGTCCTGGAAGGATCTCTTCCATGCGGTAACCCTTGAGATCTTTGGAGACAATGACCATTCTTCTGGTGGCCCCCAAATCTTCTTCTTCAGTTTTCTTAAATACCCTGGCTTTCTGCACCATGCCGTTTGTCATCCCTGAATGTGCCAATGGCTTCTGCACAAATATGCCCTCTTCCCAGAGCTGTCCCTTGCCCTTCCTTGTACCTTTCACTCCTGCTGCCCCTCTGCCATGACCCACCCAGCAAGCATGGATGCTACCCACCTCCTCTGCCAGGTCCTCCTCAGATTCCCCACTTAGGGTCTGTAACACTTTGGACTTGTAGGTTTTCCAGAAGGCCTGGTTCATGGCTGCAGGGGAAACAGACCCGGCATCCAAGCTCAGGAAGGCAGTGACTCAGTGGGCACCCAGTGGGTCTGGCTCCAGGAACTTGGTGAGGCTGAGAGCCTGTCCCAGGGATCAGGTGACTTCATTAAAGATGTACCAGCCTTCCCAGAAGGCACAGTGCCCAGCAGGTGAACCTGATCTAGAGTCTGGGGTGGGGACAAGACAGAGCTGGCTTCTGTGGCCTCAGCCCCTTGTCTTGACCCATATTGGCCAAGAATAATGAAGACATCTCTATGGAGGCCTCCTTCCTGGCCCTACAGGTACTTGAATTGGATCTCTTGGAATGGCTCCAGAAAAATCTGTTTTCATTCACAAAAGTCCATTTATAAAGTCCTTGGGCCCAAGACCCACACTGGTGCCCGTATGGCTGTAGCCATACCAGTTGTGCCCTCAGCAGGGCCCACTCTATATCCCCACTCAGCTGTGAACTGGATTGAGGAGGTCCCAAGGCCCCCAGATGGCACCCTGGGCTTACATTTCACTACTTTGTCTGGGCTGGAAATTGATTCCTTTCCCCAGGGATGCACGTGCACGTCGCCCTGTTTCCTGGCAACAGGTTCCAAAGAGCTGGAGTCCCTGAATTATTGCTGAGCTCCTCTGGTCAGCCAGGAAGGCACCAGGATCCCATGAATGGGGAAAAGCCGTCTGGCCCTCTCCCCACTCTGAGCACACAACACCTAGGCTGTATCTCTGCTTTTGCTGCCAGCCCATGCCTGGGAGTCCAGGGCTCAGAGAAAGGGGGCAAAGATGAGAGGTCCTTCTATGAGCACTTTCTCTTCTTGTGAGAGGAGCTGACCCCCCCCCCCCCGTTCAGTCTGAGGGGATGCCTGAGTACTGTGCTCCCTGAGGAGGAACACTCCTCGCTCACGGATTTGGCTGGGGGTGGATGAAGGCTGGAGATCCAAGGGAATTAAGTGGGGAACGGTGAGAAGTGGTGAGGGCTTTGTCAGGAACTGGAGGTACCTCACGAATCCTTGTGGGGTCCGGGATCGCAAACTTACTCTTTCTCATTAATCCATTTATTCACATCACAGACATTTTTCAGTGCCTCCCAGAGATGCTCAAAGCATTTTCCCTCTCCCCACTAACAGCGGAGTCTAAGATCTAGAAACAAGCAAGGGGTGATATTGCCCAGGGATGGCGCAGAGACAGGCTGGGCCAGGCAGGACTGGAGGGCAGTGGCCGGAATCCCCCGGGGGCACGCACCACCAAGCGCTCCCCAGCAATAGCCTCGCCCCCGGCTGATGACGCTGCTCAGGGCCCCGCCCGGCGCTCCGTCACTGACGTTAACGGCCGCCTGGGGGCGCTCAAGACTCGAACCGCGCGAGTGACGTCATCTGAGGCGGTCTGGAGGAGCCGGCTCGGCCCCCCGGGCGTCACGTGACGTCAGCCAACAATCCGGAAGCTCCCACACGTGTGCGTCCGACCCGGCTCTGGGCCTCCTGGCCCAGCTGTCACAGGCCATGGGTCGCTCCCGCCGGACGGGTGCGCACCGAGCCCACTCCCTGGCCCGCCAGATGAAGGCGAAGCGGCGGCGGCCAGACCTGGATGAGATTCACCGCGAGCTGCGGCCCCAGGTTCCCGCACGGTCTCGGCCAGACCCGGGCTCTGCGCCGGACCCCGACCTGCCAGGGGGCGGCCTGCATCGCTGTCTGGCCTGCGCGTGAGTCCCGGCCGGGCCTGGCCTGGGGAGGAGAAGGGTAGGCGAGGCGGGACGGGACTGGGGCGTGAGGTCCGGGCCCGGGGATGCGCGGGGTCTCTTCTCGTGGGACCCGTGGGTCGGCTGGCCTCCCATCCCTTCAGTACCGCAGCCAGGCGTCAGGAAGAGCTAGGTTCAGGGAGATAGGCGTACCTGAGAGGCATCACCTCACTCTTATTACCCACCTCCCATCCCTACAGGAGATACTTCATCGATTCCGCCACCCTGAAGACCCACTTCCGATCCAAAGACCACAAGAAAAGGTATGGAGTAAGGAGAAGACTGATGGACGAGTGCTGGGCAGACAGGGCTTGCATCTGGTCGGCTCCCAACTCTCACTCTTCTTTCTCCCAGGCTAAAGCAGCTGAGCGTGGAGCCCTACAGTCAGGAAGAGGCTGACAGGGCAGCGGGAATGGGCTCTTATGTGACCCCCCAGCGACTGGCAGTGCCCACAGAAGTATCCACTGAGGTCCCTGAGATGGACACAACTCCCTGACATGACCTGAGGATGCAAGGCAGGGGAGCTGCCCATGGACAGTGAGGCAAGGGCTAGGCTGGGAGAGACTGTGCCAACCTCTTTTGGCCCTGGGTTTGGGGAGTGGATGGCCTCTTCTGGGTGCCCTCACCCCCAATAAAGGAACTGGATAGAGAAGACTTGCCTCTGACTCTCTAACCTCCAGTCCACTCCCCCCAGCTCCTGCCCTGTGGGGTTTTTCTGCTACTCTTGTTTACAGGGCCTAGGGTGTCTATTCCCCACTTGGTCTAGCTTTGGAACCTAGAGCCTTGCCTTCCCTCGGGGGTCCTGGCATCTGAGCTGGAGCCCCCAGATGGAGCCCAGGTCAGTGAAGGGGAGAGAGAGGATCAGATTTATACTGTCCTGCTCCCCAGTGAGAGCAGGGACTGGCCCTCAGAAAAGAAATGGGCTCCCGAGATTGCAGCCCCCGCTGAGTCACCTCCCCAGGACCCAGGTGAGAGGCCGCCTACTTTATCCTCAGGCCTGTGGCGGCCGCCGCTGCCCCACCATCTTCCAGACAGCATAGCAGGAGCCTCCCAATCCAAGGACGGCCAGCAGTGTAGCCACAACCCCAGCCAGTGGGCTCCGGGGCTCTGCTTTCAGCTCCCCAGCTATCTGCATCTGGAGGTACACAGAGGGTCCATCTGAGGGGTCAGTTGAGACTTCCGGGGAGGTAGAGGGTGGGAAGGAGCTGAGAAGGTACAGCTGGGTGAAGGAGATATGGATGCTGTTGCTGCCCCAGGGAGATTCCACCCCGATCCCTCTTGCTTCACTGCCCATCTGGGCCCTGGCGGCTCAGGCGGCAGGAAACGTGACAGCCTGGCTGCTGGGGGTCAGCCCAGCAACGCTGGGGAAAAGGAGGGGGCCGGTGGCAGAAGCCATCAGTGAGAGGTACTTACCTGTAGTACCCGGAAGTAGCCAGGGGTCAGGCGTCGGAATCTCATGGTGGGTGCCACTAGTCTCCCTGGCGGCCTGTGGGGTGGGAAGCAGGAATTAGGGCTAGTGATGTTCATGATACCCAGGAGCGGGAATCAGGGCACAGAGGTTTCTGATCTCTCATATACATGAGAGCCATGCCTCAGAGGATGCTCACCAGCGTCCGCCCTCCCAGGTCTGGCAGGGGGCGGGGCAGCTGGACCTTTAAATCTGGTCCCTTCCCCCGCCGGCCGGCCCGTCCTGCCAGCCTCAGGAGCAGCTGTCAAGAGAGATCAGCATCAGGCCTGAGCAGCACCTCCCCCACTCACCAGGGAGGCCAGGCTGGATAGGCAGGAGAGGCCTTCCCTGGCAGCGCTCGGGACTCTTAGACCTGGACCAGGTACTAGGAGGGTCTCCCCAGCCCTGGTCCTGGCTCTGTCCCTACCCCTCAGATGGTGGGATATCACCAGTGAGTCCTCAGCAAGGGAGGGGCAGGGTGCCTTATTAACCCCCCGCCCCCCCCAAACATTGGTAAGCCTTTTCACTTGGTTTCTGTTGGATCAACGGCCCCTACCTTGGGGAAAGGCACATATCACTTCTTTCTCCAAGATGAAGTTCCTGCAGGGACTTTCCTATTCTTGGTTTGGGGACAATAGTAAAAGGAGATTAGTATATACTGATTAAGAAAGCCATCCATGGCATGCTAAGAAATAGTCACCAACTGTGTAAGGCAGCGTTCTAAGCAGTGACCGTATATTATTTCATTTGGTATTGACTGTCTCATAAAATGAAAAAAAAAAACACATTTTCAGAATAGCATGTGGAGTATCTGCCTACGTAGAGAATGGAAACTTTACAGTGGTTCCCACTTGGGAATGGAATAGAGATATAATGACCTACTGTTAACTTTTGAATGTTTTACAATAAATGTGCAGAAGTAACTTTTATTATAAACTCATAAAACTACCTTTAAAATAGAAGCTACCATTTACTCTACCCTTATCTGCCTAGCCCTGCCAGGTGCTGGGGGCACAAAATAAAGGCAAGGTTGTGGATGTGAGGCCCCCAGTCCTTTTAGGGGAGCACGTGAGTACTCCCCTAAGTGGTAAGTTCCTGTCTGTTTCTCCCCTACAGGATTGCGTGTTCAGGGAGGGCAGGGGCTGACTGGCTCAGGGTAGGCGTTTGATGAAATCAGGATGGTGGAGATGGGTCTGTGTTTATTGGGCTTCCCCACAGTGCCACAGGGAGGCTGTTGAAGGAAGAGGCAGAAATGTGAAAGGGGGGACGCAGCACGGAGGAGTGATGAAGGGACACGTGCTGCGCAGGGTGTGAGGAAGCATGAGGCAAAGGAGGAGACCAGAGAGGTGAAGGCCATGTTGCACATTTGGAGCCTACTGGGTCACCACTGAGGGAGCAAGGCCTGCAGGGACCAGCGGGGACCTTGAAAGAAGCAGCCAACAATCTGCATTCATGTTTGATGCCACATGTGAAGGTGGGGAAGGGTCAGTAGAGCTGGCCAAGTTCCAGAGAACTGGATTTGTATGTGAAATGATTAAATGATGACAACTGAAACACACACGCTACATTTAGCCATCCATAGGCCAAGTGCAGAATTTGGATTTGAGGGCAAGATCATGACAGACTCGGAAGGCTGGGTATTGGGGCACTGGTAGGCATTCCAAAGTGACACAGTCAGAGGGCCAGGCCCCTTTCCACAAAATTAAAGCAATAATAACTCATCTATCCCATGGGACAGATTTCAAAGTACTTCAAGGAAATCTTCATAGCGCTAAGGTCTAGGTGTCCCTGTTTAGACAGGAAGAAATAGGTTCAGAGAGGTATTGAGGTTAGGCTCAGTCACACAGCAGATGGAACTGATTCTGTCTGATTCTGAAGTCCTGGGAGTCTCCTGGCCTGGGATGATGATGGTGATGATGGTGGTGATGGTGACAACTACAAACAGTATGTTTCAGACTTGTTCTAAGAGAAAGGCTCTTAACTGGGATTCAGAATTTAGGGGCCCCATAAACTTGAATGGGAACAAATGATATATTTTTCACTGACCTGTAACCAAAATTTACCATTTCCTTCTATATGGATTGACATAGCAGCAGTATCTGTGGCTTTGCCACCTATTGAAATCACAGATATTTTTATATCAAGATAGAGTTATTCAACTATCTCAGTATTGTATATGCTCATGAAAAATCATGATAGTTATTAACCCACTATTAAATCACACTCTTTCAGACACTCCTGCTACGTAGCTGCCATTGATTGGGCACCTCTAGGCCTAGTAGAGGATCAGTGACCAAATGGTGTATCTACCTGTTCTCACACTGGTGACCCAGGCTTCTCCATTACACTCCTGCATTCCCTATGTTTAGTTGTTAACCGATAAATTTGTGCAAAGAGGTGAGTCAAAGACCACCCCACAGTTTAGCGTTCTTCTAGTTGAACAACACCACGCTGATATCGTTAGAAAAGGAAAATTTAACTTGACAGTCTTATTTAATGCTAATAAACACATTACTATATCATAAATTTGTGGGGTTTATTATTAACATATAATATATTATTTGTTTCAGGGCTACGGGTTTGTGATTCATCAGTCTTACACAATACACAGTGCTCCCCACAAAACATACCCTCCCCAATGTCCATCACCCAATCACCCCATCCCTCCCACCCCCCTCCACTCCAGCAACCCTCAGTTTGTTTCCTGCAATTAAAATCCTCTTATGGTTTCTCTCCCTCTCTGGTTTCGTCTTGTTTCATTTTTTCCTCTTCCCCTATGATCTTCTGCCTTGTTTCTCAAATTCCACATATCAGTGAGATCATGTGATAGTTGTCTTTCTCTGATTGACTCATTTCACTTAGCATAATACACTTTAGTTCCATCTACCTGGTTGCAAATGGCAAGATTTCATTTTTTCATGGCTGTATAATATTCCGGTGTGTGTGTGTGCACGCACACACACCACATCTTTTTTTTTTTTTTAAGATTTTATTTATTTATCAGAGAGAGAGAGACGGGGGCAGGCAGAGGGAGAAGCAGGCTCCTTGCTCAGCAAGGAGCCCGATGTGGGACTCGAGCCCAGGACCCCGGGATCATGACCCAAGCCGAAGGCAGACGCTTAACCAACTGAGCCACCCCGGCGTCCCCACACACCACATCTTCTTTATCCATTCATCTGTCGGACACCTGGGCTCTTCCCATAGTTTGGCTATTGTGGACATTGCTGCATAAACATTGGGGTGCAGGTGCCCCTTCAGAATATTTGGGGTGAATACCCAGCAGTTCAATTGCTGGGTCATAGGGTAGCTCTATTTCAAACTTTTTAAGGAACCTCCATACTGTTTTCCAGAGTGGCAGCTCCAGCTTGCATTCCCACCAACGGTGTAGGAGGGCTCCCCTTTCTCCGCATCCTCACCAACACCTGTCGTTTCCTGACTTGTTAATTTTAGCCATTCTGACTGTTGTGAGGTGGTATCTCATTGAGGTTTTGATTTGTATTTCCCTGATGCTGAGTGATGTGAAGCACTTCTTCCTGTGTCTGTTGGCCATTTGGATGTCTTCTTTATAGAAATGCCTGTTCATGTCTTCTGCCCATTTCTTGATTGACTTATTTGTTCCTTGGGTGTTGAGTTTGATAAGTTCTTTATAGATTTTGGATACTAGTCCTTTATCTGATATGTCATTTGCAAATATCTTCTCCCATTCTGTCAGTTGTCTTTTGGTTTTGTTGACTGTTTCCTTTCCTGTGCAAAAGCTTTTTATCTTGGTGAAGTCCCAATAGTTCATTTTTGCCCTTGCTTCCCTTGCCTTTGGTGATGTGTCTAGCAAGAAGTTGCTGCGGCTGAGGTCACAGAGGTTGCTGCTTGTGTTCTCATCTAGGATTTTGATGGATTCCTGTCATTAGGTCTTTCATCCATTTTGAGTCTATTTTTGTGTATGGTGTAAGGAAATGGTCCAGTTTCATTCTTCTGCATGTGGCTGTCTAATTTTCCCAGCACCATTTGTTGAAGAGACTTTTTTCCATTGGATATTGTTTCCTGCTTTGTCAAAGATGAGTTGACCATAGAGGTGAGAGTCCATTTCTGAGTTCTCTATTCTGTTCCATTGATCTATGTGTCTGTTTTTGTGCCAGTACCAAACTGTCTTGATGATTACAGCTTTGTAATAGAGCTTGAAGTCCGGAATTGTGATGCCACCAGCTTTGGTTTTCTTTCTTAACATTCCTCTGGCTATTCAGGGTCTTTTCTGGTTCCATACAAATTTTAGAATTATTTGTTCCATTTCTGTGAAAAAGGTTGATGATATTTTGATAGGGATTGCATTGAATGTGTAGATTGCTCTAGGTAGCATAGACATTTTCACAAATTTGTTCTTCTAATCCATGAACATGGAACATATTTTCCATTTCTTTGTGTCTTCCTCAATTTCTTTCATGAGTATTCTATAGTTTTCTGAGAACAGATCCTTTGCCTCTTTGGTTAGATTTATTGCTAGGTATCTTACAGTTTTTTGGTGTAATTGTAAATGGAATTGACTCCTTAATTTCTCTTTCTTCTGTCTCGTTGTTGGTGTATAGAAATGCAAATGGTTTCTGTGCATTGATTTTATATCCTTCCACTTTAGTGAATTCCTGTATGAGTTCTAGCAGTTTTGGGGTGGAGTCTTTTGGGTTTTCCACATAAAGTATCATATCGTCTGTAAAGAGTGAGAGTTTGACTTCTTTACCGATTCGGATGCCTTTTATTTCTTTTGTTGTCTGATTGCTGAGGCTTGTGGTGTTTGGGTTTTTTTTTTAAGATTTTTTTTTTTAAGTAATCTCTACATCCAACAAACGTGGGGTTCCAACTCACAACCCCAAGATCAAGAGTTGCACACTATACTGTGCCAGCCAGGCACCCCAATCATAAATTTGTGTGTTGTTATTATTTTTTTAAAGATTTTATTTATTTGCAGAGAGAGGGAGAGCACAAGCAGGGGGAGTAGTAGAGGGAGAAGCAGGCTCCCCGCTGAGCAAGGAGCCTGATGTGGGACTGGATTCAAGGACCCTGGGATCATGACCCAAGCTGAAGGCAGACACTTAACCAACTGAGCCACCCAGGCAGCCCGTAAATTTGTGTTTTAAATATATTTTGGTTATAATTCTCTTCCTTGTAAACTTAAGCATTTTTTTTAATGCTTCCAAAAGCACTATTCTGAGAAAGGGTCCATAGCTTTCCCCAGACTGCAGAAGGGTCTGTGTGCCAAAAAAGAGGGGAACTAAAAACCCCTATTCCAAAAAGTTTTAGAGCTATTAACGCAGGTACTATGCACAACAGCCCATTTTGAAGACAAACTGAGGTTGGGTGGGTTGGGTAGGTTGGGTGGGTAGGGTCAAGGAGCTAACAAATTGCAGAACGGACATCTGCAGCCAGGGCTCTGACTCCCTCACCTCTGTGCTTTGCTGCTGCGCTTCCTGCTCACCTTTCTGACCCTTCCTTCCTTCCCTTACGTTCCTTCCTTCCTCCTTTCTTTCCTTCCTTCCTTTTCTTTCTTGGAGCCTAAAGGTCAAAGTGCAGGGCGCCTGGGTGGCTCAGTTGGTTGGGCGACTGCCTTCGGCTCGGGTCATGATCCTGGAGTCCCGGGATCGAGTCCCGCATCGGGCTCCCTGCTCGGCAGGGAGTCTGCTTCTCCCTCTGACCGTCTTCCTTCTCGTGCTCTCTATCTCTCTCATTCTCTGTCTCTCAAATAAATAAATAAAATCTTAAAAAAAAAAAAAAAAAGGTCAAAGTGCAGTTTGGGGCGGGATCCCGGACCGCTCCCAAGCCGCCTGGGTCGCACACCAGTGGCACTGCCTCCGGTCGGGCCGCCCAGGAGCCCGAGGACGCCTGAAGGGCGGGGCAGGAGGCGGACAGGTGGCGGGCCAATGGCGGTGGCAGCGCCTCACCTGGCCGTCCAAGCTGGGCCCAGGTATGCCGGTGGCTCCGCCCAGCGCCCAGCCCCGGTCCCTCCCCAGGCGGGACTCCAGGAGCGGAAATTCCTGCGCGGGCGGGACCCGGCGGGAGCGGATCCCAGCGGGCGGTCTCGGCCATGGAGCCCGTAGCGACCTGGACCCCCGGGAAGGTGGCAGCTTGGCTGAGAGGTGGGCCTGGGCAGAGTCGGGCTTGAGGGGCGCTGCGACCGCGAGAGGGAAAGGAAAAAGGACGAGCCAGGTCTGTCAGTTGGTGGGTCAACAAGTAATTTACAGAGCTTCTGCCAGGTACCTGGTACTGTGCTAGGCAGAAGGATCGACGGGATGACCCGGGGGCCCTGAGAACTTGAGGGGGTCTCCCATCGCCCCAGCATCGCCAGGGGCTGCCAGGGTGGCGGCGGGGAGGCGGTGGTTGTGTCAGGAACACAGAGGGGCGGCCCCCGTGCGCCCACGCCCACTAAGTCTTTAGCTTCGCTCCGCCCCAGGGCTCAGTGGACTATTATTAAACCCATTTTTCAGAAGCGGAAACTGACGGACTGAGCCAGGAAGTGATTTGCTTGGGCTTTGCAATAGGGCCGGTCCTCCTGTCTTTTCCCTTCTCCCCACCTTGAGGTTCCCAGAGAGAGAAAAGGAAGGCCCAGTCAGACCGAAGGGGTCGGCACAGCCCCAGGGGGCCTCGGGGAGCGGGGGGAGGAAGTGCTGGCCGGTCAGTGAGCCCCGATGGGTGGGAAACGGCCCAGACTGCAGCTGGGAGAGGGGAGGGGAGTCCGACAGCCTTCCGGGTGGGGAAGCTCCCAAGGGAGTGGAAGGGAACGGAGGACGCTGCTGGCAGGCCCAGGGCTCAGGGCCACCAGCCCTTGAAAAGCAGAGATTCAGGGCTGGAGTCAGACTCCCAGGCTGAGTTCCAGGCCCCGCCCCTCCACTCACCAGCTCTGCGACCAGAGGTCTCAGTTTCTCTATCCATAAGATGAGAAAGTCAGCAATGATCTCATGAGGTCGACAAAATGAGACAATCCTGGCAGGTGCCTGGCCTGTGTGGGACTTTGGGGAGGAAGGCAGCACAACAGGGTCACTGTCCATGGCAAAGGAGCTGCTCGGAGGCTGTAGCCGTGGAGTCCAGGGATTCCCAGCCCGGTGTTCTTAATGTCACACGGGGAATGAAGGGGAGCTATTGATGACACTCACATTCCCCAGTGACAGAGCCTGACTTGGAATTCCTTCAAAGAGTGAGCACGCTTTTTAATTTCTGTATCAATTTTCCCACCTATAAAATGGGGATAACAATAGGCATTATCTTCTACATTCAGTGAGCACGAAATGTGTTAATATGTAGAAAGCCCTTAAAATTTTGCCTAGCACACAATAAGCTTTCAATAGATATTATTCCTATTTTTAGTCTGCCTTATCTATCCTGTGCCAGGTATAGGCTAGAGTTCGAGATAAACAGTTATTTATGGCCCAGAGCTTGAGGGGCAGTGGGAGCAAGAGAGCCCCCGACCCACCCTGGGGAGTTATGGAAGGCTTCCTGAGGGGAGTTAGATTAAAAGGGGGGGCAGTGAAGAAGCTAGAACAATCCAGGCAGAAGAAATAGCACATACAAAGACCCTGAGACAAAAGAGCATTCCAGGAGCTACAGGGAGTTAGTGCTTTGGATCTAAAGTATTGAGTTTGAGGGGCTGTGCCAGGGGATGAGACTGGGGAGGCAGGTGGCGGCCTGATCTTACAGGGCTTTGTAGATCAGGGTAAAGTCTGGCGGCTGTTACTGTCTACCATGAACCAGGGAATGGGCCAAGCGCTTGACATGCATCCTGTCATTTAATACCCACATGAGCAGAAAGTAGGTGCTTTTATTATTGCCATTTCACAGGTGAGGAAACTGAGGCACAGAGCAATTAAGTTACTTGCTCAGTAGTCCCATCTGTGAAATGGGCAGAACATAGCCTGGGTCCCAGGATTGTGGTTAGGAACAGATGGGAGGGAAAAGGGCTTTGTGGGCGTGAAGAAGTGGCCTGAAAGGCCACGGCACCCCTGTTCTCCCTCCAGGCCTTGATGACTCCCTGCAGGACTATTGCTTTGAGGACTGGGAGCTCTCTGGCAAGTACCTGCTCCAGCTCTGTCCCCGAAGCCTTGAGGCTCTGACCGTGTGGCCTGTGGGCCACCAGGAGCTCATCCTGGAAGCGGTAGAACAGCTCCGGGCCCTGGTGAGTGAATGGTGGCCACACTGGCTGCAGCTGCCACCCACCTGGGGGTTGCGGATGGGGGGCTGGCCACTGCCAGGGAATAACCTGCCTTTTTTCTGGCACAGAGCTCTGGGCTACAGACAGAGAACCTTCAGAGCCTGACCGAGGGGTTGCTCGAGGGGACCTATGCTTTCCAGAGCTTAGTCCAAGGCCACCTGGAAGGCTGTGCCGAGCCCCCTGCTGATGTCCTCAGCGCAGCTGTGGAGCTGGTGCATGAGGCCCGGACCCTCCTCTTCTGGCTCAACAGGTACCTTGGGCTCCTCCTGAGACCCCAACTGGTAAGGGGCCCCTTCTCATCCTTGGCCTCCTTCAGGGCCTGGGAGAGAAGAACAGAGCTCGGCTGTTGTTCAGATGTTGTGGAGCCGGGCAAAGAGGTTATTTGGTCTGTGCAGGGGCGCCGGGGCGCCTGGGTCCCCACCCACCCCCAGCTTGTAATCATAACCATCCTAACACTGCACAGAGGGCTTCTCCACTCCCTTCAACCACTGCTGCATGTCCCACAGGTCCCAGCTCAATGCCAGCTCCTCTGGGAAGCCTTCCCTGTTGTAGGTTCTCAGAGCTCCCTACATTTCACGGCAGCTGAGTTATCTCATTACTGATGTAATCGTGTGGGTAAGGTCTGTCTCCCCCAGTGCCTAGAGCAGGGCCTGGCATGTCTTAGGCGCTCGACAGATAAGTCCTGTGCTAAGCTCTGTTGATGTATCAGTCATCTCCCTTACCCCAAGCGAAACCCGTCAGAGCAGATATTCTTTCTCCCCATGTGGCAGATGAGTAGTTGGCTCTGAGTGGTTCCATGACCTGACTCGTCATCACAGCCCCCTAACCACTGCCCCTACCATCCTTCCCCCTGCCAGGTACCTCTTCTCCCACTTAAATGACTTCTCAGCCTGCCAGAAGATTGGGGAGTTGTGCGGGGAGCTGGGCCAGGCCTTGCAGGAGGTAGGAGAACCAAGGGCCTTGGCCCAGGCCGTAGAAACCAGGTCAAGCTAGAGCTTTTTATAACCTGTGAATCAGCACAGGATTGGGTATGGGGGTTGGGAAGAGGCAGGGGCAGGAAGAAAGGAGGCCTGGCCACGGGGTAGGGGCAATGGGGGTGTCGGGTCTTCTAGCTGGCAGGGGCGGCTCAGGAAGTTGGACTCTGGGGGAAGGGTAGAGCGGGGGAGGGCATGTATGGTGATTTCTGGGGCTTGGCATCAGAAGGACAAGACCTTGGAGCCAAAGCTCTGAGGACCTGTTGTTGGCCCTCTCTACTTCCAGGACATTCCGGCGGCCGAGAAGGAGAGCAGAGTGCTGGGGATTGTGAGTGTGGGTTTGGTTGAGTGGGGAGTTGGGGTGGCAGGGG
The DNA here is from genome assembly GCF_037043125.1 of Eumetopias jubatus. Classification (NCBI taxonomy): domain Eukaryota; kingdom Metazoa; phylum Chordata; class Mammalia; order Carnivora; family Otariidae; genus Eumetopias; species Eumetopias jubatus. Next base: position 87,661,990 of record NW_028274810.1, on the reverse strand, counting down.
GCGGGGGGCAGGGGTTGGGACTCAGGCTCAGCTTCCTGTGCCCCTCCCCCAGTGCAGCCACGTGGCGAGGATCTGCCACCACATCCTGAGCTGCAGCCCCCAGGAGCTGCTGGAGCAGAGGGCTGTGCTGGAGCGCGTGCAGCTGGACCATCCTTTGGTGAGCTCTGACCTCTTGGCAGCCTTGTCTGGGCCCTGAAATGTGGGTCTAGGATCCCACAGAATCCTGTGCTGTTATGGCTGGAGGGCCTCTTCTGTGCAGCTGTTAAAGGCCCAGAGGACTTTCCTGGGGTCTTACGTCCTTAGGCACCTTCTCCAGTCCTGAGGGGCTTGGTGTGGTCTCAGGTGACACATTCCAGCCCTGGGACACAGACGTGGCAGGTTAGGGGACTGGGGAAAGGACGCGGACTTCCTTGCTTTAATCTTTGACTAGTTGAGAACACCAGAGCCCCCAGCCCTGCCCCTCCTGCCCCTGTCCTGCCCCAGCCCCGCTGATCCCTTCAGGAGGGCTGCTGAGAATCTCAGACCTCATTAGTCAGCAAGCCCAGCCTCCCTCCGGCCCTTACTGGAGGAAGAGGTAGGGACCCTGAGAGGAGTGGCAGGCCCAAAGTCACACAGCAAGTCGGCCAGTGCTGACCTGGGGCCAGCTCTCCCCCAAGTTCCGCCCGCCGAGGACTCTCAGTGACTGCAGCCTCTGCTTCGGCAGGGCCTGGAAGTCCACACCACCAGTAACTGCCTGCACTTCGTGTCCCGTGTGGGCACCCAGGTGGGAATCCCACGCCCTTCTCAGCTGCCCACCCTGAGGCCCTACCCTCCAGGTGAGCCCGCTTCAGGCCCCTGGAGAGCGAACCCTATGAGGCCCCCCCCCCCCATACCAGGTCCCTGCTGACTCCCAGCTGCAGATCCTGCCTGGAGACGAGATTGTCCAGGTCAATGAGCAGGTGGTGGTGAGTGAGGAGGAGAGGGACACGGTGGGTGGGGGGGGGGAGGCAGGGGAGGTGCAGGGGCCACTGAGTAAAACCCAGGGCTGGTGGGTGGGGAGGGGCCCTTGGGGAGAGCCCTGTGGAGACCAGGCTTGTGGGAGCTGCTGTCTGTGAAATGAGCCAGCTCTCACAGGTCACAGGGGCCTTGGCAGAGCCAAGGTGAAGGGGCTGGTGGAGGCCTCCTGGAGGAGGAGTGGCAGGAGGCTGAGGGCGAGGGTGAGGGCTGTTGGCTTACCCCGGAGCCTCCTGGGCAGCTGCATTAGCCCAGGGTGCCTGCCCTGCCCCCTGCCCCCTGCCCCGTCCAGGTGGGCTGGCCCCATAAGAACGTGGTGAGGGAGCTGCTGCGGGAGCCAGCCGGGGTCAGCTTAGTGCTGAAGAAAGTCCCCGTGCCAAAGACCCCTCCACAGGTACCTGCCCCCCAGCCCTGCCCCCGTCCTGCTTTCAGACCCCTATCATCAGCTCCATCACCATTTCTGGTTGTTCCCCAGACCCCTCCTCCAGTCCCGGGCTCCCCACAGCTGATGAGCCCCTCACTGGCTTTCACCCCACTGTCTCCCAGGTAACAGGCTCTGCCGCAGGTGGGTCTGGGCGGTGCTGCCACGGGCTCACTCGTCTCCATCTCCCCTTGTTCTTCCCAGGGCGTCATCCAAAGACGTCTTTGCCTTTGACCTGACTTCAAACCCGAGTCCTGCACCCAGCCCTACCTGGACAGGTAGTTTCAAAGTATCACCAGGTGGCAGATGCCCCGGGCAAGGCATGTGGGATGCCTGGCTCTGACCCCTCCCCGCCGACTCTGACATTCTCACCTTACTGCCCAGCCTGGGGCCGGGCTCATGGACCCTCCTGTCTGTCCTCCCTCCTGACAGACTCCACCTCGCCTGACCTTGAGTCCCGGCCCATTCTCCCTGCGCCCCCAGCCACACTGCCCGCAGGGGTAGCAGAGGCTCAGGAAGGTCCAGAACAGCCTGACAAGGTAAGGTGAGGGCTCAGCAAGGAGGGCTGTGTGTCTCTGGACCCAGACCCTTCTCTAACTGCTTATGGCCTTTTCAGAGTCCTGTTTCTGGTCGGAATAAATCAAAAGGTGAGAGACGTACTTGACTGGCTGGGGGTCCCTGATACGAGCTCTTCGAAGTCTTTCCAGTGTTTGGCAAGACCACCCCTCCCATTTCACACACAGCCTGGGCCTCTCACCAGCTCTGTGACTTTGGGCTCCTCTGATCTTCCATTTCCTCGTCTCTAAAGCGGAAGAGTCAGCCCTGCTTCAGGGAGACACCTCTAACATTTCAAGCACAGAGAATGGGTTCAGAAAGATCAGCTGGGAATGCTGGGGGGGGGCAGGGAGCAGGTTTGGGGGTCCAGGACGCCTCGCCAGCCCCTAACCCCCTGGGCCGTGCCGTGCTCCCGCAGGCGTGGCGACGCGACTGAGTCGCCGGCGGGTGTCGTGCCGGGAGCTGGGCCAGCCGGACTGTGATGGCTGGCTCCTGCTGCGCAAGGCGCCCGGTGGCTTCATGGGCCCGCGCTGGCGCCGCTGCTGGTTTGTGCTCAAGAGACACACGCTCTACTGGTACCGCCAGCCCCAGGTGAGCCCCCCGCCACACGCACGGGGCCGCAGGGGGGTCAGAGCCACGGTTCTTGTCCTTATTCTGCTAGTGCCCCCAGCTGTGGTCACAGGCAGCCCCCAGCCCCCGCCCCCAGCCCTATCTGGAAAACGAGATCGCTCTTTGGAAAGAAACTAATGGAAATGTGCGTGAAAGCAGGCTGAGAAAGGCGTCACGGGCCGTGTGGAGAGTCCCGTTTGCTCTGCCCACCTCCCCTTCCTCTTCTGTTACTCCGTCTAGCCTGCTTATTCATTCAGTGAGCATTCAGGTGCCTGCTGTGTCCCCAGCTCTGGGCTGCATACTAGGGACATAGGGCAGACTGGGACAGCCCTGCTACTCCAGGCTGGTAGCGGGGAGGATGCGTGCACCCTCAAGGACAGCTTGGGGAACACACGCTATGATGAAGGAAAAGCCCAGGGATGGATAGGAGCCCAGCGGACGTGGACAGTCCAGCCTGGAGTCGAGAAGGCCCCCTGAGAAATCAGTTAGTCAGATGGAAAGGAGGAAAATACCAGGAAGGGAGAAGAGCGCTTGCAAAGCTCAGGGGTATGGAGCAGTTCCTCTGTCTCTAAAACAGAACAAATGCATAAGCAGTCTTTTCTTTTGTGGCTGTTTTCCTGGATAGCTTTGGCTCCCCTTTCCTGGCTCAGAGGCTCCCCTTGGTCACACCCCCTGCCCCCACCCCAGATTCCTGCCCTGAGCCCTAGGCACTGGGAGATTTGGGGGGAGTTGTTTTTGTTTTTTAAGATTTTGTTTATTTATTTGAGAGAGAATGAGAGAGAGAGAGAGAGAGCATGAGAGGGGGGAGGGTCAGAGGGAGACTCAGACTCCCCGCTGAGCAGAGAGCCCAGTGCGGAACTCAATCCCAGGACTCCAGGATCATGACCTGAGCCGAAGGCAGTCGCTTCACCTACTGAGCCCCCCAGGTGCCCGGCACTGGGAGATTTGTGGTTGGAGAGCCCAAGAGCCACTCTCTCCCCTCTCTCCCCCCAGGAGGCTGACTGGGCCTCCAGGGTAATGGGGCTGCAAGCTGACCCTCACACTGTGATTCCCCCCAGGATGAGAAGGCTGAGGGCCTCATCAATGTTTCCAACTACAGTCTGGAAAGTGGACAGGATCAGAAGAAAAAATAGTTAAGTCCTGGCGTGTGACACACCGGGGGAGTGGGGCAAGAAAGGGAGAGAGACGAAGTGGGGGGTGGGGGGCAGCAGGTAGCTGCATTCCCAGGGCAGCCTCACGGGTTCTGGGTGGGCACAGCCAGGCTGAGTGAGGTGCCCCTGCTCCCTGACAGTGTGTTCCAGCTCACCCATGACGTGTACAAACCCTTCATTTTCGCTGCTGATACCCTGGAGGATCTGAGCATGTGAGTGCCACCCCCTCTGACCCCCCAGCTCCCATGTGAGTGCTTGCGAGCCTGGCTCAGGAACCTAGATTCTGATCCCAGCTCTCTGATAGTAGCTGATCAAGGCACTCACTTCTCCAAGCCTCCGTTTCATCATCTATAAAATGGGTTAATAAGAGTTCTTAGCTCTCAGAGGTGCTCTGAGGATTAAGTTAGAAGATGATACAGGTGAAAATCCCCTGGCGTACAGTAGATGAAAACTGCAAGACCCTTTTGCCCCTCCACAGGTGGGTGCGCCATCTCATTACCTGCATTTCCAAGTACCAGTCTCCAGGGCAGGCCTCCCTGCCCCGAGAGGAAGGTGGGTGTCTCACAGGGGTGGTTCCCACCAGGTCTCAGCTGAGCCTCTGTCTTTCCGGGAATGGGGGCTGGGAGCTCCAATGCTCTAACCTGCTCCCTGGCCTCCCAAAACCCTGTGAGGCTCAGTGGGCTCCCCATGGGCTCCACCCGCCCCACCCACCACCCATCCCCCGCAGACTGCTACAGTGAGACAGAAGCAGAAGACCCTGACGATGAGGCTGGGTCCCGCTCAGCCTCGGTGAGTAGGAGACCGGTGGGGAGCGGATAACAGGCTACAGGGCTCAGAATGATACCCACCTCTCCTTCTACCCTGCCTACAGCCCAGCCCAGCCCAAGTTTGGAGTCCACTCCATGGAGACACGTCACCCACAGCCACCCCCACGCAGGGCAGCCCACGGACTTCCTTTGGCCCACCAACAGGTGTTCTGCTGGGGTTCAGAGCTGAGATGGAGGGTGGGGGGACCGGGGATGGGCACATCCTCATCTGCTTGCCCCTCCCGCAGACACCAGTGAAGGGGCGCTGGAAGGAATGGTGCAGGGGCTGAGGCAGGGTGGCGTGTCCCTCCTGGGCCAGCCGCAGCCCCTCACTCATGAACAGTGGCGGAGCTCTTTCATGCGGCGCAACCGAGACCCCCAGCTCAACGAGCGAGTGCACCGCGTGCGTGCGCTACAGAGCACGCTCAAGGTCAGCGGGAGGGCACCGGGCATGGTGAAGGACGGGGCTCTGGGCTTTTGGTTCTGGTTCCTGGCCCTGAGCTCTGGGCTTAGCTCTGGACTGGGCCAAGTTCTAGGTTCTCAGAGTCAGCCTCCCAATGTGAGGATCAGGGCTAGACTGGGCCAGGTGCTGGGTTCTAAGCCCTGGACTCCAGAGTGAGCTCTGGACTTGGGCTCTGCCCCTCTACCTGGGTGATCATGGCGCCTTAGCCACCGCTCTCTTCACAGGCAAAGCTGCAGGAGCTGCAGGCCTTGGAGGAAGTGCTAGGTGACCCCGAGCTGACGGGAGAGAAGTTCCGACAGTGGAAGGAACAGAACCAAGAGCTTTACTCAGAGGGCCTGGGAGGCTGGGGAGTGGTGCAGGCTGAGGGCCACTCCCAAGTCCTGAGCTCTGACTCCAGAGAACAGTCTTCCCACCCCCTGCCCCCTGACCCTGAGGAGCAGTCCTGTCTCTGCCCCCTGCCCCCAGAGAGCAACCTCCGACCTTCTGACCTCTGACCCTGGTCAGTACCCTGGCTCCTGACCTCTGGCCTTGAGAACCACCTCAGCCCCCAAGCCTCTGACATCTCTAGGACAGAGCACCCCCGGGTTCTGTTCAAGGCTAGAAGTAGTGCTAGTCCCTGTGTCACCCCAGAGGCCCCCCTTTGCCCATGCGTCCACCATTTCTGCTCCTCCCTCCCCTAGAGTGGGGTAAAGTGAAGTGTCATCCATCTGTGTCATCCTCTCTCACCAATGAAGGAATGGAAAGCTGGGCTGAAAGAAATTCTCTCCCACATCATCCTCCCACCCATGGGGGCACAAACCTGTCCCCCTCCATCTCTGGCCCTTCTCCCTTCCCCAAACCGGTCTTGTATAGGTGTTCATTTTACACAAACACTTTCAACAAAATAAAATCAGTTTATCTAAAATGAATCTACATGTGCCTTTGACTTCCGTATTAGAACCAGAAATCTGCTCCTGGAGGGCACAAGAATGGAAAGTATAAGAAGGACATGAATGTAACTAGTCTTGGTAACTAGTTAGTCTTGGTAACTAGTGGTTGGCAACTAACTTGGTAACTAGATTGTCTTGGTAACTAGTCCACCATGTGTGCACACCAGTGGCCTGAGCCCTGTAGCTGAAGTGTATGCCTGTCAGGATGCTGGGTTGCTGATCCATGGCTAGTGAGAGCTTCCAAGTATGCCCATTTCTTCCCAGCCCTTCGGAGACCAGGGGGTGCTCTCCTGCCCCATCCCCAGGGGGGCACAAAGAGAAACAGAGACCGGCCTTTCACTCCAGATGGAGAAGCACACCTTGCATGGAAGGACAGGCTGGGTAGCCCTGGAGCCTGGGGCTGTGGACGGTGGAGCCGGTGGGGAGGGGTACAGGCTGAGGTTGGCTGGGAGGAGGGCCTCCGGGCCAAGCATCTCTCTTCTCTCCTTCCAGTCTCACCTCCAGCTCCTGGACCCAGAGTAGGGACGTGTCCCTGTGTCTCCATCCAGGCTGCACAAGAGACCTAACCTGCTCCCATCGGCCTCTGACCTCTAACCCCAGCCCAGCTCCTGAATGTCCCTGGCTTCCTCCGTGGGCTACCGAGCGGAGTCAGTGGTATCAGAATTCCCTGGTGGAATGCAGACAGCTGGAGGTCACAGAGTCCTCTATGATATCACCACGAGGGGGAGCAAGACCCCTCGGAATGAAGTTTCTTTGACGGGTGGGAGGAGACTGAGAGCTATGCTAGGTAACCAAAACAGCTGGCGGCCCCAGTGGACCGACACCAATATTAAACCTTTGAATGTCATGGTAGGTGGCCCCCGCCTCGGTGCACCTAAGCTGGGCATGCCAGGGAGGGGTGGGGCGCGGGGGCCCGTGGCTGCACTGACGGGCCCCCTGCTCACCCTCGCAGAGGGCTGCTCACGAGCCCTATGCCTGGCCGGAGGAGCAAGTGCTCATCAACCGCCAAGACATCATGAGCACCAAGGTAAGGAGGGGGCTGGAGCGGCAGCCTGCAGCAACCCCCACCCCACAGTCACCCTTCTGCAGCTGCTCCCGCGGGCCAGGGGCCACCTCCCCAGCAGTGACCCCTGCGATGATCCCTCATGGCATGTTAGTACCCGCCTGGCAGTGCTCTCCACAGGAACCCCTAGATAATGACCATCGCTCGCCAGCAGAGCCCCTAAGGGTCTCCCTTGCAATGACTCTCACAAAGATTCCCCAGCAGTCACCCCCTTTCAGTGGCCATTTAGGTAGTGACCCCTACATCAATTCCCCCATTTCAAGACCCCTCTCTGGCAACTTCTCCCCCTAGAGTGGCCCTCCCCTAGGGGCCCCCATTCACTGAGAACAGACGTCCAGGCAGAGGCCTCCCACGGTGACACCTGCCTGAAGGAAGGTCCCCACCCTCTCCCAGGATGCCTGGGACATCCAGGAGTTCATCACTCGCATGTATGTCAAGCAGCTGCTTCGACACCCGGCCTTCCAGCTGCTTCTGGCCTTGCTGCTGGTGGTCAACGCCATCACCATTGCTCTGCGCACCAACTCCTTCCTTGGCCAGGTGGGACTCCAGCCCAACCTCTGCCCCCGCTGATCTAACAGGGGCCTGGACAAGGCACTTTTCTCTCTGGGCCTCAGGCTCCTCATTTGCTCATGATGATTACACTGAATGTTCTTCAGGGGCCTGTCAGCTCTCACCTTCAAGGAAACTAGAGATCAAGGAAGACTTCATGGTGGAGGGCGCCCAGATGTGAGGAAAGCATTGGATTTGTAGACAGAGAGGGCAGGAGAAAAATGATGTGAGCGGAGGCAGACAAATGGGTGCCTGGTGGGGGAGGGTATCCCATTTAAATCAATAGTCACTATGAGAATATCGCTCAGTGCCAGGGTCCTAGGTATGATCACAGCCGACACAAACATGTCATTACGGATGCCTGAGTGTCGTGGAGTGCGTGGGAGCTCAAAGCAGGCATCAAACCTACCTAATCTGTACGGTCAGGGAAGGCTTCCTGGGGAAAAGAATGCTTCAGGTGGGAATAAAGAGTAAGTGGGAGTCAGCCAGGCAGAGGGAGGTGGGAAAGAGTGTTTGGGGGTGGAAGAAACAGCTTGTGAACAAGTTCTGTATGTCCATCTTGAAGTCCAGTATGATTTTGTTCTTATTCTTGATGTTTTAATTTCCTACAAGGAGTATACTTCATACATGAACTGTGCTATTTGAAATTGGTATTTTAAAAATGTCCAGTGCAGTAGCTGATGATTTCAGAGAGGTGGTCAGCAGCTAGCTGGTGGAGGGTCTTTAAGTTATCTTAAGGAGGATGGCCTCTATCCTAGGTCATTGGAAAGCCAGGGAATGGTTTAAAGCATGGAAATAACATGACCAGATAGGTGTTTTAGAAAACTTACACTTCACACAGGGCGAACCACAGAAGGGAGGGTGTCGGGAATGGAAAAAGATGGACCAGTTGTGACGTTCAGTGAAAGATGATGGGGCTTGGACCTGGGCAAGGGCCATGGGTAAAAGAGGTCCCGTGCATCTAAAGCTCTCTAGGAGTCGAATCCATGGGCCTCCTGACTGCTTTTCTTTTTCTTTCTTTTCTCTCTTTCTCTCTCTCTTTCTTTCTTTCTTTCTTTCTTTCTTCTTCTTTTTTTTTTTAAAAGATTTTATCTATTTTTTTGAGAGAGAGACAATGAGAGACAGAGAGCACAAGAGGGAAGAGGGTCAGAGGGAGAAGCAGACTCCCCGCCGAGCAGGGAGCCCGATATGGGACTCGATCCCGGGACTCCAGGATCATGACCCGAGCCGAAGGCAGTCGCTTAACCAACTGAGCCACCCAGGCGCCCTCTTCTTCTTTCTTTCTTTAAGATTTATTTATTTGGGAGAGAAACAGAGCGAGCAGGGGGAGGGGGCAGAAGGAGAGAGACTCTCCACTGAGCGGGAAGCCTGATGCGGGGCTTGATCCCAGGACCCTGAGATCATGACCTGAGCCGAAATACAAGTCAGATGCTTAACCGACTGAGCCATCCAGGCACCCCCTGATTGCTTTTCTTTACAACAAACAGTGAACACTTAATAGGTGCTACCCTGTTTAACATACCTCATCCTCTCACACATATACTGAAAGGGAGAGCAAGGAGTTACATTTCTGGCTTGAGCAACTGTGTGGGGACGGTGCTGTGTGTTGGGATGTGGGGGACACGGGATAGCGAGCAGGTCTGGGGAGGACGCTGAGGTCGGTTTGGGTTGAGTAGGGTAGTAGTTGGAGGGGCCGGGGCAATATCCACACAGAAATGTCTAGGGAGAGGTTAGAGGTCAACTCTTGAAACCCTGCCGGGAAGTCGGGGGCAGAGATGGCAACGTGAGGGTTGACAGCATCTGGGTGGATGGTTGCCAGAAGCTAAAGGAGGAGATGAGGCCACCTGGGGAGAGGGTGTCCAGTGAGAAGGGAAGAACACCAGGACAGAGCTCTGAGGAGAGCCTCCCAGTGAAGGACAGAGGATGGAGGTGGTGGCAGGAAAGGAGACTGAGGAGGGGTGGCCAGAGGCGTGGGAGGGTGCGGGAGAACGTGCTGGGGTGCTGCCAGGGAGGAGGTGCAGGGCCAGAAGAGGCAAGAGAGGAGGCCAAAGAAGGGTCGCGGAGCATCCCGTGGGTTTAGTTCCTGTGGCCTTGACAAGAGTGGCCTCCGGTGTGGTGGAAGCACAAACCCAATAGCCAAGATGGCAGAATGAGTGGACTGCAGCACAGCTTCCACCCCTCCCGCATCGTGAGATTGGTTCAGACTGCAGAAATCAGCATTCTGAGATAGAATGAAGTAGAGTGAAAAAGAATGAAATAGAAGTTGTATGTGTGCATGTGAGAGAGAGAGAGAGAGAGAGAGAGAGGGAGGGCGGGGGCAGGAGGGAGACAGAGTCCTCTGCTGTGAAATACAAAATACATCAATCTTACTGTGGGTCCCAGTCAAAAGTGCTAAAGGCCCTGGTAGAGGATATGTGTCCATGAAGGTCAAATCCTAGAGGCCTGTGAATGCCAGACAGGTCTTGACCTGATTCAGACCCTGCAGGCCATTGGGAGCCATGGCAGGCTTGAGGATAGAGGAAGCAACTCTGATTTAGCTATAGATGCTCATGACTTGGAGAAGGCAGGAGGACTATTTAGGAAGCTCTCGCAGTAAATAGTGAGGAGAGCTCACTCACTGTTGCCTCCCAGGGCCAGTGGGATGAAGCTGAGGAGACAGATGATGGGAAAGAAAGTCCTTCCTTGTTGTAGACAGACATCCCTGGCCTGTGATGCCCTTTGGGAATCTGGAACAGGTAGGGAGCCCATAATCTTAACCTCCCATTGGGGTTTAAGAAGCTCTGCTCAGCCTCTCATTGGCCAGTGGATACGGGTGACGGCAAGGTGTGGGGACCAGGAGGACTCTGTGTGTGGCAATGAGCCTTGAGGCACTGAGTCTGTTGGCCATGGAAGTGAAGGAAGGGAGGAGTCCTTACAAGACTTTGGTAACTGTCAGGGTGGAATAGGGGGCTCTGGGAGCTGTAAATGGGGTCACAAACTATAGTAGGGTCACAGCTTCATGAGCGATTAGGGGAAAGTGAGTTGGATTTTGAAAAGAATTCAAGGTCATCAAGTCATCCATCCATCCATCCATCCATCCATCCATCCATCCATCCATCCATCAACCTACCCAGGGAGCTGGACCCATGACTGTGGGGGATACGCAGGGGTTTGGCCAGGCCTTGCCTGGGGGATTCGGGAGCTGGAGCAGCAGGAGTGGTTGGGACAACCAGAGAAGGAAGGGTGGGGCTTGGTGTCCACCAACTAAGGGGCCAGGCCCTTCCTTCCCACTCCTGGAGCCTGTTCCGCCTCCCCCCAAGCCCTCTTTTTCACATATCCCTACTCTAGAGGTTAGGAGCAAAGGTTTATAGCCAGACAACAGTTTTTATTGCTAACTGTCTGACCTTGGGCACCTCTCTGATCCCTCATCTGTGAGATGGGAGTAAAATCTACTTTGTAGAATGATGGTGATGCTAACATGAATGGCAGGTGTACGTGGAAAATGTGCTCTCAAGGGAGCTGCAAAGATGCTGAGGACGAAGAGCAGCAGGAATATGAGCCTTCCTTCCCCTGCAGACACCCCCTGTCCCTGGCCTCACCTGGGCTCTGCTCCCCTGACCTCTCGGCCCCTGTCTTTTTCTCTGTCTTCCATGTAGAAACACTATGAGTTGTTCTCTACCATAGATGACATAGTGCTGACCATCCTTATCTGTGAGGTTCTCCTCGGCTGGTTAAATGGCTTCTGGATTTTCTGGAAGGTGAGATCCTGGGCCCTCCCTGCTACTGCCCCAACTCCTCCTTAGGGACTGCACCCCACCCCTGTGCTTCTGGCCCAACAAGGTGAGAATGTGTCTGTGTGTGTGTGTATGTGGTGTGGAGAGAGAGACTACTTCTGAGATGTCTGTGATGCAGCAGAAAATAATTTGTCCTAGAAGTGCAGCCTCCCTGGGTTCCAGTCCCTGGGTTAGCCTTCCCCAGTTCTGAGATCTTGGGAAAACCTTAATTTCCTTACCTGAGAAATGGGTTTGAGAGTCTCCACCTTAATTTATAGGATTCAAGAGCAGAGGTCAGCAAACTTTCTGTAAAGGGCCGTGGGCCATACAGTGTCTGTTACAAACACTCACCTCTGCCGTGGAGCACAGAAGCACTGTAGACAATCCAGACAAACGGTGAGCGTGGCCGTGCTCCCAGGAAGCTTTATTCACAGACACCGAAATTTGAACGTTATATGTCACATATCACAAAATGTTCTTTTTGCCCCCTAACCATTTAAAAATATAAAAACCATTCTTAGCCTGAGGGTCTTACAAAAATAGAGGCTGCTGGCCAGATTTGACCCACAGCCTATAGCTTGCTGACCCCTGTTCGGGAAAGTGTCAGAGAGCTATCTGGGTGGGAACAGGTCTTTTTTTCTTTTTAAGATTTTATTTATTTACTTGACAGAGAGAGACACAGCAAGAGAGGGAACACAAACAGGGGGAGTGGGAGAGGGAGAAGCAGGCTTCCCGCTGAGCAGGGAGCCCGGTGCGGGGCTCAATCCCAGGACCCGCCCCCTCCCCCCATTACATGACCTGAGCCGAAGGCAGATGCTTAAAGACTGAGTCACCCAGGCGCCCCAGGAACAGGTCTTAATGCTACATTAAATGAGGTGAAGACTCAAGCTTTGTTTCAATAGGACTTCTCCAGTCAAGTGATTTCTGAAGTCAAGGTATTTATTTTGCCTTTGGGCATGTTTGAGAAGAGGCTTTAAAAAACCTCTCAGGGGCCTCAATCAGTTGAGCATGCAACTCTCGATCTCAGGGTTGTGAGTTCTAAGCCCTACGTTGGGTATAGAGATTACTTAAAAATAAAATCTTCAGGGGCACCTGGGTGGCTCAGTGGATTGAGTGTCTTGATTTGACTGAGCCAAAATCCTCTTGGTTTCGGCTCAATCGAGCCCCATGTCAGCTCCGTGCTCAGCAGGAAGTTTGCTTGGAGATTCTCTCCCTCTGCTCCTTTCCCCATGCACTCTCTCTCTCTCTCTCTCAATTAAATAAATAAATCTTTTTAAAAAATTAAAAATAATAAAAATAAAATATTTTTAAAAACTATCAGGTATTTATACTTTCATAAAAATGAAGTATCATTTATTTTTTTAAAAGATTTTATGTATTTATGTATTTATTTATTTGCAAGAGAGACCAGAGCAAGAGAGAGCATGAGTTGGGGGGGAGGGGAAAGGGAGAAGGAGAAGCAGGCTCCCTGCTGAGCAGGGAGCACGATGTGGGGCTCGATCCCGGGACCCCGGGATCATGACCTGAGTGGAAGGCAGACACTTAACCAACTGAGCCACCCAGGCGTCCCGGAAGTATCATTTAAATACCATTACCAGGGGGTGCCTAGGTGGCTTAATCAGTTAAAAAAGTGACTTTGGCTCAGGTCATAGTCTCAGGGTCCTGGGATCAGCCCCACATCCAGGCTCCCCGCTCAGTGGGGAGTCTGCTTGTCCCTCTGTCCCTCCCCCCACTCCTGCTGTCTTTCAAGTAAATGAATAAAATCTTAAAAAAAAATAAATAAATACCATTACCATTACCACTACCATTACCAGGACAACCAATTAGAATTATAAGCTTTCCAGAGGTTTCACTCCATAGAACACAGAGTGTAGAACCCAGAACATTTCTGAAATCTGGATGTCTTAAAGACTGCTTTGTGCAAACAACATTTGCAAGGATGTTTATTAAGAGAAAATAGAATGGGCTGGTGCATACTTACATGTTTCCACACTCAAGAGGAGAGTAGGTACCATGCTTTTTGTGAACGTTTCAATGCACCACTTTTTCAGAACTAGCCCTAGGAAGCAGGCAGAAATCTGTTCCATAAGAGAAAACATTTCCTCCTTCATACCTTCTTGCAATTTCTTTTCAGCAGCAGTTAGGGGGGACTACATGTTCTTAACAATGATTTTTTATTTTTTTTATTCTTGTTTTTTTAGGTAAGCTCTACGCCCAGTGTGGGGCTTGAACTCATGACCCTGAGATCAAGAGTCCCACGCTCTACTGAGCCAGCCAGGTGCCCCAGGGGGCCTGCCCCAGGGTTTCATTAGCACAAGAGAATTGAAGCAAGGCTGAGAATCTTATGCACTAGCCAAGGTGGGTGCTCAGCTTAGGAATCAGCTGTGTGTTTGTGAGAGTCTCCACTGTGTGTCTCAGACTGCACTTGGCTGTTGACACGCATATGAGACAGCGAGTAAGCCTGGATGTTTTGTGGCATATTTGGGGGGCAGCAGGAGAAGTAACAGCAGTGGATGGCAGATGACTGGCGCTGCCCTGAGAGGAACACTGAGCCCCCCATCCTTGGGCTGGTGGGAGGGCAGACCCAGGATGTCCCCACGGGCTGGGCCTGATACACCCCATTGGGGCTGGCCCACCCCCCCATCCCCCACCACCCCCAGGACGGCTGGAACATCCTCAACTTCCTTATCATCTTTATCTTGCTCCTGGGGTTCTTCATTAATGAACTCAATGTCAACGCTATCACCTATACCCTCAGGTGAGCTGGGAACTCTGGGGAAAAGAAGGGAACCTGTCCAGACCGGGGGGAAAGACAGGGGGTGGGGATCATCTCTTACCCTCTGGGCAGGTCAGGGGGCAGTGGGGAGGAGGGGTCTGGGAGGGGCTGAGGGGCAGCCCTGAGAGGCTGTGCTGCAGGGCGCTTCGTCTGGTGCATGTCTGCATGGCGGTGGAGCCTCTGGCCCGGATCATCCGTGTCATCCTGCAGTCGGTACCCGACATGGCCAATATCATGACCCTCATCCTTTTCTTCATGCTGGTCAGTGCCCTCCCCTACTCCCAGCTGCTGCTCCCTTTCCCTGACCAGGGCCCCTGGGTCATTGGGGATGGGGGTGGGGTGTCGGAGAGGAGGAGAGGAGGAGAGGTCTCTGGGCCTGAGTCCCTGGGGTTCCCTTGGCAGCGTCCATTTGCATGGCATCTGCATGTCCTGTCTCCAGGTCCTTGAGTAAAGTTCAGGCATCTTCTTTGGTCTCTCTCTTGCAGGTGTTTTCCGTGTTTGGGGTCACTCTGTTTGGTGCATTTGTGCCCATGCATTTCCAGAACATGCAGGTTGCCCTGTATACTCTCTTCATCTGCATCACCCAAGATGGCTGGGTGGACATCTATAATGACTTTCAGTGAGTGCCTGCGGGGTGTCTGTCCCCACCCCACCCCCCAGTGCGGCAAGGCAGTGGGAGTGGAGCTCCAGGGCTTGGGAGGAGGATGGCCCACCAGGAGGGGACTGCCTGGGGCTTCAAATCAGGGAAAAGGAGACCCCCTAGGACTGGCCTTGGTCTGCTTGAAGGCTTGTCCCCTTTGAAATTCCACCCATTAAAAGTCCTACCACAGACCTGTTCATGAAGATGTCCCGTCCCGCTAAACAGCTGGGTAGCGAGGAGGCGTCGAGCAAGAGAGCAGATCTGTGGTTTCAAGACAGCCTCCCAGCCCACATTTGAGCCCACCAAGCTGCCTGGACTCCTGGGAACTTAGAGTCTCATTTCACTCATTCATAGACCCGCTGCCCAAGGTCATTTTTGGCCACAGATGGCCACCAGGTTCTGTTCTTTACTTCTTTTCCATTACGTCTAAACCCTATTTGTTCTTTAAATTTTTTATTGTTATGTTAATCACCATACATTACATCATTAGTTTTTGATGTAGTGTTCCATGATTCATTGTTCGTGCATAACACCCAGTGCTCCACGCAGAACATGCCCTCTGTAATACCCATCACCAGGCTAACCCGTCCCCCCACCCCCCTCCCCTCTAGAACCCTCAGTTTGTTTCTCAGAGTCCATTGTCTCTCGTGTAAACCCTATTTGTTTCCAGTCCACTCCGGGGAGTGGGTCCCCCTGACTGATTTCTTTTTATCTCTTGTGAGCGCAGAAGCACAGTTGGCAAAGGGCTTCTGCGGGCATTACCCAGTATGATGTAGGTGGTGGAAAAAATCACAGGGTGTGCCATAAAGATAGACTGGACACTGGGCTTTTGAGTATTTGCTCCACCACACTAGCCGTGCAACCTTGGGCAAGTTACTTCATCTCTTCTGAGCCTCAGCTTCTTCATCTGCCAATTGGGAATTATAATAATTAATTATGTCTGAATTGCTGTGAGGATCAATAAGAAAAGCTGTATAAATCTCTTAGCATAGAGCCTGGCACAGAGTATATATATATACACATATACACACACACACACACACACACATACACGTGTGTGTGTGTGTGTGTGTGTGTGTGTGTAAAGAGAGAGAAAGGGAGAAAGACCTTATTACTTAGGAAAATATTTTATGGGAGATTCATAATAAGGTATTAAGAGTGGCTGGGCTTTTTTCCTGTATATCTTTCTTCTTCCTTCTGATCCTTCTATAATGAGCTTGAATTACTTTTGATAATAAGAAAAACATGAATCAAGAGTATAGCCAATAGATTAAACCTGATAATGCCAATGTACAAATCCCCACCATGGAGGGCTGGCTTGAGGCCCATGCTCTGTTTCTGACAGGATAGCAGGTGCTCAGCCAAGAGCAGCTACTTTGACAGTCAGAGCAGGCATTAGATCTGCCCACCAGCAGTGAGGTAGCAGAAGTCCTAGTAGGTCTTGAGATAACGTCCCCATTTCATAGATGGGGCAATTGAGACTCAAAGGGCCAGGGAGGTGATGGGGCTTCTGCCTGCCATCTCCAGGATGGAGACAAGAGAGTACGCAATGGAGATTGGGGGCGCCATCTACTTTGCCATCTTCATCACCATCGGTGCCTTCATTGGCATCAACCTGTTGGTCGTTGTGGTGACCACCAATCTGGAGCAAATGATAAAGGCAGGAGAGCAGGGGCAACTGCATCAGATAAACTTCAGTGAGGTGAGTGGGATGGGGAGGGCAGAGGGGAGGAGGGTGCACGCATGAGTGCTGACTTGAGCGCATGCATGTGTGTGTGTGCGCACGTGCACGTACACGCTTGCATGCTCAAGGGCCTGAAGAAAGTCAAGCCTGACACCTGGGGCAGCATCTCCCACCTTGAGTGCCATCTGAGGGGTGTGGATTTCCTAGATGTGTGGTTTCTATGGCAACTCAAAACTGAGTGGCTGGGTGACCTTAGGGCAGGTGACCAATCTAAGCCTCGATGTCTTCTTCTGTAAAATGGGAATAATAATAGTACTTCCTTCATAGGACTATTATGAGAATTATATGGATAAATGAACAGTAGTTGGCACACATGTAGACTTCATTAAATGTTAGCTACAGTGCTATTCATTCAAGGGTAGGACTTCCAAAGAGCTGGTGGGGGTGGAGGGGGCAGTACTTCCCAAAGTGTTGCGGGTTGTGGGCTATGACTTGAGAGTAGGTAGGGCTTTAGAAGTTTGCTAGGTAGAAAAAAAAAAAAGAAGTTTGCTAGGTAGGGTTTATCAGGAGTGAAATTGGGTGCTAAGTTTTGAAAAGGGGTGAGAATTTTCCAAGAGGTAGAGGAGGGGCTTATGCATTTGAGGTTGGGCTCCCACAGCAGAGGAGCGGGGCTAAGACTGGTTAGAGCTGAAATGCGGGGCATTAGAACCCTGGTGTCCTAAGAGACTCACCTTCCCCCAAGCCAAGCAGGAAGGGCCTGGGGGAGGGGTGCCGGCTGAGCTGTCTGTCTCTTGTCTTCGCAGAGAGGCAAGCAGGACCTGGATGGAGGTAACGAGCTGCCCCTGGTGCACTGTGTGGTCGCCCGTTCGGAGATGTCCGGCGCCCCGCAGGAGCCGCTGTCGGGAGGCCACCTGTCTAACCTCTCAGAAAACACCTGTGACAACTTTTGTTTAGTGCTGGAGGCAATACAGGAGAACTTGATGCAGTACAAGAAGATCCGAGATGAGCTCAACACGTAGGGCGGGTACTGGGGGTACCCCGAGTCCCGTGAGTCCGGGCTGAGCAGAGCCTCAGATTCTTCTGGCTTCACACCCTCACCATTTTATAATGTGTACCCTGGGGCCCAGAGAGGTTTAAATGACTTGTGGGGCGGGGGGGGCGGTCTGTGGGTAGAGGAGCTAGAATCCAGACCTTCTGGTTCCATCCATCTCACATGAGCATGCAGCTTGGCCTGGATCTCCATAGGAGCGAAGGGGGAGGGCGAAGCAGGGTGGATGCCCGGGAAGAGATGGGAGGGCAGACCCCCCTCTTCCGCCTCCCCTCCCCCCCCCCCCCCCCCCCCGCCCCAAGCTCCCTCAGCCCTCGGAAAGTACTCACCCCTCCGCCCCCAGGATAGTGGAGGAGGTCCGCTCCATCCGCTTCAACCAGGAGCAGGAGGAGGAGCTGATGCAGAAGCACTTGTCACTGAGCCTGTCGGTGGTGAGCGGGTCCTCCCTGGACATCCGCGACATGACTTGCCAGCAAGACTTGATCACAGTGCTCATCAACAGGGAAAAGGTGCAGGCAGCTTCCCTCTCCTACCCAATAAGTGCTCGCCCGCCCTGCCCCCTAGCCACCCCCCGCCCAGCCCAGCCCAGCCCAGCCTCTGCCCCATTAGTCAAACTTTCTGTCTATTCCAAGATCTGATCCCCTGCCTGGACTCTCAGGCACCGCGCAGCCAGCAGCCACCTCTGATCCGTTAAGTTCCACCCTTTCCTCCCTGGAGAGGCTCTGCCCCCCACCCCCATCAGCCTCCTCCCACTGAGTCACTTAAGTCTCTTGACACCCTCAAACCTACCCCTTCTTAGGGTGGCTTGAACCAGCTCAGTTTCTGCCTGGTGGCAGATACCTAGGCGCACCGTGGGCAGAGGATCCCTGGGTTCCCGCTAGAGTGCATCAGAACAGCCTCCTCCCCAGGGAGGAAGCTTCTAGGGAGAAACAGGCACACACCTTCATTACTTAGTTTCTTTCTCTGCTTCCCACACCACCTGACTGGGTTAGAATGACCTGGAGCCTCGTGAATGTCCACAGCCTGGGTTTCCAAGCTTGGAGAGGACACTAGGCAGCCAGAATCAGACAAGCCTGGTGGTTTCACTGCTGAAGCTAGTGGAGGGGAGTGAGGGGCGTTTGCCATGTGAAGGTGGGAGATTGACAAACCCCTTGGTTTGCAGGTTCAGGAATCCAACACAAACATACTCCTTAACAAACACAAGACCAGCCGCTGAGAGGCAGGATGGGAGCCAAGGGGCCTGAGCACACACACCCGCCTGCATCTTCCTGCATCTCTCCGTGACTTGGCACAGTCTGGCCTGAGCCCATCTTCTCCCTTACACTTAGGCAGATGCCTGGGGCTGTGAAGGAGGTGGCATCTCCAGGGCTTGTGTCTGAGCGTCAGGTCCAGAGGAATTCAGATGGACAAGGATGCTGGATTAGAGAGGGAGCCCCGCAGCAAAGAATGAGTACAGAAGGGGGGTGCTAGCCAAGGCAGCCAGGATTTGTCCTAAGGATGGACTTCCCTGGCCCCCTGCTTTAGGCCAGAGCTAGTTGGGGCCCAAGTGCACCAGGAGGAGAAAGGTGAGGCCAGTGGGGCCAGGCATCTATGTATTGACAATAAAGTTTTGTGTTGGGATCAATATGTCTGACTGGTGGATCTCCAAACTTGGGGCAATCTTGCCCCAGGGCTGATGGGCAAGACAGATCTTTCCCCTCAAAAGCCTCTTTGTCTGATGGGAGAGTTACTGACTGCCCTCTAGAGCTTTCCAGTCTAATGGGAGAGAGAATGTACCCTGAAAATTCCCGACTTAATGGTAGGGATGTAATCTCCCCTTAGTGTTCTAAATTTTTTTTGGTGGGGGAGGGGGTGGGCATCTGGTTCTCATGGTTGGGAGCCCCCGTCTGATGAAGGAGACAGCCCGAAGATAGAGAAGACTGGTCCTCATTCTGGGGGACCCTAGTCTGTTGAGGTCACCACTGACCAGTCATGCAGGTACAGGCAGTTCTATCCTGGGGCAATAGAGAATGACTGGCAAAGCATGGCTCCTGGCAGGCTTTCCAGAGGAGAGGAACACTGGAGCTTGCTGGAAGATCGTAGGAGGAGTTTGTGGGTCAGGTGAATGAGATCTGGTGGCGTACTTGGGACCTGTTGAGGTCTCCTTGGGACCTTCACACTAAAGACTATTGAGAGCCACAGCAAGTTCCTGAGCTAGGAATGCAAGAGTCTGAGAAAGCTGCGGCAGTCATAGGCATTAGGAAGAGCTGCCTTGGAGGACTGGCTTCTCATCCTTGGGTAAGTCATTGGGCCTCATTTTCCCCATCTGTGTAGTGGGGAGAGGATGAGATTGAGCTGCAGCTCTTAGCCCAAGTATTGGGAGACCAGTAAGATCACCCATGTCATTGAGACTCAGATTCCCTGATGTTGGGTTGGGGGGAAGGCTGGAAGGCCCAGAGTTCTGCCCAGCTGGTCAACAAAGGCTGACAGGGGCCTTGGGGATATTCACCAGTTGGAATGGGAGTCCCTAGAGGCCAACTCATTGCAGCTGATGGGAAACTTCACCCTCCATCCCCCTCTTGTCTGCATGGGTTCCAGCCCTATAAGGCCCGGGCCAGCCAGGAAGGGGTCTGGACCCCTGGGGACGGGGGTGATAGTGTACTCAGCAGGCAGATGAGACATGGTGCCAGTGCCAGCAGTGCCTCACTGTCTTGGAGCTGCTGTCTGTCCCCCTGTTTGAGCTCAGTGCTGTCCAAGCCCATCAACCTCAGGGCTATGGGCATCCGGTGACTTTTGCTGCTACTGCTATTTCTTATGGATGGAGCCCTCAGTCTTCCTGGTGAGCACCCACCTTATTCCCTTCCCATCTGTCCTTCTCTGAGGGCTCTCACAGACCAGAAGAGAGGGGAAGAAGGTGACAAAAAAAGAGACAGAAGGTAGGGTCCCCAAGAAGATCTTATAATGTGAGTACAGCCATCACCCGCCCCGACCCTAAATTGTCTGAATGGCTTGGGACACCAATGAATTTGGAGGCAGGAGCATGACAGGATAAACTCCAAGGGACTTCTGGCTTTGCTCGTCCATCCTCTTCCAGAATGCTAGCTTTGTCTACTCCTGCCACCTTGTCTGTCACCCCAGCTGTCTCTCCCTTGCTGTCTATCCTTCCCGTCTGTGCCAGGTCAACAGCTTGGGTAGTTCCCTCTCAAGATGGCCCAGAACTGGGGGTCCAGGGCATTGGACCCCTGCTGCCCTCCCCTGCCCTACTCCAACGAAGAACAGCTACCACCTCCAATGCCTCACTGAGCCTGAGGTAGGAGCGCAGCCCTGGATCCTGAGCTCCTAGGACAGTATGGGGGAAGATATTGGGAGGTGGCAGGAAAATGTAGGTCTCATCACTCCCATGAATCCATAATTTTGCCAGAGAGACGTAACCTTGGCAAAGCACCCAGGAAGCAGATACCAATCTTGGTGAGAGGAGCAGAGGGGATAATCATTACCAGTAGTAGGTTCTACTTACTGAGCACCTACTATATGCTATGCACCATGCTAAGTGCTTTACAGGTGTTATCTCATTTAACCCTCATGACCATCAGTGAAGTGAGTACTATTATTATTCCTGTTATATAGCTGAGGAAACTGAGGCTCATGAACTTGAAGTGATTTGTCCCTTATCACAGCTGGGATTCTATCCCAGGTCTGACTTCAGAGGCCAGTCTACACTCTACTGCTTCTCAAAAAAACTGCTGTGGACGGGAAACCTCATTATCATAAAGTTGTCCATTCTTGCCAAATCTATAATTGTAGCACACTTCCAACCAAAATCCCAACAGGGATTTTGTGGAAGTTGATAAGCAGATTCTAAAATACAGGGAGGAACCAAAAGCCAACAATAGCTGAGATAATTTTGAAGAGCAAGATGGGAGACTCACTCTACCAGATACTGAGATTTACATTAAAGTAAGATAATATGATGTTGGTGTAGTGATAGACAAGCGAACCAAAGAAATGAAAGAGCATGGAAATTGGTCTGGATACATAAATGACAAATAGCATGACAAATCAATGAGGAAAGGATAGACTTTTCCATAAGGCAGCAGGGACAACTGGTTAACCACATGGGGGGAAAAAACAACCACCATAAAATCAGATCCAGTGGAAACATCCGTCCCTGCAAATAAAAACTTGAGACCACTGTGGCGTGACATCTGTTCATTATAGCCAGGATTTTTGTTGCAAATAGAACCACAGATCACTAGAGCTTAGAGGACTTCTACAATATTGAGCCCAAGCCCCCCACTGTTTTGAGGGGGACATGGAAGAACTAAGAGGGTTGGGTCTTCCTCAAGATTACACAGCAAGTCAGTAATAGAGTTGGGTCTAGAACGTAGGTCCTCCTACTCTTTCCATGCATTCTGGCCAGCTCTCCTGCCCTGTTGTGACCCCTTAGCTCTGCACAGGGCTAGAATAAAGAGGGGTGTGGAAGGGGCAGGTGCTGGATGGGGGCAGAATTGAAGACAAAGGTCAGTGCCTCTTCAGAGCTAGGTTGTGGGAAGGATGAGCCTGCCACTTGGGTTGGGTCACCTCCAATTTTTGGAATTAGTCCTTTGACGATTGTGCTAAGGATACAATGACAAGAGTATCGGGTAAAGGACCTATTTCTGCCCACTGCCCAGGGGAAAGAGGAAGGTTTCCAAGAGACCCAGCTCAGCATAGCTGATTTGGGCCTTTCTCTCTAGAGAGAGTGGTTGGCTCAACAATGAAAATGAAGCTCTATTTTTGCAAGGCGGTGCAGTACAACAGGGAAGATATTGGGCTCTTGGGTCTAATGCACCTCATTTCAAATGCAATACCACCACTTCCTGGCTGTGTGACCTTGCACAAATCTCTTTGCCTGTCTGAACCTCAGTTTCTTCATCTGACATAGAAATAATAATCATTACCTCAGGTTGGTTGTGAGGATTCAATGCAGCAATGCTTATGCTTTGGAGCAGCACCTTACTTGGACAAGGTGAAATTTGAATGATGTCAAAAGTATCCTGGACTGCTATTGCATTAAATGAAGCACTTGGATTGCAATTAGGGATCACATTATACCAAAAAAAATGTATATCTTTAAATATGAGAACCAGGCATGCCTGGGTGGCTCAGTCGTTAAGCGTCTGCCTTCGGCTCAGGTCATGATCCCTGGGTCCTGGGATCGAGCCCCGCTTCGGGCTCCCTGCTCAGCGGGAAACCTGCTTCTCCCTCTCCCACTTGTGTTCCCTTTCTCGCTGTGTCTCTCTCTGTCAAATAAATTAATAAAATCTTTTAAAAAATTATTAGAACCATATTCAATGCAGTAGGAAACTCGCATCAAAAAAGGCATCCAGATACCAAAGACCAAATGCAAATTGAAGATTTCCATCTTTTGCTCTGTCTCTAGAGTAGTCATGGAGCAGAAGGAGACATAGTTGCCAGCACTAGTGAAATTCATCAGTTAAGATGAATGAGGATCATGCATCAGTTAAGATCTATTAGCACAGAGCTGGCACATAAATGAATGTGAGCCAGCAATAATGTAGTTGATGTTGATATGATTTTTATCGACTCTTCCAAATTTGGTCAACTGAGAACATTTGAAAAGAACTCTGGATTGGTGGAGGGAACAGGTGTATTGGTTTCTTTTTGTTTGTTTGTTTGTTTACAGGCACTACTATTACAACCCAAGGGGGTGAGTCAAATACAGCAGACTCCACAAAAGTCTCTGTCCCTAAGGGGCCTATAGCGTGCTCATTGACAACCTTGGCTCTAACCGACAATGGGAGAGACAACGTCTCTGTGGTTCCACTTAAGCCCTCAGCAACAATCAGGAGGACAGCAATGTCAGCGTCCCAGAAGAGTACAACACCAGATACTCCTCTCACTTCACCACAAGCCAACAGCTCTGCTGTCCCACTGAGCAGAAAACCCCAATACTTGAGACTCAGGAGGAGAGATCCAAAAACACAGCCTTGTCTAGCATGGCCACTTCAGCTAAGCCCTAAAATAGAATCACAGGCCTCCAACCACAGCCCCATCAGCATCAAGCTCCATAATCAATGGATTGGAATCATCAGTGTCCACTGACTCTCAGATATCAGCCACGATGATCACAGTTCTAACAGCATTGAACATACCGGGTGATGACATCATATCAGTGAGGTCCATGAGAGCCACTGTGTCTGAGAAGTCAGCCACAACGATTTCCCAGACGACACTGAACAAGATCACTGATGTGAAAGAATCTCTACCCATGGGGCGCCCGGGTGGCTCAGATGGTTAAGCGTCTGCCTTCAGCTCAGGTCATGATCCCAGGGTCCTGGGATCGAGTCCTGCATCGGGCTCCCTGCTAGGCGGGGAGCCTGCTTCTCTCTCTGCCTCTGCCTCTCTCTCTCTCTCTCTCTGACTCTTATGAATAAATAAATAAAACATTAAAAAAAAAAAAAGAATCTCTACCCATGACAACCAGTGCAGTCGTCCACGCCACTTCACTAACCCTGACCATCCTCGGGACGACTGTTCCTGGAACAGCCACGTCTGGGACTCAGCAAGGAGACACTACAGCTGCACCCCCAGCCCCGAGAATAGCCCTCGTGAGGAACATCACAGCCCTGCCACACAGACACCTTCCTGGCCAGTGGGATCAGCCCCGTCACCTGAGACAGCAGCTGCTCATTTGACAGCCCTCATCCGCAGCTCCTTGGGGACAGCAAAGTCCTCTGACATGACTGGCTCCAGTCAGGTTTCCCCTAAACGCACTCAGAGCAGTAGTCCCAGAGCCAGAGCCTGTGCTTTGGACAAGTACCCACTGATGGGGGAGTTTGTATGTGAAATGACAGCTACTACACCCACTCAGGTGAGTCTGAGCAGCTCATGTCTGTACAGCAAAGAAGAGGCAGGGGTCAGAGTGGACATCATAACCCTAGGAAGGCCCAGACAAATGTGTGTCCAGTGGCTATGGGAGGGCCAGTGAGGTTTGCCCAGACATTGGCATCTGGAGAGTCCATTGCGGTAGAGGTGGTTTTTCTAGTAAGAGGACAGGTAGCTGAGCACATGAGGTTGTGGCAATAAGTTCAGGATGCTGGAACAAACTACCACAGACTGGGTGGCTTATAAACAACAGAATTTTATTTCTCACAGTTCTGGACGCTGGAAGTCCAAGGTCAAGGCACCAGCACTGGTGAGAGCCCACTTCCTGGTTCATAGACAACTGTCTTCTCTCTGTGTCCTCACATAGTACAAGGGGCAAGGGAGCTCTCTGGGGTGTCCTTTATAAGGGCACTAATCCCATCCATGTGGGCTCCATCTCCATGACCTGATCACCCCCAAAGGCCTTACCACCTAATACCATCGTTATTTGGTGTTAGGATTTAACATATGGATGGGGGGGGCATAAAAATTCACTCTGTAGCAGAGGTAGCATGGACAATTCATCAGCCCCCAGCCCCTGGGGCCCCAACTGACCAGAGAATGAATCTTCCCGAAGGAAGGAACTCTAGCCCCAGCAGAGGCCAGGAGGGGCCAGATCGTTGTTGGGACAACACCAGTGTGGCAGATATTACAGAGAGGCTGAATTCACAGGGCCTCCCTCAAGTGGTGCAGCTAAATCCCAGGCTCACCCTCTGGCAGGGCAGAAGCTGGGTCCTAGAACCAAAAAGATGATGGTGTCCTCCAAACATATGTCTGTCATTGTCAAAGTAATTCTAACTCCCAGACCTTTAAATTTTATCAAATTCTGATTTTCCTAAAATGACTACTCTGCTTTTTAAAATACCAGATTCCTTCAAAAAATACTTCTTTTCATCACTGGATAATCCAGCCTTGGAATGAAGCTTCCATTGCATTCAAAACTAGGCAGTGCTTAACTTGGGGCCAGTGTTTTCCAAAATGTGTTTTGTGGGACACCAGTGCTTTGGGATTTCAACAGATGTTACACACACAGAAAAGGGTGGGGTTATTGTTAAATATATTGGGAAACTACTGGATTAAACAAAATGGTTTCTTGACTGCAGTACTTTTCAGAGCCTTTACTATTCTACTATCTACCATGACTCCCTTAAAAATCATATTTTTTTAAAGATTTTATTTATTTTTTGACAGAGAGAGAGAGAGAGAGACAGTGAGAGAGGGAACACAAGCAGGGGGAGTGGGAGAGGGAGAAGCAGCTTTCCACGGAGCCGGAAGCCCGATGCATTTCCCAAGTGTATCTGTCCCTAGACTCCTCATTCTGAGGAACATTTATGCAGCGCTTTGGAATATACCCAGCTGCAGAGGAGAGGAATTCAGATGAGAGCAGAGCAGAGCTGGGCAGGCAGAAGTGACTGGGGTGACAAGTCCAACCCAGGGGGTTTTAGTAAAGCCCTGTGTAGGTGCTGGCTCATTAGAAGATTATCCCCCTGTCAACAAACTGTATTGGTGAGACCAGGGTAGTGCGCTCACTTGTAAAATGCTGTATGTATCCCCCCACAGAAATTACGAAGTATATCCTGTGTTTTCATGCACTGAGAATGAAACAGCTTTTCTTTCCTTTCCTTTTCTTTTTTTTTTTAAAGATTTTGTTTATTTATTTGACAGAGAGAGAAACAAGAGACAGCTTTTCTTTTTGTGTTGTTTTCCCAGGTTAGTAGGAATATGGACTCTGCAAGATAGACTGTCTGGGTTTGAACTATGCCTCATTTTCTTCTGCTGGGGATAATAAGAGCACATTTACTGCATAGCATTCGTGTTTGAGGGTTAGCTTTATTGATATTATTATTTGGTACTCTGTATCACAACATACTATTGATTGCAATAGCAGAAAGTTATGTGACTGACTTAACCCACACCCTGTCCCGCTGAACAAACACTGGTACAGAGCACCTGCCGTTAAGTTGTAACTTGTCCCTCTGACCAAACATGCCTGCCCAAACAGAAATGGTGAGCTTTTTTTAAAAAGGAAAGGGAGAAAAGTCTTAAAATTCAATATAATAAAACAAGTACAGAAATGCTTAACACTAATATCTCCATTACGTTTTGCTTTTCAATGACTTTTAAACATCTCATCCCAAATTTGACAGAAAGTGTGGAAAGAGGGGGCACCTGAGTGGCTCAGTCAGTTAAGCATCTGCCTTCAGCTCAGGTCATGATCTCGGGGTCCTGGGATCGAGTCCCACAGCGGGCTCCCTACTCAGGGGGGAGCCTGCTTCTCTCTCTCCCTCTGCCTGCTGCTTCCCTGCTTGTGCTTTCTCTCTCACACATAAATAAATAAAATCTTTAAAAAAAAAAGCGTGGAAAGAATAGGCACAGAAAGAAGGGAAGGGTTAAGCATTAACTTCTCTTTTGTCACCCCAAAAGCATCACTGTTTGACATGCATCAGGACAACGTGTGTTGCAAGTGGCAGAAAACCCAACTCCAAATGGCTTGAGCAAAACAAACAAACAAACAAACAAATAAATAAAATTGAAACCATGAAATAAAATAAAACAATTTGTTGGCTCATGAGACTAAAAAGTCTTAAAGAGGACTTGAAGATGCTGATGCCCCTTCCTCCTGGCTCACAAAGGAGCTCTCTCCTTCCCTCCTCCCTCCTTCCCTTCACTCCCCTCCCTTCCCTCCCTCAGGATTGTCTCTTCATTTTTTTTTTAAAGATTTTATTTATTTATTTGACAGAGAGAGACAGTGAGAGAGGAAACACAAGCAGGGGGAGTGGGAGAGGGAGAAGCAGGCTTCCCGCTGAGCAGGGAGCCTGATGCGGGGCTCAATCCCAGGACCCTGGGATCATGACCTGAGCCAAAGGCAGACACTTAATGACAGAGCCACCCAGGTGCCCCTCTTCATTTTTTGTTTTTTAAGATTTTATTTTTAAGTAATCTCTACAACCAACGTGGGGTTTGAACTCACAACCCTGAGATCAAGAGCCACACACTCCATGGACTACAACAGCCTGGCACCCCAGCATTGTCTCTTCAGATTCAACCTTTAGGAGACAGAAAGAGTCCTTGACTTCAAACAGTTTAGGCCCTTCAAAAACTCCAAGGCCCAGGCTACCTGTTGGAATGAGAGGGAAGACAGGAGGATTTACTATAAGGTGTCTCCTGGGGGTGCCTGGGTGGCTCAGTCAGTTAAGTCAGGGTCCAGGGATCAAGCCCCATGTCAGAGCCCCACATTGAGGCCCACCCACATGGAGCCCCACATAGAGCCCTATGTTGGGCTCCCTGCTCAGCGGGGAGTCCATTTCCGCTCCCTCTTGTGCTCTTTCAAATAAATAAATAAAATCTTAAAAAAAAAAAAAAAAAGCTGTCTCCTAGAGGCCAAGGATAGGCTCCAACCAGGTTCTCCAGAGATTAGGACTTGGACTGTGAAAGTGGCAGGAACCAGGGAGTTGCGTCTCTCTCTCTCCCATTCTGTACCTGCACCTCCTTGGTTCCTCTCTCCACACACTGGCTCCCCCACCTCTCAGCACGCATGACAGAGAATGGCTGTCTCAGAATCTCAAGCTTTATACCACCTTCTTAATTTAGGTTCAGTTCCTAGGAGACACTGTGAGTGGGTCAGCCGAAGCCAGGGATTGGGGCCACCCAGGGCCATCATGGTGTAAGGGTCTCACATCCTATGAGGGGAGTCTTCATTTAAGGGAGTCATGGTGGGTTGGGCTAATAGCCCCACAGTGTCCCTCTATGCAGATTAGAACAAGTACACTTTTCTATATCATCATCCCAGGAGCCCTTGCACTGGCTCTGGTCCTCCTGCAGATCTGTCCCTGGTATAGGTGGCCCTGCACAGACAACTGAGGTGGTCCTGAGCAGCCGCTTCCTGAAGACTCACCATTGGATCCTGAGGGAAGGTACCTTCTTAGAATGTCCCAGTGTCAACAAGATGGAGGGCGCCATGTGCAGGTCTTCATGATGGAGAAGACAGAGGGTACTTGTGGACTGTGCCTCTCTGTAAGCAAGCTGGGAGGGGCTGCCTGATAAGAATGGGGGAGTCTGTGTGGGAGGGGTGGGGTGTGGAGAAGACTGAGAAATGGGTGATTGGGCACCAGTCATAACTTTACATCTATTTGACTGAGGAATAATTCTTTGGAATGGAGTCAAGTCTTTTTTGGGGAAAAGACCATGTTGTCCTCCATCACACTGGGAACACCCTTATAAATGGTACCATGTTTGATGGATTGGTATATTGGTTTCCAAGCTTGACAGCCACACAACCTTTTAAAATAATAACAACTGCAATCACAACCAATATTTATTAATTTCTTGCCAGGGGCTATGGGTTAAAGTCTTTTTTTTTTAAGATTTTATTTATTTATTTGAGAGAGCAAGCAAGATAGAGTGAGCATCAGTCAGGGGGCATGGCAAAGGGAGAGGGAGAAGCAGGCTCCCCGCTAAGCAGGGAGCCTGATGTGGGGTTGGATTCCAGGACCCCAAGATCATGACCTGAGCCAAAGGCAGACGCTTAATCGATCAAGCCACCCAGGTGCCCCATCAAAGTCTTTTTATATGGACTATCGTTAAATCTTCACAATAATCCTGTGACATTCCCATTTTATAGATGAAAATCTAAGTCTCAGAGAAGTGGTCAGATTTTTCCCAAGTCACACAGTTATTACCAGAGCTGGTTTGTGCTCCTAACTGCTCACTGATGCTGCCACCTCCCTTCTTTGGAAGAGATCTTACATAAAACCTAAATATAAAAACAAATATATAAAAACAGGGCAGCTCTGATTGAATGGGGGAGGAGTAAGCATTCACTGCTGAATCAGCTTCTCTCCAACATGTAGGTGGGCTTCATGCCCCTTCAAGGGAGGCTCTAGATCTCTTGAGATCACTTTGAAAACCAGAGTTTGTCCTAAAGGGGTGATTTGGTTCCTCCTAGTGTCTACCATTATCTCTAGCTCTGCCACCCAGAGAATCATGGGGTGTCTTGCTTAGGTCATGGGACAGAATTGGCAGTTTCAGTGTACAGTAACTAAGTCCCCAGAACTATGCCCCCAGAACTCTCTATCAGTATTCTTTTTAATAAACTGCAGTATTTATATCAACAAAACACCTCATTGTGATTCTCTAAAAAAAAAAAATCCTCTGGAAACAATAAAATACCAAAAAGATATCTAAATCTTGGGGTAGGGGTCAGGACTTGGCAATTTTAACAAGCACTCCGGTGATTATCTATTTTCCATGGGATTCTAAAATGCACACTGAAATTTGAGAGCCACTGGCACACAGGTGAAGAACATGGGCTCTGGAATCAGAGAAATGTTGAACTCAGGCTCTGTTACTTGCTTTGGGCAAGTCTTTTAAGTTTCTAAGCCTCAATTTACTCTTCTGTAAAATGGGAACTAATAAACAGAACTCTCCTCAGAGAGTTGTGATCAGGCGCCGATACCTGACACACAGCTCATGCTCAGTAAACTTCAGCCATTACGTTTTTTTAAAAGATGTATGTATGTATGTATGTATGTATGTATGTATGTATGTATTTTCTTTACAGAGAGGGGGAGAAAGAGACAGCCTGCGAGTGGAGTGAGGGGCAGACTGAGAGGGAGAGAGAGAATCTCAAGCAGGCTCCCCGCTGAGCTGGACACAGGGCTTCATCCCATGACCCTGAGATCATGACCTGAGCTGAAACCAAGAGTTGGACGCTTACCTGACTGAGCCACCCAGGCACCTCACTTCAGCCATTGCTTTTATTTAAATAAACAACTTGCAGCCAATGAAGACAGGAGATGGTGTTTCTCCTGGAGATGTGAGGGTAATGGCTGCCTCCCTGTTTTTTCTAGACCAACAACAGCTACGCCCTTCATTCTCTGGAGATGCCCCTCCTGCAGATTCACCCTGGCTTCATCAGTACTGACTGCACAAGGCTCAGCTTCAGCTGCACATACCTTCTGGTGGTGAACGTCAGCCAGACCCAGTCTAACCCAGCGGTCTTCCCGTGAGTTCTTTCCTATGAGCTGCCTCTCAGGCTGGGCCCTGTGAAGCTTCCAGAGTTCTCATTGCTACGTCTAATCCAGGCAGAAGGAGTCATCACTCTCAGGATGTTGGCCCCCCATGCCCAACCACCAATCATAGGTACCTCTTAGGTTGAAACTCAAAGCATTAGTGGAAGAAAAAAGATGCTTCCATGAAGTAATGCATTATGGGTTGTTTATGTAAATTGCCATGGGGTAGGTTGGCTTGGATGGCTTCAAGGGTCCTAGGTGGCCCCTCATTTTTCAGGAAGTCCAGGAGGAAGGTTAGCTACCAGTGCTCAGTGACCTTGGGTGCAAGGCAGAAGGTGAGTGAGTATCCCTCCCTCTGTGGTTTCATGGTGAGAATCTCACTCTTGTCCCTCTCCAGATATGGAACCATCCATGTTCTGGGCACTGGAGATGTCGTTGTCATCCTGGGCATCTTCACGGACCCTCAACTCTCAACTGTACTTGAGAACAGACCAATCCTCTTGGCAAGCCATTCTATGTGGTCCTCGGAGCCACAAGCATTGATCCAGACAGATTTGCCTCCGTGGCCAGTGAGGTCTTTGCCAGCACCAACATCTCCAGGACTGGTGCTGTTAAGTCCACCTACCACTTTGTGAAGGAGAGGTAAGTGTCTGTCAGGCCACGGTAACCTCCTAGCAGGCTGCTTTCGTACCCATGAGCACAGATCCTGTGACTTTCCTCTCTATCCCTGGTACATAAGCACTGGGAGAACGTAAGTGCTTATGTAAGTAAGTAAGAGAACATAAGTTCACTCAAAGGTGAACGTTTGTTGAATGAATGCAAGTAGTATTCTCATTCCCATTTTGCAGATGAGTAAATTAGGGCATAAGGAAGTTAGGGCTGGTTTCTCTCCCAAGATTACAGCCAGTAAATGACATTCATTCCTTTTATTTTTTCCTCAAACAGTTATTGAGGGCCTACAATGATAAATGTAAAAAACAAAAACTAACATTTCAAAGTGCTCTACACTATGTAATATACTTGACATGCATGACATTTAATCGCTAATACTGACATAGCATTTACTCCATGCCAGGCATGTTCAAATTACTACACATATATATATATATTTAAGATTTTATTTGTTTATTAGAGAGAGAGAGAGGAGAGTGGCAGAGGGAGAGGGAAAGAGAGAATCTGAAACAGACTCTGCACTGCGCACAGAGCCCAGCACGGGGCTCAATCTCACAACCGTGAGATCATGACCTGAACAGAAACCAAGAGTCGGAGGCTTAGCTGACCGAGTCACCCAGGCGCCTGACTTCACATATATTAACTCATTTAAGCCTCACAACCCACTGTATGAGATAATTTTTATTCCCATTTTATAGATGGAGAAACTGAGGCTCGGTTCACACAACTGGTAAGTGTCAGAACTTGCTAAATGCTGGGGACACAGAGATAAGTAAGGCCAAGTCCTTACCTTCAACAGCTTGCGGTCTAGGTTAGGAGCTGTTTGTATTTCATTAATATTAACAAATCTTCACAGAGCACAGTGAATCATTCATTACCTCACCGATTCCTGAAAACAGCCCTAGGAAGTATTATTTCCTCCACTTTACAGATGAGGGGATTAGAGAGGGTTCAGAGAGTTTAAATAACATGACCAAGGACACAGCCGTTGGTCTATTCATGCTCCAGAGTCTGGGTCCTGAAACACCACAAATCTGTCCTAGCATGTAATTCTTCCATTGTCAGAAGGAAAGAGAACCTAGTGATTAAAGGTGTGGGCGGACACAGCAGCCAGGCTGCTGAAGAGACTTCAGCAACCCACTTAACTTCTGTGAGCTTCAGTGTCCTCATTTCCTTAAAAAAAAAAAGGGGGGGTCAATCAAAGTGGAACCTGGAATGGATTTACTGATGGTGAGCTTGAGCCCCGGAAATAAAGACCATGGGGGTAAAAAGACTAAATGGGCCTCGGGGCGTACAAGAGACAGAGATTAGACAGGTGATTCCCTAATGCTCACAAGGAGATAGCATCTGTGTAGACAGGTAACTCAGTGGGTAAGTAATTTGCTGTCCCTTAGACTTTTGCATTGGCTGGTTGCTCTTTCTGGAAACCCTCAACTCCCTGATACCCAAAGGGCAAACTCTCATCTCCTTCAAGTCTTTGCTAAAATGTCACCATTTCAATGAAGCCTAGCCCGCCCATGCTATTTAAAATTGCAACTACTCTCCACTCATCCATTCTAAATCAATTTCTTTCTTCTATGTATCACCTCCTAACTATATGCCATATTATATGAGATCATTTGTTTTTTTTAAAAATTAAGTGATTCATCTGAAACTAATGATGTACTATACGTTGGCTAATTGAATTAAAAAAATAAAAAAATTAAAATTAAGTTATTTACTGTCTCCCCTTACCCACAAGAGAATAGGAGGTTTTGGTCTGTTTTGTTCACTCGTGTTCCCTAATTCTCCCAAGGACCATAGTAAGAATTTCTCTCTGCCATGGACTCTACAGCACAGGCCTATCCAAACATTACTGGTTATAGTGAAAGGGTTACACTTAAGTTATTGTCACCTCAAGAAAAAGTCACCATGACAATAGTGTGGACAGTTCAGACCACTATCCCCTAATCCCATAGCTCAGAATTTTCTATGTCTGTCAGTTTGCCCACCAATCCCGACATTGCCACCAATAACTGAGATTTCCTTTTTTCAGTTTGGAGCAATTATTGTTATAAGTGATGATTGATAAACTATGCCCAGTCAAGCAAACTTTAAGAAAGAAAGAAAAAGGAAGGAAGGGAGAGAGAGAGAGAGAAGGAAGGAAGGAAGGAAGGAAGGAAGGAAGGAAGGAAGGAGGAAGGAAGGAAGCAAGGAAGGAAGGAAGGAAGGAAGTAGGGGGAGGAAAGAAAGGAGTCAGGGGAGAGAGAAAGA
Source organism: Eumetopias jubatus (assembly GCF_037043125.1). Taxonomy (NCBI): domain Eukaryota; kingdom Metazoa; phylum Chordata; class Mammalia; order Carnivora; family Otariidae; genus Eumetopias; species Eumetopias jubatus. Next base: position 87,628,709 of record NW_028274810.1, on the reverse strand, counting down.
GAGAGAAACAAAGGGGAAGGGAACAAAAGTATAGTCTTCCTCCTAGGATTGATGTGAGGATGAAATGAAATAATACATGTAAAGTTCTCAGTACGAGACGCAGCATCTACACTCAAACAGCACCAGCGAAAAGGGGGAAATCAATGTTTCTGCGTCCACACAGCCGGCCCAAGCCAGGACTCCAAACAGTAAGTGACGCTGCCTCTCCCCTCCAGCTGCTCAGCCAGCAACTCGGTTGGCGGCTCAGGGGCTGCGGGCCAACGGGGCCTCTCTGCCAGTGACGCTGGCCTTCATTCAACCCGTTCCACTTCGTGACCAACGACACGTTCTACCTGCACAGCCGAGTGACCTTGTGTGACGAGCGGGAAGGACACCCGTGCCAGCCAGTAAGCAGGGAGCCCTCGGGTCTCCAGGCAGTCGCGGCAGCCTCCGCCTGGAGCCGCTGGGGGCGGCCACTGGGGACCGCCACTGGGGAGCCAGACGCCTAGCAAGGTACCAATGCCACCGCCCTGGGGGCGGGACTAAGGAGGGGCCTGGAGGACGGAGGAGTTGGGGATTGGCCTATCTTGTCAGGGGCGGAACCGAGGGTGGGGCTTGTGGAGCAAGGGGCCAGTGGATTGACCTAAGGGGCGGGATTTTGGGGAACACACCTAGCTCCCTGGTGTCTCCGGCAAAGGCCTTCCCTGGCTGGGGCTGGGAGGGACTTCGCTACCCTTATGATGTGTCCCCCGCAGACCTGTAGGCAGTAGAGGTCACCTGGGAGATCCCGGCGCAAGAGCTCCTGGAGAGCGGCGCGGGCTGGATGGTGTTTGGGCCCAACCGGATAAGCGGTAACTGGGTCATTTAGGGGCCTCCTTGACTCCTCTTTTTTTTTTTTTTTAAAGATTTTATTTATTTATTTGACAGAGAGACACAGCGAGGGACGGAACACAAGCAGGGGGAGTGGGAGAGGGAGAAGCAGGCTCCCCGCGGAGCAGGGATCCCGATGCGGGGCTCGATCCTAGGATCCCAGGATCATGACCTGAGCGGAAGGCAGCCACTTAACGACCGAGCCACCCAGGCGCCCTCCTTGACTCCTCTTGCAGAACCTCCCACTGACCTGCTCTGAGATCCTTCCTACCTTCTTGTCCTACACTCCTCCCTCAATCCAGGTCCATATCCTCCCCAAATCTATATCCTCAGTTTCTTCTCTGCTCTGGAGGGGGCCCCTCCCCTCCCAGATCCTGTCCTCATTCAACTTCTACTCCTCTCCTCCCATTCCCACCCTTCCTGCCACACCAGTTCACTCTTCTAGTCTGTCTGTCCCTTGTGCCAGCCTGCTTTTGTATATTTTCCTTGCCGATCTGGAATAGTCTCTTCTTTCTATTCCCTAAGAGTCTTCCAAAGAGCTGACCCTCCGGGGAAAGCCTATCTTAGTAAGTCCATTCAAATTAGAGGCAAAAGGGTCATCATCACACCCTTCTGAGGCCCTGCTTCAACAAAGGGTCAGCCCTTTCTCTCAATCTTGATGAAACAATGGGAATCCTGTCAGGATGGTTCCTCAAGCTCAATCTTTCTTTCTATGTGGTTTCAGAGTCCAATGCCTCCAGCAGCCGGTGTTCGGCAGGTTGGTGCACAGGGATTGATTGGTGTAAAATTCTGGTAGGCGCCCCAGGGTCTGGGGGTGCATACTGGGTTCTGGCTGGCGCTGGTCTTGGATCCTGTCTCTGCTCAATTCTGTGTGACTTGGGAGAAGTCAGTTACCCTCTCCAAGTCTCAAGCTTACTCAGCAGTACATGGCAGAGTTGTCATTGTGGGGTTGTTGGTAGCCACAGTTAGAGTTTAACACATCAGAACCTGAGACTATCCAGAAATGACTTAGACTAGGGGTTAGGGTCAGGCAGGTAATAAGTGAGGGGGGCTGAGTGGGGTTCCCATTAAACTAGAGAGTGCATTTCATCCCTGTACTCCATTTGCCTCACCCCCAATTTAAGGGAGGGACTGTCAGACAGTTGGGACAGTGGGTCCCAGGAAAGCTTTGTTGAAAGAATGCATGAATGGATTACTAAATAATCCCCCAAAGTGGAATATCTAAGCCTAAAAAGTTTCCCAGGTTCCCAAAGCCACTGCATCCTATTTGTAATCATTTCTTTCTTTCCTGCAGGAGCCTGGATGACTATCTTTCTTCTGATAGGCTTGATGCTGGGATAAAATCCTGCCCAGATATTTCCCCCAACTCTAGCCCTTGGCTTCTAGTTTCATTGAGGTAAGGGTGGGGTGGAGGAAGATTTAGGGAGAGAAGTAGTCTGTCCTTTTGTTAGGGAGTGAAGATGGAACCCTGCGTGTCCCAACTACCATCTGGTAAGAAATGTGGCTGCTGAGTTTCAAGCTGTGTTTCCTCATCCCACCATCCCTTCCCATCTCTGGAACTCTTCCAAGGGCAGGACTGGGCTGCTCAATGTGATAGGGGGCTGGGCAAAAAGAATGGCCAGTAAACAGCAAGGAATTCTACTTTGACTCTCCTTTTCTGTGTAATCTGACTACAAAGCTTAAGCACTTTATGAGGAACGGGATATGTATATATGTGAGAAGTCACTTTATTCTCTATACGTTCTGGTTCCCCTATATGTGAAAGACTTTGACCAGATGATCTCTGCTTCAACACAGGGACTGTATGACTCTGGTTCCAGGGAAGGTTCCTGGGCACTGGCCAACTTGTCCTGTCTCCTTTCTTCTGCAGAATGGGCAAGAGCTATTCAATTTCAGAATTAGGATTAAATGATTCCATATGTTATTATCCTGCCTATTAATTATCTCTGACCTCATAAGCACCCCCCCTTCCTAGTAGAGGTGGATATAGGGAGCAGTGTTTGTGCTACTATCATTTATCCATTCAAAAATGAGTTGGAATCTACTATGTACCAGTTCCTGTGTTAATCCCTGGGGACTCAACAGTACATAAGACACAGTCTTTGGACCTTACAGAAAGGACAGTTGAGTGCAGGAAGTAGGTGTATGGACCAGGAAACAGGACAGGTTTTTGTAAGCTGGCAGAGGGGGCACTTTCACAAAATCACAAGAAGGCCTCTTTTTGTTAGTTGTTTTGTTTTTGAAGTACTACTTTTGATTGATATCTATGATCATTTTGGAAATTAATTTCTTGGGAAAATATTTTGGTACAAACAACAATAAAAGCTAAATCTAACAGTCTTAACGTTTCATTTGCAAGAACTTTTCTTGTCATTTAATGTTTTCACAGCTCCTGAAAAAAATTAAGTCTGATGATCAATACATATTTTTTTATGTACACCAAAGTCACACATTTATTAAATCAGCATACAAGTATTTACATTTCGTTGGGAATTCACGTTCACTTTATAGGTCTGGAGTAGTTTATTTATTTATGAGTAGACTATTTTTTTTTAAAGCTTTTATTTATTTATTTATTTATTTATTTATTTATTTATTTATTTGACAGAGAGAGAGAGAGAGAGCAGGAACACAAGCAGGGGGAGTGGGAGAGGGAGAAGCAGGCTTCCCATGGAGCAGAGAGCCCGATGTGGGGCTCGATCCCAGGACGCTGGGATCATGACCTGAGCCGAAGGCAGACGCTCAATGACCTCAATGACTGAGCCACCCAGGCGCCCATGAGTAGACTATTTATTTTTTTTTAAGTTTTTTTTTTTATTTATTTATTTGAGAGAAAGAATGAGGGAGAGAGAGCACATGAGAGGGGGGAGGGTCAGAGGGAGAAGCAGACTCCCTGCTGAGCAGGGAGCCCGATGCGGGACTCGATCCCAGGACTCCAGCATCATGACCTGAGCCGAAGGCAGTCACTTAACCAACTGAGCCACCCAGGCGCCCATGAGTAGACTATTTAAATAGACCTGTTGGTGAAGGCATTAACCCATGCCCTTATTTAAAATATATCCTGGGGGCACCTGGGTGGCTCAGCCGGTTAAGCATCTGCCTTGGTTAAGCATCTGCCTTCAGCTCAGGTCATGATCTCAGGGTCCTGGGATCTGAGCCCTGTATCAGGCTCCCTGCTCAGTGGGGAGTCTGCTTCTCCCTCTGCCCCTCCCCCGCCCCTCGTGCACTCTCCCTCTCTCTCAAATAAATAAAATCTTTAAAAATAAAAAAATAAAATATACACTGAAGGATAAAGGCAAAATATTATTGACTATACTAAATATCTCCAAAAGAAAATAGAATGAAACAAAAGTAAACAAGGAAGCTATTGAACTTAAACTATACTTGGTTGACCACATGAAAGAAGCCTCTGTGCTGTGTAACAATAGATGCTTATAAAATAAGCCATTAGACAACACGAATGCAGAGGCAAAAGTGGTAGCTCTAATGATATGATTATAACTAAGAGGCAGGGATGCCTGGATGGCTCAGTCGGTTAAGCGTCTGCCTTCGGCTCAGGTCATGATCCTGGGGTCCTGGGATTGAGCCCCGCATCGGGCTCCCTGCTCAGCGAGAAGCCTGCTTCTCCCTCTGCCTCTGCCTGCTGCTCCTTCTGCTTGTGTTCTGTCAAATGAATAAAATCTTAAAAAAAAAAACTAAGATGCAGTTAGTTTTCTCATGTTCTTTGATTAAGCTAAGGTGACACATATCTGGCTTTTTTCAGTCATGTCAGGTGATAGTGTCATTGACATTTATTTTTATTTTTTCCATTGACATTAAATTTTCATTAAGTCTTTTTTTTAAGATTTATTTTTTTTGGAGAGAGCATGCGTGCGCAACCATGGAATGGGGAAAGGGGGAGGGAGAGAGAATCTCAAGCGCACTCCCTGCTGAGCTGGAGAGCTCAATTCAGGGCTTGAGCCCACAACCCTGAGATCATGACCTGAACTGAAATAAGAGCCAGACACTTAAACTGACTGAGCCACGCAGGCACCCCTTGCAGCACGTCTTTTTTTTTCTTTTTTTTTTCTTAAAGATTGTATTTATTTATTTGACAGAGAGAGACACAGCAAGAGAGGGAACACAAGCACAGGGAGTGGGAGAGAGAGAAGCAGGCTTCCCGCTGAGCAGGGAGCCCGATGCGGGGCTCGATCCCAGGACCCTGGGACCATGACCTGAGCCGACGGTGGACACTTAACGACTAAGCCACTCAGGCGCCCCAGGTTTTTTTTTTTTTTAAAGATTTTTATTTATTTGAGAGAGAGAATGAGATAGAGAGAGCATGAGAGGGGGGAGGGTCAGAGGGAGAAGCAGACTCCCCGCTGAGCAGGGAGCCGGATGCGGGACTGATCCCGGGACTCCAGGATCATGACCTGAGCCAAAGGCAGTCACTTAACCAACTGAGCCACCCAGGCGCCCCCCAGCTCTTTTTAAAATAAGGGAGTAACTGAAGATTTAAGACTATCTCTTACTAAAAATTGATTGTGAATATTCTCTGAAATTAACACCAAATCTTGGTTAAAATATGAAGACTCATTCACATTTGGGAAAATTAGCAATATGATAATGCAGTTACTTTTAAAATACAGATATCTGGGGACACCTGGGTGGTTCAATTAAACGTCTGCCTTCAGCTCAGGTGGTGATCCCAGGGTCCTGGGATCCAGTCCCGCCTTGTGCCTGCTGAGCAGGGAGCCTGCTTCTCCCTCTGCCTGCCGCTCCCCCTGCTTGTGCATGCATGCTCACGCACTCTCTTTGACAAATAAAATAAAATATTAAAAAAATTTTTTTAATTAAAAAAATAAAATACAGATATTTGGGGCACCTGGCTGGCTCAGTGGGACTATGCGGCTCTTGATCAGGCTGTGAGTTCTTGGGTGTAGAGATTACTTAAAAATAAAATCTTAAGGAACCGCCCGCCATCTTCCAGTAATTCGCCAAAATGACCAACACAAAGGGAAAGAGGAAAGGTACCCGCTATATGTTCTCTAGACCTTTTAGAAAACATGGAGTTGTTCCTTTGGCCACATACATGCAAATCTATAAGAAAGGTGATATTGTGGACATCAAGGGAATTGGCACTGTTCAAAAAGGAATGCCCCACAAAACTGGAAGAGTCTACAGCGTTACTCAGCATGCTGTTGGCATTGTTGTAAACAAACAAGTTAAGGGCAAGATTCTTGCCAAGAGCATTAATGCACGCATTGAGCATATTAAACACTCAAAGAGCTGAGACAGCTTCCTGAAGCATGTGAAGGAAAATGACCAGAAAAAGAAGGGAGCCAAAGAGAAAGGTCCTTGGGTTCAACTGAAGCACCAGCCTGCCCCACCCAAAGAAGCACACTTTGTTAGAACTAATGGAAAAGAGCCCGAACTTCCGGAACCTATTCCCTATGAATTTATGGCATGAGAAATGTAAAGAAAATAAAAGACCTCAAGACTGTAAAAAACAAAATAAAAAATAAAAATAAATAAATAAAATCTTTTTAAAAATCCATTGGAGAAAACTGTACAACTGCACTATTTGTCATTTGTAAATTTAAATCTTAGTACTACCACTATGTTTCCAGTCAAGTTTGTCTTCCATTCTTTGCATCAGCTCTTCAAATCCTCCCAGTTCTTCTCAGTCCTCTACATGCCCCTGTTCCCTCCCTCTTCACAGATGTTTTTCACAAAAGAAATAGAAGCAATCGAGTAGATGTTTTCACCACCCATCAGTCTACTTCCTACCCACTAGTCCACAAATTTATTCATTTAGATGCCTATCCTTACCACTTATGTCTTAATAAAAGCATTTGGTCCTAATTTCAGAGAATACCCCCTAAATGCATCTATCACATCATACCCAGATTCATTATCCATTAAACCTATTTTATGCCTCTGTATGCTTACCTTAAAATGTTATATGAAGCTGGGGGCGGGGGCGTGGGGCGGAATAGAACTTTGGAGCACATCCCCAGAGTCCTAACTCTAGAGTGAATTTAATCCAGTAATTAACTCTCTTTAAGTCTGGTTCTTCAAAGTTAAGAAATCACACAACTTTTTATGCCTCTCCCTCCCAAGTCAGGTTTCCAGAAGCCTGGAATTTTTCACTATCCTTTGGCTGATGACTTTGTTCCTCCTTTTAACAATTCCCTAGTCTGATTCTTAAGTATATATTAATGCAAATGAACTTAGTTCTTTTCCTGCGGACCGAGGTTCGGTAGGGAGGCAAGATCGATCTGTTACCCTTCAACCTGAGTCCTGGTCACAGTCTGACCACTGACCCTAACCCAGCCCAAGCCCTGACCCCAGCCACAAACAGCCCTAACCCTGACAGGGCAGTGACCTAGGCCACATCCTAACTCGGGACCACAACGTGACCCCCTGCTTCATTTCAGGTGGAAGTACTAATAGGCCGTGGGGAACGGGAGAAGGGTGGGGCAGGTGTGTGTGTTGGAGCTCCCGAATGATTTTCCCTGGCCTCCAGCTCCTCGAACCGCCCAAGTCCAGCAAGCCACCCGGGACCCGGGGGACTAGGGCTCCACCCACATGCAAGACCCGGCTAGGGACTCAAGAGAAGGCTCTGAGCAGTGGTGGGGTCATGCGCAGAGAGATCCGTCCGCTCCCGGCGCCGAGCGCAGCGTGCGGGGGCGGGACACGGGCGCGGCCCGACTCCTGATTGGCCGCAGGCGGGCAGAAAGGGGCGGGGCCGGAGCGGCGCGCGCTCTGAGGCGCGCGGCCTGGTGGGTGTGTAACGGCCGTTAGGCGAGTTGAGGGATTGAACCGCCGCCCGCGGCTGACGTGGTGGCCGCAGTCGGCGTCCCTGTGTGAGGGATTTCGCTGCCCGCTTTCGGCCCTACGTAAGTCCTCCTCCCCTCGGGAGCCCTTGTCGGGCTAGGAGACTCCGCCTCACCTCAGGGGGCCCCGGAGGAGCCCCAGAGGAGCCCCAGACACTCATGACCTACCTTCTTCGGGGGCCGCGGGAAGATGAAGCGCATGCGCGGGGCTGTTAAGCCCTTCCCCTCTGGGTTTCTCACCCGCTGGGCTTCCTAAAATAATGCCCCGCACACGCCCCCTCGCGACTCGCTCGCCTTCCCGCCCTCTTCGCGTGGCTCTCTCCATCGTTCACTCCACAGCAGTTGCTTTACCTTTGTAAAGGGTAGGCCCTGTGCCAGTCGCCGGGGGAGGGGACGGCGGGAAGCACGTTGCTTGCCTTAGCGGAGCAGACGGTCCCGGGAGAAGAGTAGACGTGAACCGGGTGACGACTCGGTTAGCACTCCGTGGTGTGGGCTGGAGAAGTACACAGCACTAGGCAGAAGGCGCCGGTGTAGTCCGAGAGGGCAGGGAGCCCTCCTTGAGGAAGGGAAGTTGGGGCTGAGGGTTACGGGATGAATAGAGACTTAGGGTTCGGGGGACAGGCGGCTCTTGTGAAGGCGCTAGGCTGGAGTTTCCCAGCCCGCACGGGATATATGACAGTGTCAGGAGACATTTTCGGTTGCCACAACTCGGGGATTGCTCCTGGTATCCAGTGGGTAGAAGTCAGGGCTGCTGTGAAACATCCAACTATGTGCAGGACAGCGCCCCCCCTCGGCCCCCCCAGCAAAGACTTATCTGACCTAAAACGTCAGGGGCATCCAGGTTGTCTAGAGCACCCAGCGAATTTGTGCAATAGAGGGTTTTCGGCACTTCATCACGCTAAAACAGGAAGATCAGAACCCCGTTTGTCTTTTACACCAGAATATTTCCACCACATGGCACAGAGCCGGGCGAATAGTAGGCCCTGAGTAAATTTTGGTTGATGAATCGAATACTGTGTGCTAGGTAGGGAGGGGTGATGACACCAGGATGATTAAGATAACCATGCCTCATGACCTGCCCTTAGGTCTTGTAGGTTTTATAATAGTCTGGTTGTTGTATGTCTCAGAACTTTGTAAAAAACTTCTTGGCAAGGTTTTTGCTTCTCTTTCTTTAGGTCTGGTGTAATGAATGATCAAGGTCATGAAAATAGTGCCATGGTGTGAGATTCTTAATGCGCTTTTGTCAGCTATGTATCGCTTCAAATCCTCTCTTGTCTTGATGTGGTTCTCAACAGCTGCCAAGTGTGACGTTCCACACTAACATAATTCTTCAAGGGGAGAAGTACTTACAACAGTCAAAACCTAATTCTTGGGTGGCACCTCGGGAAATAGAGCCTGGGTGGTGACCAAGGGCAACGTGAAGAAATTGTATGAGCTGTCCCTGCTCTTAACTACTTTGGGACTTGCACCTCTGGCTGTGTCTGAAGCAGAAACTCCAACTTAGGGTGCCTTCTTAACTTTATTTCTTTTTGTCACACACAGAAAGAATGCTGACTAGACTCTCAATAGCATTAGAGCACAGTCCTGGCTTTGAAGCCTCTTCCTAACTATATGACCTTCACTTCTCTCAACCTTCGTCTTTTTTGTCCATAAAATAAGGGTAATAATAGTTACTGCTTCATAGGTTTGATGTGAGCATTAAATGTAAGACATTATACCTATAATAGAGTGTTTAGCACAGTGCTTTGTGGGTAGTAAGTACTCAATACATGTTAAATTTGTTGAATGAATACTTAGGTAGCTTAAAGGGCTTTGAAGATAGAAACCACCAATGTTAAGGGATGCCTGGGTGGCTCAGTCGTTAAGCATCTGCCTTTGGCTCAGATCATGATCCCAGGGTCCTGGGATCAAGCTCCACATCGGGCTCCCTGCTCTGCGGGAAGCCTGCTTCTCCCTCTCCCACTCCTCCTGCTTGTGTTCCCTCTCTCGCTGTGTCTCTCTCTGCCAAATAAATAAATAAAATCTTAAAAAAAAAAAAAAGAAACCATCAGTGTTGTGTATTTCTTCTGTCTGCTTCCATTCACTCTTACCTTTCTTGGCTGTATAATTGGTTATTTTTGGTACTTCTTTTATCTCTCTTTTTTTTTTTAGATTTTATTTATTTGTCAGAGAGAGAGAGAGCACAAGCAGGGGGAGCAGCAGGCAGAGGGAGAAGCAGGCTCCCCGCTGAGCAGGGAGCCGGATGCAGAACTCGATCCCAGGACCCTGGATTCATGACCTGAGCCGAAGGCAGACGCCCAACTGACTAAGCCACCCAGGCGTCCCTTATCTCTCACTTTTATCTCAGGAAATCTTTATGTCCTTCAAATGGTCCTAAAAACTTCCATCAGTAGCTCATCTACTTCTGAACTTAGTAGGAAAAAGTCAAGAATTATCTCTTCCAGGGGCAGCTGGGTGGCTCAGTCGGTTAAACGTCCAACTCTTGGTCTTGGCTCAGGTCTTGATCTCAGGGTTGTGGGTTTGAGCCCTGTGTTGGGCCCCATGCTGGGCTTGGAGCCTACTTATGAAAGAAAAAAAAAAAGAACTATCTCTTCCATACTGTTTTACTCCTTGTGGGAGTTGTTTTTTTTTTATTGAGGTAAAATTCATGTACAATAAAATTCAGTTTTATGTGTGTACAATTCAGTGGTTTTAGTACAATCACAAGTTTGTACAGCCACCACCACTATCTAATCTCAGGAGATTTTGATCACCCTGGAAAGAAACACCATATCCATTAGCAGTCACTCCCCGTTCCCCTACCTCCCTCCTCTTAGTCCTTGGCAACCACTAATCTACTGTTTATATGGATTTGCCAATTCTGGACATTTCATATAAATGGAATTTATCGGTTGATGGACATTTGAGTTTTTTCTACTTTTTGGCTGTTATAAATAATGATACTATGAACATTCATGTACAAAATTTTGTGTGAACATGTTTTTATTTCTCTTGAACATATACTTAGGAATGGAATTGCCGAGTTATAGAGTAGTTCTGTTTAACTGAGAGTTCTTTTGTCATCCTATTTTTAACTCCTCTGAATTTGGAAAGGTCTCAGAGTCCAGTGGGCCTTTACTACCATTTTGTTATGCCTTAAACAAATGAGTGAAGAAAAGGAGTTTGATATTGACCATTTGATATCACTGCTGGGTAGATCCTCTAATCCTTTCATGTCACCATTAACACACTAAATGATAACAGCCATAAATTGAAGCTTTTACTGATCATCTCTTACCCACTATGTGAAGACCTGGGATTTCAGTGGGTGTTAACCATTTCTGTTGTAGATGCAGTGAATCAGCAAGGGTTTGGGTTGTTGTTACTATCAGAGAACTATAGAGGTCAGTAAAGCACATTAGAGAAATAGTACCCATATAGCCTTTGTTTTCTTTTTTTTTTTAAAGATTTTATTTATTTATTTGAGAGAGAGAGAATGAGAGAGAGCATGAGAGGGAAGAGGGTCAGAGGGAGAAGCGGATTCCCCGCTGAGCAGGGAGCCTGATGTGGGACTCGATCCCGGGACTCCAGGATCATGACCTGAGCCTAAGGCAGTCGCCCAACCAACTGAGCCACCCAGGCGCCCGCCTTTGTTTTCTCACCAAAGTTGAATTTCACATCTAAGAATTGTGATCTATCGACTGAGTTTGTCTCAAACTCTTTGGGGACTCTTACAAATTCAGTTTCTAAATTCATACTTTATCTTCCAGGGACGACCATATGCCACTTTTTATTGATGTAAACTGCCAAGTAATAATAATAATAACATAATTAAGCACTTAATATGTGTCAGGCACTGTTGTGAGTTAATTCTAAATGAATTAGCATGAATTAGGTCCTGTCTTTATCCTCATTTTTATTTATTTTTATTGTTACTATTTTAAGTAGGTGCCACACCCAGCATGGAGCCCAACACAGGGCTTGAACTCACAGCCCTGAGATCAAGACCTGAGCTGAGATCAAGAGTTGGACATTTAGGGTGGCTCAGTCGTTAAGCTAAGCATATGCCTTTGGCTCAGGTCATGATCCCAGGGTCCGGGGATTGAGCCCCGTGTTGGGCTCTCTGCTCAGCGGGAAGCCGGCTTCTCCCTCTCCCACTCGCCCTGCTTGTGTTCCCTCTCTCGCTGTCTCTCTCTCTCTCTCAAATAAGTAAATAAAAATCAGGCACTCCTATCCTCATTTTCACTCTTTTTATTTTTTTATTTTTATTTTTTAAAGATTTATTTATTTGAGAGAGAATGAGAGAGAGAGAGCACGAGAGGGAAGAGGGTCAGAGGGAGAAGCAGACTCCCTGCTGAGCAGGGAGCCCGATGCGGGACTTGATCCCGGGACTCCAGGATCATGACCTGAGCCGAAGGCAGTCGCTTAACCAACTGAGCCACCCAGGCACCCTTATTTTATTTTTTTTAAGATTTATTTGAGAGTGCGTGCATGCCCACAAGCAGGGGGAGGGGCAGAGGGAAAGAGAGAATCTCAAGCAGACTCCCTGCTGAATGCGCAGCCCGACATGGAGCTCCATCCACAGCCCTGAGACCGTGTGACCTGAGCCGAAATCAAGAGTTGGGTGCCCAACCGACTGAACCACCCAAGCGCCCCTGTCCTCATTTTTATTTTATTTATTTATTTATTTTTAAAGATTTTATTTATTTGAGAGAGAGAGACAAAGATCGCTTGAGCGGGGAGGAGAGGGAGAAGTAGACTCCCCACTGAGCAGGGAGCTGGATGCGGGACTCGATCCCAGGACCCCAGGATCATGACCTGCGCCGAAGCAAAACGCTTAACCAACTGAGCATCCCAGGCGCCCCCCATCCTCATTTTTATGTGAAGGAACTGAGGTACAGAGATATGAAATTTGCCCAAGGTTACACAGCTAATTAAGTCAGACTTCAAACCCAAGCTGTCTGATCACAAGCACATACTCTGAACCACTTCCCTGTACTGACTGCCATGCCTCTCAGGTGCTATGCAAGTATAAGATGTTATTATTTGCTACTGTTAGTTACAGTTAATTAAGGCTTTTGTTTACACAGATAGTAATCAGACTTTTGCTGACTTCTCACAGCCTACCATTAGAATAAATATAAATGTTCTAAGAAGTAGGAGGGAAATGGGAAGAAAATCTCATGTTCCCAGCTGAGAATTGGGGTTCTGGTTATGACCAAGAATTCTATTTGTACATCCTATAATTAACTTTCATTACTGGAGGAATTGGAGAATTTATGTTAATCATAATTGAAGTTATAATACCTCACTGTTGGTTTGGTTATTTAGTTCTTTCCCTACCCCACTCTCCAATCCTGTTTCCATGGCTGAGGAAATCTATGGTAAAGTTTGTTAATTCAAGGTAATTTTATAGGACCCCTGGGTGGCTGAGTTGATTATGCGTCTTCCTTCAGCTCAAATCATGATTCCAAGGTCTTGGGATCAAGCCTGGGGTTGTCAGGCTCCCTGCTCACTGGGAAGCCTGCTTCTGCCTCTCCCTCTGCCCCTCCTCCCTACTCTTTTTTTTTTTTTAAAGATTTTATTTATTTATTTGACAGAGAGAGAGATAGCGAGAGCAGGAAAACAAGCAGGGGGAGTGGGAGAGGGAGAAGCAGGCTTCCCGCGGAGCAGGAGCCCGATGCGGGACTCGATCCCAGGACCCTGGGATCATGACCTGAGCCGAAGGCAGCTGCTTAACGACTGAGCCACCCAGGCACCCCACCTTCCTCCCTACTCTTGCACGCCCATGCTCCCTCCCTCTTGTGCTCAAATAAATAAATAAAATCTTTAAAAAAAAAAGTAATATTATTTTTAATTTTTGCAACAATTGAGGGGTTCTAGGACATATAAGATCAGTATTGAGAGTCTCCATTTGGTTCTAGATTTTCTCTCTTTAGGAAGAGAAGTAGGATAGAGAATTGGGTGTTGCTTTGCTTTAAAAAATATCTTTAGGAGGGGCGCCTGGGTGGCTCTGTCAGTTAAGCATTTGCCTTCGGCTCAGGTCATGATCCCAGGGTCCTGGAATTGAGCCCTGCGTCAGGCTCCCTGCTCGTAGGGAAGTCTGCTTCTCCCTCTTCCTCCACCCCTCCCCCTGCTCATGCTTTCACTCTCTTCTCTCAAATAAATAAATAAAATATTTTTAAAAATATCTTGAGCAAAACATGTGGAAGACGAATCCTATGTGGTTTTGACAGTTCAGTTGAATAGGAGCGAGTTACAAGGAATTAAAAGATAATGGAGAGATCTGACTGGTTGTTCCTTCATTCTACAGTTGGCCCAAATAACAGTGTTGATGGCCATGCAGGAGAAATACCCAAGTGAGAGGCTCTCTCATGCCATTTCACCAGGTGAGTAGTCAAAGTTTTCTGACCTTTGCTCTGTTTTTTCATAACAGAAAAATTTCCTTTAAAGGAAATACTTAGCAAACAAACATTCACTGAAATGCTGGTACTTAAAGAACAAAAATAACATGAGGCTATATTGAACAGAAAAACAGGCCTCTCTAAAAGAACAACTATTTATCTCTGGTCCTACATGGCTTCCAAGAAGACCACATGATTGATTGGGAGGGGAGGACACATGAAGGAACAGAATGACTTTGGAACATAGTTTCATTTGAAATCAGAAAAACACAGCATAAATTACTGTGTTCTGTGTTGTCTTTGTAGTCCTGTGGGTGGGTCAGTCATCTGCTAGCCCACAAAGATTGGAATTCTTCTTGGATGCCAAGTCTCAGTTATGTCACTAGAGACTCGGGAATTTATCTTTAGAATGGATTGACAAGATTTTGAAAGTTCAGTAGATATACTAAGTGGATATATTAAGTATATATGTTAAACATATATATATATAAATATATACATTCAATAGATAATTAAGTAGATATGGTATATTTAAATAGAAAGGATAGAAAAATAGCTTTTTGAATCCTGGGGTACTTACGAAGAGGGGTACATTTTTTCAACTAAGGATATACTTTATTTAACTTTAAAATACTACAGTGCCTTACAGCAGATATTTATTAGATATTTGTTATATTCTCCTAGGAATGCTGCCTTGCATAGATTAAGCATTTTGAAAAACGTTTGTTGAATCAGTCCAAGATTCCTTCAGCAAATATTTATTGAACATCTGCTATATGCCATACACTGTTTTAGGGCTGGATTGTATAATTTCTTATGACAGTTATGTTATAACACACAAATTTGGGGGAGGTAGCAATTTCTAACAAAACTCACTGCTTTTCTGGGGCGCCTGGGTGGCTCAGTCAGTTAAGCATCTGCCTTCAGCTCAGGTCATGATCCCAGGGTCCTGCGATCAAGTCCTACATCGGGCTCCCTGCTCAGCAGGAGACCTGCTTCTCCCTCTCCCTTCTGCTGCTCCCCCTGCTTGTGGTCTCTCTCCCTCTGTCAAGTAAATAAATCTTAAAACAAAACAAAAACCTCACTGCTTTTCTGATGGCTTTGTCTTCAGTAGTCTCTCATTTGATTAATAATGGTCTTAATATTTTGGTAAAGAGGGCGCCTGGGTGGCTTAGGTGGTTAAGCGACTGCCTTCGGCTCAGGTCATGATCCTGGAGTCCTGGGATCGAGTCCCACATCGGGCTCCCTGCTCAGCAGGGAGTCTGCTTCTCCCTCTGACCCTCTTCCCTCTCATGCTATCTCTCATTCTCTCTCTCTCTCTCTCAAATAAATAAATAAAATCTTTAAAAAAAAATATTTTGGGGCGCCTGGGTGGCTCAGTTGGTTAAGCGACTGCCTTCGGCTCAGGTCATGATCCCAGAGTCCCGGGATCGAGTCCCGCATCGGGCTCCCTGCTCATCAGGGAGTCTGCTTCTCCCTCTGACCCTCCCCCCTCTCATGCTCTCTCTCTCTCTCTCTCTCTCTCTCTCTCTCTCTCTCTCAAATAAATAAATAAATAAATAAATAAAATCTTTAAAAAAAATAAAAATAAAAAATATTTTGGTAAAGATATTGGTGATAGGACATGTGATATAACACAAAAAAATTTAAGCTTTCAAACTTGAATTTTGAAATAAGCATAAGCCTCTATACCTATACCAAAATACATTTTTTAAATGATCTCTAGGGCGCCTGGGTGGCTCAGTCAGTTAAGTGTTTGCCTTTAGCTCAGGTCGTGATCCTGGAGTCCTGGGATCAAGTACCTCATCGGGCTTCTTGCTCAGCAGGGAGTTTGCTTCTTCTGCTACCCCTCCTCCCTGCTTGTGATCTCTCTCTCTCTCAAATAAATAAATAAAATTTAAAAAAAAAGTGATCTCTATACCCACTGTGGGACTTGAACTCAGGACCCCAAGATCAAGAGTTGGATGCTCTACCGACTTAGCCAGCCAGACACTCCCCAAAATGCATTTTTATTTTAACAAATATCTCTTCAGAATTGATGTATGAAGTGAGCAGATAGAAAAGTGGTACTGGTAAAGAATGCAAGATTAGTAGTAGTAACAAGAAGAGGCCAGGAAGATGGTAATAGAGGCCCTCAATCAATTTTCATTATTTCAAAAGGCCTGGAAATTTGTCTACTGACTAGAGAGATAACACCATATAGACTTACCAAAAAGTCAAATTTCTTTCCTTCTAGCTAGAATTATACTTAGTACAGATAGTAACACCAGCTAATCTTATGCTAATCAGAAGCTTTGATTCTTGGGTATGTCTTCTATGAAAGATTATTATAGTGTATATAGATTCTTTCACATCAGGCAGTCCACTGTGACTGCAAGAATAAGTCCTTGGTGAGAGTAAGAGTGCCTTCAGTAGAAAGCAGAGGGTAGCAAAATTAGAAGAAAGTGAGTTAAAAATATGGGAGAAGCACTAAAATTGGAAGAAGAGAATAAGGTGATTTGTGTTCAAATATCATTTGCTTCCCACTAAATCAAAGAGTCTGTAGAACCTTGTTTTCTGATTTCAACTAAAACTCTGACATTTTTTTTTTTAAAGATTTTATTTATTTATGCATGAGAGACAGAGACAGAGAGAGAGAGGCAGAGGGAGAAGCAGGCTCCCAAGGAGCAGGGAGCCCGATGCGGGGCTCGATCCCAGGACCCTGGGATCATGACCTGAGCCGAAGGCAGACGCTTAACCATCTGAGCCACCCAGGCGTCCCCTAAAACTCTGACATTTTAAATGCATAAGTAGCTATCATTACGTTTTTGTCTATTTGCATGGATCATCAGATTCAGTTTAGAAAAATTATAGTGTTTTTTAACAGTAAATACTAGTAAATCAAGTATTTATTAAACACTTGCTACCTACTAGCCCTCAAGTAGCAAGCTAATAACGTTAAATAAATCTCCTCAGTCTTGTTTTGTCTTACCGACTCAGAAATTTTAGTGGTTTCTTTGCATTCTACTCAAAATAGTCTTAAACTCTTCAGATTGACTTTTAAGACTTATCTTGTTCTGGATTCACCCTGTCCACAGGGTACCCCAGTTCAGTCAAGCAGTGGTTTTCTTTCTGTTTCTTTTCTTTACGTTTCTTTCTTTCTTTCTTTCTCTTCTTTCTTTCTTTCTCTCTCTCTCTCTCTCTCTCCCTTCCTTCCTTCCTTTCTTTCATGCCTGCATGTACATGAGTGGGGGGAAGGGCAGAGGGAGAGAAGCACACTCCTCGATCTTGGGACCCCTAGATCTTGACTTGAGTTGAAGTCAGATGCTTAACTGACTGAGCCACCTAGGCACCCCCATGCAATGGTTTTCAACAAGAAACTGGACTGCCTGTTACCCTAGGGAGCATTTGGAAACATACGGAGTCTTTTCATGTTTCACAGTGATGGTGGGATAGGGTTAGGGCTGCTACTGGCATTTAATAGGGACCAGGGATGCTAAACCATCCTGACATGTATAGACTACACATCGAAGAATTGTCATGCCTTGTATGCCAAAAGCACCTATTGAGAAATCCTGTAAGAGGAAAGAATGTGGATATTGTAATCAAAACAACCTGGGTTCAAATCTCAGCTCTAGCCTCTGTAAAATAGGGGTAATGATGCTATTCAGTAATTAAGTAGATGAAATCATGTTGGTAAAGTGTTATGGCTTCTAGGTTTCAAAAAATGGTAGCTACTGTTGAGTGGTATTGTTTTCTCTCCTAGTATTCCTGGGTTCTTGGTAAGTCTTATTTCTGTCTGTGAACATTCTCACCTCTCATGCTATTTCCATTTAAAATTAACTAACTCAGAGAAGCTGAAATGGGCATAGGAGAGAGAGTGATCCTATTTTTTATAGGTTTAAGTGCTTTATTTAAACAGTCTTATGGGGTTACATCAACTGGTTCACACTAAAGATGGGAAATGCCACTTGTTTCAGGTTCCAGTGGAATTCAAAAGGGTAGTTCCCTGGGGACTGAATGGCAGACTCCAGTTATATCAGAGGCTTTTCGGAGTCGATTCAGCCGCTGCTCAAGTGTAGCTGACAGCGGGGACACAGCCATTGGCACATCATGCTCAGACATTGCAGAGGGTAAGTTTGGATTAATGCTTTGATTACTAATATGTGTTGTCATTTTCAGATTGTGTTCCAGGTGTATTGTCATTTCCAGAATATTCATAACTCAGTCCCTTCAGCCAAGGAGTTTGCTTGATTATTTTTATTCCATGTTTCTTACATCTGGCCCTTTCCTTTCAGTTTTTACTGTTTGTCCTATCTTAAATAACTTTTTAATAGGTTTCTTGTCCTCAAAACTTTCCCTCTACTGCCAGGTTAATCTTTCTAAAAGCCTGGTTTCATAGTATCCCTTTCCTATAAATCCTTGACTTCTGTTACTTGGAGGATAAAGTTCAGAGGCCTTAGTTCTGTGATCTGGCTCTACCCCACCCATTCAGACATTTCTTAACGTTACGAAGTGTGGTGTTTCAGTGTGTGATGAAAAAGCACAGAACTTTTGTTGTTGTTGTTGTTGTTGTTTGGATATCTGAGCTCTTTTCTTCTTTAATCCAGGCCCGTTTGTGCTGTTTCCACCCTCTCTTGCCCTTCCCAGCAATGCTGATCTTATTTTTCAAAATCTAGTGTCTAGTCTGACAAGACTTCCCATCCCTTCTACCCATTATTGATCTCCCTCTCTGCAATCTTTTTTTTTTAATTTTTAAAAATTTTTATTTATTTATTTGAGAGAGAGAGAGCATGAGAAGGGATAGGGTCAGTGGGAGAAGCAGACTCCCTGCTGAGCAGGGAGCCCAGTGCAGGATTCGATTCTGGGACTCTGGGATCATGACCTAAGCTGAAGACAGTAAATAGTTGCTTAACCGACTGAGCCACCCAGGTGCCCTGCAATCTTTTTTTTTTTTAAATAAGATTTCATTTATTAATTTGAGAGGGAGAGGGGGAGAGAGAGAGAGAGAACAAGAGCAGGGGGAGGGAGAAGCAGACTCCCTGCTGAGCAGGGAGCCTGTTGCAGGGCTAGATCCCAGGACCCTGGGATCATGACCTGAGCTGAAGGCAGACGCTCAGCCTACTGAGCCACCCAGGCACCCCTCCCTCTCTGCAATCTTGTATCTTTATTATGTCTGCCATTTTGGGGGCACTTAAATTAAGTAATAACTGCCAGACAGTGCTTTACAAGAGTATTTTCTTTTTTTTTTTTTACATTTTATTTATTTAAGTAATCTTTATACCCAATGTGGGGTTTGAACTCATGAGCCTGAGATCAGGAGTCCCCTGCTGTACTGACTGAGCCAGCCAAGCACCACAAGAGTATTTTATTTTTTCATTTAGAGAGTGATTTCCTAGAGGGCAGAGGACCTGATGATAATAATTAATAACTATTTATTAAATACTTTGATGGATACTATGCTAAACTTTTTTCATTAACATCTTTAAGAACTCTATGAAGTATTATTTCCATTTTACAGCTGAGAAAGCTGAATTTCCTTTTTTTTTTTTAAGATTGATTTATTTGAGAGAGAGAAAGAGTATTATTGGGAGGAGGGGCAGAGGGAGAGAATCTTCAAGCAGACTCCCTGCTGAGTGCAGAGCCCTACAGAGGGCTCGATAACACAATCTATGAGATCATGACCTGAGCCAAAACCGAGCGTTGGACGCTCAACCAACTGAGCCACCCAGGCACCCCGGGAAAGCTGAGTTTCAGAGGATTAGATGACTTGATTAAAGTCACAAAACTAGTCACTTTAGTACTTTATCAGATGTCACACCCACTAGGATGGCTATAATCGAAAAAGATTAACAAGGGTGGTGAGAATGTAAAGAAATTGAAGCCTCTATACATTACTGGTGGGAGTGTAAAATGTTGCAGCTGCTTTGGAAGGCAGTTTGGCAGATCTTCAAAAGGGTAAACATGGAGTTACCCTATGACTCAACAGTTCTACTCCTACCTATATACTCAAGAGAAAGGAAAGCATATGTCCACAGGTAAACTTGTTATTCATAGCAGCATTATTCATAGTAGCCAGAAAATGGAAACAACCCAGATGTTTATCAACTGATGAATGGATGAGTCAGATGTAGTATATCCATGTAATAGAATATTGTTCCACAATAAGAAGAAATGAAGTACTAATACATGTTACAAAAATGGTTGAACTTTTAAAACATTTATGCTAAGTAAAGCCAGACGCAAAAGGCCACATACTGTATGATTCCATTTATGTGAAATGTCCAGAATAGGCAAATCTAGAGAAACAGAAAATAAGTGGTTGTCCAAGGCTAGGGAAGTTAGGGTAAATGGAATGTGCCTGCTAAAGGGTAAGGGGTTTCTTTTTGGGCTGGTAAAATATTCTGTAACTGATTGTAGTGATGGTTACACAATAGTGACTATACTAAAAATCATTGAATTATACACTTCAAGTGGGTGAATTGAATATTATGTGAATTATATTTCAGTAAAGCTGTTTTTTTAAGAAAAGGATAGAAATCTTTGAAAATAGAAATGAAAAAAAAAAAAAAAACCCCAAGCAGATATCTACTAGTACTGACTCGTAGACACCTGACATTTAATTTTAATAGTTTGATAGCTCTGTGTATGTGGGCATGGTGCTCATAAATGTTGAGTAGAACTGAATCATAGATTTTGTTGTAGACAGGACTCTGAAAATCATTTAATCCAGTTCCTTTTTGCTGGTGAGTAACAAAAATTCCCTAAGGATTAAGTAACTTGCCTAATGTCACATAACTAGTCAGGTTCAGGTCTCCCAGCTGTAGTATTTTTTCTATCACTTGTGTAATCAAGTGTTACTGTCAGTGTAGTTATTTGTTAAGGTTTTGTCTACATGTGCAGTCATGGGACCTTTTTCATTTTGACTAAATAATAGATCTTTTAAAAATCAAACAATGGTCTAGATTTTCCCCCTGTTGAATTGAGTGGCTCTATTTAATTCAATCACATTGTTACACAGATTTTGTGCTTTTTATTTCTTTGTGGGGGGATATATTTCCTGTGTAGTACATTCTTTTTAAATTGTAGTAGCCTTGATGTAGTGCTTGTTGTTTTGGTGTGTTTTTTTTTTTTAAAGGATCCAAGGTGGGGCGCCTGGGTAGCTCAGTCAGTTAAGAGTCCAACTCTTGATTTCAGCCCAGGTCATGGTCTCAGGGTGAGATCATGTGAGATTGTGAGATTGAGCCCTTCATCGGACTCCGCACTCAGCGTACTCTTCTTGAGATTCTCTCCTTTTCCCTCTACCCCTCCCCCCGCTTGCACATGTACACACTCTAAATAAATAAATACATAAATCTTTTTAAAAATTAAATAAAGGATCCAAGCTGGCTTCTCTGCCATGTTTGTTATGTACGATGGTCTTTAATCCTTGCTCATTTTGTTCATCTAGCTTGGTTTTATTTGGAGCCCAGTTGACAAGAACCCTTATGCCTGGTATAAAATATAGTTCATTTTTGCATCTTTTTTTTTTCATTGTTGCATCTTTAAAGTGAATAGGCTTGCTTTTGATTCCACCCTTCATTAAAATGTTTTACCTTGAAGACTCTCAAGGGTTGGGGTAGAGGTGGATACTGGAGAGCTCAGAAGGTTTTCAGCTTTTTGCTAAAGACTGCAGTAGTTACTGTCTTAGTTTAGTCTACCTTACTTTCATAAACCAGTAAGAGATATAGACAGAAATGATCAACATTTAGCAATAGCTAAATCTACCCCTCACCAAGAAAGTAGAGTGGTTAGAAAGAATTAGGGAGCGGGGCAGAGGGTATGGTTGAGGAGGAGAGATTTAGAAATACGAATATCCTTAAAAGTGCCAAAACCCCAATGATTCTGAGAACTGTAGACTTCTCTAAAAATCACATATCCCACACTAAATTTTGAAAGTCTTTGAAAATTGTAGAAGGTTAGTGGCCCTTCTGAAAATGAGTATTGTTATTTTCTTCAAAATGTTTCAAAATACAAATCAGACTTAAGGTGTAACTTGACATTTTATAGCAGTTTGTCAGAATTGCCAGTTTCCTTACTATAAATAGATAAAC
This sequence comes from Eumetopias jubatus, assembly GCF_037043125.1. Taxonomy (NCBI): domain Eukaryota; kingdom Metazoa; phylum Chordata; class Mammalia; order Carnivora; family Otariidae; genus Eumetopias; species Eumetopias jubatus. Next base: position 87,606,587 of record NW_028274810.1, on the reverse strand, counting down.
CTAATAGGTAAATGACATGCTGACAAAGATTTTACTTTATTCTTTTATTGGTGGATGGACCACAGTCCTAGAAAATTAGGAAAACCAAATTCTCCCGGGTCATTTGGTACCTTTCCAGGCTTTGGTTTTGGCATTACTACTTTGGTTATGGGCTCAAAACTCAGAATTTGGTGAGTCTTGAGAGTGGGTGATGCTGTAGGTGGAGAATGGAAGGAGGTGTTACAAAGTTCAGTGTAATAGCAACCCCTCGTATGCCATAACCTCACTGTCTTCTGTGCCATAATTATACTTTGAGAGCAGAGACCCTTGGTAAGAGTGGATATTATGGTGCCATTACAGAGGATTTCACATAGGGAGCTTACTATTCTTGGAAGTTTTCATCACCACAGTCTACCTTAGCCTGTTGACTATTCCTGTGTATAAGTTATGGGACATCAAAAACTGTGTCCTTTGCCTCTGAAATGTTCTTTCTTGGTCCTTAGAGGCAGACACATTTATCAGAAATTACTGTTGTTTTGTTTTGGTATGGCCTTTTATATATATATCCCCAAGATCATCTAAGTATAGAAAATTAGATACTTTGTCTTATCCCATACATTATAAGGGACAATTTGATGTGTCCATGGTTTTCATTTTTTGGGGGGGGGTTGTTTCTGGGTTTGTTGTTTAAGATTTTTTTATTTATTAGAGCGTGCATGTGGGCGGGAAAGGGAGAGAGAATCTGAAGCAGACTCTGTGCTGAGCGCAGAGCCTGATGTGGGGCTTGATTCCGTAGCCATGAGATCATGACCTGAGCCGAAACCAAGAGTCAGACACTTAACCGACTGAGCCACCCAGGTGTCCCCCTTTTTATTTTGTTTTTAAGATTTTATTTATTCATTTATTTTAGAGATGGTGGGGGGGGATGGAGAGGGGCAGAAGGAGAAGGAAAGACTCTCAAGCCGACTCTGCTCTGAGCATGGAGTCCCGATGGGCTCAGTCTCACAACCCTGAGATCATGACCTGAGCCAAAATCAAGAGTTGACAACCTACTGAGCCACCCAGGTGCCCTGTGTCCATGTTTTTAAAGAGCTGTTTACAAACCCATATGAGAAGATGGTAGCTGATCTGTGGTAATTCTGGGAAAGGTTATAGTATCTGTCCTCATTAGCTGAGTGTTCTGTGTTGGTTGATGGAAAGAAAAAAGAAATGAATTAAATTGGTAGTCCAGTCTTCTCCATGGTAGATGTGCTTAGTTTGGACATAGTTGAAAAAGGAAGATATTTATATTCCTTGTCCCGTTACTCAGTTTTCTCTCTGCTGAAGGTAACAGGTATGTTTCCTCACATTCCTATCTTGTTGTTTGCTTGCAGCCCACTGCCTTGGCACATTAATTCTGTGACCCTATAGTCTTTTAAAGAGCAGCGCTTGAAAGTTGGAAATAATATAGAAATGTGTACCTTCTGCAGCAGGTCTAATCAGAGAGTTGTCTCCCAAAACCAGGCAAGAGCTAAAGGAAGCATAAATCCAGTGTGAAAGAAAAGTGAAAAGTCACAGTTGGATATAAACAAGGGGGAAGTGAAAGGCAAAATATAAAATAGAGGATTTCAGTGTGTACCCACTTGAGAGTGCTCACTGTGCTGGAGTGAAACCTGAGAGTTACTAAGAATAACTTCACATATCCAGGCAGTCAAGTCTGGTGTGTGGGAGAGAGAATAGAATCCTGATTCAGATGCTGTACTCCCTGTCCTGGATACAGAGCAGCACTATCCACTTTGCCTATTCTTCGTATAGTTTAGATTCACTGCTTACCTTCACTGGGAAGCTTTTGGAGGTCACAGAGGATTCTGGCAGCCCTTGGAAAGAATATTTTTATTGGATTGGATTATAGCTTGAGAGTTGCCCAGCTCCCAGAAGAGTAGGACCTAATCCATTTCCCTTAAGTAAGTGTTTTTTTGTTTTGTTTTGTTTTGTTTTTAAGTTCGATTTTTCAGCTTTGTTTGTTTACTGGCAAGATTTTTTTCAAATAAAAAGGACAGGGTGTAAGTTAAAAGTAAAGCTAAATGTTGCCTTTTGCTGGTTTACCTTGCGGATGGCATTTGAGATCCTAGAATACACGTAACTTCTCAGTTAGGTTGCCTTTCTGCCTGATACTTGTGATGATAGTGTCTATTCTGCCTGGTCTCAGGACAGGCAGGGAAGATCTGGCATAGCAGCCAAACTCAAGAAAGCCTGCTGCTTCGGTTTTGACTTATGGAAGACTATTCTCTTTACAGATTTTTGTAGCTCAAGTAGCAGCCCTTCTTTCCAGCCCATCAAAAGCCACATAACCATTCCAACAGCCCATGTGATACCTTCTACTTTGGGGACCTCTCCTGCCAAGCCACATTCTATACCTGCTGGACTCTCTTCCTCTAAACTCCCTTTGTCAGGGCGGGCTGAAGGTGTGGGGATGACAAGAAATGGAGACCTTGGTGCAATGAAACGTTCTACAGGCCTGTCTAGAGATTTCATGTATCTTTGTGGTGCTACTGGAGAAAATGGAATTGAGCAGTCCTGGTTTCCAGCGGTGGGCCATGAAAGAGAAGAAGAGGTGAGGAAGTTTGATATTCCCAGTATGGAGTCGACCCTTAATCAGTCGGCAATGATGGAGACACTTTATTCAGATCCTCACTACCAAGTCCACTTTCACAACCCAAGAGCTGACACAAACAAGGAGTTATACAAAGTGTTGCCTGAGACCAAAAAGGCACCAGGCAGTGGGGTGGTATGTGAGCGGAATGGACCTCACCCTAATAGCAGTGGAGTTCTCCCTTTGGGACTCCAGCCTGCTCCTGGCTTCTCCAAGCCTCTACCCTCTCAGGTATGGCAGCCGAACCCTGACCCTTGGCACCCCCGTGAGCGATCTTGTGAGCTCAGCACTTGTCGGCAGCAGCTGGAGTTGATCCGTTTACAGATGGAACAAATGCAGGTAGGGGTCCTTCTTTCCTTGGATTTGGTGGGTTCTTTGCAGATCTTAGAACTATATAGGTTTTGTCCTGTAAGTTTTGGTTCTAAAGAAAACATTTGTAAGAAAGATGTAAGATGTTTATAGATGGGAAATGAAGGCTTGTGAATACCATTGAATATGGTGGTTGTCTAATTAAACTCCAATAGGTCCTCCAGAGTAGAGGGTTACAACAGAAGACCCCAAAAGATGTGACACTAACACTTATTGTGTACTTATGTACCAGTCACTAGGCTAGGTACTTTCACATACAGAATCTTAATTTAATCCTTGTAGCACTTTGATGAGATAAATGTAGAAATTTACCAGGTTGTTAGAATAAGTAATCTGTCCAGGGTCACAAAGCTGGTAAGTAGCAGAGCTAGGGTTTAAAAACTATCTCTAAACTCCTGTGTTTCTTCCATTATACCAATTTTTGTGTTAAAAAAAAAATGCCTTGTGCTGCTTAAGGAAGGAAAAAAGCAAGACGTATTCTCCTTTCCTGGTTGGTGAGGACATCTTAGCTCCTGGTTTGCCTCTCTTGCCAGATAATGAAAGATAAGTGACCTTTTCTTAGAAACTAGAGCCTTTTTGAGCAGGGAGTGTCCAGTTGGCAGAAGTCTCCCTGGCAGGTTCTTTCCAGTCATGCATCAGAGCTAAAATTATTTCATAAACACTGGGCCTCCTCAGGCTGAGCCAAAGTGAGCCTTGACTAGAGACCCAGCTGGGTACTGCTCAGGTGTTTTCAGGTGCCTGTGGGTCAAGATCAAGCCCCTCTGGGCCTCCTTGTCTTCCAGCTTCAGAATGGAGCCATCTGCCACCATCCCGCTGCATTTGCTCCATCACTGCCCACATTAGAACCAGCACAGTGGATCAGCATCTTAAACAGTAATGAACACCTTCTGAAGGAAAAGGAGCTCCTCATTGACAAGTAAGAGGTCAAGGGGTGCCCTAGGACCAGTATCTGCTCTCCCAGTCCCCACTGAGGGCACCTAATGAGGTCTCCAAGGGTAGCACATCCCTCTCTGTTTGAGTCCATGCCTTGCCTCCTGGTAGAGCTAGGTTGATAAGCAACCTAGTCCTATATCTGACTAATGGGACGGGCTAATTGTGTATCCTCTGCAGGGACTCTGGGAGTGCCTAAAGTGGGCAGCCAGTTCTTTGTAGCTGATCTTTTCCTCATTTCCCCCAAGTCAGCTTTCTTATTTGCTTTTCCTCCTTCAGCAAAACAGTATTACTCAGATACAAGGCCTTTGCTTTACATAGTATGAATTGTAACCACTTAAGGAAAGTGGGGACTCATGTTGCAAGTGGGTTAGTGTCAGGACCCTGGACCTCATTCTACTGGCTTTTGCAGGCAGAGGAAACACATCTCTCAGCTGGAGCAGAAAGTACGGGAAAGTGAACTGCAAGTCCACAGTGCCGTTTTGGGCCGCCCTGCCCCATTTGGGGATGTCTGCTTGCTGAGGCTTCAGGTAAGCATTGGCAGCCAGAATGGCATTCTGGTTGTCATAACTCAGTGTCTTCCCTTTGCTTGGTACTGCTAGGTATCCAGGAGATAGAAAAAGGATCAAGTGATATAAGGTGTTCTTACCCTTAATGGGTAGGCATCCTAATTATAATGCATCCCTTGTTCTGCCTTTGTGGGGGCAGAGAAGGCTCGCGGGTAGAATCAGGTATGTCTTGGTGTCAGGACATACTTGGGAGAAAATGAAGATAGAACAAGGTACATAATAAGGTTCTAGAGTTGGGTGATGTTCTGAGAAGTCTTAATCTACCAGCCTTAGCCAAATGGAGGGAGAGGCAGAGGTAATGGGATTTAGAGCCATACTCATTTTTTAATTTTTCCGTGTCTAGGAGCAACTAAAGGAAGCCATGTTTTCACTGAGGGCAGTGGCTCCTAAAAAGCCTGCTCTGTTCACTTCTTCTGCAATATGGGTTTTTGAGTGATGGGTATTAGACAGATGATAGTACTGGCTTTGTCACCTAGTGGGCCTGTTAAGACAGTGTTCTATCTTATAGAATCAGAATGTTAGAGTGAGAAAGGCCCTTATGTAAAATCTAGTTCAGTCCTCGAATTTACTGGTGAAAAAATTGAGGCCCAAGAAGGAGGATGAACTTTTGCCCAAGATCATATAGAGAATGAGTAGAGGAGAAAATTTGAGTGTGCTTCAGAATCACTTGAACGGCCTGTTAAAACACAGATTATTGAGCCCCATCCTCAGAGTTTCTGATTCAGTGGGCTGGGAGTTGGGCTCAAGAATTTTTATTTCTGACAAATCCCCAGGTGATGCTGAAGATGTTAGTGCTAGGACCACACTGTGAGAAGCACTGCTTGGAGAAATTCTTAGAGAAGGATGATATTTGACCACAAAGTAGACCGAGGATAAGTAAAGTACATGGGGCTATGAGGGTGAGGAACGGTTATGTATTGAGAATCTTTATGCAGGAATTGCAGCGAGAGAACACTTTCTTACGTGCGCAGTTTGCACAGAAGACAGAAGCCCTGAGCAAAGAAAAGATGGAGCTTGAAAAGAAACTGTCTGCTTCAGAAGTTGAAATCCAGCTCATCAGAGAATCACTCAAAGTGGCGTTGCAGAAGCACTCAGAGGAGGGGAAGAAACAGGAAGAAAGGGTGAGCTAAGGAGTTGGTAGCTTTCTGATTCACAAAGGAGTTGGCAGTCAGCCTTCTCCTGCCGAACCCTAAGCTGTTTCTGGCCCCCATTCTTGGAACTAGGCGGAACCAATTGGGTGAGATCCTACATTGACTTTTCGTGCAGGACTGGTCTGCTAGAAATGGCACCCCTCCTTTTGCTTCATCTCCACAAAACTGCCACAGATAGAACATCCCTCACTGCCCCAGGTTGTGATGGGCTTCCAACTGACGTGGGTAGAAAACCAGCCTGTGCAGTCATACCGGATGGTACTGTTGTAAGATGTTTGAACATCTGTGGTAAATTTACATCATTCAGCCTGGTTTTTCCTTATTCTACCTAAAAATTAGAAAAGAATTCCGTGTATGCAGCCAGTTTGGGAATTTTTACATTTTTACCTTAGAATTGCCTTAGGGTAAGATTGGTCATCATAGAAGGAGCTGATTTAAAATCTTTTGCTTCTCTTTCACAGCTTGCTCTAATGCAGGTGTTCTTGGGGAACCAGTTAGTAATGTTTAGTTCTGGACCACTTGCATCAAAATCAACCAGAGCCGTGCTTCTTAAACTTTAATGTGCTTAAGAATCACTGGGTCATCTTGTTTAAAATTCAGATCTAGGGGCACCTGGCCGGCTCAGTCGGTGGAGCGTGTGACTCTTGATCTCAGGGTTGTGAGTTTGAGCCCCACGTTTGGTGTAGAGATTACTTAAAATCTTTTCTTTTTTTCTTAAGTAAAATAAAACACAGATCCAGATTTAATACTTCTGGGGTGGGGTGTGCCTGAAATCCTGCATTTTTAACAAGCTCCCAGCTGATGTCGGTGGTACTAGTATAGCAAGGACTTAGAGGCTTGTTTAAAAAGAAACTTCTAGTCAGAATACATGTATCTAAGTTAGATAATCAAACACCAGTATGTTTATAATAAAACTTAGTAGCTCTGTACCCAACCCCACTCCACAGAGATTTCTATCTTTAACCCTTTTTCTCCTGACATATACCTTTGTATTTCTGAGTAGTAGTATTGAGGTTTTTGCCGTTTTTGTTTCATGGGTGCAGTATCTTCTGTCTCTGATGATACTGATTTTACCTTTTGAGATGTCTACATCTACTTATAGTGTTGTTTCTTTTTTTTTTTTTCAGAACGTTTTGTTTTGTTTCAGTGTCTTTCATGTCAGAGGCTTGGTGATCCTTGAATGAATGGGCACTCGTGTTTAAGAATGAAGTATTTAAAAGCTGGATAGAAGCTCTGGGTTTATGGTAATTTCCTGGTGGACTGCATTATAGGATAGTCAGATTTAGACTGCCTTCTCACTTGGGAGCCCTCAAATATTAGTTATCTGAATGTCTTATCTCACTCTTTCCAGAAGAAGAATCAATCTTCAGCCTGCTGCTTAGTTGGGAGGCTGAGGACAAGAATGCTTTTGGCCTTCAGGACCTCAATATTGAGAAACAGATTAGGCTTAGAGTCCCACAGTTCTGTACATAGATTTTTACTTATACTTACTTTGAACCCAGTGCTGCACTCTCTCTACTGTGACTGATATCCCTGAGTTTGGAATCTCCCTCATCTGATTTCTCCAGAGAATAAATTTCCTCCAGTCTCCTATTGGGGAAATCTAGGGTAAAAATGGTATCCAGCTAACCTGTATATAGACTTTCAGTGAGTGCCCTATTTTCAGATCTGTGGCTGATACCTGCCTCACACGTACCTGGTACTTTGAGTACAGAGGTACTTGTGCGGTGTGAAGGGCACATTGTTTTCCAAGTTGTCTGTAACTCCCACTACAGGTTATAACTCTTCTCTAAGTAATTTATCTCCTGTCTACTTTCATCTTCTGTAAACACCTTGAAATCTCTCATACACTTTTATCTCCTCCTCTATTAACTTTTTTTTTTTAAAGATTTTATTTTATTTATTTGACAGAGACACAGCGAGAGAGGGAACACAAGCAGGGGGAGTGGGAGAGGGAGAAGCAGGCTTCCCACTGAGCAGAGAGCCCCATGCGGGGCTCGATCCCAGGACCCTGGGATCATGACCTGAGCCAAAGGCAGACGCTTAACGACTGAGCCACCCAGGCGCCCCTCTATTAACTTTTTAAAAATTAGTACTTTATTTTCTTTCTGTCATTTTAGAAATGCTTTGGAAGGGAGAGGAAATAAACGTCTGTGGGTAATCCACCATTTTTTTAATTCAAAGATTTCCCCAACAAGAGACTGGAGATTTATTCTCTGGAGAAATCAGATGAGGGAGATTCCAGACTCAAGAGATATCAGCAGTTTCAGTAAGCTTCTCAGCTGAGTCTGAGGCACATTAAAATGTGAGAATCACTGGTTTAGAACTTGAAAGTGTACAGGTTATACCAGGAATAAAGCCTTTGGCTGATTTTCAGGTATCCACTCTTAAGTACTTTCTTGTCTTTGGATTAAATTAGGTCTGTTTCCTTTTGACATCAGTAGATCTGCCTTTTTCTCTGCTTTCTCTTGCTTCCTTCAGCATCCTTTTTTCATAAGCCAAAGAAAAAACCATAATGGTGAAGAAAGCCTCCATTCAGCAAATCTTGGTTGGTGCCCACACTGTGCCAAGCACGATGTTTGGCACATCATATTGGGGCTACGATAATGAGTAAAATGGACACAGCTCCTTCTCTCAAGAAGTTTAGAGTCTCATTAACCCTTCCAGATGATTGCTTAACTTTAAATCACGTGTGGTGTTTAGGGAAGAATGCATTGTCTCACCGGGATAGACCAGACCACTATGAATAACAAAGACACTACCATTATTTGGGAAATTCTAAGAGTTTAGAAGTTTTCTCCCAGACCAGGAACCCAGGACAAAAACCAGACAAATTCTTTTTAACAGGCATACCTTGTTTTATTGTGCTTCACTTTATTGTGTTTCTCAGATACTGCCATTTTTTACAGATTGAAGGTTTTTGGCAACCCTACCTAGAACAAGTCTGTTGGTGGCGTTTTTCCAACAGCATTTGCTCACTTCATATCTCTGTCATAGTTTGGTGATTTTTGCAATATTTCAAACTTTCTGATTATTATTATTATGTTTGTTATAGTGATCTGTGATCAGTGATTAAGACTTACTGAAAGCTCGGGCGCCTGGGTGGCTCAGTTGGTTAAGTGACTGCCTTTGGCTCAGGTCATGATCCTGGAGTCCCGGGATCGAGTCCCACATCGGGCTGGCTCCCTGCTCGGCAGGGAGTCTGCTTCTCCCTCTGACCCTCTATCTCTCATTCTCTCTCTCTCAAATAAATAAATAAAATCTTAAAAAAAGAAAAACTTATTGAAAGCTCAGATGATGATTAGTATGTTTTAGCAATAAAGTTTTTTTTTTCCAGATTTATTTTTTAGAGAGAGTCGGGGAGGGGAGAAGGAGAGAGCATCTTAAGCAGACTCCATGTTGAGTGTGGAGCCCAATTCGGGGCTCGATCTCATGGCCCTGAGATCATAACCTGAGCCCAAACTAAGAGTTTGATACTTAACCCAGCTGTGCCACCCAGGCACCCCAGCAATAAAATATTTTTTTAATTAAGACATGTACATTGTTGGGACTACCTGGGTGGCTCAGTCAGTTAAGTGCTTGCCTTCAGCTTGGGTCATGATCCCAGGCTCCTGGGATTGAGTCCTGCGTTGGGCTCCTTTCTCTGTGGGGAGCCTACTTCTCCCTCTGCCTGCTCTGCCTGCCACTCCCCCTGCTTGTGCGCTCTCTCTCTGACAAATAAATAAAAGCTTAAAAAAAAAAAAGACATGTACATTGTTTTTTAGCTATAATGCTATCACACACTTTATAGACTACAGTATAGTATAAACATAACTTTTACCTGCACTGGGACACCAAAAAATTCATTTGACCTGCTTTATTGTGATACTTGCTTTATTGCAGTAGTCTGGAACCAAACCTGCAGTGTCACCCAGGTATGCCTGTATATAGAAGTGCTACCAGTTTTTAAAAATTGCCCAAGGAGCCCTTCTTCCCTACCCTTGATTGGAAAATTCAGGTGTGTTAACTCTGCAGTTTATGCCCTAATCTTAAATGGCAAAATTTGATCACCTTCCTGCCTTCATTGCAGTAGAACAACATTTACAGCCCTAAGGGCAGAGACAATGGTCACTTCAGAAAAAATGTGTTGTTCAAGGTCCTAGAGGAGTCAGTGGAGACAGATTCTTGACACTTCTTTCCCTAGGTAAAGGGTCGTGATAAGCATATCAATAATTTGAAAAAGAAATGTCAGAAGGAATCAGAACAGAACCGGGAGAAGCAGCAGCGTATTGAGACCTTGGAGCGCTACTTGGCTGACCTGCCCACCCTGGAAGACCATCAGAAGCAGAGCCAGCAGGTAGCAGCAATGTCTGGGCGTACCTGGGGCAAGCAGAGAGTAACCAAGCAGGGGCATTTTCTCAGCCTCTGCTGTAAGCGGTTACACTCTGGTTTCCCGAAAGGAAAAACCCAAAGGAGTCATGTCCAGACTCAAATCTTTCAACTTTGCAACTGGACTGCAAAGTTTTTGAGATACTCAGTCTTCCTTGGCTTGTTGACCTAAGCATGGGATCCTGTCTCTCAGCTTAAGGATTCTGAGTTGAAGAGTACAGAGCTGCAGGAGAGAGTGACTGAGCTGGAGAGTTTGCTGGAGGAGACCCAGGCAGCCTGCAGAGAGAAGGAAGTTCAACTGGAAAGCCTGAGACAGAAAGGAGCAGAATTCTCCACTAGACATAGGTAAATACCCCAGTGTGATTGAGGAAAGGCGTAGAGAGCTAAGTGTGCCCCATTCACTACCTGTGTGTCTTTGGGCAAATCACTTTACTTTTCTGAGCATCATTTCTTTGGGATGTGAGTAATAGGAAAGCTGCTTATGGGTAAGGAATAGGCCTTTGAGATGGAGAGTGGATGGTGTAGTGGTGCAGTGGGGGCTTGTTATTTTATCCTTTGGACGGTCCAACTCAGTGCCTGGCATGATAATACTGGATAATAATCCCTGAGTATGTATGTGTTGAATGAAGGGAGCCACTTTATAAACTGGGAAATTAGTTATCTGTATATTTGCAAAAGCATATCTTGGTGTTAAGGACTGGGGAGGAAGGGGGTTATCTACATTTTGAACCTTGTAAGCTCAAGGCTACCAGGAACATCTATTTCTCTTCAGCCGTAGGGATTGTTCTCGGTGGTCACAACAGGTTCTAAGAACAAAGCAGGATGCCATAGTGTACTCTCAGAGTGTCTTGAGAGCCTCTTCCATATTAATTGCAGTTTCTGAAAATGTGATGGCTGTGTTTCAACAGCCTCTTGAACCAAATCCAGTTTCTAATGGGTTGGATTGGATTTCTCATCCCATATTCAACCACAGTGACCCTGTTGTTTATCTCAGCAGATGAACCATGATGAAAGTGATTGTGGGGATCCATTGGAGGAGACCAGTAGTTGGAGTCAGAAGAGAGATTGGGGTCAAAGTTGACTCTGCCCCAGACTTTGTGTGCCAAGAAAAAAGCTTTTTTTTGTATTTTCCAAAATTTCTGCAGTATACATGTATGACTTTTCTAATCTAAATACCTGTGATGAATGTTTATTTTTAAATATCAAAACAAATATAAAAGAGCTTTGGGCAGGTAGAAAATTGGTGGCACATTAGATAGATGCTGGCCTCTAGGGAAGGGAACTAACACTAGGCAGCCTGTGTGTGGCACACCCTATGTTACAACAGACCTAACATTATCCCCAGCTATGGCTTGGAAGCGCCTGAAGTGTCTTACCCCAAAATATACAGTAAATAATAGAACCAGGAGTCAAATCCACATCTGTCTGACTGCAAAATTCTTGAAGAGGCCACTGTTTTTCAGCCTGCAAGATAAGCAGTGTGTGGAGGAGGCCAGTGGAGAAGATCCAGCCCAACAGGGAGAAGGTCCAAAAGTGGAAATGGAGTCCTGGCAGAAAGAATGTGATTCCCTCCGAAAGGTGACTGAGAGTGTCCAGGCTGTAATAGAGGGCAGGCTGAGAGGAAAGAAAAGATTGTGTACTGAGAAGGAACCATGAATTTCTGGCCCTAGGCTACCTAAGGTCTGTTACCTAGAACCTTCCTCCCTTTTCTGAGAAGTCACCACTGCATAATGTTTGCATTTTAGATATTTATCCTTATGACAGGCACGCAGAGTTAGGGGAGGATATGCTTCTGAACATCCAAACTAGGTGTTCCAAAATGGTGCACTGAAGCTTGGTGCACTTCATTCATGGCTTAGACCCCATACAGACCTCTTACACAGGGTAGAGTTCTAACCAGTGGGGTGGCCCTAATTCAGTAGAGAAGAAAGTCTCCAAACCTGTTGGTGAGACTGATGGCAAGTCAGCAAAACAGAAGACCCAGAAATGGTTCAGAGAATACCTGAGGTCTCAAAGGACAGAAAACTGGGCATGTTCAGGTTCTCTCCTTAGACAGTGTGACCAAAGCTATAAATAATAGCATCCACCACAGCCCTGGATAGGATAGACTTCATTAAACTGAATTTTTAGTCATGTCATTTACTAAAGAACTAAAATGTAAACTGGTTATGTATAAAGTTTATTCCACTGGCCCACAGTCATCAGGGTGGGTCCCCCCAGTAGTGGTCATAAGTCCACACTACATTCCTGTTTAAACCTCTTTGTCAGTAGAACACAGAAGTGTGCAGGTAGTTAGCTGGGATAGGGGGTCTGGGTTATATTTCTGTAAGCGGAGCTAATTGCTTTCACTGTGGATTGGCTATAGCCAGTGGGTCCAATAGCCAGACCACAGATCCTTGTGCAGCTTCTTGCCCTCTGACCTCACTGTCAGCCTGTGCTTACAGCCTTCCTTGATAACTTTGCCTTTCAGATTGTGGAGAAGCAACAGCAGAAGATGGATCAGCTGCGTTCACAAGTACAGGTGAGCGGGTGTCCTTGTGACATGGTAGGCAGGACTTGATGGAATCTCTAGAATTCAGCCAACTCTATTCTGTGTCATACGATTTGCTCAGTTGTTGGGAGTATAGCAAGAATGAGATGCAATCAATGCTTTTCGCTTACAATCTTACTGGGAAGGAGTTTCAGCACAGTATTGTGAGAGCAATGTCCGTGTTACTTTGGGGGAGCATAGAAGAGTCAGAGCAGGGGAGGTTAAGGAAGGGTTTCTGGAGATCATGAGCCTGGAAGGAGGAGGAAGAGTTAGCCAGGCAAAGAAGAGCTGGATAGGTTGCTTTTGGAATTCCAGATAGAAGGAATAGCACTGGCAGGAACATGGAGGCATGACAGCAGAGTTTGCACACAGAGCTGCAAGCAGTCTGATGTTGTCGAAGTAAGGTGGTGCATGGAAACTGGGCTAATTCGAACGGAGTTTGCTTTTATTCTGCTAGGGGATGGGAATCTGCTATAAAGATTTATTTTGGAGAGAAAGCACTCACAGGGGGAGGGGCAGAGGGAGAGGGAGAGAGAGAATCTCAAGCAGACCTCGCCACTGAGTGTGGAGCCTGATGTGGGGCTCAATCCCAGGACCCTGAGATCAATGCCCTGAGCTGAAATCCAGAGCCAGATGCTTAACTGACTGAGCCACCCATGGGAATCTACTATAGAATTTAATTGGGAGTGATGTGGTTAGGTCTGCAACTCAGGCTTGAGTGTGGAAAGAAGAGTGGCATTTGGAGAGAGGCGAGGCTGGAGGCTGGTGGACTACTGCAGAAATCCTGGTGAGAGATGATGAAGGAACCTGGCATAAGGCAGCATAGCAAGGAGGAGACGTGAGGGAACAGATTTAAGTGAATTTTAGGAGGTAAAATTGAGAGGAATCAGTGACTGACAAGATGTAGGGAGTTGAAGAATAAGGAAAAATTAAAGATGACTCCTGGTTTCTATTTTGGGCCAGAGCGTGTGTGTATGTGTGTGTGTGGGGGGGGGGTCCTTAATTGGGTTCTCCAAGAAATCCTAAGCAAAGCAGGTTCACTCAGGTTCTCTTTGGACTCTAAAAGAGTTTTCACACCAAAACAAGTGAAATGCACTCACTCTGAGAACAGCTCAAAGCTGCAGTTCTGCCTTTGCCCTATCATGTGGGTCAGGCTGTGTCTGTCTGGGTCCCCTATTTCAAGTCCTGTAAGGAGAGTCAAGCCTAGTGAGTTGTTTATACCCATTTAAAATCCCAGATTCTTGGTAGAGTTTTTAATCGATCTCAGATACATTTCCTGGAACCCAGAGGTTCCACAGAGGTTGAAAAAGTCCAACATTTAAGTGGTACATTTACCCATGATGAAACTCCTGAGGCAAATTAAAGTATCAGGTGAATTTGCTGGAATTGGGTAGATTCACAATGGTCGCCTAGGGTATTTCATGGTGATGAGATGTTCTCTTTTGGAAGTTACATTTTTTTATTAATACAAAATGGAAAATTCAGAAAATTTTTAAATACTTGATTCAAATAAGTTTCAAATTTGGGGGGAGGGATTGGAATGAATAGAATGAGAGGCAAAAAATAGCAAACATAAAAAACTCCCCCCTCTTCCTGACCATCCCTACACACACACCCACACACTCTCTCTCTCTCTCTCCCTCTCTCCCCCTGACCGTCTCTACACACACACACACACACACACACACACACACACACACACACACACACACACACACACACACACACACACACACACACACACTTCTTTTCCCCTCCCTCAGAAGCATTTAATATACAGTATCCTCAAGGGCTTTGAGCTCCTCAAAGACAGGTATTGTTTGGTATTGTCCGTATCCTCAGTGTCTGTCACAGTAAGTGCTCAGTAAATACTGAACTCAACTGAGTGGACATTCCCTGCCCTCAAGAAAGTTAATGGAGGGGGGAGTCATGTGCACAGCCAACAAATGTACTCATGAACCGTGACGGAAGTATGAGTAGCAGGGCGAGAGTACGATTAATAGGATCTGATTTGCAGATTGAGGAAGGCTCAGGTGGGCCTTGAAGAATTCCTGGGTGACGGGCAGAGCAGAAGAGTAGCCTGGGCACAGGGGAAGGAGAGTACGCAACAGCATTGGAGCTGGAGCCTTTGGGAATGAGGGCTGTTCAGTCATTTGGTGTGACTGGAGTGGAGGCTGTGTGGAAGATAAAAAGAGATATGGCTAGAAAAGTAGGTAAGGGCCAAACTGGCCTGAAATGCCCTGCTGAGAAGCTGGCCTCTAGTGGGTACGTGGTCAGTGACTTATAGGAGGGTTTCAAAGGGAAGTAGCAGATCAGGGCTGTCCTAAGATAATCTCTTAGCAGTGTGTGGTGGGGTGGGGCTTTATTATGTAGTCCAGGCCAGAGGTGATGCAGTCTGAACCAGATTTGTTACTCATGTGTAATCATACCATTCAGAGCCTAGAGCAAGAAGTGGCTCAGGAAGAAGGAACAAGCCAGGCCCTGAAAGAGGAGGCCCAGCGGAGGGAGACAGCTCTGCAGCAGCTGCGTACAGCCGTGAAGGAGGTGAGCGGCATCAGCTGGGCTTCTCAGTACTGCCTCCACAAACCTGATTGTTCTGTGAACCCTCCCCATCCCTACTGCCACAAGAGCCCTCTTGTTTGAGACATCCCTGCTGAGCTTTTTTGGCAGAAGAATGGGAAGGGACATTGCACCATCCTTTATATTAAAGGTCCTAAGCCCATCTTAGAGTGGCCATAATTACCCAGGAATGCTTTTGGGATGTTAGAAGTCAGTCTCTTTCCCTTTGTCTTCCTGTAGCCACAGGTTTGTGGGGCTGGGGAGGAAGGATTCAAGAAGACTTGAGAGCTTGGTGGTCCTCATGTAATAAACAGAGCTGTCAGCAAGGGGTGACCAAGTTCACTGACCTAGGAAGGAGTCTCTCAGAGCTGGGATTGTCACATGGCCCAGTGTAGGTGAAGGGCTGGGACTGGAGAAGCAACTGTATTCCATCTTTAAATCGGAATCGAGGTAGGAAGGGGAGAATGGGTTAAGCTGTTCAGGGAGAGGGAGGGAAGGAGACACAGACATACCTGAGTAGCCGGTCTTTGTAGGAGAAGCCTGACACCACTGAGGTGAAGGTGTGAAAAGACAGGCAGGACACTTTCTAGCACTGTGTTCTCCAGGTTCCTAGTTCTCCAGCCCCCGAACCCAGTGGCCGGCCGCTAGCTGTATTGTGCACTGTCTTTCTTGCCCCCTTTATTCCTCTCACACGCTCTGATCAGGCTGGCTGGTGGCCACTTTCGTCAGGGTGGCAGGGAGAGATTGAAACCAGTGTCTCCTCAGATTTCACAGTTCACGTTAAGCCTTCTCTAATAGCCTGGTTAACAGAGTTGGCCGAGGGACTGGCTTCAGATAGAGTTCCGAGGGGCGGGAGTATCATCTCTGGTTCCTGAACAGAAACCTGCAGGCTGATGACTCAGAGTCTGCTGGGTAGTAGTTTCCTCTCCAGTGCTGGAACCCTACAGGCCCGATCTACCTGTAGGAGAATTTAGGCCCAATATTGACAGGGGGGGGGAGTACTAAGCCTGGTGGTAAGGGTGGCGGCGGCGGGGGTGGGGGTTTGATATCACCTATGACTCATATATATCCACACACAGGTACAGATATTCTGCCCTTCCCTGGGCCTGGGTTAATGTGTTTGCCCATCTGTCTGCTCAGCTTTCAGTGCAGAACCAGGACCTGATTGAGAAGAATCTGACACTCCAGGAACACCTGCGCCAGGCCCAACCAGGGTCCCCGTCTTCACCAGACACAGCCCAGCTGGCATTTGAGCTGCACCAGGAGTTGGCCAGTTGCCTTCAAGATCTGCAGGCTGTCTGTAGCATTGTGACCCAGAGGGCCCAGGGCCATGACCCCAATCTCTCCCTGCTCCTGGGCATTCACTGTGAGTTCTCAGGCCGTCTGGGACCCAGGAGAGAGTGGTTCTCATTCTCTTGTCACCCCCACCCAACTTTCCCATCCTTACGGTAATGTGTGAACAAGGCTTTGTAGGCCTGGTCACTGCCCCCCTGGGAGTTTATGTGTTTAGCAAAGTAGACAGTAAATCTGCTTTGGAAACAGGCATCCTTATGGGTACCTGAATGCAGGACGAACAGAAAATGGTCCTGAGGCAGCAAGTTTTCAGCTCAGGTCTTGATCTCAGTCAGGGTCATGCATTCAAGCTCTGCATTGGGCTCCATGCTGGGCATGGAGCCTACTTAAACAAACAAAGCAACGTGCCATGTCCCCAGATCATGGGCCTTAAAGAGCTACTTATCCATCCTGCCCCCTCCACATGAAAGCATCTCCTAACTGACTCACTAACATGCTCTCGAAATGCTCTCCTACTCAGCTACACAGCACCCGGGGACTCAGCTGGATTTGCAAAAGCCGGATGTGATCAAGAGGAAACTAGAAGAGGTTCAACAGCTGCGCCGTGACATCGAGGACTTAAGGACCACCATGTCAGACAGATATGCCCAAGATATGGGAGAAAACTGTGTCACACAGTGAGGAATGCCAGGGGTGGCACATGCTCTGTTCCCCCAGGGAAGATCTGCTCTGCTGAGTGCCCAGTCTGGCAGGTCCTGCCCTGACAATCTCTTGCCTCCTGTCTGCTGCTATTCCCAGAGAGAAGGGGTGGAGGGGGTTAAGAACCTGCATCTGGGGCCAAGGGCTGATTAAGGAACTGTGCCTGCCCTGTCCCACACTGGTTTTGCCTTGTTGGATTGCATTTGTCCTGTCATCCTGATTTACCCTTTGAGGGTGAGTTACTAATTAACTTCTGCAGGTTGACTGATAAGTCCTCACAGATTGTTCCAGCCCCAGGCTGATGTCAGAGGTAAACAGGCTGCTCAGTTCCCTTTTCCATCCTCTTGGTTGGATCCACATTCATTCCCACTCCATACCTTGGTCGTGCTGATGCCCAGAGTTCAGTAGAAGGGCCTGGAAAGGCTGAGTACCAGACACGATGGCCATGTGAGAATTCTCAGGCCAATAGGCCAGCCTGCCTGGGATCTGAGCTGGCTTTCTTGGGTATTCTTAGGCCTGGTCCCACTGCTGCTTTCTCAGGGCTCTTGTTCTCACAGACGCCTCAGGGTGATCTGTTTATTAGCAAAGTACCCACTAGAATTGGCCTAAGGATTATATCCAAGCCTCCCTCATCTGTGCTGTCATGCCATTTTACAGGATGCTCCACTCTCCAGCTGCCCTGTCCCTTGGGGCCCTGGCCACATGATTAGCACAGCTCCCTTCTCTTTTGTTCTCAGGCCAGTCCTGAGGTACTTGTAAACTCCTCTTTATGTTTCTGGATTTGGGTAGGATTTTCCCCTAGAATACCACAGGGCAACTGCCAGGCTGCTCACCTCCTCCTCCTGGGGCTAAGGGATGGCATCCAGCCCTGACTGTGCCTCTCTTTTGTTTGGGGGCAGGTCCTTTCCCTTTCTTGCTCTGGGGCTTTTTGAGAGTTCAGAGTACTCAGTATAGTTTGGCTCTAAGGTATAGCTTTCCTTATTTGCTGGGTTTTGTTTGGGGCCTTTGGATCCTATGCTTTCTGGTTTCTCTTGCCTCCTCATTTAGGGAGCATCTCAAACACAATTGTTTGTATCTGGTTGTTGGGCTGGCCCCAGGCCTCCACTAGATCTGGAGCGAGGCCAAGCCAGGGCCTTGTAAGGGTATGCAGGAGCACTGAGCAGTTCAGGAGCCAGCCACTATGAGTTTGTTGGTAAGTTTTGAGCCGTCAGAAAAGTATCCTGAACCTCACTCTTGGGTCTGAATGAGACTCCTTAAGTGTTTTTACAATTTTGTGTCTTATTTATGGAGTGATGTATCCCTTCCATTCAGAACAGCCCCACCCAGCCATCCCCTCAGCCTCTGGGCTCCTTCCTGCCTCCTAAAAGCAGAGCTGCCTGGTTGGTCTCCACCCTGTGTTGGGAGCCCAGCCACCATGCTCACGGGTATTTTTCCTCAAAGTTTATAAGCAGTTATTTATATGAATCCTTGTTATGTCAACTGGTTTGTATTGCCTATTTTGATTACAAAATAAAATATTTAACAAACTCCTCAGTTTTCCATCACCATCAGCACCATCCCTTACTCCACCCTTCATTTTGGCTTGTTGGAGCCAAAGCCTGGGTGTTTAGCCAAGTTCCCCAGATGGCAGCAAGGAGGGACCTTTGGCAGGTCCAGCCTCACGTCTGTATTTCTACCACTTCTGCTCCTCTGTTCTCTGTGGGGACAAGTATCTCTTCCCACACCACTTTCTATTGGGTGAAGCTGCCCTGAGTCATTGAGCAAGTCTCATTGGAAAGAGTTTCAGTAATCTTCTGAGAGGAAGTAGCTGCCTCTAGGTTGCTGTGAGGAAGTGGCTTCTCAGGAGCCAAGCAGGGCCTATTTGCCTTAGGGAGCTGGGGTTCTCTTCCTGGGCTGCAATTCTACCCTGGACCTGGGGAGAACTTGTGAGGGGAGTCATGTCCAACCCCAGACAGCCAGCCACGCCTCCAAATTTGGGCTGGTTGTTAGAGTCCGCTGCCTCTGAACCCCCTAGATTTTTTCTGGGAGCAGGAGCAGCTTTAGAATGCCATCTGGGATTGAGGTTGAGCTAGAGCCACCCTAACACTGTGTGTGGATCTTTAACAAGGGTGGGCCAGGCTCTGCCTCCACCCTTTCTAGAGCTAGCAGCCTCTTACCTTGGTCTGCATCTGGTGCCTTGAGGGTGTGGCCCTGTCTCTGGCCACCGCCCTTCCTTGTCTCAACCTGCCTTAGTGGAGAGGAACTTTTGGGGGCAGGGGCTGTCCCTGCTTTGGTGTGGCAAGGGGTTAGCCAAATGTGAGGGTCACGTGGGGGGCTGTAGAAAGGGGTCCCTTGGAGTGAGGTTCCCTAGCCAGCGAACTGTAGGTTTCAAAACAGCCAAAGCCTTCAAAGCTCAGAGCTGCGCTGCGCTATCGTGGCACGAGGGGTGGGTAGTTGGGTGCAGCAAACCCCGGGGAGGCTGAGGAGGCGGCCTTTGCCACACCGTCACCCCTGCTCTCCCTGGCCTTTCCGGCCACCCTGGCCCCTCCCCCGCCTCACACTGAGCCCCAGATCTGGGAAGGGCCGAAGAGGGCGGCTTCGCGCGGCGCTGGGGTCCTCTGCGCGCCCCGCCACTGAGGGGGGAGGGGAGGGGGGCCAGCGGTGCGCAGGGCGGGGTCGCGCAGGCTCCGCCCCGGCCGCACGCCTGCTCGCGCCGCCCATTGGTCCCGAGAGCGGTGACTCGCGGGCTGAGCAGGAAGGAAACCGCTCCCGAGCGCGGCGGCGGCGTCTCCAGGCCGTGCAGCTGCCGCTACAGCCGTCCGTCCGCCTGTCGGCTCGCCCGTCCAGCCACAGCATGAGCGGCCTGCGCGTCTACAGCACGTCGGTCACCGGCTCCCGTGAAGTGAGTGCACACCCGGGCCGCGCTGGGGTGGGGTGAGAGTGCGGGCGGCGGTGTCTGGGCGCTACGGCCCGGCGCCCGAGACCCACCCCCACCACCCCAAGGGCGGGGGCGGGACGGAGGTGGGGTGGGAAGGGCGACGAGATGCGGGGCTTGGCCTCCCGGGTCGGGTCCCAAGGTGGGCTCCGAGGCTCAAACCCCTCCTTTGGGCATCCTGGATCCTTCGCAGCCCCAGCACAAGCTGCCCACGCCCATCCCGTCGCTCAGGCACGCACTCTCTGCAACCCCACTACCACTCCGAGCTGGTCTTGATTGTGCCCTTCCTCTCCTCCACTTTGTGTGTACCTGGGCGGGGGTGGCCCTTTACCAGCTTCCACCGAAGCCTGCCCTGCCTTCCCCTCGCTGAGCTCCTGGTTCTCCCCCCACCCCCAAACTTTATCCCAGTTCCCTTCTTCGTTCTGAGTCCCCTCCGCATGGTGGTCCCTCTCATCCTGCACCACTGCAAGTCTGACTCATCCTTCTAACTCCCTAGTGGCCAGAACGCTGGCCCAGGGTGTGGAGGGAGACAAAAACTACTGGCCACAGCCCCTTTCTTTCTGCCCAGGGTTCCCCCATGCATCCTCCAGCCTGCTCACTAACCCCTGCCCGCCCTCTACCCCCAGATCAAGTCCCAGCAGAACGAGGTGACCCGCATCCTGGATGGGAAGCGCATCCAGTACCAGCTAGTGGACATCTCCCAGGACAACGCCCTGCGGGATGAGATGCGAACCTTGGCAGGCAACCCCAAGGCCACCCCACCCCAGATTGTCAACGGGGACCAGTACTGTGGGGTATGGGCCCTGGGGGTTGGGAGTGGGGAAGTGTAGGAGGACTTCTCCTGAGTCAGAAGTCAGAGTCAGACCTGAGACAAAACACCACACTCAGGTGACCATCTCTCCCCTCCCCTCCCCTAGGACTATGAGCTCTTCGTGGAGGCTGTGGAACAAAACACACTGCAGGAGTTCCTGAAGCTGGCTTGAGCCCACTGGACTCCGCCACCACATTTCCCCCAGCCACCGCCCGGCCATGAAGGACCTTAGGACCAACTCCCTGTTATTCCTAACCTTCTGACCTTGGAATCGCTCCCCCCCACCCCCCGCAACCCAAGCCCCTTCTCCTGCCCTCTCCTCTGTTCAAAGGCAACATTCCTTACCCACTAGTTTCAGAAATTGTCTTAAGCAACAGCCCAGGTGCTGGCTGTCCTCAGCCAGGCCCTGAGGCTGCCACCCTGCCTGGCACTGGCTGATGGGTGCCTTTGTTGGTTCCATTAGCCAGGGCTCTGCCAAAGGCCCCGCATTCCCCGTCCTGGGAGCACCCTAGAGACAATTAAATGTCCCATTCCATTGATGCTGTGTCTGTTTGATATGACCTGAGCCCTTGCTTGTGCTGAGGCTCTGCTCCTGTGGGCAGGTCGGTTGAGCGGTCTTCTGCGTGGCAACTGTGTGTGTGATTGTGTACGTATGTGGGTGTATGTCTGGCACGTGCATTACTGTGCGGACCTGCATTTCTGGAAACAATGTGGGTGGGTCACCTCCTGATTCACACGCATGTGATAGTGTCCTGACACGCCCCGCTTGGTGAGTCTGGCACATCTGTATGCCAGTCGGTAATGTGTCTAGGCCATGTGGCCGCCTGCCCGTGTTTCAGCAGACTGGCTCAAAGTGTGTGTCATGGCAGTGGGTTCACAGATGCAGTTCTGCCAGTTTGGGGACAGTGGCTTTGTGCAGAAAGTTGAAGAAGTGTCCCCATGTGCTGTGGTTCTGTGCCTATCTGTGCACAGGGGATCTGCTGGTGGCACACTTGCACGGGAGGTTCTTCCACACCAGCTGAGGCTGGGCTGGAGCCCGCCTTCCCTCCACTGAATCTGTTTAGCCCTTGTGGGGAGAAAGAGGAACCTAGAGGACAAAGACCCAGCAGCCAGGGCCGCCAGCTGGGGCTCGAGTTACAGAGGGGGGCGGGTCGGCACCGCCCCCTCCCTGGCCCAGCTGGGCCCCCTGGCCTTCCCTGGCGTCCAGCTGGGCTGCCCCGCCAAGAGAGCCTCACGGAGCAGCCTGTGTGGGAGAGGGCGCTTTATTTGGAGTAGGGGCCGGGTCCTGGAGCAGGCGGTGGGGCCCGGCTCGCCCGAAGCAGCAGCGCTGCATTGGGCACCAGGCCCGCGGCCTGCAGTGTGACCGTGTCGTCGTGGTAGACCGTGGGTGGAAATGTACTGATGATCTCGAAGGTGGTGGCATCCACGGCCCTGAGGACCGGGCAGAATGGATCAGGCTGGGTCCTGGGGCCAGAGACCCCCTGTAGCTGCCAGCCCCACCCCGTGCACACCTGGCCTGTGCGAGCAGGGTGCGAACATCACCAACAGTGTCCTCAGGCCTCATCATCAGCAGGAAAACCTGCTCACCATTCTCAGACTTGATGCGCAGCATGGAGAGCAGTGGCGCGGTTGACTCAGGTGACTCTTGGCTCCTGTGGGCCTAGAGGCCATCAGTGCCCCCTGGTGGCCCCACCCCAAGGGACTCACCTCTTCACTCTGCCCTCACCTCTCCCGCTCAGCCGCCAAGGCTGGTGTCTCCACCACGATCTCCTGGATCCGGGCAGGCAAGGGGCAGCAGTTCTGGAAAGCATCGATGAAAGGAGACAGAGCCCTGGGCCCTGCCAGAGACACCCTTCCCCCAACCCTGAGAGGGGACTTCTCCCTAACCAAGGATGGATGAGACCAGTGAGTCAAAGGGGGAGGAAATGGAAGGGAAGCTTTGGGAGGCAGCCCCATCATTCCCCTAAGAAGCCTTAAGCTCCCTTAGGGTAGTGGGGGAGAGAACCCCACACAATGACTGGGCTAGAGGCCTAAGCCAGCATGGGTCAGGGAAGGCTTCCCAGGGGAAATGACACCTGAGCTGTGACTAAGGATGAGGAGTCCCTAGAAATGGAATGGGAGCAAGGGAAAGAACCCCTGGTCAGGGGAACCTTCTCTGGGAGATGGTACATTTGAAAAAGCGTTGGCAGTTCACATGGCTGAAGCTGAGAATCAGGCTGGACTGGAAGACAGAGAAGGTTAGATACGGGAAGAGGACCCACAAGGGATGGTGGGCCTTGAGCGCCAGGATAAGAGCTTGGCCTTACCCAAGAACCACTGGAGGGTTTCAACGGGGAAGACCCAGATTCAATTTATGTTTTGCAGAAGCGCAGAGACTGCTGGGGGAGGGCAGTTGGCAAGGCAGGAGTGGGGGTGGCAGGCCAGTGAGAAGCTACTGCAGCTGTCTGAAACAGCCATCCGGGGCCAAGTCTAGGATGGTGGGCAGTGGGAACGGAGAGAAGAGACTGATTCGGGAGGAGTGCTAGAGATGGACAGATCAGACAGGACTTGGCAATGTGGAGTGAAGGAGGCAGAGTGGTAGGCAACTGAGGTTTGGTACCTTTCACAGGTGAAGATGGGGGAGGAGCAGCAGGATGGGGAGGGAGGAGGGAGGATGATGTGTTCTAAGGGCCAGGAAGGGGGATCCAGGACTAAATTGGGTATTCTGGTCTGGACCTCAAGGAGGTGGCCCAGGCCGTGGGCTCACCCCTGCCCTAGACTCCGACTTTCCCCCTCTTACCGCCACATGGTTGCCAACCCAGCCCCTCTCTGGGTGCCAGCCCAGAGCCCTCCCCAGATTGTTTTCAGGAGATGGCGGAACTCCCCTGAGAGCCTCATCTCTCCATCCAGGCCCTCCTCAGCAGCCCCTTGAGCCTGAGTCTCCAGACAAGCCACTGCTCTTGTAGGTTGGGCCAGGGAGCCCAGGAAGGCTGGGGGAGCTAGCGCTGGCCTCACCTGCAAGGTGTCCCGGATGGGCCCCCGGATATCAATCACCTCGCCTTTCCGGATCACAAATTTGGGAAGCCTGTTCAGAAACTTCTCAGCAGTCATCCTGGAGCCTGCAGGGAGTGCATTGGGAGCCTTGGCCAGGGGAGGGACTGTGAGTGATGGGTGATGGGTGGAGGAGGCCACGGGAGCCTGTCCTGCACAGTGCCCCACCACTGGGCTCAGCCTCAGGGCCAAGCTCACCTGGGCGCTCCATCCTGTCCAGCGGCTTGTGAATCCTCTGTCGGCCCACCACGCGGCCCTCACCTGGGAACGGGTCCAGCCCATTCTCTGGGTAGACCCGATAGCGCAGATCACTCACCTGTCAAGAAGGAAGGGCGACAGCGGTGGGCCTAGACCTTCAGCCCTGGGCTCCACCCCACACTTGCTCGCCCAAACCGAGGCCTCCCCGTGCCCCACCCCCACCCCCACCAGGAATAGGCTCAAGGGACAGTCTGGTGTAATCCCCATTTTACAGATAAAGAAACCGAGGCCCCCAAGAGGGCCGGAGAGCTGCAGTTCACGCTACTGTCCCCCACCTGGGCCCGGCTCCTGTAACACCCCTCACCATGTCAGCTGGAGCCGCTGTCCTGACATCCTCCCAGACAGCCCCTCTCAGGAACAGCCAGGAAACGAGGGACCAGGGTGTTAGGAGAGGGCATGGCCTGCCTCAGACGCCCCCAGTCATGACTCACACGGTTTCCAAGCCCAGGTGGTGGCGGTGCACACCCCCTCGCATGCCCTTGCTGTGGTATGACGCACGCCTCGGGGATGCTGCTCGCGAGCTCCCGCCACCGCGCGGCTCCTCTCACCTCGCCCCACCCCTGGCCGCAGGGGGCTGGCTCATGCCCTGTCCTTCAGTCCCAACATCTGCCCCCCGTAGCACTGCCTGCCACTCCCATTAGGTGGCTTCAGGAGCCTCTGGGGCAAGCCAGGCCACTTCTGCAGAGCACCTCGGGAACCCCAGGCCGTCAAGGTGTCCTGGATGGGGAGGGCAGTGGCCCTGCAAGGCTGAAGCCTGTGCCTTTAGGGTGCCAGCAGGGGGCACTGCCGGCTGCTTAGCCTCGGGCCGCCGCCCTGGCTAACGGAGCAACTGTGGCCCCAGCAGCCTCCCTGCTCCCTCAGCCAGGCTGGCAGAGGCTCACCCTCCTCCCAGACGTCACCAGACTGGGGCTCCCGCAGGTGGGTAGTGGCTTCCCACCTCAGACCGGGTGATGCCCGAGGAAGCTGTTTATCCCCACCCTCTCCGAGCTCCTCACACAGGGTGGTTTGAGGAGCAGCCCATCACCTTAAAGGGGACCCCATCGGGGTACAGCCGCTGGAGCTCTGAGGGGAAGAAGCCATCCAGAATGTCTCGGAGGCAGCGCTGTGGCAGGGGTTGGACGAGTGAGGCCCGGCTGGACCCGTGCGGTGCCTCCTGCCCTGCTTCCTGCCTGGCCGGCGGGCCCTGAGCCCTGGCTTTACCCAGGGGATCACCCTCTGGACATTTTCAGGGCCCCAGGACTTGGGCGGGGTTGGGGGTGCGCTCTGCAAGTTGCACGTGGGCTTGGGTACCTGTGGAGGGCGGGTTGGGCTGCGCCCCCCCCCCCCGCCCATCTCCAGCTAAGGGTGAGTGAGGGCGGGGCAAGGCCACCAGAGCGGCCTGCCCGCCCCCCCTCCCCACCACTCCTACCTGTGTGGAGGGGTCATGGAAGGGCCGGAAGGGCCCATCGAACATCATGAGGCCATTCCGATAGAGCTTCAGGGGGATGGGCTCAAGGACATGGAGCCGCGCTCCACCGGGCATTGGTGTCACCTGGGTGTCACTGTCTACCACCAGCTCGCTGAGATCCTTCAGGCTGGCCAGCAGCCTGTCAAAGTCCACCTCGGGGGGCGCCAGTGAGTCCCCTGGCAAAGAAGATAAACACCCATGAGCCTCTCTTCATGGCAGCTGTGCCCCAGCAGCCCTGACTTCCATGGCCCCTGGCGTCCACGCTAAGCAGTGGCCTTGGCATCTCCGAAAGCGGCCACCTGGCCAGGGGCGGGGACAGATAGACAGCTACCGCCACCTAACAGCTACCTTTTACTGAACACTCACCTTATGCTCGGGCCCTAATACCTCTTGCGCCACTCTCCCCATACCAACCCCTTTGCCGTCAGGGCTGTGATCACCCTCGTTCTTCAGATGAGGAAACCACGGGTTAGAGAAGGCTAATGGCTGCTCCTAATGGAGCAGGAGCAGGATCCGACCCCAGCTCGGCCTGTGTCAGCTCTGAATCATCTGTCTGGGTTCAAACCCCAACTCCTCAGCTTCCACCTGTGTGACCTTGGTCATGTAAGGCTGTGCACCACAGCGCCCCGCACGAGGGCCCAGGATGGTGACCGGGAGGGCCAGCTTGAAGCACGCACTCCGCCCGGTGCGTTATTGTTACCAACTCTACCTCGCACAAACGGACCTCGGCCCAACCCAGAGGCCCTGACACAGGAGTCATTTATCTCCATTTTACACACGAGGAAAGAGGTCCACAGAGATGAAAAATGAGCCGCCGCAGGTCACTTGGCAAATTAGAGGAGGGGCTGACCCTCGAGTCTGCTTCTCCCACCCACCCGCACCATCAGGAAGGGGAGGCTGGGGCAGGGACACATGGCTGTCGGGGGCGGGGGGGCGCTGTTGGGACAGCTGCTGGATGGAACAGATAGGCGGCAGGCCTTGGCCTGTGCAACTAATTCTGGGTCACACACCCTGTTGAGAAGCTGACAGACACTTTGGCCTTCTCTTCTGAAAAGCGTTGCACACACAGGTGTGCCTAAGCTTCAGGGGGTGGCGGGGACAGTTACAACAGACGCCGGAACAGAAAGGCAGGAGGGCAGGTGCGATGCTGGAGGGGGACAGGCCGGGGGCCCGTTGTCGGTCCTTGAAGGGACCTGGCCCCCAAGTAAGTCATCCCCTGGGGCATAACTCTACAAAACCTCCTGTTTGTACCAGGACGGCCAAGATGTGGCAGGACGTGGGTTAGGACTCGGGGGGCCCAATTCCTTTCCTCGCAGTGGCAGTGGCTCTGGAGGTGTGGTGGCTGTGCCGAGGAAGTAGAGATGTGGGTGGCTTGGTTTCCTGTTGCCTTTGTGGCTGCTCAAGGAACCAGCTGGACGCCTCCCGTCCCTTCCCTACATCTGCTAGGTTGTAGGGGTGGCACCTGCCCCCCACCTCCTCCTGGGGTCCCCTGGAGTTCCTGAGGTGCCCAAGAAGAACTTAAAGAACATCCTGGGCATCCCCAGTATGAGTCAGAACAATATCAAGCCACTTTTCTCTTTAACAATGAACTACATTCCGAACACGCTGGTAAACCTAAAAATAACAACAGAAAACCTCGTCTCATTGAACTCCTGCCCCTACCCCTATGTTCTTACAGACAGGAAAAGCGAGGCCTATAAAGGTCAGAAGACTGGGCCCCCGGAGACCACACCACGCTGCCCTGGGACCACTCAGATACACTGACTGCCAAGCCGGCTGCATCCTGGAGCCAAGGCTTTTCCAGGGAGCTGAAGGACATGGGGTGGTGGACAGTGGAAGGGGCAAGTGGAAGCCCAGGGAGGATGCCAAGAAGCAGCTAGAGGGAAAAAGTTTGCTGATAAAGTCAGCCCTGGAGGCTCTCAGCTAGTGGGGCTAAGGCATCGAGAAGTCAACGCGGGGTGGGCCTGGGGCAGTAGCCTGCAGGGAGACCAGGGGCCCGGGAGACAGAACCGCAGCTCCGGGCAAACCAGGCCCGAGAATAAGGCAGGAAGCCTGGCATCAGCACCACAGAGCGGGGAGTGTGCCACAGAAGCCTGGCCCATGGCCAGGTCACATGGCATAAGGCAGGTCAGAGGTCTCCTGAGGCATTTCCTCTCTGAGCTGCAGCTCCCCCGTCCATGGAATGGGAGAGAATACGAACCTTTATCCCATCCAGCAAGATCCAGCGGGGGGAACTGACTGTAAGGACGACTCAGTGAGTGTTTACTGCGTGCTGGGCACCTAGAGGCAGGTATTAGCGCTCCCGTTTTAGAGATGAGGAGATGGGGCCTTGTAAGGCGACATGCCCCTGGTCATGCAGCTTTCGGGGCCCAGGTGACCCTACGCCTCTATTCTTAGTGACCACGCAGGCTGCCTCTCGGTGTTGGTCCTTCGGACACTGCTCCCTGGGGTCCCTGTCTAAGGAGGGTGTGGTGCGGGGAGAGATCATCTCTGAGGCCTCATCCAACTTTGAGTGCCCATGAGTTTATTAAAAAGGGGAGTTGGGGAGGCATGGAGATCAAGACCAAGCTCCTTAGCCCAAAGCCTGAGACTCCTGGAACCCAGGTTCCCCATCCTCTCATCAACCTGTTCCCCCATCACTCTCTGGAGCCATCCTCCCAGGGCTACTGCTTCCAAGCTTTGTGATCCTGGACAAGTGGGCCAACCTCTCTGGGCCTTGGCTTCCTCTTCTATAAAATGAGGACAGTAAAAGTCCCCACTTCACAGGTGACTGTGAGGCTCAGAGGAAGTGCCTGGCAGACGGTGGCGGTTGTCAGTAACAACCCACCCTCTCGCTCACCACTGGCACAGGGTGCTCACCTACCACCTCCTCTGAGAGGCCTTGCTGGGAGCCCCTGTCCCGGACCCTCGGCCTCCTGAGCTAGAGCCCTTGGGCCCACTCCAGAGTGCGGCACTAATCCCAGGCTGTTGTTCTTTTCTGGTTGCTTGTCTTTCCAACCACAGTGGGCACTCCTTGAATGTAGGCTAGAACATCCAGCCCTGGGCCTGGCCCAGAATGGGTGCTCAAGAAGCACATACTGAATCCATTCCTCCCTCCCTCCATCGCACTAGTATGTCTGGAGCGTCCAAGCTCCGCTGGGCCCTGACAATCATGGCTGTGCCCACACCCAGAGTCCTGCCTTCCTCAAGCTTGTACTTCAGTGAAGGAGACAGGGTGACAGCAGTGACAATGGCATGGGGTTAGGTACCGCTGCGGAGGCCGCAGAGCCCAGAGGAGGGCCAGACCCGGCCACTCTCAGCAGCTGAGTGGTAGGCCTGCTCTGGGCTGGCTCCTCACACCTGCAGGAAGGGCCACCTGCGGCTGTGAATACCAAGCTAGTGCCCTGGGGCTCCAGCATGCCTGTCCCCACACCTCACGCAAAGGCCGGACAGGAAACAGACCGGCTATCTCCACAAGTCCACAAGCCTGGCCCTGCTCGGGGGACCTACATTCATTCTGCTTCTCAGCAGAGGTGGTGGAAAGAAATCAGGCCCTGATAGTCTGGTCACTGCCAGGGTCACGGCCAATTCTCTGGCCCCCACGGTTGAGTATCGTGCCACCCAGCCCTACCTCATCCTGTGCAGAGGGTTGTCCCAGCATGCTGGACTGTCCAGGCCTGGACACCCAGGTACCCCCACCGATCCTGCACACGTGCTAGGCACTCTGCAGCCTGACAGGGGCTAAGCAACCACAGCTCAGTCATCGTTCATCCACCATCAGTGGCCTGCGAGAACCTCCATGTGCACTACGGCATTCGATGCTCTCAGTGGCCTGGGCATCAAATGAAACAACATTTCACAGATGAGGACGTGGAGCTCAGAGGGGACAGGGATGAGGGGGAGGAGCTCAGAGGGGACAGGGATGGGGAGGAGCTCAGAGGGGACAGGGATGAGGGGGAGGAGCTCAGAGGGGACAGGGATGAGGGGGAGGAGCTCAGAGGGGACAGGGAAGGGGGAGGAGGAGCTCAGAGAGGACAGAGATGAGTGAGAGTGGGGAGCTCTGAGGGGATAGTGAAGGGGGAGCAAGGAGCTCTCAGCCCTGAGGCTCAGCACCTGGCAACGGGTTGCACCAGAGCAGGACTGTCCCTTTCAAGTCTCCGCATACCCTGAAGCACCTGGCATCCTATTTAATGCTCAGTTAACTGGTGGGGAGGGTGGGGAGGGGTGAATGATCCAGCCTGAGGCCAAGTCCTTACAAGGCTTCCCCTTTGCTGGGTCCCCTTCATGGGCCAGAGAACCCTCCTCCCCAAGGCAAGAATCCTGGCTCTAGACCGGTTAGCCCCATACATACAGGTGCTCCGGCCCATGCTCCATGGCCGCCTGGGGCCCTGGGGCCCATGGGGAGTGGTCGCCAACAGAGGGAGAGCCAGAGAAATGCGCCAGAGTATCAGGGCCAGCAAGAGGCGGGCTTTGTGCACCTGAGGGCCCTGCAGCAGCAGCAGCCAGGCATCTGGGGACAAAGGTGGGGGGAGGGGAGAAGCCAAGAGAAGGGGTGCCAGGAGGAAAAGCTGCTGGAAATGAAGAGCATGTTCTTCAGTTGGCAAAAGAACTAAATTGGGGCCCCCAGAAGCAGAAAGCAAGAGAAGGATGCACAGAGGGAGCATGTGGCCGAGTGGTTTTCACGTTACTTTAGCTTTGAAGCACTTGGCTTCAGAGCCCGCTTATTCGGAGCATAAACAAACAACACAAGCAGAATGAGGGCTGCTCTGTTTTCGGAAGAGAGAGGGTAGGAGCCCACTGAACCAGGTCCGGAAACCAGCTATCTGGGCTGACCCCCAAAGGGGCCAGGCGGCACCCCCCCACCGCCCCCACCGCTCCAGCCAGGAGCAAGGCTGCCCTCCGGCCGGCAGTGGCAACAGACCTCTGGCGCTAGACCCTGGAACATTCTTAGAGCACGTCACCTTTCAGGGCTCCACCTCCCACCCAGGACGGGGTGTCCCAGGGCCATCCCTGACTCCTCTTATCTGCTCCCTGATGCAGTCACTGAGACCACGGATTCCACCTCCTAAATCTGCCCTGCCCTTCCTCGCGGTGCCTGCCAGGATCACCCTTCCGCTGGACATCATCTCATCTCCTGCCTGGATGACAGGAACTACCTCCTAAACGGGCTCTTGGCCCTAAGTCTTGCCCCCTTCACTCAGCAGTCTCCAGACTTCTTAAGTGCCTCAGTTTCCCATCTATAAAATGGAACAACCCCTGGTCTATGTCAAGGCTATGTATGAAAACGTTCTGAGAGCTACAAGTGGTGTACAGTGGGAAGTGATGTTTTTAGAGCAAAGCAGTGAGGGAGTCATGCCCTGAGATCTGGGGGGATCTTGCCAAAGGTCAGGCCTGAATGGGAGGTGGGACTCTCGTGTTTTGAAACTTATGAAATCAAGACGGTATTGTCATTTTCCAAACACTCCCCTCGGGAGCCCTGCTCATCCACGCTCCCGTGAGGCTGCCACTGCCACCTGCCTGTGGAAAACAAGAAAAGCCCCTACTTGTGGGGCCGATGACATGCAAGGTCAGTGCCAGGTGCTCCGCATGGACCCCGCGGACTCCTTCAACTCTGCGAGGAAGAGCACACCCCCATTTACTGATGGGGACTAGAGGCTCAGAGAACAGAAGTCACGTGCCCAAGTCCCACCTGGAACGGGCGGTAGAATGGAGATGAGGACCCAGGTCTGACTGGCTCCAGAGCCTGGAGAAGTACCTTCTGGGCAACCACCTCCGTTCTTTGAAGAGAATGGACCTGGCTTTCAGAAACGGCCAGTTCTAGGGCCCCTCATCTGTGGGGTGCATTCCTCTGGATCTGAGCAGTCAAGTTCAGAATAAAGAATGAGGGAGTCCCGGAGAAACAGGGAGAGGTCA
The DNA here is from genome assembly GCF_037043125.1 of Eumetopias jubatus. Taxonomy (NCBI): domain Eukaryota; kingdom Metazoa; phylum Chordata; class Mammalia; order Carnivora; family Otariidae; genus Eumetopias; species Eumetopias jubatus. Next base: position 87,575,156 of record NW_028274810.1, on the reverse strand, counting down.
ATGGCCTGGCTACAAGCAAGGAACGCAGAGAGGGGATCGAGCCTGGCACTGAGGGCAGCTTCCAAAGCAGAGGACTCGTTCTTGAAAAACTTTGGACAACATTTTGTAAGCTATGGAGCCTGAGACAAATGAGGTCTTCTTACACCTCGTACCTCTGGGTCTCTGGAGCCTTTGAAAGGTGAGCAAGCAGAGGGTCGGAGGCAAGACCAGAGGAAGAAAGCGGTGGCAGGTCAGGTGGTCATTGATGTCCTCCCTGCTCCTGGGTCAGGGGCACGAATGACATTGCCTCTGGACAGCTGCTAGCCCAGGGTGGTGCTGGAGAATTCCTTCTGCAGGAGGGTCCGGGGGCGGACCCCCGACTCTACCTGGTTTCCAGAACTTCTTGGTTGTCATCCAGTCCCTCTTGCCATCCTCTGAGTCTGACTGGTCGTCTGAGTCCGCCTGGTCCACGGTCTCGCCCACCCACTGCAGGCCATAGTCACCGAGGAACCGCTGGATGGAGAGAAGGGGCAGATGTGGGGGGCATGGTCAGCTCAGCCCCTCAGGGAGCAGCCAGCAGCTTCCCCGTGCCCAGCCTCAGGCCTCAGCTCCCAGGGCCCACAGGGCAGAAGGGATGCACCCCCAGGGTCGTGGCTGCTTCCCGGCTGCGACCGCGGGAACCCACTTCACCTCCTGGAGCCCCATAAGCGTGTGAGGAGGACTCAGTTAAGATCATTCACATCGAGTTCGTAAAGCACAGTGTCTGGGGCCAGGAGGACCTCCCTGAAGGTGGCCCTGATGGCAGTGGGTCTGGCCTGAGTGGAGGAGGGGCAGAGACACGGGCTGTGCAGGACGGAGAGGACGCGGTGAGCCACACGCAGCCTCTGCAGGGCTGGGCCTCCCATCCCCTCTGCCACAGGAAAACTTCTGACTTGTCTACACTTCCTGTTGCTGCTTCCTCATCTCCCTTTCCGTCCTGAACCCACTCCCACTGGCCCCCATCTCACAACTGACTGGAACTGCTCAGGGGCAGCCACCGACGGCCTGCCTGGTGCCAAACCCAGCGGGTTTCCGTGGTCAGCCCTTCGGCACGTCTCACTTTCGCATTTCCAGCCGTCCATGCTTAGAGATCTCGCAGGCGTCTCAACATGGACTCATCTCTAAAGGCCATGACTCCGTGTCCCCACCTCCCAAACCTCTGCCCCTCCAGATCTCCAGTCTCAGTCAACGGCACCCCCTCCACCTGGGCCTCAGCCATGACCCCTGCAGGCCTCTGAGCGCCACCTGCAACGCAGGCTCGAGTCCCTCCACTCTGCTCCAGCTTCTGGCTCAAGCCCTGGCCACCGCCCCTGGCAACTCAAACTGCGCTTCCACCAGCCTCCCCGTCCACGCCTCTCAAACTTTCCCATGGTCTCCTATCCTTGAGGATGGAATCTAGCCCCGCACGACGGATGGACGAGCCCCCCTGATGGCCCTTGCCGCCTCTCCTCCCTCTTGCTGTCCATCCACGCCCGTGCAAGTCTGTGTGGCACGACGTGGAGCCTGGCATCTCTTCTGCCTTGATCCTCATTCCCGGGTCCCCCCTCATCCTCCAGATCCGCCCGCTGCCACCCTGCAGGGTGGGCCAAACTCCAGCTCGCCTCTATCCTGTCACCCATCTAAATATCTAAATATTTCAGCGTACGCTCTGTCCTTGTGTATCTGTGTCCTTGTTTATGTCTCTGTCCCCTCCAGCCTGTCAGCCCCGAGGACAGGGACCACATCTACCTCCCAGCGCCTGGCAGGGTGCCTGGCACACAGAGATGCTTTGTGTGAGTGAAATGAAGTAGTCAGTGTGTGAATGCCGCCAACAAGGGAGCCGTGACCGTCTGCCCTGAAGCTGTGGGCACGGCCCTCCCCCCGCCCCCGTGGCAGCCACTCAGAGAAGCCCCCCAGGCTGCTGGCACCCTCAGCAGGCTGCTCAGGCAGCCCCAGGTATAGAACAGGCCCAGGAAGCGGGCGCCCTCGGCCACAGCTGTGGCTTGGGGGCTACTTCTGTGGCCTAAGTCCGGATGGGGCTTTGGAAGTCAGCTCTGTGCGGAGAAGGGGAGGTTAGACCCAGGGAAGAGCTTCTGGGGCGGGGGGCAGTCGTCAGGGGCGGGGGGCGCACTGAGGAGGCCTGTGTGCCCAGGACCCTCCCTTGAGCCTACGGTCCCCACAGTTCAGGTCCTGCTGTGTGAATGGGTACGTCAGTGGGGGCAACGGGTGGCACCTGGTGAGTAGAGACGCCACGTTCAGAGGCAGGGGATGGCCGTGACCATTCGGTGACCACACAGGGCCGGGAGCTACCCTAGGTCCTGGCTGTGCAGCAATGAGAAGGAGGAGAGCGGTCCCTGCCTCCGTGGAGCTCCCAGTCCCACGGGGGAGAGTGAGGCCCCCTGGGAAGGGCCCCCACCCCGATTTGAGACTGAGGATGAGTGAAGACTCGCCAGGGGAAGGTGGGGAAAACAAACTTCTCAGGGAGAGGGAACAGCACAGGCCAAGGTCCTGAGGTGGGAAGAGCTCGAGGTGGCCAAAGACCCAGAGGCAGGCCCGTGGCTGGAGCGGAGAGGCTCCCGGCGAGAGCGAGGAGGACGGCAGGGGCCGGCAGGGTCAGGGCGCCAGACCCCTCCCTGGCTCTTCCGACTGGGTCAGTCCTGAGGCGGGAAACCCGGGAGGGGGGCCGAGAGCCAGGTCCTGAGGGGCAGGGAGCCCTGGGTCGCCGCCTCCCTCACCTCCATCTCGCGGACCTGCCGCTGGAGCCGCAAGCACGTGGTCGCCAGCTCCCGTGGCTCCGGCACCCGGCCTGCTGGGAAAGATGCGGAGCGCTGTGGGGGCCCAGCAGGGAGGCGGCCAGACCACCTGCGGCCTTGCCCGCCGCCCTGCCCTCAGGGCCATTTGGAGAAGCTGCCCCTTGAGAACTCGAGGGGTCCCCCTGAAAACTGCCTCTTGGCCTCTCCCGCGACCTTGAGAGGGGAGGCCCGGACCCTCAGGAGACCACCCCCCCCAACCTCACGCCCCTGAGGCTCCTGAGGGGGCTGTGGTCCTCCACACTTTTGATGGCGTGCCCGGTGCTCAGGGCTGGGCTGTGTCCGCACGCCGGGGACTCAGTCCCACAGAGGACGGCACTGTCCTGGTGTGTCATGGCCGCCCTCTGGGCTCGGCTGTCCAGGCCCCACAACAGGGCTCAGCTTGATGCTCTTGGAGCCCTGATGCCCAGGGGAGGTGCCCCAGGAAGGCTGCCCAGCCCACCGAGAGAGCCTCTTACCCTGGTGCTCCTGGAGGGTCTGCACCATTTCCTCCAGGGCCCGTATCTTCCGATCCTGCAGCAGCCAGACAAGGAGGGACAGGAAGACCCGGGGGTTCTCAGAGCGCAAGGGAGCCCCTTCCAGATGGGAAGACCCAAACTTCTTGCCTCTGTGGGGCACTGGGGAATTTAAAGACCCTGCCCCTGCCCCCCTTTGGCACAGCCACTGCTCCTATCCCTCAGATACCCTTGTGGTTCCACTGTGGCGAGGAGAGGCGGGGAGCACCCCCAAGGACCCCCGCGCCAGCAGCCACTGCTACCACCTCGTCCAAGGCTCCTGGCCTTACTCAGCCATACAGAAGACCCTTAGCCTCTGTGCTCAAGGTCACAGGGACCCAGATCAGCTCCAGGCCATACCTGGCCCTTGAACTGGGAGCTTCAGTGGGACAGATGGTTCTAGAACCCACCTGCCCTGGCCTATTGCAGTAGTAAACTCACTGGCCTCCCCAGCCTAGGCCCTTCCACCCCTCAGACCAGACCCTGGCCCTCTCCCCGCCGGGGTCCCACCTTGGACAGCAGCTCATCAGTCTGAGACCTCACTTGCCGCTCCAGATCCCGCATCTTCCTGGTCAAGGTGGCCACCAGCTCCGAGTCATGTAACACGGGGACTGCCAAACAGACAAAGTCCTGGAGCCCAGGCCTAGAGCAGAGGCTGAAGTGTGGGGGTCCAGTGGCAGGGGACAGGGGTCCCCAGAAGCAGAAAGAAGAGTAGTAATAGTAGCTGCCACTTAGATAATAGAGACTGTCCAAAATACTTCGCCTGTATCAGCGCGCGCTGTCCCCACAGAGCGCCTCGGTTTACGGGGACACTGTGGATAGAGGAGCGAGTCAGCACGGAGGACAAGCAAGCACCCAGATCTGCATGTGGGCTCTCTGAGGACTCCTAGAAGAGTAGTGTCACCTTTTAGAAAGGCAAGAACACTGTTCTAGAGTTGTAACAATCAAATGCAGTGCATGACCCAGATTAGAACCTAGATCAGGAAAAACAATAGCTAGGAGCTAATTTTGGAACATAGGAAATCTGAGCGCAGAAGAGGGGCCAGAGAGCATCGCCGAGTCATCCGCATTCTTGGGTGCCGTCCCTATACCGGGGGCATGTGCTCCCTTATTCGGAGGAGACGCTCACTGAAGCATTCAGAGGTGAAATGCCATGATATCTGAAATTGACTTATAAATGGTTCATCAAAAATATATATATATTTACATTCATACATAGGTGTATGTGGATAGAGAGAAAGCAAATTAGTGGCAAAATGTCGCTCATGGTTGCATCTAGATTGGCAGACATAGGGGTGTTCACTATACGATTATTTTAATTTCTTTATAGGCTAGAAATTCTTCAAAATAAAAAGTTGGGGAAAAGAAACCAAGAGAGGCACAGAGGGAGGAACGGGCCCTCTCCTTCCCCTGCAGGCTGCCCCGTGTGTGAAGCAGCATCTGCACTGGTCTCCACGCAGCCATGTGGGCCGACATGCAAAGGATGGCTCAGTGGAAAGATGGAGAAACCTGAACTTTTTTTTTTTTAAGATTTTATTTATTTATTTGAGAGAGCGAGAGAGAGAGTGAGCACAGTGGGGGGCAGGGGCAGTGGGAGAGGGACAAGCAGACTCCCTGCTGAGCCTGACTCGGGGCTCGATCCCAGGACTCTGAGATCATGACCTGAACCAAAGGCACACGCTTAACTGACTGAGCCCCGAAACCTGGACTTTCGATGATGTCTTTGAGTGGACGGATTAACAACCCTGGAGCTGCCTCCTGGACTTTGTGCTATGCGGGACAGCAAGTCCTCCTCAATGTTCATCCTAGCTGAGTAAGGGTTTTCTCTGCCTTGTAGTCAAAGCTCTGTAACGGCTATACAGACATCTGGACCCGGTCTGTGCATAAAGCGTGGATGAGCTCACTGAGGCGGGTGGGGTGGGGGGGAGAACCCAGGGGAGGAGCATCACACTGAGAAGCTGGGAGGAAAAGAAGGAGCGATCAAAGAGAGGAAAGAGCCTGGGAGGCAGGAAGAAATCCGAGAGAGCAGTGTCATGGTGGCCACGAGCCCAGGGCACTCTGAGAAGGAGGGAACGGTGACCCGTGTGGAATGCTGCTGTGCAGAGAAGGGAGACAGGACAGGCAAGTCCTTGTTTGTGACCTCGGTGGGGACAGACACTGGCTGAGAGTGGGTGAGGGGCAGACGCCAGGGAAGAGGCAGAGAGCGCATGGGATGGCTCCTTAAGGGGAGGAGCTAGTTACTGGGGTTGCTAACGAAAGTGTCCCCAGCTGCACTGCAGGAGATCCTGACTGTGTGCCTCAGTGGCTGTGGGGTCAGTCTCTTCTGGTCTCCTTTTCCCACCTCAATTCCCTGTCCTATCACGCGGACAGGCGTTGGGTGGAGGAATGCCTCCCACCTCACAGACGAGGAAATGGGACGCAGAGAGACAGAATGTTGCTTACCCAAGGTTATCACAGCTAGGGAAAACTTCTAGGCTCATCCCCAGCTCCTCCGGGCTTGCAGAGGACTCTGACCCTACCTGCCCACGTCTCCCTGGTGCCCAGGCCCGTTCCACCCTCCCTCCTCTGGGAAGCTGCCGGGTGAGCCCCATCTGGGCACCTCTGATATCGGGGTCACCACAGCCCTTTGGGGACAGTGCAGGCCAGGCAAGGAGGGCTGTCTGGGGACCGGGGGCTCACCCATAGCAGGCAAGGGTCGGTCCATGCCTCTCTGGGCCTCGCCCCCTCTCTGAGACCCTCTCCTGCTCCTGGGGACCCAGACCCCTTTAGGCCTCTGTTCTCACCTTGTCTACTCACAGGGGCACCTACACTGCCATAGCAGGAAGGGACAGAGATCCTCTCTTCTGAGCCAAGTCCGTTATTCAGCACGTCCGCCTCGTCTTCTGCAGACAGGGATCCCCAGGTCACTGTTCGGGGGCTGAGGCCCAGAGGAAACTGGGACCCTGGGTTCTGGCCCGGATGAAGCAGCCTATACTCTGTACCCCCACGTGTATGCAGATAGAACAAGTGGGATGTCAGGGAGCAACGATCCAACCAGAGCAGGCTTTCTTGCAATTCTCCCAGCCTGGCTTCCGGGAGGACCCGAGTAGCCGATGCCAGCCCCACGGTGGCAGCAAGAATGGGGTTGGGATGGCAAGGTCTGAGCCTGCAGGAGGCGGGGCCTCCAAGCGAGGATGGGGCTTCTGGGGGAAAAGGCGGTAATGGGCTGGAGGAGGCTGTCAGGGGAAGGAGAGCTGGGGTCTGACGCCCATGGCTTCTTGGCACCCACCGGCCAAGCCCACAGTGAGTGGTGGGCTTCCCACGTTAGCACTGACATCTCTGCTAAGGGCGCGGGGCCTCTGAATCAGGGAGCTGCCACAAGTCCTGTCCTCAGGGAGGCGTGGGCAGCTGCAGGCGGGCCAGCTGTTCTGAAAGAGGCCACCAGCCTGCTCCTTCTCTCCATCAGCACGACCCCGGGGACACCCCGCAGGTGCGAGGTGAGGGGGACAGAGGCCAGAACCTGCACTTACCATCTCCGTAGATTTTTATCCCTCGCCTGCGGGGAACCCGGGCAGGAAGGAAAAGGAAGACAGACAAGTTAGGACCCTCTGGAATGTCATCAGGGGAGCGGCTCTGGCACTAGGTGCCCAGCCAAGCCTAAACGAGATGGAGGCTGGGCCTCTGCCTCCCGAGGCTATCTCCTCCCCGAAACCCATCCTTGGCACTGGGGCGAGCCAAGGGACAGGCTTCAGGGTGTCCCCTCATCCCAGCGGAGAAGGGCGGGGAAGGGGTGAAGGGCAGAGGTTTGGGCAGAAGACAAGAGCTCCCGAGCCCAGGAGCCCAGCCCCAGCTCTGCTTTGAAATGGCTGTGGGACCCCAGGCCTGTCGCAAAGCTGCCCTAGATCTCCCTGGCCTTCAAATGACTCAAAGCGGTGTTCAGAAGAGCAAGGAGAGAGGTAAAAAAATGCTTCAAAAGGATGAAAGCGCAAAACAGATGTAAAAGGATTCCCTTTACTGAAGGCCCAGCACGTGGCGCCGGCCCATCGGTGTTGGCAAATGGACACCCGAACAGTGCGTACCCAGGGGCTGCGCCGCTCCCACCCAGCACACCCCCTGGCACAGGGCACAAGCCCGTGTTCGCTCGGACATGCTGTGGAGCCTCTCTGTCTGAAGAATTTATACAGAGAAAGATACGGTGGTCAGGAAGGCTATGTGACTCCTCATTTTTTCCCTGAGACACTAGGGGCCATTCTCCTAGTCCACAGGGGCCAAGAGGAGGCAGGGGCGTGAACACAAAGACCCCCCACCGCCACCACCCCCCCCCCTCCCGGAGGCGGGTTCCTTACCCTGGATTCACAGGCTCTGACTGCAGGGGGACTCTTCGGGTCTTGCCAAGGGAGGCCAAAGGGGAGCTCATAGTTCTACTTCTAGACTCTAGCTGTCAGGAACTCCCTAAGAAGAAAGAAGGAAGTCAGTCCTTGCGGGCTGAGAGGGGACCCAGGGCTTCAGGACCAGGGAAACATCTTCTTCCCTGGTTTCTTTTCCTAGGAAGGGAGGACTGTCCAGGGAGCAGCACCCCTCAATTCTTCCCACCGCCCCTGTAGAGGTTTCTGGAGGCAGCTTGGCCTCAGGATCCCTGTGCCTGATGTCGGCCTGATCCTCTGGATATCCTGCTCTCTGCTCTGATCCTGGAGGCCCCTGGCCTGGCTGGGCAAGGGCGATGGGTGTGTGTGGGGGGGGAACAGAGGTGGGCCAGGAGCCCAGGATTTTCCCAACTTAGAGCCAGGACACAAGACTACCTAGAAGGCCTGGGGCTTTTATCCATCCTTCACGGAGCTGGTTGACACAAAGCTCAAGTGTCCCGTCCCCTCCTACAAGAACCCAGCTGTCACTCTGACTCTCAGAGCCACAGAGGGGCAACCAAGGGAAGCATGCGACCAAGGCACAGTCCGTGTGGAAGGGTCAAGAGCCCAGGCTCTGCACAGGCTCTGCCGTCCACCAGGCTAACCTGTGCCTGGGTTTCCTTTGATATAAAGTAGGGATGGTGATAGTACCAGACAGGTAGGGTTATCAAGCGGATTCAGAGATAACATACATAAAGCACATAGCCCAGTGCCACGCTGAAAGGAAGCACTTAAAAATGTGAACTGTGTGGGACATGTGCGTGGCTCGGTCAGTTGGGCATCTGCCTTCAGCTCGGGTCATGATCCCAGGGTCCTGGGATCAAGTCCCGCATCGGGCTCCCTGCTCAGGGCGGAGTCTGCTTCTCCCTCTGTCTGCCACTCCCCATGCTTGTGCTCTCTCTCTCTGACAAATAAATAAATAAAATCTTTAAAAAAAAAAAAGTGAATTGTGGGGGCACCTGGCTGGCTCAATCCGGTGGAGCCTCCAACTCTTGATCTCAGGGTTGTGAGTGTGAGCCCCACGTTGGGTGTAGAGATTACTTAAAAATAAAAAATATATATATTAAATAAACTCTTAGAAGAATTTTTTTTAATGTGGCTGTTGTGGCTTTTGTTACTATACACCGAGGACACTCATACATGTTCGTTCCCTTCCTTCTCTCTTCCTTCTGGAAAGATGAAGGTACATCAGGGATGGAATGAAAGGCCACTACTCTATTCAGTGAATTAAGTATATTATGTGGCTAATACCTAGAAACCCTAGAACCAAAAGACCCCCATCAGGGCCTGAATCAAGTTTTTTGTGGACAAATCCAACGCAGCTGCCCTTTGAAAATGCACGGCATGGCCTCCCCCTGCCCCTGAAGCTGCCCAGCAAGGGGAGCTGTGCCACCTGGAGGCAGCTTCTCTGTCTTCATTCAGAGTTTGGGACTCATGCCCCAGGCCTAGCGTGTCCTCACCCCCACCATCGGCCTTCCCGATCTGCCCCTAGTCTGCCCCTGTCCCTGCTGTCTTGTCCAGGCATCCTCATGGTTTGTGTGGCCAAGTGTGACAGCCCCTCCTGGTTCCCTGCACCAGTCTCCAGCCTGGGGACTTCGGATCTTCGGAAACATAAAGCTAACATGTCACTTCCTTGCTAAAAGCTCCCAATGGCTCCTTCTCGCCCAGAGAAAAGAAATTCAAATTTCCATAACAGAGATGATCAGGTCCCTGCCTGCGTCTCCTGACCCCACTCCCCCATCTCCATCCCCCCCCCCAACTTGAGCCAGATCTGCCTCAAATGCACAGGCCTTGGCACACGTGGCTCTCCTGGCCTGGAACCCCTTCCTGGAATGGCGTCCCCGCTCCTACCCGCACCCTTCCTTTGGTTGGGCGAACTCCTCTTTTTTTTGTTTTTGTCTGTTCTTTAGTTATATTTTAAGTTTTTATTTTTAAATTACTATAGATTCGCAGGAAATTAGGAAAATAGTACAGAGGGGATTTGTGTGCCCTTCACCCAGTTGCTCCCAACAATGACACTACATTTGTGTATCCTTTTATGCTTTGTCACCCACATGGACATTCCAGGTAACTGCAGTCAAGGTAAAGAACTACTCCACCACAGAGATTCCCTCATCCTGAGGATCGCCCTCATGCCAACCCTTTCTGGTCACACCCATACCATCCCCCACCCCTGGCAACCACTACTGTTCTCTTACTTCAAGAATGTGACATAAATGGAAACACACAGTATTGACCTTTTAAAAAAAACAGCTTTATTGAGATCTAATTCACATACTTAACCCTTTTAAAGAGGACAATTCAGTGGTTTTGAGTATATTCACAGAGTTGTGAAACCATCGCCACAATCAATCTCCAAATTCTTATCACCATAACGACCCCTCAGAAGAAACTAGTTTAAAAAAACACAGAGGTTAACAAGTGTTGGTGAGGAGGTGGGGAAATCGGAACCTTAGCTGGAATGGAAAACAGCGCGGCAGCGGTGGAAAACCGTCTGGCAGTTCCTCAAAAGGTTACTTTATGGCTCAGCAATTCTGCTCCTGGGTACCTACCCAGAAGAAATGAAAACTTATGTCCACACAAAAACTCATCTACATGTTCACAGCAGCATTATTCATAATATGAAATAACTCAAATGTCCATCAGCCAACGGACAGATAAAGAAGTCTGGTATATCCTTACCAAGGTGGAGTAGTATGTGGCAATAAAAAGAAATGGAAGTCAGGTCACCACATGAATGGGCCTCGAAAACATTATGCTAAGGGAAAGTCACAAAACACCACGTATTGTTATGACCCCATTGATATAAAATGTCAGAATGGACAAATCTAGAGACAGAAAATAGATTAGTGGTTGCCTAGGGCTGGAGGCTGTTGGGAGGTAAATGGGGGTAGTTGCTAAAGGGTACAGAGTTTCTTTTTAGACAGATGAAAATGTGTAAATTGATTGTGGTGATGGTTGCACAACTTTCATGAATATCCTAAAAACTGTTGAAATTTATATTTCAAAGGGCTGAAGTGAATAGTATGGGAATTCTATCTCAACAAAGCTATCACAGGAAAAAAAAAAAAAGGGACCTGGTCCCCAAACCAAACCCAACACCTTCCCTCAAATTAAGTTCCTCCCACTTCCCCCTTCGTTAGCGGACCCCATCATCCAACCACAACATTTTCCTCTCCTTCCTCCTCTCTTAATCCCATCCATCGCCAGACTTTGCAGGTTAGACTCTGCAGTGTCTCCCATACACTTCCTTCCATGCCCACTTTGGTCATCCTCGTGGGGCTCTCCCTGCCCTTCCTTGGGGCTGTCACGATGGCCGCCAAGTGGCTTCCCGGTTTCTAGTCTCACTTCAGGCCAATCCAACACAGTCTCCAGATTAACTTTCCCATGGATGATAAGAGACCCCTGGGGGTGATGACTGCATCTCCCTATCAGTCTGGGGACTCCTGAGCGCGGCACTGTCTCCTCCTCCCTCAGACCCGGGCGGGGGGCGGGGGGCGCTGAGGATAGAGCCACGTCTACTCCCCTCACATGGGGGCTTCCAGGGGCCAACTATTGACTCCCCCTCAGGCTGGAGACTCATAAAGGTTAGACTGTCTTCCCTTCAGGCCGGGGCTTTGCGAGGAAAGCTGGGTCCCATGCCCCTCCATCTTTAGAACCCAAGTCAGGGCTGTGCTTGACTGATTCATCCTCCGGCACACCTACTCGGTCTATTCGCACAACCCACGCCGGGCCCCAGTGCTCTCCAGCGCCGACAAGGCCCGGCCGGCTGCACGCCTTCAAGCCCTCAATCTCCAGCTGGAAGCGCTCACGACGCGACCTCAGTCACGACCTAACCCCTCCCTGGGAACCGCGTCGCCTCCTCCGGCCTCCTCGCGTAGCCACAGTAGACTGGGGGCCCGAAGCCGCTCCCAGGACGCGGAAGCCTGCTGGGCCACCCCGGCCGCGGGGCTCGCGGGTCCTCGGGCTCTCGGGGCGAGGGCCCCAGCCTGCGTGCGGGACTCCGGGGCCGCAAAGGTTTGAGCCGGGACTCACCACGCACGGCCACGGAGCCGTCCCGCGGCGCCGCCATCTTGTTGTCACGCGGTTTCCCAGGCGACCAGGGCCCGTGCGCTTCTCAAGGGTCCCAGCAGGGAACCACCGCCCGTGCTCGAATTCTATTGGCCCACGAATCTAAACTCTTCGCGGGATACGGCAAATCCCAGAATCCACCGCCGTGAACGCCTTCGGAGCCTAGGGAAATGGAGGGTTCGTTTATAGCCCCCAGTCTCCACCCCGAGAAAGGAAAGAACCTGGAGTTAGATTCATGAAGGCTCTGAAACCTTAATGTGTAATCCGACAGTGCAGCCGTTTTTGCAAAATTGATTTGGGGGGAGATTATACCTCTGAGTCTCTTGTTTCCCCATCTGATCAGTACAGTACATCACATCTCGGGGGGCTTTTTTTGAATATGAATTGAAATGATGCAAGCACTTAATAAGTGTTTCCTAAATCCGAATTTCTCTGCTCACTTCTTGACAGATGGCGCCCTACAGGGATGCTCCAATCCTAATTCCTTTGTGTAAAAGTTCAGGTGAGACTCCCTTTGCCTTTTTTTTTTTTTTTTAAGATTTTTATTTATTTGAAAGAGACACAGCGAGAGAGGAAACACAAGCAGGGGGAGTGAGAGAGGGAGAAGCAGGCTTCCCGCTGAGCAGGGAGCCCGATGTGGGGCTCGATCCCAGGACTCTGGGATCATGACCTGAGCCCAAGGCAAACGCTTAACGACTGAGCCACCCAAGTGCCCCTCACTTTGCCTTTTGAAAAGACATTGACTTTGAGTGAGATATTTCCCCTCCCCAGCCTCATCTAAAAAAGTAAGATGTTAGGTTAGATCAACTAGAGGCAGTTTAATTAAGAGTATGGACTTTGGCCTCGGGAGTCCTGGCGCCTGACTTGTGTGTCCTTGAGCAAGCAAACCTTAGTTTCTTCATCCATACAATGGGTATAATACCCACCCCGCAGGGTTGCCCTGAGGATTAAATGAAATAATTTTTCACAGTACCTAGCAAACACCCATACAGAGTAAGTTTTTTTTTTTAACAGATTTTATTTATTTATTTGAGAAAGAGAGAATGAGAGAGAGAGGGAGAGAGAGAGCATGAGAGGGGGGAGGGTCAGGGAGAAGCAGACTCCCTGCTCAGCGGGGAGCCTGATGTGGGACTCGATCCCGGGACTCCAGAAAAAGGACCTGAGCCGAAGGCAGTTGCTTAACCAACTGAGCCACCCAGGCGCCCCCCAGAGCAAGTTTTCAAAAACATTTCCGGCTTTTAACTCTCTTTATCATTATCTCAAAACCTTTCAGCGGTGATGATCTAAAAATAGATGACTTCTCAGGCACCAACTTCCTTACACCTGGGCTCAACCACCAAAACTCTTGCATATCTCAGACTGCACTTTGTAATATAACCATTTGACTTTCTAATCTACTGCCGTCAGGGGAGGGCCAGCTCCTTGAGGCATTCCTTACACACCATTTGGAAGCTGAAGGGAGCTACGAATTAATGAGTGCCTTCCAAGTGCCAGATGCCAACATTATGAGGTTTACAGATGAGAAAACAAGCTCAGAGAGGTGAAGAGATTTGCTCAGGACTACGCAGGTAATCAGTAAAAGTGGATTCAACCCCAGAACTCTGCCTCCAGAATCTGTGCTCTTTCTAGAAGTTCCCACTTTGGCGAAACAGGCAAGCAAAGATAGGCCAAGGGGCAGGTGGTACAGGCCCACTGCCGAAGGGAGGGGTTCAGGTGGGAAGTGTGACTGGAAGTGAGAGGTGGGAGAGCCCTCTTGCCACTGAGCTTCTCCCTGAGGCTTTCTGGGGCTTGAGATACATGAGTTGAGAAACCTTTAGGTTATGCTGGGCCAAGTGTTTTTGGGGGGTTGGAGCCATGGTCAGCAACTTTATATTGTCACCTTGTTTATATTCATTCTGCTCTTGAAGGTAAGCAAGGATCAACAGCGTGCGAGGTGGGGGCAGGGGGTGGTCTGGCCTCATGAGCCCTGCTGTGGTCTGCCTACTGCCTCCCTCCTCAGCAAGACTGGGGAGCATGGATTGGCATTTACCCGGGCATCAGGGTTTACCACATACCTCCCTCCTACCCAGGACCTGAAGCACAGCCTAAGATCCTGGAGAAGCAGACACTCAACAAACACCTAGTTCATGTGAGAGAGGTGGGAGCCCTCTACCCTGGTAGGCCATTTTATTAGTTTTTTAAAAAAACATTTATTGGGAGAAGTCAGAGCCTTATTATAAAACAAGTATACATTTTCACATAGAAACTTGGAAAATAATTATAGCCATCATTTATCGAGGATATATTATGGGTCAGCATAACTTACCAAGTCTATAAAGCTGGGATCTGTCACTTGTAGCTGGCTGTTTTTTTTTTTTTTTAAGTGGAATTATTTATTATTCTAACCAAAGTATAAAGTATGGAAAATTAGTGTATCTGAGTCATCCAAAGAGTAGAGAAAGTTTTAAACTAGCAGATTTCAGTTTTTAGCACCTTTGAAAAGAAACAGAGTTAAGACGGGTGGCGGCACAGGCCTGAGCACCTAGGGTGACCGTCCTTGGACGTGGCTGTGCCGTTCCCAGAACAGGGCAGTCACCTGGCCGTCGTCAACGTCGTGGCTGCCACGACAAACGCTTGAAGAGAAGGAGAAGGGTGTTCGCTGGACCCCCACTGGCCGCTGGGAGAGGAGGATCGCGCAGACGCAGGAGGCTCAGATGGACAGCCCGAAGGCGCTGACGAGGCAGTACATGGTCTTGTTCTCCCACCGCACGGTGCAGGAGCCATCAGTAGAGCTGTCCGTGTGTAGAAGCAGGAACTGGCCGTGTGTAAGCCCGCTCCGTTCTTCTGCATAATCACACAGGTCACGATGTATTTAAATGGCTTTCCCAGCTTGGTGAGTTGGCTTAAAGTTTGTTCTACGACGTTTGTGGTCCACTGATTTGACTTTGCTGTGCTGATAGGCATTGCCGCGGATCGCGCTCTCCATAGCCTCTTTTACAATGTCGCTCACTTCATCAACAACAAAAGCAGCCTCCTCGCCAGCCTGGTAGTCTTCCATCTTCCCTCCTGCGCGTCGCCTCCCCGTAGCTGGCTGTTCTTGCTCAAGCTACTTCACTAGCCTCAGTTTCCCTATCTATAAAATAGAGATACTAATAGAACCCACCTCATAGGATTATTTTTTTAAAGATTTTATTTATTTATTTGAGAGAGAGAATGGGAGAGAGCATGAGCAGGGGGGAGGGGCAGAGGGAGAGGGACAAGCAGGCTTCCTGTACAGAGGGGAGCCCAACGCAGGGCTCGATCCCAGGACCCTGGGATCATGACCTGAGCCAAAGGCTTAACCGACTGAGCCACCCAGGCACCCCTTACCTCATAGGATTATTGTGCAAATTAAATCTCATAACATTGTCACATTATTTATTTTAAAAAGGTGTTTTCCAGAAACAAAGTTATGGAAACAAAACTAGATTCTAAGCTCACCTAATAGTTATTTTTCTTAGATTTCACTATCCCTCATCTTGGGTGGTGCTGGAAATCTTTGCAAGGTCTCTAGGCTCACATGGGACTTGAGTGTTGGGAGGACATTAGAGGCCACTCTGTCTAGCTTCCAAGAATTCCTTCTGGACATCTGGGGTGGGGGACACTCGACTCTGGACTGGGAGGAGGGAAGTCCTGACCAAGGCTCTCTCTGGGCCTGTTTACCCACATGCAAGATGAGGAAGTAGACCCCAGACCTGGCATTAGATGATTCTGGAAGTCTCTATTCTTGGGAATGGACAGAGTCCTCTGCTTTTAGGCCATTTCCTGAAAGACCCTTATCAATTATGACCCCTTTGGGGTTAAAGAGTTTATTGGGTCCCAGCAGCTGAGGAGGGAAAGGTAAATAATAAAGGAGAGAGAAGTCCTTGAAGTCCATACATTCCTTTCAGAATAAAACCCTGGCCATCTCTCCCATCTTCCCCTCTTCCCACCCATATCAAGGCTGATTTATGCATCTTTTATGCCCCACCATCTCTAGTTTGACTGGCATTTAGGGCCTTCAGAAGGATGCCCTCCATCCTTCTCAGTGTTCCAGAAACTATCATGCTCTCTCCTATGTTCAGGCCTCTCCTTCCAGTGAGAACATCCACCTTTGCCTTTTTTCCCTGGAAAAATCCCCCTTAATCCTTCCAGGACTGGCTCAAGTGTTCCTTCCTCCATGAATACGCCCACTCCTCCCAAGCAGAATTACACTCTGCATTCTAATGGTCCTGCTGCCATTATGGCATTTCTTCTTCAGTTTTGTGATTATTACAGTATACGTCTTCCTCTTAGACTATGAACTAAAGTGAAGAGACCCTCACTCATTCATCTTGCCTGATACACAGTAGGTGTCAATAAATTGCCTGAAATGGATGGATGGGTAGATGGGCAGATGGATGGACGGGTGGAGGAAGATTTACCTTAAGGTGCTCTGTGGTACTGTTAGATCACAGCCCTCTCTTAGTGGGGATGAAAGATGCAGGGCAGACCATATTGTAATATGTGCAGCAACCCCCTTCCCTTCCCTCCCAGGGCTTAGACCCCAGTGATAGGTAATTGAGGGCTCCTCCTGCTTCTCTCCTGAAGCAACACCCCTCCAGGGGCCTCAAGACTCCTGCCCCCTCCCTCCCCACTTCCTGGCTTTCTCTCACCAGTTTTCACTCTCAGTTCTTTTTTCTTTCTTTCCTTTTAGCCGGGGATGGAGGCCCCTAAGTGCCCACCCAGGTTTTTCTAAAGCTTGCAACAGGAGGCTTAAAACCATAGAAGGGAAGTAGAGGGGTTTTCTTTTACTACCTGGCATGCGAATGAGGCACAAAATAGACAAAGGAAGGGTGAGTGGGTGAGGCTAGAGCTGGGCTTCAGGGACAACCACTGGATCCTCGAAGAGGGAGAGGGGCAGGGAATCAGTGACTTCTAGGGCAGCCCCAGAGGTTACATACATAGCTGTGGCTTCAGACAGACCTGTGTTCAAGTTCAAATGAGGCTGGCTCCACCATTTACTCCCTTGGACAGGTCACTTAATATCTAAGCCTCAGTTTCTTCATCAGGAAAATGGAGATAATTAGAAAGTCTATCGCAGAGCCCCACTGAGAGAATAAAGTGAGAGAATGTATAAAGAATAGAGCACCATCTAAGCAGCTTTGTGATTTATCTCATCCTCCACCCCTCCCTGGGACTTCATGGCCATCCCCACTCCAAATCCCTTCTGCTACAGTTTAGTCACCGGCTTGTCTCTCCCCTAGCCCTCCTCCCATCCATCCTAGATTGATACTGTGAAAATTAATAAAGGGAAACCTCACTAAAATGTAGTCGGGAGGCCCAGAAGGGGAGCTCTCATGCCATATCACTCAAGGCCAATTACAGGAAGAATTGTCAATTGCGGACCCCAAGAAAATTAGTGTCCACAGGAAAGAATCATCAATTACAGGCCCTAACAGGAAGAGGGGTATATTGCATTTCCTACAAGAAAACAACTACTCCAACAACTCAGCCAATGAGAAACTGTCACCACCTTGAACTCATGCTTTTCTTCATTGGACTTTTGTTCAAAACAACTCCTCCCAACTTTTTCCTTCTTCTCCATAAAATAATGTTTCTCTCCTTTGTTGGACTAGCCTATGGTATTTGCTGTAAGTTGTTTGTCCTAAAGTGTAATTCTCTACTTATGCCCAAATAAACCCATTTTTGCTGGTAAAATAACTGACAGTTTTATTTTCAAGGTTAACATCACCTGGTGTCAGAAGTGGGATCCAGAGACGACCCTATCCCCTCCCCACTGCCCAACAACTCCAAGGCTGGTGAGCGAGCAGGTGCCAGTACCCACCGTGACCACTGAGCTCGCTGCTTTCTTACTGACACTGGAGCTTGAAGGTGAGTCTCTGCTGGAATTTGAGCTCCACTCTCATTGTGTTTTGTGCTCTCCAGGCTTTATTCAAGATCTGTTTTAAGGATTTGTCCTTTCTGAGAGTACTTGTCTGGCTTTTGGTTTGAATGCTTTGGGGAACTGGGCTATTCCTATTGGAACTATGCTGTTTAGGATTTTTTTCTCCCCCCTCTAGAAAAGCCTGTAAGAACTGGGATCCCAGTAATCAAAATGCTTTGAGAGTGCATCCCCCCTTTCTGGCACCCCAGCTGGTTTTATGTTTAAAAATTTCAGTCCCTTTTCATGTGCATTTCTAACTAAATGGATCACTTAATCAAAAGTAATTTGGAACACAAATGCTCATTATGGGGAGCTTTCAATCACCCCAAACTTACTTTTCTCAAAACTGAATTGAACAGCTATGGTTCTAAAATTGTCAAAATGACATGAAATGCCTCTTTTGCTGTTTTAAAGCTTCCAAATGTTGTCAGGAATCTAAAATTGCCTCTCTACAAAGCACAATTTCTGGACTGAGGGAAACAAACAACTAAAGATAAAAGGGCTTATGAGTCCTCTCTTTTTCCCTCCCCCGTTTCCTTTGTTTCCAAACACACAGTCCCTTTAAAGTTAAGTCTTCTGAGGATTCAGATAACCCCCAATGTCTTCTGTTCCCTGGATGAAGGCCAAATTGTGAGCCATAGTTAAAGGGTTTCTTATGAAACTGACTGAGGACCCTCATACGTTTGCTGAAGAACTAATAGCTATTCAAACTTACCAACCTGGTTTCTCAGATTTATATCAGTTAGTTTGTTGCTGAGGACCAGACCAAACCTTGGCTAAAACTTGCCTGATGGGCATATCATGAACAGGATTTAAAAAAAACAAGCCCCTAACTTATGGCTAGAATACTTGCTGAAAACCTCCACTGAGCAATGGTGATAGCTTTCCCCAAGCCTCTTAATTGGGACAAAATTCAGGCTTGCACACAAAAGTCTGATGAACCTGTTCATGACGATCGTAATCAACTTCACATTGTTTTCAAAGAAAACTCTGGTCTTCCTTTAGATGCTGGATCCTCTCAGGGAGACTTTCTTTATTAATGGGCTGAACCAGGATCTTTCTCTTTCAGTTAAAAGGACCAGGATGGAATGGGAAACTGTGTCCACTCTAGATTTAGTTAATTTGGCAAACCAGGTCACTTGCACCCTGGATGAGTCACCTAAAAGAAAGACTGCTAAAATTAATTTTCCACTCTGGCAAATCAGACCCCTAAACAAGACCAAAAAATGTCCTAGTTTCAGCTATTATTGCAAAGGGCCAGGACATTGGAGAAAAGATGGTTACAAACTCAAGTGCCCCCCGGCATCTTTAGCCCCCTAGCCAGCCTTTCCAATGTCCTCCCAATTCCCAACTGTCGGGGCTCTGAGGAACTACAGAGGCTCTTCCCAGTCCTTCCTCTTTATCAGCTCAGAGAAACCACTCTCTAGAATGAGAGTGAATCTCTGTCCTTATAGAGATACCAGCCCTACACTATCAGTGCTCAGCCCCACTGCAATAAAAGAGCACCTGCCTTGGGGCACTAAAACAGTTTGCTCACTTTGGCGGCACATACACTAGAACTGGAATGATAGAGAGATTAGTCTGTCCCCTGCACAAGGAGTACTAAACAGCTCAAATGGAGGGGTCTCTAGTAAACCTCAACAAGTTCCTCTGTACCTATTCTCTTTCATTTTGGCTCTTTGAGAGACACACCTTTTTCTCTGAAGTTCTTCTGTCTCTATTCATTTATTAGGCCAAGATTTCTATTTTATTTTTAAGATTTTATTTATTTATTTATTTGAGAGAGAGAGAGAGGGCACAAGTGTGGGGAGGAGCAGAGGTACAGGAACAAGCAGACTTGCTCTGCCCAATGCAGGGCTTGATTCTATGACCCTGAGACCAGGACCTGAGCCAAAATCAAGAATCAGACACTCAATGGACTGAGACACCCAGGCACCCCATCAGGCCAAGATTTCTTTTTTTTTTTTAAGATTTTGTTTATTTATTTGAGAGAGAGAATGAGAGATAGAGAGCACGAGAGGGAAGAGGGTCAGAGGGAGAGGCAGACTCCCTGCTGAGCAGGGAGCCCGATGCGGGACTTGATCCCGGGACTCCAGGATCATGACCTGAGCCGAAGGCAGTCGCTTAACCAACTGAGCCACCCAGGCGCCCAGGCCAAGATTTCTTGAGAGAACTACCATGCCAGAATTTCCTTCTCCCAAAAGGGGGAAATAATTCTAGAATTTGACGGTAGCCATCAAAATAGCTAAGCAAGTGAATTAATGAGTTTTGACTTTTTAAATTTGCTCTACTTCTAATGGCACGATAGCTGAATCTGGGGACAATGATCATTAGTCCCTGTTGGATCAGGTACCACCCTTCTTATGGGCAAAATCTTCAGCTGATATTGGCAGAATCCATAGAGCCTACCTCCCCTGCCCCACCTATCCAAAATACAATCTGTTGGCACTGCTCCCAGACACTTTAAATGGCCCAATGGACCTTTGAGTTTTGACACTTGCCCTGTCTCATCAATATAAATATGTTTTAGTCGTGATTTGTGTGGGGTGTTTTTTGTTTTGTGTGTGTGTGTGTGTGTGTGTGTCTGTGTGTGTCTGTGTGTGGTTTTTTTAAAGATTTTACTTATTTATTTGACGGAGAGAGACACAGCGAGAGAGGGAACACAAGCAGGGGGAGTGGGAGAGGGAGAAGCAGGCCTCCCGCTGAGCAGGGAGCCCGATGCGGGGCTCGATCCCAGGACCCTGGGATCATGACCTGAGCCAAAGGCAGATGCTTAATGACTGAGCCACCCAGGCGCCCCCATGGTTTGTGTGTTTTCTCACTGAATTGAAATCTTCCCTTGTAGACAGGCCATTGCCTCTTCTGTGGCTAAAATTCTGTTAGAAAAGATTATCCCTATCTGGGGAACCCCTCCTGAATATCATAGTGATTGGGGAACCCGTTTTACTGGGCAGGTGCTTTGACAAGTCTGTGCTGTTTGGCCAGTTTTGCAATACTTTCATTGTCCATGCCATCCTAAATCCTCAGGGCTAGTCGAACATGGCACTATTAAAACTCAATTGGCAAATTTGTAGAAACCCTCCAAATACCTTGGCCTGACGCATTGCTATTTTTCCTTCTAAATCTCAGATCCACCCCCTTGGGAACACATAGATTCTCACCCTTTGAGATAGTTACAGTAGGTCCAATGCACTTGTCCCCTGCCTCCTTTGACCCACAATTAATAAAAGAAGTTGTACTTCAATATGGTAAAGGCTTAATTTCTTCCATTAAAAATAACCACGCTGGGTGGTACTGGCACCAAAACAGACACATAGATCAGTGGAACAGAATAGAGAACCCAGAAATGGACCCTCAACTCTATGGTCAACTAATCTTTGACAAAGCAGAAAAGAATATCTTCAACAAATGGTGTTGGGGAAATTGGACAGCCGCAGGCAGAAGAATGAAACTGGACCATTTTCTTACACCATACACAGAAAAAAACTCAAAATGGATGAAAGACCTAAATGTGAGACATGAATCCATCAAAATCCTAGAGGAGAACACAAGCAGCAACCCCTGTGACCTTGGCTGCAGCAACTTCTCTCTAGACACGTCTCCAAAGGCAAGGGAAGCAAGGGCAAAAATGAACTATTGGGACTTCATCAAGCTAAAAAGCTTTTGCACAGGAAAGGAAACAGTTGACAAAACCAAAAGACAACTGACAGAATGGGGAAGATATTTGCAAATGTCTTATCAGATGAAGGGCTAGTATCCAAAATCTATAAAGAACTTAATCAAACTCAACACTCAAAAAACAAATAACCCAGTCAAGAAATGGGCAGAAGACATGAACAGACATTTCTCCAAAGAAGACATATAAATGGCCAATGGAAACATAAAACATTCTCAACATCACTCGGCATCAGGAAAATACAAATCAAAACCACAATGAGATATCACCTCACACCAGTCAGAATGGCTAAGATTAATGACTCAGGAAATGACAGATGTTGGTGAGGATGTGGAGAAAGGGGAACCCTCCTACACTGCTGGTGGGAATGCAAGCTGGGGCAGCCACTCTGGAAAACAGTATGGAGGTTCCTCAAAAAGTTTAAAATAGAGCTATCCTATGACCCAGCAATGGCATTACTAGGTATTTACCCAAAAGATACAAGCGTAGTGATCCAAAGGGGCACCTGCACTCCAATGTTTATAGTAGCAATGTTCACAATAGCCAAACTATGGAAAGCCCAGATGTCCATCAACAAAATGAATGGATAAAGAAGATGTGATATATACATACAATGGAATATTACTCAGGCATCAAAAAAATGAAATCTTACCATTTGCAATGACATGGATGGAACTAGAAGGTATTATGCTAAGTGCAATGAGTCAATTAGGGAAAGCCAGTTATCATATGATTTCAC